>NC_139046.1:46863288-48294898 GCF_965140915.1 Aythya marila
AAAGAAGCTCTGTAACCATCTTGTTGTGAGTAATAAAAGAATGTGAATGGGATGGAAGAGGAACAATCCAGGCTTACTGTAACCACATCTGTAGCCTTGCCATTCTCGCATGATGTAAAGAGGTCCACAGACTTCTGCCAGTTCCTGAGGTATTACTGAACGTATCTCTGCAGTGCAAAGCAGCACCAGATTAGGGAGCCTCCAGGTTACCTCCGAGTGAGCTGGCACGTCTGTAGTAGACTACCCCACACGGATACTCGCTTCAGTGCCAGAAACAGTAAAGCTCTGTTACTGCCATACATAGTTAATTAGCTCGGGTGTCACACAGAGCAAACACAGCTATATTGCTTCTGGTTCTGCAGCTCAGTTAATTGACGCTGGCTTGGGGATCTTTGCCCCAATGTGCAGTGCAGACATACCCAGGAATGCGCTCCTATTGTTGATTGAATACTGTATTTTCTCATAAATGTGGCAGGAGTATAATTGCAGGGTGGAAAAAGAAGGGCAATATACATTCACTTCACTTTAGAAACTAAATTAAACCTTTGACTTAACTCACTTCTATACCAGCTCCCTGCAGGCATTTCTACAGGCTTCATTAGAGCCAACCTAGAGGCCATGGAAAAGGTCTTACAAAAGACTAGCCAGGAAGCCAGTCACAGCCCTAGATCCTGCTGCTACAGAGCACAATCTGCCTCTTGGCACCTCGGGCTTGCAGCTGCCAGGCACTCTCCTTATGTGGTCACTGGTGTTGGCTCCGAGGCTGGAGCAGATAGACGAGGAGGGCTGAGGGGGAACACATTCATCACTGCCAGCACAGAGCGGAGGCAGTGCCAAGTCACTATGTAACTAAGCACATGTGCCAATTTGCTCAGTAATTGGATTGCTATTTGAAAAATTAAAGTGGTGTCTAGAAAATTCTAACCTTTGCATTTATGAAGTACGAAGCTTGCGGCTGAGAGCCCGAACAGGAAGAATAAAGGTGATCAAACATAGGTGTTTAGGAGAGCAAATGTAGGAAGTAATTTGATTAATTTCAGAAGTGTTGCCCCAGCCTCACAAGCAGACACTCTGTATGGAGAGACAAAGAGCAAGACACAGTGCAGTGGAAAGCTGCAACATTATGGACAAGCTGTAACCCATTGCTTACTAAGGAAAATTAGTGCAGACTTGTCAGCTGAAAGCAATTCATATAAAGAAAACATATAATTAGAGGGAAGGGCTTGATGTACTTGCTGTAATTTTTTCCCTAAAGAGGGAAAAAGACCCGACGACTGCTAATAGGCATTATATCTTTTTTTTTTTTTTTTTTTTCTGAGCCTGGAAATTTGTTGCTTCTGTCTGCTATTGTATACATTACTCAAATGCATTTGCTGAGCAAGTCCTATGTACTAATATTAAAAATGAATTACATTGAATTATCCAGCTACAGAGAAAACTTCTTATTAAAAGCATGCCTATGCCACAAAGCTTTCTGCTCCCCCTGAAATCAAATTCAGACCTTGCTTTGACTTCAGTAGAAGCCTAATTATGTCCCAAAATACAGTTACCTAAATAGTCCTTCAGGCGTTTCATTATTCTTTGCAGTTGAGCTCATTGACCTTCCTTATTCAGCTAAAAATTTTGAGCATATGGATACAATGGATTATAAATTTTTCCTAAGATAATATTTGTAGTTTAAAGTATAATCCAGTTGCTCGTAGACGTATAAAAGTAGTGCCTGGGTTCTTCATCACTGTTAAGCGGAAACTCAAGCTGGAAGCCCTGTGTTTAAAATAATAAAAAGGAAAAATGTATGGACTCGTACTGAGGAAGAACTATTTGGAACCTCTGTGAAATGTCTGATTATTTCTCATGCACTCAGTCCTGGTAGAATGAGGTTAACACATGTCAAAGCAGAGGCTCGAGAAATTTTGGGTTACATTTCTGCCCCTAGATGGAGTATTCTGCACACTGCTATTTTGGATATTTTGGGAGAATGGAGCTGTGTGTTAGGAGCCTTGAAATGCCTCTTGTTCTGAATTCCCTTTACAGTGTATCAAGTGCTGCCCACTGGGACCAGAGTAACTGGGTCCCAGAGACCATTTAGAAGAGAAAAATCAAAATAGGGTTTGTTTGTATAATTGATCGGATACTATAAAGGGCTCTGCAGTTTCTTAGTGTCTCTTATTTGTTGGTTAGTAATAGATACGTACGTAAAAAAAAAAAAAGCAAGAAGTCCATATTTTATAAAGTGCCACTAATTACTATGAAACATCTGATATTTGCAGCTTGCAGTGCTTGGTGTTTCTGTGACTTTCGTGGTATTCCCTTCTCTTAGTATACTGTGAGTACCATGGTAACGTTAACTGCTTGTAAAACATTTTAATAGTGACCACTGTAATATAGTGCTTGTGTGCAAACAGCATGCACCATTGCTTCGGAGGAGTTTGTAACATTTTGTTTTTGTCACAATCAGAGTAAAATGCTGCCAGATCTCAACAAGTGAATCCTAAACTTGCCAAATGGGGAGCCGCAAGTAAGTTCTCCTCTTCTGCAGCCTCTGTCTTTGATCATCTCTGGAGTTTCATTGATACATTCCTACCCAGCACTCAGGAGCTTAGTGAAGCATGGCTCCAGAAAGCTCCAAGTTGCTTGGGAAAAGCATTTGGCTGCAGACGCTGCATGTGGAGGGGGGAGGTGGGTGTCAGCTTCGAAGCCAGCTTTTGAGAAACCTAGATTGTTTTGTGCTGTGAGCGAGGATTCAGCTGTAGGCTCTTAGCTCAGGTATGTTCGCATGCGGGCTTCTGGTTCAGCCCGCAGTAACAGGAGGGACCAGCTGCAAAGTTTGTCCCTGGACTAGGAGCTGGATTCCTGCAGAATCCAGGATTTTGGTTTGGACCTTTTTAAATATGATGTAAATGCCAGCAGCTTCCTAACAACTGTTCCTGAAGCTCAGAGCAGAATTTAGAGCGGACCCTTGTGGGTTAGGGAATTGCACAAGATATCCCTTCTCAGAACAGAAAGGAAAAGCCCGACAAAACCTAAGCCATCTGACCAGAGTCCTGAGAAATGCTTTCCAGCTTTCAAAGAAAGAAAGGGTCTTAATTCAGATTTGCCGGAATCGTCTAATTAGTCCCTTTAATGCCATGCACCTTATAGTCTGCGCCACCGGATTCGTCCTATAAATGAGACGATGGGCTAATTCATCTTGGCAGCAGTAAACAGACCTTGTGATTGTCCTCCTTACAAACACCGGCCTGATTTTAGGAAAATGCTTTGACCAAGCCTGTGTCCCTGCTCCCTCCCCCGCGCCCCCCCCTTTTCCGAATGCTGCCTGTGCTTCTTGCCCTCCTTCTTCCCCACCGACCCACCCCACCCCGTCTCACACACAGTGACATACCTCACACATTTGCCACTGCTAACAACAACCTGTCAACTCTTTCTTTGCACCGTGCTAGGCGCCCTTTGTTTCTGCAGCCCAGCAAGCCTTGCAGCTGTTGTCCGAGGCCTGCTCCGACAGCCTGTGATCAGTCAGCTGCAAAATCCTCCCTGAACAACTCGGTATTCACAGCTCTAATCGGGCCAGCGGACTGTTTCCTCCTCTCTCGCAGTAAATCTTTATCACTTGCGCTCTGCTCGTCAGTTAGTGGCGCCAGCTCTTTGGGCTGCTCTATCCCTTTCCCATACTCTGCTGCGCCGTGTGCTCTGAATGCTAACTCCAGCCTTGTTTAGACTCGGGGCTGCCTCGCTGCTGCGGTCCACATGTTGGGAAGATCCAAATTCCTGCTCCCTCCCCATTTTTAAGCTGCACGGACACCAAGTTTATCTCTCTCCAATTGCAGAGATACTCAAAAACTCCCTCTGTCTGCCTACTTGGTGTTGTATCCATATAAGTTAATTATGTGATTATCTTTCTGTTTCTCCCCAGCAGTCTGTCATGCTTCTGTTTAATAGCTGCTTTTGGTAGGAAGGCGAGGGTGAGCTGCCTAGCCTAGGAAAGCTGGGGATGGCAAGGGAAGCCCTGGGGAAACTGGCACAAGCTTCAATTTGATCGCATGCCCAGGGCTATTAACCTTCCTCCTAATGGTTCCCCCACGGACGGAAACACATTTCCCTCCATCCTGTTCCTGACTTGGTGCCATCTCAGTCTTTTAAAAGATTTACGTCAAAGATGTTGAATTGTGAAGCAGATTTTCAGAGAAAGGATCAAAGTTTGCTTTCTTAGGATCCCGCTTGAGCCGAGGAGAGTCCACGAAGCTTTTCAGATGAGGTTTGTTTCAATCTGGAGTTGCTCAGGATTTACACTTGTGGAGCTGAAAACACAACTTTATCTGTGCCTGTTGCAGCTCCTGCCACAGCATGAAAACTCCTCCTGCCTCCTTTGCAAAGCCTTGTGGGTTTTGCTTTCCTGTGTTGTGCCTGGGCCTGGGATTTTAGACAAGTAATTATTGCTCGGTTAAACAGCAAGTTTTGCAAAGAGGTTCATCTAGCTTTCAAGTAGAGCTTGCTGGAGATTACTTTTAAAAACAAATTATCCAGCACAGTGAGGTTTTATACGTGTTTGTAAGGAACCTGGGAAGCTTTGCCTGAACACTGGTCTGACAACCAAAACCTGCTGTTTTTTAATCTTGTCTCTGATGCTGAATCCATTTCCAGCACTGGAAAATCCATTTCTCTTTCTGCTTCAGCTTCCCACACCTTAAAGTCTTTATTTTCAGCCCTTCCAGGTGTGTGTGTGTGCGTGCACAGGGGTGAAGATTAGCCAAATGTAGAAATATTCCTCTAAGAGTAAAACATGAACTGGCTTTAAAAATATGTTGTTGCTATTAATTTTATGAGGCAGCTGTAAAATAGATGCTGCTTGGAAAATCTGGGTTCACTTCCACTCAGACTCTCTACTCATCAGTATAGTGGAATGTAGATTTGCTTGATCAAAGAAAAACTCATCTGTATAAGATTTTAGTGTATGTGTGTGTTGGTGACCAGTTCAAGCTTGTAAATAGATGCACAGGGTAAACTTGATGGCAACGACAGTCACTCTAACATGCAAAGGAGCACTGCAATGAGATCGTATTAAGCAGCTATGTCCAGCAATACGCAGGTAACGTGAGGCACTGCTGAGTCACCGAGCTCCAAGTTTGAGGCTGACAGCCTCACTCACATCTGTCTCCTGCCGATCTGTGGCAGCCTGCAGTCGTGTGCACTTTCTGGCCCTTGTGGTTGTGTTCTGTTGATGCACTCTCTTTAAACTGCTCCCATATACATCTCCAGATGGGATGTTTTGCTGCTGTGTAACCAGACCTATAAACACATTTTAGGCTTATTTTAGGGAAATAGCTTAGATCTTTCTGGAATTTGCTACAGAAACGTTTGTTGGTCTCTGTGTGTTCTTCAGCGAAATTGAACATCCGTAAACAGGATTTGAATACTTTTTTTCTGTAGGCTGTCTGCAAGGGGAAAAAAAGTCTACAAGAAAATAGGCTGGTTGAACCTTTTGTTGTGGGAAGCTTTACTGTTGAAAGTGCTCCTATGGTCAGAGTCAGTTGGTGGGATATCAGATAAAGAAGATACAATAACATCTTGACAAGCCCCAGGCAAGCATCTTAGATAACCCTTTCCCTTCCTCTAATTTTTCTCATCTTGCTCTTTGTTCCTTTCTTCACGTCCCAGGGTTTTACCTCTCATCCTTTGGTGACCCCAGCTGTCTCCAAGGTCCTGGAGACTCCTGTGAGACCGGTGCCCTGGCTGAGTTTCGTGGTTTGGCTCACATGGCTCTTGGCACAAGTGATGACGTGAGACCTCCTGTGCAGTCAACCACCCCTGCTTCATCCGTACTTGAAAGTCTCATCTGTCCTGTGAGCCTTGATGGAGTTTCTTTGCTTACAGTTATAATAACTGCACCGTTTGGAGGAAATATGAGTTGTGTACCCTGACACCTACCAGCTAAAAGTGTAATAGCAAGTTTAGCCCCAGCACACCTTCTTATTTTTGTCAAATAGTCTGCAGTAGGCTGGACGCAGTTATTTTTTGATGTGAATATCTTCTATTTAATGAAGCAGTTCAGCTTCACCATACTTGGAAGAAAACTTGTCCAGTTCCACGGCATGAAAGGCAGTTTATTTTGAAGTATTTCTCAAGCACTTGATGTCCTTCAATGTCCTTTAAAAATCAATATGTTGTACATCATATTTTTCTTTGAGTAAAATCATGGTAGCTCAGGATTTATCCATAACACTGATACAGGGGAAGGAAATATTTTGTCTTCTGAATTACAAAGGAAGGAAGGTGCTTCTGTCACTTCAAAGAGTCTGAAATGAAAGTAAATAGAACAAGAAGACTTTCTCAAAACCGAGCATCCAATCTCAGCTCCCTGCTCCAAGAGGCAAGCACAGCCTTTGTGTTGACCCAGAGCTGCAGTGCAGGCTTAGTATTTTTTTTTCTGTTAATGGTTACTGCTAGAAGAGTACTTGTTCGTGGCGGTAGGGTGAGCAGAGTTTGAGAACAGCTGATCCGTTCCCTGTTCCAAATGGAAAAAGGACTTGCCTTGCCTTTTCTAATGTACATGTGTATCTGAATCCATATATAGGAGCAGGATGTTCTATTGCTCTGTTATTAAGGAGCAATGTCAACATTTCTCTAGCTCCTTCTGCATCTGCCTTAAGCAAATTTCAGACACCAGCAACATTCTATTAGAATTTTTTTCCCGAGCTGCTGATAATATGCTTACGCTGTAATTCCATTTTAAAATAGTCTTTTAGTCTAGGAATTTCCTCGTCTGATTTGCCTCAGACTTTCCAGAAAAATTCTACTTTGGCATAAAGTTTGCACCTGTGAAAGTTCAAGGAAATCGGGTTAGCTTTTGCTAAATGAGGAAGGGATTCTGCCAAAATTGGGTTTACAATGAAAGGCTAGTTTAAATATGGGCTGACTAGTCTCTTTGTAATTATTAGGTAATATTAATGTATAATCAGTCCCATAAAGAAAAAAAGAAATCTAAATGGACTTTATATTGCTTATAAAAATGCGTTTTTGTTTCTTCTTTGGCTAGTCAGGAGAGAATGTTCGCTATTAACCCATCTTGTTTAATTTTGTGAGCCGCCACTCGTGTGCAAATTTCCTGTACATCTTGAACAAAAACATGTAAAAGATGAACAAAGAATGAGGGGGGAAATTATAAATGGATCCATGTGACTGCCTCTTCTCCAGACATTTTTTTCCCTCACTTAGGAAGTTTAGAGGGAACGCAGGACCATGCAGTGTGTGTTAAAACTGATTGGAATATCTTTCTCCCTCAGGGTATTTCTTTAATCAATGTTTCTTTATACCATTAGGTCATCTCTTCTTTCTTTCTTTATTTATTTTCTGAAGAATCCTTGTTTTGTATGTTTTCATGCATCCTGACATTTATTCTCAGAATTATGGCCTGATCACTTCCTGTCCTTTTCCTCAAAATTTCTCTCATTTTATCTATTTTAAGTGCTGAAGCACAAAGATAACCCCATCATAGTTCTCTCATTTTCCCCAGCGGCTCCCCCCCTTGCCTCCCCGCAATGAAAAATGAAAGGTCTCATGGTCTTACAGATTTTCTTTATGCTTATTTTGGCCTATTTGCAACCCAAATACATCATCATGCTATAAGACGGCTCTCTAAGGCTCTTGGATCAATTAAAGGTAGCCCTATTCATTGCCAGTACAAACCTTTGCCTATTAACTCTTTCAAAGGGCATTTGTCATCGCAAAAAGCTGTGAATGCTGTCTGGGTTCATTGATTAAAAAAAAGGTATTGTTTTAAGGCTGCTGAATATCTTAATTAGTTGTAATCAGAGGGTAGCTTGTGTCTGTAAAGTGATACAGTTACCTTTCACCTACTTGCTTTATTCTGTGTGTTTTTAAAAGAAAAATATCTCAAATGTAATTTAAGCAGAGTGTTTTGAGGGTACAAGAGGAGTGCACTTGCTGATCAAAGTATAATTTATGACGTTATTTTATAAAGCCAAATATTTAATGTGCTAACTCAGAATATGTCTCATTGGCTCACAACCAGCCTTGAGAGGGTAAGTGGAGCGGCGCTGCTCATTGCCAGCTATCATCCTCCTTTCTTCGCTCACAAATCCAATGTCTGTATTCTGGAAATGTAGAAATCCACCTCAATTCTGTAAGCACTCGCACGTGTGCTTCGCTAGAGCACATGAATAGTCTGCTAGTACAGAATATGTGCTGCGCTGTTTGCCAGACCAAGGTAGAACTGGGTAACTATTCTTTTTCAGATCAATAGTTCATTTGCCACAAGTTTGTGCTGTCAAACTTGCTGCAGCTATTTGTGAATTTGTACCAAAACTGTGAAATTGTTTAAGCTGGGAAAACGTCTTTTCTGCTGGCCCTTGAATCAAAGCAGTGGTTAATAATAATCTGTTTCTTATTCAAAGAGACCCCTCTGAAAATTGAAATCTACATTTTTCCTTAGGCTTCATGAAAAATTATGGTTGCACTCGATGCTCTTTTGGTTAATTTTTCTGAGAAAATAGTTTGCATTTCCCCTAAAATATTTCACTCAAATCAAGTGGTTATTTATGTGCCTCTAATGGAGGCATTGGGGTGTAAACGGATCCCTTGCAGTCATGTGTCTCAACGATGCATCAGTAGCTTGCATAATCTCACCCTCACCCTCTGGAGATGCATTTCTAGAGATGATGATTTAGGGGTATATGCTTTTCTTTCCATATTTGAGTAAATATCTTAGGCAAAAAAAAAAAAAAAAAAAAACATGACAGAAAATCTTAAGTTAAATTGCGGTTGGTAGAAATGCGTGCTTTTGCTCTTGGAGGCTGGATAGAATAACGGCAGTAAATGACATTTTATTTGTTTCGTCTTTGGAAGGGGAGGAGGGCACAAATGGTGTCTTAATGGGGAGACCCTCTTATCTGGGAGAAAATATCTTTAGAAAGTACCTCACACACTGACCAGGTGCATTTTGTTGCCAGTGCATTTTGGTGAGCTGGAAAGCAGGGCAGTGCCATGTCTGGGAGCTACCAGACAAGTGAATCCTTAGCTCCTGCCATCAACTTGTGGACTGCTTGATGAATTTTATTATGAGAAATCCATGCATGCTCATACAGGGATTCTCAAGATAATGTGGCAGACTTATGTAGATGCTAACAGTACTGTATCTAATCTCTTATTTTTCAGTGGGTAAGTATGCTAAATAACACTTCCCTCACAGGACAATTTTGCTATAGATGCTTGGATTCATATTATGAGTACCTTATCTCCTTTTAATTTTTGTAACAAAAATTCTTCAAAAAGACTAGTTCTGTCTTCAGTCGACTGTAATCATCCCTGTTTCATAGATGGGGAAAAACAGCCTGATAAAGATTAAAATCCTAATTCAAGAAAATGCGAAAACTTTTGGACGTCTTTTAATGTTCCTGTGATTTTGGAGTAAGCTGTTCTGAAAAGTTTCTGTGGGGTGTTGTCAGAGGCAAAAATAGAATATGCATTTGAGTTGCAGACAGTGCCTCAGTCCCAGTATTCCTTGCTGCAATATGTGGACTTCAGAATTTTTCTTTAGTCTTAATGATAAATGTGAGGCATGGCATGGTTGTACAGCAGAGGGATTTATTTTAGTATTTGGTTATTGAATTAGGTCTAACCTTTTCCTTCAGCTTTGTACATTTTCACTGCATCGCGTAGTTCATCTTCTTTGGTCAGGTGCCTTAGCAATAAATTTGAAGAAATAAAATCGTGCATTTCTACTGTAACTGTGGCGTGCATATGAATTCCAATATAATGGCATTGTGTGTCTTGCTCTATACAACATTTTTAGTTTTTTTGTAAAAGTAGGAGATGATTTACGAAGTGTGACTCATTTTTCCTTCTCCACACTGTTCCAGTGGAAGAGCTCAGACTGCGATGAGAAAAACTAGTACACGTTATTAAGAATTCTGATAAAGTAGGCTGAATAAATTTGTTTTCTTTGTGAGCCTTAATCCTGTGTTGTATTGGCTTCTTGGACATGGCTAATTTATTTGGAATTCCATTCTGTTCCCGACAGCATTCCTGATTAGCAGTTTGATCACCCGGAGCAAAGTTACATACCAGCTTTCAACTCTTGTAATCTAGCAGTGTAATTTTTTCAAATGGACTCTTTTCTTTCCTCCTTTGCCCTAGCTCCCCTTCTTTTTGTGTGCAAAGAGACTTTAAAAGTAAGCAGGATAACCTGTTAGTAGACTGAAAGATTTGTTCAAAACACAATGCAGTTTGCTGAATGCCCAACTTCTGTCAGACCACAAAGCATCAGATGCAAAGTTCAGACTAGAATATAGAAAATTCCAAAATCACGGTCAGATCGCTGTGTGTTTATTGTGAGTTTAGTGTTTTGTAGCTATCAAAATGCAATTTAAGAAAGCAAACGATTTGGGAGAAAAAGCTAACACGTAAAGCCTGAGCCATGCAATCTCACGCCATTTTTTGATTTAGCGTGACAATGGTAGGTCTGATAATTCACTATTGCACATGGGGCTTTAAATAAACATAGGAAGTTTTTATTGAAGTTAAACGTGTTTAATAAGTACCTTGTTGAATGAAGTCATATTTTTGATTGTGTCTTCAAAGTTTCCATGACTCCATTATTTTCCAAATAAAGCTTTGTAAGAAATATTTCAACTATACCTTTCACGTAATGTACTTGTTTTTAAGTAAAAGACTAAGGTTAGGAGCTGTGTCAGCCCAGCACGTGAAATGTTTGCCTTCTATCACTTGTAAAGGATAGCAATTATTTTCAGTATTTGCTTTTTATGAGTAGCGCGGTTCTTTCCATGATCTGTAGTTTGTCAAAGCGCATTCTGCCTGTGGTAAATTTTAGAAACTTTACTTATCTATTTAGTTAAGTTTGTCACATGCTAGACCTCATATGGAAATTGCAGTTACATCGTTGTTCACTTCCGTCAATGTTGACTTAAGCTTTCAAAACAAATGATGACCGAGAAACCCAAATTTAATTGTAAATCAGAGACAGATTTTGATCTGATCTCTTCCTGGTAGAGCATGGGAGAAGCATCCTCACTGTGAAACTAGAGGAAACATGGCTTAATCTGCTGAAGACATGTAGTTACAGATGAAAGGGAACTGTCTTTCCCATCCTGTGAAGTTTCTTAAGGTCCCAGTATGGTTTTGTGCACAGTGAGAAGAAAGTGAGGTTTGTAAGTCATGAGAAACTTGGGAATAGCTTGAAGATAGGTGGCCATGGCACTCGTCAGGAGACTCAGCCTGTGGTTTTATGTATGAGTGTTTTGACTGTCTAATACTTAGAAGAGTTTGATCTTCTTGTTCTGGTCTTAAATTTTACGGATCTAAAAAACAGCTCCTGACAAATATATCATCATAG
This sequence comes from Aythya marila, assembly GCF_965140915.1. Lineage (NCBI taxonomy): Eukaryota > Metazoa > Chordata > Aves > Anseriformes > Anatidae > Aythya > Aythya marila. The sequence continues at coordinate 46,874,654 of NC_139046.1, forward strand.
CTGGAGTCTGTTTTGCCAGATTTTCTGCTTTTGAAAAACTGACATTTGAAATGAAACACTGTTTAGTCAAAAATAATGCAAAATAATAAATTAAAAATAAAATTCTCTACTAGATTGGCGTGTAATACCATGAATTCAGTGGAAAAAAAAATCCACCAATGGAAGAAAAGCTCTGAGAAAGGATGGTTTAGGACTAAATCCATTTTGTCCAATTTAATTCAGTGATAATTCCTTAATTTCACCAGCAGAAGTCCAGAGGGTCTTTCCAAGAAATAAAATTACACAACTCAGTGTGAAGACTTAGCAAGCTGTGTAGGGCCTCTGGCAACTGAAGAAGAAAATGGGTGTGATAATTGCTTATAACAAATTATTTTCATGTTCATAATACATGCAAGGCTTTTTTTCCTGTGAGTGGCTATTAATATATATATATTTGCATTTTTATTCTTGTTTGTTGTGCGATAGTTGTCTTGGATGTTACTAATATTTTAATTCAGTGATGTGATTAAATACCATGGCATGTACATGATCTACTTGGCTACTTCTAGATAATGTTCTGATCGTGCTTCTGGAAAGAAAATTCTGTAAGCTGAAGGGCAATAATCTGTCCGCTATTGAGTGTTGCGGTGTGCAGCAGCATGTGGAGGAGATGATGCACTCGCAGCTCCTGAACTGCGAAGGTCATATTGAGTCTTTTTTAAAACACACGTCTCTCTAGGTAATCACTTTTAAGTCAGATTTATGAGTTTAATTTCATTTCCTTCTGATCACTTTCCTTCATTTTTATTATTTTTCCTACACTGTGCTTTTTTTTTTTTTTTTTTTTTTTCCCCCCACTTGTGGCTGTGAGGCCTTGAGGATGTGGTTGAGTTTGAGTTTTACAAACACTTCTGGTTTTACAGCCACTAAAGTTCTTGACAGAAGATATAGGTAATAAATGAAGTATCTTATTTCTGTCCTTGATCATGGAAAGGGGCATATTGAACTGACTGTGGTGGGAGGAGTATGTTTGCTGGGGACTTTCCAGTAGAAAACCAGTGGGGCAGGTGTTTGGGCTTTTCTTTGACTCAATGCAACATTGAATGGTCCTGAAATGTGCTTATTATCACAAGTTATTTGAAGTAGGAATTGACTTTGAATGTTAGGTTTTGTCCTCTAAAGCTATGAATACCTTGATCTGGCTCTTTTTAAGTGGTGTTTTATTTTCCGTGTGATGTAAAATGCTTGTTCAGGAGATTTCATGTGTGCAAACTGGAGCAAGGTGCCTTTTTCACTCTGATAACTGTAGCAGGCACATGACTGAGAGATAAGTGCTGGTTCTGAATTTCTTTTTTTTTTTTTTTTTTCTTTTTTTCTGTGTTCGTTGTTTTTTTCTTTTTAGCAATGAACTGGGAATTTCTTGTTAGCCGTGCTGACACCTGCAACTCTATGCCATTTTTCTTTATAGATATACTGACTTTTGAATATGTGGTAAATACAGTAAGTGAAATATCCTTTTAATTTCTTTATATTTTGAGATATATTTCAAATTGCTAACAGTGGATGTTTATATGATTATTGTTGTGCTGATTTATTGCTTGTAATTTTACTGGATATTTTAACATTTTAGGAATGTAATGGTATTTTAGGAGATAGACTGCTTTATAATTGGAAGTGGAAAATTGGATATGAAATCTGTTGGATTACATTTTAAAAGACTGCAGTCTTTGACTTTTTTTTTGGCTAAACTACCCTTCAGAGTACCAGGGCAATTAATTACTTGATGATAATTTATTAGCAAAATGCAGAATTTGTCTTGGAAATAGTTTCAAATTAGAGGATTTTCATAAATATTTATAGGAGGAGAAGGTAATAACGTTGGTTATGTGATGAAAACATATATTAGTGAGAAAATACCACCCATCAGGAATAGTCTTCTATCATGCCGTTATTCTCTAGAGAGGCGATTAGTTGAAAAACGATTTTAGCAAAATAAACTCTGAGCAGAGAGGATGCTTTTACATGTGATACAGCATATGTTCTTTGAAAAGGCAGGTCAGTCAAAACAATGCCAGGCATTGGGAACTTACGTTATCTGAAAATATATATTTGGAAAAATTCAAGCAATAACGATTTATATATAGGTTGTACGTAGTGCTTTTCCTCAGTGAGACTAAGAATACTTTGCAAAGGAGAGGAGAACAGTGATTCATATTAAACTGCATTTTCTACAGTCACAGAGTGTTTTCCTTTGGCATGCAGAATTGTCCTGCTTATGCTGTGCATTAATTTTCTGTGCAAGGAAATCTGTCCTAAGGAGTGAAATATAAGCAGAAAAATACTTTCCTTCCGTCTTCGGCAACTGATGGTTCCTTTGTGTGAATAAATGCAGTACCTGCAGGGAGTGCCAAGCTGACAGCCGTGGCATGTGGAGCCAAAGACCTGCAGCAGCAGCAGGGGAAGCTTACCCAGCTCTGTGTCAGCCTGTCCCGAGGAGAGCCCCGTGCCAGGCGCCAGGGTTGTGTGGTTTCCCTTCCGGCTTTGACACCTCTCAGGGAATGCCAGAGATGGCATAGCTGAGAACCACTTGTGAGCCCGGGGAGGAGGCACCTGTTCGCTTGGAATGAACCACCAATTTGTTCTTCGTGTGCCCTTAAATAACCACTGGGCTTCTCACCACTAGCAGATTGAACTGGAGCTGCTGATGGCCAGGGAATATGATGTGCTGTATGTCACAACAGTCATGCTAGCTAATACTGAGCTCACTAAAATCTGCTGGTGGTTTTCAACAAACCTGTTAGAGTCCGGAGAGCAGGATGGCATTAGGGTAAAGGTGATGACTGTCATGGAAGAAGCACTTTTAGGAAGAGCAAAGGCATCCATCCAGAACTGTACTTTCTGAATTAAGGCAGGTATCATCGTCTCCACCAATAAATTACTTACGGCTATAAAGTGAGCCAGTTGCCCAAGGGAGCATGTAATGCAGAGCCACTGGCTGTGGGCTTATGTTGGTTGTATTGTACCAGATAGAGCCACTGATCAGTTTTTCAAACTGTTTTTCCCACTTAAATCCCTTTTCAGATGAAACAAAGATTTTATTTCTCATCATCTTTGTGGATGTGGGTCTCTTAAAAACAAACAAACAGGTTAGAGAAACACCTGCCAGGAATGGCATAGTTGATCTTGCTTTAGGACAAGCTTATAGAACTCGTGGGTCCCTTTCTTCCCTTTTTTCCTCCTATAGCTGGAGGTGACCCAACTTATATATATGTGTGTATATAAATGTACGTATATACGTTTGTATTTTCCACCATGCTGCATTCTTTAAGCAAAATCTTAACTAGTTGGAGTGAGTAGTCCCTTTAAACTCTGCATCTTTTGAAGTCTGTAGGTATAGAAAGATACTCATTGTTCAGTGCACCTCCACAAAGAATCCCTCTTAATCCCGACTGTGTGTATTCATCCCTTGGTTGAGCCTTCCTATACAGAGGAATTTGAGTTGATTCACATTCCTTCATAAATGCACGTAGGGTAATACATCAGACTTTTTCCTTTTAAGCAATCTGATCAGTTCTGACACTTTCCAAGTCCATTAAAAACTCCCCATAGTAGTTAAGAGTACCCATTAGAGTGAACAAACTCCTGAAACCCCTTAAAGTATTTGCTTTGCCATGCCATTTAACTATTTACAAAGCCTGGAGCTTTGCTCCTGATACACAGTTAATAAAAGGGAATAGACTAAATTTTTTCCTTGTAGTGTAAATGTATCTGTGTTGTCCTTGTAGAAGACAATGTGTCGGATCTCCTGAGGCTACCCCAATCAGGGCAATTTTGACCAGAAAATGGTAATGTAAGAGAGTATTGACAACTGATATTTTGTATGCAGTTTGGTTTAACACAGAGTTAGGAAATTCAGGGAAGCAGTCCTGACACTGTGCTATTGCTTGGACCTCCTCCAAGTCATTTCTCTTACTGTTAATCCTTCATGTTGTTACCTTCCCAACTCCACTTGTCCAGTTCCAGTTGCTGAGATCCAGGCCCAGACGAGGTATTAAACATCTGTGTAAGTTCCTTGTTCCCCTCCTGAGCTGCATCCTAGAGTTTGTGCTTGTTCTAATGGGGACTTGGCATCAAAGGAGACCTCAAGGTATTACCGTACCTATTCCCTGATTTTACAAGAAAACAAATGTAGATTTCACAGAGCTTTAAGTCTCAGAATCAGGCTTTAAGTTCTTTTAGATGGAAAGTATGGTTTCTGGGCAAAGCAGTTTGCTAGTTGAGCAAGTTCAAAAAGATCTTAGCAGTTCCAGTAATCACTCATTTCATCAATCCTCTATATTTAAAGTGAGCTAAACCAAGTTCTTTCCTATAATGTCTACTTCAAATAATGCTGCTTTACATTTGGAGAGCCAAATAAGGAAATAGGACATAATCTTCCAGGAGTTTCTTTCCCTTTTAGTTCGTCTAACTCAGAGACTTGCTGTAACAAGAGCCCTTCTTTCTATGAAACCTGTTTAACATATTCAACTAAACAAACTATCTCCTAAAGAAAGCACGAGCATTTTTTGTGTGTGCCTTGCTCTAGCGTTGGATTTGAGGACATTTCAGCGTTCAGCGTTTGTCGATGCACTAATTGAGTGATGCATTTTGGACAGCTTCTGTGTTCTGATTTGTTTTGTTGTGCTTTTTTTTTTTTTTTTTTTTTCCCTCCCTCCCTTCTTCCCCTTTTAATTTGTCTAGGAGAAAAAAAGCCCCTCCAGTGTTGTTTCCTGCAAAGACCATTCTTAAGAGCTCGTTGGACAGCGCAGGGCTCTTGAAGTGATAGCTAATTGGTGAAAGAAAGGCCCCGATTGTCTTGAGGGAGCTGGAAAGTGCTGCGTGTGCTGCTGAAAGGGACTAGGGAGAAGGTGCCTGGTTTCGCTGAGCAGCTGCTGCTGGAGATGTTTGGAGATTACATCAGCATTGGAAAAAAGGGGCAAAAAAAAAGTCCAACTTCACAGAGATGGAGTTTATGGAGTTTTTTTCCCCTTCCAAAGGTCTTCTGACAATACTGTCATTGTCAATATAAGAGTTGTTAATTCTTTATGAATAGCACATGGGGCCTCTTGACTAAATAGTACGTTACATGTCCCAAATCTGTCAGCTGGGCTCTTCTCTCACATGCTAGTGAGATCACTTTGATTGGAATGTTACAGGAATTGCGGGGCCGGCCACAGAACTGAATACTGCATTATATAATTAGATCTCCCCAAGTATTTTTTTTTTTTTTTCACATTACCTCATTATTCTAGCTTAAATATGGAATCAGTCCTTTTGATGATTTTGCTGATTGTGATTATATTCATACGATTTGTTTTATGGTCCTGCCTTAGTGCTTATATAGATTACAAACTGTCCCGAAGGTTTCCTGACAAGAGAAAAGAGGACTAGGATACTTCAAAAGGCTTGTTTGGATTTGAAATGGCAATGGGGACAACCGGACAAGGTAAATGGAGCTAGAGCAGATTTTACTTCGGGTTCTGATGAGAGAGAAATGACCTGCTGAGACTGCAACTGACTGAAGAGTCTTCAGAAGGCCTCATGCTGACAGAGAGGGGGGGAAATCCAACAACTGATTGAATCAAACGACTTCCTATCAGACTAGGGCAAGAATTTGTTGTTGGGAACAGACTTGTGGACTTTTGCCAATGAAATGATCTGGACAAGCTGGAAGGAATCCTATTGTTGGGCAGTCCAAGGCTGCCAGTGGCCCCGTCTTGATACATGAAATGCGATGGCTTGTTGCCTGCTGGATGAACTGCTGATCTGCACGTTAAGATGTCAGCTGCACAGCCTGCCTGGATGCAACAACTGACTGCGCCTGAACGAACACGAAGATTACTGGCCCAGCTTAGGATCCATGTCTAAGGAAGCAGATTTACAGAGTGCATTTTTACATGATTGACTGTCTTGTTGCTAAATTCTGCTTGTGGTTCATCACGGTCAGTTGGATCAGAAACTGAGTGTTTTTAACTGACTATAACCTGATGATTATCCCCATTTCTTATCAAGTGATATATCTGAATAATCACACACAGCACACCCCTGGAATACTCTGCTCCATGAAAAACAGATCTGCGCATCTGAGTTTGTCTGACAGACTAGCTGTGCTTCAGCAGCGCCAGGTGTGGGGACATGCAACAACACTCAGAGTCCTTGCAAAGTAATTTCATTTCTAGGCTTTCATAAGGAGCTACTGGGACACAGGAAGATTTGATGACTTGCCCAAGGCAATAGTGACTTAGGATTCTTTGGTGGTTAATGCGTCTTGCAAAATGGGACGGGGGACTCCAAGTGAATTGTTTGCCTTCAGGTGGCTGTTATACTAAGTCAAACATCCAGAGAACCTTGCTGCAACAACAGAATTTAACACCTGCTGTTAAACACTTGGTTTTCCTACAGGAAAAGTAGGAAAATTGTACTGCCTTGCCTGAGAAATGAAGTTGAAATGCAATGTCCTTGGCCCGATCAACTTGAAAAAGGTTTCCCTGGGTTGATGATTATGTCATTTGAAAGTAAAGACTCCCATGTGATAAACTTACTTCAGTGTCTCTGGGTAGCTTATGTGATGATATCAGACTTCAGCCTAGGTAAAATCCTGAAGCATTCCTGTAAAGAGTTTCTGGCCCATTCATGAGTCACACACTCCTACAGGCTTGTCTCATTTTAGCAACTGTTAATCAGCCCTTATCACTTTGTTGTTTGAAGCCTCCTAAAATTCAGACATGAGAGGTGGCATGTGTTTATGCTGTGGAGCAGGGTAAATGTCAGGTCAATTGATTGCAGCTTCAGGTTTTATTTATGGTGGATGAGCAACCTACAAGACAGCCCGCGATGTCTGAAGATGCATGCCATTGCCTTGGAATCTAGCTAGTTAATAAATTATGTCTAGATGTAACTAATCCCCTTGTCTGTTTTTGTGGATCCTAATTTTAATGATGATTGTCTCATATTTGTTTTTGTGTTCCCCAGCACCAGCAGACCACAAAGGGAAAGTGAAATGGTGTCTATCTGATGTGCAGACATACCTTTGATAATAAGTAACTGGAAAAATAGGCACAGTGATCCATTTTTCTTCTGTCAATTAAATGCAGCTATTCTTAGCTGTTGTATGTATCATTGTGAAGAAAATGAAACTTGTAGATAAATTGATATGATAGTGCCTTTAAGGAACAAGTTTCCTAATCCTTTTTTTTTTTTTTTAATTTAAACTATACTTGACAGTGTCATATATTAATCATTTTAAAATGTGAATATAAAGAGAAATGCTACAGATGGAGCTGTGAGTTAATGTCCTTAATGTTTGGTGATGTTTGGAACTGACACTGGTGTGGAATTCACGTCTTTAATTACTTTATTTCTACAGAGCTGCATCTTGAATTTTCCATGTAAATCAGAGATCACAGTCTTGTTATGGATCATCCTCTTATGCAGGCCACATTTTCATTGATCTCTGTGGCACAGTTGGAAGAGCTGGCAGGATGGAATCACCAGAATGGTTTAATGCCTGAGTTGTCATAACCACCCCCTTTAATGGTTTGGGGGGTGAGGTGCAGAAAAGAGGGCTGACACTGGGTGATCTTGCTGATTAGTAGTTATAAAGAATGGGGGATATCTATCCTGTCAGATATGGGGAATATGGGGAACAGCCTGTCAATGGGCTGCTTCTGTTTGAGTTTGTCTGTTTGTTAAATTTGGACCTTCTGAGTTGCACGAATTTCATCCTGATTATAAGAATGTTATGGCCAATGTCTGTCAATATTAGATTTGCATCCTGTACAGGTAAAACTGGCTGGAACCCCAAAGAGTTCTAGAATGTGAAGGCTTTGAGGCACATATGATTAATAAAAAATGAATATCTTGTCTAAAAGATTCATTTAGATGATTTGAATACCCTTCATAAAAGGTCTTGTTACCTCTTAAACTCCATATGCATTCAAAGCAATTTTAATAACTTTGTGTTTAATTTCTGCTGGGGATTCATGTTGTTCTTATTCAGTGCTGCAGGGCGTTTTCGAAATGGAAGGTCATCCTGTTTGTGCTGTTATCACAAAATCAGGGCTATTGCTCTTTTAAGTGTGCAAAACGTAATGGAAAGGAGGATCTTCCTCTTTATTCCCGTAGACATTTTCCCTTTCACTTTTCGTGGAGACAAACAAAATCTAGGCCCATGTCAGCTGTGCAGTGACATGGAAGTGTTACTGTTTCCTGACCCAGTCCCACGGAGCACCGTGCTGAGATGTCCAAAATGAGAGAGTTACTTCAAGGACTGAAAGAAATACCGCTCCATCCACTCTAGGCTGTGACAATGTGCTTTGATTAATCTTGAGACCAAAGCCATGTCTCTGCAGGACTGTGCCGTGGTGACAAACCTTCTGGGCTGGCCATGCTTGGGTTGGCATTGCTGTCTAGTCACTACACACTGGAGCAGTTGCATCCCTGAGTACACCTGGGCCCTGAGGTGCCTCTGGCACTGCTGCACAGCACCCTGTTACTCCCAAGGGCTGGTGTGTGGAGTCGGAATTCAAAACAGGATTGTTCTGCTGCTTTGGATGTAGCTCATGTGGAGCCAGCTTCTGATCTACCCCCTGCCTGAAGCAGTCACGATGACGATAGAAGTTATTTTTCACTGCAAATGGTGTATTTGGCCCAGTTTTGTGCCTTTTGAGGTAACTGTTCTGGTGTCTGAAAGACCATTGTATCTTTGTGCTTTTTAGAATTTTTTGTCACAGATCTTATGTTGTGCTCTGATTTAACCATATATTTTTCTTTCAGGAAAATGTGGTATCAAGTTAATAATGATATTTTTACTTGTTTTACAGTATTAAAAAAAATAAAATTAAAAGCTAGGTTGTCTCTGTGCTTACAAGTTATTTTCTTTTTACGAGACAGAATGCAGCAGAAGAAAAAATTTTGGAGAATAAATGCGTCATGTCAGGTAGTTGTACTTTATTTAAGTTCCATCCTGAAGCCCATATTTCAATGGGAGTTGAATGGGGTTGGCTGGGAATCATTCTAGAGTCCTTTAAAACCGATTCAATTTCAGGTAGGTATTTAAGAAGATGCTTACACCACGCTGTTTTTGATTGTGTTTAAGGACATATTTTAAAATAAGCATATGTTTAACAGCAGTTTTGAGCTGTGGACAATGTGAATGAAGGCTGCACCATGGAGCCACCTTTCAAGACATGAAACCAAGGTATATGTAAATGAATAGAAAAAATATCACTAATGTCACTAAATACTGTGATGTTATTAAAATTCCTTACAAATGTAACATTAATTTATATACATAGATGCTCAAATCTACTACACATAAACATATTCCTGATATATTATAGAAGCTTATCGGCCACCTATGATGCACTAAAAAAAAAACAAACAACAACAACAAAACTCTTATATTTCACTTTCACTGTTGCTCATAAACATTTGTGTGTGAAATGATTTCTTGATTTCTTTTTTGCTTATCTAGTAATGCATACATAACAAATACTTGTATATTTAAAAAAATAAATGGAAGTATATGACATGGATGCAGAACTGTTGCTAGAATATTGTAACCATTTCTTACGTTTATAGGATTATGCTTTGTTTTGTTGGAAGCCAGTGATTTGGACAAAAGTGTGAGTCAGTTATCAGTTATGTAAGTACTATTTCTTTTTGTTTCTTTTTTTTTTTTTTTCTTTTTTTTTTTTTTTGAGACTACTCTTGGAAGGTTATCATGACTTCCTATTTCTGAATTTCCTCTTCTAAGATCAGTGTGTGTCTGTCTTACAGGTGTTAGTAGGGTCAACTTTAAATGTTGGAGAGCATTTATTTACTTTGGTTGTACACCCTTGGCTATAAGCATATACAGATATGTACGTGGATATGTGTTTTGGCATGTATGTGCATAGATTTTTATATGGAAATATTAATTTTTTAATATCCTATGATAATGGCCCTTCCCACTTTGTTATGCTACCCAAGCTTGTATAGTTCTGGAGGGGAAAAAATGAACAAACTGCTCAAGTAACTGAAGTTGCAAAATCCTCTTTGCATTGGTGGATATCAGGGCTGTGGAAATACCTAGCGACCGTTTTCCTAGTACTAGTGATACCATTATAACCAAATTTGCTCCCAAACCAAATCGCCATTTTGAAGTTTCACAGTTAGTGCTTTGTGATTTTTCTTTTGCCAGGACTCAGAATCTTTCTGATCTGCAAAAGCTCAATTGATTGTAAATATCCTGTCATCTGCTAATGTAATTTCTTTTTGACGTTCTGTAATGCGCACAAAGTTGGCATCATGGACTGCATTATGGTATGGAGAACTAATTACAGATAAGCTCATAGTCTGATAAGTGTGTAATTATATTTATTGATTAAAATAAGTCTATAATTATATTTTGCAGTGTCATTACAATGGCATCCACTTAAACAATTACTGTCAAACCATGTAAACCAAACTCCAGTAGGAGTGCCTTAAATAGATCTGGCGATGCAACAGGTGGTCTAATTACTTTAGGTAGCTTCATTACAGCAGACTTTGGTGGAGAAGCAGAAGACACAAGTAAGGATACGATTATGTTGACTTTCGCAGGAAGAGTCTGAACAGCTGGAGGCCCAGTGGCTTGTCCGCTAGCTCTTTATGATGAGCTGCCATATCAGAAACTGAAGCTCAGGGGACATCTTGTAAGTAGTGCTGCTATGCTCACTCCTAAGTCTATGACTAGGGAGCTCTAGGGAGCAGAATCTCTCTGTCTAGATTCAACAAGGCATCACATTGTAGGACAACTAAATGGCAGAAGACTCATCTCAGTTATGGTAACAGAAACCCAGAGAAAATCCATAAATGCAGTTGTTTTGTGCTTGATTGACACCAAAATGGGTGACCTTATAATGTGGCCCTTTGATTTTTGGTAGAGGTGGGGCTAGTAGTGGCATCTATTGCTAAGGCTGCCAAGCACTTCCAGTCCTGAAGCCCTATTTTCAGCTATTCACAACTTTGTCAAAGTAACTTTTCAAACCAAACAAATTTTCTGTGTTGCATTGGGTGTCTGCCTCAGGCTGAATTCTCTTCAGAAAGTTTCAGCCAGAACAGTTTAGTGTCTTCCAAGAACAAGGCTACAGAAAAATACATTGTTTTACACATGCTCAAAATTATTGGCAATATTTTCTCTGACAAGATGTAGTCGTCCCATTTTGGGACATGCAATTGGTCTGGATTTGTTTCCATATCAGGGATGTGTAACTCATGTTCACATAAACAAAACTACCTAAATACCTGCTTGAAATTCAAGGGGGACACAACTAGATCTGATGTGTGTAAACAAGGATAAGGAAATCATCAGGGAAAAGAAGACACCATAACGACAGTTTAGGCAGAGGAGGAAAGTGGCTGTGCATAGTTGATAGAAAGCGAGCTAGACTGCACCATGTAGGAAAACGGGCACTAAGGCTGAGGGATGGAGATAAGAGGGTGGACAGAAGCTGTTGAGTTGGTGGGAATCAAGCCCTGTTCAGGCAAAGTGAGCGGGACAGAAGTATTGGGCTGCTCAGAAGGAACTGGGGGAGGCTGTGTTTGTCCAGATCTGATAAGGAACAGAAGTCTAGAAGACAGAGATGGAAAGAGTGGGGAATGATGCTGAAACAAGAACAGCCAGTGAGGAGGTGGGCACTGAGGCTGGATGTAAGGACTGAGAGCAAAACCCACATAAAAGCAGGTGAGTTGACTTAATGCAAAGCTGAGGTAGGAGACAGGCTGAAGAAAGTTAGGAGAGCTTGGGCTAACAGACAGGGTAAAAGTGGAGGCTGGAGTAAGCAATAAAGCTGAGGCTGGGAGGCTAAGTCTTACTGAGCAAAGAGATCCGTCCTGGAACAAGAAGTCCAGAGAAATGCCAAAGGGATAAGAACAGGATAAAATGTCTGCTGGACCAGACAAATCCTGGGACTTGCGTTTCACTTTTTTTGGCTATCAGAAAATTTCTGTGAAACTTGCTGTCACACTTACTGTCAAAAATTCCTCTGTCCCACCTACCCCTCATCTTCCAACATAAAGTGCTCTGCGTCTGTATACTCGGGTGTTGCTGGTCAAACACAGAATTATCAGCGTAGCCTTGTGTGCTGGGCATTTAGCTGGCTGTATTAACAGGATGTAACAAAGTTAAGTACTGAGATGAAGACAGTGATAGAATTAAGGCTTTATGTGCAGTTCTTGTTCTGCCCCCAGGCATTATGATACAGTCTTAAACTGCTCTTTTCCCACAGGTTCTTTTGCTCATTTATTGCTCTGGTTGTCATGCTCTGGGATTGAAGGTTGCAGTGACAGTGCTTTGAGTGTTCCAGAAAGATGGAGTGTGGAAGACAGAGCTTTAGGAAGATTAATGTTTTGAGTGCAGTTATGAGGAAATTAGTCCTGTCTTTGCCTGTCATTGAGTTCTGAGTGAAAACACTTAAATGTTTTCTTTTACTTTTTTGAATGCTTACCTGGAGAAGCTGTGTATAACTTAATTATGTGCCCAGAACTAGTAGCTGCAGATCAAAGCAGTGTAACAAGCAAACTGGTACCAGTTTAACAAGTAAATTGGTATGCTGATAATTTGAATTCTGAGAATCTGAAGTGTGACACTTAAAACAAAATGCAAATAAAGTAATTCTCTAAGATCCTCTTCATTGCAAGATGAGGTAACGTGGATATAACAAGAATGTTAATCAGCATCTACGGACCATATAAAAATTAAAGGGTATTCAGGAGGAAATTATTCTCGCAAAGGGGACCAGGAGAAAACACGAGAGCTTATTACGTACACACTGTCCATCCTGTCTGCTGAAAGTAGCAGGAATCCCTTGGAAAAAACATCTACTTTTAAATAAGAAAATAAGTTTTCTTCCCGTGTCATATAAGAAATCGATAGTTTCTTCTCTCAAGTCTGATAGTGGGCTTTTATCATGTCCACTGGACTCGAGAGCTTTTATCATGTCCACTACTCGAGGGAAGAGCAGACAGGTATAGCTTAGTTTCCAGATCTTGTTCACACTGGTGTGTGATAGATGAGGAGCTTCCAGCACAGAGATGTAAACACTCTGGGTGTATGCAGAAGAATAAAAATAAGGGAAATCTGTGTAGAAAAGAGACATATGTAGTATTTAGGTATGCTTGGGAGGCTTTTAGCTTTGTATGTTGGCCTTAGATAGCTAGACTGAGTATCAGGGGTACATGCCTAAATCCCCTTTTAGGAAAGGCTCTAGTGAGTTTGAAGCTCTAGTCCCATATTTAAAGGAATGTTTGAACTTACAACCAGCACTAGCCTGTGTGTTTTAAGAGACCATTTCCCACAAGCCCTGGCTGCTTCCCCATTGAGAGTTGCCGGCCTTTGAGCTCTTCATCAGTGTCTCTAATTGAAACTCATGAGGCTGATAATCTCTCTTTAGTGTCAATAATTGTTTTGGTTTCTTTAAAGACTTTTTTTTTTCTTTTCCACACATGTTATTAAAAAAAAAATGGATTAGGGGAATTATTATCAAATAATAACGCTAGAGATTGCTATGTCTCCTCCCTGATCTTTGTATTAAGACAAATTCATGGAAGAAAGATTTATTGGGGCTTCAGATGCAGGAAATCCTTGTACTACAGGAACCTGAAGAGGCTAGAGAAGCATCACTATGTGCTTGTCCTGCTCTTAGTCTCTTAGATATCCAGTGTTGATCATGATGGGGCATGGTGCAGTGTTAACTGGACTAGTGGTCTGATTCTGCAGTGTTCTGCTCTACTGGCCCAGGATGTTGTCTTTGCATCTGACAATTATGAGTCTGTCCATTATGTTATTTAGCATTGACCGATGTGACAAGTGCTTCCAGAAGGCAGGAAGAACTGGCATCTGCTGTCTGTGAACTCAACAAAGCAAAGTGTTGTGCTGAAAGGATGAAGAGAAAGTCAGCAGTCCCAATTATGAGCTACCTGAAGGCACGTAACTTTAACACTTTCTGTGCTGATACCAGAGCATGTACCTCCAGAAGCATACCTCTGTGGCTCTGGCAGTTGATGAGATATCTGATTTTGTCTGCACTCTGGTTCTTTCTTTAGACATGCTTTCTTTGGCATGCATCTCAGACCGAATATAGCGACTTCCAGATTTTTAGTCCCTGCAAAATGTCTCCCACCACGCCTACATTTAAAAGGGCGCAGGATCCAGTTAGCTAATTTGTTCCTAGGCAGTTAAAGTACTTTACACGAGCTCTAGACCATGGAGTAGATTTAACATACTATTTTAAGAATATGAACAGTGTTGCATAGGGGGACGTATCTGTATCTGTCTCATAGTAATAATCTAATTGGAGGGCGTCCTTTGTGTAACCCTGTTAACATTTTAAACTATTCTGGGAAACCCTATGGCCCAAGTACTATGGAATGTAGTTAGGAAAAACAGTGTTTTCTCAAATATTTCAGATGTGGAATATTTATTTTGTAGCCAGAGAAACTTGTTTTGTTGCCAAGCAACTGACCATGAGTAGGATCCACTGCCAACTGTACTTGAAAAAAGGAAAAAACCCAGTTACCTCTCCTCTCCTCAGTCTGCATGTGAGCGTTTACAGTGCAGTCAGGAGAAATTTTAAAATCAGTACGGGAAGATTCGCTGTTAGTAACCTCAGGTCTCCAAGGGCTTTTCCTTACACCATCCCTTCAGTCATATAATCACTGTTAGCAACCAACAGAAGGCACTAATGAAAATATTGATGAAATAAATTATGTTGCTTCCAAAAGTCTTGTTTTGACGTCTGCTTCATCAGAGCCTTAGATAACTGAGTCTTATCTGCTCTTTGCTTGGCTTCTGATCCCAAACCAGGTGAGACCCATAGATGCAGCTCAGGATTCTTCTCTCTTTATCGACTTTACGTTAGCCTGAACAGGCCTTCAGCATCCAGAAGTTTAAATATTGTTAGTTTCAGAATCCAGATACTCAAGCTGGTTTTCAGAGGAGTTAAAGATGCTCAGCTTGCATGCGGTAGGTGAAGGCTAAAATGAGAAATAAATTACTTTGAAAGAAATTTACAGCAAAGTGGTTGTAATTATTTCAGCACAAGAAAAGCACTTCTTACTGTACAGATTTATTGAATGAAAAGTAGTTACCTGGGGAAGTGTACATTTGTGAATAAACCTGCCTGTTACACTGGACTTATCTCAAGTAAAGTAAAGACTTGTTTTGGAATAACCTGATGTTCCTGGCACTCGTTCATTGTGGTGGTTATGCCTGTGACGGACGCCTCCATCTCTGCGTCTAGGCTGAGGCTGTACCAGTGGACAGCCCAGTGCCCCTTTGTTAGGAATGCTCATTGACTGCTCTTTTAAAAAGTAAATTGCCTGTGTGGGTCCAATGTAAAATACTACCCATCTGTGAAATTTGGGGGCTTGAGGAAGCATTCAGATTTTGGAATATTTGGTGGGATATATGTGTACTGTTTTTCATAGCATGAATCTTTTTGTCTTTCTCAAAGAAGTTCAGGAAATGCCTGTTTGTCTCTGTTTCTAGTGTGTATTAGTTTATCTGTTCTTTGTTGTGGATACAGTACACTTCCAAGATTCACTGCCTACTTCAGAGATGATTGCTTGGGTTTCTGCTGGGAAGGGACAGATGTCAAATTCTTTATGTTTTCAAATATGAAAGGAGCTTGCCCGAGATGGTGCTGTTCAGACTCCAAAAGCTTTCTTTCCAACTTTGGCTCTTCTTTCCATTTTTGTCCTCCTGCTCCAGAATAATGCCTGTCAGTTGACCTCATTTAGCAGTCAAGGCTCCACATCACCTGTTCTGCAGTTTGCTCTTCAACCACTGGTGGAGATTGTGTGCACGTTAGTTTGGTTGGTTTCTCTGACAGCAGGTGACTTTCAACTTGTAATGGTACGTGAGGCATTTTCATGGCTTTTGTGAATTAAATGGAAAGTTCAAGTACTGGATTACCTCAAAAATTGCTCTGTTTCAAGTTTACTTCAGTTAACATAAGAATGATCATATGATCATGTGAAGGTAAAGATGCTTACCACATTTCTAGTACATTTGGGGGAATTAATTCCCCTTCCCCCCAAAAAACAATCTCATCATTATGTTTTTTCTCTAGCTAAACGTGTTTGTAACTTACTGTGCTGACAAGTTTGAGATTTTTATTAGCATAGTTTCGTTTAGGAAAAATTTTGAGGTTTCATTCTGGATTCAAAAAATATATATTTTTTCCAAGTGTTCCAAGTATATATCTCAACCATAAAAACAGCTCAATTTACTGTTGGTGCAAACTAGTGCATGAGTGTCAGTGACGAATTCTGTTTCTGTCATGTAAGCATTACTGTGACATTATTGATAAGAAGATAAGATCAGCAGTACATAATGACTTAAGCGTATAAATAAACTTCTGATATAATTCCATGCACAAATACCTTGTATCATTTGCAGGCTGTGGCACAGATTGGCCTGCCTGTGATAATATTTATTTTTATTACTTTAAAAAAAAAAATCAAAGACCAGTGCTGGGAGGTGTGATATCTCTCCTAAATATGATTATGATAGTTTTTGTGAAAGTAACATCTCTGTTATTCAGACTAGTGATCTTCTATGTTAGGCAGTGCACAGGCATATACATGTGGAAAAAAATGCATTTAATGCTATTTCTGTTGTAGTACCTTGTGCTCTGAAAACGTTAGATCCTGATGGATGAGCTGCTATGATACTGAAGTTTATAGCCTCCAAAGAGTAATACAAAGGAGTCAGTGTTTCCCTGCTCTTTGCTAACAAATTATGTGAATTTTATACTATCTTGTCCAGTGGCCTACAATGCAACGCATCTGAGTAGTTACCAAGAGAGGAAAGGGAGAGAATAAAGAAATGCCTTTCTTTCCTTTGAGCCTTGCCATTCTCTGGCAGCACAGCTCTGCATGCAGGAAACAATTTGTGTCTACGCAAATCAAACTGGGAGGTAAGTGACCGAGAGAGCTGAATTGCATTCTGAAAGGTTACGTGAAAATGTGAGAGTTGCTGTCTCTCTGAATGTTAGAGGCTTTGACAGAGGAAGACACTAAATTTTCAAATTGAAAAAGGTGGAAAAGTTGTGATAGAAATTTTGTTTGGGAAGATTTCTTTGGTCCCAACCTGAAATTTCTGCTAAAAATAAGAAAACCCAGCTGTGCCTCAGAGCTCTGGAATGGCTAGCACCCTCCTTCACGCAGCCACCTAGAATATGACAGACCAAGTTAGCTGCTAAAATGAGTCCATCGTGCTAAAATGAGAGACTGGCACTACCTCATATAAGCCTTGTGATTATTTTTTTAAGCTATGCTAAGTTGTATCACTGTGTTGATTAAAACTAGAAACCTGTATTTATGTAGACTGAAAAGTATTTTTTCTCTTTTACAGGTTAACCTTTCATTAACAGAACTGGGGCACTGGTACTTGCCAAGTTCTCCCTCAGGCCACAGAGTGGAAGTTTATCTCCAGGAGATACCTCACAAGCTGGAATTAATGCCACAGTTGAGCATTGTGAGTGAGAAGGGAGGAATGTCCCTTGAATATTTTGTTTTCCTTGTCTTCAGATTACACTGATGTCATTTTGAGGAAAGCTGGAAATCCTGTCAGTTCTTATGCAAATAATAGCTCATTGCATTCTTTTTGTGAGCAATATCACTGAAAAAGATGATCTTATGCATGTGTTGTCAGTTACTTTCCAATATTTACTTCCATTAGTGGAAAACATGGTATTTCACAGGCTATATTTTAGGCAGATACATGTACCAGATATGAATAACCTCTCCGCACAGTATTGTGTTGCTGAGCCAAAGCTCAAAGTATATCTAGAAGGATATTCCTTCATTCTTTATTTCTGATTTTGTTTTGTTTTTGGTGTTGTAACACAGGGGACGTAATTTTTCAGATCAAAGAAAAAGTTGACATACTTTTATTTGTACCAGAATTTTGGGTTAGTCGTTTAGAATTATAACCTCAATAATATGAGTATATGAAGAATTTGAACCTGTAGTTGGTATCTAATATTTAAAGAACCTGTTTTTCTCCATTTGTAAGTTAAACAAAATGAATCCTAAAGAAAAGTGCAACATTTTTCTTGTCATTCACAGTATTTCAGTCTATTTCCAGCAAACATTTTTTCACCAACAAAAACAGCAGAAGATTTATTAAAAAAAATAATAATAATCTGCAGATTGTGATTGCCCACAGATTCAGCCTGGAAATAATGTTCAGTCATCTTGAAATCTTTTCTGTGTGTACCACATAGTTGAGTGATGAAGGAACAGAGGCAATGCTATCTAATTTTGCCGTCCAGTTGTAAATAAGAATAACAGCTGATGAACATATGATCTGGCTCAGTGTTTCTGTGTTTTGCCCAAATCCAAGGTCAGAAATATGATTGCACATTTTTTTAACATACATTTTGGAATCACAGGCGTGGCACGTAAGAGTCATGCCTGTTCTCCCTCTTTTGATCACAACAGCTATTGAAAACGTTCCCAGCTGAAGCTTGTTTTCCCAGCACTAATGCAGACACAATATAGTGGCTGTGGTATATTATGCATTATTTTATTTGAAAATCTTTTCTACCTTGTGTGCTCTTAGTGTGCTGTGGCTGCTCAGAAGGTCATTATTAGTCATCCTGGCCCTGGTTCTTGGCTATGCTCTTGTGAGTATGCACTGGTCTATGGGATCTATACAGTGAAAGGCAGTCCATGACAATCCTTTGCTGTTGCCATAGCAGTTCCTATGCTGCATAGGATGCAAAGCTATAAGCAAGGGAGCATGGTCCAAACATCCCAACAATGCCTGAAAACTGCAACAGCTCTAAGTCACTGACAGCTGAAGCAAAGCAGAGCAGCTCTGAAGATGCTCCACTTTACACCAGGGTTTGACCTGGAGGATCGCCTGTCGCATGGTGCGGGGAGCCCTGGCAGCATGCTCCTGCCCCGGCCTGGCTCTGGGCTCTTCTTGTGCGGTTTGCGTGCTGCTAAGAGCCTGGCTCGATGCTGGCTGCACTGAGGTGTTCATTTTCTGAGTGCTCGTGTGTATTGCATGCACATTGCTTGTGGCTGCAGGCCGTGATGAATATATGTATAAGCTAGAGCTGGCAAGCACACAGCTGGTACATAGAAGGAATATAACTGAGTCAAGTAGCAGAAATATGCTTTCATGCTTCTCATGGTTAGCAGATATTACTAACCCAGTTTTACAGTAGAATTTACTGGTGCACCTAATGCAGAAACAATTTTAAAATCATATATCTGCTGAGGTGCTGCTATGAGAGATAGTGTTCAAGGGTAGTGAAAGTTCATTAACATTTTTAATTATTTGTTCTGTTCCATTCTCGCTTTTTCTGCTTGTCTTCTGAGGTGAAGAAATGGGCTTTGCAGCCTTAGCAGTCACCTATGGAATAGTTAGAGCAATGTGTAATATTTTGTGGCTCCGTTTTCCCAAAGCTTCCTGAAGGCGTCTCTGTTTATCATTCAGCCTACACTGCCTGTATTGGGTTACACTAGGAATGTGGAAAGCTATATGGGAAAATCTGTCAGGCTGCAAAAAGCTTTCAGAGTCTGAAATTTTATGGACCACGCTTTCTAATGCACATTCCATATTTCAGGGTGTCTGGCTACCCTCAGTCCTTGTAAGGATGTGACGTGTGTTGTAGAATATACGTGCATGTTTTGTTACAGGTGCTACTGAGCTGATAAATGAGGCCACAGACCTAGGGAGACAGAGAAAGGAAATCCCATTAGGGAATAAATTATAGTGACACCTACTAGAGTGGGTACAGATAAGGGTCAGTCACCATTTACTACACTTAATCTTTAATGTGGTAAGGAGCACCTATGTAACTCCTTTTCCACAACTGCGCTCCAGTAAACTCTCAGTTTGGGAGTGGGGCCCATGTTTTTCGTAAATACAAATCATTATGAAAGACTTGTTACAGATTAGATCTTCAGCTGGTGGAAATCATGTTCATAGCCAGATGATTTGCTTTCACATACTTCAGCAGGACCTGAATTTGCAAATCATCAAGCCCAGTTAGTAGGACTTTGATCAAATGTCTTGAGTATGTTTATGTGGGCTTTGTAAAAAGAAAAAAAACTGCTCATGAAATTACCCTTTGCATGCAAAAGATACTGAGATACCATGTAAACAGTTTCAGGAGCCTAAAACTGGACTGTATTGAAGAGGCTTTTTTCCTCATTTATAACTTTGATTAGTCTTGTTAAGGTTACCTACATGCCCTGGTAAGATGATTGAAAAATAATAAGAAATAAAACAAAACTAAAAAAACAACACCAAAAACAACTTAAGAAATGAAAGAAATTTCCCAATTAAAAAGTTGCAACAAAGCATAATCATTAAAATCTTCTCTTCTTTTGTACTCACCAAGCTAATCAGCTTTCCTGACTACCCATTTAAAAGGTGGGATATTAACAGCAGATCTGCTAATGGAGGCTGAACAGATGGGAATATTTATACATACGTGCTTATAGAAGTGAGGCGTGAATTCCAAAATGGCAGGAGTTTCTATACGTGCTCATGTCCATTAATGTTTCTGTAAGGCAGAAGACTCCAAGATTGTGAATGCAACATAGTCAGTCAGCCCCTTGAGTAGGTATATCCAAAGCCATTTTATGATTTTACACACCAAAACAAAGTGGCAAATTCCACTCAGAAGGCAGTAGACAGCCCTTCAGGTATTATCCATGTTCTGTGGTTTTAGGGAGAGTCTCTGATTAATTATTACTCCATAGATGTGCAGAAGGTCAGTTTGTCTATTAGATGAAATTCTGTGGTCTGAATCTGTAGATCTGACCATATTGTGGGAATTTGAGCACAAAATGAATATGCATTTCTTGAGTATTGTCATTGTTCAATAGCTCCCTATTTTAAACAAGCGTACCTTGGAAGATGCTAGGCTTTTGTTCACTGGAAAAAATAAAAATAAAAAAATCTGACCCAAGGCAGCCACTGCTTGCTTCAGAAAAGGACTCCTAAGAAGACACGGCATAAAAATAAAATAAAAATCAAGCCCTAAGGAGGAACTGTGGATTTCATCCATGATGCATGTCTGTAGCACCTGGATAGTTATGGGCCGATTTGAATCCCCAGCAACACCTTAGTTATGCATGTATGTTCATGGGCACATTAAGGCTGATGGATTAGGGACACCTTTCCCTGATGTTTGTGTTGTTTTGTTGGGCTTATATCCAGACCTTAGTGCTATTCAAACCTCATAGTTTTTGTTTGAAATATGAAGCAAATGCATTGTGAAACTGATATCTTTCCAAATAATTTTGTCATCAGGCAATTAAAATATCATGTGCTATAAACATCTCTAAGACGCTATGGTTGGGAACATTGCCAGTTTCACAAGTCACATTGCCTTCAAAAGTACAATGAATGTACAGTACTCTGAACAGTCTGGAAAGAGAAGTCATTTTCCAGCTCTTAAAATCTTTTTTTAGCTTTTCGCAGTACTCTGAAGTCAAATTATGATGATTTTAAAGGCAGAACTGTTAAATGCCAATGATATGTCAGTATTGGGCACACTTAAATTCCTAACAACACAGATAGACCAGTGCTTAATATCTTAATTGTGCATACAAAACACTTTTAAAGTAAAGTTAGCCAGAATATGTATGCTTTTAAAATAATTATATATTTAAAATATATTAGGAAAGAAAAATCAGATAACATACCTTTTTACTCCAATATTGCTATTTTTGGCTAGGAATATGATTGCATAGACTAGGAGTTTAAAGAGGAGTCTGTAAGATTTGACTCGGACTCATGCTTAGACACCAGATTATCTTCCTTGACTTTGAAAACTGTATTTCTTATGGGCTTCATCAAATTGATTTCAATTTACAAGAAGTTACAAAGCAACTCGTGAATTAATTTGTTAGCTTCAGTGGAAAGTGTTTTGAACGTAATGCCTTAGAAACAACCAACACAGGTCTGAATGTGTAGCGACAAACTTCAGGCATTTATTTTATTACTGGTCTATGCCTCAGTTTGCTGGGTTGCAGGGTGAAGATAGTGGTGGTGTGTCACACAGCAGGGCTGCGGTTTGGTGTCGTTTCTATTCTGAGGGAAGAAATAAGCATCTGAAAGGTCAAGGTGGTGTTTGGGAGCCAGGTCCTGCTTCCTGCATGGCTGGTGTCTTCCTGGGTGCTTTTAGAGGAATAGTCTAGGCTTAGATCCGTGGGAGTATTTGGGCATTTCCTTCAAAATGAGATAAAAAGGGGCTCTGTTTTCCATGGATCTGACTCAAACTCTTCCTGTATCTCTGTCCTCATATGTAAAGAATAATTGTCATGTGCTGTTACAGGACATGTATTTATGAATAACTATACTGATAGCTTCAAATGCTACAGTAAGAGGAGTCAGGGCAGTGAAATTTGGTGAATAGAAAAGCTATTTTTCAAAATGACATAGAAGTGTAGGTCTCGTTGACCTCAATAGTTCTGACTCTCCCAGGTAGTTTAGAAAAATGCACCCTAAAAGTGAATTGACTCTTAGAAATAAGGCATAATATAACTTTATTATTGACTTCATCAGTTTAACACTTGAGTATTCCAACAGGGTGTCCTAAATGAAAAATAACAAGCTAATTAAGACCAATGTTGTACAACCCCTTGAAAACTGTGGTCATGAGGATCTTCGGTGTAATGCACGTGAAAAAAGAAATAATATTCTAGATCCTGTAACTTATCTGAAAAATAAAGCAAACAAATAAACTGACAGTGTTAATGGTCAGTCCCAAAGTAATAGCAGTTCCTTTAGTCTATTGTTGCTCCTTAGGAATAAAAATTGTGGTGAGAAAACCCCAGAGGAGTGCGAACAATTGAAAAATTTTACCTAAGCACTTAAGAAGATTATCTTGAGTAATTTAACTGTTTAGGAAGTACGGCAAGCCACGTATGCTCCTTGTTGATATTCTAAATATAAACATTATTTATTTGTGCTGGATGATGTGCTCGTGACAGGTTGGCTCGAAGGAGGCTGTTTCAGCACAGGAAAGTGCAGTATTCTTTCTTCCACTAGGACAACCAGGGGAACAGAAATCCAGGCAGAGTTTGCAATCCTAGCTCAGGCAATCACAGCCAGCAGCTCTGCTGACAGGGCTGCTTTAATGGGGCAGTCCTTCTCCAGCCGCTTGGTCTGTGCCTGAGTGCAGCCTAACAGGCTGAAAGAAATGGGCAGCACAAAGAGCAGAGCCTCCTACCAGTGCTGCCATGCTGCACTTCAGGAATGGTATTAGGAAAATTGGTATAAATGAAAATCAAGTAATTATTGATGTATACTGCAGGTGTTTTTAGCCATAGCATTCTGTACTGAAATATTTTTTGGAAAATCCACATTTAAATCTTTGTAGGAAATCGCATCCAGAAAAAGGAAACAGTGAGTTCTTTTCTGCTGTTTGGTAATGTGGTATATAAATATGACCAAAGCAATAAGCATGGCATTTCACTGTACATACTGAGGGAGTAATACACTGGAATTAGCAATAGAATAGGAGGAATGAATGGGGATATCCTCTGAGTGTTTATTCTCTTTGAAAGGTGATCTCTTTGCCTGAGACTTAAGAGTTACTACATAGCTAATCACTGATGCAAATAGTTGTAGATAGGATAGATGGCCTCAAGATTAATGGCTGACTGTTGTTGGTCTAAGTTTTTAATCCAGGCTTTTGCTGGAATGCAAAGTTCCTAGCTTGAGATCAATTATACAGGGACATCAAGAAGAAAAAGACAGCCATGGTATTCATCTGTTTCTCAAGCTATCCAAGATGGGAAACCATTTTTACTTGCAGTGACATGCTTGTTAATGCTGGGCAATGAAATACTTTAAAAAAAATTATTATTATTGCAACACTTTGCTTGCATTTAAAAGTTAAAACAAACAACCAAAAAAAACACACCCCTTTTTGAATCACCACTCATTTCTTGCAGTTTTCAAAGAATTATGATTGTGTTGCTCAGATAAAACCTGGGGACTTGGAATGTCATTGTAACAATGCAGAAGTTGCCTGAGTCACTTGGGGTGGGCAGCGTCCCAGTAGCTTAATCTAAATTTGTTTCATCACACTGCAGAAGTATCAGAATACAACAGGGGACAAACGAAGAATTCTGTATCTGATAGCAGAGATGGGCCTGAATCAATTGCTAGCTCTGAATTAGGAGATGCTTTTGTGTGAGTTCATATCTGAAACATACAGCTTGTCTTCACTGTTGTTAATAAAACAGAGGCTGGTGCAAGAAATGAGGCACTGGGTAATGTAAGAAATGTAAACTTTCGATCGTGGCCCCAAACCTAAAGATGTATTTAGATAATGGAGCAGTTGTCTCAAGTGCAGAAGGTTCTTTACAATACCACCTGTTAAACATGCTTTGATTTATCCATTAAGTACATACCAACGGAGAGTGTATGAATATGAAAGGCTGAGAAAAAGTTAGAGCTATAGCATTTTAAAGGTAATTTTGAAAAAAATAGTAATGCTAAAAGAATTTATGCTATTATTTTATTTACTTCTAGTTTCTGATCATTCCTCTAATATACAGAGCATGAAAATGGGATGAATGCATCGGATTTTGAAAATGTGATTTAAACTGCTTCTTTGATGGATCCTTGCTCATTGAATATCATCCCACGAAGGAGAAGAAAATATTTCTACTAAGATGGAGGGTGAAACACAAAATGCAGACAATTAAGGCTACTGATGTTTAGGATTATGTGATTGGCAATAGATACAAATAAGACTAAGTTTTCATACAAAGTAGTAATATTAATTGAATAACTTATAGCCAAAGTTAAAAGTCAATAGATGACGTCCCCCTCAGAAAAGAGGACTAAATTATTTGAACATGTGAATTCTTGACTATTTGGTCAAATGTGTTTAAAACGTATGAAAACACTGGTTATTAATTCTTAATGAAATCTTCCAGGTGTCCAGTGCTGTGAATTCCAACACCTCTGTAGTCAAACAACAACGGTCAAAATTTTGTACAAGATAAGGACTGAGTTTTTCAAGACAAAAGTAGAAGACATTTTTACATTTTTAGTATTTCATCACTTCTTTCTGGCTACTGAATGATTTTCTATTACAGCATAGTTAATGCTTTTTCTGTGTTCTTTTTTTCTTTTTCTTTTTTTTTTTTCTTTTTCATATTATGACCTGTTAAGTCAACAAAATAGTATTCTATGGAGAGTGTAGCAGTTGCACATGACTGTGATAACTGCATAACTTTGCGGGGATGGAGGGGTATTCTTGCCCTCTTCTTGGAAACAAAAGATACAACCTACTTTCTCTGCCCTTTCCACCCAATACAGGTTCCTTAACACAGTTTTAGCCATGAGACAAGACATCCGGTGTGATTTCAGCAAGCCCGTATGGTTCTCGAATACTTTTCCCAAGGTAAGGATTAAAGAACATCAAATGCTGCTTGATGAAGAGAGGAAATCTCATGTAATGCTTTTGTTCTGCTAACATCTATGTAAAGAGCTGCCTGGGAGTTTTGGAATGGAATCTGTCATCACGGTAATCCTGTTCTGGAAAATCGTGATGGAGACAGCACTGGCAGTGATGTCATTGACCGTTGGACACAATAATTGCCCACAGCAAAATCATAGCTTTACCCAACTTTTCTTTGTGTCTGACATTTGAATGCCCAATTGGCAAGATTATTGGTGTTGCTTTCTTTTCCCCCTTTCACAGCTGTGTTAAAATTCAAAACACAGATATGCAAGAAAAAGGCTAATACAGAAGAGGGTCTGTTTAATGCTCTCTGCAGACTTTAGAGGAATTTTTGTGCACTCTGCCTTCAGTGTCATATGCAGGAAATTCTTCTTTAGTCCATACAATGCAATAAACAAACCTCCTGTGTGTTAGCCTTAGCTTTTAGCACTTCCATCACAGTCTATGGCGAGTGGTAAAGCTGTAAGAAAGAAGCAGTTTGCTTTATGAGGGTTCTGGCCTACCCTCGTTCTCTCATACACCTATTTGTTAAGGACCTGTTACCACATAGGGCAACAATAGTTGTATGACATAATGCAGAAATGCTATTTATGTACCATGTGGTAACAATTAGGTTGATCAATTGGATTTGGTTATTATTTTTTCTGCCTTTGTAAATTGATCCACCTGTGTTCTGCACTACTGGATGCAAGAAGACAGTCTGGCTTGTAGTCCTCTGGGTTGCCTTTTTTCCTTACGAAGTCATGGGTTGTGTATATGCACAGTCCTTTGTACTGCAGCGTTGCAGGTAGTTTCATGAATTAAATGGTGTTTGCATTTAAACATCTTTACGTATATGCTGAGTTATTGCTTTACAGATAAAAATTTTACTTACTCTCACTTACAGGCAGTGGGGGGACTGCACCAGAGCACATATCCATCTTGCAGCCCATGGAGGGCACCACGCTGGAGCAGGTGGATGTTTCCTGAAGGAGCCATAGCCCATGGGAAGCCTGCTCTGGAGCAGGGGAAAATTGTGAGGAGTAAGGGGTGGCACAGAGGAACAACCATGCTGTATGTAGCCTGTCCCCCAGTCTCCCTGTGTTTCTCAGGACCAGGAAGGTAGAGGCATTGAGAATGAAGAGGGAAAGCTGGGCCTGGGAAAGGTGGGGAAGCTGTTGCTTTAATTTATATTTTGTTTCTCGGTGTCCAAATCTATTTTGGTTGTCAATTAAATTATTTTTCCCAAATTGAGTGTGTTTTGCCCATGATGGTAAGCAATCTCCTGTCTGTATCTCGACCCATGAGGTTTTTCATCTTTCTCCCCCCTGCTGTACTGAGGAGGGGGAAGCATGAGCAAGCAGCTGGGTTGGCATCTGGCTGCTGGCAAAGGTTAACCCACAAGCTGTAGTTACTTCTCTAAAAGTATGGAGGAGTTGTGGAGCCTGAGATATTACGTTTACTTTTGTTGACAACTGTCAGCTTTCTAAGATTGCCCACAGAAACTGGAGTCCAGGCTTCCTTTATTTCCCAGACGATTTTCAGTTCATGAAGAAAACATCACAGAAAAGTATCAAGAAAATTTTAACTATTTTATACGTTAATTGCAGAAAGGAAGATCAGGAAAACAGAAGAGAGAAGGAGAAGAGGCGATGTGTACAGAAAAATATGTGGCTGTCTAATAACACCAAACAGTTGTTTATTTTTAGTGTTCTTCATCTCAGATGATGAAGCTATTGAACACCAAACTGCACGGTCAGGTAACTTCCCTCCAAGATACTTGAGTAGAAAGTTTGAATTCTTTGTCCTTTGGGCTTTATTTGCAGTTTTTTTGGGTGGCCTTTCTGAGTGTAAGCTTGTCACAGAAGTTTGTTACTTTCTTTAGCTTTTCAACCTAACTCTTCTAATGCTAGCAGTGTATCTTGACCAGATATAGCATTATCTTGACCAGATTATAGCATCTTGACCATGGTATAGCATTAGAGATGTGTGGGGAAGAAGCAGGAGCAAAATATGATCCACTTGTATAAAGAGCCTTTTTTTTTTTCAATCATAATAAATAGTTAAGCCTCCTAACTAGAGGGTGAAATAACGTGGCTCCAGTGCACGATGTGTAGGTTAACTGTGTTCAGAACCCACAACTGAGATGTGTCTACTTTGTTGTTTCCCAGAAAAAATGAGATGGATGAATTGTTTGCATCCGTCAGACAAACTCCAACAGAGAAAGAGATGGACCAACTCTATCTTCAACACTGCCAGCACTGCCACCTGCAGAGATTATTGCCTCCTGAATGGGAAGAATCCCTTCCTGCCAGAATCTGGGACACAGGAGCAAGGGCTTGGTATGGACTGAAGTTGTTTATTCTTTGTTCAAAGTGGAATTGTAACTGTTACTTTATGATGCTTTTGACCAAGTGGAAAAGGTGCTCTCTCCTGCGAGATGTCTTGGCCTGTCACAGAGCCTTTTTGCCAGGATTTGAGGAAGCTTGGCTTTAACCCTGGCAGGGTTCCACTCCG
The DNA here is from genome assembly GCF_965140915.1 of Aythya marila. Classification (NCBI taxonomy): domain Eukaryota; kingdom Metazoa; phylum Chordata; class Aves; order Anseriformes; family Anatidae; genus Aythya; species Aythya marila. Next base: position 46,902,646 of record NC_139046.1, read on the forward strand.
CGAACTGGAAATTCAGATCAGCTTTAAAATGGAGGTAAATGCTGGATACTTTTGAGACCTGTGGATGAAAAATGCTGCATTGGTGTTTCCCTATGTGGCAAATTTTGGTTATGTACCGAGATCAGAAATGTCACATTGCATGCTGGCACTTTATAAGTGCTGGAATTTTCCTGTACACAGTGCTTCTGTTCGCTACAGTTGTTAGGAAGTTGCACTGAAGCATTTTGGGGCTGAATCTAAACTGAATCTCATAGCAAGAATTTATCAAAAGCAAGACTGTCTGTATTTTTAAAAACACTATGCAGGAAACAAGAGATAACCATGCAGTCTGTTTGAAACATTATACTAGATTTTAAGTATTTAACTTTTAAGTATTTAACCTTTGTATAATTCTTAGTCTTTTATGGTGTCGCTAATTATTTGCTAAAAATGCCTGTCAGTAACAGGTAATTTTCTTAAACAGCATTAATCCAGGTTCCACACGGACAGTATGTTTTCCTGCTCTGGTTCTGATGCTCTTGGGCGGTGCTATGTGGTGGGGGGAAGGGGAGCTGAGCTGCCAACTGGGAATCTTCAACACAAAAACTATTAAGAGGTGATAAATCATTGGAGGCCCAGCATGTGATTAAAAGCTGTGGCCACCAGCAGTGACCCATGGGGATGGAGGTATCAGTGACAGAGAGCAGGGGGAGGTGTTTGGCATTCCTGCTCAGAGGCCTAACCAGGGCACCGGGGTTTGTTTATGTTTCTGTTCCACTGACTCCTGTGAAATGCCCTCTGTCTGTACAGGGAACACACATTGAGTTAGGGAAAGTATCTTTGGTATTTCTTGAAATGTCAAGGCACGGATACTTGAAGGTAATGTGTGAGGAGAATTACCTGAGATTGCAGAGTGAAAGCCAAACATTTAGTCAGTTCAGGGCTCTGTAAATCACCAGTCGGCATCACAGTTGTCATAATTGTAGGTGAGCTTTACACAGATGCACAGGATACTGCAAACATGACTCCTTTCCTATCTGCTAAATTCTTGTCCATCTAGAAAAAATATTTTTTTTCTTGAGCCAAATGTGGGGACATCTTGGGTTCTACTTTGTTCTTGGCTTAAGAGAAAGCTTGATTAAATCAGAGCCCTGAATAATCTTGGAAAAAATCATTAGGATTTGGCCCATTCTGATATACAGCATTTGAAGCAATAACAGTATGCTTTGTTGCTGCCCACAAGATGGTGGAGACCTAATTTCTGTGTCAGCTATTTGCCAACAAACATTATGCTACATGTTTATCAGAAAGTACAAAGGTATAGTTCCAGTTGCAAAGTGTTGTCAAGATAAAGCAGCAATGAATAGAAAGACAGCTTTGGAAAGCAGTCAAGAGCCCGAAGAATGACATCCAAGCCCTTTTGTGGTGTTAGTCTGAGTTACAGTGATAGAGAACTGTGGGTCTAGGAGAGGTTTGCTAAGAGGCAAAGGTCATGAAAAAAGAGTTGAACAGAGAACAAGTTACAGCAAATTAAGAAAATAAAATAAAATCAGGTGTCTTTGAAGACCAAATGAATTTATTTTGGTAAAAAGGCTGCAGAAATGCATTTTTTTGAATGCCACATTGTTTTGATAGATGCCATAACAGTTTAGACACATCCTTAATTATTATTTAATAATTTAATCGTGAATTTATTCTGCCACATGTGAAGGACAGTTTTGTCATGCTTAAAAGTAACAAGACATGCCCATAAAGGAATTCCTATATGTTTGACAGCAGCAAATCCAGAGTGCTCTAGAGAAACATGCAAGAAATCTTGAATCAGGTAGATTTGAATATACATGATGGCTTCTTCCTACTCCCTGTAGAAAGAGATTGGCTTAAGGCCTGATTCAGAAGATTTTATGTTTCTTCCTATTCTCTTATTAGTTTGGACTGAATACTCTCCACAGCCATATATTTCTAAACAACTGAGAAGCAACTCACTGCAAACTGCTTGACTTTTCACCAGCACCAAGAATATCTTAAAAATTCACTGTACTACAGATAAGTAAGTGATTCCTGTATAGTTGATGCTGCTGAATGGCATAAGCATGAGAGATACAGACACACCTTGTAAAGAAAGAACATGCCACAAGTAAGTTGGTAATCGTTTGGTGTGAGAGGCTGATAAGGACTCTTAGCTAGTTTAGAAACATGGTTACCAGATGTGTGCTTCCAGATGTCAGCATTTCCTACTATATGCTATTCTGGTGAGAAGTGGGTTCCCATGACACTGTGTTAGAGCCTTTGAGACTTGAGGATTGCCTGACCCTGAAAATTAATTCTGCAACTTTTGGTGCAGCTAAAGTTTATTAGAAAAGACTACAATCTTCACATCCTCCTCTGTATGAGTGGGATCGCAAAATGCCTTGGTAGGTGAGAGACGTAAGAAACTGACACAGAAAGTTGGAAGAAGTCAAACTTCATTTGTGGGCAGAAGGCCAGTGACAAGTCTCAGCAATGATTAACTCCCAGCACACAACTTGTCCATCTAGGAGAGCACAGAGCTCAGAGTTGTGATTGTCCTGTCAGGGTGCTGCTCAGTAAGTGAATTTCTACAGTCCCTGTTTGCACTTGAGTGATGTTATAACACCGTGTAACCTCAGATGATTTCATACCTTGCTTCTGGTTTATTTCCATCCTCTTCAGCTTCTCCAAAACTGTAGCCAGGTGTTTGCTAGCCAGTTATTTGCACCAGGAGTTTACTGAAGTGATGTTATGCATGAACTGAAAGTAAATCAAGTCTTTGTCTTTACCTTGTAGCTTCTTCAGACTCTTTCTAGGCACAGCTGTGCTTCCTAAATCTCAGTTTCCTGTCACTGAACCATGTCCCTTAGTGCCACATCACATGTCTCTTAAATACTTCTAGGAGCAGGGACTCCACCACTTCCCTGGGCAGCCTGTTCAGTGCTTGAGGACATTTTTCCTAATATCAAATCTAAACCTCCCTGCCACAACTCAAGACTGTTTCCTCATTGTGTCACTTGTCACCTGAGAAAAGAGACCAACACCCTCCTTGCTGCGACCTCCCTTCAGGTTGTTGTAGAGAGCAATGAGGTCTCCTCTCAACCTCCTCTTCTGGACACTAAACAACCCCAATTCCCTCACTTCTTAAGTCCTGCTTCCTAGTCCCTTCACCAGCTTTATTGCTCTTCTCTGCACACTCTGGAGCAGCTCTTGGCCTTCCTGGCCACCTGGGCATGCTGCTGGCTCACATTCAGCCAGCTGTCGACCAACACACCCAGGTTCTTTTCTGCCAGGCAATTTTCCAGCCACTCTTCCCTGAGCCTATACCACTGCATGGGGTTGTTGTGACCCCATAACTTTGCCAGAACCTGGCACTTGCCCTTGCTGAATGTCATGCAGCTGGACTCAGCCTACTAGTCCTTCATCTACTAAGTAGATCATCTTGTAATAGAAGTAGTATGGCATGTCCCAAAGCCGATCTGTCTTTATGGGGCATATCCTGCGTGTTCTATCTTTGCTTCTTATTTGGGTGGATGCAAGCTCTGTGCAGGTTGGTGCACGTTGTAGCTTATGGCTGTGGGAGACTGCACATCAGTTGCCAAGATGCTCCCGCTGTGATCTGTGTGCATGGACCATCTCCCGCTCATTAACTTGGGTGATGTGACAAAATAAGCCGTCCTGACAAGTGTGGTGTTTTTTTGTTGTTTATTTTTTTTCTTCTCCTCTCAGTAAGGCTTGAGTAATACGGAGAACAGTGTATAGATTGAATGCATTATTGCTATGAAAGATAGTGCTTACATACTCTCAGCAGCACTCCAATCCACTATTTCACATTGCAGTCCAGGCTTCTGTTGGGAGCACGCTGTGCTCTTTTTAGATGGTTATCTTTGGCCACTTCAGAATTATTGGGTTTGATTATTTATATGTGGTCTTTTTAAAACTCATTTATTTTAAAAGACAGCCTGTGCTTATGGTAAAGGGTCCTCTGGCTTTTTGTGTCCCCTCTAGCAAAGTGACTCAGACTGATTATGGCTAAACAGGCAACGGTGCTGTGAAAACCAGCTTTTTGCAGGCCTGGAAGGTCAAATCAGTAGCCTGGAAATGCATTGGGGTCACCATACAGACAGGAGAGACCTTTAACAATTACATTTAATTTGACTTGCAATCAAACAGAAGTAGATGGCAAAGCAGGAAATGGTATCTTTAGGCATGACATGAAATAGTATTGCTGTCAACTTGAATAAGAAAGTCTGACTCTTTTTTTTTCCTTTTTTTTTTTTTTTTTTTTTTAAGTGACTACATATTCAAATAGCCTGTAGGGTCAAACAGCCTTTCCTACAGCCCTTTGATAGCAGGCCTGATAACAGCATATACACTATAAATATCCTAAATCAATAATCCTGTATCACTGCTGAAAGCAGGCGTGTTCACGTATCACAGCAGATGGGAAGAAAGCAAATAATATTTGTCTTGCCTTTCAAATTGATTTCCTGTTTTTAGCAAGCCAGAGTGTGTCCATATGTTAATCAGATTGCTAAGAAAGATAGCAGGGCTCAGGGCAGCAGACTTCTACTTGACCTGCTGGGAAAAGGGGGGGGGCAAGGAAGGGTGGAGGAAGTCCTCCATGGCCCTAAAATATCTGTGGCAGAAGCAGTTTTTGTAAATGTTATACAACTGCCTGTGTTTCCTTGACTTCCCCTGGGAAGTGCTGGGTGTCCTCCTTTCCTTTTCAGGCAGATATTCACAGTGATCAATAAGCTGCAGGATTGGACAAGTTCATTAGGGATTTCTTAATCTACCTTCTCTTTCGTTATGGAGAATATTTGGCATGGTGAAATATTTCCAGTGCCCTGATCTTGGGTAGAAAGACCCGAGGTCCTCAGGAGGTGCAAAGGCTGCAGCCCTTCTCCCTTGCCTTCCCTTGCCCTTCTTCAGCGTTGTGTTTCTCTGCACTTGCCCTAACGCATAGCTATTTCAGCTGTAATGTGCCCTACCGGAGCATGAGGATAGTCCATAATGGCTTCCAAGTGCACTCCCAGGTTGTACTATTTTTCTTTGCAGACAGGAGATTTTAATTTGCTGTAATGACAAATAGTTAAGAGAGAATTTGCATACATATATAAACTCTAGTGATGTTTATGGGCAATATTCAATGGGATGGAAGGAAATGGTGGCACACTTGATGTTCTTCTGTGGAAGGAATTTATGTACATTCTTCATGCATCTCAGTTCTATTCTGCTTTAAAAATCCCAGACTTATAAACCGTTTCTTATAACAGTGTCAAGAAAACAATTTCACTGTCTGTTTAGTCCATATTCATGATCTGCTGGAAAGTTCACCTGGCAGCTGCTGTTCTGTTGAAGTTGTTCCTGCGTTCGTGCCAATGTGGCACACTTATGTTATCATAAACATTAAAATCAAAGAAAGAATCTTTAATACATTTTGTATCAAATATAAGCCTGTCAGTGTTCAAGAGGCAATCAGATGATGCCCCCAGTAATATGCTTTAACTTTGGGTGAGCACTGAAGGTCAGATAGTTGGACTAGATGATCTTTGAAGGTCCCCTTCAATTGAACTATTCAAATTCCCATTTAATTTTAATTCAAGTTTATACATCTGGTGTTTTAAGCTTGACTGTTATGAGTTAATGTATATGATCCCAGCATCCCTATGGAGTCGCAGTTATCTCCTTCAATCTTTTGAGAGGAAGGCTGATCCAAGAGGAAGGCACTGCCTTGATTTAGGAGACAATTTTCAAAACTCTACCTTCATGTCTGATTTTGAGCAAGTTATTAACCTATACTTTTGTTCCCCAGAAAGCAGCACTTCCTGCCCTGTAGATTATAAAATACACTAAAGACTGGGATGTGGTCAGATTCCACAGGTACCTAAAACAAAAAAGTAGGTGTGCCAAATGGATTAGTTTGAATCAAATCCTAATTTATGTTGCTTGTTGATAGGGGTATGAAGGGGAATGGATGAAATGAGAATGAAGCTGTTAATTTCTTTCCTGAATTCGGTGTGCATTGGCTGTGCTCAAGAAGTATCTAGGATGCCCAAATGCAGGGAGGACCAGAGCTGATCATTCTTATATTTCTGGAGTTAAAAACAGAAGGCCACCCCTTCCTGTAGTGGCTTTTATTAATAGAAAATTATTTTTTTTGGAGAGGAAGGATGATTTTGTGGAGATGGAAGCCAGATGATCTCAGTTCTAATCCTGGTGTTGACACAGATTTTCCTGTGTGACCTCAGAAAAATCTCTTGCTGCATTCCAGTTTCCAATCAGTACAACGCAACAATCATTCTTTGTTGTGTCTGAACAGCACTCTGCAGTTAATAAGGCATGGTCACTAGACAGATTTTGACACATGCATAGGTGATTAAAGATGGCGTTTGATATCCAGTGTTTTTTTACTCTGTTTGTGGTGTTTTTGTGTGTTTGTGTTTTTTGTTTGTTTGTTTGTTTTAAGCAATTAAACTCGTAAGGCGCTTAACTCCTGTGGCAGTTTGGGAGCTCTGTTTCTGTCTCCATCAGTGCATGCCTTAACCCCTTTTGAAGTTCTGTCATGTACTAATGTGCTGGAGTAATAGAAGAACTCTAGAAATGATTGTCCTTTGTGAGTATTTTAGTACTTCCAGTAAGAGAAGCGGGCAGATGTAATCAAGTGAAATCTGTTAAAATACGAAGTCACTTTGAATGTTACTTTGGTTATTTTTTGTATTATTGGAATAACACTTGAAGACCCATCACACTAAACTTTGTACTCACAAGATCAACTCTATCTGTTTCTGTGAATTGCTTTGCAATATAAATAAAGATCTTTTAAGAGCAAAGCAAGGGCATGTCCTCTACCTCTTCTTTAGGGTGTTTCAGCCGAACACAGGACTGGCTCTGTAATTTCACACGTAAACATTGTGAGTCCCCAAGAAACATTTTGAAGCAGGACCCTGTATTTCCTAAAACATGTAATCAACTGATCTGTTACTTAAGAGCCCATCCAAACTGCAACCCCATCCTTGTGCTGTCTACTCCTTCCATGCTACTACTACTACTCAGGAAGGGACACGAGATTTCTTTCCCCATCATTTTTGCAATTATCCTTTTATACATGCTATCATATCATCAGTGCCATGCCTTTTAACACCTCCCCTCCATTACCTGCAGTGTCTCCTCAGTGTGTTGCTCAGGGTGTTGCTGTTTCTTTTGACAACAATTTGCATGAGCTAGGTGGGCTGTGCTCATGTTAGTATTTGTCTTCCCTGCACACTGCAATTTGTGCCAGCCCAACTGACCCGTAGTAGCCTGTGGAAATGATGCAGATTCAATGGCTCAGTGCTACTTTAGGTTGGTGGTGGTATTCTCTAGGTTACTTGGAGTGTTACGTTATAAAAGGACAAATTTTTAACTTCTAAAAGCCTGCCATTTGCTTTTGTCATGTAAGGCAAATGTTTATAATGGGGCTGAAAACTAGTGAAAGCCTCAGCTCAGTTACTCCCCTTTTAGGAAAGTTTTTTTTTGTTGTTGTTGAATTAATAGGTAGAGCCTCATCAAAGGTTGGTACACTTTGCAGCAGCCACTGCCAAAAGAGTAAGAGAGAAGCCAGAGATGAAGTGACTCAGCCAAGGTTATGGAGCAGCTCAGTGCAGAAATCAGGCGCAGATTACAGCTTGCCTGATAGCAACTTAATGCTTTAGCCACCAATTTATGTGAGTTGACAAATATCCAGGGTCTTTATCCAGACCCTTACTGCGTTTGTAGCTGGGTTGTGAGGAATGTTTCCCCTTTTCTTTTCCAAATAATCAACATTTAAAAATCAGTACCAGTGCTTATTTATGGTCCTTTCATTGACTTGGAATCTTCTTGGCTGCACATCTGATTCTTTGTAGACACAGGTACTGCAATTTGTATGCTGTTATCTGATCTATTTTCTAGAGTACGTGTAGCTGGTTTTGAAAGCGAATAAAAAGTAATCCATTTAGACTTTAAATCCATTCAGTAGGAACAATTATCTCAAGTGCTCCAGCTTCTAACATTCATCACGCTAGAAAAGGACACAAAGACGTTTATAAAAATATGACCATTTAACTCAAGTGGTGGTTTGAGGACATAAGAATAGAATCATTCTGTTGTGTTGAATAATATTATGTGGTTAAAATATGGCTAACAGGCCTTGATTATGGCCATTAATGGTCGTGTGTGTGTAATAAAGGTCTAATAAAGGCACTCTAAAAAAGTTACCAAATATTACAAAGAGTTTCTTGGCTGTTTACATCAGGAAATATTCTAGGTAGAGGGAAAAATCGTGAAGTGTTGGCTGTTAATCTTGGGTGAATGTAAGAGATTCAATTATGTAATGTGACAATGAGTTTGTTCTGCTTTGCCTTAGGTTAGAATTTAAGCTTTTCCTCTTCAGGTTTATTCAGATTGTTAAGTGGCTGCTGAGAAGCTGGAATCTTGTCAAACAAACTTGGCTTTAAATTTTAAATTATTTTTAATCAATATGTGAAGAGGCCAAGCTCTGCCATATGTTACTCACCGTCCATTAGTTGGTAGCTGGTCATTAAACTCTCACTAAGGTTTCCTAACTGTGACTATTGTGGCGATTTTTTTTTTCCCTCTCTTTGTAGAGTATGGGCAAAGGAGAGCATTCGTGGCAGATTGCCTTGAGGACAATAAAAACTCTCATGTAGTATGGTTGTTTGTTCAGGCACAAACAATAGGGACATTTTGCTATTACCATTTGCCAGCTATCAAGGGGTTTTGAACCCCCTCCCCCTTGGTGCCTACAACTCAAAACAGATGCAAAATCTTTCTTTTCAGCCCCCTTGAAATGACCTGTGGTGGTGCAGTGTCATTTAGAGGAGAAATTATTGGAGTGAGAGTGGCTCATAACAATAGGGGCCTTGTGCCAGGCACATGACAGAACAGTGAGGGGGCTGTTGGTGACTTTATTGGGGAGGAGGATGGCGATCTGGCAGGTGCTGCCATTGTTAAAGGTCCCCGCTCCTAGACAGTGGTCGCAGATGAGTTCATGTCATTTTGTTCAAGCTCTTTGCACTGAGTTCAGTGATGTGACACTGGTCAAGTAGCCAATCCAGCCCTTCTGATCTCTTCAGCACGGTCCCTTCTGTAACATAACCCCTTATTGCTGAGATATGTCAACATGCTACTAGGCCATATGGCTTCAAGCTAGAGTAACTTTTGTTTTCCCTGAAAAGGACATAATAACTTAATGTTTACTCTGCTAATACAGCCCTGGTACTCACTACTGATCCTGACATTATTCTGTGGAGATGTCATCCAGAAAACCAATTAAAGTGTATTGATACAAAATAGATCCATTGGTTTAATGCTGAATTTTACAACAACAGAGATTGTTGCTTATGAGCTGAAGGCTCCCACTGACTATACTTAGAAGTGTGTGTTCTCAGGCTTTTTCTTCTTATATGCATAACAATGCAGTGTTCTGGTGGTGGGATTGCAGACCAGCAAACTGGGGTGAAGAAGTTGAAATTTTTTTACACTTGAAATAACAACATGAGTGATGTTAAGTAGAAAAGGTTAAACACATTGAAATAAATGTATTAATTCATTAATTTTACTCATGCTGTCCCTTTTCTCAAAGCACCAGGCCACACCATAATAGCTACATCTGCTTCTGTTGTACATATTGTTTAGTTCTAGTTTTGTTGGCTCAGAGAATAGGAACTGGTCTTTCTGTGGGGAAACAAAGAATTTGTTTTTGTAAATTGCCATTTTTTTCCTGAATAAATCATGACAAACTTGGCAGGTTGAACAGATCAGCCATACGGAATTTGGCAATTTTTAGTCTGCTAAGGATAATTAAACATGGATGTTATGTAGTCTAATGAGATACATGTTTGTGGTACAGGGGAGAAGCAGAGAGACAAACTGAAGAGATGGCACTCAGGAAAAAATGTGTCTTTAGACAGATTTGGAACTGGTGACATATAAGAAATCTGAAGCGTTTTCAGACACACTTAACAGGCTATGGTAGGTAGTTTTCATCCAAACAGTAATTGTACATCCAAAATTGTCAGTTAATTTATAAAATTCCACTTAAAGGGTAGTGTGTTTTTTTTTTTTGTTGTTGTTGTTTTGTTTTGTTTTGTTGTGTTTTTGTTGTTTTGTAACCAAACACCATAGAGGACCATTCTTTTACAAGCAGGCTGATGTATTACGAGACAGAACAAAGACTTGGTCACAGTATGTAGAGGAACGCTGACCACATAAAGCCATTTGCACTGCGGATAAATGTTAGTATTATTATTAATCTATTTTGACTTTTTGTTGTTGATACATATAAATAATAATGTAATTTGCAATGAAATGGACCTACAAATACATTTTAAGTATTAAAAAAGTCTATATGAATTACTGCAATTGCATAAGATAAAGAACCATACCTTAAAAATAATGAAGAAAGGTAACTTTGTAGGAAAAAAAAAAAAAAAAAAAAAGGATTATGTAACTTGCTATTGGCAAAACTAAATCAACTATTGCAGACCTTTTGAAATATGAACCCTCATAAAACACCAGCGAGAAACCTTTCAGATTTCACTGATTTTGTTGAAACCCTGAGAATACCAAACTTTGTCCTATATTTTAAATGTTTATTAGTTTTAGGATAAGACTAATGTAAGTCTTAGGATAATCAGGTAGCATGGAAAGGAAGTAGCTTCTGGCTAAAATCTGCAGTCAGTAAGCTAAGAGCATAATAGAAAAAGGCATTATGGTTTATAGGAATGTCCAATATCAGTGTAATGGGAAATGACTCAGGTATGCAACCAACCTAGCCAAATGGTCCACAAACAAACAAGCACTTCCCACCTCATTTCCCCCAAAATAAAAATAACAAGGAGACAAGGAAAGTGAAAACAAATCTAAATGGACAGGGAGAGGAGGGAGGCATGTAAGGAAGGGTGTGAATGTGATCTGCTAAAAGAATGTTGCAAAGCTTCTCAAACTGCACTATCAGTAATTCTTAGATCAGGGAAAGGGAGTCCCATCTCTGGGTGTGCTACTCCCATTCTGACCTTTAAATGGAGAATGCTTCTTTTCTTATCTGTTTTACAACTAGTAAAAGGGAAGAGATTACTGCCCAGATGTGGGGAGGTTTTCATTAGGTTCAGTAACGCACTCTGACCCTGTGGATGGCAGAGCCAAAAATACAAAAGGAAATGAGGGCACATGCACATACGGTTTGTGAAATTGAGCCAAATACTCCATACTACCCCAGCTGAGTGACAGGGGCTTGTGTGGTCAAATAACCCTCTCACTCCAAATTGATGCATTTTACAGTCTGACAAAGCCGTGGAATACACATTTATGCTACTATATGCACAAAACAATATTAACAGAACTTTAAAATGCAAAAAACAAGCTTTCAGGTTTTAAGAAATGCTAGGCTTGAGGTTGCCTGTTAAATGTGAATTGGCTCCACTTGTGCGGATGCAGTAGGATACAGTCTTTAATGGCATGATCACACACAGGGCCTCTGCTTAGTTCGCTTGACATGACAGACCTGCTCAGGAGTGAGTTTGGACTGAGCACTGAAGACTCAGTATTGCAGCCTGAACAGCTGGAAGGTGAATAATAAATGAGAGGAAATGCCACTGCAAAAATAGGGCTGTCTGTTCCTTTCCATATAGATTGCTGAGAAGTGTTTTGTCCTCTGTCTGTCCCACAGAGTTCCTAAGTAATTCTGTACATCTTTTCCGATGGAAAGTGCCTCACCTTCTGAGTGCCCAGCCTTAGAGTTTTGGCTTTTATTTGCAGAGGCACTGGGCATTCAGACTTGCAGTTGGAATCAGGGGATACTGTGCTTGCCACAGGACAACATGCTCACCAGTGAGAGAGAGGATTTGTTTTTCATACAGATCCATTCATATGGAGAGTTCAATTAAGGTTGTTTGGCCAAGCTTAATTCTGACTTTTCATGTTTTCTGAACTTTAAGAACTTGATTTTGCTATCTTGTTAATGCTCTGACTTTAGAGGTTTCCATAAATTAGTTTGTAATCTCCTACTTTTAAGGAATCAAAATGTATAATTAAAGCTCCCATCTATTGCATCCTGAGATAACCAGAGGTTCACCAGCATGGCTTTAACTTTCAAATGCAGTGCACAGACTAGTCGAGCTGCAGAGATTATGGTCATAACAGCAAATTGTAACACGTGACCCCCCTCCTGGTTGGAACAGGTTGACAGATATTTGTCAGCAGCAGTGAGCTATAGGACAAAAAGCTTATTTCTGGTGGAAACTACATTATAGTCATCTCGGGCTGGTTTCCAGTTGTCCATCTTCTCTTCTCTTTTGGCCCATATTCTCTTACCTGTTCCAGTCCTGTCAGTTCTCAATACCTGCTAATCAAGCTAGATATGTGTTTTGGTTGAATCATCTTAGCCTCAGCCCTATGTGACCGTAAAATAGCTCAGTCTCAGCATACTTACGCTCTCAGCTTATGACTGTGCATGTTAACAGTTAGTTGCAGGTACTGGCTTTCAGCTGAGGGCCTCGTCTGGCTTGATCTATTCTCCAGCTCAATTTGCCAATGATAATCCCCTTCTCCCATTAATTGTCTTCTATCTCAGGATCCTCTAAACATTCTCAGTGCTATCTGCAATCTGCATAGTAAATAATAAACAAGCTTCATAATAAACAATAGGTAAGACAGTAATAAAGGTGTATGTTTGGAAACAAATCTTTTCATATTTTTTTGGTGTCCAGAGCAAAATCAGAGATCTCAGAGAGTGGCAGCAGAGGCTTGTCTCACCAGTCCAAATGCTCTGAAGTCATTCCCACAGCTTGTAAAGCTGCGAGTATTTTGACAGGATTCAGTAATTACCTCTTCTTTTTAAAGTAGGAAACATTAATAAGGCAGAAGGATGACCATGGTCCACCCTGTTTACTTTAAGGGATTACATTTACAAGAAGAATTTGTTAATTACATTTCCAGAACTTCTCTGAAAATACAAATTGCATTCATTAAATGGACTCATTTCTGATTTCCTCTTTGTGATTCAGTGGACTTGATTATTGTAGGGAAATACCTAGTACACAGGGATTATATCACTTATGTACCTATGAAATTATTTCTCTCTCTTTTTTTTTTTAGTGTAAAGTCCTGGTGTGATAAGAATTGGTGTATAGTTATATATAGTTTCGCTGGCTGTAGAGTTTATTGAAAAGGTAATGCCCCTTAAATGATGTGTTGCTAAATTTTATCTGATGTGTTTGACACACAGTAAAAGCAAGATTGGAAAAAAACAAACAAACCTTATTGACTGTTAATACAAACTATTAACTTTAAAGTCTGGCTGTCATATAAATAGTATTAATTCTTTAATTTTTCCAGAGTTCTTCCTAGATGTTTGGAAGAAACAAATGTGTTCTTTCATTGCTCATGTGTAGAGTAACTCAGTTTCCTGCAGAATTGAGACTAACCTCAGAATTCTCAGCAGGAGAGTTCAGCATGGATGCTGAACTGAGGCTACTCTCAAGTGTGCAAAGTTAACTCAAGAGGAAGCACTAGGATGCAGGTCATTTACTTACAAATCTTCACTGATAATCTATTCTTAGGTACATTAGCCTGAATTTTAGCCTCCCCTACCTCTCCAGGACTAAAACCAGAATTTACACAGATGACAATATGTGTCCTATTCAAGTCTGCATGTGCAAATTCTGTACATATGTGTTTTGGTAGCGTGCAATTCATTCAAAACAGTAAGGCTTACCTGAAATTCTTATACATTAAACAAAATGAGAACTTTAATTTATTTATTTATTTTTTCTTAAGAATACCCATCCTGAAAATGACACTTCTAAGAAGCTTCTTTTTAGGAACATGGCACAAGAGACCTGAAAATCACCACAATATAACTTTATGTTACAATAAGAAAATGTGATCAGAAACAAACATCTAAGCTGTCTACACAGTATGGTGTAAGACACTTGGGACAGATTCACAGAGGCCTTTATATAGCAAGAAACATCAGGTTTCTTGTCTGATCTGCAAGAATTAACATTGAAGAAGATAAAATTGTATCTTCTTTTTTGCAATCAAACTTCCTTTCTTGTGAATAGATCTCCCAAAACATGAAACATAATCTGATATTTTTGATCTGGAAATGATAAGCACCAGCATTCTCACTTGTGTTAGTAAAGAACAACTATGGTGTTCTCCAGTAAGGGTCATTCACATCTGATACAATTGCTGATGTGTGAATAGATAGGTGAGGCAGGTAACTATCAGGAGTCATAGATGAAAACAGACCCCAGAGATGTGCAGAGCAACCATTGGTACCTTGCTGACAACAGAATCAGCTAAAAAAACAGAGCTGGTATGCAATCACCACTGCTTGCAACATGTGGGTGGTTTTTTTTGCTCGTTTGTTTGTTTGGTTGGTTTTTGTTTTGTTTGTTTGTTTTTCTCCTCAGCAGAGTAAGTAAAACAGTGGCAGCCACTAAGAAATTTTAGTCCTGCTGAGGGTCTGCAGGAAGGCCTGGAGAATGAGGAGCATGAAGTGTTTGGTTTTTTAGAACAGTGGCTCTTTCATCGTGGCAGGCTAACAGGCCTGGGAATACTCTATTCTGTTTCTGCTTGGTACAGAGTACATTTGAAGAGATAATAACAGCAAGCAACGTATCATAGCTTTATGATCACTCATCAGCTTTGGGGAGTCTGTGAAATGAAAGGCCCCCAGACTGGACAAGGTTGAAAGGTTGAGGCTACAACCAGACTTTTTGTTCCTGAGACGGCCAGAGCCATTACTGAACAACAGACAGCTGTGAATAGATGATGGGCATCTTTGCTTTGTTGCTGCTCCCTGGTTTAAGGATACTCTTGTCCTCCTTCTGCCCCTTCTATATTTGACAAGTTTGCTTTCAGCAGATATGACAGGCACTGGTGGGGGTCACTGGCCCAATTCCACATTTCCACACTTGGCTTGCTCCAAGTTCACTGGCCTGAACTAATGTCTCCAATGGAGGTCGTGCTACTGAACATTATGAGTTTTTATATATTAAACATGCATTAGTGGTTTTACCCTGCTTATCTGACAGCTGTAGAAAAAATAAAGAAAATTCAGTTTGAACATTAAAAAGCAGGGCTTAATTTATGTCCAGTACTTTTGTTCCCCACTTTCTTTTTCATTTGCCAATTGCAAAGCTCAAGGGAGATAATAAAATGGAGGAGCTGCTACTTTATACTTCCATGTCTTTCCAAGTGCCTGTGCCTTGCTGGGTGAGCTAAATCTAAAACTAGGAAAAGAGTTTTCAGATGGAAATTTGATTAAACAATACAATCATCTGTCTCACAATCTGTTTTTTTTATAAGGAAAGTATTTTTTTTTTCCAGGGGGAATTTTCTTTCAGAGGGTTTTGTATGAAAAGGCAGACGTCATGAATACTGATGGGAAGGGCTCAGTGTTTTGTTATTTCTGTATAACAAAGACAAAATGCTTTAATAAAATCAGAAAACACAGATGTTACTTTAAGTATATTTTGCATCTTTTACTTTTTTTTCTTTCCTTTTTTTTTTTTTTTTTTTTTTTTTTTTTTTTTAAAGTTGGGAACAATCCCTCCCTCAGACTGACAATGGCAGCTCATGACAGACAAAATTAGCAGCTGGAAACTTAGCCAAAATTTGGGGCTTTTTAGTATGTTGTTATTGTTTGGGATTTTCTTAGATGGTGAAAGGCATGCTTGAAGGAAGAGGCATGGATGAATTGAAAGTCCTTGTTTCTCAATATAGTTTGACTGGATTTCAGTTTTTATAAACAGTTTAAAATGGGAAAATGCACAGCCTTTTGTTGAGAAATTAGCCTATTGTGTTTTTCTCTTTTTTGTGTTTGTGTGTGAGGACTTTAGAGGGAAGCTAATGTGGTTTGATAATATATATTTTTCATATTGTTTTCAAGATACCACATTTTCATTGGTTAAAAAAAAAGTTTCTGTATGTCATTGGAAAAGCAACATCTATCAGTTTCTGTTTCTAGGGAGAAAGCTAGAGATACCTGGTCACTCAGACCTTGACTAAATAGTGGATCAAAGTGAAATAATTTCCTTGCTGTTTGCTCAGTATTTTGAGGTGTCATGGTTGTTTTATATTCTGTGAATTTTACAGTAGCAAAGATGTCTACTAGAGCCTTTTCAGGGTGCAGAAGAAATCTGCTGGCATGGTTAGATTTTGACAGTGTTGTCTTTATTTTCTTTGTGCATAGTGGTTTACACCCTGGCTGTTAAAATGGGCACCAGCAGGGTTGCCTTCAGCATGCCCAGAGCTGGGAGAGGGATCACGGCTGGGGATTACTTCCAAGTCCACCTGGTTGTCCACTGGTCTAAGTTAGTGCAGCCTTTAGGAGCCCCGCTTTCCTCAGGGCCAGGTAACTCTGAGGCAGGAAGTCTCTTCAGAGTTTACCCTTTGTATGATGTATAAATGCTGTGAACACAGTGGAGGAGTAAATCTGCAGCTCATACTTACCTTTCCATGAGACCTAGCATAGATGTATTCAGTGCTAGGCTTGAGTGAAAACATGTGATTGTGCTTTGTCTGCTTTTGACATATCTTGGACCTCTGTGTTAATGGGGCTGCAATTTACAACAGTAGCTACTCCAGAATCATCTCTAGATGCTTCACTCTTGAGGTATGTTTTCCTCAAAGAAATCAAGGCAAAAGATATTTCTGTTCAAGAAACAATGGATTTAGAAGCAAGATTTTATAGGTTTCCTGTTTTTGTCACAGTTACGTTCTGTCTCCTTATAAACCTGTGGGTTTTATAATGAAACACACTTGCTCAGGATTGCTGAGTGGTCACTCATTGCCTGGCCAGCATATTTGTATATGGATCTTTTGGTTATGCTGTCTTTTGTTCTTTCAGGGTATAAGCTCCTCAGAGGAAGAATCATAGCTCTGAGTTCATACTACATATAAGAAATTATGGGGAATACTGGGAAAATCCACCTGCCAACACTGGAAGATAACGGTCAAAACAAAATGTTAGTATTTGGAGATTTGGCTTCTATTCTTCAAATCAGCTGTGACTTTAAGCAACTCATTCAGGTAAAAATATCCTTTAAATATATGCCAATGGAAGGGAATGCCTTTTAATGATTATAGCTTCATTGCAGGATGGTGTTGACACCTGTTGAATACATATAAACATAAAAAGTGATTTAGAAATGATGATGAAATGAGAAGGGATCACAGTGTAGAAGAGGAAATACCACTGTCCTCATTCCATTTAAAAGGTAAAGTGATGTTATGTTTTTATGCTAAACTGCTTAGTATGTAAACATTCCTTTTCAAAGGAAGACCTGGTCTTCTTTTCAAAGAAGACCTGTTTACTGAGACAACATAATTCAACAAAAATAACTAGGTTGGATTTCAAAGAACATTCTCTGAATTATTGCCTGATCTCTAGTGTGCAACTGCTGGAGAAACAGGGAGTTGCTGCCCATGGGAGAATATCCCAGGTTTTGTTCTATGAGGAAATTGGCTGCTTCGATGTGGTTCTGTCCTTCCAGATGCCTGTGAATTCCTCCAGGGAAGCCTGGAGCAGGAGTACTCAAGTATTCTTCACCTCAACTCTTTTAACCAGTCTCCTAATCTCTCCAGGGCCTTTCCATTTCAATTTCTTTTTTTTTTTTTTTTTTTTTTTACTGGATATGTTTCATCACAATCACTTTGAGGGTTAGAAAATGTTGTATCCACTGGGTCTACCTGTACATATTATATTTGGTAAAGAATCACTTTCATAAGGAAAAATGATTTTGAATTGATGTTGACTGGACATTTCCGTATTTCAGCACCATTTTCTTTTTGGACTTTATGGAAATTTGTTCCCATACTAATCATGTAGTGTTACTTTGTAAGTAAATGTCATATTTGCCTCCCTATATTAGGGATTCTAATGCAGGAGAACACAGTTGATGGGAACTTGCTTTTTCAGGTTATTTTTTCAACTCCCAATATGCAGTAGAGTAGTATTAGAAACCTTGAACCTAACTGAAAATGAGGGAACTAATAAGCTGCTGTGTGGCTCATATCCATAGCTTGTAAGCTGAACTTCAGAGGAATGGCCTGTTTTTCTGGGTTTCTGAGAGGATTTGAGTATTTGGAGTATGTTTGTCCAAACAATAATAATAATAAAAAAAAAATAGGGCGTGATGGAGGGGAGAGAACGGTGCTCTGGAAATGCAAGATAAGGAAAATATTTTGCCTAGGAAAACATCATGTATGCAGAAAGTATAATACCAGGTACTGTGAGAAACTTAGTACTGACATTTCTGGCCTTTCTCACAGTTTGTTATAAGGACCATTCCCTATCATTTCCATTTGGAAGCATGACTTCACACTTGCAACTGCACAAGAGCAAATGGAGCAGAAGAGCCTAATTAAAGTTACAGGGACTTCTTTATGACAGAGCAAATGTTGGTTTAATGATACAGTTACAAGTCACAAAGAAATCAGAGCAGACGACCCAAGTTTTATACATTTTTGGCAAAGTAAGTGGGAAACTATGTGCTAAAGTGAGATCAACAGATGGGATGGAGGAAGAGGGGTACAGGAGGGGAAGAAAGCTACACACCCATATACAAAACCAAAAAAAGCCCCCCAAGCCCTAATCAAACAAACAAAAAGATACACAAAACAAAGAGATAAACCTTGCAAGAAACAGATTTTTTAAACAAAGTTTGCCAAGTAAGCAATTTTTTTTTTTTTGGAGGGCAGATGCAAAGTGTCTTTCAGTTCATTTTGGATAGAAATAAGTGAACACATGCTGTGCTTTAATAAATCTTAGTGTATCCACAATGGGCAATCTCAGACCTGTGTTGGAGTTTGGTAATAGTTACCAAGCCTTTTTGCATTCTTTCCTCTCTTTGTCTGCGTTAGGAAAATAAATAAATAAACCAGTGATATGCAGAACTTCAATTCTGCCTTCTTATGCAAGGACACAAACAAGGCAGGTAGATGGCACTCATAGCATCTAGACAGTATCTAGTATTTTCAAATCTGCTATTAAGACTGTGGGAGTCAGAACTTGACAGTTCAAAATTCTGCTATAACTGACTTTGGGCAAAAATTTTTAAGTTAACACTTTCAAAATTCACTGTCCAGAGTGAAATCTTATGTTATCCTCTTAATTTTTGTTCAGTTCATTCTCAGAAGTCCAGCTCTTAAATTTCCTTCTTAAATTCCTTTTTCAGCTGCTAAGTAATCCAGTTTTCATAAAAGCTAAGACACTGATGTAACCTTTCTGAATCTTGGTTTTCCCTTTTATGAAAAAGGATAATTCAGTCACACTTTATTTCACTTTTTCTGTATTTGGTCATTATTTTCTTTGCTTTGAAAAAGCATAGTGATGTTTCATATTAAGTTTGCATAACCATGTAGTCCTGTCTCTGGCTTTGCTATCATCTCTTATGCTCCCAGCATTGTGCTGTCTACTGCTTATTTAGATGATTTTTTAAGACAGAGATCAGGAGTGAAATCTCATCTCTGTCAAACCCAGTGGAAACAATTCCAGTCTTTAAAAGAATCAGGATTTTATCTCAAATCTTGTTATTTGCCTAGAACACTTGGATAACTCATAATAATAATTGTTAACATGTATCATGCTCTGATCCCTGCCAAGCATTCTGGATAAAGACTTAATACATTTGGTAAATCTGGAGTTTGCTTAGTATCAGGCCATTACAACTATATCTAACAAGGACAGAGTGCTCAGGGGAATATTATCCTGACTGCAGATGTGTTGACATTGGTGAGCCTTATGACACATCACATGCTTATACAAAGCCCTGAAGTTTAGTCATATATACACTTGGCAAATTCTTGCCAGTCTATTTTTTTGGGCTGCCATAACTTTTTTGGAGAAGAGTTTTAGCATACAGAAGAGGTTTAATGTATAAATTTCACTCTGCTTCCAACAGTTGGATTCTGTACAAATCCTGTAATATATGAATCAAAGCTATCGAGAGCACAGACAGTGCAAACAGGGAATGTCTGACACATGAATCTTCCAAGTGCACTACTGTACTTACCAGAAAAGGCTTGCAAAATTCTTGCTATTGTACATGTACTTTGTAGCTTACTGAAGCTGACCTTGCAGGTAACTCCAAAAACTAGACAAGTTGCCTTGGTTGAAGGGAGGTTTTTCTTCTGAGCTACATGTATGGTTGTGGCTTAGCTTTTTCTTAATGCTATTTTTGTATGAGATCATAGTTTGTTCAAATACCTGTGAAAAATATTCAGACACCTCTTCTTTTGGAGCAGCTTAGAACAACCCTATTGATGCCAATGGTCACACTTGCTGGATGTGAATGCTTTGGTCTAGATGTAGACGTATAAAAAGCATCTGCTATTCCATGCACTGTGGCACAGACAGGATACACTCCCAAATGGAACATATTTTTTCCACGCCCACAATCCTTTGAAAGCTCTGAAATTCATGTCTGGGGAAACTATTTGGTTAATATGCACTGTAAAGTTACCAGTGTGAACTTGTGTCATGGAAAGACTGATCTTGCACAGGTAACTGAACAGCCTTCATTTTGTTACTGTGAATTAAATTGTTCTTGAACCTTTGTTTCCACATGGTATACACAGCACCTAATCATGTATGGGATGTCAGGTTTAAAATAAAGTGTTTCCTTGAATCAGGATAACATTAAGACCTTTATGAGAACTGAGAGGAAAAATTGCTTCTTGGTTTCTCCCTATTTTGAAGCTGACACAGTGCGCCTATGATTTGTGGGTCTCTGACTGTGAAGTGATCACGCAAATGATGGTTGTGACAGAGGAAGAGTGAGGGTAAGAATAATCTGAAGGCAGTTTGAGGACTAAAAAAGTTAAATATAATTTTAGGGTCCTGAATTCTTTCCGTTCCTTTTTAGTTTGGAAAGGGGAATAATAATGAATTATGTTTTTCAGGATGAAAAATACCTCTAGTAGAGTCTTGGGTACCTACATTAGACCTTGCGTTTCCAAGCTGGCCTTTGCCCTTCATAAATTTCCTATTGCAGTTGGTCACAAACAAGTTAGTTACTAATGTCTAGGCCAAAAATAGATTAATTGACTAGGACTTAAAATATTATTGTGTACTTTATATAATAGATTGAGTGAAAATGAAATACTTCCATCTCTGGCCGCGATCTATTTGTGTTAAATAAAAAAACAATTGTATCTACCTATCTGGGCTACTTATAACTTATAATCAATTTTCTATGTCTGGGCATTAACTGTTAAATGCAGGTAACTTCTTGTTTTGTTTTCATTGAAAGCATTAGTTTTTAGGCTATACTTTAGATATACTGACATAGAGGTCATGTTGGCAACTGGTAGAGTTAAATGCAAATTTGATTTGCAAATAGGAGCAGGCACAGTCTGTTTATCATAGCATTTGTTCAATATGGCACATGATCAAAATAATGATAAAGCATAAATCATGTATTTCACCAAATATGCTGAACAAACAAGGATTAAATGTGACTTTGAACTCTTCCCCACGTGTTATACTGAACCTCTTGCTTTCACTTCAAGACACCTCAAACACATGCCTATCAGTTTTCTCTCTGGAATGTGGTAGAAATACTCTACAGAAACCACTCACAAAGGTAGCTGTTGCATCAGTAGGGCGCTGTGCCTGAGCAAATTTACCAAAGGGGGCTACTTGTGAACTACTGACTCACTTAGAGCTCCTCCAGATGGTTGCACTGAACTCTGCGGTGAGCTAGGCATCATCTACATTCTTCCTTCTGCTCCACTGTGTGCACTTGCCTAGGGTTTTGTCTGAACTGGTCTTGTTTTTTTTCCACATCATACTGTTCTTCCTTATCTGTTTCTTTGCTGTCCCTTGCTTGGGTCCTGGTTCTTTGTACATATATTTCCTGGAAATACATTTTCAGATCATAAAAATTCTTCTATATGCCTCTCACTTTGTATTTGTGTGTGTGCATGTATGTATGCATGTGTAAAATTCTGGATACCTTTGTGTGATATACAAAGTTTGCTAGGATGAAATTAAGGTCTTATATATGTGATACGCTATTCACGATGCTCCAAACGTTCCAGTTCAATTCTCCAGCTTGTTACTGTGTTCTGTTTTATTACAGGGCATATTTTGAGAACAGCTCTTTGAGAACCGCTTGTTCCAAGAACTTTAAGACTTTTAAAATAAAGAAATAGAATAAAAAGAACTTTTATTCTTCTGTCACTCTACCTGCCAAGCTAGTTGGTCTTTTACTATCTTTTACTATTACAAGCTATTACTGGTCTTGAAATGCATATCTTTTTTTTTTTTTTTTTTTTTTTTTTTGATATACCCCTCTTTACAATGATGTGGAAGGCAGTGGATAGAGATTTGTCAGAGGAGGAAAGGAATTTAATCTCTTTCAGCTGTGAATTTAGAAACTGTGGTTCTTCAAGATATGTGGGCCTAGCAAGTGAAATGTTCAATTAAGCCTGGATTAGTATGTATTAACTCACTTCATACAGAAAAGATGGTAAAACACTCTAATGAAGTCATATTGACAAAGATCATGCAATCCTATGTGTGAATTTCACCGTCGTGCATGTAGAAAGCATATGTATTGTGTGAAAGTAATTGTGGGTACGTTGTGTGTTGATGTGAATACTTTGATAAATATTTTGACTCTTGAAAGTGAAGGCACTTAAATACACAGTTACTACTGACTGAGTCAAATACCTACTTCTCTTAGTAACAGTAAGAAAAAATAGAAACTAATGTATAAAATCTGAGAATGTGGGGGAAGTCAAAGCAGAGTAATTCTTCTTGAGAGGAAGCATTGAGGAGGGGAGATATGGATAGATAGGGAATGTGCAAAGTGATGATAAGAAAACATACAATATACACCTTAAGCTGTTGTTGTATCAAAAGAACTTTGCTTTCTTAGGCTCTGGAAGAAAAATTACTGAATAAAATAAATTGGTCTGTGGCCTCTTGAACCTACTAGAAACAAGCTTTGCTGTCAAGTGCAACACTAACTTCAGAGTTCTTAGCTGAACAGTATTGTCACCCTCCCTCTTCTTTTTCTTCTTCCTTTTTTTTTTTTTTTTTTTCTCCCTGTTCTCTTGGGAAGCTATTTTGTCTATATTGATTCATATCCATAAGGAGCAAATGGATGCAGAGTGTTGCCAGGGATTGGGATACTTCTGATAGTTATGATGAGGCTAGCAGCATTACAGAAAGTCAACCAAGGCTCTGGGCAGCCAACCTGGTTTGGGGCAGGCAAAATTCTGGTCCATTTCTGGACTGGTGTCTGGTAACATTCATCCCATGATGGCGTAAGTCATATCTAATGTATCAGTTCTGGGCGTATATACCCATTTGCCATTTTGCATGCTAGTCTCTGCAGAGGTCTGGGCCTAATGAATGCCGAGGGAAATGTTCTTAATGCTGCTTTTCAGGTATCACTTCTTTAGAGAAGACAACCAATTTTGCTGTTTACTTTGTTGCCATGTCTCAGAACTTCCTTCTCCTCCTGACTGTGATCCTTACTGTGACCTGCAAATTGAGGTAATTGCAAATTCTCTACTGTCAGCGAAGAACAATAGCACTCTTTGATTTACATTTGTCCACATCTGAGCCTGGCACAACCAGACACAACATCAGAGATTGATATTAAAAGCACTCGGCGTATGACAGTGCCGCATATAAGTTGTGGTTTTATTTACATGCTAATGTTAGTTATTTCTGGGAACACTCATATGTTTTGCCAGGTATTCTGGTACCTGGTAGCTAGCTATTCTGTCTTTTCACCAATTGTTAGCAGACTTCTGCCAAGTTGTTTCTCTTTTGTTATGAAAGAGATAAAAATAAAATGGGTTGGACCTTCATCAAGAAATGATTTTAGATACAGCTTGGCAACAGAAGTGACCCTCAGCAACATTTTCCATTGTACAGTCACTTTTTTTTTTTTTTTTCTCTTAACTGGGCAGTATGATAAATTGCTAATTTCAGGTCAGACAGCTTAAAGTGCAGAACAAAAACAATGACACCATGGAAAATAAAAAAGGTTGTCCAGCATATTGAGTTTAAATTTAAATCTGTCTCTCTCAGGAAGCAGACTTTAACAACAAAGATGGAAACACCTCAGAGGAATATGTCTGAAGCCTAATGAGCAGGAATATCTTTCAAATTCACGAAGAAAAGCAGGATCCTTTCTTCTGAAAAATGGATGAACAAAAACTTAATCTCTCCCCTTTTATATAGCAATAATTCTGCTGTGTCTGATTAAGAAGTTTTTTGTTTCTTTCTAGTTCACCAAGTGTCTACTTTCTGTTTTTAAGAGGTTAACATGACAGCAGTAAAATCAACTGCCTCTTTATATGTATCTTGGTCTGACCAAATAAAAAATGTTAGGAGTGGTCTCAGAATGGTAGGTCTATTTCTTGTCAATACAAGTCTGTAACAATATTATGAAATATTTCCTAAATGCTTATTTGGCATTTACCAGCATTTGTAGAAGTTAGGTGCTTAGATCTTATTGAATATAATGAGAGTTAGGAATATCTTGATAATGTCAGATGTCCAAATACGCAAATAACTGCTAGTTTTTAACCCACTTAAACTGATGAGAGCTAAGTATCCAGTACTGCAAAATCTTTTAAACATGATTCTGGGCTCTTCAGTCTTTCTTGAAACTGAGATTGGACTGTTTTAATCATGAACATGGTTTAGAAAAGTTTGTCTTGATTGTTGGTGTATCTTGTTCCTGAGGGAGATACCATTACTATTTCAAATATCTCATTGTCATGTTAGCATTTGACACATGAATGCTATTAATCTGTGTTCAGCATATCTATCCTTGATGATTTTACTCTGAATATGAGAAGATGCTGTCATAACTGTGGATGTTTCAAAAGGTAGGAAAATAATGTAAACTTGTAAATAATTAGGAATTTACTGGGTCAAAATTTAGTTACTGCAACCTCTCATATCAAGCCAGCTTCTTTATGCTTTTTATTGCACTTCTCTGAATAATTTCCAGCATGCCAAGATTTTATTGGTGATGAAATATATGAAAAGCGAATACAAAATTCCAAATGTTACTGCATTACAGTCCTGTGGTGGGAGACTGTTAAATCCCTGCACTGCGTGTGATAAAATGCCTGCTTCCTGCTTCTTCCCGCCTGGGTAAGTATCGAAAAGTCTTTGTCCTTTTTTCTGCACTTCATCACATGGCAAACTTGTGTCTAATTTACTTTTCACTACCATATTGAGATTTTCTAGGTTTTTGGTTCTAATTGAATAACAAAGTTTTAGACAATTTCCTGGAGTTACAAGCTAGAGCGACCATCTGTGGGCATAAGAGTCATTAAGTTTCCATGTCATTTCCACCCATTGTCTTCCTTTTAGACTATCCATAAGGATTCCAGTTAGCAACCAAATGTAATGATGGGTTGGTTTTTTGTGTCATGGGGAACACCTGTCTGTTGGGAAGAAAACTGAAGCTTCCAACTTTTTTAAAGTAGCTCAGTGAAGAACTGTCAGTTGGGAGCAACGTTTGCTCACTAGCAATCTGGTTTGGCCATGTCAAATCCATGACCCAAAACTGAAAGATGTGGTTGCCTGATCAGCCTGTTTGTTCAGGGCTAAAATATAATTAAGTTTAGGCTAAAACATAACTTTCTTTATCAGGTCATAAAATAGCACTTGAATAGCTTTATGTATGCTTGGCTATACTTATAATGCTCTTTCTACAAAATTCTCTTCTCCAATTAACTTAGTTTTTTTACTGAGTGTATAGATCTGGTGTGGAGTTAGGGGGTGTCCCAAGCACAATAAGGACCAAAATGAATATACAGAGAGGTCCCACCTTCTGGTTTATTATCTGAATTTAAAATTAAGTGACAAACTCAAAGTGTGAGAGAAACATATTTTATATATGTTTTCACATTTGGGTATCCTATTAAAAACTGATCTGTTTTCCTGCCTATGGTTCAGACGTTGCATTTAGTCCCTGTATTGCTCATTTCTTTCCTCAGGAGTTGGTACGTCAGTAGTGAATTTCAGTTTTATTAATGAATTCTTCTTACCTATCAATCCTTCTGCATTTTTAAACTCAGTTCTGATTTGTTTATTTATTTATTTTTACTTCTGTCCTAAAATGTTGTGTCCTGTGTTTACAGAAGCTGTAGTCTACCACAGTGACAGCTGCATTTCAGGAGTGGGATTTCCTGTTCTTTCTGGTGTATAATTTCCAAAGCTGTCTTAAAACAAGGGAAATACAATTGGCATTTTTCCTACAGCACCCACATGATTACAAGTGCTATGTGGAAATGATACAAAGTCTGTTTCCCTGCCCAAAGGACTTCTCAATCATTTTTAAGAGTAGTTTAGCAAGTGGAATCAGAAAATAGTATGGAACACATGCAGAGGAAGCATTCTGCAGCAATTATTTTCTTTGACTGATCAGATCAGATGCACACACAGCTGCAAAAGAAAGATTTTCTTGTAGCAATAATTATTGCTAATAAATGACTCTTATGAATATGATGGGGATGGCTAGTGATTGAAGTAAGAAAAAGATAATGGAACAATAGAAAGGAATAGAAAGAAAAGGTAGCCCCTTTTAGGTGTATGACTAAATGAACATTTCACATTCTGGGACTTTGAGCAAGTTAGGCCTGTACTGAAGATGAGTTTTGCTGAGTGGCTTCTGTAATTTCATACCAAGTCCTTTGAAATCTTTTCTGGCTGAGATTGGAAGAAATCAAGCTTAGAAATGAATATGAAAAACCATGATTTGATTCAGCTTTTTTGCTTTTGGAACCAAAAACAATTGCCCATGTTTTAGTATTTTTCTCCCTTGTTCTAGCTGTAATTTGTGCAGTTGGGCTCTGGACTGACAGATTTACTGCAACACACAGAATTTGACCGTTAATAGCACCAAAAGAAAATGGGCAGTGGAAGGTTTGCAAATTTCCCAGTGTCTTTAGCCTTCTGTTGTTACAAGGCATCGAGTACCTTTCTATTTTTTCTCTCTCTCTCTTTTTTTTTTTTTTAGTCATGCAGGTTTTCTTTTGGCAAACAGGTTTGCATTTCCTTCTCTTTTGCAGAATTTGTGGCCACATAAGTTAATAAGTTATAAGCTATAAAAAGGCAAGAGCAGGAAATCTTGTCCTTGACATACCCGGTGGAATATATAATCAAAAAACAAAAAAAAAAAAAAAAAAAGGTGAGCCATTTCCCATTACTTTGTTCTGTTGGTAATTGCTGTAGGAGATTGCCAGAAGGAGCAGTCTCTGTCTTCAGGTCAGGATGGTAAACTGTGGTGTCTGACCATACTAAAGAAAGCACAATTTTTATTTTCTGCTAAATGAGGTAGAGCCATTATTACTTTTGACAGCTAACCCTGTGAGCAGGGTTAACTGCAGAAGAGTATTCAAGGTCTGTGTTGAACAGGGGTGAGAACAGTAACAGAGACAGAGCGGCAGGATGAAGAGCAGGCCACTGTGTTGGAAAGAGGCTCTGTAGCTTGCATAGCTGATTCACAAGATAGAGATTCATGATTTAAAGGTCTGGACTAGTATTCTAACGTTGTATCACTGTGAATGGTAAGAAGGTGACAGAATCATTTCCAAAGGATCAGTATTACCTAAAATATAACAACATATGGATACGTTAGACGTGTATTGTTGGATAATGGGAATCATTCCTTAGAAACACTTACCTCCCCTGATTGCCTATACAGACAGTCTAGATGGTAGGTCTTTTGGGCTAATACGTGGTTAAAGCTTGGTCAGGCACATTTCATCTCCCCCCTTTTTCCTACTCTGCAAAACATGGCAAACTGATATTTAGCCATGAAGAAAATGCTTTGTTAATTGCACAAGGCAATACCTTGCTCTGTCGTTACAATTTTCGGTGTAGCATAGCAGGACTTCACATCTTAGGCAAGTACAGGATTGCTTTCTGCTCACTGCCTTACAAACAGAGCAAAAAGATGGTTCCTGCCCTTCCAGCCTAAATATGAGAGACAACAGATGGAGGCAGCCTGGCCAGTACAGAAGTAGAATCCCCACAAGGGGAAAACTTGGGCAACTAGAGTCACAAGAGCGACTGCACAGCACAGGGTCACAAACTCGTGCCATAAATGCCAGCTCTGCAAACTCTGTCCAGCTTGAGGGGCAGGGAAAGGAATCAAATATGTCTCTTTCTGCTTTCAGCTTAGCTGGAACATTGACAGACCTCAGGGACAACAGGATCACGCCACATACACCAGGAAAGCATAAAGCAAAAAGAGTTTACCTTAATGCCTGGATAATAATATTAGTAAACTATGGTAGGTTAAAGCAAAAGGGACTGGGGAGAGAAGATAACAATCTTCTCTTCTGTCTGGTTTATACAAGCAGAACTTCCTTCTGTGCTTTTCCATTTTCTTGGCTACTGAACTCAATTAATTCTCTTTGTTTCGGTCGTCTTTAATCGCTGCTAACAAGGAAATTGCTCTGTATTCTTCCATTGCTTACGCTGCACATAAGCTCAGGATACAGAGTATACAGCTAATATATTCTATGTTTAATTAGCCCTGTGGTGTCAAGTTAAAATTTGAACCTGTTGGGTTACATTTCTTTCTTCTATAAGTAGGTCTGACCTGGGGAGTGACTGGCTGAACGAAAAAGTGCAGTGATACAGCTGCTCTTTTTAGTCTCAGAATATGAGCAGTAGCAAACTCTGGATCCCTAGATCAGCTTCTGGGATACACTCAGATGCCTACAATGAATGGTGCAATTTTCTGCACTGCACTGTCTGGAAGGATAATGTAATTTTTATATGCCAAGCATCCCTAGAATAGGCTGTGCTTGCTGTTTTTGTATATAGGGCTTTCATGACTTCTCAGCAGCACAGATAAAACTGAAGTCAGCATTATCTCACATGTTGTTAGTGGGGTAAGGGAAAAAGAGGGATTGTGACCAATGCTGTTGAGATGAAGGAGCCTTCCACCAGCTGCTGTTGTCTCACATGTGCTCATCTTCTGCTGCAGTAGCTGCCAGATTGGCTTGCTGGTTTTGTGCTATTGTGGAGAGCAGACACATGACTATTTTGCTATTTCCTACCCTTTACTATATCTAAAAATAACACCAGTAGTACAAGCAGTCTTAGTATTAACATGTCCATAATAATATTGAGAACTAAATAATTAAATCAATATCAATCCAGAAAATGATGTACTTTTAATATAACAGTGTGCTGCTTTCTATGAGTTGATAGTGTTTGAAATTTTCAAATGAATTGAGGCTTCTACCAGGCGTTTTTACTAACAACAACAACAAAAAAAATAGTACCTGAGTACTAAGTTTTAGGAAGTTTTTCTACTGGATGTAAAAATAATGAAATTGCTACCTAGGCTGCCTTTCTTGACATGCAGCTGCCAATCGATAAGATTCGTGAAGATTCCTTTTGAGTGCCTGTTGTTATCACTTGATATGTGACGTAAACTGGGGCAAACAAGGTTCTTATTGCAAGTGTCCATTTTGATAATGGAGACCAAATGTTAAAAGATAAGAAAGAAACAAGAACTTTTTCTTTTTTAACCCTTTTCTTCCCCCCCCCCCCCCCCCGCCCTCCATCAGCAATAGCACAGGCACTCCTCAATTGCACTGGGTTCTGAGCATTTGTTTTTAGATCTGAACTTTGAATTTGGTAACATAATAGTTATGAGAAGCCAGGCACTTAGGTAATACACAGCTAATATATTTGAAGTCTGGTTAGCTGTTTTTGCTTTTTCTTCTAAGGGAAGCATAGTGATGATGTAAAGTACAGGTACCCAAGAGGTTAAACACAACTGCTATAGAAAATATCAAACATCAGCAACAAGGATAAAGGCAATACAAATTACTGGAATAAATACAATGAAGCTCTTTGTTTTCATATAAGAATTAAAAGATATTTCCAAATGTATTGAACACATTCTTCACTACATCAATGCCTGTTAAACTGGTGACCAGTTGTGCTGGCATTTTGTGTGTGTGTGTTCTGATCGTGTCTTTGAAATAGCTCTTCTCTTCAGGTAAACCATTCACCAGCCATCAAGTGAGAACGATTTTCAGGTACATCACACGGAGGCCATTGAATGGGAAGGTTGTTCATTTAAGTTAGATTCACACAGATGAAGCAGATGTTCGTAGCATTTTACCAGTCTCCAGGACCTTAAGGTAAATTCACAAAGTTTAGCATAACTTCCTGCACAGAATTTTTTGCACCAATTGATTTTCAATCAACCCAATGCTTGAAAGTGCTTAAGGTTGCTCCTTTCTGGTTCAGAAGTGTGCAGAGAGATTGAGAGGTTTGGATGAGTATGTTGGATTTGAGTTTAAACACACTTTAAGCAGGATGCTAGTCTCACTGATGTCTGTAGGATTACTGTAGGATCATGTGCCTGTATTTAAGCAGTGCTCAGATGCTGTAATGAATCTGAATGCTGGGCCTGAGATCCTCCATATTAAGAAAGAAATAGGAATTAGCTGGCTGAGGTAATGCAAATCCAAGCTAAAATCCTACCATGCTCCTTTTTAATAACCCATACCATTATTTTTAATCTATTATGTACATTTTTATTTTGTTGGCCATGTTTTTACAGACATGAAGCCCAAGGCTAAACTCCTGAAGATATAAAATTATTAAAATTCTGCTTCCATTCCTGTTGCTGTAAATTTAGGCTTTGTAATCTGTGGGTGTTTTGGTACTTGAAGTATGGCATCACTGTGGGTCTATAGCGGCTCCCCTGTGCTGGATCAAGTCTCTATTTTTTTTTCTTTTACAATGGGTGAGATGTGTTTAATTTATTGTAGGAAACTCTTAAAGATGCAAGATCCTTTTTAGAGGCTTCTACAATAGCCGTGAAGCACTTATTTAATCCTATTGAATGGAGGCTAGATTTACTAGCTGGGCCAGACATGATTTTTGTTCAGGAGTCATCTTGGAGTACATCGAAGTTTAAAGATCTTTGCAGAAAAACCACGGAGAAACAAAAGGAGTAAATTTTAAAAGGAACTTTGTCAAGGAGTTTTAGATGTTAAACAGATAGAAAAACCATGGTGGCTTGACTGAAACGAGTGTTGGGTTAGCAGAATCGTTACAGATCCAGTGAGACATGCTAATGAGGCACTTTAAATGCAAGTTTGATGGAAAAAGGGGCAATTTCATACCAAAGTGCAGCAAGGTTACTGAATCAAAGAAGGTACACTTCAGTTCTGCAGATGGGAACAATGCTCCATTGTCAGATCCTTTTTCCTTTGACTTTAAACATGTTTTAACTACACTATTTACTAAATTGTACAATGTGGCTTGCCCACTGATTGAGAATTTATGACCAGAAACAAACCTGTTAGGGGAAAAAAGAAAAACTGAGTGTGATCCATACTGTAGCTGCATGAAATAGCTTGAATGGACTTAACCTGAGCACTGTGGGGGGTGCACAATATGTTTTTCAAGCCCAGGGGCCTGGGATCTGAGTTCAAATAGAATTTCGTCTTTCAATAACAATTTAAAAAAGGGAGAGTGTTTGGAGACATCTGTGGCCTCTCAACCTGTGTTAATATAGATGTCTCAGTTTTGTCTTAAAAAGCCTGCTTCAGAATCGTGCCTTGTCAACCCATCCAGCATGTGAAATTCCTCATATTGCATCATGCTTGAAATTCACAAACATCTTGTTTTACTTTCAATCATTACAGCTCTTTTGGTAAAAATAAAGACTAACAACATCAGTACTTGCTTCTACTGCCATGAAAAATCACAAACCTTTAGCTTCCGTGAAGGAGAACTCGGGCTCTTTTATAAGATCTATTGAACAGCTTTTGGGCAAGATTATTACGCACAAACACAATGAAATGGCCTATTTTTTGCCATGCTATTTGTTAACAGAATGAATAAAATTCATTTGAAGTGAAAAAAAAACAGACTTTTTCCTCATCTAGTTCAATAGAACCATGCTGGATAAATTACAGAACACACTGCTCCCCCTTGGTGTAACAGAGCCTCAGAACTAACAGTTATAAGAAATTTCAGTTAGGGGTATTTTATCTATTTATTTTTTATTTCTGAGACTGGAATTTGCCTGTAGCAAAAATATTTTTGATTTCACGCATTGCAGAAAGTTGCTCAGCTGGGTTCTGATTTTAACCTGCAACTTCCACTGGTTACCACAGATGATCATAGTCAGAGTCCGAAACCACAGAACTAGCATAAACAGGATGCTAGGATGGAGAATCTTATCAGGTCTGTTCTCAGGCCTCAGAATGGATTTTTATGTTAGATGCCAAAAATTGCATTAATTGTTCTCCACATTTCGCTACCTTTTATTGGTAAGCTTCTAGTTCATACCTAGGTCTAAAAAGACTATCCCTATGTAGAGGTTCTCTGTGTACTTTGCAAAATGAAAAATACATGGTATCTCATTGAGGCCCCTTATATTGCAGTGCTTTTTTGCAAGATTTAGTGAAGCACCTGTATGAAGTGGGAAAGCTTTATTTGTCAATCGCAATGGAAAATGTCCATATAAAATAAAATCTATTAGATACACCATATAGCTGGAAGAGATCAGCTATAGATCTACAATTTTGCAAACTTGGTGCTGCAAGCTGGGCTTTTGTTTTTGACCCTGCAGAGCAAACTTCTGAGCTGGGTTTTCACAATGTGTTTAGGTTTGGGACCAGTAATTATGAACCTTTAATATGTATTACAAGTGAGGCATTACATCTAGACAGAATTATTGTGTATAGTTGCCTGTAGATTCATTCATTAAGTGCTTATTGCATAATTTTGTACTGTTTAAACACATTACTGGGTAAGTAACATATGACTAGAATGAAAGTTTTCTGGTTACAGGTATATATCTTTTTATCACAGAAAGTGCATAAGTCTAGATAATAATAATGAAAACTGAAAACTAGGTGGCAGTAATAACCCAGCCATACAGCTCTCCTGTGAGTGATGATGGGATGACTCATATTTTTCTTAGGAATCCTGAGGGTGCTGCAGTCCCATAGTGAAAGGCTTAGCTATTAACAAACAGTTAGAAAAAGTACAGGACCAAATGTTCGTATGGGTTCATTCATTTAAAAACATAAAGTTAGAACATGATTAGCTGTAAAGAAGTAACAAGAAAAAAGTAACGAGAAAAAAGGAGTAACAAGCAGTAAAGGATTGAATATTATAGGGCAACTAATGAATACAGCTAAGCTTGTTTAATTGTTATATGCATTAGAAGCAATTTCTTTCCTAATTGCAGTGACAGGAGAGGAGGAGCTATGATTACTTCTGAAACTCTTGTGTCTTGTGGTTGTGGCTTGGGGCCAGCAAGTATTTGAAAGTCCATAAGCAGATTGCTGTTCACACCGGTGGTTATATATAGCCTGTGGGGTGGGTATTCCTCTCATGCTGGGGTAAGCTAAAAGCAACGTGAGGGAAATCAGCAGAATTACTCTGTAGAAGGACTGTTATTGGCTCTAAAGCTCCCAGGAGTTCATGGTCAACACCCTCATTTATTTAGAGGCATGGACTTGAGGCTACAGTCCTAGAAGAATTAGACAGCTAAGATTTATTGGCTGACTTCATTGTTTAAAAGCAATACTCTCCTTAGATTCATACAACTTAATTGCATTTGCAAAGAAGAATGTGATGTCCTTTTCTGGTTAGCCAAACTGCTTGGGTGGCAGGACTGGGCAGAAAAGTTTGGGGAATCCTTCATCTTAAATGTGGCTATCAGTCTGATGGTATTGGATATATCTATTTGCTTTATTCCAACAAATTGTTTTGTTTGGAACTGGGTCACCTAAATATTCTCAGAATTGTCTGAGCTGCCACAAGCTCATCTTGTTTCATGCAATATTGCGGAGATTTGTTCTATGTTTGATTTGAATTTATGTAGCTCTGCATATGACAAAGATCTTTTAATATCTGCTCCTTTTGCAACAAATAGTTCTGTGCTTTGAACAATCTTGCTGTACAGGTTAAATCCAGAATATGTCAGTGGCACTCCTGCCTGTAATATAATTAAACTTGATATGTTCCTCTTGTTCTTCAATGAGAAATTTTTAATACATTCTAAGTTTTCCTGTGCCTTTTTTTTTTTTTTTGGTCTAACTAGGGTATGTCTTTTATTTGTCTTTTTTATTTATTTACTTATTTATTTTTAGGTATCTGAAGTCCATTTCTGTTACTACTTCTGTCCTTCTGAACCATGTACTTAGGATGGATGAGGTCGTAACTATTGGTTATTAAAAAAAAGATGTCTTCCACATAGTATCCGGAGAATTCACAAAATATCTCTGTCTAAACCTAGCAGTAGTAGAAAGGCATTTCATCTTAGCTGTAGAACTACTCAGTAGGTGGTGGGTACCAGTCACAGGATGACTTGCTAGATAGTAGATAACAGTTAATGGTGAAGTTTTACCTTAAAACTAATCACTCCTGTTTTCCAAAGCCTCCGTTTTCATTCCTTTGAGCCATTCTTTATTTGCATAATAGTGAAGCTTATCAACCCTGTCTTTCTAGTGCTTTCTGAAAAAGTGTGATAAGATTAGTTTATTTATACATTTTTTGCATATGTTCAGGTGTTCATTATGTTAGCAAAAAATCGGTAAGTCTTTTGTACCTGAGCCAAACTGACTCTAACCACTGCCAAACTAGATCTTCTGCAGGGGTGGAAGGATTTTTGACCTACTCCTAAGGACATGGGGAATAGGATATGCTTTGGGGTAACTTACTCATTCTGTGAGTCTCGTAAATAAGCACAGTTGGCACGCGATGTAAATTTCTGCCTGTCTTGGGTTTAGGCTCTCTTAAGCAGTTATTCCCACTTTTATAGGTATGCAGCCAACTATATATACCTTAACTCCACAGCTGAGAGCTTGCTTTTAAGCACAAAAACAAGATGTGAATTTTTGTTTATCCATATTTTCTAGGCTTAAGTGCTCTTGACGATGGACGATTGGCCTGTTCTTGCTCTTCTGGCAACTTAGACAAAAAACTTTTCTGCAATGCTGGTAGCATGGGGTCAAACCTAATGCATACATCTGTGGACTTTTGCCCCAGCAAGTCTGCTGTCTTCTTTTGACAACAGAGCTAAAGGTCTATTGGATATGCTCCAATGTTTTAAACTTTTCAAAAAATATATTTCTACAGAATTACATTGTTGAGAGTTCCTGTTGCAATTTAAAACAAACAAACCAAGCTGCAATAGGTATAGTTATCAGCAATACAGAGAAGTTCATAGCAATTACTTTTAGAACATCAGAGATCTGCTGAGGGTAATTAACATGTATTGCCTTAGGATCCCAGTACAATTTACACTTTACAATCACATCATAAATAGTAGGATATCTGTGATCTCTTTCATGTCTGTGGCTCTGCTTTTGCTTTTACTTAAGAGTGTTAACCAGATGACACTTTCTGTCCCTTAATTTATTCTAACAGTCTCCTGAATGCCAAAGCTCCTGTTGTTGGAAACCTTGTCTAAGAAAGGAAAAAATGAGCATATGTAATTTCCGGGTGAGTTTACTGGCTTGTGTTCTCTTCAAAACTCCATACAACTATATCTTGTAGAAGTCAACGTTACATTTTCCTGCAGAGGGGGATTGCAGAATCTTGCATAACAAAAGGCAGCTAAAGAGAATTCTTTATCCTTTCTGGGAAAAGCGGCAGCATCTTATTTGCAGGAAACCAAACATAAACAATTAACTTTGAACACTTGAAGTGAAAATACTGTTGGAACTGTGGGACAAAAACTAATTTAAGTATATAAGAAGAAGATATATTTCTGTGTACTATTTATGAGTTACACTGCATAAATTAGTAAAGAAAGGTGCCTCTGTTTCAGATAGTTGTGCATGGCTTTGAAGAAAATAAGTATACTTGCCTTAAAATGCAACATACTTCATGAATCTTCTAATGAGCTCAGAACCTTGATTTACATGTCTGGAAGTCAAAGACTTTTTTTTGCCTTTCATCTCTGTAGGATCAGGATTGAACCCCAACATTAACATTTCCGTAGAAATCACTTGTGCATTACATCAAAAAGAAGTGAAAATTTTTCAGCAAAAGAAATATTTGTTTCTAAACTAGTCTTTTTTTGGCCCTGGTTCAGTGAACGTGTAAGGATGGTTTTCATGGGCACACAAATCTTTAGGGTCAGGGACAAAAGCCGTTAAAATCTTTTTTTCATGTGGTGTAATACTAAGGTAATAATCCTGTCAATAGTGTGAATGGTGTACACTGATTGCAATGAATGCTTTATATATTCCAAGCAGGAAGGAGGCAATTCCTATTTCTATTTACAGAAACATAATCGGCATGCTTTCAAACCCTTCTGCACATGCTTTGTTCTAAGCACATATTCACCATGGTAAACCTACATGTAGTTACAGTTTTGAGAGTGGCTTTTGCAGGATTGGAAGCCTTATTTTAAATATGTACTACTTTGGCTGTTGTCTTAATGGGCGCTCTTATCTACAAAACCTTTCTCTGAGCTATACTCCTAAAGCAGTATAATATTACTAATGATATGTGTATTGGGTCTTAGCTAACTTTACAAATCTTTCATTATAAATGACCCCAAAGTCTTGTGTACATAAGACCAGCTTTACATGAAACAGTAATTCAGTTTTTCATGGACAGCAATAGCATGACAGAAGATGTGGGGAACACTTCAGGTGGTGGTATTATAGAGCTATTTCCCAGTAGAGAATCTTGCCAGGATCCTCAGGTTAACTTCACCATCTCCTGCGTATCAGGTCTTAGTGATCAGGTATGGGCAGGACGTGCGGTTATTGTTCGTTCTGAAAGGGCCCAGGTCCTCTAAAGTAATGAAAGAGCAGCGGTAGTGGAGGCTGAACAAA
This sequence comes from Aythya marila, assembly GCF_965140915.1. Classification (NCBI taxonomy): domain Eukaryota; kingdom Metazoa; phylum Chordata; class Aves; order Anseriformes; family Anatidae; genus Aythya; species Aythya marila. The sequence continues at coordinate 46,939,522 of NC_139046.1, forward strand.
GTTTGTGGTATACATTCTTTTTGTGTTGACTGAACAAATGATGTTATCAACCTTTTTTTCTATTCTGAATTCTAAACACAAGCAAGCCTTTAATGCAGATCTAAAGTTGTACAGGTCTAAGTAAGCCCTGTGTAACTTACTCGCCATTTTGACTAGATTTATCTCTACATGCTTAAAGTGTCTTTATAGCACTATAACAGTGGTATAAATACACTCTGCTGAGATGCTGTGTATTATGCATATCTGTTTAACTTTATTAGCATTCTTTTGTATATAAACATTACAATCTGGTCCTGAAAATGTTTCTCACTCCCCCTGGAATCTGGATTTTTCAGGCTGGAAAATTGCCTTTAAAAATAAATTCAGAACACTTCATGGATTTGTCTTACACTTAGATGGTAGACTTAACATTTCTCTCATTATAATACTTAAGTTTTTTAGTATATCATATGTTCTGTCAAATTTTCCAAAAGAAGCATGTGGAAACTGTATGAGATCTATACTCATGTATTGAATGATTATTTAGCATTGTCAACTGTAGAAGCTTCTTTTCTTCTCTGAACTGGTTAGAGATGGTAAATAGCAATCTTTTCTGGAAATATAGTGAGATTTTATATATAGTGAGATAGCCTGAGATTTTTTTATTTTATTTTATTTTCTCCAGTATTTGACAGTTTGGGTGCTGAGCATCTGCTCAGTCTCCTTTATTGCTGTTCAGCACTTTGTTTGGCTTTCAAGCAAAATGTTCCCATTCTTCATTGCTGGTGCTCTACACCTGCTTTCACTGCTCGTTTCATATATTCCTGGAAATTGTTAATTTTACCAATGATGACCTCCCAGAGAAAATTCTTATAGAATTTGATCAAGCTAGTGATATTTTTTACAGATTTCTTTAGAAACAGAGTGATATTTCTAGTAAGATGTTCCAAAGTTGATTCAATAAAAAATAATTTAAAAAAAATAACACATACACACGCTATAAAATTGACATGGATAAAAAGGCTGCTTCTTTCTTCTTGCATCAGGAGGAAATTCCTCTCTTCCCTTGTAATCCAAACACACTCATATCACTGGCCCCGTGCACTCCTGGCATTTTGCTGCTGTATGTTTTTATTTAGTATGATACAGCTCGTGGGAACCGATTCTGCGAGTGTCACCTATGCATTGAACAGAACCACTTCTGTGAACATCTTTTTAGAGGTGGATGACTTTGGTAAAGGACTCTGCTTTTGGAATATGATGTCCTAAATACATGAGTGCATTTGTCAGCAGTGCCTCTACATACCTGCAGACACGCAACCCTAGCCCTTTTTGTCAGGAAAATTCAGCTTCCACAGCTTTTACTCCTTGGCACTTTTGCTGCTCTGGATCTGCAGAAGGCAGATCAGGGGGCCTGGGAGGGACACTGCCTCCCTGCAGAACAGCAGGGCTCAGTGGGAGCTGTCACGGAAGTGAGTGCCTCTCCTGCCTGCACACTTCTCACAGCTGTTCCTGCAGGTGGAAATGCAGCCTATATGGATTCATCTACACCTCGTTCCCCTGGAATGCAAGATAGGTGGGGTGAAAGTAGCCACTGAGCACGGTTATTGTGATGACTCTTTTCTGCAGAATGTTTTCTCTTAAGTGTCAATTTTCAAATGGAAAATATTTCATGTGCCACCACGTAATAGAGATACCGCAGAGTTATGGAACGTTGTTCTTGAAAGCTGTCGTGAAACAAATATATATACGAGGTTATAAAAATGTGTTTTGTATAAACTGCCCTCTTTTAGCAAACATTTCACTTCCTATAATTGTGTGCGCTTTTGTTTGAACTTATCAAATACGTGATTGTTCTCCTTCTCCTTCGGGGAGATAAGAAATCCACCCTCCGGATATGCAGAATGATGTTGTTGTAATCACTCTTCAAAGGGAGATCCACAGTAAACAAATGTTAGCTTGTCGCCTCTGCAGCTTCTTTTGGTGAGTTGCAGAACTTCCAGAAAAAAGGCTGGGACTAAGGGAAGAGGAAAAATTTAGCTGTAGAACAAGTAAATAATTTTATTTTCTTCAGCCCAGGAAAGACCAAAATTTATCAGTCCATGTAAGAACACTTACCTCAAAATATATTTATATCTGTATTTTTTTGTTTTGCCTCAGAATAGGTTGACTCTCTGAAGTTTGCCAGCATTACTACAGACCAGTAAGACTGAGAAACAAAACCATCCTACAAAGAAAAGTGCTTGGACCAGATAATGTCATAGAACAGCAATTGGATTCCAGTGCCTGAGGTACATGGCAATTTTATTGTTGTTGTTATTCATGCCTGCCAAAATCACATCCTCTCACTGAAGCGGCTATGCTGGCAAAAAATTTAAATGCAGACTGTGACTTAGAGCCATCTTCTTTTTCTGCAAAGTTCCTGAACGTGACCAGATCATTCCTGTGGAACCCAAACTGGTCAGCCCAGTTCAGCAGCACTAGCCTGCAAGGTTTCCCAGCTTGCCAACTGAGTGTGTTTCATTTTTGTTCTGTGGAGACCATCTCTGAGTTAAAAAGTTCAAACTTTCCACTCTTCCACTCTAGGCCTAACAAAGTCATATAGTGTTAACATAGGTGTGGTTGCTCTTTGAGACACACAGCAGAAACTGGGCAGGGCTAGGACTGCTGCCTAACTGTGCTGAGGGTCTGAATGCTCTGGAGGGCAGATGCAGAACATCTGCGAGCATGAGCTCAAACACAACAAGCAGGGAAGTTGGTGCTTTGGTTCATAAGTTACCTATATTCTCCCATGAGAAGCTGTTGCTTTTTCACATAAATGTGAGTGTGGAGGCACGTGGCTCATTTCTGTATTCTGCATGCAGCCACACTTGCGTTAATAGGCAACAGATTTCTTCTCACAGCTGCTTATCACTCAAAAAACTGAAAGAGCAAAACCCCAAAACCATGTATAGTGCAAAATCTTGTTTGTTAACAATATGGTCTCTCACAAGAAGAGATGGAAATCTACTCTCTGATTTCTTCCACCACTTTAGATTCATGTGAGCTGGAGAGATAGCTCTGTACATCTTGTGAGTTGCTAACAGAAAGAAAATCATGGTTTATAAACCAGAGGTTTGAAATTCTTTGTTGTCACACAGTTTGAATTCCTACCCAAATCTATTCTGTAATTTTGAAACTTTTGAGGTTTGCTGATCCATAACATAATCCTTGTTTCATAATATACATCTTTAAGATCACATGGAAATCAGTGAAGTTAGATGTTGCTTAAGTCACTGAAAGTTAAAACCAGCAGATTCAGATATTACAGGATTAAGCTACATTTTTTTTGCATAACTGTGGAAAGAATCATCTTTCCCTTTTTTTATTTATTTTTTCTTCCTCCTCCAGTTTTGGAGCTCCTTCTGACAATAGTAGCTGAAAAAGGGTTGTGTAGTAAATCAGCAAGAGGCAAACATTCATCACTATTGTCAACACTTAGCAGATCTCAGCCTCAGTTAGAAAAGCACTTGTCTAATTGTATTGCTGTTCATGAAAGCAGTACTTCTGAATATGCTTAATATTAGCATGTTTAGAGCCATGCTTAGTTTAAATGCTTTCCTGAATCTGGGCCTCAGATTTTGGAGTATCTGGTTGCCTCCAGTTCTGCTGTGTACATTTTAACCTGTTCCAGGTTTCCAGAATTTAAACAAGCAACTGCTTCTTGTGGTGTTTGTGCTCTATTTGTAGCAGAGAGGTGGGAGTGACACGTAAAGATTCATCTTTGGAAAAAGTAAGGAGAATGTAGAACTACAGCCATAAAACTTCGCATAGCTAGTGCTAGTACACATGGCAGCACCTGGGGACCAATGCAATAAAGAACTTCCTACATTGCCATGAAGGCTTCACTGAGAAGATGAATTGTGAAACATTGTATTTGAGTAAGACTGTATCTTCTCTGTTTTCTAATCCTCCTTATGAGAAGTGTCATTAACATTGAACTTATTTACATTTGAAATAAGATGTATTCTAGCCGAGTATTTAAGCAAAACTACACATATCCTTTGAGTTAAGCATATACATAGGTATTTTGCAGATTACTCTAATTATTTTGCACTTCTATTTTAAGATTTGGTGCTGTACTTTGAGTTAGAATTCTTACCCAGGACTAAAATCTGTCAGCTAAAATTAAAGATCTCATGTATTCTCAATGACTGTCATTGCCTCTGCACTCAGATCAAACAAATCCACTCAAAAATATAAATCCAAGTTGATTTTTCTTGCTTTGGAAACAAAGGCTCAATTGTAGGGATCCAAGGGTGTCTTCTATTATCTAAGCATTTTTTTGCAGAATGTACATTGATTCATGTCCCTTAGCACAGTGCATTCTTTGTTTGATTTGCTTTCAACATTTTTGATGTAGATTATTTTTTTCTTTTCTGTACTAGGAAAGGTAGTTTCACTTTTCATCACTTTTCCAAAGAATGAAATATTTGTCTTTGCAAAGTTTCCAGTGGATGACAATCTGTAGCATGTTAACTATTAATTCATTGGAAGAATACTTGGTGACTACAATACTGAAATGCAAACCTTGTCTTAGTGGAATCTGGACTTCCTCTTTTTAAGTTGGTTCTGTTACCTAAAGATCAACAGATAGAAATTTTGTAACCTTTCAAAATTAGATCAACATCAGAGCACCCTCATCAAATTCACTTTTTAAATGTTTAGTGCATCCAAATCCTGCCTAGGTCATTAGGAGATGTAGGGGCTCAGTGATTTCAAACAGTCTATTGCTTTTAAAGTGCTTTAAGATGTATTATGGATGCTAAATCTAAAGACAAAGACTAAAAAAGTTGGATTTTAATTGGTTTGAGCCAAACTTTAATTTCATTGTCCCTGATAAAATGAGGCTCTGGGAGTTATCAGCTTCTATTATGCAACAAAGAGTATGAATATTGGAACACAGAATACCTTTACGTAGTTGCATGTTTTCCACTTGTCTCTACGTTTATGAAGGAGCATATGGCTACAAATATCCATTCTCAAACAAATTCCATTGCACTTGCATAACTTTAGCTGTCGCATTTAAAATTTTCCTAAGAATCCATTTGCTTTCTTGTTCTCACTTTCTTCAAATACCTCATGTCTACTTTTGCAAAATTAACATGTGTAGACATTTTATTCAATATGATGGCTTTATCTTCCTTGTGCTATAATTCTAGCACAAAGAAAAGTGAGGAGGCTATTTTCTTCATTATAGTAAGAGAATCTGTTCAAAGCTTAAATTTCACATACCCTTTATGATTAGGCTTGCAATATCTTGTGTGGTGACTACTGACTGATACTGCAGGAAAAAAAAACAGGGGTACCTGTTTGCATGTTTACCTGCCATTTTGAATAAAAATCTAAAACATCTGGGAGTAATTAACTGGAGTGAAAATCAAATTTGCCAGTCCTTCTTAGGAAGCAATCAGTAAAAATAATACTAGTGAGCTTTGCAGTGGTTTGAACTCACAGTGACACAGGTTCAGTTCCAGGAACCCAAAATGCAAATACTTGTAACACAGTTTCGTGGTCATTCCCGTGTTCTGCTGTTCTCACACCAGGAGATCTCTCAGAAGCAATTTCCACTGAAAGGCGTTTCTGAATACCTCCACCCTTTTCAGAGTGGAGAAAGTTACAGGTGTACATATTGTACAAACGTGCTGCCAGAAATAATTGTGTGTGACAGCTTGAAATCCACGATCTAGTTACAGTACCTGGCCAGATCTGCTATGGACATAATACCACGTGTTTTGGTTGCATGCCAAAATGTTCTGTGAATTCCACCATCTTCACAGACATTTAGCTAAGTGAAAGTATGTATATATACCTATGAGAAATAGGGTTTAGTTTATATAAGACATAAATAAGATCTGCAATAGCAAGGATAGACAGCACATTGTTAAGTGCAGAAACCACAATCACCAGAAAGTCTTTGTTTTATTTACTGACCCAAACCACAGGAATTCTTTCATTGCTTTCTCTCTATTCATGCAGGTACCGTATCAGGATGGGCGAGCTGTCTTCAGCTAAGCAAATTAACCTGTTGAGAAACAAAAGAGAATGCAAGTTAACAGGTTCTGATTTTGCCTATGAAAATGAGCTTCAGATGTGAGGTTGCGATCTATGTAAATTAAATGTAACCCCTCAGTATCAGAAGATAATTCCACTTGGGCCACTTAAGGACAAAAAAACGTGCTAACGGTCCATGCTGCAACACCAGATTAAGGTACCTATTGTGTGAAAAATAAATAAATAAATAATTTTACAAGCTTTTCTGTCCTCCATCTGTTACTTGAAATTAGAAGAAACAAAAACTCTAGTGCAATGATTTCTCTCTTTCCTTTCACAGTGCTAGCTTGGAGCTGCCTTTTGCCATTCAAGTTTATTGCTTTCTTGGACTTCAAATTGGTTTCTTCTGAGTGAAGCAAAGATTGTACTGACCTAAATGTCACTTGAATTAATGTATTCTTGTTTCATTCTTTATTTTTCTCTTGGAGCCACTGCTAGCTTAAATTACCTTGTATTTCAGGGCTTGAAGACAAGGTCACAGTTACGCAAAGAATTAGAACTGTGGGACATTTCAAGTTTGCTTTCGGTATTTCAAGAGGAACACAGAGATTCCCGAACTTACAAAGCAAAATAACTATATCAGAAAATGGCACATAAAACCACTTGCTTAGTGATGTATTCTTCAGTGAAAGTGAGGGGGAGTGACTAGCCAAGCTACATAAAGAATAGTGTGTAAATCACAGCCATGGCTGGAGAACTCCTTGACCACGAGTAATTCTGCTGCTAATTTTCATCTTTTTTTATTTTTTTCTTCTGATGAACATTCCATTCCCTTTGCAGAGACCACAGACATCCTGCCTCTGCACATAATACTTGGTCTGTCAGCTGTTTGTGAGTGATATATTGCAACAACTCAGTATGCACTTCTGCTGGTTCGAATCATGGCTCTCCTGGCAAGTTTCTAAAATCTTCAAAGAAAAGCAAAATATTAATGTCTAGTATCCAGAAATATTCTACAGGGAGAATAGGCACAATTATTAAAGTTCACTTTCAATGAGTGTAATCAAGCTGGTTATGTGTTCATGGCAATTTTCCTGGAAAACAAAGGCAAGAGGTACTATTCTCATATTAGCAGAGCTTTTCTAAAAGGTGGACTCAGATATCTTGTAGCATTCTTTCACTGGTGGTATTATTCTGTGCTCTCTGCTTTTTCAAAGTACATTGCTACTTTTGGTCTTATTCTTGTAGAGTATTAACAGAGCACGTTCAGCTATCATACAATCTTTCCATGAAATAAATAAACAGATAAAATGACTAGAAACAGCTAAGAAGGAAAAGAGAGGCATATAAACCAGATAAAAGGAGATGCTTTTGCTTTTTGTCTTCTGTTTATACTCAGTGTGTATTTGTTCACTTACTGTCTAGGCCTCTTCCTTGTCCCTTGGAATATAATTTAATTGATCATCAGCCTGATGGCTCCTCATGAGATAATTCTACATTAACTATGATGCCTAAATTCACTTTCTGTTCTCAACTTCCACCACTTAAAAATGACAAACTTAGGTGTTTCCTGTGTTATCCAGAATTATAGCAGCTGCAACAAAGAATCCCTAACCAATCTCCAGGCTGATTCATAGCCTCTTCCTCCTGCTTTGTTGCTGTTCTCCCACCTAACATAGCTGTAGAGTACAAACTCCAACAAATTGCTTAAAATCATAATTTCTAAGTGGTTTTCCCAATTAAAATATATCCTGCTGCGTAATAGACTTTTAACCACAGCTAATAATTTCCTATGGGAGTTTTTTAGGTAGAAAATTAAATGAAAATCTGAAGTGGTTTGAAGTTGTGTCCACTTTTGTCTTAATGTTTTATCTGTAAGTTACTCATAAAAATTAGGAAATGGTTTGGAAAATTATCGAAGAGCAAAAATTGATTCAGTCATTTGCATATGGCGTTATGAAATGATTTGCATAAGCTGTTCTGAATAGAAAATGCTGTAATGGTGATAATTCTGGATACATGAGGAGAACTGGCAAGATCTATGCTTATCTTAAATTTGATGTGTGCCTTGGATGAGGGTCAGAAGAAAGTTGGAGTAAATTGTTTGCTTTTAATGTCCGGTTCCTTAAGGAGTTGGGTGGGTCCAACATCTAACAGTCTAAGCCATAAAGGAAAACTCTCTTATGTAATTTGCAGCAAATCCAAAGCTTCATCTAAAAGCTGTGGCTCATCAAACTCACAAGTGCTGTATTCAGGGAAATATGATGTTGCAACGCGCATTACATCAGTATTGCAGATACAGTGCGCTTGGTACTGCTGTTACTTGAAATTGCTGACTTGTAATTTTTCATCTGGACCAACTGAGTCAGCAAGTTCAGTCTATTTGGAACTGTTTTATTTCTACAGCAAATCTGCTTTCAAGCAGTTGCAATGAAAATACAACATATTTCCTGCATTCCTTAGCAAAAGCCATTGTTTTTAATTTTACTTTTTACCTTGTGTACAACTATGGCTCCTGGAGAAGGAGGAATCCTCTCTACTTATTTTTGACAAGCGCTAGAGTCTAAATGTTAACAAATGCCAGTTCAGTACTTGATTGCACTAAGTGTGATAGGCAGAAGTAGTTGCAGGGACCCACCTGTCCATTTTTCTTGGAGCTGCGATGTTGCATGCAGTCAGCATCCTGGAGTTGAGCTAGGATAGCCCATACAAACAAATTTCCTTCTGCTATGACGTGGACTGACCTGTGTTATCAGATGTCAATACTTAAAGACACTGTGGGCCTGGATTTCACCCTACTCAGTCATTTTTAAAATAAAGGATGAGGAACAATGAGGTGAGGGCATGGAAGAAGACCAAAAGAATATCAGGGTCACTTACTGCTGGCAGAGTTACTCTCTGTAAAGAGGTTCTTACAGATTCAAGCTGGTTGCATGGCCATATCGTTAGGTTATTGGTGCCTCCTGCTGTATTTTCCCCTTGGACAATGGGCTGTACTGCAGCACACACTTGCCTTGTGGTCTGGGAATAGCCTGGAGTGGTGCGGATTGAGAATGTCTGGCTAGTGTGTGTGCACATCTGCGCTTCAGATACAGAGCTGAATGGCCACAGCTAGAAAAGGCCATGTCTGCATGGGAGTGGTTGCAGAGGAAAAGATGTCTTGCAAGACCTGGGAAAATGTAAACAAATGTTGTATAATATTGAAAGGGTTACAGCAGAGAGGCTAGGCCAGGCTCATGGAAGTCACTACTGTTGAAGAAACAAAACGTGGCAGATACGTGGGAGGAGAAGGGACACATCAGACACGGAGCGGGGGCAGAAGAGGGCAGAGAAACAAGTAATTGCAGAGAAATGCAGTAGAGCAAAATAGGCTGCCAATCTACGGAGCTAACATACCACTGATCACTGAAGTAACTTTTTAAGCAACTTTTTAAGCAACTTTGTTGAGGAGACATGCGAAGTAAATACACAAACAATGCTTCTTTTGTTTCAATGAGAAATTAGTTAAGTTTGGTGCATATATCACACAAATATTTGAAGATATTTAAGAGTAGTTACAGACTCAGAAATTATGAAGTTAGTAAGAAGAACTGTAGATACCAACGTGAGGGAAAAAGGCTGTATATTCACTTGGCAGAAGATGGGAACATATTTGTAAAGATGGTTTAAAAGCCTCTGGCATACAGCAGAGCATAGACTCAGAGCAAATATATTCCATACATCACTGGAGCCTAACTTGCAGCTTGGCAAATGTCCTGCAGGCTTGAGTTGGAGTTTTAAATTTGATCTTTCACTTGCATATTACCTGTGATTATGCAGTTGTTGTCTGGCTGCTTTCAAGCATTTCATGACTTGTGCGATTTCAGCCTGCATTCTCTCTGCTTTGGAATCCCAGTGTCTTAACATTTTTGATATAAAACATGGAGGTCTTCCTATTTAACAACCCCCAAAATGCTGAGAGCTTGGTGAGTAAAGGATTTTCAAAGGCTCAAACAGCAGAAATAGGCAGCTTCCATATTTTGCTTACTTATGTGAAATGAACGTGAATTCTTATACATCTCAAGTCTGCCGATCATTTTTAATGTTTTCACTGGAAAATGTTTCACTTAACCATAGTAGTTATCTGTAGAAAAAAAAGTAGATTATATATGTTCCACATAAGTAGTAGAAATCAGAGCTCTGTTGCAATGATTTTTGTCTTTGCTTTCAGAGTGTCAGCTTCCTTCTCATTCCTCTGAAACAGCTGGTGCTGGCCTCCGCCTTTCACTGAGTGGTGGCCCAGGTGGGCCAGAGCTGCGATGCAGGCTGTGAGAGGATGCAGAGAGAGAGGGTAAGGGGTACTTGTGGAAGAAAGGGTGAGGGGAGCTTATGTCCCTAAAACAGCTTTCTGAACATGTGTGGGTCAAGCCCCTTGCCATTCCTGGAGTAAGAAAGAAAGATCCACCAAGAGGTACAGGGAGGGACTGAGTTTTTTTAAGCCCCCGTAGACAGAGGGCAAGTGAGGGTTATGTGCAGTGCTCCAGTTTTCTTTGCTCTGAGGAGGCCAAGAAATAGGAATGATAACATTCATTTTTCCTCGTTATCATCTTTTGTCTTTCTGTGCAAAACGTTAGATAAAGTTTGAGTCATAACAATGGAGAAAGAGCTATTCCAAATATTCCTCATGTGGGTGCTAGATGGCGCCATAGATTAATGCTCCAAGCCTTTATCTAGGGATGTTCTGGGGCCAACTCGGCATGGTCAGGTAACAACTTAGCAATTAGTTTGCTTGTGGGAAATTGGATCAACGAAGATACTCAGATTCTTAAATCCTCCTGGTTTCCTAGACTACCCTGGACATCTTTGAGGACTCAGAAGTCTAGCTGGAGCCATGCCACAATAAATGGGGCCACAGCCTTCAGTGGACACCAGTACCTGCTGCACCAGGAGCCTCTCACTTTGATTGTTAGACTCTAAAAAGCTAGGTGACTCAAACAACAGAAGTCATTCACTTGCCTTCACATATCCAACTGGAGAAAAGTACAGCTGCTGGAACTGCAGTGAGTTTAATCTCTTTCTGTCATCCACAAACTTTTTATTTTATTTTTTTTTTTGTGATCACGTATGTTAAAAAAAGTAAAAGTAAGAAACCAACAACACATAATTCTCCTGGCACCGTTGAGATATATTTCCGTTTTTTCAGGCTATTTCTGTTGTTGTGTTGTTAAAGGATACTTGCCTGGAACCATCCAAACTTTCCACTGAACTATTAAAAAAAAAAAAAAAAGCACAATAGAATAAACTGGAAAGCACATCTCTATGCACAAATGTCAGCACTCTGTTGGGCATGGGGTTTGTATTCAGACAAAGTCTTGCTTTCTTTCTGGGAAAAAGACTCTTACTTAAAAACAAATGGTTTATAAAACAATGCAAAGAGACTGGGAAGACCACTTTATTGTGAAAAACTTAAAATTCAAATAACACCATGTGAGAACTTTCAGTGGTCAGTGATGGGAGCAGCCACAAAACAATTTGGAGTATGATCAGGGGGAACTAGAAACCACTTAATGGGGCTTAAATATCTAGTTCAAACAGATAAACTGGATTGTGCAGTGGCCATATGCAGCAAGTTCAGCAATAACCAGCTTCAAACTCTCCATCCCCCAACCCTTCATCATCATCATTGGACACACAGCTGTTAGCAGGAAGACCAGTGTATGATTGGCCTAGAAAATGAGTTACCCTTTCATATCTGGAAGGGTTGAAACATAGTGATGCCATCATCAGTCTCAGCTTTGTGGATATGCAAAAAGCCTCAATATCCACCCTAATCAGCTGAAATGAGAGGCAGGGTTCATGGTGGGTGTCCAGAGCAGGGGATTTTTTAACCGTCCTCCCTAGGGCATCTGGTATGGGTTATGACCAGAAGCGCAACCTGTGGCACAAGAGCTATGAGGTAGGAGACCAGGGCCCCATTGCTGAAGCTGGGGACAAGCTGTTCTGCCCCTCAGCGACCCTCTTTCTCTTCCCACCCTTTCTCTTTTGCTGGTGGAGATGCAGGCTCCTGGAGGCCTTGGCTTGCTTGTTCACTCAGCACTCAGGGCTCTGATCCACCATGTGCTACTGTGATACAACAACTGCTTTCAGGCTTCTAAAAAAAACAGACACAAAAATAATATTGCTTAGACAAAATACCTTGGGAAGAAGCTCTCAAGATTTGTTCTAGCCAAGAATGCAGATGTGTATGTCTGTTTATTGACCATGTAAAGAGCAGCACTGAGGGGACAGACGTTCCTTATGGGGCACATTCTTAAAGCCTTACTTCTTCTTCCTATTTTTTTCTGACATTTGCTGTGTTTTATATTCTCTGGCAACCAGCAGAGCTCCACTGATGCTGACTTGCAGAGCCCATACAGATACTAAGGAAATATTTTTCCTAGCAACAAGCGTCACACAAAAACATGAAGAAACGCTTCCCCTGCTCATATTTCCTTTCAATTTTTTCAGTCATCTGGTGCTGAGATAAGAGCTGCGTGGTGAAACCTGCTGCTAGTTTGTGTTTCACGGGCAATCTGGAGTACCGAGGAGCACGTCAGGCCTTGACGCCCGCCATTACAGTGGCGTGGAGCCCTGTCTGACGCAGCAGCGTGTGGTGTTGCCTAAGATGGCGGCTGCCCCAGGCCGGGCAGGAAGGTGGATAAATGTGACAATGCTTTCTGAGGCTGGGGTCTGCAAGCAAGGTGTTGCAGCCCTGTTGCTCATGCTGCCTGAGGTGTCTGTTGCCACACCCCATGGCTCAGGTGAGGCCATTTTGATGTTGGTCCAAGGAAAAAACTGTAATTAACAAGGGCTGGAGGTGAGCACACCTGGCTGGCTGTTAGGTGTTCTCCACTGCTATGGCCTGGGACTGTGAGGTGTCCCTGGCCACAGAGGGTGCCCAGCATGTGGGCACACAGTTTGCTAAACCTGCAGGCTTGATGGAGAGAGGTGCTCCCATACAGCCATGCTCCTGAGGCCATTCTCTGGTCTGAGACTGGGGGCCGCCATTGAGAGGTGAGGTGAGGAGCATGGCGGCAGACACGTGCGGCCTGGTTGTGGCCCTCGGAACTGAATACCACTGGTATCGAGTCCCACAGCAAACACATGAATCTGACACCATCAACTTTCCCTCCATTTCTTTTAAAACCTGAGCGGGAAACTAGGGACATCACTTCATCCTGATATGCCAATATTCTGTGTTTTCTGCCTGCTATCGGGAGAGAGCTAAAGTGTTATTTATTTATTTATTTATTAACTAAAGCATAATTTTCAGTGATTGAATTATTAGCCAAGTGTGCGCAATGCCTGATACTAGTGTCTGCTTGTGAATAACTCCCCCTTATTTTCTGTCCTTGCTCAGCCATGCTGAAACAGTGCTCACAGATGTGAGACCAGCAGCAGCGGCAGAAAGGCTTTGTCAACACCAGCAAATCAGTTTCTACCTCTGCAAGGTCAGCTGCTGAAGGCAACGTGTTCAAGACCACAGCTCCACAACCGGTGAGGAACATTAATTGTCAGGAAACACTTAGAAATGACACAGTGTTAGTTAGGCAAAAAATGTTCTCATGACAGAGCCGATGTCTGAATTTAAGGCCAGCCTTGCATCTATAGGGTGAATAGTTTGTGAGTAACTTCAGTGGGGTTAGGATGAAGCCCAGGAGTTTCTTACTCATTACTTGCTGGGTTAATGACACGATGAACATCTGCAGAACATGTTCCTGTGTCATCACTGTATTTCCTGAATTTGTCCTCTAGTATTTTGGAAGTATTTATCCTTTGGAAAAGCTTTATACAACAAATTGAAAAGCATTGTCTGCAGTTATTTAGAAATAGTGTGAATAAAGATAGGACCAAATTTGTAAAAAATGCTTTGAAAGCTGCTCATAGGTAACAGAATACAGACACAAGGGAGCTGCATTTCCCAAGATAAGCAACTATACTGCAGGTTTGAATTGGAGATCTAAATGTCATATTTTACCTGAACATATATCTAAAAACCTGTATGATTCTTACAAGCTCTGCTTTGTGCTTTCGTGGTTCTTGTGTAGAGCTGGAGCTGTGTTTGTTTTTGTTTTTTTTAATTATTATTATTTATTATTTTTTTAGTGAAAAAGCAAATAATCTCCAATTATGATTAATTAACTTTAAAATTTAAATTATGATTTAACAAACTTTAAAAGAAAACCAGAATGCAAAGGATAAGGTTTTAAAAATAATTCCTCAGGGTTTTTTTTTTTTTAGCTGAACTTGAACTCTTACATGTTTCAGATTTGCCAGTCACTGGTTATAATTTATCCGGGAATTGTATTACAGTGAACATCCTAATATGTAGGGACCAGATAGAAGACCTAAAGACTCTATTGTGTGAGGAAGGCTGTATTCTCTGTTTTATCCTTCAATTTGGAGAGGAAAACAATATGAGGAAATGGTGTGTTGACCAGTATGTTTTACACATAGTGTTCTATAGAATGAGAGATATAGAGCAATTGCTTTCTATCCATTCAAATAATGTACTGTGGGTACATTGGTAAAGTATGTACCCTGCTCCATGCCACGCCTAATGGCTTATTATTATTATTATTATTTTCTGTGCTGTTGCAGACAGATTCTTAATATAAGCTAGAGTAAAATCAAAAGCATGTATTTATTTCAAGATAGAAGTGGAAACATCCCCTCCTTGCAGCTAATAATAGGATTGACATTGTTAAACAATTACATTTAAAAATATTAATAATAGGTCCTTCATGCATGTTAAACAAAACTTCAATAAGCACTCTGTTTTATTGTTTAACTGTATGTATGAGTCATAAGGAAAGTGTTAATGTTCAGGATCGGATATGAATCATGTATTTGTGAACAATCTTCCAAGGCCAGCACTGAAATCCCAAACACATTTACTCTTTGTAGTTAGTCAGCTCTGCACTTGGAAACTGAAAGTGTAATCAAAGTGAGAGTTTGTTTATTAACTAGCGGATGCTGTGCATCTTATTTACACAGATTGATAATGGAGGGTGAAAAATAAGGGAAAAGCTGGTAACGCATAGAGCTCTGTGTCCCTGGGGTACAAATCACAAAAGGAACCTGAGCAGCAGTAGCACTAGCCATTAAACGCTGAAAGCACTCTGTAACTTTAAAAGGAAATCCCATATTCATGAAGGGAATCCATATGGCACCCTATTTGTAAGGAGAGGTGCCCCATTCTCTTAAAAGCTGACTTGCATCATTTATTGTTTTGACTGCTTTAGCATTAGGGTGAGAGAATGCACTTCAAGGGGAACAAATAAGACAAGTAAAACGTGCAGGATTAACTTGGGTGTTATATTGTATTGTATTGATTTGCATTACAGATAGAAAATTGGAATTACTGAACTACAAGCTCTTTGTGCTCTCTGTATTCTAGCATACTAAAGAAATCAGGTTCTTTGTAGAAAGCAATCTCACCTGGTAATTACTTCCAATCATTGGTAATAAGTATGTTCCTAATTGCCTCCTTCCCGGAAAAGCACCGAGTGAAAGGAAGGTTGAGTTGCCTGTGCTGGAGAAAGGACAGAAGTAACTGCCAGAATTCATGTCCAGTGTTATACATGTAGACTAAGAAAAGTTTCTGAATGCTAGCAGTGGTTTAGGGGAGATCTCTGGATATCTAGGTCAGCCTCTGATATTGCCTGACCTTCAGCAAACAGTTTTTCTTGTCTGGTTTCTCACCTGTGAAATGGATCCTAAAAAGCGTTTGATCAAACTGTCTATAATCCAATGCACAATCTCTCCTATGCTCAGGGAATTGCTATTGAATTTTAGTTATGCTAGGTCTCCATGATTTATGCCATTATGGCATGCCGTATGGAACTCTTCTGGGATATGGCAGAATCAGCGTGGCTTTTGCAAAGGTATGTGTTTGCTTATCTAGCTCTGTGTTGGTGTTCTCATCGCTTCAAAATATACTTCCAGCAATAACATTTGTTTTTCATAGCTGTGTGTATTTGAACCTAATGTAACATTACCAGTCTAATCTTGCAAGATCATAAAAATCTGGGTATTAATGATTGCATTAAAAGGAAGTAAAAAGTAGATTAAATAACTCGACAAAGCATTGGCCGAGCTTGCATTTGAATGGAGAATTCCTGGCCATATATTCCTGCCCCTAAACCTCACTTACAGATAAGAAATGACATATATTCACAAAATGTGTTCATACAGAGACTGTTCTGCTGGAGAGCCTGAATAACTGGTTTTGCTACACACTGAAATATGACTTGTGCTCTCAGGTGACAGGCTGCTTGGGGTCACAGCTGGCGCACTCACGGCCTGCTCTGGGCCTTTTTTGGAGGCTACTGCAGCCATCTCCAGGTTGTCCCATCACTTGGAAGCTTGTGGAGAGGAGCGTGGTTTTCTATGTCTTGTAAAGGATGTAATGGTTACTGTGCTGCTCAAAGGAGAGTTACTCGAAGTGAGGTTTGGTGGTGAGTGACCAGAGAGAAAGAAATCAAAAGCACAAATCGGTGGTGATTTTGCATTTAAGCTTTGTTTCCCAGCAACTTCCCAGTTCCTCAAATATGAAGTTTTCTTTCTAATAGGTTAACGCTAATCACTCACGTGTTTAAATCCAGACAGTTGCACAAAGTTTACAGTAAAAGAATGAAAAATATAAATAATTAAAAGCCAGTCCATTTAGCTATTTTAGTTCTGATTAAACTGCTGTGTCTTTTGAGCAGAGCCAGACCCAACTATCACCGCGACTTTCTTCTGCAGCAGAAGCACAAACTGACGTCTGATTAGGAATGCTTCCTCCCCCAGCCTGTGTTGGTTTCTTTGTGTTTGAAATGGTATGCCCCATCTGCTGTTTACACAGTAGCAGGGAACTTCTACTTTTAAAATAAAAGCAAATCAGACCCTTTGCACATTATTAAGCCTTTTTATTCTTGTGACACTGTAGAGGTCTCATCTGAAGTAATTTCAGTTGTAAATTATAAAATGCAGCCATGCAAAGCAATGGCCTGTTGCAGCTTTATAGCAAAGTACCTCCTGGAGGCTGAAATTAAGATCATGTGTTCAAATGTATTAGTATTTAAATATCTTACTACAGATACTTGGACCAGTCTGTCTTGCTGGCCTGGCAAAATTTATTTTATTGATTGTATCGAATGGTGTCTCTGGACGATAATATCTCTGGATGTACCTCTATTTATCTCTAAGCACTAGCAGTTGTGCACTGAAGCAGAGATCAGGAACATGTGTTCAAAGCGTGCTTCCATCGCAACCTGGTGTGAGCTGATCCCTTTCTTTCTCACTTTTATGTTTGGTATTGTCTGCCGTGTGAACCGTACAAAATACAGGAACATCCTGGCAGTGCAGGCAGGGCTAACTAAATTACTCTTCTCTTAATGCCTGTCCTTGCTACTGATGGTGAAGCACATCCAGAAGAAGGGATGGATCTGACTCACAGTTGCTCTGTTGATGTAGTTTAACACCGTTTTACAACCTTTCCTGTTACCTCTCTTCTGAGTAATGCTGTGCAGTCTATGTCCATAATCTAGGATGCAGTCTAGTGTTTTTCCTTATTTGCAGATTTAGCAGTCGGTCAGATTTACTGATTTTTTTTTTTCTTATTAGAAGATTAAGTTTGTCTGCCATTTCTTGTCTACAGAGTCTTTCTGATTTCTGCCTGCCTTCAGCAGGGTCAACCAGCAAAGCCTGCCGCCTTCTCAAGGTTGAAAATTTAAACTTTGCTGCCATACATTGTCTGCGGGTTAAATAATGACTGCGCTGAGCTGATTAACAGAGAACATTCAGTTTCCTTATTGCTGATGAAAGGGCTGGAATACTTGTCCAAATCCCATTAGTGGAAACCTAGTCATTGCTGAACTATGCAAGATTTTCAGAACTCATGTAGTAAAAATGTACAAATATGAGGTATGAAAGAGGAAAAAAGAACTAATTTTATGAGCTGTTTCTGCACTATTGCAGTTTATTTTTTTTTAATGACCGTAATCTTTGCTGGTGCATGGTCAAATAATTGTTACCTAACATTCTGTCACTGGACGGCACACACGGCATCCATATAGCAAGGTGGTTATGCATCTTAGTGTGATAGTCAATATATATATTGACTGTATATACCTGAAAAAAAAAAAAAAACCTTAGCACTCCATGATGGGCATATGAATGAAGGCAAACTACATATATGGCCCCTTCTGAATTGCACTTTTTGGATGCTTATATTTAGTTGTGTTCAGCTGCTTAGAGGAGTTGCTTAGGACTGACTATATCACACCCTGAGATGTTGATCATCCTGAGATCATGATGAGCTGTTTCTTTTTTCTCCTGTACCTATTGAATGATTCCATGTGCATAGTTCACTGAGACCTAAAGGAGTACTGAACCCTTGTGCTTCACAGTGCTTATCTAGCAAGAGGAGGAAGGACTTGCCTCGTTGTCCCTTAAGGCTGTTCCAGTCTGTAGCATTTCCAGTGTTGTATCCAGACCGCAGGGTTGGGGCCCCAGTTAAATTTTTTATTTTTTTTTCCAGAAATACAAACACTGATGTTAAATGCAATTATTAGGGGATATTTACACTTTTTTACTTTACTTATTTTCTTTACAAAGAAACTAGTTGAATTCCATTAGGCCGAGGAAGGAAATAAAGAACAGAATTAGGTACTAATTAACATCAATGGAAAAGGTACTTCAAGCTTTTGTTCTCACTATACAGTAAGGAAAAAGCGTACATCTGAAGTGTTTGGTTAAGTTAGAAGCTGTCAACTATATGCTGGTTACAAAGTCCATTTTACTTTAAAAAGATAAAAGTATTGGCAATGACTTGTAGATATGAAAATAAGTATATTAATAATCCCATACTCTACTTTTTCAGTTGACCTTTGTTCTGGTGGTAACATTTTATGGATCACATTAGTTTGCTAAATAAACTTATTCCTAGAAATAAGAACATGACAGCTTTACACTTAGCTGGCTAAATTGCTATTGTTTTCTACCATGGCAGCTTCAAGAATTGCGTGGTTTAGACCAATGGCTCTTTCAGAAAGTGTTTTATTCTGCATGAAGGGATGTATAATCCCAGAAAACAATGCATCCACAAAAGTGAATGCATTCCCTATCAAAGAGGAAGCGTGGTGCCAAAAAGAGATTCCAAACAGTTCCTGGATGGAGAATCTTCTCCAGCTTTGGGAGTATTTTGGACAGCCTCTAAACAGTGACAGCAGTGACATCATTGAGAAATATGATTAAGATAGAAAGCTGGTTGTGTTTTTTATTGCCCCCTAGCCCCAAACCCCTTTTTGCTAGCTAACTGGTGTTCAGCCCAAGTATTTTAAATACTGGGATTAGCACTCTGGGTTGACATTCCCATAGTTCCCCGCAGTTGATACCTTTCACTGGGCTATTGATAATCACTGTTTTTTGTTTGCTTCTTCCTCTTTAGCAGCTTTGTGGTTTGTGTGCCTGTTTGTATAGTATTATTAACCTAACAGCTCACATATGCCACTAGCCTGTTATTGTGGACAATTATTTTATATTCATGTACTTTTATTATCAATCTTTTACAGCCTGCTTGCCAATTTTTAGGCAGATAAATTCTGCATGCTGAATGGCAGAGAGACTTACTGATAGTAGGAAACCGCTCATGGAGCCTTAATAGCTTAGAATAGTTTATAGCGGCAGGTGTAAGAGATAAAGGAGGAGTGTCATTTACTGGTATATGAGATTCTAGTAAGTGTCATAAAATCTGACCTAGAGCATCAGAGCAGAAAGTAGGTTGTTTTTTCTTTTCTTTTCTTAATCTTGTTACACCTAACATTGTAATATTTTTAAGTATACTTGCATGCCTTGTGTTTTTATTGTCTTCAGACTCTCACAGTCATAACATTCCTTCCCTTAAGACTAGAAACACAAACTGTTGATTACTCTGAGTAGGAGGTAGAAAAAAAAAAAATTAGAGATATTGTGAGAACAGTTTAGAATACATTTGGATCCAACCTGTTCTTTCTTAAACAGGGAAACATTTCTAGATAAGGCTTATGCTAGATCAAGGGATTCAAAACTATTTGAGAGTTGGAGAGCTGGAAGCAGCTGACTGTTGTTCTGAGAGCTGGTAAATCTGCTGTACTCAGAATAATCACAGGTGGTCAAATTCAGGACAACTCTATAGATGTGGCTGAAACTTGGGCCCACATTTGGGCCTTATAATGATAGACTCATTTCCTGAACAGGAACCTCATTCTTGCTTTCCTGAGGATGACAGGGATTTTTAATAAATACTCTGGCTTCAGCTCACTTTTGTTGGAAAGGCACCCTTATGAGACTGATTGTCTTTGAGTCCTTTCTGGTCAAACATTCACAAGCCATACTTCCTCGCGCTAGTACTGGGAAATTCAGAGGTGAGAGATTTACTCTGCCAATAGCATGTGTCCAGTCCCTCTTGCAGCCAGGTACCTGTTGTCTGAAAGGAGCACAGCTGACCCCTCTGCTTTTTCTGGCTGTTCCATTCAGATCATTTCCTCATTACACCAAGACTGTGCCAGTTCAACCCTGCCATTGTGCTTAACAGAACATGCAATAATCCTTTTAAAATATAATACATTTATCACTTTGCTCAGATCAAAGGTGCATGGCTTCAAAGGCTCTAATTAAGTTGTGGTGATGTATAAGGCTGACTTTATCTATACCTTACTTTACAGAATGCTGGTTGGATGTTGTTGTGTGTTTTGTTTTTTTTTTTTTTAAACCCATTGTGTTCAACATTGCAAAAGTCCTGTAAGATGTTTCCCATCATTATGGTTGATCACAGTTTTAATATAAATCCAGATTTTTGCAGTATATTCATACCTTCTGCCTATCTAGAAACACTTAATATAGAAATAGCGCTTTCTTCCTTGTTGTCTGTCTTCCACTCATTTGCTGTCAAAGTTCCCATAGCTTCCTTTCTTTAACCTTGTTAGCACTGCAGTTTGTAAACTCTTTACAAAGATACCACGGACTACAAGTAAGTCTGCTGTTCACATTTTGGGTTCAAATGTGATTGCGTGCTAGAGTGCCTAGGATAACTCTAAAGCATTACTTTGAACCACAAACCCCAAGTTTGTGGGCTTGAGATTAAGCCCAATTTAATGGTTTGCAAGGGTTAAATTAGTGGTTTTTAGAGATGGTTAGGAACAGAGTAAACCAGGCCAACATCATCCAACACTTAAAGAGTAGCAAAACTCTGACAAGAGCCTATTGATTTTACATGGCTCCATTAAATTCAGTTAAAACTGTGTTATTAGGGAAAATAGGGTTAATTATAATGGATCATCATCAGCCATCTCTCTATGCCGTTTGTGAATTATATTGTAAGTACTGTTAATTTAGCAAGAGATGAGTAGTAAGGTTGTTTTATCTGGAAAAAAAAAAAAAAGATAGGTACTAAATTAGTCAAAAAGTCAAAATGTAATTGATAGAATTTGTGTCTGGGTATTAAAGGGGAAAGGTCTGTGTGTAGCCCAACTCATCCTCAGTGCAACTCCTCTGAAGCCAGTGGAGGTGCACACAGTTCAGGCAGGTATTATTTTTGTTTCACAATAGAAATATTGGCAAAGCAGAGCAATTAGTTGCAGCCAAATCCAGAACAAACTCATTTGCTAGAAATTACCCTGCAGTACTGAAAGGAAAATGCTGAAGAATGAGATAATTTGAGGCATTTTGAGTTAGTCGAGCATATGCTACCAGAGAGAACTGTTTTGGGACAGTAGAGGTGTTTCCCAAAAGCAAGATGCACAACACTTCAGTTTACAATCCAATGATAATTGATAATAATCTAAGGATAGGGTGTTCTTTGTGGTCCGCAGTTTAGAAACAACAATG
The DNA here is from genome assembly GCF_965140915.1 of Aythya marila. Taxonomy (NCBI): domain Eukaryota; kingdom Metazoa; phylum Chordata; class Aves; order Anseriformes; family Anatidae; genus Aythya; species Aythya marila. The sequence continues at coordinate 46,961,404 of NC_139046.1, forward strand.
AAAATAAAGTGATGATTGAAATACTAATTTCTGTAAATAAAATGTCGTTTTTCTATTTGATTTCCTACTATGCTAATTTATTAGAATCAGTGAAACTCTCCTAAATATAGAGGGACAAACACTCTTTCTCCTATTCTTTTTTCCTTGGAGTAGACAGGACCATATGTTTCACTTGTCTATGATCAAAAAATCACCATTTGCTTCAGATTCCTTTGTAAAATTACATATTCATCTAGGTCTTGTGTATAAAATCTCAAAGGTCCGGTCTTGCAAGCTTGCATGAGCAGCCAGTGAAGTGAACCATCCTGTTTTATTCAGTGGAAATGGTCACGTGAATTTTTAGAGATCAGACACACCAGATGATAAGCTGTGATTTATTACAGTGTGCCCTATGCTTTGGCCAGTTTAAAACAGTGATGTTTTGCATTTTATTTATTTTTGGCAAAAACTGGACTGATATCCAGAAATCTGGAAAGCAGATACTGCGTAAATAATAATTCACAATCCCAGTATAAAGAGGGGGGAAGCAGATTTATTAGAATTTTCCTCACAACACATTTAAATTTGGTATGTATGGCCTTAAAAAGAGCCCGCAGAGAACTATTTTTCTTTTCTTTCTTTTTTTTTCTTTCCTTTTTTTTTTTTTTTTTTTTTTTTGGTCTTTTCTTTCAGTGCAGCCAAGTCATCTCTTTTAGTAAACTGCTGAGTCAATATATTTTAAAAACTTACCAACTGTTTCTTATTTCTATATAGCTAACTGATAAGGACCTGTTTAAGGGTTACACCCTTCCGTATTTACAGTGTTAAGGCAAACATGGTTATAGGAAGCAATTACTGTTAAAATTTACAGTGCGTATCATATGGTATCACAGTATTCTTTTGACATATTTAATTTAATTTGTGTGTGTGTGTGAATGTAGTGCTAGAAGCTGAAGAGCTGGATTCACATTGACGGATACGGCAGGCAGCTGCTGACCAGCTTCTTCGCAGAATCCTTCCCGTTGACCTAACCCCTGATGTTCCTAGAAATAGTCAAGCCCTTCAGTCCCCTCTGGTATTTCAAATTCTGACTGCAGAAATAAGTTGCTGTTTATTGAAACGAAGAGGCAAATCATACCAAGAATGGTACTCCCAGCCATGGGAAATAATTCAGTTCCCCTCTCACCTATCCTTATATCTCTCTGTAGAAATTCAGGAAATTCTCATGCAAGTGCCAGAGGAACAGGAGAGGTGCTGTGAGTTCCAGGTACAGTTTGGGGGCAGTTCTGCTGAAATAACAAGAATGAGCACCTGTAAATTTTATAAAAACTACTCCATCAATATATGCAATGGAATGGAAATGGTGTTTCTTGTAACAGTCTTTGAAACATTCTGCAGAGTTTAATGCATGATTTTAGGTAGAACTGTCAGTGCAAACATGTTTAGGGTAAGGCAATTTTTCTGTTTAGGTCCAAACTGTAAGCGGTAACTCAATGGCATAGAGAGAGATCTTTGAAAGCTCTATTTTAGATTCCTAAAATTTGCATGTCAAAGACAAAATAATGAATATCTTGTGGTTTGGGTGTTTAATTGTAAACAGTCAAGGACCTTCACCCCATCACGTCTCCTCGTTTCTTACTCTCATGGATGATGTTTGGCCAAAGCCAAAAGACAGTTCTAAATAGCACTGTTTCCACGCTCCCTCTGTCTCCTCCTTTCACCTTTTGGATAACTTAAGAAAAAGCAGCTGTTTTAAAGGGTGACAAAACTCAAGAACTATCTTTGGGACAGGACAGTCTTAAGTGATGAGGAAACACACAATTTCTGATTAGGATGCACTTTAAAGGGGTCACTGAGACCAGGATTGTACTTAGGAAGTTTTTTTTTTTTGTTTTATTTTTTTGTTTGTTTGTTTGTTTTTTAATTATTTTTTATTCCAGTGGATAAAATGGAAGATCAGAGTTCAGGTCTTCTGCTTCCACCTCTTCTCAATTTTCTGTCTGGTTTCTTGTCTTCTAGCCTTTGAGATAAGTATTGCAGCAAATGAACTAATTCATAAAATGTATTGAGTTCATTGGTACAGCAATTTCTCTTCCCCTTGTTGTACGACTGAACGGTAAACACAACAAATGAGTTTTATGGGACATGATCTTGCAGTGTATATATGGAAAAATCGGAGGAAACCCAAATGGAAGCATCTCAACTCAGGAAAAAAAAAAAAAAAAAGTGTAATCTCAGGACTCAGCCTAGCCTCGGCCAAGACACATGAGCTGGATTCTTCAGCCCTGTCAAGGCCGAAGTCTTTGGTGCGTGTTGGTGCAGAATAGGTTCTCAGATGATGGCGTATCTTGTATCCAGTGCTGAGTGAGTGGCAATCAGGCACCAGCAGGCAGGTGACAGCTCAGGTAGGAGTTTCCACAGTTCCCAATCTGCTCTCATAAATTTGTGTGTGTGACTCCCTTCTTTCCCCAGGATCTGATGGGTAGCTGGTTAATCTTGTAACCTTTATGCCTTTGAAAATCTCTCCCAACTATGCTTGTCTGATGGACAACCCCTTCCAATGCTGTTATGAAATTTAACTTGACTGTTTTGAAAAGTCTGGTTTATAGAAAAGCTAGAAAATAACAATTGTTTTATTGTGAGCTCATCTGCATTTTTTTTTGCCTGAGTGTAGAGCAGTATTTTATTTTTTTGGGGTTGCTTTCCATGTTTTTTTTTGTGTTGCTTGTGGTTTCCATGTGGATTATCAACCTTACGCTGATTTTTTGGGATGCTACAGTTAAGAGCCCAGCTGATTCTCAGAGCAAGAACAAAATGACATTTTGGTTGCCCATGTCAAAAATACTCTGATCATCATCATTTTAGGCTGCTTTTGGATGCTGCAGGAGAGGAGGGGTCTCCCTGCGCAGCCCCTCTGTGCTCCCATACAAACTCTTGTTCCTTTCTACTGCTGTGCAAGTCGGGCAACAAATGGCCTCTCTCATTATTAGAGTAAGGTTATTTTTTTTTTCCTTTTTCCTCTTAATTTTATTTCCTTACTTATTTTGCCCTAAAACCTCAGCAAGTAATTTCTGTAGGGTTACTGGTGACTTTAGGTGAATTAATCTGATAGAGTTTGACTCTCACATATGATCCTTCTGTCTTTAAAGACGCACGCTTTGTTGTAACACTGCAATATGGTAGGACACCATATAGATGAACCAATACATTTTGCACTGAATAACTCTCATCCTTATCACTTATTCCTTTGACGGAGGAGCACCAGAGTGTGCACTGCTCTGCAGAAGGAGCAAGTCCTGCCTTCCAGAAGCAGCAGCAGGTGTAGGTAAGACAGCCCTATCACTGCTGGAACTGTGCTCATCTCTCTGTAACCAAAAGGCTCCCATTCAGCTGCAAATTGCATCTCCCTCAGTGCAGAAACATGCTTGGAGAGAGAAGGTGATGATTTGCTTAATGGCTCCAGTTTGAAATGGGTGAAGGGAGATCTTTCCATTTGGTTAACGACTGTAGGGGATCCTCCCAGAGTCTCTGGCTGCTGCTTTCAAATGCAGGATGAAGCACCAGTGAGCCGGGCCGCTTGTGTGCCACTTCTGAGCTGAATCATCAGCACTAAAAACCACATTCAATGCTTTACTCAGAGTGCGCGTGGTATTTCTATAAGGGAAGTCACAGTCACACTGGGTGGAGGAACCTCCCTGTCTAGCTATGGGGATCGTGAATACAAGGAAATGCTTGCGGTTCTGGACATGATGGCATCCTTTGGTATTTCTCTGCTATTTTTTGAGCTGATGCATTTCATTTGGCAGTGGAGAATCTCATAGCAAACACTCTGCAAGATGCAAACACTCTGTTCCAATGTGTTATGTTTTGGAACGTGAATGTTGTGGGTTGTGTTTTTTTTTTTCTCCCTGCTGAATGTTTCTTTTTCTTGTGGAGGTAAAGCTGGATGTGAACGGCATACTGAGGGGGGCTGCGGCCCTTGCTGTGGCAGGCACACAGATGCTTTTAGTGTTCCTGAGCATCGTGAGTGGGCTCTGGAAGCCGTTCACAACCCCTCCTGGCCAAGACTGGAGTGTGCTTTCCTTTCCCCTCTCCCTAAACATTGTGCAACATGCATGTGATCCCCAAAGTGTTCCTTAAGATTCATTTGAGGGAAATCATTATTTATTCTGGTCAGCAGCCACGTAGCACTGGAGAACGGACAGTGCTCTGCTTTACATTCTGCTACAATTGCCACCTCCTTTTCTCCCCATCCCAGCAGTTCCAGCTGAGGGTGAGAAATACTTGGTGCCCACAGTCTCTGTTCATATTCTGTCTTTAATGAGACTTTTGGGATCTGTAAGGAATGTTTTGTGGGACTCAGTAAGTGTAAGTTCCCATGTATTGTGATGAGACGTGCATATTACTCAAATTTTTGTGGGCTTCATTGTATTGGCCTAAACTTTGACCCTGTACCACTGTGACCTAGCTTCCTGGCAACTTCTGAATCGAGGCCCTTTCATCCCAGCTGTGTGATAGATCCCAAGCAGGAGTGTGGAGTAAATGTGGTTTCTGATTCATGAATTAAGCCTTAAATGAATTGAGCAACACTGGTGTATTGTAAAAGGCAAGGAAAGATTGAAAAGGTCTTTTTAGAGGACCGGTGCTGAAGGTGTTTGGATTGAGACAAAATAACTTGGAGGAGTTACAGCTGGGCAGATCAGTTTATTATTTCTTCAGATTTTTAAGGCCTCCTTTCAATTATTAATAAATTCTAGTCCACTATCTTTACCTATCTAATTTTGAAGAAAAATAAAAATGATCTCTGGAATAATTCTCCCTTCTTTAGTCTTTGTTGATGAAAGAAGTGCTTACATGCAACTTAAATAATGAAGGCTTCCAATGCGCACTTCTTATATTCCCTCTTGTCTGTGCTTAACGCTTCCATGAAAACAAAACTTGACCGAATATACTTTTCATTTCCTCTTCAATATTTCGTTAATGCACAGCCACAGTTTATTGAATTTTGCACCGAACAAAATGCAGCCCTGTAATGAAATTAGTCTCTTCTGAATGGGGAATATTAAGATATAATCCCTTTTGCTTTCTGTGTCACCGAGTCTGGGAAGAGGCATAGGTTGACCTTTAAAATGTTTCTGTGAAGTTTGACAAGTTCTTGATTTATCTTTCAGAATAAGGAACAGCCGCCATTGTTCTCCTTGACTTCAGTTGAAATTTCAGAGTGGTTTTTGCATTGGAAAACCATTTCTCCCCCATGACAAAGATGTTATCTAAGATAGAGAGGCATTTTGTTGTCTGTGCATAAGCTAGAGCAACCTGCAGTTGCTGTAGGACAAGTGGAAGTACAGGACAGGAGCAAGCGAACATCTGTAGTCACTCATGTGCCGATTGCTGCTTGTAAGCTCCACACCCCACTGCGTGGCCGGGATGCCTTCCAGCACTGCTTGTCTCCAGCATTTTGGGTTGGTCTTCCTTACTGCTCTGCTGCTAAGAGCTAGTAAAGTGCTAGCCAGTATCTGAGGTAAAGCCGGTCAGTCTGTTCCAGGTGTGCAATGTTCCTGTCCCAGCCTTCCTGTCGCATTTGTGCACTTGAACAAACAGAACCCTCTGCCCACCTCCCGATGAACGCCTTTCCACTGCAGTGGGTCGTTTTGGATTCATCTGTGGCTTTAGTGGAGATAAGGTGCACACTTACATGTTCAAGGTGACTGTGTATGTATTTCAGCTGCTGTTTTAGCACCAGCAAATGGAAACCTCATAAAAAACATCCGGAGGGGGAAAAAAACACTTGTAGATAGAAATTTTGTGTTGCTGATCCATGGGTCCTGTTTCCATGTGTGAAACATCTCCTCCTGCTTTTTTTGAAGCTAGGACAGGGAAGAACTGCTGGGGAGTGAGCAGCACCCCCGTTCCCCTGTCCCTTCCTGCACTTGGCTTTGTGTGTGCAGGGGTGGTAGGGCTCCTCCATGTCCGTGGGGCCTGGTCCCACAGGGCACTGGTGGCTGTTTGCTTCTCCCCAGTGGGACAGTCTGTGCAGGCAGAGCTGCACTTGTGCTGCTTGACCTGGCTTCTCTCCTGGCTCAACGATTTGAAACCTACCTGCACATCCATGAGGTCAGTGAGCTCCCACAAGGAGCTTTTCCTTTAGGGTTTAACTGCTGAGGAGCTTTAATCAGAACGTCTTCTCTGCTTTCATCTATTTAATGTTTTATAACAAATAGTTAGATAATGTGAGAATTCTTCTCTTGGTTCAGTGTCTCAGCTGAGTTACTGATGCAATACCCTGGGGAACCCAGAGTTTAAAATACTCTATTGCTGTCCTTATAGCCTTACACTCCATGTATTTCCACGCTGTTCTCAATCTGTGCCTTTCCAGCCACTAATGCCCCACAAAGCTTTCCCTTGGGAAAGTGACCAGAAGCAGCCTCTAGTTGACATTAGGGACCTCTGGGGAGAAAAACAGAGAAATGGAAACTGAATGTAGCATGAACAATTTCTTGATGAAGCAGATATTTTGTGGAAAGAGGTGGTTTTTCCTTTTGTTTTGTTTTCCCAAGCAAACTTCCCCCTGCATTGCTACTGCTGTAGCAAACCTATTTGTTAGTGGCAGGAAGAAAAAAGATCACTTTAATTCACACAGGCCTGATTCTCAGAGCTTCACATGCCTTACTGTGGCATTTACTTTTGTCAAGCAAAGACAGAGGAATTGCTTGGTAAACATCTAAAGATTTGTCTCCGAGAAAATATATGATGATGATAAACCAAACGAATTCATTATATTAACAGCAATAACTCTTCGAACTCGTCTGTGAAGAGGCTGCTGTTTTACCAGGAATTGATCCCATCTGTGTCACCTTTACTTTTATTAAGCAAAGTATCTTTGCTCTTGCCTGTGTATACACTGTTCACTTAACTCGGCGGTGATCGTACATACATACAGAGAAAGAATGTTTCCTGTGAAGTTTATTTCAATAAACTATTGTGTATCAGAATAGATGCCTGCATTCCATTGCAATTTAGTTTTCAGCAGTTTGTTCTAAGAAAAATAGAAGATGAAATAGCGGAAATATCTAACTTCCATGTATCAGGAAATCATATGTAAAAGTGTTGTTATTGCTGGCTTAGCCCAATCTGCTGTTAGCCCTGAATCCTTGTTAGTGACCTGATGAGACCGGATTTCATCCCGTCTACCTGCTGGGTGGAAATGCATGTCACAGCAGCAAAAGCATCTGCTTCCTCTAGTTCAAAGCTTTGGCAGTGGTGTGTTTGATTCTTAAATTGGTCTTAGAAGTTGTTTGGCAAGTGTGTGCTTAGTCATCTGTATTTTTATTTTTGGTTCGTGTCACTCAGCAGCAGCTCTTGGTTACATTCTTCAATTAAAAATGTACAGGTTTGCTTTCTTGTATAGCTCTGAATATCTTTGAGTTTGAATGGTTACCACCCTGAACACCTGGGTGGCAATAAGATGTGAAGAAGCTTTTCTTTCATAAAACTGGGATGATTGGTATAAGCAACAATAACTCCCCTGCCTTCTCAAAGAAAAGAAAGTTCATGAATGAGTGAGTCATGGTGGTGTAGGTGGCGATATCAAAAATAATACCTAGTTGAGAACAAATATTTAAGTGACTTTCACCTGGTCACAAACACACCAGATGCCTTTCAGCAAACCGAAGACCGGGACAGCCAGAAGGATGCCTAACTTGCAGGTGACTTTACTGAGTGATACCTGGTGCATGAAGCTCTTTCTCAGGCTCTCCAAGTTTCAGAGCTTTGTGCAAACAGATATCTCACCACTCTTCTGCTTATGTTTGCTGTTTGGTCTCTGCCTCTTTAGAGTTTGAGCTACACATTCTGTCTAATAGATAAGCCTCCCTCTGTTAGTATGTCTGTGATACTAGAAGCAGCTCGTTATGACATTAATTAAATCAGACTCTCTTGCATACAAGTCTTGCAAGAGTGTTATTCTTAGAAGGCAGTTTTTCCTGGAGTCCTTTGCAAAGGACTATGATGAGGTTTCAAGTAAGACGAGAAACTCAAGAAAGAAAAATCCCAAGGAGTTTTTACCTGGATTTATATCATTTTGTGAACTTCCATCAAAATTTAATAGGGAGAGAAGGATATTTGCTTTTTTCCCTCCAAAACACCCCTGCCCTTTTATAGAGGTGAAGAGTGGGGATTAGAGCTAAAGCCAAACCTGTTCTTGGCTTTTACAGCACGGCCTGAAAAGTAGAGCATCCATTAGTGTCTTTAATGGCTTTTATATATACCTGTGCCCAGTCCCGGATGCAAGAAGACTACCAACTGGTTGGGCTGGCCACTGGGGAGTACATTTGTCTGTCTGTCCTAGTGAAAGCTGACACATGGGCGGTGCTGAGTGGAGTTGCTGAGGGAGCTGAGCTTCTCCCAGGTGCTTCTGGCAAGAGGAAGGATTCTAGAAATGTGTCCACTGTAAACTCTGCTTCAAAGCTAAACATGGTTTTAGAAAAGTATATTAATTTAAAGGTCTATCTGGTAAATGAAAAATGCAATAAGGGGCTATAGTTTTTGCCACAGATGGAAAACTCTTTAGAGCACAGATGATACCTTTAATTTGTGCAAGGCAAAACAGAGCGGGAACCTTACTGCCCTGAAGACATTGTGTGCTACTGCAGCACTACTAAATACACCAATACGTTCTTTATCTGGCTTCTTTTCTAGCTTTGTATCATATATTCATAGTATTCACACTTAAATGTACATACTGTCTGATAGTAAATAAATACTTCAAAGGACCCTGTGCAGACATTTTATTTTCCTCCTCATGTAGCTGGGGAATAAACGCAGAAAGATGAAGTTGTGAAGTCTGTCAATGCAAGCAAGCAATGCCTAGAATTACTCTTTTTCTTTCCTTTTCTAGGCTTACGGCAGTTCTCTTTGCCACCAATGCCTCTACTACAATAATAAAGTTTTATTGGTAACCTTGTTTCGTAAAATAATATATGACCTTTATGAAGAAAGACATGAAAACTCATTAAGTCAGAAATGGAGGAGACTTGGCTTGTCACCTAGCCCCAAACCACAGTGTTAGTCACCTAACCTGCTCTTCTGTGGGTATAGGGGAAAGTCAGAGCTCAAGGGAAGAGCTGCTTCTGAAGTTTGGTATTTTGTGGGCAGGAAGCACAGGACACTGATGTGGCTAGATTGCCCCATACATTCCAAAATACTTGCAATGCTTTAGAAAGCCTGATAACTTCTGTGACAAGATTCTTTGCCCTCTCTTTTACCTCTATCATCACCACCCTGCCCAACTTGTCAAACGCCAGCCCCAAACCCCAGAAGATCAAGAAACTGTAATTAAAGTGATGGGGTGAACTTACCAGATGAAGATAACTGACCTATTTTTGATTCTGCTTCATATCTTGCACATGGTTAATCATGAGAAGCTACATCTTCTCTGAGATATAATAAGGGCCATTGAACTCTAAAAATGTAATGTCACAAAAAAAGAATGTGTTTGTACTAATTCCTGTTAGCTGTGATGCCGGCACTATAAAAGCTTCTGTACATGTGCTGTTTTATGTTTTAGTTGTGAACACAAGACATTGCTCATTAAGAGAAATGGGAATATTATTCACATTATTTCAAAAACGGCATTTTGAAATTATTTCTTGAAAATATTTAGGGAATGCATTATCCATACCTAAAAAAACAATACTAGCATTATTCATTCGGGCCTAATTTCTTAGCAAGAAATGTCTCTTGAACTCTGCAAACTAGGCTTCAGGACCGAAAGGCAAAAGGGTAGAAATGGCTGAACTGCCAAAGAAAGGGGAATTCTTTAAAAATAAACTTGGAGCTGTGGGCACTTTGAGAAATGGTAAGCCAGGTTGCAGCGGCCCTGAGTGTGAGACTTATGAATGGATAACTTGATGTCAGCCTTCTGAAGCACTCAGTACCAGCAGCTCCTTGTGCCGGGGTCCCCTTAGCACTGGTAGCAACCTGGCTCAATTTGACCAGGAGACTGCTGAAGGACCAGCGATACTCTGAGCAGCCACACTACTTAGTGATTCAGTAAGACACTTCGGTCTGAGCTTTCCTGGCAGGTTGCAGCCGTTGTTGTACTATTGGAATTCCTGCCCCTGGGGAGGGTATAAAATGGAAATCCTGAGCAGCTTTTGATCATACTGCAAGGGTGGGGAAGAAATCCTTCTGCCCTTACCTGGGGCAGCAGGTGAATGACCTGCTGGGATTCAGATAATTTGGAGCTGGCTTGGCAGGTCCAGCAGGTCAGGATCTCACAGAAGAAAGTAGATGGTAGCTGGACCTGGTCCCTAAAATTGTTCCCTAAGGACTCTTCAGCATGCAGAAACAAATTAGCACAGTTACCTGTGTATGGGGGGAAACAAATCTGACGCAAATATTATCAGTGTGACACTCACAAACTGTTAATTGGTCTCTTGGAATCTGAATTAGTGGGTGGTATCTGAGTGCACAGCCACAAAAGCAGATTATGTGCATGGGTGTTTTCTTCTGCTTTTTTTTTTTTGGTACAATAATGGCAATATAATACAACTTATGAACTACAGAATGCACAATTAAGTCAATATAGGGACTTCATTAACTTACTCGAACAAACCCTTGTTGCTTGTGTGTTAGGGCTGTGATTTTATACCTCCTTCCACTGCTGGAGTTATCTTCCATATGTGAACCCTAGGACTCCCGTAGAGGTCTGTCAATGGCTCAAGCAGCCAACTTTCTTTCTGGCTCCTTGTGGCTGCCTCCGTTTGCCATTGCTGGTCTGGCTAGTGGCTAATTGCAATTTCCAGGGAAGCACCTGACAGCTTATGCTGAGATCGCTGGAAAAGAATGAATCGCCTTTTTCTTATGATTAGAGTAAGATTTTGCATTTCCATCAGATGAAAAAGAGGGAAATAAGCCCAGTTACAGTTCTTGTAATTTTCTCACCTTTAGCTGAGCTAATTTTTAAGGAGATACAGGTGCTGAAATAGCCAGTCAGCAGGAAACAAAGTACCGAAAAGGGTGTTATTTAAGTTGGCCCACTGCTACATAACTTACAAGTTAATCAATGTTTCTGAGTTCAAAAGAGAGGAAGGTCAACACGGATTCTGATAAAGTTTGTTTATCTCATGTCAATAAGTTCAGAGGCTGGAGAGGGAAAATGAATCGGACACTTTTAATTGTGTTGTAATTTCCAAAAAATCAGTTAAGGGGCTGCAGGTAATATGGAGTCATGGCTGAAAACATGTGGGTTTCTCTGAGAAAAGAAGAGGTGTACGGGGTTGTGGTACAGACAGTATGGGTTTACAGTTCCTTGTTTTCATCTTCAGGATTCCTACCTGCCTCATCCTTGGGGATAGGCTCCGAAAGGCAAAACGTGCACACGTTGTTGTAACTGTGAAAGCAAATCTTTTGAGTTATTTACTCAAAACTCTTTATTCCTTGTGAAGCTAAGTGGCTTCAGGTCAACTGAGCACCACGCTAGAAACAAAAACTGATGAAAACCAAGGCCTGTTAAAGACAAGTTTTCCTGGTCCTTTCTTTAATGTCCTTCTCCACTTGTGAGCATTCTGCCTTATTTGATTTATAGCATTGAATTTGGTTGTTGATTCACTCTTGGTTCAGAGCATGGTCTGCAGCAGGGAAGAAAGATTGTGTCCTGGCAGACAAGCTGTCCAGTTCAGCATTGGAAGAGAACGTGACTGAGAACAGTCTTTTACATGTGCTAGGAAACGGATGACTACATGCACTGTGGAATTTTGCAAAGAGATACCTCTGGAGAAGCTGCAAGCAACCCTTTTCATTAATAGGAAAGGAGAACTTAGGAATAGGAAATAGGAAAGAAGAATCTGATCAGATTTGGGCAATCAATGCTGAAAGTTATTGTAACAACAAATGAAAGGTCAGAATGATACCAGAAAGGGGAATGTCTGCTAGTTAATCTAGACATCAGAGACTTACATAGAAAAACAGACGTATAGTAGAGACCTGCTTGGGTTGTGAGTGAGGGGATGAATCTAGGAGACTGATTTTTGGGATGTAAACTGGCTCAAATATGTTTTTTTTGGCCGCATGTGGAAGCATATGGAGAAAATGCAGTTCATTAAGAATATTGGTATTGGCATGTAATGTTGGAGGTACTGGCAAGCCTCTCTTCATAATTATACTGTACATCTCCAGGTTTCTCCTTGTATTTTTTTTTTTTCAGAGCTGTATATTTTCCAGCTAAATATGATATGATCAGCTAGTTGCTGAAATAAACTGAAGCAGATTTGTTAAGGCAAATCCATTAGTTTTGATTTTAAATGCACTTACTCATTAGCAAATGGGTGTCCCATACAAAAACATAGACTTTATTAATAACTAGAGATGGATTTATTTCATTGAATGCTTGAATCTTGAAGCAAGCGTTCGGCTTGCTGTTCTGGAGATGCAGTGATCAAAAATAGTATTATTTTTTTTAATGCTAGGTGGAAAATCTGTTGACTTCTGATTGTAGTGAAAATATTGTCTGATTCTATTGAACTTGTTCTTTGGAGTTGCATGGAAATTTGTCTAAGTAAGAAAACCAATTTTCTCAACTACTGACTTCAGTTTGCTGTCAGCCTTATATATAAGGTTTGCCTTGAGGCTTGTTTTAGCTATAGCAGTGTGAAATTACTGGACTGCCCTGGTAAAACTACCTTCAGGAGGTGCTGTCTCCAATGCCGCCTGTCTTTTCCAGTTGGGAGCGGAGAGAGGTTGGTCTGGTGAGAAGTAAGTGGATCTAATTGAATGCTGATCTCCTTCCATGCCGTGCTGTGAGGTGGATGGAGCTTTGGACCAATTTAGTTAGCGTATGTTCCTGCAGAACTCCTTAAGTCACTGGGCTCCCTGGCCAGCAGTGCCCACTGCGGTTTTGAGCCAGAAGGTGTTGGGGTTGCCACCAGCCTCCTGCCTTGGCTTGCTGTGGCTGAGCTGAGCCCAGGGCCATGCAGGAGCTCCTTGACCTCCTGTGCATGGGGGAGGCCAGGAGGGGACGATGCTGCTTGTGCCAGCACCAATTCTGCAGCTTGATATAGTCCCTTGAGCTGTGACTTTTCAGCAGCTGACAAAAAGACCAAGAATTTGTCTGGCTTGGCAGCTGGTAAATAAACTTCAGCTGGGTCTCTCTGATCAGGTTAAAATGGATCCTGGTTTCAGAAATTTCCTGGCTTCTCACCTGTTTTGCTTTGGCCTGCCACAGCCTCCAGAGTAGGCTTTTCTACCTGCCAAGCATTTTCTACCTGGTTTTTAGATTCCTCACAGCTTCTTTTTGATGTTCCTGAAGCCATAAAGTGTATTTATTTATTTATTTATTTTCTGCACACAGAAAACAAGGGTCCAACCCCACCAGTAGGGGTCAGGGAACACCTGAGCTAATCCTGCCTTCGCCACAGAAAGGAGTCGTGGTATAACACAGCCGAGACCCTGAGACACCTGAATGTGCAGCCTCTACCAGGTTTTGCACAGACGGGTCACAGCTATGAAAAGCTGTCATGCAAATGGAGACCGATACGAACTAAGCAGAAAATATTTAAGTTCCTTTCTGCCTGTAGTGCAGCTGCCTAAAAAAGACAGGAAGCCAGGTTTATAAGGTCTAAACCTGCTCTCAGTTTTAAGAACCAATATGAAGGAAAGTATATATCCAGGTTAAGTCCATGTGTTGCATGGCTATTGAAGATACCTAGGGGATGTGAGTATATGCCATTCCACTGAGATCAAAGGCCTTTGTTGATTTATTTTTTCCATCTCCCTGCTTAAAAAAGATTTTTCCTCCATCTCTTTAATTTTAATAGAGAATTTAAATTCTGCAAACATGTCCACTTTTAAAAATCTGTCTTGAAACTCGAAGTATTTTACTGTTTGATGTTGAGAAGTATGCCTAGGACCTGCAGCATTCGCATTCCATGCCTGCCACGTCATCAGCTCCTATTCCCTTTTGGAATAGGAGCTGTGTCTCCTACAGACCCATCTTCTAAGCCTGCAGTAAATTCTCAGGTAGAACACACGTTTCCTGTGCTTTACATAGTCCTGTGCAGAAGAACAATGAGTCTTCAAATATCTTTAAATGTGAATGTGTGCATGCATGCAGGTTTATAAAGTATAGCTGGTTATCAATCACCATCTCTTTTTGCTGGGCTGCTTTTTTTTTTTTTTTTTTTTTTTTTTTTTTTTTTTTTTGTGGGGAGGTGTCTTCCCTTAGGAATTGCTTTTGAAGGTATTTTGATTAGTTATGTAATTAGCCACTTGTACAGTTAAAAGCAAACTTTCAGGTCACATACTGTATGTTTACTCTTTGGCTTAGGAGAGCTTCATTCAGAAGAAATTGCTATTGTTTCTTTGCCTTCCCATGGGAAAGCTTTAGTTTTGGAAACCATTCAACAAATGTAAGGTATGCAAAGAATACTGTAAAGACAGTTCTTGAGTTTGCCAAACTTTTTTATAGGCAGTAGTTACCAATTACTTTCTTTCTCCTGTATAAAGGCAGAGATTATTTTATTTTATTTTTTTTTAATGTATGCTGCTGTGGATTGAGCTTTGATTTCTTGATGACCCTTGAAATTGATAAACTCTGTCCTCTCCTCCCTCTCCTTCCTATCCCCGCCCCAGACTGCACAGCAGCCTTTAAAAAGGGTAAGATGGCTTACCTTAACTGATGCTGAGTGGTTATCTCAACCATTCTTGAGGAAAACGTAACATCCATAAATACAGTGAGATAATTGTCTGCATTGCTACACTTCTATGCTCAAGTCTGTTATATATCTTGCAGTGAAATGTATGTATTTTTCATTCCTAGTGAACTTTTTAAGATTGGGAATTCAGTGGAGAGCTGAAAGTGCTCACACAGAGCATGAAATTATTTTTCGTCAGAAAATTGCGCTGTAGATGTCTTGCCCAAAGTGATCACTGCATTCAGTGCTTCTGCAATCCTTTTCCTGAATCTCTGTTATATCCTAATATCATAGTGATCCCATCCTGTTTTTTTTTTGTTTGTTTGTTTGTTTGTTTTTTAATTACAAATTTAACAAAGCCGCACTGAACATACCCCCATCCTAAAATAAACTCAAGGTCTACTGCTAAAATCTGTGGATTCCACCGGATGACGTGGCAGGGCTAAAGGTCTGGTGGTGGATCACTTCCACAGTCCTGGTTCTTACAGACCTGCCCTCACAGAAAGACCAAGGTGATGTGGGATGCTAAACCAGCAGTGATAATTTTAGGCAACCTGAGATTATGCTGTGTGAGGGCAACCTTTGGCCAGTTGCTTAGAGCAGCTCTCCTGTTATTTTTGGTGCATCTTAAATGGGGTTATATCAGCTCTGGCAAAGAGTTTCACAGGATAAGTTGTTCTCAAGTGATGTCCTAATTGCTACGGGTGGAAAATTCTCTACAAAGACTACAAAAAGAATAACTTGGTTTGCAGCTAGGATTGCAGCAACTGCACATATTAGCTGTGATTGTGAAAGCCACCACGCTCAAAAGCACACAGTGTGTTAGCAGACATCTGAGTAGGATACATCAGGTGTGCGTTCACGATTTTACTGGAGCAGCGGGTGTGACTCTGAGAAGAGAGCTCCGAACCCAGTGTTCAGGGAAAGGCCTATCTGGTTATTCATTTGTGTAGCAACAAAGCCTTTAGTGGTGACTGAAGGATTATTCTAGTTCATGAAATGTATTTTCTCAGTTCAAGTGGGTGTGTAAACTCCCTGGTTTGCTTTGGTTCTAGGGTAAATTTCTCAATTATTTAATCTCATGTTATTATAGTGATAAGGCACTTCCTAATGAAAATTCTGAACATACCTCATGAAGATAATTTTTGAACACTTAAGCCATGGAGATATGCACTTCTCATCTGAACATAGTAGATGTTTGTTTTTAAGGCACCTGCCTGTTAGCTTTGTGGAGAGAAGAGCTTGGTTTCTAACTGGCAAAAACAGAATTCCCTGTAAAATACAATGGATCCTTATATACAATTATACAAAATGAATGAATTAATACTTTCACTTTTTTTTTTTTTTTTTTTTTTGTAGATTTCAATCTTTAAAAACCCAGCTGTGTTGTATTCTAAATGGTAGGATGGATAATCCTAATTGCTGTTTTGGCTGGTAGAATAAAAACGTCACAGAATGATGCTATGGCCATAGTATCAGCCATAGCAAGAAAATAAATGTGGTGATTACATCTTCCATTATGAAACACGAAAATTCCATCAAAGGCTGTACCTTGTACATTGCCTGTTAATAAAATTGCAATCTGAGTAAAAGCACCCCTCAAACATAACGGGCAGCATTTCCAAACTGCACCATGATGGTTTGGCTGTGAGAGGCTGTCATGAGGAAGCACTTGGGCACTAGTTACATAAACTCTCTTCTATTTAAAGTCTTGAAGCTCCGCATAACTGTCATACGTGTGATGACCTTTCCCTCTGTTGCTGTGTCCCAGCAACTGAACCTTGACAGACTGCACGGGACACCTCTGCTCGCTTGTTAATTCACCTTTTCCTCCTCTGAGTATTAAAAAGCCCTCTCTGAGTAGAACTGCCTGACTTGTCAGGAACAAAACTTCTTTCCAGGTGACCACAATTCATGTCTTCTGTATTGGAGTAGCTAGAGGTGTCTGAAATACAGCACCTAGCTTGTGCTGTGATGCAGGTTCTCCTTGGCTCACATGAAAGCAGCCATTTGTCTGTTGCTGAACCCGTGCTTTTTGTGGACAACCTTGTTGTAGATCATTCTATTTTGTGTGTTTTAAGCTGACAGCACTTTGAAGTTTGCAGTGAGAATTTCCAGTAGCATTGAAAATTTCCCTGTCTCCTGTGTGCTTGACCTTGGCTAGTCTGACCTGATTTAGCATGGAAGGAAATCTGACTGCTGCTGACCTTCTGGGAATACATGACCATTGTATCTATCATAGTCTTGAAGACCTTCGGCTATGTTGATTATAGACTGAATAACACTTTGGCTAGCAGGCTTAGGAAGCGCAGGCTGAGGCTGGCTGGGGGCTGCTGCTCAGCTGTGTCAGGTAAGGGCTCCCTGTCCAGGCTGCGGTGTCCTTGTTTAACGGGGTGCGTAGGGCTGAGAGCAGCTCTGCGTAGGGATGCACTGCAGCGCTGCCAGGCTGCATGTCTTCATTACCCAGCTGCTCTTTCACACCTCTGCTGCTGGCTGGCTTTTGCATTGCTCCAGGTCTGGATCATATAGTCCTACTTGAAGCACCTTCTGCCTTCGCCTTATCATTAGGACAGAAAGAACTGCAAGCCTAGGAGGAAAATAAAGCTGAAGTGTAATGAAGGTGTGGGTGTTTGTACATATAAAGCAGGGACTCCATATCAAATGACCCTGAGGGAAAGCTAACCATTCCCAGGCAGAGGTGTGGTGGGAACTGAGATAAAGGCTTGTATATAGCCTGCAGGAAGAAAAGCTTAGAGCAAGATCTAGTCTATTTAAATTCTTCGCAATCCTGCAGCCTGCAGGACTGTGGCAGGCTCCCGCCTCCGTAAGCCAGGACTGAGATCTGCTTCCAGGCACACCCCGGCGGAGCCATCAGGGAAGGGCTGCTCCTTGCAGCAGGAGCTGCATCCTCGTGTGAGTGTGTATGTGCCATCTTCTCAAGAACACGCTCATTATGCTCATTTCATGAACTATTTCTCTGTACCAGTATTCCCTCACTTTGTGCACATTTCAGTGACTACCAGAGAACTCAGGTCTCACTATGGTTAAAGTCCGTGCTTCAGGATTTGTAGCAATACATTCATCTTCCCCTATCAGAGCTTATGCCCAAAGAGAGAGGAGAAGAACATGGAGCCTTGGAATGAATCTCTGTGAGTGTCAGTCCTTATGCATTGATTGAGGACATCGGGTTAGTCCGAGGATATCCGTTTTTTGAGGAAAAGGGAACAGGCTGCCTCCTCTCACCCACTGGTGTTGTTTTACAGAATGCTTTGCTTTACTCACGACTTAAACAAATAAATAAACAACATATCCGTGAAACACTCCAGATGCTGAGAACCACATTGTAATGTAGTAGTTAAGGAGGTGGAGCGATAGCGATTGTTTCTCCTGCTTCCTATTAAACTAATTGTTACCAGTCCTCACAGGATCTTATTATCTGTAGGTGGGGCAGGGACAGAAGTGTCTGAAAGGACTTCTTTGGCAATTGCAGTTGCTTTATTGTCAGGCATAGGAAATGCTCACGCAGATCTGGCCAGTTTTAATCAGTGTATTTTCATCGAGTCTCAGAGTATTGACCAGGATGAAACACAAGCAGGGTTGTGTGAATGGAGCAGAAGAATAAATTTGGTTGTCTGAGTCTGAGAAATGATGTGAAGCTGCTGAACTGGAATTGCAGTAATCCAGAGCGTGCATGGAGCTTCCTGGTCTGATTAACACTAAGGTTCATTGTGAGAGGATGTACAAAGCTTGGGTCAACAATTTTTATCTCTAACATAGTAGGAGAGATTCGGCTATCTGTGTGCCTAACAAAAAATTCATTTATGAATGAAATCAAATACTAATATTTAGTGGTTAGGAAATGCTTTTGGCAAATGGGAGGTCAGAGTTCAAATCTCCAGAACTGAGCAGGGAGAGAGAAATGAGTTTGATCTTCAGCAGCTTAAATGACCACCAAGAAGGGGGTCTTTGGGGCTGAGGCACACTTAATTCTTCCTCTAATTTTGTTTCATTGTAAATAATCAATTAAGAAGGAAACGGTGGTTGTTTTTTCATGTTAAGAATGAATGCCTTCTTTACACGTTGCTCTTTAAGGAGTTGCAAATTCTAACTTTTGTCCCCCAAACCCGAGCATTTAAAGTAGATCAGTGTCAAAAGGAGGAAGTAAAATTTTTCCATCTCACTGTCCATCATCCTCGCTTCCAGAGTGCTTGAGAGCAGCAGTTCCTAAACTGCTGTGCTAAGTGGAATCATCATTGTTCTGAAAGTTTAAAAGGACAGTCAGCAAAAATTTAGCTGGGATTGGGGTTTGCTGCAGGACAGACTTAGAAGAGCCACTGCAGTAGCCGCTAGTAGAGTTGCGATGGGAAAACACGGGCACTGAAAGCATTTGGCTGGGATGCAGGTCCCCGAAGTTTCAGATCTGATTGGTTAGAGGAGAGACTTGAAAATGGATTTCCTCAGACCTGAGTGAGCATTTTCATCACAGAACTGATGAATGTGTTGAGCAGAAGTGTTGTTCGGTAGCTTTGCCAGTCAAGCACTTCATTTTCTCTGCTTTTCTTACAATGGACTGAAAATAATATCTTTTGTGGAATGTGACATTTGAAGCACAAATCCTTTGGTCTTTGTTTTAGCAGAAGAAAACAAAAAGTTTAAAGTTTTCTTTGAATGGAACTGATTTTATTTATTTATTTGGTCCTCAAGCATACCAAAAAACAACATTTCATGAAATCCATTCACTAAATCAATGTGCAGCAAAAGTTCAGCTTCTGTTTTGACTAAAGACACATTCCTGTAATAAATCTTAGATGGTGATGATGTTATTATTATTATCAATGCATCTTCTTGATGCATTACTTGAAACTTACAGGGGTTAAAGAAGACCAAACTGCGGTCTTAATCTATTCAAATGCTGCTGCATATATTTGAAGTGTTGACATTCAAATGTCTAAATTTTGGACCTACAAATGAATGTGAGGAGTTGGAGCAGAGGTACATCTAATGAAGGATACCAAGTCCAGTACTGAATGCTTAGGGAAGAGGAAAAGAACACGGTAAATGTAATAGTGATACTGTTTCAGAGCACTCTCCTGAGCCAGAGGACCAAGAAGTATTTGAATTTTTCTTTCACAAGTGTATCCACTCACTTTTTTGCACACATGCAAACCCTCAGCTTCAGTAATGTCCTGTGGTAAAGAATTCCCCTGCTTAAACACACTCTGTGAAGAAATACCTGTTTTTGTCCACCTTAAACTTGCCACCTGCAAGTTTCATTTCTTGTTCCCACTTCTTGTGTTGGTAGCTGCAGGGAGAAACCATTTCCTATTCACCTCTTCCATGCCAGTCATGATTTTAGAGATCTTAACCTCCTGTCCTTTAAAATTACCTGTTTTCCAGGCTTGAAGACTCCTAGACCACTATGTTATTCATTCTGTGGAAGCTGTTCCATGCCCTTGGTTGTGATTTTTACTTTTCTTTTATCCATTCTACATTTTACAAGATTGGGAAACCAAAACTGCAGTATTTGACCTATGAACAAACCATGGACTGTTTTGCTGGGAGATTGTTTAGCAGAGAATTTTGTTTCCTTCATAATATCTGCTATTTTTTTCTGACTGCACCAGTAGACTTCTAGTGCCTGCATTATGGCTGACGTGCTGTAATGAATTCATTATCATTTGGCATGTCATCCAGTAGGTTCTTCCTACTGTTTACCCCAAATAACCTCGTTCATCTCTGTTTCCTACTGCAGTTTCCTCCAGTAATAATTCACACACCTGCACTTGGCCAGGCTCCTTAGAAAAAGGACTAGTGCCATTGTGAACTTCTGTGTTTCCTGTACTGAAGTGTTTACACAGAAGCTAAAACAAATGCCTACACCTGTGGGACTAACCTGTCATGTCAAATATTGCCCTGCTTTTTTAGCTTTCCCTGCCTATATTCATTTCCTAGCTGTGGTATACTTCCAAGTTCTCTAGAGCAGGGATCTTGCCTCCTTCTTCAGCCCTGCAGCCACAAAATCAAATAAAATGTAAAGTAAAAGGAAAATTAAGTTGGGCTAACATAATTCTGATACAAGATACTAAATAAATATTCATACTGTAACTAGAAATAGTGAAATGAGCCCTGTGCATGTCCCATGCCCTTTGCTTGCCAGTGGAGGTTTTAGCCGTTGCGCTTCCCTGCGCTGTAGCAAATGCTGCGAGCGGGAGACCCATCAATCATTATCACCTTGGTCTTTTTGCTCGGGTTGATACCGAGAGCCACTTTCACTGTTCATATGGATGATTGCCAATGGGAACTGGCTTAGACCCTCAAACCTGCTTTACATAACTCATTGAATATCTATGCCAACTACCAAGATCTTGACATCAGCTTAGAGATCAAAGGATCTATTGTCCATGCAAATCTCACAGTGAAAAATTATTCCTTAATGATATAATGCCTGGCAATTGCTCTTGCAAACTATACCAAATATACTTATTTGTTGCTCCTTAAGAAACGTGTCTTGTAACAGCATCCCTGCTCTTAAATATAAACTTAGAAATGTGCCTCGCAGGAACAATTCTGCTATGTAATTGGATTTTATTATTAACTCTATTAGATTTACATCTCTTTGAGTGTAGACAGCCTAAAATGAAGAACTGAACAAGATTCAAACCTATGCATTCAGACAGCAAGAACATTTTGAGACCACAAGGAGGGGAGAGAGCGTTACCTTAGCACACCATTGCTCACTTGCTCTCTCCTGATCTTTCCCTTTCCTCTCCGATAAAACCAGATTGTTCTCTGAAATGCAGTTATGTGATTTTGCTGCAGGCAGCTGGTTGAGTTACGGGTAAATTGCTGCTTTCTTCCATACCTGCCTTTCAGATGAGTTCACATGTTAGAGTAGATTAAGATAAACAATGGAGACTATTAATGAGAGACAGGAACTATGGTGAAAGGAAATCACACAGGAAAACTTTGCTGCTTTTTTTCCCTTCCCTCTCCTATATTTTGCTGTGACACAAAGATGTGCAAAGAGCAAAATGCAAGCTAAGTGGTGAGAATCTTTGCTTCATACCAGGTGGACAGTAGTTAGCTGGTTATTGAAAGTACTATCTTAACTAGTAGAAATCTCCATGAATTTGTATAATTTTCAGTTTACTTTCAATTTGGGGGGAGGAGATTTGTTTGGAATAATATTTAGAGAAAAAGAAAAAGTCAAAAATAACCAGCCTGTTTCAGACACCACTAGCATGGGGTGTCCTTGAGTGGTCCTTACCTATTCTCTGGACAAACAGCATGTACATAGTGTTGAATTTAACTTTCTTATACTATTAACTTTAAACCCCAAATTGCTTCTTTGCTTCATTTTTCCATCTGTAGCTGAGTTAGTCTGAACTAAGAATTTAAAGGAGGCAACAATTTGAATTGATGTAGGAGTTGTCATTAAAATAGGGTCTGAGACCTTGCAGTGCTCCAGTCTGAGAAAACAATGTATTTCATGGGCCATAACATTTAAAGAAAAGAAAACCAAAAGCAAAAACTAACCTTTAAAATGTCAGCTGTTTTATAAGCAGCTTCCTACTTAGGACTAAAGAGTAAAAACGTTAATGAATTCTCACAATCATTCTGTAGGAGGAAGGTTATGTGAGTTACTGAAGATGACATTGAAAATCTCTGGCACAAACTAGGAATGCTACCTGACTCCCAGCCTTGTGCTGTAGCTGTAAGACCTCCTTTCACCCAGCAGTTCCTTTATTAACATGGAGAATTTGAGAAGATGAAAAAGTGATCTAAATGTTAAGTAGATAAGCAAATAATAATAATATGATGCAAATAAAGGCTGATGGCAATGTTTCTGAATTCAGAGTGAACATTGGCAATACCCTTCACTAAGAAAACAGGACTGAAAACCTGTGATTATGTTGCAGAACACTTCACTGACACTGTCTTAAGCTAACCTGCTTGCAAGATTGAATTGCAGTGGACCAGCTGGTGGCTTTGCTTTAAAAGCAGAGACATTTGTACTGCTATCCCATCCTCAGCATGCTACCTTTGGAAATGTCTTTGTCAGGATGAAAATTGTATGGCATCAAGCTGCTCAGACTATTTACGATCACGTGGAGCTGCAGAGAGTGAAACAGTTTTCATTGACAACAAGATATGGGCTCTTAGCTTGGGAAGATTGTCACTTTTCAGTTGTGGGTTTCTTTGAATTCTGAAACATTCTTAGGAGGAGGAAAACAGATGAATTGAGTACCATGGTCTTAACCCAACCAAATCCAGCATCCTTCCAAAAAATCCTACTAATCTGAAAGTGCTCATCATCAGAAAAGCTGTTTCAGTTTAGTAAGTTTTGCATTGAAATGAAATCAACAGAAACAAGTCTTGATTGCAATTATAAACAGACATCAGCTCTTGCCCTTATATCTGCCTCTCTAGTACACCAGTGTGACTAAAACTGATGTGATTTATCATTTCCCTGCTGTATGGCTGCCATTTGTTTTACAGGGCTGCAGAGGGTAGGCTTCAGCCGTACAGGCTTGCACGTGGGCTCTCCTGTGCTGAAGGTCACAGTCCCGTTTGTGTTATTTATTTATTTATTTTCAAAGCAACATGAAAACCTTGGCAATGTGTCTGCTTACAGGTGCCTGTTGGAGAAAGCAGGGGTGATCAGCAAAATCCACTGCACTTTCAGAGCCCAGCACAGGCTGATGGCAAGCTGGTGGCTGCCCCTTCTGCCTGGTGCCCAGGAGGAAGTCCTCTGTTGTAAGCGTCAGGCTGTGCTAAATGGTCCATCCTGCTAGCTCCTGTCTAATAAAACCCGTCCATGTGGCAACAGCCTCTCGCTTGCCTTTAGGAATCTATTGAAATGAAACCTGTACGTAATAGTTTCCAGTCATAAAGGAGCCTTACGTTCATTTTTCTACTCTGTGTTACAGGAGCTGCAGTTTATTCTTGCTGTTCTTTGGGCACCCAGAGGAATTACATCTACATAGCCAATATTTTTACTGCAGTTATGTATCTCTAACTCATACATTTTGTTCTGATGAAATTCTCCATTAATATATTGAGGGAAAAAGAGGCTTTTTTTTTTTTTTTTTTTTCCTAGGGGTACAGTCTTCTTTCCCCGGCTTAATTAAAAAACAAACAAAATCCACAAATCAACATCTTCAGCAAAACCATCCTTCAATACTTTGATGCTAGCTTGTGAAAAATGTGGCTAATTTTGTTATCTATTTCAAGGAAATACTCCCAGTTCAAAAGATTGAAGAAGTTTCATCTTCAACTGTTTTAAAAAAAGAAAAAGAGTGTAAATAAATAACAATAATAATTTTAAAAAGATTTTGCATCCAACAGGGGGAACAGGGATAAATGAAAGGATTTGCGTTCATGTACAGTGATAAATGCAGAGATTATGTAATATAAACTATAAAAGTACCATTGTTCAGGTATCCCTAAGATAATCATTGTTTTATGAATAATCATTTGCCATTTAAGTTTCCCAAATCTCAGCCTAAAAATGATGATTCCAAATATTTGATTGCTGTTTGCGGGTAGACACTTTCTGAATAGTCTGAGCAGCATAACTCTTACTCCAAGAGTTCACAATGTAGCAGACCAGAAGTCAGTGCCCACTAATATGGGCACAGCAGAAATTATTTGGTCCGGTTTTGAACAGTGAAAAATTGTCTTGCAAGGTGATAAAACACAAGCAGCACGCCAGTTGCGTTTCTTGCTGATAAATTTCACAGGACTTATTTGGTTGTCTATCAGTTTATTTTCAAGGAAATTTAACTTAGCTGAGTTGCTTGTTTGGTTCTTCAGAACTTTGAAAGCTTTTTTCCCTGAAGATGAGCCTCTGGTGTATGTCCCTTTTTCCTTCAGATTAACAAGTTTCTTGTGGAGATGTATGGTACAATGGGACAGGTCTTGACTTCGCTATTGACAGTTCCAGTAGCTCAAGCAGCCAGCGTAGCCAGTTGTATTTGACAAGCTCTTTCAAAACTCACTGCATCCAGGTCTTCTGGGTTATGGGTGAACGTAGCAGGTCTCAGCCTGTGCTTTGTTTGCAAAGAAGTATGGCCACAGCCACCTTTAGTTGCACTGAAGGTTAGGGAGGATGCACCAGTGATGATCTGTGTCAGAGTTTCAGAGATTTTAGCTCCCATTTAGCCCCTGAAAGTTGGTGTTCTGCTTTATATGTGTATTTGGCACCCGGGAGTGCTTTCTGGAAAACACAGAAACTTAGAGCTAACGTCTGGCCTTGATATATAGTGGCGAAAATGATGATGAAATTCAAGAAGAGGGCTGTTAGCGACTTACAGAGAGGTTTTATTAACTGAGCACTAGTTAACTGAGGTTAGGCCTGTAAACCTATACCAAGGTATGTTCTGTAGCATGAATCAAAGCACAGAGATTGTTGGCTGGATTTTCAGGTCAAATGTCAAACACTTCTCAACATTTCAGGCATGGAAAGCCCAGGAAAGAGATTTGTGTCTGGCTGTCTGCATTTACATCTAACTGAGAGTGTTGCATCGCTATAATAGGGCTTTAGTGGTACAGTAGCAAAGTGTCCTCATTACCTAACCGAAACAAGTGAGGAAGAGCCTGTTACTGTTAACATCATTCCCCTTCACTGGTGGTTTATTTTGTGATATGTATAATGGGTCCCATTCAGCTTTCTGGACATGAGGGATGTGGTAAAAGGCTTGAATCTGTGGTATATCTGTATTCCTTGGATGAAGTTCACACCTTCAGTAGATCTTGTAGAAGACATAAAGCCTTTTCTGGGTTCTCAAATGGGATTTAAGTGGACGTTAAATAGAGCGTAGACCATAGATTGGCATAGGTATAATCATGAATTTCACTCATAGTAGTACATTGTCTGCAAGTATGGATAATACTTTTACACTACAGTTTGAGATGCTACTGGCTGCGATGGCTGTGGTACGTTTACCTGAAAGTCAGGGGAGCATATCATATAAGCAGCTGTCTGAAGGGTGGAAGGGCATGTACCCCAAGGGGCTTTCTACTAAATCCTTAACACCAAAAATATTCTTAAGTAATTTTATTTCATTTTTTAAAAGAAGAGCCTGCTGATTCTATTTAGCAGACCATTTTGTTAGGTAACTCTACAAAAAGCTTATGAAGCACAAACATACAAGTCAATTATTAAAGGAAAAGGTCACACCCTTTTAAAGTATTTTTTTTTTTTTTAACCAGGAACTCTTTCCATGGTAAATATAAACGTTGTAAAGGATGATAATGGTTGTCCCCTTCCCTTTAAACTCCTGCCTACAGAGAGGAAAGCATGGGTGGTTTACAAGGGCCTCTTCCTGTCTCACTGGGTCACTTGACAAAGGTGAAATTTGTCCTTGTAAAAGAAGGATTTAGAAACGTGGCAAGTTTTGTGCTATTGCTATGCATTCAGGTGAAATCACCTCAGACACCTTACCTCTTCAGCATGGCACAGGGCTATGAATGTTGTTGGCCCGTTTGATAAGACCACTGCTACATGTATATAGAAGCTGACGATCAGCGGTGAAGCGCTCTGAAACTACTTTTGAGTTCCACTCTTTCCAGTGGATTGAGTGAGTAGTTACTATGAGGTTACAGCAAAACCCTGTGAAATACTTTTGGTAGCTGAGTCTCTGGCACCAGTATAGAATTTTTGTATTTTTTATTTTTTTTTCCAAAATGCCTGCTCATGTTACAGTGGAGCTGAGTTTAAAATATGTATCTGTCCCTGCTTTTATTTTACAAACCCTAAACTATTTAGCCTGCCCATGCATTGTGGTCCAAATCATTGTGTGTTTTGGATTGTCTGAATTTTTATTTTGGCTTTTTAAAAGGTCTGCTATTTATATGATTTAGGATGTTTAGTGGCATGCATACTAATTGTAAATAAATAAATAAATAAATAAAAATCCATCAGATATTACCCAGTAGACTGGAATGGCTCCTTCAGGGCTGTTATGGTCCATCAGGTAAATACATACTTTGGAACGCATACTAATGTCAAAAAACATGAGTTATTTACCCAGGAGATGCTGTTCCAGTATACTACGCAAATGTGTATCTAGATTTTTTTTAACAGCTGATTTTTCATAATTTTTTTTTCATACTGAGAAGGCTATATCAATTTTGAGAAAGCTGCCATGAGCATTTATTGGAAAAATATACATGTTCTCAAAAGTAACACATGTGCCAAGCTGCTAAACTGTATGCTGTTATTAATATGCATTTATATAGCACCGTAATGTTGCATGTAACAACCTCTGGAACCAGGTTCCTAATAAGCCTATATATTACTGTAGTCTTATGTAATGCTGGCTTTGTTTTGCTGGTAATTGAACAGATGGATTGTTGTTGCTCACTCCCAAGCACTTTGGGTAGTCAAACTAGTGCCAGGTCCCCATGTTAATTCCTCAGTGTTGCTGAAGTCCTTATG
This sequence comes from Aythya marila, assembly GCF_965140915.1. NCBI lineage: Eukaryota > Metazoa > Chordata > Aves > Anseriformes > Anatidae > Aythya > Aythya marila. The sequence goes on from NC_139046.1 coordinate 46,988,515, forward strand.
AGAGATCAGAAACAATATAAATACATAGCATTCATAATATAAACAGTATGTTTTCTGCACATTAACCACTTCATCTCTGCATCCTAGGTAGCTGTGTGTACTTAGCTTTGTTTCACAGCTGAGCACTCTGTGTTATTGAGAGATTTTGACTTGTCCAGGTTTAACCAGTGAGCCCTGATGTGGAGAAGCAACACTCCATTTTCTGCACTTTCTGGTCTTTCTGTACGTTTTCTCTCACCTCCTGCTATTTCAAAACTAAACATGCAAGTAATCGGACTACAGACAACATTCAGTGCGTATTACTGAGCACCTGAAATTCAACAAGTGTATGGACCAATGCATATGACCGTGCCCTCTGAATTTGAATGACTTCTATTTGAACATTTTTAATCTGCTGGGACCAGACCTGTGGTTGGTGATGCATTCACTGAGGTGCCTTCAGATGTGAGCCCTGTAATCTTTTTCCTTTTTGCTTTTACTGCCATCTCAACTGCCATCCTCCTGCCCTGATTTCTCAATAACGTAGATCCTAACTTGGCACCTGATTTGCCAAGTTCAAGCACGCAGCTACATTTTAATGGACACACTGCAGCGCCAGCTATGGCAGCGGAGGGAGGGGAAGAGGGGCCATGGCAAGTGTACTGAAGCAGCTTTTTCCATAGGAGCGCCAACAGCATGGATATATTAAATTATATAGCACTAAACCCCAAAGGTCATTAAAGTGGTTTGAAAATTCCTCTGTTATACAGTTATCTTTATAACTGCGTCCTATCTGTAGATGGCGGAACTATGGCTTTCATTCATGTGCCAACCGTGTACGACAATAATTATAATACTACACTCATAAAACCCAATTGCTGCGTGCATGTGCAGATCAACCAAAACTCAGCAGATGGGATTGCGATTATAGACCCAGCTGCAAAAGGAAAAAATCTGTGATATTTGGAGTAAAAACCGAGGCTGTTGGCATTACTATGCTACATGTTCAAAGTGTCATTACAAGCTGGTAATTTATGTTTTGCATGCTAACTGAACGGCCTTTCTTGTGTGTGTTAGTTTGAACGACAATGCATTTTTTCATATGGGAGGAAGCAACAAAATAATAGAGTGAAATTAACCAATCAAAATCATGGTAAATAAAAGTCTCTCTCTCTTTCTTTCTTTTTAAGACTCAAGAGGCAGCTGGCACTCTCAGGCTTTGTTATATTGAGGAAAGAGAACAGCAAACTGCATGCAGTATAGAGTCAGTCTCATTGAAACTAATGGCATGAATGATCTCACACTATTGTAGTAAGACGGAGATTTACTGTGCTTAGTAGAGAACCCATATTATGGAGAAAAGCATCGATCTACTTCCACATTTTATTCACATGAACGACAAACAAGTTATTCACTACTATGCAGTCACATTCAATCCCTTAGTGTCTAAGTCACAATGCCTTCCAAGTCCCTCACACTTTACAGCTGTGCAGAGCACCTAGCCAATAACTACTTGTCTCCACTTCACAGCCAACAGAAAAGGTTTATTAGCCCCTCTTACTTGACCAGTTTACAGTTTAGACTTGTGCTTTTTGGACAATTTTAGCCAAAACCTTTGATTCCTACAATAACTGATCCACTAATGCACTGTTCTCTTCCCCAACCTGTTTTTTATGCCATGCATTAGGCAGGTGGGGGCAGTTGTGACTACACCGACAGTTTCACTTTTTTGATCAGGTTATGAAATTTCTGTGACCTAAGCATTCTGCTTCCAAAATCCCATTGCCTGTTTTCTATGCAAATGGTGTGTGTAAAACCAGCAGAGGTAGGCTAAAATAAATGAAGATAGGAAAGGCAAGGAGAGGTATCCAGTGCAGTATGGGTGCTTCGTGTTCTGGGCCTCTGTATTTACTAATGTCATCCAACAGAGCTAAAAAGAAAGGAAAAACCTGTACCTTCGCTATTGTAAAAACTATTGGAAGTATCATAGTGGTAGCTGTTTCAAAAGCAGGTAGATGCTGGCAAATTGTTTTATGGTTGTTTATGTTTCCTTATCACTGGGAGAGACTAAATAGTTGTGAAAAATAGTTGAAAAGGGCATAGATAAGCCACATGCACAATATGTTTGTGCTCTAATTTCCTGGTTACCTACTTTGCATTACAGCATCCGTGCACGTCTTTCTTAACCATAAGAGGATGCTGTTGGTACATGAACTTTGGCTGTTTCAGAGTACATGGCACCACGCTGCTGTTCCTCACTTTCAGCGTAGCCTAAAGCGTAAGAGATTAAGGATCTGACTAGGAAATCTGTGTACTGCCATTCCTGGCTATTCTACTGGTCTTTTGGGAAACATGAAGTTGATCTACAGAGCACCTTTAAATAGGAAAGCTCAAAGTCACCTCTAAGCCCTCCTTCTCAGATGTGCTGACCTGTACTTCAGTCAATGTCATTGTAGCACCAGTTGTATAAGACTGCAGTCTTGACTTTAAAAACTGTTGCACATTCCTTAGTGGCACACATTTTCTATATATACTTGGGCAAAAAGAGATTGCAGAAAGCCATTGTTTTCTAAAATCCGGCCACACCAGATCTACAGCTGCTGGCTATCATATAATTTATGTTTACTCTTCACTTTCAGGTCAGTCATGCTTCTTAGGGAGTACAAGCACAACAGTTTTCAAAACCTCATAACATTAAATGATTTGTCCCAAAGGAACTGGTGGCCAAGTCGGGAATGGAATCTGTCTTCTCAACTCCTGTTCTTGTTCTTAAAGGTCATTCCCTTGAGCTTCTGCATCCCCTTGATACACACTCTTAATATAGTATAGATGGAAAAATGCTTTAGTATCTCCAGTGCTCTAAGGTATCACTGTATATGCTGCATTTCTGAGTTTGTCTTTTTAAATGTGTATTTTGGTTAGTTCTTACTTCCATCTTCTCAAAACAGCATCAAAAAACTATAAGATCTAGGCTATAAGAAAGAGAAACTTTTAGTTTCAGAACTGTCTCTCTGCTGGGAGCTGAGTGCAGTAATCTCAGCATAAGTGGGACAGGCTGTTGAATTTCTTACTCATAAAAAAAAAAAGTGGCTGTGGGTGATTTGAATTATATACGACGCAGTTTCATGATTCAGAAACTTCTGAGATGCATTGGAACTGCAATTGGAGATAGAGGAAAAGAATTTCCAGTCCCAGAAAATAAAGGTTGGTTGTACAATGATCTTATCAAATCATTTAATAAAAGAAAATACACCGAAAAGAATTCCTGGGAAGTCGGCTGTAGGCATGAGATGGCTCATGTTTGCCCTTCCTGAGAGGGAACACAGGGAAAAGTGTCTTTGTCCCTTTTGCTCTGCAGGAAATGCTGGAGCTGAGTAAGTTTAAGAATCTAATTTTTAAATGCATACTTTCATACCTTTCCTTTATGATTAAGGAAATATGTGGGAGCACAGACTGCTGCAAAAGGATCTGACTAGTGCATGGTACAGCCACAATTTTCAGACACTGTTTTTATGATTGGGCCTGTACTTGAACAGAGATCTACTGCTTATGCCTGGGATTATGCCCAGTTTGAAGGTTTAACTATAAAATGCATGACTTGGTTTTCTTTTTCTAAGGCTGGACATGCTCAAGAAAATCCAAACTGCTTTTTAAAACAAAGCTAAGCTATGCGCAGGCTTCTGAGAAATGATGTACAGAGCATATATGGCAAACATTTGCCTTCAATTCCACAACAAGATTCTGAATTCTGGTTCCCCTGACTTTTTTTTTAATCTTTCTCTTATCTCACTTCTTCTGTATTATTATATGTTACTGATTCTAATCCAAGACTGATGAGTAAATTGCAGTTGGTTAACAGTTTGGTTGGTACACAACTACTTCTCCTTCAGTTCTCCAGACATTTTCTGTGATTCTTTGTTTTCTCATCTCCACACCTTTGAATTGAAGAAAAATAGGATTGGAAGAAACCTCAAAAAATCTTCTAATCCATCCCCCAGCCCCAAGGCAGGATCAATTATACCCCTGTCATCTCTGGCAGATGCTTGTCGCCTTTGCTTTTAAAATCTTCCAGTGATGGTTATTTCACCATTTTTCAAAGCATTATATTAGCTCTTTAAGCTAAAATGGAAACTCCTTGGGTGTCTGCTGTAATTTTAAACCAGTGCTGCAAAGAATTGGATGTAAATGTGCTGTGGTATATGACTTAAACAGGACATAAATTGCCTATAACCTTTGGGCAATGCATCTCTACAGGGGCTCTACATAAGGTTGAAATTCATCTTTAATGAACTCTGCTATCACGAATCTTTCACAGCTTTTGCTATCCTTTTAAACATGATAGTTCTTGCCATTTGATTACAGAAATTAGCTTAATTATAGATTGATGCCAGGCGTATGACGAAACACAAATATACAGAAAATTATTCAGTAAATTTAAATACAAATTCCTATCCACTCTACACACACCAACAGATTTCTACTAGATAAATGTGTTTATAGGAACTGCCATTTTTATAATTCTAGTCTTACTGAGCAAAATAGCCTACTTCTATGCTGAGGGTGGAATATTCTTAACTTTTGGTCTACTTTGTATGTTTTCTGTTCAGATGGAATTTGTTATTAGAAATAGGCTCTTGCTACTACGCTTACAGTAGAGCTATGTCAGCATAAAGAAAACAACCATCATAGTATTTTAAGACCTGTGGGTCAGTATTTTAAGACTGTCAATTTTCTGCAGCCAAAATATAATACTTTGGAGCCAAGGGTCTTGGGTGTAAGTAGTATATTCTGTTAATTTCTGAAAATGTTGGGATTTTATTAATAGAAGTCTACTAAGATTGAGAAGATAGAAATCAGTCACCTTTAAAGGGAAAATACCTGGGTTATTTTTGTTTTGTGTTTTGTTTGTGATGCTGAGGAATTAAAGAAAAAAAATCCCATGTTCTATCAAATGCTTAAACTTGGTGACAAAGAAAACTAGACTTCAGGACTTGAATTATGACTTAATGTTATCTAAGGTACCTCTACAGAGGTGCTTAAAAGTCTAAGATTTGTAGGAACTTTTTAGAACATGGATCGTTTTATTGGATATCAGTTGCAAAAACTGGAAAATTAATAACTACTTTATCTTTTGAACTTGGTTCTTTGATTATTGGTTTTCTTTTGTACATTGCTACGGTTAGCTAGAGATGGTTCCATACACATTTCTCTTACATTAGCTTCTTTCTACAGGATGTTTTTAGTTTTCCTAAAGCTGTATTCCTCTTCATTTCTGTATTTTCAGAAACTGTTTATTGCCATCCTGTGCTCGGAAAAGAGTGTATAAGCTTGCCCTGGGGCCACCTCCCATTCACAGTCTTGCACATGCTGGACTTACGCAAGCCAAGTGAAGAATACAAAAGTCTCCTCTGGAGAAATGGGTGGGATACGCCTAGGTTCGGGTAGCCAGTGGCTATAAAACTGTTCTCGTCTAACAAGGTCGGTTTGCTTTAGAGTGCTAATCATCAGCTGAGAGAGTCCAGGAGGCCAGCTGGAATCCTCATACCCTTTTTCTGTTGTTTTCTGTCTGATAGCTCTGAGTGTGTCAAGGGCTTCTTGGTAGCAGAGAGATGGAGGAGGAGAGATCAGAGGAGCGCATGGTATTGTTCAGTGGCAGTACAAATATGACTTACTTTCTGAGGCTGTCACTTAGCACTCATGCTGTGATACTGTGCAGGAGGGTTCTTCAGATGGACAGTAACCAAGCAGATACCTCAGTGCCTCTGCATTTTTTGGTTTGTGAACCAGAATAAGCTCCAGTGGGAACACTGAGAATGGGCCCTCAAAGCATGCCTAGCCATTCTTCTCTCCCATGATACAGTCCTGTGTTTAATACTGCATCAAGCTAACCTTTGTAAAATTGTGTCTATGTTTGCAGAGGAGTAGGAAGAAAAGATCTTGCTAGGATATAAAATATGTTTGATGTGCTAAAAGAGTGAAAAACTCTACAAGCAAAGTGTTGACGTATCTTATCTCAGTTGTCAGAAGTGGCTTGTGAAATCCAATGAGATGAAGTCCATGCTCTGCATATGGACAGTACACGCATTTCTTGAAGTAACTAATTTCAAGCTGGTTAAGCAGCCTTCAGACTCACAAAAGGTGCCTGCAGCGACAAATGTAAGTAGGTTCTTCCTTGTCTTTGTGCTTGTTTACCTTGTCACTTCTTTCCTTTCCACCTCCATATTCTCCTGTTATATCCCACTTTCCAACAGCCTGATGTTTTTGCGTTCCCATACCTTTAATAGTTGTAAGTTAACAGGGGAATGAATTGGTAACTTGCAACATCCAGGTTTTGCTGTTATTTCTGACTTTTTTCCTTAGAGAGCTAGGGAATATCTGAACACAGAACACAATACCCTAATATCTAAGGATGGAAAAGCAGTTAAAAGGACATTGAATCGAAGAGAAGTAAAGTGACACAGAAACTAACAAGCAAGTGTTAGATAGGCAAGTAAGTGTAAAGCTGAAGTTACACCAGTGCCAGTTAATGAGTTTCTAATAAGGTATGCAGATGGTATCCAGGAGGGCTGTGCCTGCAGGGAGTGTAGGTCCTAATACGCATCAGCAGCTTCATGAAAGAAGATGCAGAAACATTTGTGTGACAAATGGGTTGTTAAACCTGGTGCCACTGGTGGAGAAAGAGCTCCTTTACCTCCATCATTTAATTAAAAATGTTCTACTTGGGTAGTTTGTTCTACACAGGGAGTTTGTTCTACATAGGTAGTTTTTGCTGTGGGCTTTAAGATGTAAGATATTGGACTCGCTGCATGTGATAACATTGCATCAACAATGAGCCTGTTCTCTAGTGTGCCCGGGCAGATCTTTCATTCAGGACAAAGGAAGTGTGGTCTGTGTTAAAGATATAGTTCAACTTTCATAATAAAGCAATGTGAATGATGAATGAAGGCACTTACTGAGCTGAAAGTACACACACCAGATTGGGCAATGTTGATCTTTGTGCAACAGTCAGCTGAGTAAGAGAAAGCTGGGATTGAATTTTCAACTGTCTCAGGCTGACCTTCATTTTATACCTTTTTTTAGCTGCAATTAATGCATCCACTTGTCAGGGAAGTAGTTACTGAAATTTTGCCTGCTACTTATTTACACATTTGATGGTACAAAAAAGGCAGATATTCAAGCTGCACTCACAAAAAATTGCAAAAGTTGTATAAATTGATATGCAATTAACATATGCAATTATTCAAACTGTTAATTTAGAAGGTAAGATTCCCTATTCACTGACTGATTGTGAACAATGTCTCTCCTCCCTTTTCAACCCCCCTCCTCACTTTTTTCTTATGAAATCAAGCCCTGTCTTTTTAGTAGATTATTTACCATGAAGAAATACCTTGATTGGAATTCAAGCTGAAACAGATTTTAATTTACAAGGAGTGTTTGAAACAGATTTTCAAATGGCATAGCAACACAAAGGTAATTCACAGAGGCGTGTGTTTAAAATAAGGGACTAGTTTATAGGAAAATCCGGAATGTGGGCTGGAACGTGTTCCAGAATTCCACCCTCTTGTCCTGGCTACACAAACAATGTGACTGAGGCCGGCCAACAGTTGTCATGTTTAAATAGAGAGAGAGAAGGAAAGTGGCAAGAATTCCCTCGGCACCATAATCCCTGCAGCCTTGCTACTTAGCACTTTTAAGAGAAAGGCAGATACAGGAAGCAAGAATAAGAAATAGCACACTTCATCTCTTCTCTGCAATAAACACTGCTTAGAATTCCATCTAAGCTGGGAGAATAAACATTTTCAAGGCTTTTCTCTGAACACTTGATCTCAGTGACTAGAACAGTTCATTTTCTTAGCTCACTCTGCTTTTCCACTGGACGCAGCACTGTCAGCTTTGTACATCTTGCACTCCGAGACATAACTTGAAAACCAAATCCCTGGTTCTTTACTTACAACAAATCCTACGAACTTTAACAGGATGTTGGCTTTAGTAAAACTACTAGTCTTGACATTGTAACTGCTTCTGAGTTGGCAATTGTGGAAAGAGTTAACGAACCTATTGCTAAGGCAATGACTCTTGCATAAGGGAGTCTTAAGCTATGTTGAGCTAAATTCCTCACAAGGCAATTTGAATTGATGGGCCTTTATAACTACTCAGTCAGAAATGAATGCATAATGCACGGGCCCAGGAATGTCCATCCCACCTGGAGGCTGGCAGGTATCCCTCTTGTGAACTGTTTGTTGCATTTATAATTGATATGAATTGAATGGTTTTATGGTCCCCTTTAACTTTTTTGTAAATTGACTGCCTGCCCTTTAGCATTATGAAAACTGGGGGATGTAGCAGGCTTCTTTTTGTGGGTTGTGGCAGTGAATGGCTGGAGGTTTTCGTTTTAATGGTCTCCAAAAATATGTATACTGCACAACAACTGCCCTGTCTCCCCACCTATACAGTAAGTTTGCCACCCACTAAGTCTTTTCATTTTTCATTGGCTTTTTTCCATTGACAATGTCAAGTTCAGACAGCGACATACGAAAGGGTCAAATACTTACACAGGTAGAAGTTCTTAATGCAGTCTCTCTTAAGCATGGAGCTTCAAATTCAGATAAGGAACAGCAGATCTTTCTCTCTTATTTGTAAGTGCCTCTGAATTATGTGTGGCCTCGGCCTTGCTTAGGGCATTGAGATGTTGCCATCTTCTAAATATTCATCTTTCTATTGTTACTTTTTAATGCAAATACAGGAGACTGGGGAAATCTGGGTCTGTGACAGCTTTTACTTTAGACTTGTTGTTAGAACAGGTACTTTTGCCTTTGTGTTTTTTTTTTTTTTCATCTGTAAAATGGGAAAACTAGTGGCCAGCCTCCCAAAAGCTCTACTGCTAGACTTAAGCAACTGATGTTGTAACTCATGGGAGATTTTGAGTAAAAGGCAATCAGTATGCTAAGTGTTGCATAGCTATTAATCTCCAGGCGAGGTTTTTCAAAGAGCCGAGCAGTCAGTGGTTGTTGTTGACTTCCAATTCAACTCCTAAAGGAAATGCCAAAATAATCAGAACTTCTGCTAGAGGCTTAGTGCTTCAGGAAATCAATCATCTGATTTGAAGATGCACGTGGTCAATTGAGCTCTTCTGAGAATCTGGCCCCTAACGGCTATATTTAAGGTTGGCACATCCTTCTTACACAACTGGCATGCTAAATATTTTGAAAAGCTCTTCTTTCATTTTTCTCTTGTTTCTGAAAAGCAATGTTTACAATACAAGCTTTGAAATATATTTCCTTCTTATTTTGCTCTCCAGGAGACCAAAGTCTCCTATTTATGAACAGATCAGGCAATTACAGCCTGCAGTTCCCCACCCAGTTCTATCAATATGCCTGCATCTTGACCTGGGGGTTAGGAAGTAGTTTGTTCTTTATGCCCAATCAGTCCTCAGCTATCAAGAAGTGTTTTTTTCTCACGCAATATCACCAACTAGCAACCAAATGGAAGCCATTACATGACTTTGCACATGTATCATATGGTAATAACTTGAGATTGTCAAGTGAAAGTGTCCAGAACCCATTAACAACATTTTGAAGTAGTCAATACCCCTCAAAATAACTTTCAAGCCTGTTGTTGAGCAATTGATTGTGTCATAGTCTTCCCCTTTAAAAAGCAGAGCACAGAACAGAGTTGTAGGGCCACTGCCACAAGCATTTGAAAATGAGTTGCCATGCATAACTCTCTCTATCTCTATTTGTAAACAGTTGCAAAGGATCAGATTTTTCTTCTGCTTTACTCTTGTAACTAGAGCAAGTCAGATGCGTATATAACTTGGATCTGTAACCACCAGTAGACTTTTGCTTGTATTAGCTTTCAGGTTGTTTGCATTTGTTTAGTTTTGCAAAAAAGTACATTCCAAGTTATCAAACCCTCAAATATTTGTTAGGAAGAGCCTTTGTTACGCCTGTCCTCAGTTATGAAAGCATGAAATGCTTTCACAAAAAAATGATCTATAAGAATGAACTATGAATGCTATGACTGATGCTGAGAAAAGAAAACGAGTCAAACTTGTTCTTAAAAACTCCCCCATTCTTCTGGGAATTTAGGACCATTTCTTAACACATAGTAGTACGTATAGTAATACATATGCCCCTGTAGTACCTAGATACAACAGAAAGAAAGGATTTCCTATCCCCTTTTTTCCCCCTTGAATTTCTTGTATTCCAACACAATTTTTGTGTGAGATTTATCTGGATTATACTGACTTGCCATGCTCTTGGCAGCAGTGTTGCTTCCTATATTTAATCTTCCTTAAGACCGCTCAAATTGTTGTATTAGGCATGCCTGTTATATTCATTTTGAGTGCAGAGAAAAGGGCAGCTGCTTTAACAGTTGTCTTTTCTGTTACAGTCTTATCACAGGAGCTATAAAAATATGGATGTCTTTCAGTATGCATAATTTTATAATCATGAATAAGCTTTGTGCTGCACTGATTCCGGAGAAAATGAAAATTGCCACTGTAGGGCTCTGTGTTGCCAGAAGCACGCGTGTACCTGCGCACACAAGCACATGGCAGACTAGAGAGAGATGTTGCAAATGCGCCTAAGTCTTCCTATATGCATAATGTGTCCTTTAGGTGGTGCCATTGTGTTTTTTTAAGATAAGATTGCAGCCTCGAGAGCATGTAGGACACCGTAACAAAAAGGATGCAGTGCACAATACATCCTTATACCCGAGGTGACTCGGAAACATCTGAGTGTACAGAGCTATCTCCACGCACAGGATGTAGTGTCGTTAGAGTAAATATAGAGCGGCTGGTGTCAACAATGAGGAAAGCAAAAGCTAGAAGAAGAATGGCAACTTGAAATAGCCAGGAATCTCTCCTTCAAAAAAGAGACACAGTTTAGCTTTTAAATGTTCACATTACTGAGGAAGGAAAAGTGAAGAAATTGAGGGAAAGTACATAGCTATCTGCAGCAGGGGTGATCCACGCAGGCTGGATCTGAAGTGCCAGGCGACTCCAAACCCATCCCCAAACCAAGTGTGGGCACGGTGGTTGGGTTCAGGTCGCTCCGGGCTGTGGTGAGTCATGAGGAATCTTACAAGTATGCAGAGAGAAATTCCTAGGGTGGGTCTCAAAGCAAAAGTGAAATATGTTTTGTCCACATCTCAGACAATTTGTTGCTAAGTGGGCAGGCAGGGTTGCCTCATAGCAGGGACGGGGAAGGAGCAGGAAAAGCAGGAGGCTGAATGCCTGGTTTCACATCTCTGGCTCTCCACTTGCTTGCTGTGCATTTTTAATACATCTCCTAAACTGCGTTCCAGTTTCAAGCAGTGTTGTTTTCCTTAAAGTGATTTAATGTATTTTAGGTGCTTTGAGAATATTGCATTAATGGTGCACACACACAAAACGTTACTGTCGTTGTGGACATATTGTTTAGATGATGTTGTCTTAAAAATCGAGGCACCCTCTGTCCCATGTTTTCTCACTATATACAGGTCAGAAAAGCACAAAGGTACTGTACGTCTGAAACATTTCCAGCAGCTTCCCTGGACCTGCTTCCAAAGCTCATTGAAATCTTGTTAACAGAACGCTCTACCTCCCTCTGATACCTCACACTGCAAAACAGCTTTGAAGGCCTAGACTGAATAATGAAGGAAACAAGGGCATCTGGGGTCCATTATTTACCCCATTTCATAAGGCGCTTCTACAAAGTCTGCTGCCTGCCTTTTCAGATCCATGACAGAAATAAATACAAAGCCTGGAAAGAGCGAGCAAGTCAGAGTTGTCTGCTGCCCTCTCCACTGCCCCCCTCCCCTTTTCTTCCTGTTTCACAGGACACATTTGTTTCATCTCAGCTAAATGTAGTTCTCTTTCTGCCCAAGACACTTGTTCTTTCCCCTTCACGGACTGTTTATTGCAAGGAGCTCCTTCTTGCTTGGGAAGATGTCTCAACACCTTCGGATGTTTCTAAAGGAGGCCAGTGTGAAGCTTGCTCACTAACAGATTTTATTTTATTTTAATTTTTTTTTCTTGTCGAACTGACAAGGACTTGAAGACTTGAATTGCGACTGCGGCTGTGTTACAAAAACATGTGTGAAATGTCAGTAAAGTGATTCCCATCTCAGTGTGCTAATTCACAGGAGGGTATTTTAGAGTAATGGGAGTAATCCAAAATGTTAATGCATCCAAAAGGCTGGAGCTGTTGTGGAGGCAACAAGGTGTGGAAATTTTCTCCAAATTCCAGAGTGCCTGAGCATTTTTAAAAGGCATGGCCAAAAATGCTGCTACATTGCTTGTGAAAATAAGTGGCTTTCTGGTGAAAACCTTCCAGAAGGCTTGGCCAACATCAGAGCACTTGGACTAAGCACTTAAGGCAGCTAGTGTAGGTGAAGGATTGGAGTGCCTACGTAGTTACAGAGGAAATATCAGTTGCAAACAGTTGATTGAGGAATGTTTTGTTTGTGTGATTTTTTTTCTGACTAGATGATAATTTATACTAATTTCTTAGCTGCATAATTTGACGTAGTTCTCTGTATAAATATTGGCACCTCTAGCTTCTGTCCACAGACTTTGAGGGGTTACACGGGGGGTGGAGCAATTATTCATGAACTAAACCCTACACTTATTAAAGTCCTTTGTGAGAGCTATCACTGAAGTTCCTTTTATTTTTATTTATTTTACCCAGATAGGACATCTCCTGCTTTAGCCGCTTCCACTTTGAATTAGCTGAACTGACAGTTCCAAATAAAGTTTGTTTCTTGAGTAAATGAATGTCTGCAAGCCATCTGAAATTGCCTTTCCTTTTGTAACAATTCAGAAATTTCAATAATGTTAATAATACCTCAAAAGAAGACCACAGCAGGATGAAAAAAATAAGAGAGTCTTTAAGTAGTTATTAATTACAGTCCTAAAACCAGCTCTAATAATAATTTATTTGTCCTAAATGAGGGTTCGGGTCTAAAAAAGAAGCCTAGACAGTGCACATCCTGAATTTTGGAGCTGCTGCAGCCTTTGCCGTTCAGTTCTAGCCATTCAAGCCATTTTCAGGAATGAGATAAGGTTTATGTTTCAGTCTCCCTGCCTATTGTTCAAGGAGTAAATGATCTTGTGTTCTCTAGTTTGGGATCAACTTTACTGGACCTTATGTGCCTGAAATGTCACCCAGAATTAATCTCTGAGGTGCAGAGGCTGTTGCTGATTTCTTTTAAGTGCACAAAGCTGCTTCCTGGTTATATTTATAAAACTAATGGGTGACTTTTTTTCCTCTCAGAGAAAATGATAAATCTCGGAGTTCACCAGCATGTGTTTCACGGGCAGTTACCAACCTATGATCATGTGCATATCGTCTAAATAAGAGACAGAAAAATCTCCCAGAAACAGCATGAGTACCATTTATCTTCCTCCCATAATAATTTTAGGCTTAGCCAACAAAGTATCTCACAGGATATTTAGCTGACAGCCCACACCACCAGCCTCTGCTGAATCATCGTCATATTACATGTGCCATTCCTATTTCTTTTAGTATTAGAGAGTACATTGCTTTGCCACTAAAGTAACTGCCAGGCAAAATAATGAGTCAGTCCTTGTAAAAAGCAAATTGAAAATTTATGTCTAATTCAACCATGGCATCTCTTACTTGGCTTTCAAGCCTCTGAGGTGCTACATAAAGATTTACCTGTCTTCAACAACATGCTACCCACCAACCACTGTTTCTTTACAAAAACAAGCCCGAAAGAAAACCCCAAAAAAGGCTAACACTTTCTGCCAAGCAGTAATCACATTCTGCTCTCTTGCACAGACAAGAGAAGAGTGGAAGATTTGCCTGTCCTTAATCAAAAGCTTTTTGTCGTACTTTCGCTACCATTTTGGAGGTATATGTGAAGGCTATTCACACAAGCAACGCGAGGTGGTTTTAAGGCATTTCATCCATTTCTTGCCACTGAAATCAGAACAATGGCACAGACTGCACAAGCAAAATCCAGACACTTACAGGTTAGCAAGGTTGCCTTGGACAGGGTACAGGGGACTGTAATAGTTCATGTTTGATTGCAATCTTCTTTTATATTTGGAGGAAAATTGCATCCTTTCCGTGCCTCATTTTCACCATGCTTAGTATGGAGTAAGAAGGGTATATGGAAACCAATTAGTGATTTATATGAAAAGCTCTGTGGAAATGCCAAGCATCGAGCCTTTGATCAAAAACTGGTGAATAGCACAGGCAGTTAAATGAAGAGGGTGGTTGCAGTCTAGCTGTAATTATGCACATCTTGCTGGCCTCACTTTTCTATGTACCTCCTTGGGTACAACACATGTTTGTTAGGCTGAAGCTAATGCGGTGGTGAGTACCGCATACTGTTACATGCTTTGCAGGCATTGCTGCGTTACCGCCTGGGAGCTGCAGCTGTTAGACTTTGAAACATCACCAGTAGGTAACTAACTCTCAAGGGAGCTAAGTCTAAGAGGTATCCTATGGTGTCATGGCCTTAGAGCTGCTGAGCATACATGTGCTGTGTTCTGGATTGGCTTGGTTTCTCCTGCAGCTCACAGCCTTGGTTTGCTCTTCATTGTGTCATTTATCTCGTGTTAGTATCCTAGGCTTTTGTCTGTTTAATCTCAGTTTTTGAAACAACTTGGTCTTTTTCTCTGAGTTTCAGTATGGTCCTTGCTGCTTTCTACATATTTACTATTGCCCTTCTTGCCCATTGGTCATTTGTTTATTTCTTTCTTCTCTATTCAAAGTGAACTTGATAGTTTTCACAGTTGGAGCCTGCTTTTCAGAAGAGTGTGATGGCATACGAAGTCCCTGAGAGTTGTACAGTTTCCAGTTGTGTCAATAATTTGTTCCAATTAACCATAGGATGTAAAATGAATAAAGAATAGTTACATCCCTAAAATGTTATGACTGCTATTTGTCTTGCTCCAAGGTAGTCTGGTAGGTACAGAAATACTGCTGATTCCTACGGCCAGAGAACACAGGTACAAGCTCATCTTGTCTAAATTCATAATTTGGGAATTAACTCTCCCTGTGGTGTAGCTGAGTTGTTCAATCTATTAGTCTTAGTTTTCTTCCATGTTAAATGGAGGTAATGCTAATTAATACTTAGTTATCTTGTGGTGTGTTGTGGGGTTAATTAATGCTTGGAAATTAAAAGATGCTGTTTAAACACTGTTGGGGATCAGAGAGGAAACAGTGAAGTTGTCTGGATTCATCCCAAACACGATGGCTTCATCATATTTACCTACATGTTTTTCTGCTTCCTTTCATCTCGGAAGACACTTGGCTTGTCAGTTTGCTCACAAACCTCAGTGTACACCCATACAGGTGGCCGGATGGTGGGGGGAGAACTTGGGGAGAATTTGGTGGAGTGCACAGAAGAAGAAGGGAAGAGTTTAGTCATCTGTCAAATTAGTAATACCCAGAGTGATCTGAACTCTTGTGCTCCTCCTTTCACAGCACACCTGATTTGGCCCTCCCAAACCATATATATGTGGTTAAAAAAATTAGAAGCCGCAACAATGACACAAACTGTTACTGGAACTATTTTTAAACTGTCTCTTCTTCATGATCTACCTGCCCCTTTCCCTTTACTTCAGTCTGCCACGTGTTTCCTAACCACACTTACATCATCTTGTCTTTACAATTTCCCTTCCCTCTTGTCCTTGTCCTGTTCTTCATCCTCCTCCTCCTAGCATTTTCCACTTCCAGGCTCCCAGTTAATCCTGTGATGCAGTCTTCCTAACTGTCCCTATGCCTCTGTCTCTCATCTTCCTTGCAGAATTATGTAGTGTGATGCATTCATCACACACCCTTAATCTGCTCTTTGCCCAGTGGTTCAGGCTTGCCAAGATAGTGTCTGATTGTTGCAGACTGAGATACTGGATGCAGGATTAGGTAGATGGCTGAATGATTGATGAATCAGGCTCACAAGCACATCTTGTTAAGACTAAGTTTATCAAATCCATAAGGGGGCTGCTCAAATCCACTGCTGTCCATCTCTTACTGGCAGTATCTCTCCTTGTTGCTAAAGTATTTATCAACTGGTCATATCCTACCTGGTTTTCTGCATCTTCTTGATATGCTTTAATGACCAATTTCATCATCATGGCCACATGTTCTTCTTGAATTATTATGTGTGTTTGTTTGTTTGTTTTCTCATCTTTTCCACAGAAAACCCTGCAATATCCTGGTCGAGTTATGGTCATTTCTAGTAAACCTTCAAATATTCCCAGGTCTATTTCTTTGCTTTCCCTTTTGCAGTGGTCTCTCTCTCTTTTCCTTCTCTTTTCTTGCCCCCACTCTGCAAAACATCTCTCTCTTTCTTAATATTGCCTTGCAACCAATACCTTTTTCAAATTTTGCTTGCCATTTCGTAACTCACCAGTACTCTCCACAGGCTTCTTTCTCCAAATTCCTGTGGTGTGGTCTGTCTTTTGTTCTGCAATAAACTGTTGCTCATGTAAGTGGTTCTAGTGAATGTCATCTCTGCAGACTGCGAAGTCCCTGATGCAAAGAGCTGATTTTGCAACATGTATGCACATTTAAAGTGAGTATGTACATCATTTGCAGGTCCTGGCCTGTATAACATTGCTAAATACATGGGCCCAAGCATGGCCTTATGCCTGCCCACCAGCTGTGCTTCCTGTGAGCAATTAGTGATGGTTTGAATTCATCACATGCAAAAGTGCCCTTTAGTTCTGAGGTTGTCTCTGCTTAAGGTAATGTTCCCTTAGCCGTGTGAAAGGAACCGTAAACTCAACAGCGTTACCATCATAAACATTTTATCTTCCTCTTTATGTTTATATAAAGATGTCATGCACAATAAAAAGAGGCTATACGTTTATTAGGGACCAGAGATAACGAGAGCACTAACTCATGTGGGTCGGAGTCCCTGTAAACTGGAGGGGTAATCGTGTAGATGCTCAGCGGTAAGATAGCTCAAAGCACCCACATCCTGACGTGAACCAAAACGTGTATGTGCAAGCTGTGAAGTGTTACAAATAATTGTATTATAGCTAACAGCAGTTACCTGCACTGGGTAGGAATCTCGTGTCCGTAATGAGTTTAAGCAGGTATGTGTAGTAAGCAGGTGTTTTCCTATAGGCACATCTCACATGCAAGCATGTGTTACTGGATGTACCACAGATCTGACATTCTTCTTAGTGAACTTGGGAGAAGAATGAGGTGGAAAAGGGAGGGGGAGCAGAAACCAATCAAAGAAAGCAATACTTTTTATCAATCATATTTGATGCTATTCTTTCTCTCTCTTTCATCACTTTGATCTCTCAAATAAAACTGATACTTTGGACACTTTCCAAACTCTTAGCTTTGCAGTCTGAGAGGGCTCTGGGTTAGCTGCTGAGGGTATGTGTTTGCAATTATGCATTTGAAAGTATTTTCCCCTCCGCTGAGATAACATTCTTTTTGTGTTACCACACACTTCTGCTGTCTCGTTTTTCTTCTCCCATGGCACTGTAGGCTGAAAGGCCTCACTGCATTCCCCCTCCTCCCCCGATCTTTGCAACTGATATCTGAATAAAATACTTTACTCTGCTGGTATTTAACCTGCTGAGCCTTTCACTTTCTAGCTGTGAAACAGACAAAAAGGGTATCATGCAGAAACATCCTGGCAGTTTCATTTCTTAATATGCCTCCAAGGTAAGGTGAGATTGAGCAGGGGTGGGAAAATTTATACCAATGTTAAGGATCTTCAGCATTTTATTTATAGATTAACATTCACTGAGAGGAGCTTTACATTTAATTTTCCAACCAATATTTTTCCATAAAAGAGAAAAAATTTGGAAGCTCTTCTTTGTTTTGTATCTGGCTGTAATTCAACAGATAATATTTCTAGGAATTATGATCTGTCTAGGAATTATGATAGATATTATTTTTTTTATTACCTGATAAGTTTTGGCTTCAAAGTAATGAATATATGGAATTATATCAGTTATTAGCATAAGAAGATAGGCTCTTTGTATTCCCTGGCAAATACAATATTCAGCTCAAGTTTCTTGAGTTGAATAGCCAGATTCTGTGTGACCCTATAAGCCCTTTACACTACCACCTGTTCTACCAAACTTGATTTGTCTGACCTTGGACTTGCTCACTGTGGTCCAAGAAGGAAATACTATTTCTCCCAAAAATGCATTGCATTCAGCATCAACAAGAAACATTCTGTAAGTATAATTTAAACCTTATACATGGACTACAGCATTCAAACTTTAATACACTTAAAGTGATTGGGGTCAACAGGAATTTGAACACTACTGTCTTAGGTCTGATGTAGCATACTTCATTTTAAGTCTCTGTGAAAATTAAGCATGTGGAGTCCAATCCTTGGTAATCCTTCCCTCCCACTGACTTCGTGGTTATACGCACTCTTTCCCTTTCATACATGTGTGTGTGTGCTTGCGGCCACATGCACCCACACACTGGATTTTAAAAGAGCAGCTTGTTGCGGCGAGAGACGTGTCCTGCTTGTGTCTTGCAAAATGTAGGATGGTGATCCAGCAGTGGAATCGTTCCAGGTGCTAAGCACTGAAATACTCAGTTGTTTCCTGGTTAGACCAAAGCCAAAGCCTTTTGAAAATTTCTCTAATTTTTAACAGGAAGCAAGAAATGTTTCCGTAAGCCTGAAGATACCAGGGACATGATATGGACTTCTCCATGCATTGATTTTGTGAAGAACTGAGGGAGTAATGGGGCTTAAAGTACTGGGTGAAATAAAACAAGTAGTTCTAACGAGGTTCCCTGATGTTAATGGCAGTGCATATCCAAAGTGAGGGCAGGATTCTGTAAAACCGAGACCTAATGTCAAAACCGTCCTAAGTTTATTTCTTGATCACAATTTTAATGTTTTTCAGAGATCTCCGCATGTCCTTATGTTAAACTTGACAGTGAAATGCTCTAAAGGTAATGTTAATCTTGTTGATTTTATACAGGTCTGTGGCATAAGGATTGTTCACATAATAGTCTACATGGCTTGGACCCAAACCCAGTAATTTAATTTGGAAAAATCCAAAAATAAAATTCTAAATAACCAGCAAAGTTAACACTAAAATAGTTGTAGGGTATGGAGAAGTCAATTAATTAAAGCATAAACATTTCTTGGTCATCTTTCTTCTACTGTCTTCACCCAAGTTATGAGATGGGTAAAGCAGAAAATTCATTTCTACTGAAGTCTTACAATTGTTGTCTGGCCGAGTAAGATTAAGCTCTCTGAAGGCAACAAGGCAGTTCAGAGAACAAATGGGCTGAGTGGGGCCTTAGTGCCTGATCTTTCTGAGGTGTTGTATGTGTTCAGCAGCCACTGATGTTCACAGGAATGTATCCCGTTTCTGCTGAAGTCCGGAGTTGGTCTTACTTGCCTTAAGGAAAGCACAGCTGGCTGAAAAGGAATTGATAGTGCTGAGTACTTGGTAGCATCTGATCTCAAAAGATGAGCTTTCAGTGGATGAGTCTCCTTTTCCATGTCACTTAGGCTTGGGTGAAAATGTATATTAGAGTAAATAGCCATTTTGAAGGCATGTTTCACAGGACTGGTTAGTCATGTCTGCTAAAAGGCATGGGCTTGCTCTGTTGTGAACTGCTGTAGTCAAAGGCGTTACGCTGACTTACACCGATGAAAGATCCATCCTCTTGCATGAACCTGCAGCCTATTCCCACTTGATCTCAGCAGTGCTGCAGCCACATTTATGGTATGCCATATGATAAAGGACATGATGCTGAGCATCGCCGAGCCTCCCCTCCCCCTGTTTCTGACTAATGTCTTTTCAGTGTGGGAGCCGAATCCTGATACGCGTGACACAAGCAGAGTACGTGGGAATTAGTTCCATTAAAGCCATGCCATATGGCTCGCAGGGTGCTCTGTGATACCACTATGCTGCCTGACAGTCTTTCCCTATGGATGGGATCAGCGCATATTCCCTGATTTGCACTCTTTTTTAGCGTATCAAACAGGGACAGACTTTTAATTAAAAATGACATCATCACGCTGCTGCTAGCTAGTTGCAGGCAGTCCACATATTAACGCTGCTTGTTTCAGTTTTCAATGATCCTATTATGAATTGTAACCTCATTACACAAACCTTGCTGTACAGTGGAATTTCAAATGGGGTTTTGTGGTTTTTAGAACTTAAACAGCTAGAATAAGCACAAAGGCAGTTGCGGTCAGGCAGCTTCCTCTCTTACCGCAGCAGTTGTGGAGATGCCATTCCAGTGACCACTGTTTCTACAATGAGTCAGTTTCATTTTTAACAATCTGACTCAGTTCTCTTCAAAGGGGGCAGCATGTTATTTCTGCATGATTTTTGTGTGCATGACTCTGTGCAGAGGGGTCAGTGCCAACTTAACCCTTTGGGATGCAGCCTCCAGGAGCTGCCTGGCTGCTTCTGGTTGTGGGAGGTGTAGTCCGAACACACTGCACCGCTGTGTGTACATCTGTTTTGCCAAACATGCCTCGTGTTTTCAGCCATCAGAAAACCTGGTCTTTAGCACAGCTTCTTCCACCAGCAAGCCAGCACTCTAGGTGAGCTCCACTGCACCCTGCAGCTATTGCCAAAAAGTCTTGCAAGAAAACTGAGGTTAAAACTTTTCGAAATGCAAGCATTAAATAAAAGTGCATAGATCCTCAAAAAAAAAAAAAAAAAGTTGTTTGTTTTTTAAAGTTCTAAAAGGTCTAAATAGAATAGCCAGTGGCAACGAGGAGTCCAGTTGTTTCTATGCATGGTGCATTATGAATCTGCAACCCCCCCGAATAACTGCCAGTCGCCTTCTAGAATCGATGGTTAAGTAAACAGGAGTTTATGGAAGTTCAAGCTTTACCCAGCATTCAGCTGCAAGCTCTTAAAGCTCATTCATGTAAATTTCACAAACAAAGAATGCAGCAGTTTTCAACCTTAAAGAAATATAAGAATGTCTTTTTCGTTCCATATGACTCACAGTTTTGTTTTGAAGTTTTTGAGCTTCTCTTAAGGTTATGGAGTGGTCAAGCGAAGCGGAACAGAGTTTTTGAAATCAGGAAGCCTGGGCGCTGTTTCATTCAGAAAAAAAAAGGAGAGAGCGAGAGAGGGAGGGAGGAAAAAAAAGCCCTATTCCTGTGTTTGATTGAAAAATAAAACTGCTGCTCTCAGTGAACCTTTGAAGTCCCCCAGCCCAGTAATTGTTTCACGACATTTGCAGCTTGAGGCAGCAAGAATGTTTGTGGTTGTTTTAAAGGCATCTGAGTGTGGATTCCATATGGTTTATTTTTATTTTATTTTATTTTTTTTTCTGATTTTTTTCTTCCCCAGTCGGAGCCTCAAGTTCTTGTGCATTGCCCTATACCCAGACCCAGCCTACTCTGCTCCTGCGTGAACTGTCTGTGAAAGAACTGAGTGCACGCATTGTAGCCCAGAGATTCAAGCGTGCTTAATTCAGACAAAATCTGTGAATGCCTGTTTAGGCAATAGTTGATTTTAGCCGCGCTTTATCGATACTATATTTGGAGTGTGGCTTACTAAACAGTGTACAGTTTGCTTTCTTGAACAAAAGACCTCTTATATGGCCTATACTTAGAGCATGATACTCCAAATGCTTACTATAGAGCATAGTGCTTGCTGTCATGCTTTCAATAGGTAGCTTGCAGTAGGCCTGATAGTAAGCCATTGGAGTCAAATAAAGGGCCTGATTCACCACTGTGTTCCCCCAGTCTTAAAGCAGTGGAACTGTTTTGTTCAGTGGAACAAGCTGAATAAGATCCAAAAATTGTGAAAGTATGTACTATAGAAACCAAAGAAATCTAAAGTGAATTTAAGACATATAAACTTGGAAGTGTCAAGTACACTTGCAACTCCCCCCGCACCCTCCCAAAAGAGACCGGCCATTATGTACCATATAATAGGTAACACTATCTGCATTGACTACGTGTATTGCTAGGGTCCAGGCCTGGGCTTATTTATGAATTACTGTTTGCAAGCCTTCTTTTGTACTTTGCAAGACAAACTGCAGGAGTACACTGTAATCAGCCACATGTGGAGTTTGTAGCTGGGATGGCAGTTGTCTGCGATAACCCTGGAACTCGCTCGTTTATGGCCAGGAGCAGTTCTGCTGAAGACCTGCGTTACCCATTTAGTCCAGCACAGAGCCAGCCGTAGCGCCAGAGGAGCTGAACCTGGTCTGCTCTAAACAGAGAGTCAAAACCTAGGGGGCACTACAGGCTTGGTCCAGAGTGGTCCTTCATTCGTTCAAGTTGCTTCAGTAACTTCCAGCTCCTGGGGCATGACCAGGGCCTGATCGTGCAGCCACAGAGCTCCTTCCCCTCAGGGTGGTGGCAGCCCGTGGGAGATGAGAGCAGCTCCCCACTGCTAGGCCTCAGTGCCCAGGCCTGCAAATGAAAGGCTATGGCCATGCATGTGGTGCAACACGATGGCAGCAGAGACCTGGAGCAGCACCACTGGTGCTGAGGGCCAAGTTGTTCGCATTAAGGCATTCAACTTTGGGCCAGCTACGTGTGGGTTCAGTGCCCACTCTTGGTTGGGGCGCGTTAGCGTCGCCTCAGGGGAAGCAAGGCCCCATGCTCAGCTCTGTGACAGGAGCGGGCAACAAGGAGGTGCACTTCAAACACACACTGCCAGCCTGAACTTAAACCCTGGGCTATTTCTGTGATGTTACTAAGGCTACGCAAGTAGGTTTTGCTAATGATGTTTATACTGTGTATTTATTATTTTATTTTATTTTTTAATTGAACAATGTGGGTGAATAAAGAGAACGGCTTATGGGAAGGAGGCTGTCACATACCTTATGTTTGATAGGGAACAAAGCAGTGCTGGTGAATGTTCCTGCCTTCCTTTGGTGTTGCATTGTTGGAAAGTCCCCTGGCATAATTTGGGCCAATTTGTGCTCTAGACGGTCCCTGAGAAAGCCTGAGAGGTAAGAGGAGCCACAGGCTGTTCCCTGTGGGTAACTGGAAATGGCCTGCCTCTCTTGGAGAGTCCAAAGGTTTAATAGCATGGGAGCATCCATGCGGTTCTAGTTGCCATAAAGGCCAGGGACCAAAGTTGACCAAAGAGACAAGAAAATGAAAGTTCCTCAGACAAAAATGTTGTGAAAGCAAATTAATGTTTAATATGATTAATGTTCTTTATTCATGGCTATCTGTTAGAGTGAACTCTGCTGTTGTTTTATGCTTTCTCAATACACATGCAGCACGTTACCTTTATTCCTGTCACATTGTCCTGTTTAGTGAGGCCTGGAAAATTTAATTACAAAATAGTGGAGGAGCCTCTTAGAAGGAATCGGATGGTCCTCAGGATCAATAGTAATGACTGGTCTCACATGACAGACCTCCACTGAGGTTAATGGTGCTTGGACCAGTGAGCTAATTCCCGAATACATCCACGTCACCTACACGCCTAAGCAGAAAAGAAAGGGAACTTTAAAGGTATCCAGCTCCACCCACCCTCATCTGCGAAAATTAATCTACCATAGCTAAAGTGTGACAGTGTTTCCAAAGCCAAGCATGATCCATTAGCAGACCTCAATAGTTGTCAGTTAATTCAGCTTCAGCTTACCTCAGAGTGAGCAAGTTAGTTACTGAGTGAGAACGTAGCTGAAGAACTGGATGGAGATGATGTCAACAGATTTACTCAGCAAAACAAAGGAAAACAGACAGAGTCTCGAAAAAGTGCTGGCTTGAAAGACATTCACTAAAACTGAGCACACTCACTGTGACCATATTATGAGAAGAAATGCACAGCTCGTTAAAAGCATACTCCTGGAACCAATGCTGATTTTGTCATTGCATCTCGTTGGGACAAATTTGTGGAGTACGTGCTAAACAGCTCTAAGACCTTGTATGCTATTTGAGCAGGCAATATTTTTATCCAATATCCTACACAAATGTAGTACTTATCTGTTCATAGACAGCTATGGTAGACAGCTATGGTTTGATCAGTTCATCAGGGAGTTATCAATACAATGTGAAAGTAAAAATGCATTGTCACTTGGACTGGAGATTCCATGGTTTGGTAATCCATAATTTAGGAGTGCATAACAAGTTGTGCACTTCCACTGAGTACTGGAGATGGGGAGATGTAATGCCAGAATGCAGTACGGTTTAAGTCAGAGCCAGACAGACACAACTTCTATATGTGTGTGGTCTTACACACACTGCATTCAAACTGATGGAGCAGTAGTGCCTTTAGTTATAAAGGTAGCATTCTGAAGCTCACTGATGTGTCCTTAATGAAATAAATAGGAAAATAAATTTTACCTATTTTGCTCAGATACTGAGTTTGTAAGATTGAAAGCCCTCTGAGTCAGATGTGAACATATACCTGACAAAAAACAACAGGTTAGAGACACTAATGGTGATCTAATTTGTATCTTTGTTACTCCTGACTCAGAGAGTGAGTAGTTCCTGTAACCCCAAAGCAGAATCTGTAGCTCTAATGTAATTTGTTAAAGGTATCTGGTAGAGGTGGGATTGCACTCCAGAAGGCAGTTAAGCAAAAATCATTAACATAAAAGTACAGGGCTTTTTGGGTCCTCTGTTGTTATTATGACAACATCACATATTTTTGGAATGGTGGAGAAATATTATGGATTTCAGTTCAGTAAGTTTTTAAGCAACTAATATATTAGGAAGCGACAATTATGTAATCACTTGGACACTTATAATAGCATTGAAATTTCAATGTAGTACAGAATTTGGGGGTGCTTCTATCAGGGATTATGCTTACACGTTTGTAAAACAAACAAACAAACAAAAAACAACAATTTAATTAAGACTTAAGAAATATAGGTTCATAAGGAAAAAAAGAAAGAAAGATGAAAGAATATAGGAGTAAAATATCAGTCTTGTACATAATATTAAGAAGTCCCCAGGAATGTCATCAGCATCACAGAAGACCTTAGTCTTTGAGTACTGGGAGTCAAAAATACTTGTCTACCAGTTTTCCTATGCCAAACCTGCAATCAGCTGAAGCAGTCCAACTGTGCCCTACAAAACAAATACCAAACCTAGGCTAAATGGTGGAATTTCTGTGAATTCAGGGCAAATGTTACACTGCTGAGGGCTGCATGGGGAGATAAAGGTGGCAAGTCCAAGCTGCAGCCACTGAGGCAGGTGGAACATGGCTGCAGCTGAAAATCCTTCCTGTGAAGTCAGGAATACATGGAGGGGTTAGCTTGAGCGAGTCTTCATGCCACAGTGCCGAACAGTGGTTGAGAGAGCTAGTTCAGACCTTGTCCTTTCAGGAGTTGTCGTTGCAAGGCTACAGTTGTACACAGAAACACAGGGTAAGACATAATTATCATAACAGCAAATTTGGATCCACGACACAACCAGGAGGACTAAATCGTCATCAGAAAGCAAGAACTGGAGTTGTTACATGAATTGCAAAAATGTTTGTCTCAAGGGGAAGAAATTATTTGTAATACTATTGCATGCTGAATGTGGAATGTACTATGAGCAGTCTCATAACTGTGTGTCTGACCATACATTCAAAGGAAAACCATGCACATGTCCTGTTCAGAAGGGTTTTGGCAGAGGAGTATTTTAGATCCAATCTCATCCTAAAGTCCTCTCCTTTTCACTCCATTTTTTGAGGTGCAATGTTACTTTATGTTCTGCATGGCTTTGAGTGAGCCAGTTGATTGAGAGCAGTGCTTTAGAAAAGAGCCCTTTAAGTCACATCCATTTTAATTGGTGTGGTTTAATTATTCTGCTATACTCTAGGATAATCTAAGTACCCTGGAGAGTAGATCTGAAAAAGCTGTGGGGGCTCCATTGTGGTTGGGCAAGCTAGGAAATGTCTTATAAAAGGCACACTGTATCTGACAAGACTAGACTACATTTGTTTGGTATTTTAAATTCCACTAATTTTTGCATGTCTTTGAATTAATTATTCTTCTTTCAACATCAAAGGGAAATAGAGGACATTTTTACTTTTAACAGTTTTGTGCTATAATAATTACCCTGTTGCTTCAATGATAGGGTTGCATGCTTCTTAGGTTTTTGAAATTACAACAGGAAATGCAGCTAATTATAGTTTGATGGAAATTACAGATTTGATTCTTTGTTTCTCAGTGGCATCTGCTCAAGGTAGGTCAAATCCTGCAAGGTGCCAAGCTTCTAATGCCCATTCACTACATCTGAAAAACCTGATGGGAAGTTGAAGATGCCTTACAGAATCTGTCTTTGGTAATGCTTACTGATGTTTTGTCATATGAAAGTGAACAAAACTGTGTCTGCAGAAATGGGTTTCAGTGAAGATCTTGGATTAGAGAACTTCTGACTCTGCCAATGTTCAGTACTAGATCCTAACTTTGTAGCTGACTTCTTTCTCTAAAATTGGCCAGATGAAGCCACAGGATATAAACTTTGTTTTAAGCGTGGGAAAGTTCATTTCAGTTCCAGTTCACCTCTTCATAGTTCAAAGCAAGTTCTACTGAACAGCAATTTTTCACCCTTCAGAAACCATGATGATTCATTTCTGTGAAACGTTTTGATGAGCACTTAGATTTAAGATGATCCTTTTGAATTTCATGCAGCTCTCCATGCCTCAAACAGTCTCCCTGCAGCCTGCACAGCTACATTATTCTTTTTCTCCAACTCCATTCATAAAATGTCCTTCTTTCAGTTCATATTTCATCATCTCTTTCTCCTATTCATACTATGAGAGGGCTCCAAAATCGAACCTTTGAAAACTTGTAGAAAACCACCAAGAACCATGACATGATTTTTTTTTCCTGTGCATGGTATGTTGACAGAATGAGGACTCATGTAATTTCACCTTCCTTAAGTTTTCTGTGGCACTCGTTATATTAATTCTCTGGTCTTCTATTGCAAGTTATAGCAAAATTGATTAAGTGAAAAAAAAATCCGTTTTCTAATCTAAGTATGCATGTCTTCAGAAAGTAGGAATGCAGAACAGGTTGTATATGTAATGTAGATCAGTTCTCATCTAATCTCATTTTTAGTTCATTATTTAAAATAACTTAGAAGCTGCAGTATTCAGGCATAGCCATTTTATCTGTTGGAGACTTAAGATATAAGAAGCCTCGTCACTGTGATTTCTCTCTGCAGTTTTTGTGTGTTAGGGGTGGTCACCTGAGTTTCCCCTGTTCCTTACTGACCCTTCTGCCATGTCTGGGAGGGCCATAACCTGACACTTGTGCTTGGAAACAGGGGTTGTACTTTACTACACCAGCTGCTTCATCGGTTTCTGCATTCAAAAGCTCCGCAGGCTATTTGGGGACTTGTTTATTTTGATGTGGAAGGTTTGAGTGACTGGGAGGCAGGGTAAGGAGACAGCAGGTACTGGCTACCCTTTTCCTGACCTTGATCAATCTGTGTGTGAGCAGTAGAGCCTGGGGCTTCCTGCCCCTGACAGCTGCACCCTGGACAGTAGCAAAAAGAATGATAGAGCTAGAGAAGTCCAGGGAAGGAAGTTTATGCAGCATGGAAGAGTCATATCCTGAGGAAATTGAGTGGAGTATGTGTGTATAACTCTATAGATAAATATAAAGTTTTATTTTTAAGGTATTAAGAACATTAAGTGCGAACAAGAATAGGTCTGAAGAGGGAAAAGATGGAAGCAACAATGGCAGTAAGCCCAGGGGCTCTTTTTCTGAAGAAGATAAATGTTAAAGAAATAGGGAGGGTTGTGAATAAGCATGATTTCTATGAATGATTTTTTTCTTTTGATATTAAACCAATTTGCAGCCATGAAGTTTGACATGTTACTAGTCTGTAGCAAAGCTGGATTTCATTGGCTGTGTTCCTCTTCTTCCATGCCCCTTTTTGGTGTGTCTCTAATCTCCAGTTAACTCCTGAACCTGAGAGGTAGGCTCCTTGTGGAGCCTTTGGCTTCAGCTGGCGCTGAGGTGCCTCCACATAGAAACATGGTAGAAGAAAGAAGACAAGGTTTTGCATTGTGCAGGTCATCACTCCCTGCGTGGATGCACAGCAGTTGGCATGTAAGCATGGGGGCTCTGAATGACACATTAGGCTATCTCTATGTGATAGTCTTAATACCAGTAGTAGGGGTAAACAAGGGCACGCTATAAACTGATTCTAAAAGAAAGTTTTTGCCCTGGGAGAGCTGACAGGCTGCGTGACCAAGGGCCCTTTATGGAGGCAGTGAGAGAGAGCTGCTGCTGGAGTGCTTGCTGGCTGAGAGCTCTCTCCCATACATTTTTGCGTGTACTAACTGCTGTTAGAGGAATGTGGCTGCTGCAGCTTTATCAAATAGGTCATGTGAATTTTAGCAGTAACATATGATCTTCCTTCCGTTCATGGAGCGTAGCTTGTCCTTCCCTCTGTCAGCATTAGCTGCCTGACCTCTTTTACTTGATCCTCCCAGGCTGTGGCATGAAGTCATCTTTTGTGCCTCTTCCTAAGGACACAATACACACCTGCACTCTTGCATTCTGCAGCTGAGAAATGTAGTTAATGGGAGAAACATTTGCAGATGCCGTGTATTATGCAGTGTGTGTTGAGTTGGTGTAGGAGGTCACTAGGGTAAATGTGGATCTAGGGTAGTCACAAGAGACATCAGACAGAAAATCATTGTGAGTTTTGTGACTTATAAAGTTTTCGCATGTGTGTATGAAAAAGAGTAGCATGGAGACTGTCAATTGGAAAACATGGGTCTGGAGTATGAAATGAAGACAGCCTTTGCCAGAAGATCTATTTTTGGCTATAATTATTGCAACTGTAACTTGCTGTTTCTTGCCTGAGGATCTTTGAGTGTCTTGCTCAGGGCCCAGGAGCTCTTGGAGACAGAAGGTCCCTGGATACTCAGGTTTCTGTCGGTCAGGAGCCAGCACAGGCAGATTTGTACATTTACACTCTGGCTTTTACTCGCACCAGTTCCAAGATGAAAAGCAAAGCTAAAATCACAGCAATCAGGAACCTTGTATTGCTAGCAAAAGAAGTCCTCACTTGAAGGAAACTTTTGAATTATTATTCTCACTTGTTTAGAGATTTTTCATAGTGTTTGACCTATGGTGGCATCATGCATGCTGTTGTTTCCGAATTGTATTACTGTCACTGATTACATTTTTGCTTCTTTCTGATAACTGGGAGTACGAGGTTGTTTTCAGAATTTTGTTGTGGTGAAACCAAAGAAAACTCTCCAATGAGAATAGGGAAGGATAATCTTCCGGTGGTAAGTTCAACCCTCATCTCAGCTGAACTGATGTGAATCATAAGTAAATGTACCAAAGCCATTACAATTTATTCAACGTAAAGCCATAAGGTAGGGTCATCGTCTCTGAGTGGTTGTGTACGTGCCAAAAGACAATATGATCCAAGTGCCTCTTGCATTTTTTCAAAAACATTTGAAACTGTAAAAGTTCTCAGAGAAAACTGCTGAATGAAAATAATTTGAGGAAGGAAATCTGCAGTTATAAATTACAGAGCAATTTAGTCCTCATGGTTCCTTTTCAATTATAAACACTTTTGACTATCTGGGGTATTCATTTCCAAGGATGCATTTTTCTCTGTCTGATAGATGGTTCTGAAATCTTAAAAGTGGAATATTACAAGTGGGTAGGCGTGGGAAGACAGTGAAATGGTTTTTAAGTGTGGAAGAGCCGAAAAGGTTTTCAATAATTTTATATCATTTCAACAACATTCTCTCTCTCAAGATGTCTAGGAATTAAAGAAAGGAAATATTTACATTATAATTATATTTCTGTTTATTTAATTAAGTTATTAAGCAGATCTGGCATACAGAAGCAGCTCCCTTTAGTCCTAATTGTTTCTCCTAATGTTGCAATTACAGCATTATTGAAAGAATTCAGCGAAGAAAGGCCTGCAATCTCTGTCAGGATGCAGCAGGAGGGCTGGGGGGGGGATTTTTTCCATGGGAAAGAGAAGCAGTGAGACGGATTGTTCAGCTGCCCCCTCTGAAACAGGCAGCAAATCAGTTTTACAAAAAGAGACAGAAGTCTGCGAAGGGTGGGGGGGTGAGGAAGAAACCTCTCTGAAAACTCTCTCCCTAGTTATTAAACAGTTTACATAGGTCTGCATAGGAGGAGCTTTTTTCCAATTCTTCCACAAAGCCTTCAAGAATAGTAATTTTTATGTCAGAGATATTTATATTAAGAAGCCCACAAAGCCACAGTCTACTTTCCATACACGTAACTTTCATGGATCCATACATAAAGTTTCCATTAAAAAAAGCACTAAGTGTTGTATTTACTGATTGAGCTTTCATTTCTATTATTTATTTTTCTGCTCTCTTTTATTGAAGATCCCTTTCCCATTCAGGAAATCATAGTAAAGACGAGTGGGAGGATAAGGAGCAAAACGAGTATAGAGTTATGGGTGCCAAAATATCTTCACAAATGTGTTTATGAAGTAAACATTTTATTATTTTAAATTAATTTTCTTCCTTTAATTTGAGTGATATATATATGCATATATATTTTTATTTATCTCTAGGTGCTGGGTTATAGAATCAGAAGTATGGGCTGCCTATTCTCTTTATTGGCTTAAGGTCTCTGAAACTTAATGATACTTATCTATCTATCTACTTTATCAGATCAATTCACTTAACTTCATTCTTGCTGGTACTAGAGCTTCCCATGGATAATTTGAAGTTATTAAAGGCTACTAGTTTAACGCTCTGCTGAAATTACCCGAAGGAACTGAAGCATATGCTGTTCATTTCTGTAGAAGTATTCAACTGATGTTATTTATCAAGTAGAAAAGATACTTCTGAAAAGCCCTACCCCCCCCCCCCCTTTTTTTAGGAGGAAGGTTATATTATAAAGATTAAAAGTCTCAAGAAAGTCTTTATGCAGAAGATAAGACTTACAACTTGGTGGTTGACGTGGGGATGAGAGAGGAGGGACGTTAGCACAGAAACATCTCCAGAAAAGTGGGTGAAGGATTCAGAATCTGGGAAAACTGCAAAACTGAATGGATAAGCTTTTTTTTTTTTTTTTTTTTTTTTTTTTTTTTTTTTTTCTCAGAGGTGATTATTTTATGTTAGAAAAGAAATAAAAAGTCACTTAACTTTTAGAGGTTAACTGAAGATGTACAGTCTTGCAAACCATTTTTCAGTATTTCTCATGCCTTTTGAATCAAGTGGGATTCAATAACCTCTAGTATGAACACATGAATAAATATCACAAACATAGGAGGTAGTTTGACAGAAATTAGCTTCTGGAGGCTCTTCCTTTGACTCTATGGAGAGTCCATTTAAAGAGCTGGAGAGCCTCTTTCACTGTCAGGTTTATCCTCTTTGCCGTAAGGAAGCAGTGGGAAAAGCCGAGCGGCATTCGCTGTCTGGGGCAAGTGGATTTCCCTGGTTTGCTTCACTGTGGTGGCTCAAACCATCTGTGTCCTCCTTTCTTCCCCCAGACAAAAGCAGTGAGCCATGTTGTGCCACAGGTTTTAAACCAGAAGCCCAGTAGGAAGCCCCTGCTGGAAGCTCCTGAGGATCATAAGAGGTGTGAAAAAAAGATGTGTGGCAGAGTCAAAGCATGCAGAGAGCATGCAGAGAGCATATCCAGTGATACTGTGCCGTTGTGCGGCCTCGAGGTGGGGGTGATGCCGCACCAGCCCTGCCTCAGGAGAGCCCAGTGCCTCCCTTCCCGCCTCATGGCGTGAGGAGGCTGGGCAGGTGGCGGCCATTTTGTGCCACCCGCGCTCCCCTCAGAGCGCGGCTGGAGCATGGCGGGGACAGCCACTGTGCTCCCTCCCTCTGCCCCCAGGTTAGCGCCTAGCACCTGTTTGTCAAAATTATCTTGGGATCTGTAATCACGTGCAGATTCAGACCCTTGCAAGATTTAAAACCAGCGGCGAAAATCACCACAAAACCGCGCATGAGCTTTGTGAAGTGCCGAGTTGAAGAAGCCTTGAGCCACTGGTGGAGCTGAGGCGGGGCCTGCATGGCTTTTTGGCCAAGTGCTGCACCTTTCTCGGGCTCCGGCTCCTGTGGTCCATAAGGGACGCAATGGTATGTAGGAGACTGGAAACTCAGAGATGAGTGCAGTTACATTCCTCTGAGACTGAGCGTTGCTTACCCTTCCTGTCGCGGGACTTCACTCACCTTAGGATGAGCATAAGGGACTGGATCTGAGGCCTTCCCATTTATGCAGCTCTGCCGCCACCCAAGCTGACAGCTGCCCGCTTGGCTAAGAGTGTGGCATCTAGTAGTAGGAGAAACTTCTTGTTCCAGCTGGCACTTTCTTATCTAACAGTCAGAGCTTTGTAAGTGTGGACAGCTGCAGTTTCAGAAATTGGCTCTATCTGTATCAATTGGATTTGTGAAGTCAGTGAAAGGGCATGAGGCAGATTCATGGGATTTCCTGTTAGTATTAGCAAATGGAATCTACTGCAGAATTTTAAAAGAATAGGAGACTCAGACGATGACACTTAAATGAGGCCTGTGGTTAAGGAAGGCTACCAAAAAGAAAAATCACTGGTCAGGAACTAAGCTGGGCATGATGGGCATGATTTCCAGAAATCTTAAATCATCTTGAAACACAACCAAGAAATAGCTGCTGTATCTGTTTGGGCACCTCGGATGGCAAAGTGATCATTAGGAAGCAGGTGTTGCATTAAATCTGATGGTCAGCCTGTGATGCAACCGTGTTTCAGGTTTTACAAAGTATGTGCAAAGAATGGCAGGAATTTGGAGCCTTATAGGGGTTCAGCAGAGGCTGTGTTGGGACCTGCAAGTTCTCCTCCCACCTCCGCCATTGGTTTGCTGCGTAGCCCTGAGCAAGTCGCATACCTTTTTCCTGTCTCAGTTTCCCAGCCTACAAATGGGTTTGATCATGCTGGAGGCTGGGAGGAACTTTGCAAAGGCAGGACGCAATTATGTAACAGGGCAGGAATAAAGGCAGCCGCGGAGCTTCCACTCCCTGTTCTGCTCCTCCAGGGCGGGGGTAGGGAAGAAAGCACTGCAGTATTCCTCTTCGCTCCTTAAATATTTCTTCGGGTGCTATATAGAATTTCCCCCGGCTGTACCAGATGGACTATGAGGGAAATAGTTGACAATGCATTTAACTTCTTGGCCGGGGGTTTCCTGTTTCAAACTTGGTGTAATGTGAGCAGTTTGCAACAGTTTCTATTCATATTTGCTTAGCTGGGCCTAAACCACTGTAAACCCAGTACTGCAAGCACAGGCATTATTCATACCAGTGCACATATTTTCCTGGTAATGAATGGAAAAGGGGGAAGCAACTTTTGCATTCATTATTTGAATGTTTGGCTGTGAATTAAAAACCCTTGCTGCCTCCTGCATGATATGTGAAAATTGGCAGACAAAAAAGAGAGATTGCCTGCACCAAGAACGTCCTGTGTTAATTCCAGTGGCTTGTTGAAGGTGCCCGTTTTCCTGCCTTTTGCACCCCACCCCAAACCATAGCAGAGGTTTGCTCTCCCCAGGCAGGACAGCAGACCAAATGCGTACCTGCACCTGCCACCTTTAGCAGCAGTTCGGGCAAAGGTGAAAGCTGCACACGGCAGTGGCTGAAGTGCCGGCCGAGGCTCAGTCCTCCGGGTTCTGCCCGAGGCTGGGAAGAGGGACAGGTGGTGAGCCAACAGCAGAGGGGAGCAGCGTCTTCAGACTATGGAGCTGGGCTTACTCTGGTAGCTGACATCTGCCAGAGCCTGTGCTTCGCAAATTAGTGGTGAGGACAATCATTTGAGGGAGGGAAGATACCAGCTCTATTCCAATGACTGCTTCTAAGTTTTGTCCCCTGGTCCCCCTTGTAAAATCCTAAAATCCTCTTTTTTTTTTTTTCCTTTTTTTTTTTTTTTTTTTTTTTGTAAGATTTAACCCCCTTGCATGTTAGTAAGGGAAAAAGTCTTGTATCCGTAAGCCTCTTGCCAGCACTAATCAGAGAGGTATTTGAAATCTGACTGTTGTAATCCCACTGCTTTCTTTCTATTGTTTGATTAACTTTACAATACTGACACATCTTCTGAAACCACACTATATAGTGTGTGACTTTGTATGACTTGCTACTTCCTGATGAAGGGATACGGTTGGTTCTGCAGGAAGTCACAACCCATCGTGGTCACCCCATCTCCCAGAAGCCCAGCAGGCAGGTGGCACGGGCTGAATCACCTGAACAACATTGCTGTTTGTTTTTTTTTTTTTTTTTTTCTAAAAGCAACAGGGGTGGTTTCGTATGCATTGGTATTATAAAAGCCGTCGTCTCCCATCACTGCTGCAGAGCTGTAAGATGAGGTTGTCTTTTGGTCTTCCTATAGCAACAGCAATGGTACTTTTTTATCACATGATTAAGCAGTGCTGAGAATTTTAAAGAATATTAATCAGCAAAGAGGAAGTTACTATCAGCATATGTTTTGTGTGTTTTGTTTTTTTTTTAAGAACTGGATAGTTTCACAGGACCGTATGTTCCTCTTGCACAGAGTTGGTGCTGTGCAAGTTTAGGATCTGCAAAATGCAAGCTTAGAAAATTGCTGCATAGCATTCCCGGGGCCAGTGAGAAATCATATGTAAAGAGTAGCTGTAAAACCTGTGGGGTGCAAAACCCTGCTGTCTGCATGATTAAGATGATTTTTATGGAGGATATGAGCCTCTGCTTACAAAAAAAAAAAATACACTGAAGGTGTCACCACATACCTTAACACTGGACTGAAACCTTTCAATCAACAACTGAAGCACAAAATCTTATCAATATCAGCTGGACTTTCTCCATATGGGAGGCCTCTGACACATTTATATTTAGCACCAGTGACATACATGTGATTACCATTTGCACTGCATTTCTCGTGATAATCTAATCATATATAGTATTTTTCTGACCAACACCATCTGTACCATTGTCTGTACACTACCATTTTTCCCTTCAAGCTTTCTTTGGCATGATACCAAATAGGAGGTTTCCCACTGTTTGGGCTTTCTAGGTTGCATTTGGAGGACATGAATATACTTTTCTTACAGCACAGTAGTATCGAGGCTGCAGTACAGTGGGAAGGCTCACTAAAAAGAGCAGCCACTTGCTGTCAGACAGAGAGATCTTTATTTTAGAATCATTAAGGCCAGAAGGCAGAAAGAGCAAAAGTCTATGTGTGTGTGGGGGAGAGGTAATGCACAGTCTTTGTGTCTCTACCTCTGTGCCTTACAAAATGACAGCTGCTTGTGTGGATATTAGACACTTAGAAATTTAAACGTGCAGCATATGGAAAAGAAAATAAGTGTTTTATAGCTACATCCATGATGGGCAGGTGGATAGGAAGGGTTGCTTTATATGCCACATGTGCTACATATGGCCCAGCACTGCAAAACCTGTATTCTGAACAAGTCTGGGGCAGGCTTTTTACTTGCTTCTCTTGTTTTTCTTACTTTTAAGATGTGTTAATCTGTATTTAAAAGTATCCTGATCTTACAGCTTCCAATCAGCAGGGGCCTCAGCACTCCTAGTTTCAGTCAGACACAAGAGTTAAAGACATGATTAAGTTTTCACTCAATTGAGTTGCTCAGAAACTTAAAGCTCAGAGCATTTGTTATTGTTCTGTTGGCACCAGGGCAGGATGCTGAGCACCCGTTACCACCACGTTCCTAGAAACTTAGGGTACCAGAGCTTTCAGTGGGAAAGGGCTGACTCTCTGGGGATGTTACCAGGCTAGCCCAGGCTGCTCCTTCTGTCCCTATCCAAGTGCTGTATGAGATCCGTCTCAAACACAGCTGTATATCAAGCCTTGCTGCTGTGATTTCAGCTTCTATAATTCTTGTGCTCAAATTTTGCCCTTCAATGGACAGGCTTTCTTTCCTATTGTTTGACATTAATATATATATATTATTTTTTTTAAAAAAAAAAAAAAAAAAAAAAGAAAAAGAAATTATCCTTTATTCATTTGGGGATAACTATATAAACCAACCTCAGCAGTTAAGGTTACAACGCTTTTTTGAGAAGGTGTGGCTGAAGTTTTGTATGCTTTTCATGTTTTGGGGGGGCATTTGGTGTGCATGGCTTGCACAGATCTAACGTCAAATCTAGCCACTGCTCAGGCAGAGTTTGTGCTGTCTATTCCTACAGACTGTGTAATATTGACACTGATGCTGTGAGACTGAGCTTACTTGGCAGCCAGCCATCTGACAGTTAAGCATCTGATGTTCTTTTATCCAGTAAAGCTTTTTTTTTTCTTTTTTTTTTTTTCTTTTTTTTTTTTTTTTTTGAAAATATGATTAGGGAAGCTCCTTTTCGCTGCTTATTTCCTCTGACTTAGTGCAGCCCTTGGCTGTCTGCTGAGCTAAAAGCTGCAGCTAAACAGACTTTTTTCATGCTGAATAGCATGTCTCAACGTTTTCCTCTCAACCATCATGTAGGTCTAGTTGCATTGTTGATTCCCATTACATGTCTGCTGGGATGTAAATTATTTCAATTCCCCCACACCCCGCCCTCTGTTCTTGTACTTTCAAGGGGTTTAATCCGTGAAGGGGACTACTTCAAAGCTCTCACAAGAAACTCATTTCTTGATGGATAGAAGGGCCAATAAAACGAAATTAGAGTTTTATCTCATTGTCTCTATAGGAATGAAGTATAATAATTATTTCAGGCAAATACATGTTGGAGACAATAATTAAGATCGCTATCATGTCTTTAAGGACAAGCAGATTCTAAAATAAGCATTAGTAATGGGATTAAACATTATTGCAGTGCCCCGGATCTCAGCATTGCCAAAGTGCCTAGCACATCAGAGCATATGAAGCTCGCTCTCTGGAGGAAAAAGAAACCAAGAAAATTCTGCATTTCACAGAACCTTTTTGGCTTCTAGCCCATGCAAGAGCTGAGGCCCCAGTCTGCAAGAGACTTGGGTGCCTGAAGGAAGTGGAAACGAAGTGGAATTTAGTATCTGTGTCATCAGCACAGTCCAGAAAGTCTGCTGCCTAATGGGTTAGGTGTCAGCGGTTTTACCAGTGAGGTTCCCAGAGAATCCTGCTCCTGAGCAAAATTGTCAGTGTCTCAGCACTACGGCACGGTGTGCCGTGTAAGCTCTGTCGGTGTCCACAAACGAGGTGTCCCTGTGGCTAAGTCTCCAACGAACTTATCTGCAATAGCAGGAGACTCAGTTAAATGTAAACGTCATGTAGAGAGTGCCACTTGTAAAATATTTATTCCAACCATCTGGACTGAGTTTGCAGCAAGCTGACCCTCAGTGCAGCAGCCTCCCAAGTAAACGTCGAAGATGGACATTTTCTCCTCTCCCAAGATTCATTCTTTTCTTCTTTCTTTCTCTTGGTCCGCCTGCATCAACTGTCTGTGTGGCCTCTTGTCTGCACCATTCCCTCATACAGTTTCCTCCTGCTTTCATTGCCATCAGTGCTCTAAGTCAGAGAGGCACTTTAGCTCTGCATACATTTATTTCGCTGTGGAAAGATGTTCAGATCAGGCCTCATTAATTTTAGGCTAATTGGCTGTGCAAAACTGAGAACTGTCCTGTAGAAAGTCAACAGACTTCTGCTCCCTGACTGCCTAGAACTTAGTGCATAGATTTGAGCCATCTGGCTGGTGGGATTAGCTTTGGTTTATCAAAGTATATCTTCAACATACCTCACACTTAGGTATTAGACATGAAATGAGTGAGGATTCTCCCTCCCTCCCTCCCTCCCTCCCTCCCTCCCTCCCTCCCTTCCTTCCTTCCTTCTCTTTCCTTCTCTTTCCTTCTCTCTTTCTTTCTCCCACTCACTGCTGTGATTACAGGTACCATCTGTCATCTTAAACTCTGGCTCCTTAGTTTAGTATTGTTTTATTTTTATTTTTTGCTTTAAATAACAAATTTCCATGTTTGCTTAAACAAACAAACAGTCAACAACCTTCCTGGCATGCTGTAAAATACAAGACTCCAGAGACTGAGCTTCTTTCTAAATAGTTTAAGACAAAATTAGTGGAAGCAACAAACACAATGTGGTTGCCCATACCAGCCATCTCATCCATACTGTGAGCTTCTTATTCAGCCAGGTCTTCCTGCAGGACAGAAGGAAAGAAGCAGTGCCAGCTGGCCCGACCTGCTATCCAAATGTATTTAGTGATTTTTTTTTCCGAATATTGTAAAACAAAAACAAGTGGCAGCAGTAAGCAAAGCTCTAATTTCAACACTCACCTCTGTCAACAGAGCCTGCTACCATGTCTAATATCTGGCTTCTTCAGAAGACAGGTAGGCCCTAGGGGAAGGGGAAGAGTGCAGACTGGACTGACTTGTTACAAAACAAAACATTCGTTCAGCGGCTGTTCTGCACAGCTCTTTGGAATTAAACATCAAAAAGGAGGGAAATTAATTTGGCAGGTAGAAATCAGTGCTTGGTAGCAGCTGGAGCAGCCCTGCAATGCCACAAAGCCGGACCTCACCAGCTTCAGTTGGTTGGAGCTCCCACTCCATTCTTAGGCTCTGTTCTTTCTCCAGTGTGGTGTTTGTTTTGGTTTCTCCTTTGAATGCTCCTTTCACAGCAGCCTGAGGATAACCAGGGGTTAGAGTCTCAGTAGCCAAATTAATTGCCAAACAGGGCAGCTTGGGAATTTGGCCCAAGAGCAATAATAATAGAAATACTTAGCGCTTGCAATATGTAGCTCTGTGATTCTTCAAAGCATGGTGCAAAAGGTGAGCGTGCCAAATGCTGCATTGTTTCATCAGGATAACTATCTGCTTTCTGGAGGGGGTTCTTCCATTTCTGTACCTAGGGGACAGAGACAGAATGAAAAGAAGTGAAGTGCTAAAAATGTGGGGTCAGTCACATATGCTGTGGGAAGTGTCAAAGAGAAGTGTACTGTTTGGGTTCGTTAATAGGTGAGAGAATGATATTTTGGCTTTAAATTGCATTCAGAGTGAAAGCCATAGTGCTGACACTCTGGCAGTAAGTCCTTACAGCAACATCAGTGCATATTGTGCTGGATCTGTTCCCCGGGCCTCCGGTGCCAGTTTCCTTCCAGTGCGTGCAGCAAGCACGGCTAATGTCCATGAGACTAGGCTCTGTGGCAGACGGTACGGGACTTTTACCATTAACAGCAGGTCTCAGTGCCATCGGGCTGTGAACATGCAGTAGCTGGCTTGGTTTGACAAGCTGACCTGGCAACTTACAGCAAAGACTGTCAGGGCCCCAGAGCGGCTTTCTTCTGGTCAGTGTTGCACATACTGACAATCAAGTATTTTTTTTTCCCACTATTTCTCCTTAGTTTGGATACAAAACTGGAGTGAAGTTATGAAAAAGGCTTAAGTCTAAGTTTTTCTTGCGTGATTTGTGAGGATGGCAAACATATCCCTGAAAGATAAGTAGACAATACAGGAACAATATAAGGAAGTTTCCTTTCTCATTCTACAAAAAGCCAGGCAGCCTAAAATTGTCTTTGGATGACATGAAAGCCTAATCATCAAGAGAAGGCCAGAAATACCTTTTCTCTTTCTTTTTTTTTTTTTTTCCCCTAGGTGATGATTATTTACAAAAAAAAAAAAAAAAAAAAAAAAAAAGAATGGGGGAGGACTGGCAGAACTCAGAGAGCTTTATGTGCTTATTAGTGGCACGAGAAGATCCCTTCCCAGGCAAACAGGAAAAACCTTTTGTTTCTCTTTGTCATCAGGGCAAGATAGGAATTAAGCCCATACCTAAAAAATTGTATTCATCTTCCATGTGTCAGCATACGTGAAATGAGATAGATGGTTTCTAATAGGTGGTTTCTATTAGAAAAAAATTGGAAAAGGAGAATGAGTCCACTCTTCCTGTGATCAGTGACTGCTGCTTCTAGTTTTGGTGAAAATCTGTTCCAGTTCAGAGTTTACTAAACACACCATTCTCTCTGCTGTTCAGTGTATGTTCACATCTACAAGCCTATGAAAAGAAAATCAGGCAAACAGTAGCTGGAAGTTTCAGAAAGGGGTATGACAAAAAAACAGACAACTCATCTTAGTGTACATAAGATAGTGATTTTTAAAAACATGTCTAAAAGTGCGTAAAATAGTTACAGGAGAGAAAATTAAACTAGGTCATTTAGTCTGTGCTCATATAACAAATACCACAACATTTTAGTCAATCCTTGAGGATAACAGAACCTCATCTTCTGGAGAAGCATCTTGTCTTGACCTGAAGATGTCAGCATACAGGACTTCAGTGCTCCCTTTGGAAGTTTGTTTCATTGGTTGATTGCTATTGTTAATAAAAGGGAAAACATAGAACTTATTTCTGCTTTTACTTTATCTGGATTTAATTTTCAGTCATTCTGAAGAGCCTCTTTAGTATCAAATTTCTTTTCCTTGTAAATGTAATTATACTCCATAATTAAGCATCTCTGATTTTTTTTATTTATTTTTTTTTTTCTGTGACAATGCTAAGCATATTGAACTCTTTATCCCTTTCTAACCAAAAGATTTTTTTCTAAAACTTAAACTTGCTGGAGTTTTGGGGACGTTTCCCACTGACACCAGTGTTTTTTGGATAAGACCTAGAAAGTGGCACAAATGAGGCTACATGTGAAAAACGTCTGCAGAGTCAGGGCCCTGATAAAAGCAGCCGGCATTAAATCATTTGGTTTGGTATCAGATCTGAGGGAGCTGTTTCATCAATATATGCTAAGGAGAACTGAAAAGATTTGGTCGTGCCTTTGAACGTACTAAGGATTTTTAGGGGGAAAAGAGGGGGAAAAATAGGGACAGCTGGAATTTGTGGTTTTATTTTTTTCCAACTACAATTTAAGGTTTTTGTTTATTTTTTAATAGGGTGAATGTAATGCTCATGAAAACGCTCGCTATACACTGAAATCTTCTATGAATCAACAAAACATGTACCAGCAGTACAAACTTCACCTTGCCTAAACAATGTACATCTCAATTCCGACTTGAAAAGACCACCTGTAGGGGAAAAATGTTAGTTCGGTATCCAGGGGCCATTCATTCCTTTGCCACTTTGCTAAGACTGCCAATTAGTGCCAACTTGTGGTGGCAGATTTTGTGATGTAGACACATGTTCTCTGGAAAGTGGGCTGAGATATTCGACTCATTTCACATGGAGCACAAAGAATTATTTGCTCTGTGCTATACAAATGAGAATTGTCCAAAGCTTTCCTCTGTGTTAGCCTCTGTACGCTTACTGAGTGTAAATACAGGGGAAATTGGTGTTATTGCAAGGACAAATTAGCACCAGAACTGAGCTGTATTTTTTTAAATGTGCTGCTAATTGTGCCCAATTTGTGCTGGAGTACTCACTCAAATGCAAAAGCACAAAACCAACTGAACACATTTCAGGGTGCCAAAGAGAGCTTGCACTTTTCTCTTAGCAAATTATCCTTCTAGTTTCACACTGCCGCAAGTGCCAATTGGTCGCACTAAGACCTTTATCTAGAGTAATCAAATTAACACTGCATGTTAGCAAA
This sequence comes from Aythya marila, assembly GCF_965140915.1. Lineage (NCBI taxonomy): Eukaryota > Metazoa > Chordata > Aves > Anseriformes > Anatidae > Aythya > Aythya marila. The sequence goes on from NC_139046.1 coordinate 47,029,815, forward strand.
TTAGGTTTCATTTAACAATGGTTTATATTTGCTGCAGGTTCGAGCATTAAAGGAAAGCATTTTCTAAGTTTTACTTTAAAATTTCTTATATGAGTGACATCGCTTCTGTCTGTGACATTTAAAAAGAGTGAGCTGCTGAAAGGGAAGAAATGAGGCCAAATCATTGTTTGTATTTTCACTTCCAGAGAAACGTGGATAAGGAATTGCAGAAGTTTCTAAACTTTAAGGTAGAACTGAGCGAAGTGGAAGAGGTTTATTGTTGTTTTCCCTTCGGTTCACAATGGACCAAATATACGCCTTTGGTTGTACCCAGGAGATCACCGGAGCTACATAGCTGTTACTGAGGGCAGGATTTGGCTGAATACAGCCATCAGGCACAGGAAATTTGCTTCTGCCAAAAGGTATGCCACTGACAGAGTGGGAAATACAAAAAGCTCCAAGCGTAGGAGTGAGCAAGATTGCCAAAAAGAGAGGGAAAAAATTGTAGGCTAAATTTCTCTTTGGCAAATATCCATAAAAATCATCAGAGTTTTATCAGGGATGAATTTCACCCACTGAGATGGGGTGAATTAATTAATGTTTGTACCATCTGAAGATTAATAATGCAACTGCTCAGTATTGAGACTTCTGCTTCCAAGACTGTTTTTTCTTAGATGTTTGTGAAACTAGCCCGAAGCTGGATTATTCTCTGTTTTGTGAGACTGGTTTTGAGAAGACAGAAAAGTATAAAACACAGAAATATGTCTGAGAGTAGGCACTCTTGTCTTCCTTCTTTTAACTGGAAGCCTTACAGAATCTCAAGAACTGATCATATGCACATTCTGCTGTAGAAGAAGGCAGAGGAGTTCCCCAGCCAGTTATGAATGAGGCTGTGTCCAAGGGCACTGGCTGTGCTGAGGGAACTAGAGGTAGGTTTTTGCCTTATTCAGTCATCCCATGACTTCAGGACTTCAGCCTGAGTCATTACTTTCCATTGCCATAAGGCACTAGAATTTATTTGGGTGCAAAATCTGTTAGGAAACTTAAAGTGCACATGTAAGAGAATAGCTTGGTTTTGGTTCCTAATTTTGAGGTCTTGGCCCCGATCGCTTGTTTCCTGATTCAGTGCCTTGAGAAGTGCGTGCATGCATAATTTCTCGCTGGTGCTATAAACGAATAAATCACTTGTAATGGGTTTCTGCAAATAACTTTTTAACGATTGAGCTGTTGATCTGCTCGTCGAAGATCGATATCTCAGAAGTATGTTGTTTTATTGCATCAGATACTAATACATGATTCAAGAAACAAGCCAGAGAGGTGGTAAGGAGAGCGGGACCAAAGAGGCCGCACGGAACATCAAGTAAGCAGCAATCAGAGCCTTGCTTATCAGTCATAAAATGGCACGAGATAGCTATTGAGCACAATAATCCAGAGTGGTATCTGTTTCAGGAAGTCCCTGCATCATTCATTTCCAGAAATTGAGAGAAGACGCTAGGGAGAAAAAAAAAATCACTTTCTACATGCCCTGTTCTTGTACACTTTGGCTGAGCATCCTCCAGTGACAACTGCTGGGGACAGGATATGGAGCTACTTATAGCTTTGGTCTGACCCAGAGTGGCCATTATGTTCTTAGAAGATACTATCACTATCCTCCTCTGATTTCATCCACAGGAACCGAATCATATATATATAAACATGTTGTACAATTAAGACCACAAGCTTTGAGAAACAGAATAAACACTTGCAGTTTGTTGAGCTGTATTCAGAACGAAAAATCATTTTTTTCAGAACAGTCTCTGAAGTTAAGCCCCCTCCCTGAAGTTTATTGCATGAGCCAAGGGAGAGGGCCCATTCTTTCTAACAATGCCCTTTCAGCTACTTTGATGCTAAAAATAAAAAATGTTTGATAGCTATCCAAGCAATGAAGGTGAAAACAGTAATTTCCAGCTTTTCTAAAGGTCTTTGGCTATATACATTTGACAAAACAGTCACCAGCAGATGAAGTCAGATTGTTTTTTCCTGCTTTGTGTGTCTGAGCTCCCTTTCACTTCTTCTAAGCCTAGACAGTCAGAAATAGTGAGTCTACTGAAAAATTAACTGAAAATGCCTGTTCATTAATGATCTTGTAAAGCAACACTATGTTGTTCAGTGGAGATGATGCCTGTTGCTTATAGGTACTGAAGTCTATGGTTTGGCAAAATTTATTTTGTAGGTGCCAGAAGAGTGCCTTGGCTGAGGACAATAACAAGAATTCTTTTCTTAGCATTGCCAGTCATACATTGCCCTTTTTAAGACAGGGCAGGGGAAAAATCTCATGAAAGCATTTAGTTATTGGTTTATAAAAACCTTTCTCCTAGTGATCCAATTGTGCAACACCAGTGGCAGGGCTAAAATGGCATTGATAAGCAGAGTTACCAGTGCTTTGCAGCTCCATGTGATGATGCAGGTAGCACAAGCAATTAAACCAAATTGAATTTGTTGTTGTTGGAACTGTTTCTTTTGTCAAGCTTTAGAAAAAAGAATTCTTTCAAGCAGAAACACATTTATAATTTTGTTGAAAAAAAGGATTCTGGAAGAAGTATTACACACTCTGCATCAGCTGCCACAGCGCTGCAGGAATTAAAAATTCTGTGTCTTGTCTCCTTGTGCCCTTATGGGCAAGACTCCCCAGGAGGTGTCTGTGATCCTTGGATCCTGCACCACCTCCTCAGGCCAGATGTGGAGATGACAGTATGTGAAGGAGGGTGAAGTCCTCTCCCAGAGCCCACTCCAACAGAGACAGCCAGCATAACGCCCAGCAGGAGTAGCTCCGCAGCATCTGAAATGTGAGCATTTCGTTCTGTGGAAAAAAAGTGTTGTCATCTTCTGGAGTGGGGAAAAAAAAAATCTCAGTTTCCAGTCAGCTCTAATTTAACAATGTCAACTTATAATAGTTTCTTATACATACTTAGTTGTGTAAATACCATAGTAATATTGATGCTCTGAAAAATAAGCCATACTTGTGTAACAGACGGGCGGTGTACGTGCCTCTCTTGCTGACAGGCAAGTCTCCAGTTACTCTAGACTAAGGCTTTTCCTGCCAGACGAGTGCTGGCTGCTGCACTCAATTTCTGATGGGTCGGTGATGATAAATAATTTGTGCTGACTAGGGTGGAGGCTACCACATTTATTCTTCCTTGTTTTGGAGTAGCAATTTAAACCCAAGTCTCTGGGAGTAAACTGCTGTGTATTCACTCTGCTACTAAGACTCCTTTTCCAAATCAGCTGTCAGTAGCAGGAGTTGTAGCTAACATTGGTTTGTAAATGCATTGCTCATTTCAGAAAGATTGCATAGGGTCTCATCCTCTCTACAGAAATCATACTGCTCCTTGGAATGAATATATTAATATGGAAAAATAGGGATGCATTCCAAAAATATCCAATTGTTGCTGATAGCTGATTTTTGCCTTTCGCCTGATTTTGTTTGACTGATTCTTCCTTAAAGTTGAGAAGAGCTGAGCTCTTTGTATTGACCAAGTACAAAGCTTCACACACGTGTTACTGGATGTTTAAATGTAAAGGAGGATGCCTAGGCATTAAAGAGGGTAAGCAAAGTGTAAATAAAAAGGGCTATTTCGCTCATGCGTGAGGAAAGTTGGGGTGATTTGCTGAACATCTTAAAGATATTTAGGTTTTAAAATAAAAAAGGTACAGTTTTCAAAAATGTGGATGAGAAGAAGTGGTCTCTCAGCCACCTCACTAATGTACTTGGAGTTGATCTTGGGAAAAGGCTGTCCCTTCCCACTGACTCTAGTGGAAATATGGGGTGACTAGCATCTAAATGAGGTAGCTTTCGGAACAGTGTGAGCTCCTCCTTGCTGCAACACCAGTTGCTTTTTCAGACTGAAAAGTTCCTTTTCAAACTGTTCATTTCGGTCACCATCTAATGGACTTTTGAAAATGAAATTTAGATGGCCAAGTTATTTGGCTGTCTCGTGTATTGTTTGTTCCCTTTACTTTGACTAGCCTGTTTTGTTCCAAGGACTCTTTGAAAGGTTGGAGGACTAGCAGGATTAAACCAAGTCATTGCATTAGGGAAATGAAATCTCATTAAGAAGGCGGTTGTGATTCTCTAATCCCTCCCTGTGGGTCTTGCCTCTGCGCCAGGCTCAGGCTGACAGAAGCAACGAGGAGGCCGAGCGGGCACTACTCCCCTCACTGCAGCACTGCGGAGGGGCATCCGCAGCCCCTGCATGGGTCTGGGCACACCAATAGCTTGCTGCTGGCAAGCCGACACGTAGGTAAATTCACGCCTTTGGGATAACTTACTCATACGCCCATATCATGAATCATGATTTGATTCCTCCTCTGATCCTCTGGTAACAATGCTGGACTGCCTTGCCCAGTGCCAGTAAAGCACTGCCCTCAGGACTTGACACAAATGTTCACACCTTTGGGGCATTCATCAGGAAACACAGAAATAAGAAACAGTCTCATAGAAGAAAGAGTTAATTCAGATGCCTGCCTGCCTGATGGCTTCTGGTTAGGAAAGTTACTCACCTGTTGCTCCCAGATGGACAGACTGCAGAAGAGCCTTGAGAAGGAATGATCAGGGAGAGGAAAGCGTGATTTCCCAATTCACATCAGGAGCCTGAACCTCTGGGTGGTATCGTGGCTTACTCTGTCCTAGATTTGTGAAAGTAGCTCATGTTTCATTCGGGTGCTAATCGTGGGTCCAAACCCTCACACAGGAAGAAGCTGAATCTTGTCTACCACCTGCTGAATGAATGACAGACAGCTCATCTGAAAATCTTTGTCATCATCCCTCATCTCCAAAAGCCCACATATTTTATTGCACACAGGCACTTGTAGGAAGAGTAAAAAATGTTATTTTTGTTTTCAAGCAGTTTTAAGTTTGTGCGTCAGTCGGAGGCGAAGCATCTTTTTCAATAGCAGGAAGAAAACATGATTTGGATCAAGCTGGTTTTGAACTGTCTTTTTTCTTCTCCAAATTTCACTACCAAAACAAAGCAAAACAAAATCCCCCAGTCTTACAGGGCAGAAACTAGTAGGGTTCCATGCATTGCAGCAGGCTTCAGAAGAGCCTCCTGTCACGGTGTTATCTCAGTTGAGATTAACAGATGTACGCACAAACAAACAAACAAACAAAAAACTGTTGTGAGCTTGAATTAAAAACATGTATTAAACTATCCCTTGTAACGGGGAAATTATATGGATGAAGAAATGCTCCAGAACTTGTGTGCTAACTAAAATTTGCCTGGGAGGCTTGTTCCTCATCAGCAGTCTGAGCGTGTGCTCTTGAATTGTGATAACGAACAAGCCACACAAAGGAAAGCTTTAAAAAACTGCACCACTCTCTGATGATAAATGCAAAACCCTGTAGTTTTGCGGGTGAACAGAGATAGTGAGACTTCTGAAAACATCCATAAAGAAAATATCATATATTCTAGTTTCCATCAAATCTTGAAACAAAAAGCAAGAAGAATTTGATTGTTTCTGTGATCAGCTCCAAGCACTGTCACAGGTCACCACAGGACTGATCAGCTGATCACTATGTCTATCATGACAGCATCCCCAGTTCATACTGAATAACAAATTTCACCAAGATGTCCATATTTTTTCTCTTGCTTTATGCAATCCTGATAATAAATCTGTTTTAAGTCTTCCCTCCCACTCACGACCTAGTTTGCTCCACTTATTCAAGAAACAATCTCTAAAGCTTGAACACTATTTACATTATCAAGATTTACTTATCTTTTCTTTTTTTTCCATTGAAACACTAAGCAGCTCTTACATCAATGTAGGTGTGTTTGAGAATTATGAGAGCCTTCAATTCTCATACCAGACTACACCCACACAAGTCAATTCCAGTTCCAATGACTAAAGGTCATGTGAATGGCAAAAAGTAACAGGTAAGAACCTAATTTTGCTATTAAGAGTAACTGAATTTGCAGTTATGGTTTATTAGTAAAAGGATTAATGCCACGAGCAGTAAATCCTTTCCCTACCTTACATGTGTTGGTGTTTGTTCCCACTATTGCTATTATTTTTAAAGGCAATCCTAATGGAAAAAATACAAACATGATGTGTGAGAACAAAGATTTGGTGGAAGAGTATGCCCATTTCCCTCCAGACACACCAACGATGATAAGAAACAGTGGTGGGCTAGCCACCTGCCAAGGGATAGGAAGCATTTGCTATCCAATTACTTCCATAGGCTTTACTAATAGCAGGTGTTTGAGTGGTGGGAATTGTCAGGTTCCCTGAGGCTGATGGCCTCCTGTTCGTGCATTATGCCTTTCCCAGGATGACATATTTGTATTTCTTTGGTTTAACGGCATTCTCACATTAATTTAGTGGTTCCAGTTCTTAGCACTGCTCTTTGTCTTTTCAACCAGAAATTCCCCAGTATAGTGGTCTCTTTTTTACATTCTTCTCCCAAACCATACCTGTTTTTAATAGTGTTTAATCTATGCTGCCCACTTGAGTGATTTGTTTATTTAGCAACTCTAAGATGCGAGTCATGAAGGCTCTATAGAGACTAGATGCTGTACGGATGGTCTCAGAAAGGTTTTGCTGCCCTTGGAGATTTTCACAGAAGATACGACCTCTGAAGGGATATGTGATTTTCCCATTTTCTGTGAGGTGTGGGCCATTAGCCTTCAGTATTCCCCTCAAAATTACCTTTTGCTTGTGTGCAGTGTTACACTAGGTGGGGAATCTAGTTATAATTTCTGGGTGCAACATGAAAATATCTTCCAGGAATTCAGGAGCAAAGCCACGTGGGACTGTGTGGTGATTATGCAAGACCTCTCTCTTTTCATTTAGGAAAATACTATGTGTTGAGGGACTTGAAATCTCACAAATTAAAGAATAGTAGAGTGAACTTGAAGAACAGTTCACTCTACTACTCTCTTCTGCTTGGAATAACCTCTCAACAAGACAGGACCTTAGATTTTGATAACGAAAAACTTCCAAACTCTTGAGTAATTATCTTCAGGATATTAACAGCCTCACTTTCTTTGGTCTCTCTGTTTCTTCTGCTTTTAGCTGTATACCAAAGGGAAGAGGCCATGGCATCAAAAATGATGTGATTGATCTTTTTTCTGTTTTTCCAGCAAAGGAAACAATGTCCAATACTTCTAGAGAGTGATGCTGTTTTCCTTTAAATTGCAGCCAGCAGACTTCAATTTTCTTTGCTAGAATAAGGTTGGACTTGCTGTGAAGAGGACCACATGTAATTATCTGGTCAAAATGAATTTATTCTGTAGCTCATCCTTATTATTTGTGACTGTTACAAAGCTCAAAGGTCAGGCTTTTCTTCTGTCACAAGACGTGCAGTAGATTAAGCTGTGTATTTAGGATAATTGTGAGCAGGCCACTGTTATTCTACCAGAAAGACTGAGCTTGTCTGACAAGGCATGTGGTTTTCTCAGTTGCTTGACTGCACTATCTGACCATCCTCTTAAATTTGTTCTGTTGGGAGATGGAATGTAGTTAATGCAGTTACCAATATTGGTTGGGCTTCTGTTTATAGCCATTTTTTATTCTGTTAAATGCAATGGGTTATCAGAGCACTCTGTGCGTAACAGGGAGGCTAGCATTCAGCTTGGCAACATCAGACAGAAACACAAAGGACATCATGGTAAAATCGAGAAACTTGGGAAGAAGGGCAGGAAATGGCAAACTCTCCTCCTGCCCCAAATTGTGCTGGAGACACACTTTATAGCGTGTCTTGCAGACAATGGTGGCTTTAACAAAAGAGCAAACCAAAAAGTAGGCAACTGAAAGTGTAAGGTTGCATAAAACCATGTATCTCACAGTGAGATCTTAAACTAGTTTTGTATCTAAATTTGTACCTTTGTTTGTTTGTTTGTTTTTAATTACAATCTACGCTATATCTCTTTGTGTTGAACAAATTTTGGTGTCTTCTTTTGCAGTAGAAGTAAGAGTTCAGATTCTGTCTTGAAAAGTGTATAACTGGGTCTCCTGTGCATAACTGGGTCTCGTTATTCCTAAACAACATCTTACATGGAACAGTTAGATGCAAAGCTCAGGCCTCGTTTACAGTACAGTTCTCAACCTCCTGCCATGTTTATCTACCCTTCCTTGGTGGTCTTTGTTCTGATGGGATGGAAAATGATAGCTCCCCAAAGGCTGCCAAATCTACTGCCCTGCTCTCAGATGGTGCGGTGCTACCGGTAATTGCAGATGTCTCCTAAGGCCCGATACTCCAATGACGAGAGTTAACTTGTTGTTTTGAAAGAAAATAAAGTTTACTGCATTTTTGGTTGGTAGGGACATACAAAGTTGCCTTCAATTGGATAAACAGTAGCATTAATAAATAATTAATAAAGTTATTGTTATTTTTAATATAAGGCTTGATAAGATTTTCCCAGATAGGAGGCAAAACAAGCCTTTCACTTCAAAAATTAGTGGGTTGAGCTCCATGGCTATCCTTCTGAAGGAGATGGGGATGAAGGATTATAGTGGTCCCTTCTGATCTGTGTTTTTTTTTCAGTAATTTAACCTTTGCAGATCTAGCTAGTTAGGTAGCTAATGCTCTCAGAGTACAGGTGAGTCAGGATTTGGGTAGCAAACAGAACAGAGGTAATGCAGTCCATAGTTCACAATTTTGTTCCAATGCCCTGGCAAAAAAATCAGTGCCAGACAACCTGATATCAATTGCAGTTAAGTATCTAATCAATCACTATGCTAGGAATTTTCCTTCAGTGCTTACCAAGTTTCAGTTTCAAGATGTTAATTCCTCTGGCAAAATTACCTGATGCTTTCCCCGCTAATTTGGTAAGTCCAGAAATGAGAAGGTAGCCTATCCTGAGACTTGTCAGATATGTCAACGAATGCAGCAATGCAGAAAGTCTGTTTGCTTAATAATTTACAAGACCTGTAACTTCCTCTGATAGTCTTTAAGTATTAGGAAGAACCAAGGCAAAATAATTAAGATAGAAGGTTTTCTTTCTGGATGAAGGTAGTATTCAGTCTGCTGTACTTGGTGCTGATTTTGTTTCATGCCTGAGATGAAGCTTTGTCTGCCAGAAGAGAGAAACTCGATGTGCAGAGCTGGAATCCAGTAAGGGGAAGAGGGGGCTGTTCAAAGATGGACCAAAGGAAAGTAATAAACCTAAAATAAATAATAATAATGAAAATCTAAAATAATGTCACTGATGCAAGCAGACTTCCTTGTTGTCTAAGACAGAAGATTTAAATGCTATTTGCTGGCAGCATTTTTCAAAGCTAATGCTGCTTGCAGCTTCAGTTAAATGAAAAACAAATCACAGATATGTTAAAACTGCACTGTGTGGGTCAGACTGTTGTTTTCAATGAGCAGTGGTAAAACCCCCACTGTGGATTGAGTGTGGTTTAAAGTCCTGTCATTACTGCTCACAGTGATTTAAAAAATAGCATGTTCGATATGCTTTTGAATTACATGAATGCTTCTGTTTTATATAATGAAGGAGAAAATTATTAACATTACATTAATTTTTTGTTTGTTGCTCAGATGGGATGTTTGAGTCCCTAAAATTCAATGTTAGTGTGAATCACTGTCTCTATAGCACTGATAATAAGCTCTACTTTCAGATGGATTTATGTAAAGATTTGGTTTTCTTTTTCTTTAATCTTTTATCGGTTTATAATGCCCACCAGCCTTCTAGTGGGCCAGGCATGGATAGCCATCTTCTAGCTCATGTCTCAGCAGCTGTGATATACTGGCTCATTCCAGAGTCTCTTAGATTTTTGGATTTAATTCAATTGCTCTGACATCACATTTTTTCTTGTTGATCTGAATAGGAGTTATTCATAGTAAAGCACCATTAGTTCAAGTCCAGTAAATGTAATGGTGTGAAGAAAACTGTATAAAGAAATGTGGTCCACTGAGTTTTTTTTAGACCTATCTTAGGTGAAGATTTGGCTGCTGCTTTGGTTCAGGAACGCTACCAAGTCACTAAATACCCTTGATAGAGTATTTAGTGGTTAGGAACGCTATCAAGTCACTGAATACCTTACATTAAGCTTTGTTTATCCTCTTAGTTAACATAATGAATTGAGAAACCTTCCTGTTTTGTGCTCCTGAGAACCTTTTGCCATCTTCACAGATGAATCACTGCAAGGGCTGATCCTTCAAAGTCTTCTACTGAAACACTCTTACCTGTCTGTCCACCCAGCTGTTGGAGCTTTTTGCATAGACAGCAAACTACAGCAGGGATCTTACAGAGAAAAGAAATGTCGTCTTTTAAGATCTCTCTTTCTTACCATCTCTGACACCTTGCAAGTACTGAACTGATGGAAATGAGTAAAATCTTTGGGTTAATGGAGTCATGACTGAAATGTCAAGGAGGTCCAGTGCCATAACAGCATCACATCCCTAGATCTGGAGGACATTAAGATATGGATTCCTTTTTAGCCGTGCTGGCATCTAAGTGCCCAACAAATAGCTAGACCTTGGTTCATCGACACTTTTTCTGAAAGGCAGAGAATGATAGCAAAAGAAGCCATCCCTAGAGCCAGCTTTATTGCAAGGGGCATCTGTAAAGGGCACAAAGTATCTAGGAATCTAGTTCATATTGCTTTGCCTGCTGAAGCTCAAGAGCCTGATGACTTTATCATATGCTGTGATGGCAGAAGCCCAGCTGTGAAACAACATTAAAACCATTGCAGTAGGTCAGAAGATGAAAGAAATGTTGTGAGAGTCACTGACCGATTAAGCAGTCTGTCATCAATAACTGATTTTGATGAAGTGGGACAGTAAATATGTGTGGGAGAAGTAAAAAATAAGTCAAAACTGAACCTATAGCTTGCAGTGACAGTTATGAAGTAGGGAAATACTGTGCTGTACTTCTGGTGTTTTAATTTATGTGTGCAGATAGGAAGAAGTTGCTTCTCTTTCCATTTGGAAAATGGACATTGGACTCTTAATGCACTTACTGAGTTGAAGTTAAATAAGTGGAGAGGGCCAAGCCAGTAATAGTATAAGCAAATAGACCTCTATTACGTCAATCAAGTTGTGGCTATTTATTTTAGAGCTGTTTTTGGCTAGTGTATTGTGCTCAATATATTGCATTATGGAACACTTTGACTGTGCTGCAGATCAGTCTTCTGGAGTATGTGGTAAAAATGTTCACGCAAAATATAAAAACAAATGTGGCTTGGTTGTATCACAGAAAGATTTAACTCTGCAGAACTCTACGTCGCTTCGCACACTGCACAGCCAAAGCTCGCCAGCGCATACTGAGCTCTTATAATGAAAGTGCAGCTTCTACCATCAAAAAGCCCTTTAAATAGTATAGCTTACATCAGGTCCGAAAGTGAAATAGGCTACTTCAGCAAAAACAGTTCTGTGTCTGTATAACCGCATTTAGGGTTTTTGTCAGTATGGAAACATCTAAATTCAAAAATCACACCACTAAATTATTAGTACTATACCAGCAGAAGTTTCTACAGTTAACCTAGTCTCAACCAATTCTGCAGTGAGGTTATAACCATAGGGGAATGAATCTGTGGGTACTTTCCAGCAGTTTGCTGGATTGAGAGATGAGTGGAGCAGAGGTTTTCCCACCCAGCCTCATTTAAAGCATGTGGGATATCAGTATCCATATGGGAAGCTTCATGATTAATCATTGTGGAGATTTGTCTCTGTGGAAGACGTTTCATTTAGCCCAGGATTGAAAAACAAAGGATATGTTGCTGCCACACTAATCAAAAACACAGACAATCTGCTGTTCATATGTGCCAATTGTTGCAACACTGTAATGTAAATGCACTTAAAGATGAGACAAATAATTATAGGCAACCATTCTGCAAAAAGCTTATAGGAATATGGGCTCTTTAGGGGGATGCTTTCATGTGCATAAAAAGCCTTTCACATACTTAGCTCTGGTTGCCAAGTTCTTTGTGCTTGCTGTTGGTAAGTACATCAGAACATAGCACCTGAATCCAGAGAGTGCCAAACAAAAAGCAAAACTGTAGTCAAGGGGTGAAGAAGGCCAATGGAAAATCCAAACAGTAGGTGTGTTTGTGTGCTGTGGTGGTAGGTACAAACACGTAAACTGACTTGAATCCCAGAGAACCATATTTATTTATAAACACAGTAGGTATAGCTGTGCTCATATTGCCACTCCGTTTAGTTTCTGGAAGTTTCTATGTAAGAGAAAAGCATGAGCACTGCCACTGAAGAGTATCTGTAGAGAAATGGCCACTTCTGTAGGTTATGCAATCTGTCAGCCGTGGGCATATAATGCTTTTGAAAGGATCAACAGTGGCAAGGAATGAATTGTTTTTGTTCAACCAAGTTTCAAAATGTATTTTGTAATCTTATCTGTTAATATTGAGGTTATTGCTGAACTAAGGATCAAATCATTGCAGTATGAATCGATACTTCTTCTACAGCTACTATTACAGTGAGAATTGTACCCTTCCCTTTCTCCTAGTTTCAATAGTTTCTTCTCGCTTCTTGTCCCAAACAGGCTGTTGCCCTCGACTGTTGAGTTGTTGTTCTGCAAAGCTGTATTCATACAGAACTTGAATACCATGTGCAAAAGAAGAAAAAAAATGCAAAAGACTCAGAAAAAGGCAACAAGAATGATCAAAGGTCTAAGCAAGAGGCAACTGAACTGCTTGGATTCTTCGGTTCAGAGAATAAATGAGCAAGGTAGGATCTGACAGAAGTCTACAGATCATAAGTGGCATGGGGGGGGGGTGGGTACTGGTCACCAGCTCTTACAGTACAAGAGCCAGGGACTGTCCAATGAAGTTAGCAGGAATCATGTTCAAAAAATGAAAAAGAAAAAAAAAAAAAAGTAGATTGCTATAGGTAGACTTCCTGCCTGCAAATGCTTTGGATGCATTAAAAAAAAATATGTCTCCATGGCTTTTAGAGGAGATGGGACAAATACCTGGAAGGGACAGCTCTATTGGAAATTACCAAATGGGCACATGAAGCTCAGGAAATACTTCAGCTTAAAATAATTACAGACTGGAAAGTACTCCAAGGAAGTATCATATATGTTTTCTCCCATTCTTAACTTACACGTGAGGTGTGCCTGTGGCCACTGTTGAAGACAGGATGCTGAACCAGATGGCCATTCTGTAGCTCTTATATACCTTTCTGTTATACCTGAGGTTTTGCCAAGATATTTTAACCGCTGATTTCTGAGAAGTGTTTTCTTACTTGGTCAGTCTTCCTAGTGCCAAATTTAGTGCGGATATTTCCAGATTTCTTCAAGATAATCTTGCTCCTTGTATCTGCACAATTAATTTAATGTTATTAGGTGCGATTGGAACAGGACTTTTGAAACTAAAGTTCAGATGGCATTGTCCTTCCTCTCGCCCCTTGAACTATTATTGTGAAAATGACTGCATCTTTCTTTCTGCTTGATATTTCTGTGGCAGTATGTTCCCAAATGAGCCAAAAGAACTGTGGACTTTCTGTATTGACAGCTATTCATACATTGCTCTGCTGCTCATATATCCTATTCAAACTATTTAAAACTATCAAACTATTTCTCTCTAGGTGCATAAGCTTCGATTTCCAAGCTAGATTTGACTTAGTTACTTTTATCACAAATATAAGCCACTGATTCTAGCCGTTAGTTGTTTTGGGGCTTTTTAGCTCACTACCATTTGAGAGTCTTACAAGCAAAATTTTGATCCCTGATATGTTGGATACAAGACCAGTGCAAATCTTACATGTCTTTGCTAGAATGCAAGACAAGTACATAAAATAATTCCTTATTATAATTCTTAGTGGTAAGTGTTGCTATTAAGTCATCGGCTAATTTCTGATTCTGTGAAAGAAACATGTTTTGGGCAGAAATTTTCCAAGCCTAGGTTTGTTACAAAGTAAATTGTTTTCTGAATAAAAAGCTTTTAAGCAGATAGACAGCTGAAAGGACCGAAATTCAAAAGTTGCAGTTTGCATGGAAATTGTCTTTATTGTGGAGTTGTCTATAGGTTTTTTGTTTTGGCCTTCAGTTCCAGTTGTCTCCTTTGCACGGCAGCAGCCATCTTGTTTAGTTTTTGCCATTAGAAAACAATCAGAAAACCGGTGTTGCCAAGTACAAATGTGTCTCATTTTTAAAGTTCAGCTGTTTTCTCCTTATATGATGAATTTTATAGAGCGGCTGCTGCATGATACCTTTCAAATATGGCCAGCTCTGCCAATTCTCATGAAAGGGGTGTTGTGGCCAGACGTTATTGTTGCTGCCATTACAAGTTCCGCCATTGCCAGCCAGACCTTCTTGGCTAAAACGGCGCAATTTTCTGCCTTCATATTTAAGGGGCTAACTGGCATAAAAGCAAAACCTAGCATTTGTCTAGGTGCACAGCAGAAAGAAGCAGGTGCATATACAACAGTGCAGGGACTCTGCAGGAGAGAGCCAGTATCTCTAGGATTTGCATTACCATCTCAAAAGCCTTCTAAGTAGAACTGAGTAATAGTTGAACTAGATTGCATCACAGGACAGAAGATATCTAACGGGGCATGAGACCAAGAAAAAAAAAGGCAAAAAAAAAAAAAAAAAACTACCTCTGTGTAAAAAACTGACTACAGCTGAGAAGCTAAAGGAAGGTAGAGGTGAATATAGAGGTGTACAGACCCAGTCAAGAAGGTATCAATATACAGTTGTAAGCTGAATATTTGGCAGGTGGAAATTAGTAAAAATTGTAGGTATCCTATTTCCTTATTAATTCATGATACTGGTGCTGAACATGCTTAGTTGAAACAACACCTGTCCTAAGCCCTCCTATAAAATAGGCTTCTGGAAGGACTGCTGAAGTTGATTAACTTTGTTCCCCCACCTACTTTGCTTTTTACTCTCGTTCTGGTTTCACTCAGGGCTGGAAATGAGGGTTGTCAGGAAGGCTAGTTTTGTGGTGCACAAGGAAATGCAAGAGCTTGCCAATGGAAACCTTTGTCTGGCTAAATTTTGTTAAAAACGTATTCATATAAACTCAAGTGACGAGCCAAATGAGTTGAATTCCTCATTCATTCTGTGAAGCTTTACATGATGTGACAACCTGGGAATGACACAGGGTAAGACTGCAATCAAACTCAGTTGTCACAAGCTCTCTGTTAGACAAGCATCACTTCCAGCACTTGTGTCCCTGGTGCCAGACAGCAAACTGTAGCTTTATTTTACTAGGTAGACCAAAAGATGGAAGAGTATGTTCTCAGCTAAGAGTGTGTTTTTTGAGGAGCCTCATTCTTTATTTCTACCTCCTCTCTGTAGCTGGTTTCAGGGAGTCCATATTTTTTAAGCTGACAAGACGTGCTTTTTCTTTATTGCCAAACTGGTGAAATGGCTTCCAAGAGAAAAGAGAAGGGGGGTATTTTGGTTTTGAAAGCTTCCACTACATTTTTTTTTCCCTTGTAGACATCCTTTGCACTTGACAAGCAAAATGATTGGATTCAGCAGAAAGTGTGCTCAGAAGTCAGAGTCTCTTTTGCAGCATTTATAAGGGAAAGTACAACCCAGCTGTTGGCAAAACATAGCCTCATTGTTTTGGCAATGCTGTTTCATTTACCTTTTTTTCTTTTATACTAACTTGTTTGCTCAGGTATTGGAATTCAGACTTTTTCCTTCTTTTTAGAAATTCACACCCTTTCTGGCAAGGTTTGAACTGTTTTTATTGCTTACAATTATACCTACAGGTAAAATAAATACTTTCCCACGGATGCACTGGAATCCGGTATGGCTATAAGCTGATGTAGCTGTAAGAGCGGAGTTGTACAACTCGTATTTCTGCTGTTCTGTCTTTTCCTTCTGACAGTTCTTAAAGACACAGGGCTTGGATCTGCTCTTGCTCTTGAGTAATCAAAGCAATTCTTTTTAAAGGCAGCAGGGTTTCGTCTATGCTAAATTGGTATGGATGAGAAAAGAACTAAATGACTCCCAGAGTAAAGACCTCTAAGGGAAACCTAACGTGGAGGTAATTTTGCAACACGGATATTGCTGCGGCCTTTAAACGTGTAACTGTCTTAGCACAGCTCTATCCTGCGTGCAGAAAAATGACACTGAAAGAACATTTTGCTGTCATAAAGTAAGGGGTAGAAGAGTTAGGAAATGGCCTAATTAAGGTCACCTGTGTAATTCATTATGATTCATTTTTTAATTATCTGATCACATACTATTTTTTCCGCAGAGCCCTCTACCTCTGTGCACAGGATGTTCAGAGCACTCTTAATGAGCAGCTATTCAGTAGTTTGTTTTATCTTCATTGTTCCATGTGTGGCCCAAGGCCTTATTTACTGCATGCTATTAAATCCTGTTTTGAGGGCTAAATCCATAAAAAGACTTTGGCCTGGTGACCCTGTGTGCTGAAGTATCGAACTTTTCGACCCCCTGCTGTCTAGTGTTGAGAGGTAGAGTTTATGACCCAGGTGTGCTGTTGCAGCTGTATTGCTATCAGAGCGGGGCTAGTTCCCTGCTCTGGTACTGCAGTGTGCTGTATGGACGTGCCAGCTCTAGTCACTCCTAGCTCAGGTAACCTTAGGAAGTACACGCCACTCTGTGGCATCAGCCTACTCTTAAATTCATGTAAGTGTCTCTTTTCATTACACGGTTAAATGGGAGGCTAGGGTTTGTGACTCATGCATCCTGTTTTCAGCGATGTCACTTATGTGCTGAAAAGCCTTGGAAAAGTATTTCACCAGTTGCGACCCAATTTTCCTCTCTGTAAAATGGGAATAATGACATGGGCTAACCCATGTCACAGAGGTGTTCTCTGGCTGCAGCATTTAGAAAAGCTTTTGAGTCTTGGATATAAAAGGTTAGGGAAAGACAATGTATTGCTTCTGCATCCAAAACTGAATGTCAAAGCTCTGGAAAGCTCCCCTTGTCTCATCTGCCTGAATTAGATTATATTAGGATAATTGGTGATTCATTTTTCCTTTTAAAAATGGGATACTTCTAGTGCTCATAAAGCTGGTATCTTCCAGAGTCATTCCAGAAGTCCCATGAACACATACGAGAGAAAACACAAGAGAATCATGGAGAGAGAGGGAAACACTTTGTCTTATTCTCAGTTCAGGCTATATGAAGATTATGTCCATAGCCTAATATGGCCATGGGCCATTCTTGAACCTGGAGAACATAGTTATGAAGAACACAGCATGACTCACATCCATATTATCACCCTTTTCCCCTCACCAGAAGCTAAGGTACCTTGGCCATGCTGCCTAGTGGGAACAACTGCTGGTCTTTGCTATCACTCAGTCCACGCTTAGGCAAACTGGGGGAATGTTACTTTGCAAAAGCCAAAGCCATGTTTGTGAGTAAGCTAACAACAGTGTGGACAGCCATCGACCAGGCTTGAAACCTGTGCTCTGGTCCTGTTTATTTAATCAGTATAGACGTAGCTTAGGAGGTGTGGAGGGTGCTCAGCTTTCTACAAATGCATTTGTCACTGTGAATATAGGCAACTCCTTAAGGTCTGAGATGTTTCATTGTTTTACATCAAGGTAGTGTAAATGGGTCTGAAATTCCTTGTGATTAGAGCTGACTAGGAATACTGGGATGAAATGACAGTAAAAGCCCTGCTCTTTGATAGAGTTGTGGGAATGGACCGATTCTAATGTTTTATGCAGGAGAAATTTTGCTACTGAAGAATTAAATTTCTTCTAGGTGAATAACAAAAGGGTTTTCTCTATCCCAGAGTACCACTGGTTTTTATATTTCTGAGAGGGATGGAGAGTCAGGAAGAAAACAGTACAGTAGCTACTTGAACCTGAATCCCTTGCAGTTTAGGTGAGATCCAACCATGGAGTAATTTGTTATGTTATTATTTTTCTGTTTTCTGTTGTTATTTGGTAACAGGTAGAAGGATGCAACCATTTGCAAGGATAGTTGGTTGTTCTATTTTTCCCCATATATATATATAGAGAGAGAAAGAGATTACTGGAGTTTTTCCTTAATAAGGTTTTGATGATGTTTTCAAGGGCAGAGAAACAATTTGCTGCTTATTTCTACCCTGAGGTCCTGCCAGTGTGACCTCATGTTCATTTTCAGCCAAAAGCTGCATTGATTTTCTGCATTGATTTTCCTTCATTTATACATAATCTGAATGCAAAAGTGTGTAAGTGATACTTGAATTGTTCCTCCTGTGTTAACGTGCTGGAAATATTCATTTTATTGACTGAGAATGTGCTTCCAAACACACGAACACATAGCAAGTGAAAGAGACCGCAGTTAATACGTGTAATAAAAACAGATCTGTGAGAAGCAGGCATGATTGTCCAAAATGAGCATACATTTCTGGAAACAAAATTTTCTTCCACCACTAAGGACCTGATTGCTCTTTAATTTAATCCCTGATGGGCCAACACGTGGGAAGCGAGCTACATAGTGGAGAACAATCTGTATAACTCTCCAAGTTCAAAACAAGGATTAATGCAGGTTAGCAATCCCACATACAGTATAACTGATCTCTAAAATAGGGTAAATGTTTAAAAAAAATAGCGAGCAAACCCCCCAAAATATATTCTAAATATTTTCCAGAAAGTGAGACTCAGACCTGAGCTAAACTGTCTGCTTCTGCCATTTCTCACTGAGGTCTTTTGTGGTTTGCCTCGAACTCCTTCCTTCAGACTGATCAGAAACTGGATTTCAGTGTCACTAATACTGTCCATGCCCCTCTTTTGTACACGGCTTGGTGAGTCTGATCTGTGACCCATGTTCAGCCTGAAGGAGCAGCTCAGATACTTCCCTGATCCTTATCCAAACCATTCTGAAGCTCTTTCTATAAGCTTCTTTCTATAAATGCAGTGATTCAGCCTGACTGGATCCTTGTTGTAGGCTATGACAAAACTTGGGTTAACTGTAGAATCGGCCCTGCTGGCAGGACAGACTTTCTTGCTAGATTTATAGTACTTCCTGCTTCTAGCTGGGCTGCAAATAGAACAAGAACAGCCTTTCTCATAGTGTCTTGGCACTGCTCCTGCTAGAGGGAACCCAGAACAAACAGGATACAATGAAAAATACCAAACTTTCATGAACTTCTTTAAAAAAAAAAAAAAAGTCTTTGCCTTGTGGTTGGATTTGGTGGACTTTTCCTGGGTTGTTACATACTTTATTCATGCCAGTTCACTCACCATTAACTTTCATGAAAGTGTGTACAGTGAATACATAAAGTTATAATTCTAAGGACTAGACATAATTCCAGTTGCCTTGAAAAGGTGACGTTTTGGCACATCAGACTTTTAATGTTAGCAACTTTTTTTGCTGCCTTTCTCAGTATCACATTTGCACTGCCACCTTTTGTACTTGAATCCATCACTGAATGTCATTCTACCAATGAGCTAAAACCCTTCAAACACTCAGTCCCTTTATCTCTGCCTTAGACAGATTAATGAAAAAGAATATTTGAGTGACCTGCTGAAAACTGAAAAGGGAGGAGATAACGGAGCAGAAAATCAAGGACTCCCCAGATCTATCAGGTCTAAAAGACATGACATATCGTCCACTGAAAGTAATAGATTTTTTTCATTAATTTCATTAGCTTTCATATAAAACTCTAAAAACATAAACATATAAAAACATATTTAAAACATATAAAATGTGCATCATAAATAGCTGCAGAATAAGAAATATAAGACATTAAAATATGATTAAAGTCATCTGAATTTGTTTAAAAATTGCACGCTCCACCCACATATGTATTTATTAGCAGCAAACGTAGCTAAACAGGTCAAAGAAAATCAGCTAAGTCTCGAAGTACCTACGTTTAAAATAAGCTAACTCTAAAAATACACTCAAAATGATCAGATAGGCAAAGCTGGAGACAGTGTTGGAAAGTCAGAATGAGGGATCAGGAGCTTAAAACCCCATGACTTCAGGAGGCACAGTGCATAGGCACAGAGCAATGTCTGAAAAGTCAAAAAATAGCCATTTGTTTCCTATGCAACAGAATTCATACTGCTTACTTTTCTGTAATAAAACCGTCTTGTGTTTGGGTCCTGATCTGCATAGACCATCTTTAAATGTAAAATAGTTAGTCTTTTTAGTTTTATTTTAGAATTTTCCATTCTTTGGGAAGCTCCAATACCCTCCCTTCATTCATCCTTTTTTACCATCCTCTAAAAATACGTAGAAATACATACGTGTAAGTAAACCCCATTAAAAGTATAATAGGGACGAAGAAACCCTGACCCTAAATCCCAAATGAGAGGGAATATTCAATAAAATTGGAGGTAATAATAAGGATTTTTTGTTTTTGTTTTTATTGATTTCCTTCAGAATACCTACTTGCAAACAAATATTAGTCAGAAGGGCCACTCCAGGCCAAGTATTACTGCTCCATAATGACAGCCTGGGGGTGGCTGAGGGCACTCTGCCTTCAGCCTGGCATTTCACCCCGCACCAAGGCACACAGTCCTGACAGCAGCGTGTATGTACCCTGTTGTGCCTTATTGCTCACTTGATACACAGCTTTCTGCATGAATCAACTGTTTCCTGTAGCTCTCCTTTCAGCTTAAATCCTGCTTCTCAAGTACCTCTTACCTGTCCTAGTAACACAAAAGGTAATATCAAAAGCAATTAATTACAATAAATTATAGGCTGAACATTTGCTTTGCATTATAGGCATAAGCAGGCAACAAAAGGACGCAGAACAGGGGAACTAATAGAGATGGACTGCTTGTGACACTTATTCAAAACTTAAGTGTTGTCAAGCCGATAGAGTTTAAGGTGGGTTTAAATTGTTATTGATGAGATATGAGGTTTTGCAGACAGTTTTACAGCTGCTCTGAAGGGTCTTTATCATCTCTTGGTATAAAGCAGGGTGAAGAGCCTTTACAGCAGCTGTATGGCAGCCGGAGAAACCCTTAGTAAGATTCTTGGTGTAAAGCAGGGGTTCCCAAACTGTGCTACACATACCATTGGTGGTGCACAAACCATTTCCAGATGGTAGATGAAGGCAGCTTCTCCATTCCTACATGTATGTGAAGTTTCTTAAAAAGCCATGGGGTAAGTGTTTCCACACAGTTACTGAAAGTCACCGCGTGCCTTGGTGCAGACAGCCTGCAGCACAAGCCAGCTCGTGCCCCAGCAGTGGGCAGCGTGGCGGTGCTGCCCCGGGCTGCCCCTGGTCTGCACGAGCTGTCACTGCTTGGTAGCTGGTGAGGATGGGCAACGGGGTGTGTGAGTGCCAAAGGGAGTAGGAGGGAGAGGAAGGGGGTGACGCCTTTTCCTTGTGTGGGCAAACGTGAGAGCTGGTCAGAAAACAGCTTTTGTGGTCAAAACTGAGCTGTGCTGTCATTGCCTCTGCTGATAGCACTGCCACTGGCAGTCATTCAAACTCAGTAAATCCTCAGCACACTGGGTTGATAAGCCCTCGGCACACAGGATGACTCTAACTCGAAGACCCATAGGCCACAGAGTATAGGATCTATGTGCTTTCAGGTGCAGGTAAAGCATATGTCAAATGTCTATGAAACAGCTTTGGTCTCTCATAATGTTCCTTAATGCACCAAGGTAAAGTAACAGAGCAGGATGGTTCTTCAGCGGTCATGGGTGCAACCAGTAGCTCGTTATTACCACACAGCAGCTCACCTCAGCCAGGGCTCTCCTGGAATTTCTGCTGATCCCTGCTCTTCCCCTCTGCTAATCCACATCATTCTCCTTTTCTTCGTGTGAGTTTTCTTTGATTTGTTCACTCATTTTGAATACATTTCAGTGGCAGGAGAACATACTTCATTTGAGATAAGACTACTTAAGACAGCTTTCTAGGTATACCTTTGTACATTTCCAGAGTTGCACAGGCTATTTGCTTTCTCCCATCATTTTCACTATCACGATACTGTATCAGTTTTCTGATCTCATACTAATTTAATGGTAATGGATTATTGTTATAATTCCAGCAATGAAATAGGCAACACAGTTTTAATTTTGGGGAAATGAGGGCATTCAGATGTTGAAAAGAATGTTTTTCAGCACTGATCTAACACAGAAGTGTAGTGAGATATTTTCCTTCTAAGAAAGCCTTCAACATAGTGTTTACGGTGATCCAGTTTGCATATTTTCATACTTCACAGCTGGGAATTAATCAGCATCTACTTCATTACAAAAGCCCACCCACTGTATGTGGGGGGAGGAAGGGGTCTACTCTCCCTTTAGTAACCCATCAAAGCTTTGGGCCTAAATTGAGGACCTTTCCTATTGTATTGCTTCCTAGACCTGATCACTTCTCATACCCTCTTTTCTGCTGTAGCATCTGAGTGTTTCCCAGTAGTGAGTTAAGCAACACAACTAACATCTGTCACGTGTGGTTTGTTCTCTTTCTCATCCTGTCTCCAGGGAGTCTTTCCATTTACTTCAATGGGCTTTAGATCAGGCTCTAAATTAGTCTGAAGACTTTAGGATGAGCGTGTTTTTTTGTTTTTTTTTTTTTTTTTTTTTTTTTTTCTTGTGTGTGTTTGTGTTATGTGTTGTTGTGTTTTTTTTTTTTTTGTTTTGGTTTGGTTTTTTGTTTTGTTTTGTTTTGTTTTTAAGTTTTATAAATGTCTACTAACTTTGCCAGCAACCAGCAAGTGGTAAAGACAACTAGAAAAAGAGGAAATTGTTGCTAGGATTGGGGATATTAGATGAGGAGAGGTTTTTTTCTAACTTCTTGCAGCTGCATCAGTCTTTGCTAAGGCCTTTAGTACTGTACTGGCCTTTCACTGCTTTTCTGACAGTCTCAGATGGCAAGGAAAGCAGGCTTGTAGTTCTGTCTGCTGGAACCTCTTCCACACTGCAATAACAGTAATCCTATATTTTTCATAATGGAAGAGAGTTTGTTTTTATTAACCTCCATTTGTTCATCTGTGTCTTTCCATTAGCACATCTTCCTTAAATAAATACCTACTTAAAGAATTTCTTTTTTTCACATCCTTTCACTTCCTTGATGGGCATAAACTCTGCATGTTGTTTCCCAACAACGTTCAGTGGAGCAGAAGGAATGGTTTATAGGTGATCCTTTGCAATGTTCATGCAGGTGAAGGCAGGGAGAATGCTAAGGTTTGTCTCCAACTTGTATATATTGCAGCAGAGTAACTTGACCTTTTTTAAACTGAAGGACCACCTAGACTTTCTAGGCAAAAATTGATCCCCATATACATATATCGTAATAGCTTTCTTCTACAACCAAATGAAAACAAAGCTTTGGATATCCCTTTGTAACTTCATGTATTAGCCATTGGCAGGATTGTGTGTATATGTAATATCTCTCTAGCTGTATGCGTACACAGATATTAGCATTTGGAAGGTGCCTTTCTGTGTCTCAAGACCACCAGTGCTTGAGGAATGTAGGTATCTAGAATTCTTCCAAAATCATTTTATGGCACCCTGAATTTTCTTGAGATGTGACAAAAAGAAAACCACAGAAACCAGGAGTGTACTGTCCAGTGATTTGAACACCATTTGGAGAGAGTTCTTAACTTTCATAGTGAAATATTCCTCAGTGTGTTTGGTGATGGTGTCAGAGTGTTCTGCTGTCTTCCACAGGGATCACTAGAAAAACAATCTCTTCTGAGAAGTGACTTTACACTGTGCATCATGTTATGAGCTCTAAGCTTCCTCTTGCTGAGAACTGTTGCAACACCTGGAGTATCAACTTGAGCTGGTTGTCAGCTTAAAAACAATTGAATTTTTTGTTGAAGAATTAAAGCATTTTTTGTCACTGTTTCTGACTTGGTCACTGCTTTTGCGCAGTGGCTAGGGTTGCTGTGCTGTAAATTCTCAGGTCATCAGGGAATCCTTAAAACAAGGAAAAAAACATACTTATTTTTACAAGCTCTAATGAGCATTGTAAGAATCATGGAATCAGGTCTTCATTGTTCATCTTTGCATGACATCCTATTAAATTTTACAGTTTATAATTTCATATGATGGTATATTTCATCCCAGAAGGCATCTACCAACAGATGTTGGTGTACACCTACCTGTGTACACCGAGGCTACAGAAATTCCAGGTTCTGTCCCAACATACAGATGAATAGATGTCTGAAACACAGCTTAATAAAACTAGCAATTGCACAACATGCAGCTTTTGGCTCTGTTGAAACAGTGATAAATTTTCCCAGTCAGTACTGGCTATGATTTTAAATGTTCAAGGATGAACTATTTGCGCTTCAGAAAACACTAAATTTGTCCAAAAGAGATCTTCATTTCATCGTTGTGAAGAACTATAATTCAGAAGGTACACATCTGAAGGAAAATATGCAGCTGAAAGTCTGGCTAGCTATAGAAATAAGGTTGAAGTATTTCATACTCAGACAGGAACAAACAGAGCAAAAGCTGTATATAACCTCGTTCTCCACAGAGAGACATTCAGTACTCTGAACCATTCTTCAGGCAGTCACCTCTTAGTTGTGGGTTATGAATGATGCTTGCAAAGATAAAAGCCTGAATCTGCACTCAGTTGGGTGAGTGTGAATTAGGAGCAACTCCGCCAAAGCCAAGAGGGCTATTCTGTTGGAAGGGAGAAGGAGGCCCCTCGAGAGGTCATTTGGCAGCTGGGTTAGTAATGGCTGAACCTTCTCCAAGTTGTGGTCAGCCTGGCTAGGTCTGCGTGCTGCCATCTGACTCATCTCATTTATCTCCGCTTACTGTGGTTGCCAGAGTGGTAGCTGATTACCTGCATTGTTTGCTGATACGTGTGAACTGATAGCTTCCTTCTGCTCTGAAATGCTACTTGCATTAGAGACAGCGGGTTTGCAGGGAGGAAGTTTAGCTCCAGTGCAACACCTAGACTGCTTTTGGTATCTGAGCTGGCTGTACACAGAAATTCATTGCTGCATGTTGGTATGTTATTAGCAGAATCCCTTTTTGGATGTTTCTCCCCTACAAAGTAATCTTTCAACCCTCATCTCCCATGGTTATTTTTTTGTATTTATGTGGAATAATTGTCTCTGTCTTTACCTTCATGCATCCAACGAGTAAATATTATTGATAAATATTCACCAACATAACTTGTAAGCAAGGCCTAATTTTAGGAAGTAGTTTCTGAAAGAAGAGGCTCTGCCAGTAGTTGATATGCCATATTTGTTTCTGTTTTAACTCTCAAGAAGACTTACCTGGAGTCTTATTGAAGGGTTTGATTTTGCAGTTATTTGTTTTTGCATGAGTTTATTTTTGGAGAGGTAGCCTAACCCACTGGTCAGAGCCTGGGATGCAAAGCCAGGAGTCCTAAACTGCTTCCTAGTGCTGCTGAGTTGCTCTGCAACCTCAGAGTGCTGTTCTATTTCTCTGCCTCTCAGCGCTAGTTTTGAAGCAAGGAGTGGTAGTCCTTATATTTAAGACTGACCGGTCAGGATTGGTGTTGTTATTCTGCAGTTAATGTTTGTTGAGTGCTTGGCAGATATGATATCCCACATTCTCAGATGCATGGATTATAAAGCCCAAAGGGAACATTGTTCATCAAGGCTGACCTATTTATTGGAGGTGGGCCCAAATCTAGACCCTGGATCAATCATACCCAAACTCTGGGGAAGCTCGGTTCTGAATTCAGATCTGGATGCGAGCCTCATGGCTCAGTCCCATCTCTGTAAACACCAGACAGGAATACAAATAAGCAATTTTGAATATAGAGAAAGATTGGATCCAGAACTTAGCTTTGTTCCAAACTGTCCCAGCCACTATAAATAGGTTTTCTATATCTCCAGTTATAAAACTCCAGAAGTTAAATTGTTTTAGTGAACCAAGCACATCTGCACAAAATATTGTCCTCAGCAAAGTAATAGTAATGAGTTACAAAGACTTGATCCTCAGAGTGCTGGCAAAAATCTGGAAAACCTCCATTACCTTTTGTGCTAGAGATTAAGATCTTGCTCGCCGTGTCTCTCTCCCACTTTTTGTAACTCCTGATTTTAGTAAACAAGAAGGGAAGGAGAGAAAAGGAAGGAACTCATCATGGACTTTGAATGATGCAAACAGTTTAACTAGGAAATAATGCTAGATACTGTTTCCCTTCCTTTGCTGTTTTTCAAGCAGGATGCATCCTTAGGAAACAATAATAGAACCGAGGATTACAAAGCCTTTGTATGCATTGCAGCCAAGTGGCCACACAGGAAAGTGATATACGGACAGGCGCTTGTGTAACGTGAGCGGAAGTTATTCAACATTCCTTGAGGAAGCATAGGACTAACTCTTGGTATCAAGACAAATATTCCTGTCAAGCTAAAAGGGAGGATAATGCAGGACACCATTTTGCATTGTCTCGCTTTGTAAGGTTTGCTGATTTTGTTTGCTTGAGCCTGGCTTCAAAATAATAGCATGACCTAAAAATAACTATGCATTTGGGCCTTAAAATGTCTCTGTGACACAAGGTCAAACAATAATGGGCATTTCCTACTCTTTTAACCTTTGTAGCAGGCAGAAGGAAAAGTGTTCAAAAGGGGCATTGCTGTAGAGGTCAACCTGAAACATTTGACCCTGAACTGTTTTCGTTCTTAAATTCTATATCCAGGAGAAGGTACGTGGAAGCCTGTGAGACACCAGTTTTCAACTTCTATATCTTGAATTTCTCTTTCTGCTATTTATAATTGTCACTATGTTTCACTGCATAATAACGCTGTTTGCAAATGCTTATGCAATTAAAGCCTGGCTTCTGTGAGCCAGATCTTGAAAGCCAGAGCCCACGGTACAGAGAGCCCTCATCAGTCTGCATGGCTTTGGTCTGTAAATTGTTGATAACTAGTGATCACAGCTGGGAGTCAGAACTCCTGTGGTCTCATCCATCTTCCTGCTGGTGTGCTGTGTGAAGGTTAGAAAGACGCACAGTGCTACTGAACCTCAGGCTATCTCAGTTACTGCTGAGCTACTGAAATGGTGGGAGATTTCTTTTAAAATGCACACTTGCAAGTCCTCATCATTTTCCACTGTGTTCCTACAGAAACCAAGAGCCTTGGGGCTCATTCTGTTCTTTTCCTTGGGGAATACATACCATATACGTTTTTTTGTACAGAGGTATGTCATCAGAAATTAACTGCTAAAGAATGCTCTGATTATACTCTCATCAGTCTATTCATTGTTCAATACATTTTCCAGTGTGATTCCTATTCTTCCACAGTAAAGTAATTCTGTTTTACTGTTCTTGAATGTGGAAAAGAATTTAAGGATGGTGTTAAACAATATGCCTAAAATGTTGCTTTTCTTCTCTGCACAGAGCTCTTTTGAAATGAAAACTATTATCTGCTCATGTCCTTACTACTTCATTCTCTCTTCTTTTTAGCCTTTGAGTATTGAATTTCTTAGTTCCCTCAGTAGTATGCATAATTGTTACTCTGATATTGTATGCTTAACTTACCGGTCTGCCCACAGCAACTGTCTTCAGAGGCTCTACCTTCAACCTAGTCTTTTACTTTTGAGACCCTGCATGACTTAGAGGTACTCTTCCCTCTTGGCTTACCATAAAAGTGATTCTTCCCACTCACTATCTTTTGTATTTTCTATACTGCTGGAATGCAAATATCCACCAGAAGCCCAAATCTTTCTTTGAATTTCCAAGTATCACACAAAGGGTATTCAGAATTGATTTTCAACTTGACCACCCAACATTTTTCATAGAAAATGCTGCGAAATCCACAGAGAACTTAATCTTTTACTTGGAAATTTAGAAACCAAAGAATGAAGTTTTCTAGGTCAAGGTGAGAAACAGACAAATAAACAAACAAATCTGTGAGGTTTGGGGGCTTTGTTTCTTGTCCAAACCAGCATTTCTTCTCTTTGCTTTCATGGACATGTTTTTTTTTTGTCCATATCTCTGCTCAGAATTCTACCTCTTTGGGACTTGCTAACATATCAATACATAGGCAGTTTGTGTCAGAAGAATGTCCTAAACTGCTGTTGCATTTCTGTTGACCACTCTACTCACCTCCTCAGTCACTGCACATGCCAGGATATGAATCACTCCACAATAAAGTACTTTAGGGTACCTTACATAAAAAGGAACCATGGAATACCAAACCCTTTTGTTCCTTCTAATCTACATTGAAAATGCATTTGCAACAGGCGTTGGGGATTTAAGTCATTTAGTAAACACAAACCCTGATACCAAGTCCCGCAAGTGGTGTATAAGGCGCAGACTCTCTCAGTCTCGGGAGCATGAAAAGAAAATGCAGCTCTGAAGCTGTCAGCAGCACAGGGTGAGAGTGGCGGAGCTGTTCCTTGGCTCGCCTTCCAAGGAGAGAGCCGCCACCTCAGGGCCAGTGTTGTGGGAAGGAAACACTGCAACAAGCAGCCCCATCAAACAGCACAGTGAAGAAGGGGCTCTTGCAGGTGCAAGCTTTTCTGCTTCTGACTTTGTATGGGGCACTATGATCTTGTTTTGGCTTGGGGCTCCAAAGACTCAAAAGTTAGCTCTGTACAGAGCTCCCAATGATAAGACCAACTCAAAACGGCAGTCATACCATTATGCATACCATTTTATGTAGAATATTTGTTTAGGATGAGATCTTTTACTGATGGCATCTTTAGTATCTTAAGAGAGAGTAAAAATTGATTGGCTTTGACAGAGCATCAAATATTTTTGTTAAGGTATAAACACAATTTTTCATCCATACAGAGAATTGTAGCCTGAAAGAAATAATTGCTTGGAACCAGACCTACTCAAGTTTGAGGTAGGTTTGCAGTTTGAAGCACAAATAATGAATGAAATCACTGCCTTGTTTTCTTACGCATCTGGAAAAAAAATAGTTCTGATATAGTTCTAAGAACAGAATCTGAGTTTATTTCAAATGGTTGCCATCTCATTTCAACAAATACAGGCTCATTGGGGTAACTTCTTAGGGTACTTTACACACTTCTAAATTTATCTTTATATGGATGACAGTTCTGTAATATGTACATTGTGATGGTAGGCTTGTTTTTTTCATCCTACTAGCAGTAGTTTGACTAATGTGATTCTCATGCCAAGCAGAATATCAGAAAATCAGTTTTAGTGCTTCAAATTCTTTTTCTATTGTTTACAGCCAGTATAGGAGTTAAATGATATGGTAAGAGGAGGATGTACATCTTTAATATCTGAGCTGATAATACCAGGCAAAAATGATTCACATTTTCTCTCCAAAAACAAAGTTTTCCAGCAATTATATTTCTTGTAAAAACTGCAGCAAAAGTCAGTCCACATTTTTGTTAAATATGGATTTAAAATCTGAGTTTCTACATTAGAAACTGGGTTTTGTCCAAAGATATAAAGCTTCTACCAGGCCTATTAAAAATATTTCACTGTTTTGCATTAGGTGGTATGACTCAAAAAGTTGGACATAACTCAGGAGATCTCGGACCTAACACTATCTCTGCCCTCATTCATTTTTTTTTTCTGCTTTGCACTACCAGGCTGGCATCTTAAAGCCCAGTTGCTCTGCACATTTACACAAGTCCGTCCAAGTGCACCATGAATTTAATGAGTCAAATTTACCATGCTTGAGCAGAGCAACTCTTCAGATTGCTGTGATTAGTTTTTTTCCTACATTTTACATCAATTAGCTGGGCTATTTCTGGTATTCCTGTGTCACACTGCAGTGTGCAAGATAGTTTTCCTTTCAGTCAGACTGTGTAATAACATTGCCTGAGACATTCAGATATACAAGCCCCAGTTACTTTCACTTAGGACCTGTTGCACTAACTTGAAAAAGTATTGTTTAACATCAGCTCCTGATTATCCCATCCGTGAAATGAGAAGAGTTCCTAGTCTTTTATAGTTCTTGATTTTGGGGATCTATATGTGAAAAACTCCATTTAAATCATTAATATAGTGTGAATGAATGGTTTAAGTTAGTGTGGAATATTATTCTTTTATTTCTTTCATAAAAGCACTGATTATTTAAAGACATGTTGAGGCAGTTGTTTGGGTTGTGAAAGAAAGCGCTGCCTTCAAAGCTGGATTAATGGCCCTTGGGGCTACACAGAGAAGATGGTGGAGAGGTGACGGGGGTATATGCCAAGATTGTGAAAAAATATACATTAGAACTGTGCTGAAAATGCCTAAATTGGTGTTTTCATATATTTGTCCAAGATTCTTTCCTGATTTAATGGGTGTATCTAACTCATACTGACTTGAATCGTCTGGGAGCAGAAGCCATCACGTTATTTTCACTACCTCTAAGTTATGGATCTTTAGCACAGAGGGAGTAAGAGTTGTTTGTTGTTTTGAGATGGTGCTCCTTGGGAAAGTGAACACATTTAGCAGATTTTGCTCATGATGAAGTTTTCTGCTGGTTACTTTTCCTTTGGGAACGAGGGCAGATCTTCTGTTCACAGTGAGATATTCCAACCAAGTCCATCTGTTGATTTCACCCTATTATTACCAGTTCTCTCTGAAAGCCAAATCCTATGAATTACGTATTTACTCTATAATGCCCTCAACACATCTTGAAAGCAGTGAGAGCTGAGGATACCCAGTACCAGTCAAAAGAACTTCAGCACATTGCAGTATCAATGCCTCTGGGCATGTTGGGTCATTGATTTAATTTCTTTGTGAGCTGCCAGTTAAACCTGGTCATGACATTTCTTCCTCAAATTTTGTATTAAATAGCATGTGTCTCATCTTCTTATCTCCCTGCGAAGCAGTAACATGGAAGAGCACTCAGGATCAATCTTGAGCTTAATGAAAATGATCTGGCAATATTCATCTGCCAGATCATTTTCATATATTTCAAAACAAAACCAAACAAAAACTCCCACCAGTGAAACATTTGACTGAGTTTATCCCTGGGGAGAAGATGAGAAACAAACAACACGTGACAGATGTTAATCACATTGTGTAATAGATTACTGGAAGGCTCTCAGACACTGCAGTGAAGGGCATAGTATTCAGCATAGAATTGGGCGACTTTGATCTGAGGTTCATTTTGGGTTATGCTGTGGAAAAAAAAATATAAATCAACAAACCCCAGACAAACTTTGTTCTATTATAAAGAAAAGAAAAAAAAAGGACTGAAACCTTCACAGTGAACTTTATGAACTGATATCTTGGTAGATGTTACAAACACGCAGAACTAGAGTAGCAAGGCTTCTAAGCACATAAGTAGCTTGATTATGTGCAAGAGTTTAAGCAAACTGATGATCAGCAAATTCCACAATAATGTACTACACTTTCATTCATTATTATTTATTGCATATAGTAAACAATGGATTTATTATTAATTCATTAACTTTTCATCACCATTTGCAATTAGAATGCAATTTAATGTGCGGTCAATTTACCAGTGCCTAATGCAAGCCTTCAGTAACAGGACCTGAATGCCACAGAAGCACGTCAGTGGGAACGTGGTGCCCGTCATGTACTCCCACCTCCTGCCAAGAGCAGGTCTACTTAGAGCAAGTTGCTCAGATGCTTGTCAAGTTTTGAATCTTTCCAAGGGTGAAGAGTCACCAGCCTCCCTGGGCTGGGGCACCTGCTCCAGCGTCTGACCACCCTTCTGGTAAAAAATTGTTTTCTTGTATCTTGTCTAAATTTTCTATCTTGCAGCTTGTGCTCACTGCCCCTTGTCAGAACCAAAGGCACTGCTGAGGAGGAGCAGCTGGGGGAGCTGGGGTTGTTCAGCCTGGAGAAGAAGAGGCTCAGGGGCGACATTATCGCTCTCTGTAGGTTCCTTAAAGGAGGCTGTAGCAAGGCAGGGATGGGTCTATTCTTCCCACATGCCTGCTGACAGGACGAGAGGGAATGGGATAAAGTTGTGCCAGGGAAGGTTTAGGTTGGGTATTAGGAAGAACTTCTTTACTGAAAGGGTTGTTAGGCATTGGAATGGGCTGCCCAGGGAAGTGGTGGAGTCACCATCCCTGAAGGTCTTTAAAAGACATTTAGATGTAGAGCTTAGGGATATGGTTTAGTGGAGGACTTGTTAGTGTTAGGTCAGAGGTTGGACTGGGTGATCTTGGAGGTCTCTTCCAACCTAGGTGATCCTGTGCTTCTGTGAGAGACTGGCTCTGTCTTCCCTGCACCCTCCCACTAGTAACTGCAGAAGCGTAGGTCTTCCAGCCTCTTCTGTACCTTATGCTCCAACCTTGTAAGCACCTTGATGGCCCTTTGCTGGACTTGCTCCAGTATGTCCGTGTCAGTCTTTTACTGGGGAGCCTCAGACTTCACTCTGTACTCCAGCTACGGTATCACAAGCACCAAACAGGGAAGAATGCCTTCCCTGGACCTGCCAAGTTGCAGTTAGCCTCCTTTGTGGCAGGGGTGCACTGCCAACTCATGCTCAACTTCTTTCCAAACCGAACACTGAGCTTTTACTGAATTTTGTTTGGAGCCCAACTGTTTGTTGATTGGTCCTTTTTGTTTAAAAGACACTGTCTTTTCTAGTTTCTGCCCATATAACACAGCTTCCTGTGTTCAATCGTTTTGATTCTCCTATGAAGCACTTGTGGTGAGGGAATTACGAAGCTTACAGAAACACCAGTCTGAGAAATGAGTGTGATGTGTGCCATCAGGTGTCTGCATAATGCTCTGGAGCACACTGATCGGGGTTCTACATATAAAGCACTTTTATTTAAATTGCTCTAATAGAAGCAAAATTGTCATCTGAGCCATACACTCCAGCTAAGTGTCTGTTATTCTAACGACCTACTGATAGGACTACAATTTTCCAATAAACAGTATTGGTTTAGATATTACTTATCCTTAAGTTACAAGGCTCTTGCTTTGGGAATTTCATATTAATTGATCGTGAATATTACTCTCCCCCCCCCCCCCGCCCCAGGCCCCTACCCCTGTGACTGTGGCTGCCAAAGCACACTTGAACCAGAGATTCATTTGTGGTCAGCGTTTGGAGAGATTAAGTCCAGCAATGCCTTTTGAAAATGTGCTGTATGTTTAAGGAGGCAGGGCACAATTCTGCCCTTAGCGGGGGGTATCCCCGAGATTACGTAAGAACTAAAACTTTTATCTTCCATTTCCCTAATTCTTGGATGTTCAAAGGTGGAAAAATACGCAGAGAGAGGAGCCCGTGGCAGATGACCACCAGTGACATGCCAGGAAGCCCTCGCCTTGCTCTTTGCCAGTGCTGCAGTGGGAGATAGATGGCAGTGCAAAGCGAAATTAAGAAACATAATTTCTCACTGCTTGCATTTGATCTGCTTCCTTTCTCACATCTCCGTGTGTGGGTCGAGGGGGAGGGGAAGGAGGGTGAGGAGGGGAGGATGAGGGTGGGAGTTTCCTTCATGCTTCAGCAGTGGTGCTGAATGTGAAGGAAACAATAGTTGGTCTGATTCCAGGCATTCACTTGGGTAAAGGCTGTTCAAGGGCTGAGCACAGGCCTGTGATTCTCTCAGGTAACATTGCCAAAGGCTGGGTTACCTGTTGGATGTATGGGAACACACAGAAAAATACTACGCAGTTAGGGCTCTGCCCTGCATTTCATCCTCTGAGCTTTTAGGAAATAGATTTTTTTCCTTTGGACCGAGTGCTCATTTTCAAAATAAGACTTAACACTCAGCTGTCAGGATGATGCTTTTGCTTCTGAAAAGATAGTCTTCATTTGATCTGGGGGTACTGAAAGTGCACATTGCTTTAATGTCCTCAAGGGTGATGTGGAAATAAAAAAGATTGAGTTTTGTCACAAGAAGCGATACGCACCACTGAAAAAGAAATAAATGAAGTCAACTCACTGGTAGTTGCGCCACAAACCGACCGAGCACCATGCTGCTTTTTCTCGTAGTGGCGATGATTAAGAGGTCTGAATTAAAGAGAACTGCTTTGGGAAAATGCTGGGGATAGCATCTACTGAGCCATACAGGCATATGGGATATGGGGATAGCCATACAGGCAAAACAACTGAGAGTTCTTCACCAAAAATAATTACTGCCTACTCCTGCCTGACAGAAGGCAAATTTCTTGATTAGCTCTTCTCTCTTTTCCCATGCTTTTTTTTTTTTTTTTTTTTTTTTTTTTCCTCCAGAAGGATGAGCTTGATTCCTAGGCATGTGGGGCAAAATCATGCACTAATGTTACATTTTATAACATGTCAAAATAGCTTGAAGTTACTGCCGTTTATATTGGGCCTTATCTTCCGAGGGAAAAGTTTTATGGCGAAAGGGGTTTTAAAAGTGCTGTGCGTAGACGGTATATGATTTACCATGGGTTAGATATGAACACAACAGCCTAGATGTTGTCAAATCTTACTTGGACTGCTCAGGCAGTCACACCTGCAGAATGGGCTCAGGTAGCTAATAATGAGCTTCTTCTTGACATTCCACGAGTATCTTCCGTCTGATAAGAGTAACATAAAATTAGTCATTTCGCAGCGTACTTTGCTACCTTTGGCTCTGGCTGGCATTGTGATTTACTGAAAATGAGAGCAAAATTCTACCTGAACTTCATTTGAACCCTTACTGGTTTCATTTGGGTCAAGTTCAAAGGCAAGTCAGACAAATGTTATTTAGAGCTTGATTGTTTGTTCTAGACACAGCCCAGAAATAAGGGATGGAAAAAAGCTGCCCCATGTTAGCAGGTGGCCAGCGAGGAGAGACAGTGCCGCTTAGAGGTCCTGCATCTGTGGGAGCTGCCTCCTCTCACTGCTCACTTCCCCGTGCAGGCTTCGGGTTGGCTCAGGGCTGCTGACCACCTTGGCCCTTCTGAGAAAGCAGCACGCCAGAGCTTGGGTGGAATGGCTCATGTGTCATCTGAGTTGTAAAGCCTACGGTTCTGTGTTACTCTAATGCAGGAAGCCCAGAGGTGTCACGGTAGAGAAGGGATTTCTCTTCTTCCTTACCAAGTTCTTCTACTCATGGCTCTGAATGAGGATGAGTAGTCCTGCCCTGTATTTTTAGTGGGTTTGTTTTGTTTTGTTTTCAAGAAAAAGAAGGCCTTTCTCTTTCTTCCTCACTCTCCTCCCTACTTTTTGTTATTAACAGTGTGTATTTTTGAGGAGGAGAGGGAGGAGGGAGAGGGGATGTTGGCAGGAGCATGGGTGATGCAAAAAGTTAGCTGTAAGATATCTATCTTTTGGGGAGTGGCTTGTGAAGAAAAAAAAAAAAAAAAAAACAATAACATAAAAAATGATGTCTTTGTTTTTCTTGGGGATGTTCATATTACTCGCGATTTAATGTTTTGGCTCCATTTGGGCAGGATAGCTCGCGTCTGGGAACACGCACAGAGCGGGATCAAGACAGCACACGGCGCAGCAGCGCAGGGACCGTGCCCAGCCACGCTGTCCGCCTGCTCCTTTCTGCGCGGGGCCACGTCTTCTTCAGCTCATACATCACTCCCGGCTTAGTCAGACAAACCCTGCAGCCAGCGGGCTACATAAAGTGCTGCTCTTGTCTTGATTTCGAGGCTCTGGGGCCTAGCTGTCAGCTGGCTTGTACTATAACGGGACAAACAGCTAACTCAAAGAGGATGCAGGAAATAAAGGAAATGTATGTATTTTTAAGGATATGGATGACGGGGGAGGAATCGCTGATATGACTGTGAACTCTTGTGATATATTTAGAACCTTGGAGTAAAACTGCAGTTTCACTGAAGTCAATAAAAATATTGTCATTGACTTCACTGGAAACACTTTTTTCTTTTCTCTGTCAGAGGAAAGTAATAGTTGAAAATATACATCGACAACACTTTCACATCTGTGTCTCCAGGGAAGAAATGACACTGTGCTTCCATAATGCCTACGCACAGACATACATCTTTCTAAAGATGCTGTCATGAACCCTGAAAACCCTGTCTTTTTTCTTCTTTTCTCAGCTTCCAGGTCAAGTCTTGGGTCAGGTCATAGGTGTTACCACTGGGGAGGAGGAAGGAAACATGTACTACCCACTCCAATCCAAGCAAGTTTTTCTGTTTTTCTTTTTTTTGTCTGTAGAACTGATGTGGTGGGCTTGTTTTGTTTGGTTTTGTTTCTGGTATGAGTTATGTCCTCCCTTCCCCGTTAAGAACAAAATAAAGTGCATACAGTAACATACATAACAACCACCAGGTTTACTTGTGTGAGGTTCCTTCAACCTCTCTGCAGCAAAGGCAAGGCAATAGTATTAAAAGTGAGCAGAAAACTTTTTTTTTTTTTTAAATTTCCTAAAATACCTGAGTTTTTTGGATCTGTCTGAAGCAGGCACTAGGGACTGGTGTGTTTCATACCAATATCAAATTGTTTTTAGTATCAGTCACTTGGATGTGGTACTCTACTCTAACTTTGTCTCCTGTGGTGTCTTCTTGGGAAATATTAACTGAGCTGACTTTGTCATTTTTCCATGGCTGCTCTCTCTGCAGGATGTGCCCTGTGCCAGATGGTTGACTTGAATGAATTCTCTTTGCACAGTTAAGAATCACTTGCTTTTATTATTCATGACTTGTTTCTTCCATCTCTCATGTTTCCCAATTTTCTGTCTGCTTCATAGAAGGATAGTCATGCCAGATTGAGATGAGACTGTTGTTTCATCTTATGGTAGGAAGCCATATTGGGGCAAAACGGGTGTCAGAAGGACAGAGGACGTTTCCTCAGATTCTAGCTATTTTAACTTCCAGTGTCCATGCAGCAAGAAGATGTAGAGAGCTACTGCTTTTAAAGTAACCACACTGTCACTGTTAGGTTGTCTCTAATATTTTTTTGTCTGCAATAAGTGAATAAATAGCTAGGAAATTAAAAATAAACTACCTGGGAAGTCAATTTGTCTGTAAACTTTCAGTTAAACAATTGAGTGGTATAGAAGTACTCTTATTCTATATGAAAATCATAATGACTCGGTGTCTTTCAAGACACAGCACCTACAAGGCTTAGAAAGATCAATAATTGCATATAAAGCTGGCCAGATGAAATGATTATGCACTCAGTTGCACATTCAATGCAACTAAATATTAAAAATCAAGCTCTGAAGTATTTGTTGAAAACAGGTCTAACTCCATTGATGTCAAGCAGGCTGATTTCTTTGGATAGGGATCTATTGCTTTAAGTTTACATTCAATATAAACATCATATGCAATAATAAATCTTAGAAGCACATGCTCAGATTGTTTATTTGATTTATTATTTCATTTAGTGTAATGCTATTCCATTTCATTCCATTCTTGTATTTCTAGTTCCTCTGTAACAACCTTGTAAAAGTGACAGGGAGGCTCAGATCTTTGCCCAGCAAACAATATATATTATTTGCTACATGAAAGTGGTGCACAACTCTCTTAAATGTTCCCTAGCAGACTCCTATTGCATTCCACAATGTGCCTGCACTTGAACCACCTCCATTCATATCAGAGTCTTTTTATCCCAGCACACATTGAGCAAGCTGCTCTGAAGCTTAATTCTCCTGACCCTTCAGTGCAGTCGGATATTGTCACCTAATCCCCTTTTTTTCCTTCTGTCCCATGTGTGGTTTTGACTTCTTTCTCTTCTCAATTCCTTTTTCCTCTTCCCTTTTTCTTTCTTTCTTATTCTATAAGCCTCTCTCCAGGCTCCACATTCCAGAATTCATCCTTGCATTAGGGCTGCAATACAATGCTCTCCCAGTGTTAAAGGATTAGACATTAAGGAGACTGTGGCAACTCCAGCCTTACTATATGCACAGGGGGAACATAAGGGGATGGAGGAGTGCTTGCTAAAGAGTAAGGAGACTGGGAAACAAGGGGGGAAAATGGCATCTTAGTAAAACTAGAGTGGACGACAAAGACATTTGTGTGAGGAACAGTAATTGTTTCTGTTCACTTTAATGCCCTAAATTGTCACTGGAAGAAGGTAAACCAGTTGGGAATCAAAGCAGTGTTGCACATTACACAGTGATCAGTGCATTAAATTAAATGTATATTTTAACATCCATCTCTGAGAAACGGCTAGTTTGAAACACGTGTGTTGTGACATGCCATTCCACTACATGTATGTGATGAGAGTGTTGCTCGATGTGCCAACGTTAATCACTACTGCACAGATTTTTTCCATAGATAGTTGTACCTTTGACCGCCAAATTTCCAAAGTTCATACTACTCCCAGAGAAGTAGTCTGGTGTCTTAGCTTCCAAATATTTCCTGCAGGTTGGTTTTCATTTGTTTTCATGCTTCTGAAGGGAGTGGTCTTTGTTAAATGTCTCCCCCACTTGCATTATTGGATTGGAAATACGTATATTACTTTTTAGTATACACAGATTCATAACAGTGTAGAAAAACATATTTTAAAGAAATTGAGGTTAATTCCCTTTCTTCACTACTACTTCGCCCCTACAAAATTAATTTTGTTAAAGTAAATTTAAGGATATAATCATGCTTCATTTTAATGAATTAAAAATCTCTGGAAGCTATTTAAGAATGAAATCCTTGAAAAGGTTTTTTTTTGAAGCATGCTGAACAAATCCTCTAGTGGAGCAAGTAATTGTTAGAATCTGTAGCATGACTAACAAAACCCTATAGAAAGATTCTTGTTTTCCATCAAGGTTGTTTTGCTTACTTGTTGATAGGGTGGGAAAACTAAATTGAAGAAGTAAGTTTTGCATTTTGTATTGGAGGCGGTGAAGTTCGTGGTCATCCTAATCTATTACGGAAGTGAGTTCTGCAGTCATGGGCCAGCTGCCGAAAAAGTTTTGTCACCCAGACTCATGAGTCTCACCCTTGTGGCTGACAGTTTCATTGTTCCTGAGGAACGTAAGTGT
Organism: Aythya marila; assembly: GCF_965140915.1. NCBI lineage: Eukaryota > Metazoa > Chordata > Aves > Anseriformes > Anatidae > Aythya > Aythya marila. The sequence continues at coordinate 47,068,349 of NC_139046.1, forward strand.
CATGGAAGGTCATGGTTGCATTATTATTATTCAGCTACATTTGAATAAATGTACTTGGCTCTATAAAGAATGCTACAGGCCTACTTACCCTGCTGTACCCCACAGGCATGTGGTGAGGCTTAAAGATTGTAAAGTGCTTTGAGTTCCTTGGAAAAAAAGGCACTATATGAATGCCACAGATTCCCATTTGTTCATATAGCATCTGGTCCCACATCACTGGTGTTATGATATACAGGATCAGACCCAGAGTGCTGTACATGTGTTTGATTATTCACAAACATAAACGGAGATATGGCCCCAACCCCAAGGTCTTTACAGTGTAAAGAACTGACCTGGCAGCCTACCAAACGCACCTTCTGTGAGGCACTGGGCAGTTTCTTTGCTCATCAGCTTGCAAGCTTTGAGTTAGAGCTTGCAAGCTTTGAGTTAGAAATAGAACGTGCAATTAAGGATGAGGCTTGAGATTTGGACTGGACAGGAAAAAGAGCACAGACTGAGTATTAAAACACAGACTGAGTATCAGGAAGATGAGCAAAATCAACATGCAGGAAGTAGGATTTGAATCTTGAAATTAAGGTTGTTTTGAGTGCAGATGTGGTGTTTTACACTTGGGCACATCTGCATACTTGCATGCTGTGTCTTTTCTCATGGAAACTTCTAACGAGATTTTTGATAAGAATAGAATGAACAAAACTCAGAGTACTAGCAGTAAGATTGAGAGTGTCATTTTAATAACGAACAAGTACTTGAGCAAGTGAATAATTCTGGGAGGCTAGATTCTCACCCTGTATCAACTGGCCCATATCCAGGAAGATTAGTGGTTTTGGGTGTTTTATTCTAGCTGTAGATTTTTATTTTTATTTTTAGAAAAGGGAAGCAAAAGTCAGGCACAATAAAAACAGTCATGTCATTAGCATGTGGAGATTCTTGTGTAAGCAGAGTGCAGTTTGCTGCCCGCATGCATTAAGACCATGCCATGCCGTTCTCCAATGCATAGAAGTTCTCCAGGATCAGTGTAAATGGAAAGTGGCTAAAACATGGAATTAAAACTAAAATAGCACACTCCCACATGCAATGAAATCTGTGTCTTCTATTTTGCACATAACACTCGTTCTTCATGGTTAATAAAAGAATGTAAAAGGTTAGGTCTGTTGATAGTGGTCACAAAAGCTGTAGGAGCACAGACAATAGGTAATAATTAGCCAAAAAGAAACTGCTCAGAATGACACTACAATTTTCCCCACCTGTTCCCCAAACTGTCAAAAGGAAACATGTCTCTTATTTCACTCTGAATAAGATGTTGTATGTTTGTGGTTTGGGAGATGATGGCTTGATTCTCTGTCAGTTGAAACAGTTGGCTGCTATGATGTGAAGTGAAGCCCAGACCGAGAGATCGATGTACCTGCTTTGTTTTTAAATGTTTGGTCACAGGGAGGGAACTCTTAGCTTGCTGCTCTGAAGTATTCACTAGTTGAATAGGCCAGGCCATCGGTTTGAATGTATTTTAATATAAGTTTGAAATGGGAAATGTGAAAGAAAGGATTTGACTAATGAAAACTTTAGAGAGTTAAAGGATAGAAGAATGAAGTGGTGAAGGTTTTTAAAGAACAGCTTATGTGGTTATTTAGATGTCCCTCACACACATTGCTCCAAACTATTGCTGAAGAAATTAATAAACTTGCAGTGTGGAGATTGTTTACTTGGCACAAAAATCCATTGTCCGGCCTCATCTCCCATTTTCTCTTACCACTGAGGACCCCATAACCCTGCATCACCATGTGAAATTCTTCCACAGCCTCCTATTGGCCTTCCCTACCTAACTCTCTCATCTCTTCATATTCATTTACCTACTTTCTCTCCTCATTCTGCTCCTGTAAAACCACTTCTCAGTTTTGGAGGCTGGCAATCTGTTGCTGCTGTTTATCTCAGGAAAAAATGCTGCTAGGAGTGGGAAGCGCGTCCAAGCAAACAACACCGTACCTGGAAGAGGCCATCAGGGGTGGAGACCTGGAATCTTATTAGGCTTTCTGTTGCTTGAGGCTGCAATGAAGCCCTGTTTGGGATCAGCTGTACCACAAAAATAACTTTCTGGTTGTATTTTGATACTGTCACTTCTTGTACTTTCTAGAAAATCAAAATTTCTTATGCAAACAAAAGGGGAAAGTGAGTGATTGGGCAATAAAGGTTAAATTTTGATTCAGTTTACATCCTCCACATACAGCTTTCAAATTTTCCTGGTTCTTGCAGGGAAAAAAAAAAAAAAAAAAAAAAAAAAAAGCTGGAAAAAGAAGAAAGCATCTGTATTCTTTGCTTTGTGCAAATCCTAACCTTTCTTCAAAGATCTGTTCTTATATGAAAAAATCCTAAAAGCCCTTAAAAAAGCCCTTAGTCTTCATTCCAGTTCTAGACTTACTCTTTTTATGGTATCTCCCAAAACCAAAAGCTTAAAAAGAAAAAAGGAAAAAAAAAAGAAAAAAGAAAAAAGAAAAAAGAAAAAAAAATAAGAAGAGGAACCAGACTGAGAACTACTCCCAGATGATAATAAACTGACTCAAAAAAAGTTGAGAACAAGCTGGATCAGCCCTCTCACAGATGGGAGTCTTTATTGCTTTAGTCTTAAGAAACGCTGGTAAATCATTTGGCATTATTGAAGATACCAACCACAAAAAGGATCTGTAAAAATATGTATTTCCAACTTTTCATCATCTGGGATCCTGCAGTTGTTAGTGGTCCATGAGTCACTGCTAATATTTAAATGTAGTATGTTCATTTGAATAGGTGCATAATGGAGTAATCTTCTAGAATGAAATAATTGCCACCCATAAGAAAAAAATGATGGTTTCATATGCTGACATAAGTAATCGAAACATCTCTTTTACTTGAAGAAGATCTTTTAAGCTGTAATCATAGACACAGGGTACTGCAGATATATCAGGTCTGTCTCACCACTGTATTAGTCTGGCTTTATTCAAGTGCAACTCTGTTGAAAAAGCTGGAGGTACACCAGCATAAAATTGAGCACTTTGCCCACCAACACAGCTCTGTATTGCCTTGTGTCCTGCTTAGTCATTTGCACCACACAAGGAAGCTGCACAGAATTATGTATCTGATTTTGATTGTGGGATTTCAGTAGACGTTTGTGGTACATTAAATGAGAACGCGGTATGGTAGGCAAGCTGTCCCACTATCTTACCCAAGTGCTTTAGCTGATGGAGCGTAGTTTGTCATCAAAAAATGGGAAGTATTTACTGAAGGTGATGGACTAGGGTTTCTTAGTGCAGTCAAAGTACTTTCCAATATCTGGCCCTTTTTGCTGAGCATCTGGAATTCGGGACTGAGATAGGTTTTAGAATGTAGAAATAAACATTACCAAGATATTAGAAAGCACAGTATAATCATATCTTGCTCCGTGACTTTTTGAAGTAAAGGTTAGTAGGTGGGAGACACCATTTTATATATAATAATTCTGGTCCAAGCTCTTACGATTAACATTTCACAGGTTTTCAGTAAGCAGAAGAGGAGTAGGTTCATGCAAATCTTTGCATCTCCCAGTTTCTTTACGTATGCGTGCCATCTGTACCTTCCATCGGCAGTGCTCCCAAGCAAATGATAGAATGGCATTTCAGTGGCTTTCTTCCTGCAAATGTTCAAAGTTACCAAGTAAATTACCAAACCTCAAAATAAAAATAAAAAAAGCAACTGAAAAACAAATGAGATGTCTAGAAAGTCAGAAGTTGATTCAACATTTCCTATTTATGCACACAAAAATGACAGCTTAATACACTTTTTCCCAAAAGAGGCAAGAGTTTAGTGTGTAGTATCCCCCTAACCACTCAGCACTCTCCAAGCATAAACTCAGTAAAGCTTATATAAACTAACGGCAGAACCTCACAGCTGCTGCAAAATTTTGTGGGCCAAACTCATTTGGTTTAAGTGGAACAAAAAACATCAAGGTCAAAATAGGGGTTCAGTCCGACCCTTCCTTTTTCCAGATAATGTATGGGGCCTTTCTATTTGTCTGATGTACTTTAAGTCTAAATAATGAAAATGTGAACACACATTCCACATCCCTGCGAAGTTAAGTAGTATATAAACAGAGAAACATGCCGTTTTATCACTGAAGTGAAAATGTATGGGTGAATAACTGTTTTGAGTTACTTCTAAGCTGTGAGATTCCTGGCTGTTTCTTTTAGTCTGAGCTGGAGTTGTCAGCAGGTTGTCTTATTGTTCCTTCTACTATATAACTTGAGAGCCTTCATCTAAAACACAGCGCTGGTGTGTATGCATAAGCTAGACAAATAAATATCAATCATCTCCCAGATGGTGATAATATGCCCCACGGGAACGGAGCATAGACTTGCTTTGACACTTCTGCCTGTGTGTACACACATCCATGCGTTGCATTTCTGAGCTCTCCAGCAATCCAGCATCCTTTGCTCTTCTCAAGTTGTGCATTCAGCTGCACTTGTGCTGGTACTACTGTGTACTTGTGGATAATGTGCCGCTGAATGTAGAGGCTGCTGTTTGGTCCTTTTACATAAGTCAGATTTTCAGGTCTTTCAGATTTTGGTGCTTGCTATTTGATTTTATTCTGCAGCTTTTATGGATCTGGCTCAGCATGTGTAATCCAGAACCCAGAATTACGTATCTCCGTTCCTCATAAGATGAACGGGGAAAGTGAACTGCCTCAGAGTGGGCCTCATGGTAGTGAGTGACCTGAGCACAGAAACTCCTTTGCTGTTCAGTAGGAAACAACTTCAATTCTACAGCTCCTTCTCCTGGGTTTAAGTGCCTAACTGTGAGCTGCAGCGAGGTATTTCCCTGAAACCTTTCCTGGAATAAGGTACTTATGTCATTTTCTTGGAAACTATCATGGAGATCATTCCTTTCTTTGAAAGTATCGCCAAGAAAGTACTGCCAAACCATTTTATGCAGTATTCACAACCCCAGAATATGAATAGCCCATTCCCTGCTCTCTTGGCTGGGTTTCAGGCCCATATGGCCCAACTGCCCTGAGGATCCCCTAACCGCTAAACCATACTTGGAGCAGGGAGCACTTCTAATCCCTCCTGGTGAAGCCATTCTACTTTGTCAAAAGGACTCACTGGAGCAGAGAGGCTGAGAGAAGGTGAACTCAGGGAGAACACAACTAATGGGACTCCTTGGTCAGTAACTGGGGAGGGATCCTGGGTTCTGCTTCCTGCGTTCCTGCATTGGTGGCTGTTGGATGAGCAGTCACTGAGCATAAGAAGATTGTAGGCCTCTTTTCTTTTGCACGCTTTCTTCCTTGTCCAATGATTCTTGAACTCTGGCAGGCTCAGTGCCATAACCACTTTCCTTCTAGATTTCTAGAAAGAAAGGCTTCTTTTTCTATTGTATTTTCTCAATTAGAGGAAACAAAATAGTATGTTAGTGAATTATTATTTTAAGAGAAAACCAAAGCTAGTTGATTAATAATGCTAAAGCAAGCTGCACTGCCTTTTAATTTTGCATTCATGGGTTCATTCTTCAATACATATAATTGGCATAGCTCAGCAGTGGAGCTGTCCTAATTTCGATCAGCTGTGGCCAGGTTTATCATACATTATCAAGTAATATATTACGTACATAATAATAACAACTTTAAAGCACTATAGACAACAGCAAAACTGTTCAGTTTGCCATGCAGCTAAGCACAAAATAAAAACCCAGCTCAGCTACAGAGCACATGGTGCTTGCAAAGAAAACAAAAGAGGTGGCAGGAAACTGCAATCCGAAGTAGACTGCAAGTGATAAAAATGGTTTGGTAAAGTAAAGCACAAGTGGAAAATAAATTTGCTTTGAAGTTTTACTTGAGCGTCTTCTCCTGGAACAAAGAAAATGATATCTAGCTAACATAGAAAAGAATAGAAAAGCACAAAACTTTTTGATTGTTTGTTTGCTTGTTTTGGGTAGCACTGAGGGTTTTTAGTTACCTTGGCTTTGCATTTCTTTTGCTCTTGTAGGTGAGAGGTAGACTAGATCCCTTAGGGTAGATCACATTTACTTGGCTATTTTAGAGCAACTAAATTATTCTGAATCTAGTGGAAACTGCCAAAGTGAGTATTGGAATTGACTTCTGAAAGCATAATAAGCTGGTAGGTGAAGCTGGTAATTTGAGCTTCATGTAAAACGCTAGATGTTTTTACTGGCACCATGTACTTGTATCCACCATGCAAGGGCTACTGAGCAAGGCAGCCTGCAAGACCTGTCTAGATGTTACACAAATCATTCATAAGCAGGACTGGCTCAGAGAGGGACACGAGCAGGGGTCCAGGTCCCCAGCCACTTCCTCTGTTTCTCGTGCTGCTGTTCACAGCCTGCTTTGGGAGGCAGCAGTTGAACAAGAGCAAGGAGCAGCCCACTGCATGCTGTGGATTTGGCCCCTCATACACCTATGCCAGGTGTAACTACTGACAGCGCGAGGCCCCCCAGGACAGCTGGGTTTTTCCCTCAGCAAGTTAAGATGCTGTCTTGGCAGTGTTTCCCATCACCTATTAAGGGGTACAGCCATTCTGCTTTTCCTCCTCATGCTTCTCCTTGTCTCTCCAACAATAAGGATAATCCTTTCTGCCTCAGCATTTCAGTCTTGCCCATGCAGTTACCTGCATCTTTAGCTCTAAGTCCTTCTCAGCAGCACTGTTCTCCATCTTATAGATCACCAGTTTTTACACTCGTCTATTATTTTTGTCATACAGATGAACCATTTTCATTGGTAAGATGGTCAACATTTAACCTTGTTCCAGATTTTTCTCTCTGAATGTTCTGTTCTTACCTTTACTTATTTTTCTGATAGTCCTTGTTAGAGGTACAAGGTACATGGTATTTTTGTTTGTTTGTCTGTTTTGTTTTGTGGTTTTTGTTGTTTTGTTTTGTTTGCTTTAACAAATGTTTTTGTTAACTGATTTTGGAACATTGGCAGAAACACTGAAAGGGATTAGGCCATGGCACAATACCCTAAAATGCTATCAAGTCAGTTGTGATTCCCTACATAAGAACTACTCAGCCCATTTCCAATGCATTTAACTGGTGCCTTATTGTCATTTTGTGACACTGTTTATAATCAGTGTTGTACATTACAACTACAGAATTATTTGCAATCTCTATTGAGAATGAAATCAGGTTTGTTTGACAAGATTCATTTCTTGTTAAATACATTGAATGACATGAATTCTTTTTCTTTCCTTTATTTTCTTCTTAGTTGACTCCTACATCAACTGATTCATTATTTTATCCAAGGCTGAGGTCAACCTTACTGACCTGGTGCTGCCTGTGTCATCCTGCCTGCCCTTTCTGAATACAGCACTCTTGTATTTCATGGGAATCTTCCTGGTATTCCAAGATACTTTAAAGATACACCAGAGGTTTTCTTCAGACAGATCTACAGGATTGCTGGGGGCCAAGTGTCTGGGCCGCCAGATTTAAAGTGTTTAGTAGTAATTGACACTGTTTGCCATCCTCTGCTGAATCAGTGGACATTATCCTCAACTGAAAAAATTACTTTATCCTTTTGTATTCCAATACGGGATAGAAATATTTACTGGATGTTTATCTCGTCTCTATCACTACCAGTGTTGTCTCCAAAAAACATTGACCAGTAGAAGCTTTCTCATGTCTGTAAGTGTATCTCTCAAGTATAGAAAACTGATGTTTTTAGCTTCCTTTATTCTCTGCTTTTTACTGCTTTTAATATTTATTGATTGCTATTGGGTCTCCTTTATTTCTATGTCATTACCTGTTAAGCAACATGATTTATGTGCAGAAAAAAAACCCTGGATATGTACAAGTAAGGTCTCCTTGCTCCATTTTAAGATTGCCTTGAAACTCCCAAAGCTTTAATGAAGGAATGCAGAAATGTGAGTCATTGATCCACAACAGGTACTGTGGATTATTGAAGAGTGAAGAATGAAAGTCTACCACATTGAATATCAGTGCATGACATGAAAGATACGAGAAGGGAAGGGAGTACTCTGTAGCTTGCCTGTAAGAGAATCACAGTTGCTCTAGCTTGGTGATTTTGGAGTAAGTTGCTTAGATTTTGCTTGGAAAGTGAGACAGCTACTGTTTCATTTATCTGCTTCATTAAGTTTAGACTATATTTGTCTCTGTTTGCTTTTCTACTTGTGCTTGGAGTGCGTCTATCTGTGCTCTGTTTCACAGAGCCTGGAGTTTATTTGCCTGAGTTTGCTTTCCATTGCCTTTGGACCATGTTTGCACTAAGCTCTGTTTCATTCAGTCTGGACTTCATGGGCCCAGGTTTGTTCCACAGCATTTGGACTATGTTTGTTTTGCTTTCCAGAGCCTGGGAATGTGGCTGGATGTGGCTTGCCACTGCCTAGCTGAGTGTCTCTGTCTGTATTGTGGTTACCCTGAGTGTGCTCCTGTGCTAGCTTGGCCTTTGCTGGCCTGTCTGATAGCATCTGTCCTGCCCTGTGCCTTGTTTCTGGATTTCTCTGCTTTACAGGAAGGGACAATCTGAAATAAACTGAGGGTGCTTTAAACTCAAGGTAGATTGTCAAGATCAGGGTACTCTAGATGCTGTTTCCCAACCAACAGCATGGAAATCTACCAAAACACACTTCACCCTTGCAGACATGTAGAAATACATTTCAACACATTTTTTTTTTTTTTTTTTTTTTTGCCAGCAGAAAACAATTAAAGGCAATGCTGAGGAATATCCTCTGTTAGCCTGCTAAGTTTCTTCCAACCTAGATGATTCTGTGATTCTGTGAAGTCAGTGAAGAATTTGTCCCAGCTCTGGTACAGATTTATGTCAACAAATTTATGTCAATTCAGAGGGGTTGTGCTTACCAAACTCCTGACCAAACACGGCCATCCCCAACTTGCCCTATCTTTAATTAAAATAGACAAGGAGAAAAACAAACCATGCCCTATGATTCTTACTTCTTAAGAATGGAAATGGAAAATGCTTTCTCTAACTGGAAATGAAGATGTTTTCTTACCTCCACTTTCTACTTTCCACTTTCTCTTTTTTCTTCTAACCTAGATCTGTTTTTCTGCATCTTAACTGGTGTGTTGCCTCAGTGATCACTTCTCCATGCCTTCTGGAGATAAGGGTTTTGATACAAAGGTGAACATCCTTGGAGGGTGCTGTCTAGAACAAGTTGCTTCAGGGAACTAGAGATAATTTCTTACCTGCTCAAACAATGTCTTTTTGCTTTCCACCCAACATGAGCTGGATGATGCAGCATATGTTGCTCTGCTACAGTCATCATAAGCATTATGTTCTTTTACATGTTATAACCCTATATGATTTTGCTAATGTATGCATTTGGTTCTGTGGTGTAATGGGCAGCACTCTGGACTTTGAATCCAGTGATCTGAGTTCAAGTCTCAGCAGAACCTGTGTGTTTCCCTTTCCTTTGCCCAGGGAAGTGGTGGAGTCTCCATCCCTGGAGGTCTTTAAAAGACGTTTAGATGTAGAGCTCAGTGATGTGTTTTAGGGGAGGACTTGTTAGTGTTAGGTCAGAGGTTGGACTGGGTGATCTTGGAGGTCTCTTTCAACTTAGAAATTCTGTGATTCTGCATTGATGTAAGGCCAATATTTCTAGTATTTTATCTGCTTTCTTTCAAAAGGGAAGAAATATTATCATGTTGTGACATTAACATCTGAATTTTGTTGATTTTGAGTAGTTGATATTTTCACTCTTCAGTGAAATACTAAAAATGTACTAAAATACTAAAGATACAAATATCCATTGATAGATCTGAAACATTCACTGAACTGATCTCTAGAAACATTTGGTGATCAGCTTGAGTCTCAAAAAAGATGAAAAAATAGGAGTCCTATCTTGTAACCAGAGGAAAAAAAAAAAAACAAAAACAAAAACAAACAAACAAACAAAAAAACCACTATGTTAGATAATGAATGTATCAAGTTAGGGGAACTGATTCCTATTATGGGAAAAGGATCATTTCGATGTAGGTCTTTAGTAGATTTATTACAAGACACAATAAAAGTCCTATAAAAGTAGATGATCTAAACTGGTGTGCGAGTTTCCTCTTTACAGAAAGGGGAAGTGAATTCCTCCTGATTTCAAACATCAGCTCAGTTAATAAAAACCTGCTATTATCTGATATCACAGCTACTTTCTGCAGGTAGAAAGCTAGTGTTTTTATCAGCCCTTAAAATTATACAAGAGGAAGTGGAAAAAAAATAAGCAGCAAGCAAGGCAAACTGTGAGAAGATCTTGTTGAAAGCTTTCTTCTGTTGTGGAATCCCCTGTTTATTTTTCCACTGCCATCATGAGAAACTATCTGAAATCAAACTGGGAAGAGGTCTGAGCAGAGCTGGGTGATCTAGCACACAGGTGTTTGTGTCTTGTCTAGCCAGCACACCTACCCAGGGGAAGGATGGGCAGAGAATCCCCTGCTGCAGGTTAGGTGCTTAGGACCTACTTCTTCTCCTGTCCAAGACTCAGCATGTTATTTTCTTCAAGTTCAAAGTCCAGTCGACTTTGTTCCCTCACTTATATACACATACCTAGATTTAGGTATGCGCATAGTTATCTTCAGACTTCAGTAAAAATAATCAGCCCTGGACAAGGAAATGGTTAAGAATGTGTAGTTTGGGAAATGTTGATACTGGTGATTAATAATAACTGGCAATCCCTTACCTCAAGTCTGATTTTAAACGCTATCAAAACGTGCTGCCATTGCATGTAGAACCTTTCTATACGGCCATTTATTGAACCAGTTTTCAAAACATGTCCCAAAATCTAATTTCACGCACACTTGTCACTATTTCTTACCCAGGCAATAGCATTTCTTCCACTAACCTGGATTTTCAATCTTCAAAGTACCGATTTTATTCAGGTTATATAAATTATAAAATTTTTAAACACTTACTGACTAGGTAAGTCCGGTCCTGCCTTCATTGCTGAGTTAATACTTCCACTGACATCAGTTCAGCACATTTAATTTAGTAAAGGACCACTGGAGTAGATTCACTGGCCAGACAACTCAGCTTATTTTTTGTAATATTTTTCTTGGCATGAAGTTTAGTTCAGTTTTCTTTTCTGGGCCTGTAACCAGCTGTCAAAAATAAATAAATAAATAGATTAAATAAAATTACTAATAAAAAAAATGATAGCAATGAGACTCTCCAAGAAATGACCAAACAACCTAGGAAATGTGGTGAGTGCTATGGTAACACTACAAGAAACATGCAATGGTGTTTGGATCCATGCTGACTCCAAAGGGGCTACAGGCTGGCAATTCATATATCCATCTTCTAACTAAAGCTACTGTGCAGCTGTGGTTAAAATAGAAAGATGCAGGCAATTTAGATGTGTTCCCAATGCAGTGTTAGGTAAAATACTGTCCATTGCTAGCATCACTAGGGCCAATACTATAGTTAGTTATTTTTACTCCATCTTTTCTGTGGTTGAACTGATGGCATATAAAGTTTTTTGACCAAAAAATCATCATATTTCTGGTTTTCAAATAGAGAGCAAGTGCTGTCTAATGGTTTATGTATTAGGAAGATATTCTCATTTTCCACATGCTGTCTGGCTCTGGTTGCTGTTATGAGATGTTTGGAGAATGCTTTTGGGGGAAAAAAAGAGAAAAAAAGATCGGAGGGGGCCAAACCTGATGATAAGTTAGACCCAGTGCAATGTATTGCTTTTCCTCAATGTTTTCAATGGCAAGGAAACAGCAAGTTACATGAGACTCTGCCTCACGGACCCTTGGCCAAAAGTCAGAGAGCCACAGTTTGTTCTGCGGGAAGTTGAAGCTGGGAGATGCACACAAGAGCAGCCCCTGTAGACCAGCCAGGGGATCCATGTGGGACTTCCACACTCTCCCAACAGTCCTGGTATTTGCAGTTAAATGACTGTTAGTCAGGAATTGTGGCTCCAATATGCAAAATCCTTTGGCCAAAGCAGAAAACAGCGGCTAAACATCAAACGAATGAGTGTCTGGGTTAAGAGTGTAAACACAGCACATACTTTAAATGTCAGTAATAAACCATATTCCCGTAGTGGGGTACCCATTTGGTACCCACACTAGTTTAATTTGACTTTTTCTTGGCAATATCAAGTAGGTATGTTGATTGAATAGATAGAATGGAATAGTCTTTGCACTTTTTGGATTTCACAGGAGAAAAACTTTGAACTGCTTATTTCTAGTCCATTTGTTTAATAATTTATTTTTATTACCACCTTTCTTTGTACTCATGGACTTGAATAGCTATTGGTTGGTTTAGGTGAACTAATGGTCTAATAGGTCAGAGGATCAGAGACCTTCTGAAGGGCTAAGACCACCCACTCCTCTCCTTTCAGACCTCACTAACTTAAAAAAGCTATATTTCTTCAAGTTTTAGAAGGCACTTTTCACAACGCCCAAAGCCAGGAAGATCCTCCTTCTATTGATGCATTTTATATTAAAAATCCATTGAGAAATCCTGAAAAACTTTAAACATTCAAATATTTTTTCTGTTGTTAACTCTGATATGTGCTGAATATATTATTTTGAGTTTGTTAACATAAATAGATAAGAGAAATAGAGAAAATATCCCTTTGATCCCACACCAGTATATTCCAAATGCTATGCAAGTTAAATTCAACTCTTACACAGAAAAATTCCTGCTGTTTAGTATGGAATGGATTCAGCCTAACATTGTAGTCTAGATTCTTCTCAAATAATTTTAGATACCTACCTGAGGTACCTATGGTAGTCCTAGAGAGTAAATCCGTCCTGTCATGTGGTGGTGTGTACATGTCTCTTTAGTAACTTCAGATATGAAAAAGTGATGCTTAAGATCCCAGATTTAGAGATTTAGAAAATGTACATTCATCCATGGAGGTAGGGCTGAATATCACATTTTTTTACTCTTCTTCTACTTTACATGCTACCTCACATTCAAAAGAAACCATAAGTGTCTCAAATACAATTCCTTGTGTTACAAATGTCCCAGCTGCCAAAAGGATGCATCATTTTGATGGAGGGGAAATGATTCGCTCAGCCATGAAGAAGAGAGGAAGAGAAGCAGTGGCCTTGAGACAGGATGTGGGAAACCTATGACAAAGTTTTTAAATTCTTGATTTCGAGGGTCAGACATGCCCAGTGTCACAAAAGCCTTCACTTGGTTGCCTCCCTTTGAATATTAAATCCCAAATATTTGACATTGAGAGTCTACAGGAATCACAACCGCACACGGCATACTGTTTCTTTGGCAGAGCAATAGCCTAGCTACATTTAGCCTTACCCGCATCCATTTGTTTAAGTTATAAAACCAAAAATATTTCAGTATTCTTGGGACTGTGCCTAGCTACTTGAATCTTTGCAATTCAATTTAGTAATAAATAAAAAATAAAAAAAAGAAATTTACTGGAGGAAAAGAGAAGCGCATGCAAGTGTGACTTAAGATTACAGGTGCAGGTAAGTTTTAGTCCATCATATATTTAGATTTTTTCAGTGGAAATGGATAGAAAAAAGTAGCTTTGAATTCTGTATTTAAAGTGTTCCCTGAGGTATCAGTAGACCACAGCAGTTTTGCTTCTGGAGTATTTGCCCTTCCCTTCCCTTCCCTTCCCTTCCCTTCCCTTCCCTTCCCTTCCCTTCCCTTCCCTTCCCTTCCCTTCCCTTCCCTTCCCTTCCCTTCCCTTCCCTTCCCTTCCCTTCCCTTCCCTTCCCTTCCCTTCCCTTCCCTTCCCTTCCCTTCCCTTCCCTTCCCTTCCCTTCCCTTCCCTTCCCTTCCCTTCCCTTCCCTTCCCTTCCCTTCCCTTCCCTTCCCTTCCCTTCCCTTCCCTTCCCTTCCCGTGGAGCAATGCAGGCAGTTGTTAGCAGCCCGAGAATGGCTTAGAAAATCAGACTCGGGGAACAGATAACTGCAAAAGCAAGAAGGGGAGGTTTCCTAACTTCCACACTGAATAACAAACATCACCACTTGAAATAAATCACTTGATTGCGGTATCATATGGTGTTTTATACCTTTTTTAGTCAGACATTATTACTCATAAACTAAATAATATGATCATTTTTTAAGAGCTGAGATCATGCCTAGAAATAAGTCCAAACTTGACTAGACATTGTAATTTATTTTTTTCAACGTTTTCACTAGCCAAGAGCCAACATCTGTATTTGAAGTGGGAAGGATTTTAGAGAAGATGGGCTGTTTCTGAAGGCACCGAGGTGGCGTTTCCAGAGCGCTGCTGCCATTAAGCACGGGGTAGTGACAGTCTGCTATCAGGAGCGCTCGTCAGGCTGTGCCAGGCCTTTCAGTGTGAAGTACTGATAGGGGTACGGGAACTTTGTAGCTCAATTTTATAAAAGGGAAAACAAACCAACCCAAACAGAGCTACCTGGTGACTTGGAGATGAGGAAAATTCTTCACAGTTCACTTTTGGGGCCCGTAGGCCTCTCGGTGCTCTGGATCTGCGCTGCAGACAGCACCCCTCAGGCTCACTAACCCGAAGCGCAGTTGAGGTCTGGGTCATTTGTATGCCACTGAAACACTTTTGTGGTGCTCTCCAGTGGCTGCTGTTAAGAAATATTTAGGCCTCCTGTTCCCTCTGCCCGGTACTGCTGGGTTTGAACCGAAGTGGACTTGTGAGCGCACATCCAGGGGGACTGGAGCTGGTCCAGCACCAGGTCTAGAGCAATCGTAACTCAGCCCTGGCTTTTCCAATAAGTGTTTATAATCGCTTTTAATTATGTGCATGAGAAATAACTAATTATGAAAGTGCATACCTTTCCTCCCCCAAGAAAATGTACCATAATTATTGTGCTTATTAGATTTTGTAGCTGATGCAACTATTGTTAACAGAAAAGGTACTAAACATAGAAAATATTATTTCCTTCTCCCAAGTGTTTAGTATAACAATATAAGCATTGACCGTTGTGTACTTTGGTATTATTTTCCTTTCCTGCTTATAGTCCCTTCTCATGTTTCTCCATCATTTTAGGCCCCTAATAGGGATAGGATGAACCCATTGATGTCGGCACATGGAGGCCTGCTAGTAGCATGCCTTTGGTTTTAGTCTCCTAGCAGCAGCCATTCATGTTATGTGGGCTTTCTTTTTTGGGCATTGCCCACCCCTGAAACTGACTTCAGGCATTTTTCACTGCCTGTTCTGCATGAATAGCCACAGGCCTCTTGCCAATTGTCCCCCCTTCTTGAAAGCCAGCCTCAGCCAAAGGCCTTTTCAAGTGTGATCCCAGAGTGCCACACAGGCTTTCAGGGTATTGTTGTCGAGATGAGGGCCCTGCACTGGAAAGTGGGGTCAGAAGAGAAAGCACAATAAGGGGTGATGGAGGCTTCATGCAGTCCTCAGATGCTGGCCTGTTTATTAATTTACAAAACTAATGTCACTGTCTTTAGAGAAGAGATTGAGTGAAAAAGATGCCCTTTGAAGAGGAGAACTGCTTTTGATGCATAACCAAAACATTGGTCGCCTTATTAAATTGATTTTATGGAAGCAAGTACAGCTAATAAAAGTTCAGAAACACCAATAAAGTATTGAAGGTCTGGATTCAGTGTTTTCTTTTTTTCCTCATCAGCTCAGACACAATTCATATTAATGGGTTTTACAAGTTGTCCTTGGGCAAAAGATCTTTCCATATAATGGCTGCAAATATCTGGTTTCCCTTATGCATGTCACAGAAACCGTTAGTCAAGACAGTGCAATAATGCAAGCTCTTTAACAGAACTCCTCCTCATACATAAGGTAATGAAATATTCATGCACATTTTTTTATCTTTTGGTGTTTGGGGAGGAACTGAAAAAGTAAGGCTCTATGGATCTTGAATATAATATAAACAAATGGCTTGCCTTATCACAGGTTTCAGAGCTAGGTTTGAATGCTACTCTTGCAGTCACTGCTGGTGCAGATTAGGTGATCTAGGCAAGCAGTTCTCTGCTTTGCCAGTTCCTATAACATTAGATGGAGCTTGTTGTCTAGTAGTACATCAAGTTTACATTACAGCTCTTAATCTGAGAGCTGCCTTGGGAAGAAATGCAGCTCTTCTGCATCTTCCCTACTCCCTATTTCCCTACTGCATCTTCTGCAGCTTCCCTGCTCTTCCTCTTTCCCATATCTGGTTAAGAAAGAGGTTTACTCTATCCCTTCATAGCCACATGCATGGTGGTTTTACTTTGCTGACCACCTGCCACTTCAGACTGCTAGCTCCTTTCCATTGCTCTCCTACCAGTGAACAAAAAGACAGAGAGATTGCTCTTTGCATCTCAGGTCAGCTCACAAAGCAGTCTGTCATACAGAGTTGAATCTTGTTCTCTTATTGCCCTGTTACCAAACCAGGACAAGTGTCTTTATCTGCAAATGGCTTATCGCTTCCACGAGTGCTTGTTGTCAGGAACGCCTGGAGATATGTGATGACTATCATTGTGGATGCTACTTAGGATTGAATTTAGGGACCTCCAAAGCCACAAGTCTGAAACTCTACAGCTGGAACTAAAGATGACTGTCATTAGATTCGTATCCTTTGTATGCTGAATGCAGAAGGAAGGCATTCCAGTCTGACCAGTGGGTTACAGATGCAAGATTAGGAGTCAGTTTTAAACATGTGGCCATAAATGTGTGATTGAATTTTAAGTGCTTTCAATTAATGTAGATCAAAAGAGACTTTTGTAGTTGGACAGACTTTCAAAAGTACCAGACTTTAAGCATAAATCTGTCCAGTCTTCCTTTGTTTTTCATAACTTGTCTTGCCATGTTTGTTAATTATGGAAGGCATTTAGGACTTGCTCTGTCTTATCCAGTTTCTTCTCTTCTTCAGTGCTCCAGCAGTGAAGTCAGCAGTTTTACAATCCACTGCCTTGAACCTTGAAAGTCATTTATGGACGGCAAGTGGGTGTAAATTGCTAATGGTAGCATTTTAAGTCTACTCTGTATGCAAGGCAATGCAGATTGATCCATGGAAGAGAAGTAGTCATAACGTAGTCACCCTCCTGGTAGCAGAAAATAATTTAAAAGATTATCATCCTTCCTTTAAATGATAATGCGGAACAAATAGGTTTATGATGAGGAAGGCTCTTGCCTGAAAGCAAATACCACTATATCACCCAGTACAGTAAACATTGGTAATTTTAATGATATGTTTGATTCAGTTTTCAACTATGCCACAGACAGTACGGTTCACTGATCCACACAGCTTCGGTGTTAGTCTCCATTAATCTCTCAAATACTTATGCTCCTATTTGGTTATAAATGTAAATGTTTGACATCACACAAGTGTTTTTTTTACTCAAGCAGAACACTGAATTACCAATACCAATTTGTGGATCTATTGGTAGCTGATTCTCTACAAATACCTTTTGTTTGGGAAAGAGACAGTAGATTTTCAAACACAGAATTCTATGAAGAATAAGCAGACTGATTAGTGAATACTTTTGTGGTTTGGTATTTTGTATTTTGTATTAGCAAATATCTATAAATAAATAAAGAGTTGTGAAGGGCTTTTGCATATATCATCCTCTAATTAAAATTGGCTGATTTGAAAATGGCTTCTTGAATAAAGTTTAACAAGTCAGATTATGCATCTTACGGTTTCATTAGGAGTCTGAAAGTCAGGGTAGGTAAACAGCCAAATATCTTCATGTAACAGTAAGTCGTATTTTTCTCCTGTTAGCAAAGAATCAGTTGCTAAACTTACACTGCTTCAATCAAGGCTGAAAGCTACTAACTGCATCTGAAAGTTTTCTATGAAACATAGCATCTTTGCAGAAAAGTCTATCTTGAATGAGGCAATAGGCATGGAACAGCTCTGCAGCCTGTGGTGAGAAACCCATCACTCTCAACCAATTTGGGACTTGCCTGCACAAGACCCATTTATTTTGGCTTTGGGTGGAGGATTTGTCCTCCGTATATAAACAACCACAGATAATAGGATGTCAATAGACATATTTCAATATTTACCTTTTAAAAATTAATCAAACTAACCGCAGTAAAAATACTAAGATAGAAATATGGCAAGCTTCTCATGAATTGTTTTCCCTTTCCTTCCTTACGAACACCAATAAGCAGTCAGAGTGCCCATGAAAGTTGTTCTGGCAAACTTGGCACTCTCATGGCAGAAATAAGCAGTCATGACCAGGTCAAGAAAATCCCCATTGTGGGGAAAGGTTTTATGATGGCCTGAAGGCAGTGATGGATAAAAAAAAAAAAAGTGTCTGATAAAGATAAGGGTGTGAGTAATTCTCAAAAGAGGTTCAGCATTTTGGGTGAGATAACAAGCTAAACAGATTGTCTAAGGTTCTCTGAGCCTCACTGAGGTAAAACTCAAGCAACAATTTTATGAGAACAAGGCTTCACATGACATTTCAAACTTCTGCTTCTGGTTCATTTTAAAAAAATAAATAAAACAGAAGTAAGAGAATGAAATACATTATTTTAAAGAGAAGTTGATGCAACAAGCTTTATAGTTGTTAACAGTTTTAATTTGGTTATCTTTGACCATAGGTGTGATTCTGGACTATTTTATTCTCAATTTAAACCAGTATCTTTTCTCCAAATAGTGGGGTTGTGTGTGTGAATTTATTTATTTATTTATTTTGATCCCAGAAAATACCTATATCAAATCCCAAAGCAGTACTAGCAGTGGGGCTAGTACTAAATGGGGTTAGTAGTGCAAATTTCCATACCTCCCCCCCTGCCTTTTTTTTTTTTTTTTCAGTTTGGAGTTCTTTTTCTTCCTTCATGCAGCTATTTATCATCTGAAGGAAAAGGAGAGAACGGGCAAGTTTAAATGATTTTTAGGAAAAAAATAATCAAACCTGTCTTTCTTAATCAGATACTGTTTTCATTTCATCCCACAAAATAGATAAACTGCCAGAGAAAATTAGGTTAGTGCAGTAGGAGGGACATTGTGCTATCTTTAGGATAGAGGTTTAGAACAAAATGGTCAAGCTATGAGGGATGGATGCTGGTGGTATTTTGTAATGGGAAGAATACAGTCTTGCTGAATTAGGTTTTAGAGATCACATGAAATCCTTCTGCAACATACTCCAAGGATGCTATTTAGCGTATCTTAATTTAAGGCTATATTATCCTTGGTGTAATGAATGTGAAATCTCCCATGAAAGGGGAATGTCCAGATCATATCACTACACATAGTCTTGGTGGCAGGTAGGAAGTAGTTACTGTAGCTATTGTAGATAATCTGGCATCAGACTGCGATATTTTAAACTGCTTGTAGCATTTGTCTGTCTTTCTGTCTTTTTTCAGCATTTTTAGAAACGTTTATCCTTTTAGCACATGACTTTTGGAAAGACTCAGCTTCCCAGTAAAGCTAAGGAGGTAGATGGATTTTTGGAGGGCAGCCTGGTTCAGTATCTTGTAGTGGGAGTTCACAGATATAGACTGGTCCGTAAAATCTGGCCCTCATTTAGTTGCCCAAATGACAGCTGTGCTATTTTAAAGTCTTTACCTCAACTGTAATGGCTGGGAGCCTGAAAAAAATCTTAATTCTGCTTTTGAATCACTTTAATCTGCATCCCTGCTTCTACTTATGGGAGTCATTTACTGACTCCTGCCTGATTCCTTCTGTCTGTCTTATTCACACTGAAGGAGCTCCTGAGCATGGATCTGCAGATAGGCTGGGGCAGAGTTTTGTTACCTCAGAGTCTCTCATGTATGAACTGATTTCTCCTGTCATTGCTTCAGCAGCAAGCTTCTTCAGCTCATAGAGACTTTGTTTTCTGTTTTTGCTTTTGCAGAGTAGTCCGAAATGATCAGAAGATCCATGGGAATAGAAGCGTTCAGAAGGAAGCAGGTATGGTTTCAATTAGTATTCTGCTTTATCGGAGTCAAAATGTTTCACAGAAATACGCTAATTTCGACAGGATTCAGACATTAAAGTTTAGGTTTGGTTCTGACCAGGGAGAAATACAGTTACCTACCATAAAAACTTGTGTTTGTGTTTTTTAAGAGAATACAAATTATTTTTGAAATTATTTTTAATTTTATTTTGTTTTTATTGCAAAACAAAAAAACAACATCAGGGATTCAGAACCTGTACAGAAGCAAATTTGTCATTTACTGGCTATTGCTTTGACAATTATGAACATGAAAACCAAAGAATCTGTCTCATTACCATGGTATTATTGCTCTCTTCCTAGTTCTTCTACTCTGGAAGCGTGACTGATCTGTAAAGATTTAAATGGTAATAAAGTGTTAGGAATAGGATTTCTGTGTGGTCCCTGTGCCAGCATCGGAGAAAAGATCCAATGCAGCTAATCTGTTCACATTTAATGAATATCCTGCTGACTTTTAAGGGAGCTGGGTGCCTGACTACCCTCTGAGACTTTAAAAATCTCCTCCTATTTTAGTAGGACTTTGTCAGGAAACCAGATCGAGCGAGTCCATACAGAAAATGCCATTGCTGTTCCTACAGGTTTCCACAAGACATTTGACCCCTCCCCTCCCTTTCTTCCTTCTTTTTATACCTCTCTGGAATGCAGATATTTTGGTTAATTTTCTCCAGCTGTCACAGAGTCTCACAGAAAATGACCTCGCAGAGTGACCACTTCCCTTAGTCCTTGACTTAAGTAGATTTTTTTTTTTTTCGGAGCTTTCACCACACCATCCACATCACTGTCTGGTGTCTTTCATGAGTCAGGAAAAAACAGAAAGGAAAAAAAAATACCCTTTATAAAAGAGGAACCAAACCAGATCAGTTTGAATCAGTTTTATCAGTTTTTGTTGCTATTTCAAATCAGTTTGTGTAGCAGAAAGTTAGCATTACTCATTCCCACCAAAGTGTGGGGAAATATTAGCATTTGGATACCTTCCTTATAAGATTGTTTTTTAGCACGCAATTAGTTGATTCATTTAGTAATGACAGCAGTCTCAGCAAATTTGAGAATCAGACTTCTTTATTCTTTTGTTCTTTTAAATATGCTATCCAGAGGGGAAATTTTTATTGCAGAAACTACGTTTCAAGTTTAGTTTTCTGAAATAACACGGTGAAAAAAAAATCAACAAAACATGGTGTGATAGATATCTATGGTTTATGAAATATAGAAATGAAACGCAGATACCTCAAAATCTAATGGTTTATTAAGTACCATGATAAAGAGGACATAAGTGACGTGAAAAAATCGTGACGCATTTATAGTTGTCTTCCCTCACTCCTGAGAGAAATGATGTTTTATCCTCTGTTTTATTCTTGCAAGGAATTTGAAGTTAATGGGCTATTCATAAATGTAATGTTAAGAATGTGCATCAGTCTTTGCAGAATCAGGGCCTCCCATTTCTTCAGGAAAAGGAAAATGCAGGGCCCCTGCATTTTCATTCTCAAATTCAAGTTCTGTGGTTCTCAAAAAGGGACTAAAGGTTTAGTTTGCTGTACATCTTTTTCCTCAGCCTTTTTGTAGTACCTCTTGTTAACATATCTTTCCTCTTCCTCTGAGTGCTTTTTGTACTTAGCATGAGTGGCTGGTTAGTAAGGCTTGTAGAATCCCAAGGATTTCTAACTATAAGTTTTCCCCAAAGGCGTTCTTTACTTCTTCATGCTTTGATACTTTTTTTTTTTTTTTTTTTTTTTTTTACTTTGAGTTTATCCTGTCTGCTGTCATGAGTTTTAAGTATCTGAATGAAAAGAAAAGAAGGATGGAGACTGCAACTAAACTGCAATCTTTACTATACCAGCAAATGAAATTTCTGTGCTCTCTCTAAAGGCCATGTTTACATCTGTTACGTCTGGGAGAAAGTACTTCATTCCCCTGCTGTTTGAAAGTGATACAGAGCAATTCCACATTGTAGTAACTTTTGATATTCTATATCTTATGTTTTGAATGAGTATCCCAAAATCTTGCCATTTTCTATAGCTGTTTGAGAAGTCTCCTCCAGGGAATTTTAATGAACATGTTCTTTTTGAGTGTCTCTGTGTTATATGAATGCTATCTTGAGACCGTTCAAGGTGATCACATAGCTGTCATTCATTTCTCTAATATTCCAAAGTTAGTGTCACCAGAGCTTTCTGTAAGATATACTTTGGATATTTTTTTTCTTTAATTTAATGCTTTACTATACTTTAATGCTTTACTTTAATGCTTTACTTTAATGCCTTACTTTAATTTTAGGATTTAGGGATTGATTACTCGTTCCAATCTCTAGCAACTTAAGCATTTTAGAAAGAAATTGAAACAAAGTTTTATTGGTTTGTGGTGTCAAATGGGCTCTCTGGTATAAATATAGGCCTAACAAAGCCAGGTTCTAAAATCCGACTACTCTTGTGCAGTGACAAGACTTTGGGGTTTTCTGCCCCATACTCAGAGTAAATGCTTGGCAGCGTAATGAGTTTGCATACTTGAAACAGCAGACCTGAGGTGGAAGCGGCTGAGAGTGGGTTGTTGAAGTCATTATGGCATGGGCCTGGTGCATAGCCTCATGGAGATGGGCTGAATGGAGCTGGGGCTGCAAAATATTTGATCATTGCTCAAAGGCAATCGCAAAGGGACTGAGTTAGTGTTGACAGTAAGGAAAATTGAGGTGTAATTGTTGATTACTTGTTTTTATCCTATTGATGGTTCTAGGGTTTGCATGCAGTCTATAAATCCTTGCTCTCTATATATGTCTGTGGCTATACATTTTAAGGATGTCTCAACTTTAAATGGGATCGTTCTGGTTTATGATGGGGCTATACCTTTCTTCTCCTCATAGCCATAGACCACAGTAATGGATGGGAAAAGTAGCTTTGTTCATTAACACACCCAGCTGGATCACAGACAGCTAGTTAAATAAGCTTACCAGCTGATGTGCGACTTTGGCACTGTTACTCAGGTTCGGTGTGTGGTCAAATGGGCTGTTTCAGCTGCTGATGATTCAGGTTCCTGTCTATTCCAACCACTTCTCCTCATTCATTCCCTTAACCCCACAGCTGGAACAAGATTCTGCCAAACGATGTGGCAAATCTGAGGAAGCAGAAGGAAGAGGGATGGCGATACCATCGCTGCAAACATGTGGAGGGTCATAAACACTTAGCTGGAATTAGCCATGGCTTAAGCAGTGTGTTCAACTCTGCCCTTAGAGACACTCGGTCATACACCGATCACACTTGCTGGAGATGCCATCTTAGCTGGGGTTGTAAAGGCACATGCTTCTGGATCAACACCATCAAGTTGTGACCTTGCTGCCACTTGGAAAGTGGAAATACACGTATTGACTACAGTGTAACTTGGGAATAAGAGAGAAAGGAGATGCTTTAAAACTGCACGCAGCATTCCTCCACTTGCATGTCTACTGCATAGGCTTGACTTGATGAACAATCCCATTTATTTCAGTGGAAATTCTTTCAGCATAAGCTTTGGCTGAGGTGAATAAAAATGATGGCATCTTTTCCTAAATTATTCCTTTTTGCATGAGCTGATTTTTTACAGCTAAAACCTTCGGAATTCAAGAACTATGAAAAGCATGTTTTCTGAGTCCTTTTAGCCTTAATCACAGAAGTAACGGAGAGTATTCCTAATGGCATGATGGTCTTATGTTAATGCCCTGTTACAAATACTTGCTTATCCAGGATGCAAAATACTGCAAAATATTAATAATTTTAATAATATGGATGATAGATATAATAGCTATTTTCTTGGAACTAGTATCCATAAGATATTATGGCTCAGAATTACTTTACCTCTCAAAGAAAGGCACACAATTTCCATCTTGCGATTTTTTTTTAATCAGTCAATATAGAAAAGGGTGATCTTGGTAAATTGTTTAACCTAGAAGGTGAGTATCATACCTCTTGTGTCTATAAAATGAAAAAGGGTTGTTTGTAGTGGCTGTGCACATACAATTGCATAAACATCTCCCTATTAATTTAGATAAATTCTTTGCATAGGATATTTCAAACTCTAGAAATTAAAAGAGGAAAAGAGGGGATGAAGAAGAGAATGAATACCATATTCCAACTGATAAGTGTTTCCTCACATGTATATGATTCAGGAAAAGACTTCAGCATATGTTTAACTTTAAGCATGTGCTCAGGTCTCACTGGATTTAAACATGCACTGATCGAGGATGCTTTCTTAAATAGAAGCAATATGTTGTCCCAGTGAAGTCAACTTGATTTGCCAACTGCTCAGATCCCCCTCGTGTGTGCAGTTGGTTCTTCAGAGCAGCTCCCGCCTCCAAAATGAATTTTGCTCTTAGTGGTACGAAGTGCAGTCTGTTCAGTGACAAAGTTTTCTTCCTATCAAAATAAACAAATGTAGCATAATGGGGCTGCAGTCTTCTTTTGTAGACTATGGGAAAATAATAAATCTTTTGCTATGGCATTTTTTGTGCTATCCCTTTTTGCCTGTCTTTTCCATGTGACCATTGTCTCTAAGGCCAAGGAGTTCTGGCTGCACAAATACAAGAGAAGTTGCTTTATTATGGAGGGGGAGAATAAAAGGTGTTGAGTGTGACTAGGTCATATTCTTGTCAGTCTCCTGTATTTAGACTGCTTTCAGCTTAGTTTTTGGTGACAAACTGCACAGCTGTAATGCCTTACATTTACCAGCCTGCATATATGAAAGATGTGTAATGTTAACTAAGCCCTTTCCCGTCCCTCTTGGAAGACCACCCTGCCTGCAAAATCTCCAGAGGAAAACACGGCATGTCCTGATCAGAAACTGCCTTTGTTGGCAGAAATACAGTATGTTGCATTAACCAAAACAGCATTTTTAAAAACATTTTTGATGGTGGCTGCTTTTTATTTAAATATTCATTTTGCTTGTGTAAACGGATCTCATTTGGTCTTTACATCCCGACATCACAGGAGTATCTGAAAGCCTTGTTTACATTTAGCAGTGGAAATTGTTTCAAGCCTTGCACAAAACCTTCAAAACCTGATACACTCAGAGCAGAAAAAGGACTGGATTCTCCTCAGCAGTCCCCCAAACAGCAGTTTTCTCTGGGATGACCTTTCTGCTGATGAAAGGTATCTAATCTTTCCTCCCCACTGACAGTGCAGTTTTTCTGGTGGGTGGGAGCCGGCGTGCTGGCAGTAGGAACCCAGAGCTGCAGGATTCACCATACGGGTAGCTCTGTCCATGGCGCAGTGCTCAAATCCTTTGGCGTTGGTGTGGTGGTTACGCTGGTGACCATTTGTGGCTTGTATTGAGTAAATGTCATTTTCAAAACTTGTTCTGCTTCTCTATTATTGGTTTCTCTGGGCATTCACTTGTTGTTCTGTATTCCCCAGCTCCCTGACTGTGCATTTATCAATACATGGCATTTGTTTTCTGAGTGGTAAGCGGGGCAGCTCTGGACAGCTGCAATTGCCATATAAATAGTAATAATCAAATTGTGCTGAACACAGCCATTTACTTACCAGCTGTGAGCACGGGAAAAGCTGGGATTGTAGCAACAACATTTCAGCTCTAATTGTACATGTAAAGGGACAGCCTGGAATAATTGACTCCAGGGGGGGTTGCTATAAATTCACAGTGGCACAACTGCATTTTGAACTTGGTCCCAGGATACTCGTACCTGAACCACCAATACGGTCTGAGGACATAACAGACATGGCTAAACACTATCCTTCTTATTCCTTCTTGAATCATGGGTATGAAGCTTCTTGCTTCAACTGTTACTCTTTGTACATGTCAGCACAACCTAAAATACCCTAGACCATCTACTTGGTTTTGCAAGGTACAAGGTTTGTAGAATTAAACCCTTCTCTCTAACACCATTTCAGCAGCGTAACCTCATCCCAACAAATAAGACAACTCCTGATTTACCTCAGAATAACCTCAGGGGCAGTTGGCTAATCTCAGGGTGCTGGGTTGCATCTAGGAAACTATAGCTTGCGATAGTGCTTTCGGACTGGTGATTTACAGATGGCCCTACCACTCACAAAGGTCTGAACCATAAACCTAGTGGTGACAATGAACCACTTCTTTTCTGTGTCCTGGTTTTCCCAAGTGTGAGATGGTTGTAATTATGTTAATTTACCTGTCTTGTAATTATGTTAATTTACCTACTGTGACAAGAAAATTGCTGAGGGCCTATAAAGGGGTATCAAATTTGTGGTTCTGGATGTGAAGTCTCTAGGTTTAGACTTTTTCAGGTCCCAGGCAAAATGCCTATCTTTTCCAGTCCACCAGTCAGTCCTTCATTCCAGAGGACATAAAGTAGGAACCATCCTACATCAAAATCTTGGCCTTGTTTTATGCATGTGTCTAGTTATTCGTCCCACTCTGACCATACTGAGAGGTAGCACTCTCAACTCTCTAATCTCAAAAGTTTTCTGCAAGAAAGGTAAATATTACCGTCTGCATTTTGCAGATGGAAAAACAGAATAAAGAGGTTAAATGGCACAGTCTAATATTAGACAGAGATAACAAGCATGGGAACAATGCATATGGCCAGCAACTGTAGGCTCACTGTTCAGGATCACAGTGGAAAATCAGCTGAAGGTTGGACTCTGCATGTGCATCTAGAAGTGTCTGCTTTCCTGTGGATCTCCTTATAATGCGATGTATGTACTCACAAAGCCAGGTGCAGATGTCATTATGGAAATAATATTATGGAGCTTTATCAGAACATATTTTCCAGTCTGGTACGAATCCACTCAAATGTCCATGGAATAATACCCCCAACTTTTTTTCTTATTGTATGTCATCTCCCACTCTTCCTGTGAGATTTAGGACCAGTTTCTGGATGTATAAAGGAAGCAGCTGGCATCCTAACTCTACCCTTCTATTGACTTCTGTCTTCAGTGGGAATGGAAGGACCAAATTCTGCCAAGTTTCTTCATATTTCTCAGGTCTGTGGGGGTTTGGGACTTTTTTTTAAGTGATGATGATGATTTTCAGATAGTCTTATGGATCATCTTCATGCCTTTGTGCAAAATACAAGTGATTTTTTTCCATTTGAAAGCAACTGTATGCATTTTTAAAATTTATTTCCTGTGTAAATTGCATGTTTCCAATGAAGCTAAAGAGAGAGACAGTGAGTGCTGAGAAGGCTTTCATTCATTTACTGTATTTGGAATATAGGAGGAATAAAACTTCATTAGCATAGAAGTCAGTTAGGTCCCGTACTTTTAGCCCCCAAAGGTCTTCCTGTTTCCTTGTGTTTTGATAATACGTCTGACACATTGCTAAATTGCTGGGAAAGTTAGGAATAACATTAATTTAACAAGAGAGTTAGACTGAAAATATGCTGTAGAGCTGGATGGCTGCTTTTGCTTCTTTTCTAACTGCTTGGCATTCCTGATGCTGGGTCTTGGTTTCTGTAGCCATGCAGCATATGAATCAGAGAGAACCCACCCTGTGCTTTGGCATAACTCTTAAAGCACTGACAGTTCCTCTTTCTTCAGCAGTAATTAAACAAGTAAAAACTGGTTACTTTGGTTAGCAGATATAAATGTGGAAAATATTCACAAATACATATCACTGGGCGTGTGTGTCTAAGGAATCTGGATGAGCTGTGGTTGGACTCTCCTTTCCCACATACTTACAACAAAGGTGCTTTATCCAACAAAGCAATCTGGCCAAGGTCTTTTATTTCAACTAATTCATGTTCTCTTTTTATTTGTAAGGCTTGAAGGTTTGCTGATAGAGCAGTTCAATGCAACCCTTAGCGATAGGAGGCACTGTTGGGGATAGGACTCAGCAAGAGGAAAAGTCAGTTAAAAGCAGGATGAGACATTCTCACGGAACTAAGGGCCAGCCTGTCCTTACATTTTTGTACTGATTTCTCTCTTCCAGTTAGCTGCACAATTAAAGA
Source organism: Aythya marila (assembly GCF_965140915.1). Classification (NCBI taxonomy): domain Eukaryota; kingdom Metazoa; phylum Chordata; class Aves; order Anseriformes; family Anatidae; genus Aythya; species Aythya marila. Next base: position 47,096,065 of record NC_139046.1, read on the forward strand.
GTGGGTTAACACAGCTCTTAGTTTGGAAACAATTAGTAGACCAAAAAGGTACCTCTTATGAGAATAAATTCTCCAGTAAATAACCTGTAAATAACCTGGCGTCGATGTGCTCATTGTGGGACTGAAGGGGTTGTATTGCTCTGACTGCAGGGGCAGACAGATGTAGAAGCAGAGCAAAAATGAATGCAGGCAAACCTAAATGATTGTTTAAATAACCACATCTTCTGCGAAGGAAGTATGAGCTAATGATAAAGCATTAGTGGTGTTTCAAGAACAGTGTGTTTAATTACAACTTTCTTTCAGGCTCCATTTATGGCCATAGGCTGAAGAAAAGCACTGCCCTTGCCTCAGTGACCCCTTTGTAAAATGGGAATAATCAAACCAGAGTTTACAAATCCAGAAAAATCCTTTGTGATCACCTTCATTACCTGCTCCGTACTGCAGGCTACAGAACTTCCTTGGATTAACTCCTGTCAGAACTAACATAGATATTTAGGAAAAATGTACTAGTCTGCTTTTAACATTTCTGCTAAAACACTTGGTGAGTTGACCCATATTTCAAATGGTAATGTCAGCATAACACAGATCTGAAGGAGGAAGGCTAAGATCCTTATAGGATATTATCAGAGCAGACAATACTGAGGTAAGGAGGAGGCAAGGCCCAATACTTCACAGCTGAAGTGCAGGCTGCACTGTTTCTTTTCCCCTTACCTTCTTTTTGTTAAGTTGAAAATGCTGTTTCCTCACTTTGCATTTCTCGGTTTGTCTTGTGGCTCTTCCTAATGCGTAGTTTTCAAAACCCTTTGAACAGTGAACACCAAAAGTGAACTTCTTTTCATGGTACCTTGGTGAAGATGAATTCATTGGGGGTGAAATGTTTGTAGGGGTCATGAAATAGAGATTCTGATTTCTTGTTTCTATTTTTCTTTCATAGTCTTTGATCTTTACGAAACTAAGGCTGAAAATGATGCTAAGAATATTGACAGTAATTCCTGCAATTGACATGGCTGGAGTGAGGTTCTTAATTTCTTTATTTTTTCTTGCCTACTTACAAATCTTGTCCTCATGTGAAAACGAAGGGAACAAGAATATCACAGTAGTGCTCTCTGGGAGGGTATGTGGTGCAACTGGCACCTTATCAGTGCACAGGCTCTGGGGATCCTGCCTATTCCACAGCCAGAGGAAAGGAACGACAGAGGAGGTTGCTCAGCACATCACCAAGAATGGCTCTTTACACATCCTATGCAGTGATTCAAAAGTTACTTGAAATGAATAGGAGTTTCTTTGTTGGATTCAGCAGGTTCTAGACCTCATAGTCCTAGACCAAGTGAGGACGTTTTTGGTCTTCTTTATATTTAAGAAAATAGCTTCAGTTTATTCCTGAAAGCTATTTTATTTTCCTCAAATTACCCAATTCATATTCACCTCCCGCAGGGTTCTTTTTTCTCACTGCTATTTATTACACACAGAAGATTTGCCTCTCCTCTAATTTACCCCCGTGGTACAACTCTGCTAACTAGAGAGGAGAAATTCCAGCTTTATACCAAAATAAGCAAAAGAAGAATTGGTGCCAGATTTTATCTTTGGTGAGCAGCTTGCTTCTCTTTGCCTGGAATCATCCAGCAATACCACAACGCAGAGCTATAGTCAGACATCCAAATATAACAAATATTTCTGGGTTTGCATATTATGCTCTCCTGCTCTTCAGATTCAGGCCAGGAGGAAGAGGAGGATTATAAAAGAAAATGTACGCATGAATATTTTAACAATCTACTGTGTTAGGAAGGAAAAGATGTAAAGAGCAGATGACTGATTCATGGTGTTTCAGTTTAAAATATTGTGTAGCTCTTAAACGTTGCCTCGGTGTGGCCGGGGTGCTTACAATAAATACATTTCACACCAGATGTGGTCTCAAATGCACACGACTTCGAATTTTCCTGCACACAGTAACCGTCAGTTCTGGGAGCCTGAGGATCCCCAGGTTTCAAAAAGACCCTTCCTGTTGTAGCTCTCCTGCCCAAGGGGTGCCGGCAAAAGGAACATAAAGGCTGGGGAGGCTGCTGACCCCTAAAAATCTCAAGCTTCAAATAGGCTATGAAACATAGATGCCAGTGTTCTGCTTCCAGGCGCTGAATAATGCCTTTTGTTCCCAAACCACATGTCCTCGCACTGGGAGGAGCGGGCGCCATTAGAAGAGGTGATCTTCCATCGACCCCGTAACATGCAAGCTCAGCAGATGCAGAAGAGCCCATAGGACATTTTCTTTCTCGAATGGATAATGCATACATTGGTGATGTTGTTATAGGGTGCAAAAATTGAATGGGGCTTCTGATTCCAGCTGAAAAGATAACAACTGGCTACATGGTTGTCTCTGTTAAATCCCTACAAGTCATCAGGGCCAGATAGATACAGATTTTATGATTTCTGTCATTTACCTGATGCCACACATATGCATGGTTTCTAAGAAGATTTAAAAGAAACGGCACTGAAGTTAAAAAAAAAAAAATACAGTGAATGAATTAGATGTGGATATCCAGTTATAGAAAGACGCTGAGTATACAGAAAGATTTTGAGTACATTAGTATCAGCAGAGTGTTTAGCCAAGAGTATATTACTTTTGGAACTGAAGCTGGAATTGTAGTTGAATGGGGAAAATAGGAAGCTGAGCTTGTGCACATGAATGGGCAGCTCCGATGAGACCTGTTAAGGAGCCTGTGTGGAGCTACTGCTGCAAATACAGGGCTCGTTATGTGCATCTGGGCAGACCTTATTTAAATGTTTGTGACGCAAGGATTAAATGGATAAAGGAGTATTATTTCATACTATTTAGAATATAAATACCACTTTTTCTCCCAGCAGGACTGAGACAGTCTGTGGCAGTGCCTCAATTAGCACCTTCTTTCCTAGGCTGTACCTGAACTGCAGTCAGATGTGTCACTGCAATATGAGCGGCGTTAGCTAGCGTGGCTATTGGTAGCAGGAAAGCTGCGACACCTTGGGCTTTGGGTAAGCTACACATGATATTGCCTACCTGAAACCATGAACAAATATTTGCCTGTTTGACAGCTGAAGCCTGCGGTACTCTGACCTCATCACTTTCAGCACTCAAACCTAGTTTACAGCTAGCCAGAGATACCTCCATGTGTAACAGTTGTGCCTTGCTGTCACTGAGAGCAGGTAGTCTGGAGACTTTGCATCATTCTGTGGCAAGAATCAAGTGAGGCTTTACTGCCTAGGTTCCAAAGAGGCAAACTTATGTTGCTGGATCTCTACAAAGTTATACAAATGGCAGGATTTAATCGTGTCTGAATGTAATTTTGGGTAACTAAGTAATTGACGTAATACTGGTCACAATATGTTGGCTGGTGAAGACCATAATAAACTGTGCGTGTCAGCTAATCATGATTAAACACTGATGAGGCCAGGCTAAAACTGCACTTAGCTGACATGTGCTGAATGCTATTTGTTCTTGTCTACACTGATTCACATTGCATTCAACGTGGCACAATATAGATAAGCCCTTTGGGGAGAGTGTAGCTCTGGTCAGGCCTCAGTGTTCCCTGACTGGCCAACAGCTGCTCCGAGGAGTTTTATAAAGGGACCACTTACCCATCCTTTGATGGAGAGATAAGCCACTGTAATGTAATTACAACCAAGGAGATGCGAGAGGGGAAAGAAAAAAATATGCCAATCATGAAGGGGGTACATGGAGAGCCTCAGATTCCTTCTAACCTAAACATTGTGGCAAGGAAAGAAGTCTTAATTAGGAAACGTGTAGGCATAGAACAGGAGCCCATCCTAAATGAATTGGGGTGTGATGAGCATAAAGAAAATGCTTTTTAAAAAGATCTTTGACTCCCACTGAGTGCTTGTTTCTTAGACTTCCTTGCCTAATAATGTCAGCATTTAAATGGCCCCAACTCCCAAATAACAAGGCTTTGAAGTTAACACCTCATTGAGGTATAGAGTTCATACGTTTGCTATTCCTATTATTTGGCCAGAAACCGTTTTCTGCATGGCTAGCTTAACAGGGCAACAGAATATTAAGTTGTATAGGGATTGAGAAAGCTATTCACACAAAGGAAAGAGCTACAGACTTCATGTATTTGAACAGGACCTGACAATTAAGAGAAAAGAGCAAAAGTCTGGGAAGTGCCCTGAATCACATAATTGCATGAAATTTTTTCATACCTGTGATATTTCCAGTGGCCAGGCACAAACACAAGGGGTTTTAGATTTGGGCTGTGTTAGGGAGATGTAGTTGTAATTAAGAGGTGAGAGGAGGTGGTTTTTGCATCCTGCTGAAGTTCTAAAGCTTTAAAAAGTAATCTGTTCTTTAGCGGGAAGAAAAAATCACAAGATTTGATTTTTTTATTATTATTATTTATTTATTTATTTTATTTTTCTGTTGTCACTGAAAAAGACAACAAAATGCTGGAAAATGATCTGGTGCAGGTTGAACCGTTTACTTAGCAGGTAGGCGATCCAGACTCAGGTCTTCCTCTGCTGTTTTCCAGCATTACAGCTGAATGCCTCAGCCAGCAGACTATCTGGTATGTCAGAGTCTCTTTCTTTTGGTTTTGGCCCCAGCACTGAGCATGGCTCTAAGAAAAACATCTTCAAACAAGACATTTTAAATATATACACCACTAAAATTGTTTTTCATTCACCTGCATTTTGACACAGTAATTGCCAGTTGTCTCTACTTCTGATAGTATGCTGTGGGAGAATAATTAGCAATGCCCCTAACAAGTTATTCTAAGTCATAGTTATCTGCATCGTAGAAAAGCCTAGAGCCTGCCATTAAAGAGAGGGCTCTTTGGTGCTTACTACCATGCGGTAGATGTTTTCTTACCCAGAAAAGTACATGAATAATCTAAACAGTGCAACCGAGAGTGTGGATGATGTTATTAGTCTCACTTTTACAGGTAGGGGACTGAGTGATAACATGATTTGACCAAGGCTGTGCAGGAAACTTTGCAGAGCTGGGATTAAATAAACTTGGCAGGGTGTCCCAGACTTTGACCACAAGTAAGGCCACCTGTCTCCTCTAAGTATGCTTTAAAGGGCATAAATTAGACATTAGAGTGATTACAGAAGTTGGAATGGTTTAGAAAAGATCTGCTTGCTCCAGTGCCCACTGGAATTCCAGCATCTACTTTTTATTCCTATGGTATTTACAGCTCAGAAATTGCTGTCTGTAAAATCATCTGGTGTTCAGGATCTGAGAGATCTTTTGTCATTTGTGTCACTCTTTAACTGACTTAGCTAAGCTTATGCTTCAGTTTGCATTTCTGAATATAGGTATAAAAATATCTACCTCCTCCAGGCTTCAGTTAATGAAGGATTTCATCTTTGTTCCTGCTCAGTGTAATTGCTTTACATCTACACAACTGTAAATATCATCATGATTCAGTCCAATGTTTATAGCCCCTTATCCCATAGCAAAAGGCACATTAGATATTCATTTACAAGCAACTGGCATCCATGTTTAAATTAGACAATTATTATGGGTATGCAACCAGAAGAATCTTCTGTAAAAATATCTTTTTTACTCTGTGAGACCTCTTAGGGCTTGGAAAGCAGATTGAAGGCAATTTCATGTGTTTATATTAACTTGCTGCTAAGAATGAATCACAGTTTCCGCACAAATCCACTGAAGTGTTAATAGCATCTGTTCATTTTATGGAAAGTGATGGATTTAAAAATGGATGAATGGAGAAGAAAAACAGTCCCATCACCCTGGTGGTCCTGTGTCCAAACAGCATGTTGTGCTGAACAGTGATAAATTTTTATGCGGCTTCATTAAAGAAAAACCACCCTTTTGCATGTGCAGACCATCATCCCCTAAGCACTGGGTCCTTCTGCAATGTAAAATCACAACAACAAGGATTACTTTGAGAAACAAAAGGACTTGGATTTCTTTTACATTATGTTACACAGTGGTAGTTCAACAGGGCGGGTGGCTCAGGTATCTAAATGCTCTGTTCACTGCCTAAGTTGAAAATGGAGATTCTCAGAATCCCCATTCAGCTGCTGCCTGCCCTAAACTACCTGGACACCTCCATTTCTATGCATAAACCCCTCCCTTTAGCACAAAGTCTAATCGGCTGATTTTTAACCAGGGAAGTAGATTTATTTTAAATAGTGGTATGTAGTCTTGTTGTGATGGCATTTATTTAGGGGGGAAGAAGCCTGGAGTTCCAGTCCTTACACCACGGGACCAGGAAAGAACCAATTGTTGGATAAAATACAGAGGAAGTTACAGACCAAGAGAGATTCAGGATGTGATTTTGAATGGCAGCATGGACATATCTCTGATAGGAAGATGAAGTCTTCAGCCTCTCCGTCAGGTTCTGTGGGAAATACCTGACAGTGTCATGAGATGGGCTTGGGCTCAGAGCTCACAGTGCCAGTGGTAGCTCCCCGTGGCCTTGGTGTCCATTTTTGACTATCTGCTGCAGCTGTGATCATTTCCATTCCTGGGTGCAGTGGGAACTTCTGCCTTGGCTGGGACAGGGAAGTTGGAGAGTGGCAGCGATGTGTTGGCATGGGAGATGGAGCAAATTGTAGTAAAAACAGCAGCTTAGGACCCTTGCTCCAATAAATCTGTGGCTGGGTTTGAACAAACTGGAGTTAAAGGTAGGAATAAAGCCTGTGTTGGACATCCTGTGTCAGAGGCTTTCCTGTGCTGATGATAACGCAGCCCTGATCCTAGCCCCTCTCTTGCGCAGGTTCTGCCTTCGTCTGACCACACGCTGAGCCAATTGAACTCACCACTCTTGCAGAAAACTGTGTTTTGATGGATCAGTTTTTCACAGGGTTAGTGAACTGAGTCTCTCACAGTCCAGTCAGATGAGCTCGAGATGTCACAAGCAGCAGAAGGGAGGGACTGGACCAAGAAGGAAGTAAAGAGGAAAGAAAAAAGAGAAGAATCATCCCCTTTTGGCAGCAGGGATGCTTTAGATTAGCTCAGCCATATCATCTAACTGGACTGTGAGAGTAAACTCTGCTCTGTTTTCTGTTATTGCTTGCTTTATGCTTTGTTTGTTTTGGTTTTTGATAGGAAGAAATGTAGCTGTATATATTTGGGAGAGGGTTTCGGGCAAACATCCTGATCTGACATCTGTTCAATGCAGCTTGGATTGAGATTTTCAGACCCCTCCCTACCAAAAAGTTGGGTTTAAAGCGCTTCCCTGTCCAGCCCGTCACGTGAGCCAGCGGCCTCCCGGCTATGTCAGGAACACCCAGAGATGCTGAACTCAGCCTGGGCGCTGTGCAGGGCGCCCTGCTGGTGGCTTCTTCCCACGGTGCCAGCCCCTGCTCCGGGTCCCTTTGAGGAGTAGCTCTAGGTCCCATCTAAAACGAGGGCAAAGCCGGGAATCACATTCTCCTTTCCTGTGTTGCAGTCTGGTCTCTTAATTATTATTTCAGTTCTTCCTGCTCAGTATGAGGGTCCCTCCCCCCACCCCAAATTTAAGTGTGTATCTTCTGGATGTCAGCAGCAGAGGAGAATCATCTGCAGAAATTCAACCCTGGGACAGGAAAAAAAAAAAAAGTCCTGTAAGCATCCATTCATATTTGACAATGAATTATCTTCAGCTGTGCTGTAACCTCACTTACATTTCCAGGACAACTGCTAGATGAATTTAAAGTTACAGGACAGTGCTCCTCTTAAGTACCCCTGCAAAATGTTGGGGTGCTGTCCAAAACATTATTTTGTTCACCAACAGAATGGCAGGGCAATAAAAAGGTTTGGCAACAGAGCCCTTGTGGGCTGCTGCAGAAACTGACTCTCTAGGTATAGCTGTCTGTGGGAATTCTGTATTTCCCTCATTTTCCCTCATTTCCCTGATGCCTGCCTAGTTCTGGGGAACATAAACTGGATTGTGAGTGGATTCCAATTTGCTGTTTGTGTCAGAAGATCAGACCCTGAAATAATTTGCTCCTGAGCTGTTAAGTTATAAACGTGGAAAGGTACCTAAGTGGGTAACCCAAAGAGGTGCGTATAGCAGAGGAACCCTGGCAGTGTTCTTGGCACCGAGGTGTGTGCCTCCGTCTCGATTTGAAACATTCATTCAGGAATAAAATCCTTGTCTGTTCTGATTTATCCAAAGCTTCTCTACTACCAGCATATGATTCTCTCTCCACGTTAAAGCTACCAAAAGCAGAAAACCAATCATCATATTTGCTGTGCTTCGAGAATTTCTTGACCAGTGCTCCATCAGCTATAAAACACCAACAACTGATAGTAATAATAATAACAGCGACAGCCAAATAACCCGAAGCACTGCAGGGACCTTACATGTGGTGGGTTTTGTGGAGAGAATTAACATGAAAGAGGGTTCAGGCTGGGGGGAAAGGTCAGGGCAGATAAACTCCTATGTTCTGATACATTTCCTTAAAGTGGGAAGCGCTTTAGAAAGCAAGGCTGTGGGAAGGAGCTGTCAGCAACGGGGTGGTCAGCGGTGTCAAGGGTGGTGGCCTATGTTTTTCTTCTGTTGCAGCCTTTCATCCTCCATCTGTCAAGCTCCATAATTTTCAAGGCAGACAGTCGATTTTTAATACAAACCTTTAACTTCCCAGGTCCGAAGTGCCCCTTTTATCTTGGAATAATATAAAAAACGGCAACAACTGCTTGGGAGATTGTTTAAAGCCGGTGATGCCACCCAGGTCTCCCCGGGGTGGCACCGGGCTGCCAGTCACCCTGCCCGTGCAGAGGTGCGTGCGTGCAGGCTCCTGCTGCTGCTGCTGCAAGGGTGGGCTGCGTTTCCCCCCGCCGCCAGCCAGCTGTTCGTGAGTGCGGAGCCTGGCACGGTGCCGGCTTGCAGATCCCACACGTAGCTGTGGTGCAGCACAGAAGGGAAAGGTACTTCAGAGAAAGTCCTGGAGAGAGGCGTCCCGGTGGAGCACGGCTGACTCGCACACCTCCGGACGACATCCTGGAGGTGGGATCAGGATGGCCCTATGTGTCCTGCTGACCCTGCCCCACAGGGCAGAACGACCCCATTGTGGAGACGTTTGCCCAGCGCTGACCATGTGGTATTGGCACGAGGCCTGATGTCTCACGTATGGACTGAGCCTATGTAAAACCCCAACCGGCGTGTGCCTGAGCTCGTGCTAGGGACTGGTACAGGTCCGGGCTTCCTTCACACTGCGCTGCATCCTAGTGCCTAGCTAAGGCTGATGTCTTAGCACAGCTTGTGTCATATAATTTCAGCATGAACAGGACTTGGCCCACACTCAAAACACACAGTGTTTAAGTGTTTAAATTAAGGCTTAACTGACTCACACGCTGAATCTGGTTTCAGCCACTGTGTTGCTGTTACTGGATGCTACAAAGTGAAGCTCCTCCATTCACCTCCATGGAGATCCGCATCTTCAGCAGAACTGGAGATACCTGAAGCATCCAGATGAGTGAGCAAGTCTAGTCCCAGATATATCAGTGGGATTTTTTCAGTGGGGCTGTTTTGAGGCCTAGATTTCATCCAGCTATCACAGCTGAAGTTCTCACAAAGAGAAAGCTGTATATATCCCTTCACTCATTCCCCAACGCATATACAACTCCTAAACATCCAAGGGATAGTGCCGAAATACTTGAAACGAGTAAATATGAGTAAGCATGGTTTCTTAGCCTGGAAATCTCATCTGGAAACAAACAAAAAATCTTACATGCAAGTATCTCTGAGTATGATGGGATCCTCTTGTCTCTTTGTACCTCTTGACATTGCCGCTGGTTGGACTTATGAGTTCTGCCTTTCTGTGGTTTAACAGAAAAATGACCTGTTATAGTCTGTATCTGCTTGTAAATGTAATCACGATTAACAACTGAAAATCCAGGTTGTTTTTTTTGGATGTGTTTGCATAATTCCATGCAAGAAATGCCAAAGACTGAAAATCAGGACTGGGCAGAGGTAGCAAGTTCAGGTCCAGATCTGAATGCAAATGTTTGCAAATGTGGAACAGAGAAAGGATTCTGATCCAGACATTTAACTTGGCTTATTACTGTGATTCAAACTCAGTTGCAACATTTGGAGATGGATCCGAATCCCCTTGGCAACAGGAAGTGTTTGGATGTGTGGGTATTTGAGGCCATCAGTCTAGAAAGACATTGATGAGCGCACATGCGTCAGCTTGCCCACACACATACGTGCACACGCATTCCTCTACCAGAGAAGGAAGTGGAAACTCCCTGCAAAGAGAGAACATCACACTACTAATGACTTGGGTCATAACCATTATCATATGCAACCTGCTGTTGTCTTTTGCGTTGATGCTGGGGAGCAGAATCTTTGAAACACGGGAAATTTTCTGTCGGTGTACTTTAGTGCTGTATGCAAACTTTTAGGTACTAAGCTTCCTAATCACTACCGTATGGCTCATAAAAGAAGCAATCTGATACCAAGTACCAAGAGAGGTTGTTATTCCTCCGCTCTATCCTATACCACTCCAAATGTTAGAACAATAAATACATTTACCTCTTGTTTAAGATCACTTAAAATAAGTTGTTTTAATTAAACCTCCTAGCAATCTATCTGCACTAAGTGATTAAGTGCCTCTTCTTTCACTGAAAGGAGAAGGGATTATCACAAGGCAAGACAGATTGAATTATGGGCAGTACTAGGACTGGGTAAAACTGCTGAATATTTTCCATCTACATTCATGCAAAAATACTGAAGTTCGAGCTTGCATGATGTTATTCTTCTCAAATATTCCCCCCTCCTTTCAGTCCTTCCTTCCCTCCCCACTGCCCCAGAGTCAATGAAATAGTTATTTCCCTCAGGTTAAAGTTCAGCTTTGAATATCAGCTTTAAAAGCTGCCCAAGAAGAGAGCTTTCTTTACTCAATGGGCATCATTTTCAGCAAATGAACTTTAAAAATGGAATTGTAGTAACTGTGTCGATACACTATACCTATCTAAAATTGTACCAAATTTGTAAGAATTTTGAGTTGTTTAGCAACCAGTTCTTTGCAGCCATATCATAAAAAGTGTTGGGGGGGGGGGGGCATCATGCTATTTTTACATTATACTTGGAATATTTTGTGCGAATTAAAATTCAGTAATTATTCTTTCAAACCAAGCTTCTTAAATTGCTCTCAGCTTAGGAATCACACTGGTGGGTTTGTTGTTTTATTGCTAGCCGTATCACTTTCAGGATGGAGAACAGTCACAATAAAAGGCTCTTTTATGTCTTGTAATATGTCTTGCAATGGTTATGGCTGTATCTATCTTTTAGCTTTTGTACATTCAGTTTGCTTTTCAAGTTCCCCTCCCATCTCTCCCCCCGTTGCCCCTACCCCGGTACCTGACATGATGGATTGGATGGAAAACTAAAACAAAGTCTAGATCCTGGCACAGTGCAGGCAGGCAAGCACTCTAGACGTACTGCTCTGCTAATTTATTTGGATTCTTTACCTGCAACCTCCCTGCTGTTTTAGTACTGGGGCCTCTCTTGGGTAGAGACAGGCAAGCATGCTGTGTGGTGGTTTTATTGTGATGTGGACAAATGATCGTGAGGAACTAGCTGGAAACCATTGAATATACTAGCTTGCAGCGGTGGCATTTAAAGGTAAATGCATTAACAGCGCGCTGCCACCTCCTTTTATCTCCCCCACCGGCATGCTGCGGGCAAGTCAGGCAGGATGCCACCTTGGGAACTGATTGCTGCTGTTCGCCGTTTATAGCCACTCTCCAAATAGGAGCAAGAGCGAAAATGCAGACAAAACATGGGAGTTGAGCTAATGCTGCAGCATTGTTCCTCGTTTTTAATTTGCCCTATTAGCTGACGGGGGCCTGTGTTGTGGTTAGGCTTAGGGTCTGGCTGGTTTAGGCTCCAACTTTCATTGAAGGGCGCATGAAAGTGATATGTTAAAATGTTGTCCTTCCACTACACTTGAACTGGGCTGTTTGGGCTCCCAATTTTAAAGGTTTCTGAAGGGAGCAAAGCTCAGTACCCATCCCAAGCATGGGTTGTTGTTTGTTTGTTTGCTTGTTTTTTGCTTATAGTAATAAATGGCACTGCCAATTGCCAATGCTACCATGATCTCTTTCCACAACTTTCCAAGATTACAACTACAAAGAAAGCCTGATAAATGACCCTGGGGATATGACTTCTTACTCTGTGGCACCTCAGAGTATACGTCAGAATGAGGGAAGGAGAAACATCGTATGGAGGAGTAAGGAGCAGCGGCATGCATACAGTGCCATACCTTGGCAGCACAGATGGGAAGGATCATGGCCATACAAGGCTAGCTGAAAGTTCCCACAGCTTGGGGGAGCTTGGAGTCAGTGCCAGCCCCAACACCCACAGTAGTAAGGGCACGCCTAGGGGAGCAGGGCTTCTTCAATTCTCTGCAGGCGGGCAGCTGCTTTGGGAGCTTTGGGAGCACGACTAGCCAGCAACAGCGCGATGCTGCTGGGCTGCTGGAGGGCATTTCAGCGAGGACTTCAGCAACCGAGAGAATTTGCTGTCTGGCCTCCCAAGCTTGGGTTTAGCAGGCGATTGCGGCCATTCTGTCTTTTAAAACACAGTGGGAAGTTTGTTTCCTGCGTAATTACAGCGAAAATTCAGTCTTTTCAATTTAGGTACAGAGCTGCGTGTTACTAGAATGTACTGCAGCATAAGGAAACTACTCATGAGAGTCTGCCTCGCAAATAACATTTACATTTTTGCTAATTAGAAAGAATCGAGCTTTTGTTTAGCTGTACAGATATGGTTTGATGTTTTTAAAGGAAAGGAATTCCAGAAGGGCTGTTTCATCAGCAGGGTGAATTAACAAAGAAAAAGAAAAAAAAGAAAAAAAAAAAAAAAAAAGAAAGAAAGAAAGAAAAGAAAGAAAATTGAATGTTCCCTCAGACATATTTTCCAGTTCAGATGTCTAAAATACATGTGATCTTCCAGCTACATTTTCTTCTCGCAGATCCTAGTGTTTTTTATTAGGACAAGTTTCATTTTATTGCCTTGTTTTCCTGTAAAGCCAACAAGTTAAAACAACAGGATTTAATTTTGGATTGGCAGGCCAGCTGAAGGATAATGCATCGTGTGCCCCCCTTTTATCTTTTTCTTTTCCTTCCTCCTCTGCTTCCCGGTCTCCTTGAGGTGCTCCACTTTGCCACTGTGCTGCTCAACTTATTGGCCGAAAAATCTTTGCAGGTGATTTATAGAAGCCTATGGTTATTGTATGGCTAATGATTCATGGAACTTCATTAAATACCAAGTATGTGCCTGCTTACTGTCTGTGCACACTGCATATTAGAACCTTTGCACTCCCCCTTGCAAATTGCCCCCATTAAAGTCGCAGACAAAAGGTCCTCTCAGTAGCTTACATATTTTCCCACATGTGAGAGAGCAATTGGAAACTTCCTCTTGATAACTAAAAACTTTTGAATTAGAATTTATGAGAAGGGTCTTTTGGTCTCATTGCCTAAGGGCTGAAACAGATCCCAGTGTGTACAAGCGCTCCTTTGATGCATGGAGCTGCACAGGGTAACATTTTTTAACAGGATCAAAAAGCGTAATGCAGGGACAATGTGCGGAGGCCCTTACTCTGACACAAGGAGTCAGAGTCTGTGTTTTTCCAAGGCTAAAAACGTAAAAGTATGTGTCCAGGGTAGCAACAACATTTTATATTCTTTTTAATTGCAGTAAAGTCCAAGATAAAATAATGGCAGTCAGTGTTACAACTTCCTTTTCTTTAATGTTCCTCTAAAAATGCTTTGAAGCTGCTTTTACCTTTGGGAAAGTATTGTATATGTGTTAGGGGAAACTATATCAAAAAGAAAATAAAGGGCCAGATCTTTAATTGGTAGAAATCAGCATGACTCTATTACAGATATCGGAATTTCGCAAGCTGTGGATATGGCTAAAACCTTTCTGTCATTCTCACTGTGTGCTAATATATTCATGCCCACTTCAGTTACTCAGTAGGACTATCCTGTTCTGAGTTTACCATTGATAAAATATTTCTCAGTAGCACTTCTTTACAAAGAAGCAAAAGTCTTAAAGGTGTGTCTACCTTTCAGATCAAAAATATTTCCTTTGCTTTCAGCTGTATTATTCAAGAGCTTTAAAGGAGACACAGGCATATGTCCTGGCTGTTCTGAAGCCTCTAAAAAAAGATCTTGATAACTAAAATTTTGGTCACCTAACAGTGAAAGGAAATGGTCCGGCACTCATTCAGGTGCCCTGTATCAGTCTTTCATTATATCTCACTTCACATTGTGTATGTCTCTACACAAACAAGAGTGAAAAAAAGGAACAGCTTCATGTTATGGAGCCAAAAGATCACAGACATTATTTTAAAATAGCCACATTGTACCAAAATTGTCTATTGCATTATTGCCATAGAGATGCATTTGAGACAGATATTTTCTATATTCACTCCGGCAATATTTGTGAAATTCGTCATCATAATCACATTATAGATATAAGCTAAAAGGGATGTTTTCATCAGCCTAAAGCATCAGGTTTGAAATACTTAAACTGACTTTAATGCAGCAGTCTATCTTACTGCTTCTGCAGCTGATGAATTAAATTTTTCTCCCTTTACTCCGTTTGTAGGTCTCCTGAATGAGAGAGAAGATTTAAACCTTGATTACTTTTGTAGTAATTTAAGAGCCAAGTGAACTTTTCAAAATGAGTATAAGTTTGGCTTGGTCTCACTGTTGCAAATTTTCTTCTTCTCCAATAACATACTGCCAGAGTGTTTGAACCTCAGTGGTGATCTTTAGAGAGCACGGCATGTGGAATACAAAGAGCCCTGAGAAAGTGCTTTCTGAAAGACCAGGATAACTTCACACATAAATCAGAAAATGTAACGGAATTGGTTGGGGTCAGTGAGAAACTTCCTGGATCTGGAGGGTCTCCTAATCTTTGCTTATATGGTGCCAGCATGATGGGCTCTTTGTCTAATTTAGGATTGACTGCTTTACTTATGTTTGTTTATTAATATCTATGACAAACAACATCTGCATGATGCCATCAGATATCATCAGCTTACTCAGAGGGACATATTTCATTAATTTGGCCCTAACTTCGTCTCATTCTGGATGTATTAGATTGCAACTCCAGCGTATTTGAGCTGCAAAACTGGGGAGAAAAAAAAGATCCCTAAATTCCTTTCTTTCTCCATAGGGGAATGGAAACAAATAAACAGAATAAGGTTTTTAACATTAGAGAAGTGGGAGAGATGGCAAATTATCTTGCCCCAAGTTTCATTCTGTATTCTCAGTGAGAATTTAGAATATATACCTCAACAAAGGCTTGGATGCACATTTGAAATGTGTTTGTTACAGGGCATTCCTTTCTCTCCAGCTGAGCAGCATATAAAGCATCGCCTTTATTGTAGTCATCACTTTCAAAAAGTGGAGTGCCTCAGATTAAAAATCCTGTGGCATTAAATGGGGGAAGAGATTCTTCCTTGTGAAAGAACTTGAAGGTTTCAAATTCAGAAAACAAACTTTGTGAGTCCCACCTGTCTTCAATGACGGCCACTGTAAGTACTTCATCAGTGGAGCTGTAGAACTGTCTGACCATCAGATCAATAAAAAGTACAAAGAGTTTGATGCAAAATTAGGCAAAAAGGAGGAGTCTTATTAAGCACAGGTAAAAATAAAGAATAAGTGAATATACTTAAGAGTAGGGGCAAATGGTGATAATTTGTTGTTGAAGTAAGAAGAGGTTTCTTTGATTCTCAGAAGTGTTAGCAGGTGGGAGTTGGCCATGCGCTGAGATTTCTTTTCCTGCAGCTCCAGTTTTAGCTGCAAGGTTTCGCAATTCTCTCAGGGAAATCTGGGAAAGCAACATTGGGAAATGCTGGTGATTTTGAAAGTTCAGTCAATTTGGGTGACATTTGGCATCATCATTTTTTCCTTCTGGTGAGATTCCATTAACTTTGCTTACTTACTTGGCAATAACTAAGAACGCTCTATAGTTTTTAATTGCAATATGGGAAGCTCTACCAGGATGACTTAAGGGCAAAACAGCTGCACCCAGTCTGTTCTTCCTCCTCTTCCTGAATTTAAATAAAATCTGGTCTTATCTGAATATGTACCCAGAAGACTGGATGGTTATTTAAGCCTCGGTTAGGGAACATATTTAAGAATATGCCTAATTTTAAGCAAGTGCTTAAATCAATGGGACTTAAGCAAATGCTTGAAGTCAGGCATGTGGTTGAGGTGTTATCCTGAATGTGGGTCCTAATCCTTAAACAATAGCAAAGCCCAGAGGAAAGGCAAGCTATCTGGGATCCATTCTGGGCTCTTTTGTTGGTTGTGTTATAGTCTATAAAATAAGGATCATTATTCTTATCCCTCTTTGTGAGGCACATTGAAAATTATCGGGGAAAAGCACTCTGAATACTGTTATTATTGGCTATACTTCTTGAGACTGAAAAAATTTACAGACATTCTCAGTGGATTTCTGGTTCTTCCTCCTTTCAGTCAGGCAGGAAATACCATGAGAATGGAAAGAAGGATGCGTACCCATGATCACAAATAATCTTAATCTCCTTCTTTGTGCTACTTCTGTAAATAATTAGATATTGCTACGCTCTTGTTTCTGCAAGCTCCCGCAGCGCATGAGACGTACTGTGTGCAGGCATACCTGCCCCAGATACCACGGGCGGGCTGAAAACTGAGTTGGGAGATAATAGTACAATGGAGTGTGTGTGTGTGTGTGTGTGTGTGTGTGTGTGTGTGTGTGAGAGTGAGTGTCTGGGCTAGGGGGATGAGCCTGTGTATTCCTGAGCCCGCGTTACTAGTAGAGCTGCACTGGAAATAGTAAAAAGGCATGAGGTTGTGTAAGTTTAAAAGTGTGCTTGAAAAGGGCATGCCGATCATAATCGCTAAAAGGGCAGCGTGTCACTCAGGCAAGCAATCCTTAGTCCCGCGTAGCTTTATTAAGCTCTGTCCCTGTAAATAAGGTGTTGCAGGATGAGGCTCCGTGGTGCTGGTCGCTCGTGTGCAGTGCTGCGTTGTTGTTTGGCTGAAAGAGCTTGAGGCAGCAAAGAATCCATTATTGATGATAATACAGAGTTCCTCACATTCTCACTACCTTAAGTCAGAGCTCATTCTCCAGCTTCCATGTGAAGGGCCTGGAGCCAAGGCCATGAGCCTGTGTATATGTGTTCAGGACAGTTAATATTTATGATGCATCTTACTGGGAAAATTAGTATAAAGCTGTGTTCCAACAGTACATTTATCCCATGACCTAGTTTTATGAATAACGTGCTGAAACACGGCCTGCTTGATTTAAACCTTTGTCACCCATTCTGATGGATACAGTGCCTAGCTCGGGCTTATGCAATACAAGCTAGGATTTGTGCAAAAATGTGATGTGTATTAGTGCAAGGTAAACAGATGGTAATGCTTTTGTTAATACCAAGCACATACAAAGATATTTATCAAAGGACCACATGTAAGGTCCATAGCTCTTGGCAGAGATCCCTACACTATTACATCAGCTAATAAGAATAACCATTTTATTGCATTGCAGACAGTTTTTGCAGGGTTGCTTTAGACTGTGCAGGCGGCTGCAAAACTTGCCACAATTCATGGTCTAAGTATCTGATTCTGAATAGCGCTGAACATCTATAATACTCCATTGGTTTTTGTTGTTATTTTTATTTTATTGCTATGGCTCTCGGCATTTCTCCAGAGCAACCCCCTCCTAGGGAATTCCACTGCTGGTTACCAGCTCTGAAATATGTGTAAGAAAGCCAGGCAGTGAATGCACTGAAATGTTGGAGTGCAGGTGCAAGAGATGGTTAGCGAGAGACTTCAAAGGGAAGGAGAATGAATTGGAAAGATTGGAAGCGAGCTTTGACACTACACCAGCCACAGAGATATGCAGGCAACCCTGGAAAAAGCAGTTCTTTTTAAAGAAGAGAAGTGTGGCTAAATATAATTTATGCCAAAGAACGTTGCATCTAAAAACTACAAGGCTGGTTTAGGTTGGCAGTCTCCCCATCTGATTTACACTCTCTGCTTCCATCATCATCATCATCAGTAGAGATTGCTTGCAGCATGTAGTGGGAAATCTGGGTCCCTGGAACACAGGAAATACCCTGAGGATACAGCTAGTAACTCTGCAGAGGGAGAAAAAAAGTTTTCATTACTACCACCAACCAACAACATGAATTTTGGTCTTCATCAGATCAAAAAGCCATTACTTCTCTGGAGACACTTGGTACTGTTCGGAAAGCCATTTCACAAGGCTTACTCTTGACTGTGGAGCCATCCAAAGATGTCTGTGGCCCTGACTCCAAAGCCCTCTCGCCTCCCCTCAGCCGTGCTAGCACAGTGGTTTGTGGGACACGCCGTGGGCTGCGGCTGCAGTCCAGCCAACACAAGCACAGGCCAAGGCAGCTGCTGCTGAAGGAGCCGTCCTTCTCCCCTGGGCCAGGTCTGCTGCTCCCACCCCGTAGCACGCTGTCTCTTATGCTGGCAGAGCACAACAGGTTCATTGGCTACACAGTGAACCAGGCTGGAGAATCAACTTGGCCGAAAATGGACAAATTTTGATTATTTTTTTTTTGTCCTGCCAGTCTTGTTTCCAGCCAGATCAGTTTCCTAATCTGTTTTACCTTGGGGCTGCACACTTGCTTGTGCCAGGCTGAGGAAAGGCACAGGAATGAGCAGGCTGGGAAGAGCTGAAGCGCTTCTTCCAGGTGGCAAGGCCGGGCCACATTGACCTGAAACGTTCTTGACACCATAACATGATTTGATCAAAAGAGCCTGGAAGAGAAGGTGAAGGGAGCCCTCATAACCTGGATCATTTCAGTGATGCTGTTTACGGAGGGGTTTACAGTGAGGACAGCGGTACTGACGTAACTGAAGGGCACTGAAGTGTCACGGGCGTGGGATCTGCTTTGCTGTGGAGGCACGGTGTGTGGGACCACTCTGCGAGCCTTGGGTTTGTGGTAGTAGGGAGGCCTGCAGTTTCCAAAGCAGTGTGCTTTTGAAAACACGTAGGACGGCTGAGGCAGGATAGGTGGCGTGCAGCCGCTCCTGCAGCACCCCAGGACCTAAAATTCTGCACTAAGCAACAGAAATACACGTGGGGTCCTGGCGGAGAACACCAGCTCAGTTGGCAGGTCCCATTGACTTCAGTTCTTAACATTAAGCACATATATAATCTGTCCTCGAGATGCTTCCCTGAACCACAGTATGAAATTAGTTGAAAAAGGAGAGAAGGGTGTGTGAGCTGGAACAATTCTACCCAAAAAGCCACTTTTTCACAGAATTCTCAGCACTGGACCAGATTCTGATCTCCTTAGATTCATTCGGCAACACTTTTACTCCAGAGCATTGAAGTTGTTAGGATCCTCACAGGTTAAAGCATTACCAAAAGATAAGCAAGGGTATGACACAGTGGCCTATGTTTATATAACACTACATCTGTCTAGGACAGCTTCAGGCCAGACTGTCAGCTCCTTTTTTTTTTCCTTGGAGGATGGCTATGAGCAGCTGTAGGTGCTTTGACTTTACAGGTCCGATTATGAATTTTCATCAGAAAGGTCAGGTCTGGTCAGGTCATTTGTAAAGATAATGTTGTTTACTCTTTCAGAGACTAATTTGTATCATTATTTTAATCCTATGTGTAATTAAATAAGAAGTTGGGCTGAAGATACATACCACTGATGCACATGCTTCGTTTTAAGACCTCAATGTCTTTGATTTTGGAGTAGTGCTGGGACTCAGAAGCAGACAGTGTTAAGCTAGTTCTGTTACTTTCAACTCCATCACAGCCATCTCCCTGTGACTAGCATGGCACTGACTTCCTAAAGTTAAAATCCTAAAATCCAGCCCACGATCGCTGGGACAGCTCCCAGTAATTATAAGCCCGCGAAGCAGAGCATAGATACTGCTCAAGTCATTTGCCTGCATAGCTGCAGTGAAACTATTAAACCAGTCTTCTTCTTGGTCTGAGGTTTCTTTTAAACATTTCCCCTGTTGTAAACATTCCACTTCATTTTTTTCTGTATTGTGGCAAATGTCAGAATTCAAAGGACTGTCATCAGCTGACATAATGACCACTGCCCCTTTCCAGAAACAAACCATGCCACAGTATCTTTCCTAATACTTTTGCTATACTGCGTTCGTGTTGGCAGGTTTCCATCCCTAGAGTTTCAATAGCTCAATTTCTCCTTCTGCTGGATTTTATCCCCCCAGTTATTTTCAGTCTATGCCAGCTTGAAGAGACTCATCTCGAGCTTCTAATAGATGGGAATGAAGTGGGCATGCGGTGGGCGAACAGAAAGTTTCAGCCTTAGCTGTGGCCATTCCTCTAGCATAATGATCAGCTTGGGGTCAAACAGGAGCTAGGAGGCTGAATCACAAACTGGTAGCAACTCATACCGGCGGAGCTGTTACAGCTTCTATTAGCTCAGGTTCTCCTCCAGGCGCTTTTGATTTCTAACATTTCTTTTATTATTTTACAAGTATTTCAATTACTTGCCAGTAGGTGTGTCAATTGCCTTGTCTAATCTTCCTTTTTGCTGATTCTTGTTTCCCTAGGCACCTCAACAAATTACCAGAACTAGGAAAGTGTCCAGACCAGTAATAATCTGTAATCGTGATGCTTGGGAAAGTTTGGATTTAAGATTAGAAATGAAAGTTTCTGCTAAAATTGCACTCAAATGAGAACCTCAGGTCCTTTTTTTTTTTTTTCTTTTCTTTTTTTTTTCTTTTTTTGTTCCTTCTCCTCTGAAGACTACAAATAGATTCTCTAAAAGCCTAAGTTACACTCTACATCAGTGAGATGCAGGTCTCTGTCCATCTTAACCAATTCCCTCGAGTACTTTGTGTTTCCTGTGCAGTTGGGTAGACCTTTAGAAGAAACAAGGAAGACACACGAGGGGTTAGGTGCTAGATAAGGCTTACTGAGACTTCTGTCAGACCTGGTTACTTCTGAGCCTGTTCCATCTCAAGCCTGCTATCATTGGCATGAGTGAATCCAGATTTTCAAAACGAAAGCAAAAGTCTTCTTTGCCACCCCCAGACTGTTTAAATGCCTTCAATTATTTTGTGTAGCTGCTCAGCTGAATATTATCTAACTACAGTTTGAGGTACCGACCAAGACCTGAGATGGTACTGCAGCAGCAAACAGAATCTTACACCAGCGGGAAGGCAGGCTCTCAACCTCCACCTGCTTGTGCCTCCGCCTGTGTCTTCTTTTACAGGAAATTTTCAAAAAAAAAAAAATTAGAAACTAAAGTTTAACTGTGAATTAGTGAGCTTTAGACTTCTAAATCACTTAGGTCCTTTAAAAATCATATTGTATTTGGTATGTAACTGGTACTCAGAATTCCAGATACTTTGGAATGGGACTGGTAACGGATTTGTCCATTAGGGACTTTGTGATCTGTGTGATCGCTACATGAGGAGAACGTTGTGGAGCTGCCATATCACAGAGTTATTACACTGGCCTACAGCTTAGCAATCCAAGTGCTGCAACAGTACATTAAAATAAATCTATCTAAAATAATACCTTATACAACTGACATTGCCAGGAGCAGGACTGGACATGAAATAGCAGCACTTTTATTTCAGGACGCCCTAGATTTTGTTGTGTTTTTTGTCCAGTTTGTTGACAAGTTGAAATAGATGTTACGATACCACAAGGAAAATGATGGAAAACGAAGGCCTTGATTATGCAACCCATTTTCCAATGAATGGTTGGTCAAAATGGGTAATTTATGTTTGTAGGACTTGTAGAACTGGCCTTCTATTATTACATTAATTCATGTTTACATTAATAGATAAATCTCTACTTGTGTTGATATTTTTAAGGCAATTGATAATTATTACAACTCATAGTGTGGCAGGTGGTTTTATTTGGATTTATTTCCTTCAGGGTACTATATCCTAGCAGCACTAACGGATGGAAGGAGTAGCATGCTCTTTTTTGACCCATTCATTTTAGAAACCTCTCCTTTGTTAAAAATCAGTCCAGTGGCCTTGGGACAAGGCAAGGGCATGGAGGGGATTTTATTTTGCCAGGGGCAAAATGTCAAGACTTATGGGCTCTTCTGCTTGAATGAAGAAGAGAAAATGGATTGTATCAGTGGGGCTGCTCCCTTGACAGTCAGCTTTGTAGGGCAGAGCCCCTCCACCATGAAAACGAGCCTCTGTTTTACAGATTGGTGCCCATCTGCTTTCTGTGGCACACAGTGCAAAGAGCTGCACTTGAGGTGCAAGGTGTTTATTTCCCCCAAGTGGGTGCTTAGTTAATGTCACATTCCACATGGCTCTCATGAAGAAAAAAATCCTGTAGTCAGAAGGCCAAAATTAGCTTCTCCTTACAAGCCTGAAAAGGCAAAGAGATTAAAAACTATGTGGGTCACAGTAACCCTCTCAAAATGAAGTGATTGATACTGAATGCTGAGAATGAACTTTCTTATCCCATTTCCAGTCAAAAAAAAAAAAAAAAAAAAGTCTCTCTAGGCTCTGGTTTTAAATGGACTATTTGCAGTGGCTCTGACTCCAGGTCCAAGGCCATCTATTTTGAACTACTGTCTCAGTCATGTTAGGTCAAAAAGCAAATCTTGGTTAGATTCCAGCACAAAATGAAGTGAATGATGAAAGCCAACAGATCCAGGTAAAAGCTAAAGGGGAAATTATTGTGATGACAAAAAGAATGACAAATGTAAGCAAAATAGATTTAGAATATTTTCAGAAAGCCCAGAGGAGCCTTTAGGCATAGAAAGACATAGTCAAATTCATCATCAAACAGCCCACTCCATATGCTGATGTGGGGTAGGATTGTTGGAGAGTGAAACACTGTGTTCCCAAGTAGGTAAAACTGTTCAGAAATTTAGGAAGAGACTACATTGACACTTGTCACACAGGGGCCTGGTACAATTTATGACCCTTCCCTGGTGGTTAAATACCTGTTGAGAATAACATAAAACAAACAAAAAATACTTTTAATAGAATTTTAGTGCCAGGATAATGCTAATAAAATCTAAATATATATGCTTTATGCATACAGCTGTGTAAATATACTTCACGTAAGAACCAATAGTGGGGAAAGAAGGGGAGAGGAGGGAATTGGGGAGGGGGGCAAAATCGGCTTTAAAGCAAGAAACGGGGAGAAATGCATTTCAGCCAGACTAAAAAATCTCATTTTGAAGATTTCATTTACATTTTTTTAAATAAATTTAACTGAACTTCCAAATGAAATTTTATGCAAAATTAAAATCTTGCATTTTGAAGTGTTTTATCTTGATGAACTGTGAGACAATCATCTAAATTTTCAAAATAAAGCCAGTATTTGAAAGAACATTCAACACAAAAGCATAACCCTTTTGGATATGAAGATTCATAGATGATTTTAAAAGTACTTGACTGAACACTTCATTGCTATCTTTCTGCAGAGATGCTTTTAGCATACTAGCATTTAACTGATTAAGCAGCATTTTGAAATGTAGGTGTCAATTTAGAGGCAGGGATTTAGGTCAATATACATACATGTACATTTACTATATTTTCTCTTCAGTCTGGATTTCATGTAGTTTATACTTTGATATAATCGTCCTGGATCCCAGAAGGATCTATTTTTTCATATTTTTTTTTTTCTTTCATTTAACCAGAGTAATTATGTTGACATTTGGGTAATTGCTATTAAATTACAATCTTACAGAAATACATTTTATTTGTTCAACTTCTGTATGGGATAAACCAACTGCTAGTATGGATAATGGTGCACTGCAGGTAGATGGACAGTCCTAAATACTGCAGTTATTTAAAACTTGGTGTAGTCCACTGTGTGTACGAGTTACCGCTTTCTCAGCCACTACCCTTGCAGAGAATACATGCTAGTGATTAGGAGCAGTCCCCTGATATTTCTGTTGAGTTGTCCACACTCTCCTTCTTCCCCAGCATCAACACACTCCGCACAAATCTCAAGAATGAACACGGTAATCCTATACTGGAATCCCGTAATACCTTGCAGAATAATCAGGGTGAAAAATGCTTCCCAAAGTCTCCCTGACAGGTACAGGGGAGCACGGTAGGAAACCGTAATATTTTTGGTGGAAACCAAAGATATTTTTTCATTGAAAAATAAAATTGGCTTCTTTGACTTCTATGTTCATTTCCCCTCCATCTCTTCTTTAAAATTCAAAGGTTGATTTTTAATGGAAGAATGTGTCAGTTTGCCCTAATAAAGGCTCAGTTGAGCTTTGGCTAATGCTCGGGGAGCAGGCCTCTGAGGAATGTCAGGAGATGGAGCAGCAGCATTCTGCTGGCCCTGGGTCAGCGCTAAATCCGCGGCGCACCAGGACAGTTGACTTACTGCGCTCCTGGAAGCCCTCTCACTCAGATTAGATGCACAATTCAGGGCTGAATCACAGAACACACGTTGCTTTTTTTTTTTTTTTTTTTTTCTCTAGGCTTTAAAGTCACAGCCAAATCATGCTGATAATTTGGTCTTTGAGTTGTGTGTTCTTCTACCCAAATTCCTCTCGTGGTGTCTGTTTGAAGTGTCGCTGTTTACTCAGCCCCAGCTTCTGTCCATGTTTTTCTGTCCTGTTTACCAGCTTCTGCCCTTTCTACCCAAGGTGATTTACTCCAACTGGGAGATAACAGCGTTTGGTCTGAAATGTTCCGTGCATGCTGAAAAAAGCTATTATTTAAATAATGGGCATACAAAGCCGCCTTTTGTAATTAAACTGGTTTACACATGTGGAACACGCCGGCTGCATTATGGCAAAATGATCATTTTAAATTTAAAACATGCTCTCCCTCATTACAGAAACGTATTCTGCCTGGTTCCTTCCTCCCCCCGGCTCGTTTAAACAGAGATGCCATTCCTTTCTCCATCTGAGTTAAATACCACAGTATCCTTTTCGGCAGGCTTCTAAGCTAAATCTAATCAAGCTGTGTCACAGCTCTGTCAGGCAGGTTGCTCTTTCTTTGGCCTTGAATAATTGGAAGAATGTTGGCACTTGTGCCTGGGCCATGAGAACGTGACCCGGGTTGATATTTAATCTACTGCAGTGCTAGGCTGCACTAGGGCTGGGGCCTAAGCCAGGCCTTGGGAGCAGTGTGTTAGACATCAGCAGCACTCATTTTACCTTGAAATGGATTCCATTTGATGTATCATTACACCGCTCCAGGAGAATGCTTTAATGAGACAGATACATGTGCTGGAAAGGATTAAATTGTTGTCCTTTAAACTTTTTTGCTTTGCTTGCCTAATAGCTACAAGGTGCTGGGGAGTACCTGGGAGAGGCAAAAGGTTACGGAGCTGGCCAAAAATAGCTAAAACTGAAAGTCTGTCATCTCTGGATCTGCGAGCACATTGCAGGAATTGCAAATATCTGGCCTGCTCTTCTCTCCCGCAAAATCAGAGCAAGCACTGAAATCACAGTTCGGCTTTAACCTCTTCTCCGCGAAAGTTCATCCTGGGAGGGAATTGCAGAATTGCTTCGTGTCCTTGTTACTTAGAATCAACCCTTTTTGTGCACAAGTAAAACATTCATCATCCTTTGGGATGTGGGAGAGAGAAGTTTTCATTCCCCTTCTCACAGGCGTATATAAGCTCCAGGAGCCCTCAGGAAAGAGGAAATTCCTTTCAGATCTATGGGTTGTTCCTGCTGAGCAATCTTAAGTCACCATGTATTTCAATAGTTTTGTTAACACTTTCATGGAGATTTCGGTGAGAGCTTGTGAGGTAGGGGGTGGTACAGAAGAAGCTGGGGGTGGGGGAGGAAATAACAATTAGAACCTTTTCCAGGGAGAAGTGTAAATTGCTATTCTCTCCGCTCGCAAGAAAGTCTTCCGACTTGAATGACTTGCTGAGGTGCTTGAAAATGCCCTAGACTCGGGTCGCATGCATGAGGAACTATTTAAACTTTGCTAAACAGGGGAATATACTCCCAATTTGCAAAGGAGCCTGCGGTGACATTTAATCTGCATAAAAAGAAGGTGATTTCAATGACCCTTAATCTCCGATAATGAGATGTACCCATGTGGACACAACAAACTGCCGCACCACGGTCAGTGATTTCCACATTAAATCTCAGTTACAGTGCTTCATTTTTTTGCCTTCCACATAGTTCCTCTGATTTTGTCTTACGCTGCAGAGGAATGCTTAGGGCCAAAAAGCAGCACCTCTCCATCCCACCACATAGTCGGGGGATGTAAACAATGGGAGAAAGGGACTTTGTTGTGGAGTGAAGTTGTGAGACGCTAATCAGGTGTGTTACTGATTAACTCGGCCTCCTCTGGAATGTCAACGACTTCTTTTCTTCCATGCTACAGTATTAAGGGATGAAGTGTTTGTCCCTTTCACATGTACTCCCCCAATCTAATTTCCACTTACATTGTTAGCAGAGACCAGCACCTGCTTTTAAGTCATTCTGGCCCCTGTGCTGCAGGGCTCCTCTTACATTTTACAGTATGTGAGTCCTGATAAAAGCAAAGTACTGTTTCCAAATATGATGTTAAGTAAAATCTTTTCCTTCTTACTGTGAGAAATCATTCCGTGGCCTTGAGAACAATCTCCTCAAACCTTTCACATCAGTCTAAGAATAATGCAACCCTTTGAAGACAGCTAATAAAACAGCTTTCTAAATTTTTGTTTGTGTTCTGTGAAATCCTGGATGCATTAGCAAAGGTAATGCCAAGAGTCTTTTTCTACATCCTTTTGTGTACTAAGCGATTGGACAAAAATGAAAAACTTTCTGTAGAACAGACAAGAGTGCTCACGGTTGTCCATTATCCACGGTTTCTTCTCTCTGTTTATTTTGACTATGAACCCTCATATGACGAGAAAGGCCATTCCCCTCCGGGAATGTTTTCTTACAAGTAGGACAACAATGTCAGACTGACCTAAAGGAGGTTGTTCTCTTACATTTCCTTTGAGTTCTTCTCCCTTCAATGTGACGTGTTGCAAATGAAGTGAGGCCATCAGAGATGATCTCTTGTCACCGCCAAGTGACAGCTACCACATCAGCGGACATTCTGGTTTGGATTCAGTTCAGGTTCACACAATCCCTTTACCTCCTCTGCTGACCACTAGGAAAGCTTCAGTTTATTTGTAGCATAGATTGTTTCCTGGAGTACTTTGATATCACAGATTTTTGAATAAGGGGACTAATCCACATCTGCCACACCTTTGTTTTTACTGCCTCCATGCCTGGCATACTGTGATTCATTTTTTCAATATCTTAAAAAAATCTGCAAAAGTGACATATTTCATTGTAAAAACTGTATTTTTCATTTGGCCCAACAGTTTGGGCCAAATTTGCAAGGAAATAAACAAACCAGAAACCAGAATATTTGCAAGAGAGAACATTCCTGTGGCCGCTTATGGGTACAAAAACAAACAAACAAACACTCCCCCAAATGCCAGCCAAATGATCACCTTTCTGACCTTTGCCAGATTGCTAGGTCTTTCCAATGGATTTCAGTAAGAATAACAGAAAGACGAGGAGCAAAGGACCAAAGAGTGCTTCTGTCTCTCTCTTTTTTTTTTTTTTTTTTTTTTTTTTTTATTCATCTCATGACTTTAGGCAAGACACCTTTGCAAAACCACTTTAAGTGAAATAGCTAGGGGTGAGCCTATTCTGTTTGTGTGATGTCCATGACCAAATCAAAATCATTATCTTTTTTTATTATTATTTATTTTTTGCATGCACTGGTTACATACAGAAGACTAAGATCTGTCCTGTTGGTTGTTAGTATGATGCATTACTTAATAATTTTCTAGCTGGTGTGTTACGTAGATGTGGTATCTTATTGTGCTACTTTGGTGGCACGGGATAAACTTTAAGCTGTCAAACACTGGCAGTTGAACTTTTTGACAGCTGGTTGAACAATTTCTATGTAAGGTATGTTTTTGGGGTTCCTCTTATTGGCCCTTTGTAGAAAACTCATATCAGGGGAAAGTGAGATATTACACAAACTTCCAAAATAACCCCTTCCACTTGGCAGCAGCT
The DNA here is from genome assembly GCF_965140915.1 of Aythya marila. Lineage (NCBI taxonomy): Eukaryota > Metazoa > Chordata > Aves > Anseriformes > Anatidae > Aythya > Aythya marila. The sequence continues at coordinate 47,124,013 of NC_139046.1, forward strand.
GAGCAGTCTCCAGGTAGAGGTAAAAGCACTGCTGAATCATGCACACAGCTACGGAAGTATAAAGAGAGCAATAGTAAAAAAGAAAGCTAAGGGAAGCTTGGAGAACTGCAAAGCCAAGAGTGCAGAGGAAAGAAAGATTGGGATCTGGGTGATTACTTACTGACAGTATCCTCAGCCATGTCAGTAAGAAAGTTGCTCCATGCAAACTTTGACATAGGCACTGTTGAGATTTTCCCTCCATATGCTGCAGTGACATGTTTGGAGCTAAACAAAATTGGAACCCTGAACTTAGGAATTTTTCTGTCTTAGGATATGGCTGGAAAACTGGCATTTTATCTAATGAAGTAGGACAAAATAAAGTGTTTTCTCAAAATGTTGTTTTCTCCCAACTCACAAAATGCTACTATTTTCAGCAATGTGAATAGCAACAGTTGTCCCCTCCTGAGTTTGGGAGACTTTGATTACATTACACTGTGACATAGTGCTTTGAGGTAAATACTCATAGTCTTAGGCTTCACTTTAAGCAGCTGCTTATGTCTCTGCTGGTTGAGTTCACAGACCTGGTCTTCACGTGTCAAAGAAATGACCAGGCATACTCACAAAGCAGAAGCAGAGTTGCACAGAGAATATTCAGAAGATAAAAACCACCTTTCTGGGGCATTTAAAAAAAGCCTGAAGTGTATCGCCAGCTTTTGAAATTAGACCTAAATGCAACAGCCAGAGGAAACAGAAGGGTCACTTTTGGTTTACACTTCACTGTCTCTTGAACTGCGTTTGATTTTGCAGTTACAATTGCAAGGGGGATAGTAATGAATTGAAGAGCTCCATGTAGGAACTTACCCTGTAGCATTCACTGGATGTGGAAATGCAGATCTATGGGCTACATACAGAAAATATGATATTAATATGATATTAATCTGCATTTCCTGCAGTGTTTAGGACTGTTGTCTGAGCTGATTAGCATATATTTGCCTGACACTTAGATTCATAATGTTTCATTTTACCTCAATACAGTAGAAGGTGGTTTGTGTTTTGTTTTGTTTTGTTTTGTTTTTCTGGGGGGAAAAAAAAAGTGCCTTTACTGTACAATTCAAAGCTTTTTGTTACTATAAACATATTTTTGTCTGCTAGAAATGGAAATACTTGGTTGGTCCTGGCTCTTTAAAACTAGAACTTGGGCCCAGGGTTATAAGCAATGCTAGCAAATAGAGCCATCAGAGATTCACTGAACTAAAAGCCACCGGATTTAAAAGGCAATTATTAAAATTAAAAACTTAAAAAAAATCAACCATTTTCTTACATTCAGATCACTAGGCAGGAATGTCAATACAAGTTTCCAAAATTGTTCATTAGCACCTGGTGATGTTAACAGACATGGGGTTTCTATCCCTGTCTTTTCTTACTAGCAAGCTCACACACAGTGGAAGATTTTGCCTTTGAAACTTTACTTACTTACACTCTTCCCTCCCTCTTTCTTTTTTACTATCTTCTTTGCTCTTTCTCACTGTGGTGCAGTTTTAAATATTTACTGTGGTTGGATAGCCAACCAGTTTCTTAATGTGGAAATACTCTTTTTTGTTGCAAATGCTCCTTTTATCATGCACAACATTGTTGTCTTTTTTATTGTTACAGTCATTGCAATTAAAGAAGCAAAAGGCTTCCGAGGTCATCTAGGCATATCCATGCCAGCACAGGATTGTGCTCTGCAGAAAGCTTGATCACTATCTAGTTGTGAGCAGTCCATGTAACGGAGTGTCTTTGGGTGCTTATTCTTCCTAAATTACTTATTAGATTCTTTGCAAATTCTTTCCAAGTGTTTCTGCTTTAAAAAGCCCTTTCTGTTTTTTTTCTTTCCTCTTATCACTTCCTTTGTAATGGCCATATCTTCTCTGTAGCACCTACAGCTGTGCTTCATGACCAAACTCACCTGGGCACACAAGAATCTTTGCTGAAATCTCCTAGCTGAGGCTGTAGGAGCCTGACTCAGAAGGGGAGTCACATTCTCCTGAGACCGTTCATGTGAGTCTGCTCTGGGTCATACAGACTTCTTCAGGGTCAGCCTGGGTATCATCTATGCAACTGAGATTCTTTTTAAGCTTAATAGAAAGGGCAGCGGTGTGAACAAAAGCAGGTCTGATCCCAGGATGCGCACAGCATCTACAGTTCCAGTTGTTTCTGACGTGGTTGTTTAGCATTGTATACTTCTTGGCAGCATGTCCTGAAGGGTGTAAGGCTGAAAGGAGGCAGTGATGCTATGAACAGCTAAACTGTTAATTCTGCAAGGTGCTGAGTGTCCTCAGGTTTCTGTAGGGATAGATCTGAGCAAGGCACAAAATGGCTCTACCATTAAATAAAATGTCGAAGAAACCACTTCCTCAGGTCAAGTGGTAAGGTGTGGCTACATGCCCATATGGCTAATACTCTCTAAAGAGGGTGGTTTTATCCATACTACCTAGTAGAAACTATGCCTGCCCCATTATGTTCCACAAACTGTTCCAGAGGTTGTCTGGGAGGGCGTTAGTTGGCCTAAGGTAAAACCATACCAGGGAGCGTGCTGAGAGTTTAGCAGGAGGGATAGCTGTGCTGTAGTGCTTCGGTCGATGCCCAGGTCTTGTTTAGTTTCTATTTATACATAGCTATAGAGTCCTTACTGTAACCATTCAAATACTTCTTCCATCATTCTTCTTATTCACATGCGTATACTGATTGTGAAATTGCTCTATCCTATGAATTTAGAAAACACTAGGAGTCAAAAAATATCTGTTGTTTGCAGACCTATACCATGTATGAATACTATACTGAGTTAATCTATGCCCCAAAGATCCTGCAATCTAAATAAATCAGGTGGGCAAGAAATGAAGGAAAGGAGGCGTTATTTTCAGTGTTGGGAGATAGATGTTGTGCTACATCTTTGGCAGTAGTTAAGAGGATTTGGGGAGGGTGTTGCAATGGGAGCCCCAAACTCCACTTGTAAGCAACAGAGAGACTGCACTATGGACTGCATCCTAGAAAGCCATTTTAGGTTAATGATGGGCCATGACTAAGGCACTAATTAAATTAAACAATGAACAGCATTAACATTTTACTAGGGAAGGATGTCAGCTTCTGGTGGTTTTCCCTTTCAGAGTACCACTGCTCACATAAGAAACATGCAATGAAGGTAATCTTTCCTGAGGGATTTCTGTCTCTGATATGAAAATGCCATTTCCAGTAGCAAGGAGTACCCAGACAGAAAGGAGGTTCTTGCCTCTGTGGCAGGACAAATGCATTTAAAAACAAGGCAATTTTATGGGGAATGACTATTTGTCTTCGTCCTTTTCCTGCCAGTAGAAGTACACAAGCAAGATGCCAAGGAGGCTAGTTACTGAATTTTATTCTGTAGCATGCAGAAACTCAGTAGGGACACCAGGAATGTCAGCCTGAAGTGTGAGACTGAATACAAAGGCAAAGGGACTGCTTGGGAGGACTGGGTTAGCAGGAGGCTGGACAACCAAAGCCTCAGCAGCCCTGGGAAATCCGTGACTTAGGACATGCAAGGGGCTCATGACCATTGATCTCTGTATCGAGGAGGTCAGGGTTCAGTTTTTTCCTCTGCCTCGGGGGACTTGGGTCTCATGTCCCACTTCCCCAGAGAGCTCTCTGGCCAATGAGCAAAATGCTGCTTTGGGTGAGGATGCTCGCTGTCCATCCTGTCCAAGCTGTGCCACTAAGCAGAAAGGAATTCATGAAACCAGAGGAAGAATACAAGTGTATTGGGGTATGCGGCTGGAGTATGGGAGAAACGCACATAAGTTAGGGTAGGGTAACGAGAGTGCCTGTCAGTGTTGCTGCTCTATTTTATGTGAAATAAAATCCTTCATGTCCTCTGCGGAGCCGTTCTTCTTCTCCCTGCAGTTGTCTGCAGTTCTCACAGTTGGGTAAGGACAAGGTGTGATGATTAATCACTGCCCCATCTCCAGAGATGTTACCACCAGGAGCTCTCATCCTCTGACAAAGTGGAAATCTTCAAAGATTCATTTGAGGAAAACATTTAAGCATACCAAAAAAAGGAGGCGAGTTAAGTGCACAAATGTGGTGTTTCTATAGGCAAATTTTTAGCAATTGGTATTATTATTATTTTATCTCTACTTTTTTGTAATAATTTCAGAATGAAAAAGGTTAATTTCTGCCTTAAATTGATCAATGATAAGGAATTTAGTGGGTTTGTTTTCTGCAGGTCAATAATATCCACTAAACTAGGGATTGTTTTATGTTGAACTTTTCAGATAGAAATGGCAAATGTGGTTTAATGTAACTTCAGAACTGTTCTTTCCCCAAAAGAAAGAATTTATATCACAGCACTTAAATGTCACTCCTTAGTCTGGCAAAACTCTCACTGACTTCACTGGGATTGCCTGGTTGGCTACTGATATCAGCAGGCCACCCATAAAATAGTGCTAGCAAATGCTATTTTATGGAATCTAAATGTTGGCAGAGTAGTCTAAGGCACATCTGTGGCTTTAACACAGTTGCTGCATTTCAGCTGCAGTTGACTGAGTGAATATTTTGTTGGGATGCAACTTCACCACCTGTACCTTTGCAATCAATACACCTCCTGAGCTATCTAACACTTAATATGAACTTGGGCTCTTACAGATATATCAAATTGAGAGCAATGTAGGTAAGCCTTTATTGTGTTTAGAAAATTGCAGCAGATATTGCATTTGCATTAAAGTTCATCCTGAAACATGCAGGGAGTGATCCCAGCTCTGATGTATCTTCAAACATAAATACAAACCTCATCTTTATGTGAATGTACATGCATGTGTATATGTTTCCATGAGTGCACCAGAGTGCAGGCCTGCACTGTCATTTTAGCTAACCAATGTGGGCTGTAACAGAAATGCATACGAATGTACAGTGAGCACACAACTATCAGAGAGCAACTTGCCTGTTGCAGGCTAATGCACAAATGTGAAATCTCAGAATCAAGGAAATATGGTAGCCTCAGTTCAGCCCATTACAACTACTGTATCACTTAGCCGTAGTATTTCTTCAGTTGTCTGTCCGTCTCCCAGCCTTTACAGTGTGACCCATCACACTTCCCAATACTCGTTTCAGGTAGTGGTCTTGTCTTCCCGCAGATGGACATTAAGTACACTTACCTTAGGACAGCACTTCTAGGTGGGGTGCTGCCTCACCGTGAGACTTACTTGCTTTCAAAATAGCCTACTAATGGCACGTGCCTCACTTGGGATGTTCCACTCTTCCAAACCTCTCAGCTTTGTAATACAGCTTTATATTCAAAATCACCTGGTATTGCTCTGTACATTCAGGGCTGAGCTCCAGGTGGCTCTGCCGAGGAAAGCTCACCTGCCTGCCCGACAGGCCTCTGGCCAGGATGCTGCTCGAGCAAATGCAGACCTTGTCAGTTCTCTGCTCCGACTCCCAATGCCCAACACCACAGCAGCCCCCAGCTGCCATCAGCACCAACTGCACAGAAGCTCCTGAGCAGCCCCTGGATCTGTCCAAAGGCTTTTTAGACCCTCTGGCTGGGTCAGGTTGGAGGCCTTTGAGCCTCTCCACCCCTGCGGTGTGCATGTCAGGACCACGTGCAGAAAAGGCATGCTCGGTACCTGCTGACAGTGGAAGCCTTTGCCTATAAATTTCTTGTGTTGTCAAAGCATTGGGCAGACTTTAACTTCTCAACTCTTTTTAAGTTAACCAAATCTGGGCAAACTCTCAGCAGTAAGGCAAAAGGCAGCCCTTGATCTGTTATAATTTAAATCCCTTCTCTCAAGTATGGGTTTCTTGGAAGTGCTTCTCTGCAAAACACCTAAATAGTTGCTTTTTTTTTTTTTTTTTCCTTCCTCTTATCTTGTTTTGGAAAATGGGAAAGGCTCAACAACAAAAAACACATAAAACAGCCTGAGGTGACTGCATGGAAAATATTGGGTCTAATGCTTATGGTTTAATGAAATAAAAAGTCCAAAAGTCTTGGAGACAAAACCTTAGGTAAACATGATTGCAATTATTAGTTCCACCTTTGAAGTATTTCCTAACAGATTTTTTCTCTCACACATTAAAATAAAGGAATGAAGTGAAAGATTCAAATGAACTGAAATTGGGGCTTTTATTCTAAACTCAGTCTCAGATTTAGTTCTGTGAAATATTTGTCACCAAACATTAGGATTTCACAGTATCTTCTTGCTTTAGGGCATTATTCAGGAGGCTTTTAGGTTTTATCTTTCTTATTGACAGTAAAGTTTACTATACTGTGGGGCAGCAAACAGATTAGGAAAAGCCCTAGCTCCTCCACCAAAGCTGGATGAGGAAGCAAGGCCTGTGCGCTCTGTTCTCAAGACTTCAAACACACGAGATTCTCCCCCCATCATTTTTGCATAATCCAGTGGAATCTGACAAACAAAAGACTCTCAGAAGTCAGATGGCATTTAATTTGAGTAGTAGGTAATCAGTGAAAGAGAGTATCCTGGAGAGAAGGTAATTTGTCTTGAGCTGACAATTTGAGATGGATGTGCTGGGGTTATCTGCAGTGTCAGTTCAGTCAGAGATGAACTGAACTCCATTTCTCTTGCTAGAAGTCTAAATCAACAGAGACCTCAGAGATAATGAGGTATTTAACGTGTTCTCTCTTTTCCTTGCTAGAGATCTCACATCTTTTCTCACAGAAAGAAAAAGGAAAGAAAAAAAAAAAAGGAAATGACAAAAGAGAAAAGAAAGCAGACAAAGGGGAATTTGCTTAGTAAATTAACTATAAGAGCCGCATTAATCTAATCTAACTAATGGTACATTTCCCCCCTCAATTGGAGTAGATCAACTGAGTCAGATAAACCATACCACTCTGCTGGATCTTGGCTCTGTTTTCCGTTCTGTGGTTTATGGACTGCTAGAAGACTGTTTGCTGGAGTCCTTGGAGAGATGCTGGCCTTCTTCTTCATTAACTATTATGTTTGGGCATTGCCTAAAATATTGCTTAGTAGAACCAGCCAAATCTGAGTTTCTCTTTTTGGGTAGAAGCCTTGTTATTTTGAACACTCGAGTACAGTCTGGATGAAATCTCCTCCATTTAAGTGGGATTGTTAGGCCATCCAAATTGACTTTAATTATATTTTTATACACTAATGGAATGAAATAAACCCTCATTTTAAGAAAATGAATTGCCAGAGAAACAGAAGACCTACGGCAACAAATTGCTGATTGCATTACTTTAGGAAATATCTTAAATTCATTTAGAAAAATTGACTAATTTTGTCATTGACCTGCACTGGGGAATTACATGTATTGAAGGGGACAACATTCAAATAACACGAGTATATTATTTGTTAGAGACTATAGGTCTAAATCAAGGATTGGAGCTATCACAACATAAAGACCCAAAAGCTTCTAGTTAAAGGTCATGGCTCAAGAATTTAAAAAGGAAAAAAACTCTAAATCCTGTTCAGGAAACCACTAAAATATGCTCTTAACTTCAGAACTTTAACTGAAAACTTGAAAGCCCATGGCTCTGAAACATTTGCTTAATATTATGCACACACTTAAATATCTGTCCTGAATACACTGAATAACAAAGGGACCAAAAGAACATAGGGTGGCAGAAAGAAAGAATATTATTAAACAATGTTCTTTAGACAGCATGGCTTTAATTTCTTCTGTAAAATATGCAAGTCTTTCCAAGAATCTGGCATTCATTTTTGCCTGCCTCTTTGCCCCAGCAACTAGATATGTATGAATATTCCTATCGATAATTCAAGACTGTGTCCTGCCACAGTCTGTTTTGCTTCAGAAAAGCAGTATTCAGGTTTCAAAGCGGATGAAATATCTGCTACTAACAACCCAAACATTTGTTTAGCTCCTTGTTCATACACAGATCTTTGCATTTATACTCTAAAATGAAAAGGAGTAACTCATGTTTTCCTCATGAGTCACAAATCATTCCATTTCCCCACGAACCTTAGGAAGTTGTTGTACATTGCAGGCAAACAATTCAACACAGGACCTCTCATTTTCAGTGCCATTTTAAGTATTGGCTGGGTAACGTTTCTGAACTGAAAGATCTCTTGATTATTTTTATTGTTGCTATCAGTGCAATATCCTGCCATTAGTGTGTTTGAAACTCATTTTTTTGCCATAAACCTTTTAAAGAAAATATTTTTTGTTTGTCGTTGTCAACACGTGTTGTGGGTGAAGACGACTTTCTATCCAGAGCTATATTTGACCAGTTGCACTTTTCCCCATCACAATCCTTGGGATTTCTCACCACACTGGGTGGAAAAAGGCATGTTCCCCAGCAGATAGCTTTCGTGTGCCAACAGCTAGGGAAATTTCTGTTCCTTGGAAAATTGGTCCCAGTGTATTACAACTGAATGGCCAGCCCAGGGCAGAGTTTCCCTAACTGTGGGCTACAATCCCCTGAGGATCGTGAAAGAGTTCAAAGGGGGCTCTGAAGTGTTAGAAAAAACAGTGCTGGTCAGCAGCTGCTGACTTTTTCCTGGCTGGAAGAGTGAGGCTGTGGTTTCACGAGATTAAGTCTTCAGCACCAATTCTGGCTTCTGGTATTCCCTTTCCAGCCTTTCCCCACTGCTTGTTTCATCTTCCCTCCTGCAGTGCACGGGCCCCTTGCTTCTCCTGGCGGATTGGTTTGTGGCTCTGCTGTGAAACGGATCAGGAATTTGATCCAATTTGGAGGAAGACACAAAAAACGAAGTGTTTCCCTGCCAGGCTATTTTTAAACTGGACTTATTCCCTGCCCCAGCTCACTGCACAGACACACCACCAGCAGCACCAGTGCTGCAGAGGGACGCGGGATGGGACTGTGCCGCTCTGGCACTGCCACGGGCAGGCCGCTCTGGCAAAACCACAGCCACGAGAGCAGCTCTAATTGCTGGTGGCCAGAGGTTATGCTCTCTAGGGAAGGTTGAGTTGCTTTTCAGTGCCTTAATTGCTGGCAGCAGCTCAGTTCCTCCAGAGGAGGGGAGCGAGCGTTTATCCCTAAAGCCAAAATTACAGCGAAGTCTCACTCTCCTCTGGCCCTGTGGGGCTGCTGACTCAGGGGGCTGCATGAAAACAGATGTTTCCAGAAGGGGCCACCTTTTCCAAGTGTTTGGAAACACAGGCCTTGGAATCCCAAGGGGATTTTTGCCTCTGGCTGTTCATGACAAATCCAGCCCGGTCTGATGGTGAACAGTACCTGAGGCAGAAGCTCGGGGACTTCAGGAGGACGTTGTCCTGTGGAGGAGACTCTCGCTCTTCTGCCGCTTGCCACCGCCTTTAATGACTTGGTGTTGGTGTCCACGAAGTGAAACTGACTGGGGGAGCCACTTCACAATGAGAAGCAGCTGATGCTGGCCTTTACAGCTTCAGCAAGAAAGGCTTGGTCTGAATTGCCAAGTGGTATAAATAACTCCAAGTCTTTGTTACAACACATCAGCTGAGCTTCGTGGAGGGGCTCAATGCAAACAGCATAGAGCCAGTGGGCCTAGAGCGTGGCTGAGTCTTGCAGCCCTTCAGGTATCTGTGCCGGAGAAGGAGCAGCACATAAAAGCAAACTGACATGGGCACAGCTCTGCTTGCACCCTACCTGCCCTGTGGGGAGTTTTAGCAGGTTAATTCATTCTTCGGATGTGTGAACTCAGCGCCGTTTGTACTCACTGAGATAAATACAGAAACACCATTGCAGTCGGGAGGGGAAAGCAAGTTAGATGTCAGCTGTGACTGTCACTGTTCTGTTTCTGCTGATTGAATTCTAGCACATGTTTTAGATCATGGCAGATGGTCAAGATTCATTTCATTGTAATAGAGAGGGAAATGAGAAAAAAATTCAGCCCATAACACAAAGGGCTGCATTTTCAAAATATCAAAGCTACATAGGAACTTTCCTGAAATCAACTGGATTTATTGCCTAGGTGTGCTAAGTTCATACGTGCCTCATACATGCAGAAATCCCTTTGGAAAAAAGATTTTTGGTTCCTACATCCATTATATGCCTTTGAAAATTTACCAGGAGCTTGTTTATAGACCAGAGTTGAGAAGTCCATGACTGAACATCACACTGGCTTTAAACTGAGAAGATATTAAATGAAATCTAAACACCAACTTTATCATCCACATGCAACCACAGGAAAGGTAGACAGCCATCTCCAAGGAGTGGTAACTTTGTGCTGCTGCCTTGTTCAGAGACTGCAAGATCACAATTTCCATTGCACATAGAACTTTTTGTCTGTTGAAGAGCCCTATTTCTGCTGTGTGTATGTCAGAAACCCCTCACTTTTGTTTTATGGCACATGTTGAATTTCCTCTCGTTCAGAGCCTTCTGGTACATGGGCCAGCTTCGCGTATTGTTTTTTTGTTTTTGTTTTTTTTCTGCAACACTGAAGGTTAATAGTTTCCCTTAAACTGTGAATAAGGGCTGTGATTCTTAGAAGAAGATTCTTGTTTTCTATTTTTATGTTGACATATTTCCATGTACATATGGAACAAAAATGATCTGTTTTAAGACCTGTACGTATAGAAGGTCCCTGCCCCAAAGAGACTACAAGCTGAAGCTAAGAAAGTGTTTATACATAAACAAAAAGGCCGTTTCAAGGAATCAGTCTGAGATAAAGTTACAGTGTCTTTATGAGGTTATTTGTGAGCATTGTTTCTGAGACAGTTTGGAAAAAGAGATAACTGAATGGCTTCACAGACATTTATGGGGAAAACATGAAGTACAGAAGTGCTTGTTTGCAGGCTTGACTTCAGGGTGAGGGATGCTGGCATCCCTGGACAATTGGTGGTAGAGGGCAACATCTTGACAGAGCTCTGGGATGGAGAGTGGAGAAATGAAGTACAAGATTTCAGAGGGGGCTGAAGATGCTGCTGAATTTGCAGAGCTGTGTGATGGATGAGTAGAAGGAGCAGACTTGCAAGAGAAAACACACGATGCTGTGTAACCCTGTTGAGTTTTTACATTTGTAGCTAGATTATTCATGAGGTAAGCCAGAGAGATGTACTGCATTTTTTTATCTGGGAGATGCATTTTCACAGAACTTCAATGTTCTGATATGTGTCCTTAAGATAAGGATACCAAAAAGGATAGTGAACTTTAAGAAGAGAAAAGAGGATACAGAAACCAGACGGCACACAGAGGTGTGAATTCCAGTTCTAGGAGAGAAAATGTCACCGTGTTTAAAAAATCAGATAGAAGTGAGCTGAACCACAAGGACAAGCAGGAGGGCAGGACCAGCGCGACAAAAGAAGAGAGGCAGGAGAGTCCTTTTGCAGACCAGCAGCACAGCTCTTAAATGGGGTGTGTGAATTGTGCTTTCCGGGACGGTGCGAAGGATGCGAAAATGCCGTCTGCTACAAGCAGCCTGGGCAGAGGAGTTGCTCAGAAACAGGATTTGAACTGGTGTTTCTTTTACAGTGATGCAGACAGCTCTGCCCTTGCCACCCAGTCCAGCTGCCCCTTAAAAATAAAAGAAAAAGGAGAAGCAATAGAAGAAAAAGAAGCCCAAACGATGTGACAGTCAGTGCCTTGCTGACAGATACTAGGGCGATGTGGGATGCATTGTTTTCCAAAATTCTTTGCCTCACCTCAGAGAATTACATCTATTTTATGGGTCACAAACGAGGAATTTCTTTTGACTGTCAACCTTGGGCACATTCTTTGTTCCTCCTTCACACAGCCTGACCGGGAGGCTAGCTGGTAATGATCTGAGCTGTTCCAATTTACACATAGCAGCGACTGAAACTTCCTGTACGTACAACCCTTACTGTACTGTATTTCAGTACATCGCAGGCAAACAATCCCATTGTCTCCCATGTGTTTCGAACAACAAACATACAACAGGTGATTAAACTCCATAAACAAACAGGGTTTTCCCAGCAACAAATCAACACCTCTCCACGTCTGGTATTTGTGGAATTTGATAAGCCACCCACTTTGCTCCCTCCCCATTCTTGTTATGTCTGTCCTCAGCCTTCTTCATCTTTTATCCCCACCCTGCTTCACCCAGTTTCCAAAGGAAGGCATTCATTGTTAATTAACTGCTGAAATAGTGCAAGCAGCTTGGTTCATGGGATTGAGATGGGAATGGAGCTTTAGTTCGGAGTTTAAAATGTTTTGAAAGGCCTAAAAGGCATGTTTTCTCACTCGGAAGGAGGGAGGGGGACAGGGAAATGTAATATATAAGAGGAAGAGAGAGAGTTAGGGAATGTAACTGGAAAACCTCAAGCCAGTAAATTAAGATGCATCTTAATCAGTTTGAATGATTTTTTTTTATTATTATTATTTTTTTTTTTTTTTTAATCAAAGGTTCTGGTCTTTCTGGTGCTTATGTATTCCCAGATGTACATATGTGCTTTGTATAATGTTTCTGGGACAGATACTGATTTCAGTCAGAGAGGTGTAAATCTGGAATTATTCAGAGTTAGTAAACAGTGCCTTTATGCAGGAGTTATGCTGGCATAACAAATTATCTGCCTCTTATTATGCTCATTTACCTAGAATACTTAAAATTGCTAGGATGGCCAAAATAGAGCAATTGTTAAAAAAAAGGTTCCCCTTACAGGCCATGTTTGCTAAATCTGGCGCTGCACCTTTACAAGCAGATTAATACCTTACTGTACTCCTCCCCCATTTCCATCTAATTGTGCTGTCCTATCTTATAAGACTGCCTTTTCTGTTATTGACAAAGTGAAGCCCTTACCACGTGCCCAGACTCCATCTCCAGCCGCAACAAGCGGAGTTGTGGCTCACTGAAATGCTGCCCCTGTCTGACTGCTCCTATGGAAAATGCCTGATCCACTGGGGGTGGCTCAGAGCTGGCCTCAGGTCGGCCTCATCCATTTTGGATTGCAGACGCTGGTAAGAAACATTCCTGAGGCTTGAGGGGTTGGTATTGCTGCTCTGGTTGTTGTGGTTATAGCTGCAGCCACAGTACCAGCAGCTGTTCAGTATTCCCATTGTGTTCTGCCTAATTAGACCACGATCTGCAGTTGTCCCCAGAAATCCATACTGCACCCAGCTTATTTAGATCTCACGTAATAGCAGCAGCTCTTCCGTGGGCTATCCTGCAGTGTTGCAAATACACTTAGCCTGTGTTGATCAGAAATGCAAGTGTTTCATTCCATAAAGAAATTAGGAGCTCCGCTGCTGTCAAATCCAGTGGTTAAATGAAGCAGAAACTTAGTTCAAAGGCCAACTCCTGGAAGCATTTTCCTTTACAACATTTCAAGAAGCAATACTTCCCTTTTGGGATTGTCCAGGAGAACATGCTTATAAACTAAATGCCATGCCTTCTTAACAATGACAAATATTTCATGTCTAGTAAAAAAAAAAGTGTGTGTGAATGCAGCAACCCAAAAGGGAGACATTTATTCAAAGGATTTTTGTTGCGCCAACTGTCCTGGGGGAGGGCTTGGACTTGGGAAGTCCAATTCTCTCCTCTAAACCACATCCACATGATGAAATGCAGGGATTCCCTTCCTATTCTATCACGTAGCTTGCCCAGAGGCTAGGTAGGTTAGTCCTGCAAACCTGTGGATACTCCTAAAAAGAAACATACAGAGCGAGAGCAGCTTGCAGAGAGGCCTCACGTCTCTCTGCAGGTTGCTGGTGTGGGACGTGTGCTATTCCCAGGATCGCAGAGCTTCCCCCCAGACTGTATTCCCGCGCTGCCTGCTTTTCCTTTTCCTCATCAGCTTGCTTCTCTGATGTAGGTATGGAGTATAAAAACCTTGTGAAGACCCAAGCACTACCAAAACTGCAAATAATAACCTTCAGCACAGTAATGAAAGGGGCAAGGAATCAGCAATCCTGGCTTCTGTTCCTTTGGAGTCTTGGGTGTTCTGCAAGTCTTCTTTAGATGTGCTAATAAAGAGCAGGATGCTGAACTTGAAGAACCCAGATTTAAATATTTTGACCCACAAGCACAGATACAGCAGATAGTTTCAGGGATTTATCTGGGAGTCTTTTTCTCAGGTGAGGAGCAGGCTCGGCAGTGCCGTACCCTGCAGGTGTCGTGCGGTTAATCTGCCCACGGCTGCTTCTCAGATCCCGCGCGGCTCTGACTGAGGCTCTTTTCCTGTTTGCAAGGGAGCGGGGCCTTATCAGCAACATCTGCAATGTCGTATGGCTTACCCAGAGCCTTTCACCAATCACGGGGGTGTTTTTAATCACTCCGAACAGGAAATAGCATGCTGCATTTAAATACTGTATATAATTATCATGGGAAATATAATTAGCAAGCGTAATTAAATGGGCTTGACTGCATATCAGACTGTTTCTCGATTTTTCACTCAATCCAGCTGTTTCTCACAAGCTCTTTACTTTGAATACTGGTGGTCTGCGACAGAGCCTCTGCACAGAATGGAGAAAGAATTACTTCTTTAAAAGCTATTCACTTAATCTAACTAGGCCAATTTATTTAAATGCAATCACGACGTTTTCCAAGACGACCTCCTTTACTTATTACTTCAGATGCTTCGTGTTGGAATGCCTAGATTCATCAGAAATATTCGAATTTGAAAGCTTTCTAAAAGACGAAGTCACTGACGGCAGGGACTGCTTGTTTGTTATGCGCTTGTTGGATGTGCTGCACAATGGCAGCCTCGTTCTTGATTGGATTCTCTTAAGTATAATGCTAATGATGATAAAAGCAGTGTGGTTAATCACCGAGTGCAGTGCTGTTTTATGATGATGCTTTTTCTTCCTCCTCAGAAAGGAGGAGAGAGGAAGCATTCCGAGCTACTGGAGGAAATATTGGGTCTTCCCTCCAATAAAGGCCACGGGCTCTACAATGCTGCAGCAGAGTTACAAATATTGGGCAGCACGTGTTGAGAAAATATATTTTTATTTAAAGAATGGTCCTCTTTTTCATCCTGGTGCCCAATCTTTGGATACGGTTGTGTGAATGGCTGAAGTGACGGAACAGTTTGCTGCCTGAGAATGAGGCAAACCCACCCTGTCCCCTTCCTGTGAGCAGGACTCTGCCCTTACACTGGACCTAGTGCCCACATGCGCCCTTAAGGAGCTGGTTCAGCTCCCTCCGCCAGCAAAAACCTCTGCTTCCCTTTTTTTTCTGGGTTGCCTGAGTGAGCTGAATTAGCTCACAGAGGAATTAGATGAAGCTAACGTCAGCAACGGGGGCACAGAGACCCATCCGTAGAGCTGCCGGGGCAGCAGGGGACGACCCGCTCCCTTTTGGCAGGAGCAGGCAGTTAGATCGGCCCAGCAGCCTCATCTGACTCCACTTATCGCTGGAGTCATGTGGGGAAGGGAAAGGGTATCTGAAGATCACTGTATGCCATCTCTGCAGCCAGGAATGCCTGAGACGTTCCCACGTGCCAGCGTGCTTAGCTGAATGACACTAATCCTTAAAGCAAAAGGAAACTCATGAATATTTGGTCTTTTTTTTTTGTTGTTTTCTTGGACCATGCTCATAGTCTCTTCCTTGATGTAAGTGTGTAAGATTTCAGTACATGGGCATAAGTGATAGCAAAAAATGCATTTTTACATAGTCGCACAGTAGATCACTGCAGCACACAAGTACCCTGCAACTTTCCTGCCTGTTCACAACTCCTTCAAAGTGTAGAGAGTTCAGAACAATTTGGGCACAAAATAAAAGCAATGGTTAAATATTTTATTCTATAACTTTGTCCAAAGAGTAAATTCAAGGAAAATCCTATATTTTCAAGAACATGCGTTGGGGAAAAGAAAACAACGTAATAAATTATTAGTTCAGGATGTGTAACTGCAGATTAAATGCTGTACTAACTATAATTGTCTGACATGATCCCATTGTCATAAACAGTGGATGTGTGGGCTATCACAGTACCCAGCTGTATAAATTCGATCTGTGTCAGGTCTGAGCATTCCTATTAACTTTTCTATTAACAGTAATTAAATTTCTATTAGCATTTCTATTAACTTTACTAGCCATTGTGACCTGCAGCCAGCTGTGCAAGTACAGGCAGAAGTTGACCCAGGACTAAGTTAAATGGTGCAGACAGACAGTGCCCAATTCTGTCTGTCCAGAATGCTGCCACCCTCAGAAGATCGTTGAATGACTGATCAGCATTTTGGTCATAGAATTATAGAATATCCTGAGAATTTGAAGGGATCCATAAGGATCATCGAGTCCAACTCCTGGCACCGCACAGGTCTACCCAACAATTCAGACCATGGGTCACCCAGCT
Organism: Aythya marila; assembly: GCF_965140915.1. Taxonomy (NCBI): domain Eukaryota; kingdom Metazoa; phylum Chordata; class Aves; order Anseriformes; family Anatidae; genus Aythya; species Aythya marila. The sequence goes on from NC_139046.1 coordinate 47,140,189, forward strand.
ATGATGTTTTTTATCTGGGAGTAGTAGATCTAGGCCCAGATTTACCCTAACATCAAGTCACAGCCTGGGTCCTTTGTGCAGGTCTCCAAACCCTGTGTAGCCAGAGCTGGCTCTGTCCTTTCTGAGGGAATGAATGCTTGCAGTATGCAATGGCTTCCCCGTGTTCACTGGAGGCCCCAGGACTCCACACTTGTGAGCCATCATCATCAAGCCAACAATTATGCTGTATTGTTTGAGCTTTAACAGACCTTAGATACGTGTCTTACTGAATATTTCAGATAGAGACTGGAGAACTTGTATTGACATAATTACTTAATACCTACACGCTCAAAGAAGCTGATGGTCAAGGTAATGGAAAAGCAGAAGTTTAATTTATAGGGATAGTTAAAGGATTTAGCTATCTTATTTCTTCATAACAATACCTAAGAATCTTTTCTCTTGCCAAACGTGAGGTAAAGACTTGATTCGAACAGGCAGTAAATTCAATACAAAGCTTCTTCCAATTCCGAGATGCCAGATAGCTTTTCCAATGCGTGATTTAAGCCAGTATTTCCTGCAGTCTGAGACAAGAGAAGAGACGCTGTCCGCAACACTTTAAAGCTAATTAGCTGAAGAGGACGTGGTTGATGCTGAGAATCGCTCGCCACTTCCAGCTGAAGATGCCTGACTGACCCGATAACCACAGGGCAGCAAATGGCAGTCAAGGTAATTAAGGCCCCTCTAATTTGCCTGGTGTCAAAAATGCCAAACCCCAAATTCCACGGTTTCTTCTCTAAGCGTACCATCGGACTAGTCAAAACAGCTATAAATACATTTCCCCTGTATCTGCACATTCCATAAATAGTACAAATACAATTTTATAGCAAGAACTGAGGCTCGAGCAGCAGGATTATCTGCTCGCTTCAGACAGTCGTGCAGTTTAACTTCTACCATTAGAGCCTGAACTTGGAAAAGAATACAGAACACAGATTCTTGCTTTTACAACTAGAGTGTGTGCAACAGGGTGCTTGCTTATCCATGGGCTGTCTGCCATCCACTAGCAGCACACACAACCTTTCAAGACCAGCGATCATCCCGCTTCCACTGAAGCCAGCGAGGATGCTGTCACTGCCTTGGAGGAAATGAGGACAGTGTCCTCGTTTACATACTTTCAAAGGGACTTTCTACTTTTTTTTTTTTTTTTTTTTGCTTTTGTTGCATTTTTATTTCTTAATATCGTTGTATTTTTATTTCGTAATGTTGTTTGTGTTTACTCCTTTGTAAGTCGTTGCGGCAGGTTAAGCATTCTCAGGTCGTGAGAACCCAGAGCAATTACTCTTCCATTGATTCTCAGATTGTGATTTGTGTGATTGCGTAGGTAGGTGCTGATCCGAAGGGGACACTAACTCCGGGGTGCCCAAAGAGCGAGTGGGCACCGCAGAGCCGCTGAGCTTCCTGACAGGGTACGGGGCTGGTCGCAGCAGAGGCAGAAGCAGCTCTCTCCTTCCCTCCACGGCATCCTGGAAATCCCAGCGCCTGCTGGGGCCACGGAGCACCGACACGCTGCACCAGCCGTCACCCGCGGTGCTCCGCTGCCCTCCGCGGTTCTGCCTGGGCTTCCCCTGGGTTAACCCGCCCGGTCCGGCCGCGGGGCAGCAGGAGCGCCCCGCTTACCGAGACCCCGCTCTGACGGGAGCGCGCACACGAAGCGCGCCCCCGCTCCCGCCGCGGCAGCGCGCTCAGCGCGGCCCCGCCCCTCGCCCGCCCGCCCGCGCTGCTGATTGGCCGGCCCGCCCGGCGGCGCAGCCAATGGGCGGCGCGGCGGCGCGGCCGCTCGGGAGGCGCAGCGCGGCACCGCGCGGCGGGAGCGGGGCCGGGAGTGGGGATCCGGGTTCGAGACCGGGGCCGGGACTGGGACCGGGGCCGGGACAGCCGCAGCCCCCGGCCCGTCCTTTATCCCATCCCATCCCATCCCATCCCATCCCGGCCCCGGGCCGCCTCTCCCCTCAGGCTTTGCCTCTCCCAGCGCGCCCGCCTGCCAGGGAGCCTTTTTTTTTTTTTTTTTTTTTTTTCGGTGCTGATTGAAATCATCTGTTTTGGGTTCTCTGACAAATTAATTGCACTTCCCTCTGACTCAGGGGCCTTCTGACTTTTGAAGCGGATTTTGTCTACATGCCGTCTCCCAGACGAACACAATTTAATTTGCCGGGCTTTAAATGAACTTTGCGTTTCCACAAAGCCAATGAAAGAAGCGTTTGTTCTGGTGGCGGCCTCCACAAGCGTGGCGCGGGGATGGATTTGGGATGGAAGCTGCCAGATGCCCGTTTTCCTGCAGCCAATACCCCGCTCTGAAATGTGTTGGGTCCAGAGGTGCTCAGTGCCACCAGTGGTGCAGGCCATGAGCTGTGTGCTTCCTAGTACCTGAGCACAGTGCCCCTTAATGAACCGCCAGAGCTGCCATGGGATTGAGCCGGGCCAGTAACACGGCCGTGCCCGTTTGTCGTGTCGAGAAAATAAGCATGGGTTAAGGACATGTTCCAGTGCCATCTCCCTTCATAGGGATAAGCAGGAGCTGCTGAGTTCAGCTGGAGTCCAAACCCCTTGATCACCCCAAGTGCTGTGTCCAGGGTTATGATTTGGGCCCCTTAATGATACGACTTCTTCCCCCATTCTCTTGGTCCATCCTTCAGGGCTTTTAAAAGCCACCTTTTAAACACACTGAGACAAATTCTGCTCTTCAGTACGTGAATGTTGCTGCCCGTGACTGTACTCTGCATGTCGAAGATTTGAAAAGGGGCTCAAAGCAGAGCTGTGATGGTACAGACAGGGCTGTGCCAGGCTGATGAGGGAGCACTGAAGACAGAGTTTTTACCATGCTCAGATTAGTCTGTATGCTCTGTGCACGGGCATTTTGGGTCATACCTGTTTATCTTCCCTATTTTGAAAAGCACCAGCGTACATAATTGACTCTGTGGGCTTCTACTTTCGTTAGCAGAGGTAGATTTAAGCACATTCTCAAAGCTAAGCGCGTGCTGATATAGTTGATAAAGTGGGAATGAAGAGAATCTGCTGTTTTTCTTGGCCCATCCGAGCATTTTTTCCTTCCCCCCTCCCCATGCATTCTAAAATCCAAATGATTTGTAAACATTAATTAATTTATCTTTGCAACTCTGCTGGGAAATAAGGGTGTTATTTTTGATCCTTCCCTTACCTAAAATGTAATTGATACCAAAATAATTTTGTGAGGCTAACAGGAATCAAACCCAAAGTCTGCCCTGTGCCGTAGCTGCCGTGTCCACGGCTCCAAGGGGCAGGGTCTCAACAAGCTCTGAGTGACTGCAGGACTTCTGTCATGGGCTGACCCTCATACCATCTCGAGTGCTTTGTCTTCTAACTAATTTACAGCTGCTACATTGAAAAGTCAGGTCGAGAGCACTGAGTTAATTGAAAGTCTGTGTTCCCCTGAAGTGTTAGAAAAGAATTAAAACAAAGATATGAAAATCATAGCAATAGGTAGCTGAAATTTCAACACAAAACCTCAGACCCAAACATTCCCAAATGCCAGCAAAATATGTAAGTGAATCCAGACTCCTACGTTATAATTTACCTCTTTATGTGAATTGGCCAAAGCAACCCCCCAATTCTGGGTGCATCTTGAACCTTTCCATCAACATTTTCAGTTTCACAGAGGTTTTCAAGCTGACAACAAACCTGAGCTTTGCAGCTTGCACCTATTTGTATTTTTTATTTCAAATTGTTGCTGTTCCTAGGACTGTCACTTGGAAGAACTCACCCTTTGATTTCGAAGTGGAGCACAGTCAGCAGGAGCCTCAGCAAGTACCAGAAGCGAGCAAATTTAGAGCTGTTCAGTAGCACACTTGCACAATCCAAGCTCAGAGCACAACTGCAGTTTTCAGGCCTGTACGTACCCGCAGGAGTGCTGGTGCTCTCCAGAGAACACAAGAAAATGGTAGGAAAACGTCTTACTCAAATGACACATTTTAGGATGCTGAGTGGTTTGCAATCTGCTCGCGTAATAATGTTGATAATGATATTCAGTGTCTTTGCTTAAGCTTTTCTGTATTTATTATGCAAGCCTAAGAGGTCTGTCAGAAACGTAGCTAGAGATTGGACATGGAATCTGCAGCTGTTCAAACTTTTTACTATCCGGCCACAATAGTTACTAAGGCACATTGAAAACTGTCTGTTGTGAGTCTACTATTAACACTTCAGGGTTGTGAAGCAACATGAAAAACAGTCGCTGTTTCAGGCTTTTTCAGAAATGTCTTGGACAAGGATGGCTACATTCAGCTGGACCACCCAATCCTATCCCGCCCTTGCATGTTTTGCCGTGCTGTGAAATAAAAGTGCCCTAGGTGCACACAATCTGGCTATGACTTTGCAGACTTGCACTCGATTCTGCCAAAAGCCAGGTAAAGGGGATTTTGTGTCTGTTTAAATCAAAACTCCCACTGACTTGAAAATTCTCCTTGCACCAACCCCTTACAGTTTACTTGAATAATAAAGAAACAAAGTGTAAAGGAAAGGCCATCAAGTTGCTTTGCCATCAAGTTATGAGGTAGCGGTGAGGAGTCATTCTTGTGCCCTAGATGAAGGTCTCTGTAGCATGATCTCGAAGGCTTAAATGTGCATCTTTATGACATTTTAGGTCAATATCATGTTGTCATGTGTTGATGTTGAGAACCATCTTTCATTTTATGGTGAATAGATAACTGACTTTTATTGTATGTGTACATTTTGCAGCTCTACAGCAGTAGAACGTGCTGTGCAATTCTCTTTTACCATCCAATTATACTTTAGAGCACCAGCTTTTAATACAGCGAAAAGTATAGGTATGCAATAAATGCACCTCTAGACACAAGGCAGGACTCAGCTATAGTCCACTAGTGTCAACTCAAAACAGGACAGAACCTGAAGCAAAAGGGGTTTGACCTGCTTCCCCTGTTTATATTAGTTTGTGATGAAGGATCTGTTTTCTTTTTTTCTTTCGGTAAGAAGGCACAGTCCACAGACCATAACAGTTGTGTCAGAGTTTTGGCTCCAGCCTGGCTCCTACCAGTTCTTTTTGCTCATCCTTCTGCGATGCTAGGATCTACCCAAACTTGCCTCTCATTTTCCCCCTTCCCCTGTAGTGGGAGGTAATTACGTTTGACGTGTCTCCCTGGCTGAGAGAGGAAGCAAAACTGTGAGATCCTGTGCCAGGATCAACTTGCAGGCAGGGAGAAAAGAGCGAGGAGCAGGCTGGCGACCTGACTGCCTGCGCAATGCTGCTGGGCGTGGGGAGCTGCGCAGGGAAGCCTGTGAAGCTGGCTGGGTGCTTCCCTGGGACAAAGCAGGGGGAGAAGTCAGTGCTGGGTGACTCCGGCGAAAGCCCAAGAGCAGACATCTGGGAGTGGAGCCGCGCCATCTGAAGAGTGCAACAAAAAAGTCCTTGATGATAACCAAGGCATTTTACAACAATAATTACTTTGAACTCTGAACCATCCTTCATAGCCTGTGCAGTTGTGAGGGAGTAAGGAATGAGGCAGATTTTCTAACTACAAAATATATTTTTGTATCATGCTTGTACAGGTTGCCGATGCAGAATTTGGTCCCAATTTCATGACAGAGAACATGGGATCAAGTATTAAGGTTCATATAAGGTTCCTTCTGTCAGGGTGTGCCTTTAGCTCTCCAAAAGACTGGAAGAAGAACAGCTTTCTTGGGCCAAATCTACTGTATTTTCTTTATCATCATGGAAGAGTCCCCTCAACCTCTGTGCAATTGTTCATGATGGAAGCAAGCAGCCTTTGTCACTTGAAAAAAAAAAAAAAAAAAAAAAGAATTGAAAATACCTGTGATTATTTCTTATGACATAATCTGTAGGAAACACTCCCATTTGTAAGCTGAGCAGAGTGCTCTTAGGATGCGAGTCAGATAATGAAGGAAACAAACTCAGGGAATCTTGTCTTGGCTTTTAAATTGAATTTCTCTTCATCTGTGCCCATACCCCATTTAATTCAGTTTGTTTGCAAATGGAGCTTGTTGAGGAAAGCAAAGTGTTGATTAGCAGCCAGCACTCATTTAATAATGGAACAAAATTAGTTTTGCAGTGGAGAATTCACTTCAGGAAGAAACAGGAGTAACTTGTAAAGATTACATCAACCAAACAGGAAATGGAAACAGTCCCATGTGGTTTAGGTAGTTTTGATTGCGATGCCAAGGGTGTAAATTGCTGAACAGCTTTTCAGCAGCAGTGCTGGCTTGCGCTATTGTTGGCTTTCCCCTTCCTCCTGCCTGCTCCAAGGTGTCCGCTCCTGCCTGAGCCTTCCCCTCCCATCTGCATCGAGGCCCTGAGCTGCCTCCCCCTGCCTTCAGGGCAGGCATGGCTGGGGGAGAATTGCTAGCAGCTGCTTGAGCTACTTTTGCTGCTTAGTCATCGCTGCCACCAGACACCGAGCACCCTCCGAGATTGCTGAAAAAATATTTGCAACGTGTATTTACAAACAATTGCTGGGCAGAATTTGTCTGCACAAAGAATATTAATATGCTGTATTAAATAAAGGGAGTGCAACTGGGAGATGGAGCTTTTTTTTTTTTTTTTTTTTTTTTTTTCTTGAATCTATTCTGTTGGTGGATTATGTCAGTTAAACGTTTTAGGAAACAGAAGTCACTTCTCTATAGGAACTTAGCAGCAGTAGTCACAGCTAAACCACAGACACTCCACGTTTGCATACAGGCTGATGCCAGCCTCGAGTGAATGAGTTTTAAAAGCAGCATCATGTAAATGTATCTGAATAAAATACAAGCAGATCAGAAGCAGTTCCTGAGACCGAAGTGAATGACCTTCCTTGCTGTTGCCATTTCCAAATGTTTGGCAGACTCTCCTCTGACCACTATATTTCATTTCCATGCACCCCTGTACTTCCCTGTTCCGGCCAGGAGCAGAAGCAGAAGTAATAAAATACCACAAGAAAAGCTATTCTTGTGATATTTCCGCTCCTACTGGATGCAGCACCAACAGGAAATCTCATGAGAAAGACTGTTCCTTCGCAGTTTCCAGGCCCCCATTGGAAACCCAAGTGGCTCGGTTGAAGAAAACAGCAAAAAAAACTTTGGTGAGTGGAAGTCCTTCTCCTGGCCTCATCTGACACTGTCCTCCCTGCTAGCAAAGCGCGAAAGCCTCGTGATAAATGCTGATCACAGGGATGACAGCTCTCTGCGCTCTGCTCGAACTAATCCAAACGTGCGATTCCATTGCAGCCCAGAGAAGCCATCACAACACGTGCAATAAGAGCCACTAGCCTTAGGAGCGTTCATAGGATCCTCATCTTTCCTTTCCTGCCATTGCCCCCACCCCTCGTTGCTTTTAGGTATTACGCACTGTGGGCAGGATGGGGAAGGAGCTGTGCCCATTCCTTCTGTTTGCCTAAAATGTTAGGTTTCGGGTGATAATGCAGTCAGCTTGGGCACATGCTTGGGGTTTGTCACACCGTTTCTAAGCCCAAGAAATACCATCCAGGGACCCGTTCTCAGCCCACAGACACCGAAGGGAACCTTGCCATTGACTTGCAGGGCAGACAGAGAGGCCCACAGTGATGTGCAGAGCTTCAAACCTCCCTGAAATGCTTTGCAGAAGCTCTGCTGCTCAGCTTGCTGATGGACACACACGCTGTCAAAGATGATGACTCAGATGTAAACCCTTCCTGAAGTGTCGCTCTCAAGAATAAATGCCTTCCCTCTTGGTAACTTATACAATATTTCTGGCTCTCCAGCTGCAACACCAGCTTGCAATTGCAGTGTCGCTTTGGCAGTTTAAAAACCTTGTCACAGTCATCTGCTCCAGCACCAAGCGTCTAGGCCGACTGACTGCGGGCCTCTGCCGGCCTTTGTTTCCCTCACATGCAGCCAGGATGCAGGTCTCTAATGAAGTTTGATACTCAGGACATTTGGAGATGGAATGTAACCACTTAAAACTGTTTGGTTTGTCACTTTTGGATTTGCTACATAAGGCTCTGTTAATACAAACAGGCCTGTTTATAATATTCATCAGACAGTGGAAGAAATTCCTCTGATGTCTGTATAATGCAGTGAGCAGACTCCTTGATTATTAACATACTGATTGTGTACTCTTATTTCAGATGTTAGCTCAGCACTGGGGAAAGAGAGCCGGGGGAATAAAAAATGTAAGACGCATGACATGCTTGGGATTTGTTCTGCGAAACTGGAAAAAATATTTACACAGTTAGATCGTGTTTTTATGTCATTCTTTCCTTTTATGTAATATTTGGAGAAGCCGCTGAATTGTCGGTTCTTACCCAAATCAAGCCACACCTCTGAGCACTGGAGCAAACATCGTAGGAGAGGGGATGGGCGCAACATGTCCCCATCCTTTCTTAATCCTTTCATTGATGTACTCATTAGTGCTGGCACAGCGATCATCTGATGCATTCTCATCCCTCCCCCAGCGCTCCCCTACGCTCGGCATTCACACCCGTGCTTAACTTGGAGCACGGCAGCGGGGACGCTCCAACGTTTGCCTGGGTGCTTCCCTGGCCCGCGCTCCTCTTTGTGGTTGCTGGATGCAGAACCTCGCACGCTTCGTGTAGTTAACCAGGTCTTCGTTGCCAGCCCCCGGTAAAAGCTGCAGAGTCAGGAGCCCTGCCTTGTTTGGCTGTGCATGGAAATGGTCCCTCCTGTACGAGTCGCAGCGATCAACGCGCTTTGTATTCTCTGGCCAGAAATAACTCTGGTGGGTATCGGTTGCCGCATCCTGTCACCAGCTGCTCACCAGTTTACAATACTTGCATTTATTAATAAGGCATTTTTGATGCCTTAGTCATATAAAATACATCAGATACTTTTTGTATTACTCAATGTTTTTATCCCTCGGGGATTATATCTTCTTTTAATGTAGCGTTTGTTATTTTCGTGAGGGAACTTTCACTTTTGGTTAGTTTCAGAGCCCACCCTGGATGTCCCCTGGATGAGCTGAAGTACATTAGATATGACATTAACTAACATTAATGTGGAAATTCAGAATCCAAATAGAACTTGTCCTGTTGCCCAACAATGAGTCATTGTCCTTTTTCTCTTTTTAGCCAACAGCAGATTCAGAAGCTGTGAGACAGTTTCCTGCAGATAAGAGATAAATCGAAGGGAAACCTGGCAAAAAGATGATGGTCAAGCTGCAAGATATCATTTCCTCCAAAGCCCCTCCATACTAATTAACCATTCCAAGCATATTTTCAACAGCATTTAGGGATTTCCTCATCAAAATAAACTTCCTCCCATGTTATCTTCATTTCTGACATCCGGTGGTATAGTCTGATATAAGAATCAGGGTTAAAAATCCTTAATATTGGGTTGTGTGTGCGTACGCACAAGCGTGCGCGCACACACACACGATTGAAGCTTTGCCAGTATTACTTTGGAATTTTAATGCCTGCTCCAAAGTCCTCTGTAGTCAGCAAGAGATTTTCTGTTAACTTCAATAGTAGCAGGATCGAGCCTCTATCCTTCCGCATCCAGATTTTTTCATTTATGCCTTATGACTTGTTTATAACAAACTACAGATGGGCTTGAGTCATAAAGTTCGGAGTATTCGGTTTAGAGGTTTTGCTTTGGGCCCATCCCTTTAATGTACTGCTTATTCCAGACCTGCCTTTTAAAAGGAAAATGTTGTCAGAATGAAAGTGTATGTGCAATAAACAAACTTCTCATTTCCTTCCCCTTAAGTTTTTTCCTCTTTCTGAAGCTGATTTCTTAACTGGACAATTAGTTTTAGGACTGCCATTGAATGCAAACTTGTCATACCTGATTTGCAATCTTTTCTGTTTCAAGTGCTATCAATTATTTTCTAACTAGATGCTCCTGTGGGATCAGCTGTCACTAAAAGCAAATTTGAACACAATGGTTTGCTTCCTATTTCCAAAAGAATCTGAAGATTGTCAAAGCTTGACAGGCAGCTCCAGTTTTAAGATGAAACAGATAAGTTGGGTTTCCCTGTTAGGCGCTTTTGAACACAAGTAGATAAAGGAAGTATTGTTTCTTAAGAGGGGATGCCATTTATAGTGCAAATTCACTCTTATTAAGAACAAACTGCAGTTGCTTTAAACACACAGTCAAATGCATTTGCACTGTGAGAGGTAATAAAATACCTATGAGTCTTTGCAAATATTTCTCTAGACCTTACTGCACTTACAAATTTGGCTTTTTTTTTTTTTCTTTTAATGACAGGCTAAGTAACCACTTAAAAAGTCAGTATATGGTAGAACGTAGCTTGTGTAGATCAAATACACAAGGTGTTGATTTTGTAACCAAACTCACTGATAGTCAGCTAGAAGTTAAATTTGCCTAACCCTGATTTTGAAGATGCATTGCATATTGTATGCCTCGGTAATTATCTATGTGTGTTACACATGAAGATCAAGCATGTGTTATTTTAGGCATATCGTAAGTGAGAAGTATTACAACTTTAAAGTCTAAAGTAGCAGTGACTTTTTTTTTTGTTCCATGCCACTTTTGTTTCAGGGTGGAATGGTGCTATTGAATCATTTGTGCAAAGACTTGAGAGAGCATCTTTGAATGTGTACTTTCCAAAAAAAAGAGCATTATTCTGAGAGATGGTACTAGGTTAATGTTCCTAAGGTCTGAAATGTTCCAGGTGTCCACAGAAGACACTTGCTATCGGTATTGGAAACACCACCTACTTCAAGAAAGAGTAGTTCTTCCAGTCCTTTTCTGTTTGACAAGTCAGCCTTCTTGGCCGTTTGGTTGGCTACCATGTCTGTCAACAGACCTAGTGTCATTTGTTTGGCTGAGTCTGTTGTGTGACTTCACCTACTGTGGGAAGGGTAAAGAACTTCTCCTTTGCGATGCAAGGCAAAAAACCTGTATTGTTCAAGTAACTGATCAAATGCTCATTGACTCAGAGTTACTCAGGTGCTAAAACTTCTGCTTTTGTATTAAGTGTCTTGCTGAATGGAAGACTTGATAGTGTGCATAGGAGGTCTTTTTGATGCATGTGTGAAACCTGACTGAGAGAGTAGTCCTTTCCTCCTCCCTCTAACATCTGAAACAGTCATAACAGGAAATATGAAAGGAAAATGTGATGACTTGAGTTTGTCATTTGCAGTCAGTGTGATATTTTAAACTCATATCTTGAAATTTTTTGATTATCATCAACATCAAGGAAGAAAAAAAAATCATTCAGAATCATTACTGTTGGGAGAACACCAAAAAAATGGTAAATATTCTTAGACAGAGAAGTATTGTACAACTTGAATAAAGCTGCCACCATGTTGATGGATTGTTTCCAGAGTGGATCAAAAGGAAGAATTTTGGCCATGAGGGCAGCTCATGTGATCTACCAAATGGAGAGAAGCAATGTTATTTCCACTTGCAAAATCATAGGGCTCCATTGCCACACTTTCACAATCACCAAATTAGAATCAGGTGTTAATTAGCACTTGTGTTTGGCAAGCTCAGTTTATTGAGAACATTTGCCTTGGTCAGACTTTTGATTATTTTGGCTCTGAAACCTGGTTTACATTGATTTAATCATTAGAATACCCTCTTCTAAGGCTTTCAAATGATGCAATTAAGTGCAAATACCACATCTCCTGCACAGCAACAGGGATCTGAACAGTTATGACAAATCCAGTAGGCACAAATACGTGTAATTTTTTTTTACCATGTAACAGGGTCTAATTTTGTATAAATTGTTAAAATAATACATCGTTTGCTATCATTATCCATTGTAATGTTTGCATATCTTTGTGTCATTCTAGGCATCTTTACTGAGTTTCCAAGTGAAAAACACAGTGTTTATTGTTTAGGGACAGTACATATCCAGTTTGAAACTCCAGCCATTTGCAAAAAAAAATCGTAGTGTTCTGATTTCATCCGGAAAGCAAATAGCGGCTGTGGTACACGTGTAATACAGACATGTCAGCATCTACAAGAATTACTCACCCATTCTTAAGACATCCATTCATCCATAAGGTATTTAGATTATTTCCTTTTAAGATGAATAACATTTTTACTTATAAAACTAGGCATTTATATATTGTTCATTTTTACATTTCACTATTTTGATTCTGCCAAGGAAGGGCTTTTGTGACCGTTTCCTCGAATAAGTAGTACCCACTCTACAAGCATGGCCACAGTTTCTGATAGACCTACTGGCAGTACTGTCCCACCAGAGTTAAGTGTCAGGATCCAGCACTCCGTATTTAATTATAATTTCATTCCCATATGACTGAGGAAAAACACCCTGAGGAAAGGAAGTAATCTCTCTAAGGAAGGCTAAATCTTTTTTTTTTTTCTTTTTTTTTTTTTTTTTTCCCTACTCCTTGAATAGCTTTACAATGGTGATTTTTATCAGATGAGTCATCTGCCTGGTTTTATGAATTGGTGCTCATGTTGTGGATCCATTAGGGGTTTGTACTTCTCTCCATGACAAACACGTTGGAGCGAGTAATGAGGAGGCAGCTGCTTAGATCAAGTGGCAATGTCTGTCCACTCCTAAGCCCGTAGCCAAAATCAACAGTGAGTCTTTACAGTTGATCTAGGGAATGCTGTTACAAAAATGGGATGTTTGCACTAACGACTTATTCAAATACATCTGGAGCATTTTTCCCTGAAGAAATGAAACTGATGTAATAACACAGCACAGTCTCCTTATTATGTAAATCATGAGGCAGAAAGCTGAGGACGTTATTTAAAGAAAACTGAAGAAAGCTGAAGATTTGCTCAAGTAATTTCCCGTTTTTACCCCATATGAGATCTTGCAGATGGCAGGAAGGAATAGAAAAAGAAGCAAGCCTTCTAGCTTCCAAATGTGAGACAATTCTCTCCTCACAGTGAGTGTTTAAGCCACTGAAAACCTGGAGTTTTCTACAATAGAAGCATTTGAACTCTTCCTGAGCAAGAAAGCCAAGCCAGACTTTATCTACACATCCTCTATGTTGAAAGTCAAGGAATAATGTAGGATCCCGTTTGTGCTGTGACTCTGGAGGCATGAATTTTAAAAGTGCTTAAAGACACACTCTGGTTTTGAGCCCAGCAAATCTCTCTATCTTGAAAATAGAAATTTCCTACTTTTTACTGTAAATGAAACTTGGATGCGGTGGGAAGCTGGGAAGGAAAGAACTGAAGACTGATTGTGCAGTGTTCATCTTTACTTCATCTAAAGTTTGTGGTCAAAGTTTTATCTTTTTTTATTCAAGTCATTTGGGATCGTGATGTATTTTTGGAATATTTTTCTCTCAGTTTGACTTTTCTACGCCATTCAAAATGTACCACCTAGATATAAATGTAAAGCTTTATGGGTTGCTGCCTGTGGATGAAGACAAGTGAACCTACATGCCATTCCCTCAGCTCTCAGCAGTGCCAGGCAATGTCCTATCACAAAAAACTCAATACCTCAATAGCTTTACTTTTCTGCCACAACAGGATTTTTCTAAATAGATAAAGCATATCTATGCAAGAGACAACAATTTTGAGGGCGTGACTCAGACATGAAGTTCTCTGGGGAGTACTGACTGTCACAGAGCTCACCATCCTCTGCTCAATTGGCCCATCAAGGCCCATTCCTCATAAATTTCATGTTTGGCAGAGGAAAAGATGTGGCAAGTGTTAGTGCATCGCTGCCTGGTGCACTATCTAGAAGAGCTCAAATGCTTCAGAGCTGATTGCATGCAAGGATTTACATAAATGAGAACAAAAAATAATTACTTTAGTATTCTGAGGTTTACCAAGTACTGAGGTGGTGCAGACAACCCATTAAACTGCTCTACAACATTTGTTGCTACCTGAATTTGTAGGATATGTTCTATAACTCATTATGTATGGCTCAGTATTGGTCAAGATGCTGATGACCTTCACCAACTTCAATCCAGTCTGACTTTTCTTATGGGAGAACAACATTTTGCACCTTAAAAATCTGCCTTTTTTCACTATTTTGATTTGTTTTCATTGTATCCTTATTTTTTTTTCCTTCTAATTAGCACTGTGAATCTCTTGTTTGAGGATCAGGAACTTCCAATGCATGAGTGAACTGTTAATATAAAAGAAAGATAGAGCCAGAAATCAAAAATGTATAGTACAGAAGCAACATTTTCCATTCTGCACTGAAAAATCCAAAGACTTCGGTTACCTCATCAAAGGCAGCAAATGGTCACGTACTCTCACTTTCACTGCCTTTGCCCTAGCAAAATGTTCAGGGCTCCAGCTGACAACCTCTGCTGAACCTTGCTGGGGCAGCAGAAGGGGTTACCAATGCCTACAAAAAGGCACAAGGAGCAAGACAATGTCAGATCCTCTGTTACTGTGGCTTATGGTGCAGTTTTAAAACAAAATTGATGGCAGCTAAAGGGACGTGATGGGAACATCATGGTGAAACCCTCTAGCACAGAACTGGAACAGCTAGCTGACAGTGATAGCACCTTAAATCCCAGCTATTAGCTCCAGCAAGATTCATCTGAAGAAGACTAGAGCCTTCAGTTTCTAGATTTTTTCCATTTTTAAGTATTTGCCTGCTCTTTTTCTGGTTAAGTGGCATCTGCATTCCTAACAGCTGTAGGCTGCAGTGTGCATGGTATTTCACTGGTTTAAACACAGTTCAACCTAAAACACACTACAGCATTTTTACAAGTTTACAGACATCTGTCTAAATACACAGCATAGAGGCTCAGGCATGACTGTAGGTGAAGGCTATGTGAGGTATGTGTGTTTTGCACCTTCTAATCCTACAGCCTTCATTTAGCAGAAAGAGACTAATTCTAGGACTACATGAAAAGTTTCTTCCTGGCTATGTCAAGGTTTACTTGCATAAATTCTTGTACTCAAGAATTGTACACCATCAGCTACAGATACATGGTATTTCCTTCACAAATCTTTCTTCACAAATCTTATTACTAGATTTTGCTATTAGGGTATTTCAATCTTTTCACTTCTGATGAGCCTGATCAGCAGGGTCGGTGTTTCCATTTATGTAGATCTTTATTCTTGAATGTTTGGATGGATTGCAATTAAAGTGTAGGGCAAGGAGGGTTCTGTGGCATTCTGGTATACAGCAGGGGCTTTTTACTTGTGTCTTGATTGTCTATAACGTAGACAAGGTTAGCAGCCTTAATGAAATAATGTTCTGCTGAAGTCCTACTTCCCATGGATGCAAAAACCTTTACTTGCCTCGATGGGATTTGGGTTCAAGCAAGAACTTATTATTTCTGAAATATGGAATGCATTTGCTCTTGGAACACATGTCCTTTTTATGCCCTCTGGTTCATGAGCTGGTTGCAAAGCTACAAATTTACTATAAAATTCCTTTTAAGGTGCAATGCTGCTAGAAATTTGTAGAATAATAGAGGCCCTTTCATCCTTTGTATTTAAACGTGCAATTTGCTTTAACGGGATCTGATCAACCATTAAAACCCACTCTGTGTTTTATGTGTTTAACAAAAAACATACTTGCACAAGTAAAATGGACTGCATGCAAGGCTACAATATACCTATTTACGTTCAACGTCTAACAAGGTCTTGCAGAACTCCTTTTGTCCTGAGGGGTTTAACAGCTCTGTCCCAACACTGCTAGTGGAAGGTCAAGCCCTCTGGCAGGAGAGCTGCAGCACAACACGTTGCTAGCATAATGCTTAGGGCATTGGGTTGGCAGTCCCAGAGTGTGGGCTCAGCTTCTGCAAGAGGGATGCTCTGTTGCAGTGCTTAAAACAAAATATACCAGTGACCCATTCCAGTCATCTATCCAAGGATGTAGGCATCCAGCAACAGGAACGGGCTGGTTTTTTCAGAGGATGGCTGGTCAAGTGGTCAGTTCAACGGGCCTCAGTCTTAGCTTGAGTGCTTGGGTGCTGCAGGAGTATAAATCATATCCACAAGAGAAGGTTTAAAGTCCAGAAAGTTTTAAAGTCTGAGGGAGGACTCTAGTTGCTTAGAAGATTTTGCGTGGGGTCTCTAATGTCGGATGTCTCTAATACTGCTAACATGATGCTCAGGAGACCTGAGTGGCCAAAGTTGCATCTGAAAGGCACGTAATAAAATTGAAGACTGACTTTTTCCTTTTTAAAATTGATTGATTAGCTATAGAATTACAGGTTTTACCATTTTTTTCAATGAAGAAGAATTTTTCATATAGTCCTGATTGCTCACATACATATGCAGAGCTTTGTTTTCTTGAAGGCATCAAGCATCAAGGAATAATATTTATAAACAGTTCAAAGGCCTTTTCACAAGCAATACTTAGCTCAGAAGTCTATTTTCTTAGCGTTCCTCAATATCATTTTTTTTCAGTGTTTCTTCTGGTTTTGTCTTTTTGTTTTTGTTTTTTTCCTGTCCTTAATTCTCAGTTGCTTTCTTTTGCTCTTTTTTTTTTAGTTATTTATTTCAAAAACACAAAAATCCGATAACAACTCAATCTCAGCTAACTGGTCTGTTTGTATGGATTGGAAGCCCAATGGTTTCAACTATCAGGTCCTGTGAAGTTATTTACAGAGTACTGGGAAGACATCATAAACATAAGCATTAGTGGAAAATCAAGAAATTAATTGCATGAGAAATACAGACGCTACAAAGCCATTTTCAGACTTTGAACCAAGAACTGATAACTTACTTGGACATCTTGTCCCCTCTGTTTCTGCAGCAAATTTGTTTTCCTTGCTGTCATTAACATTCTAGAATGAAAGCATTTAAAATAGATTTTAATTCTGGAAATAGAAGTATCCAAATAACAATTTTTTTTTTGAAGATTCTTCTACACAGCGCTCTTGTCATATTAGAGCTGAAGATTAAAATTAAAAAGAACTTGTCAAAACTAAAAGCTACATTTATATAATATTTCCATCCTTTTAAGTAATGGAAATTGTTAACTAAAGATGTCATGTTTTCTTTCAAGGACAGGCAGAGTTTGATTATTTTTCCTTTTTGAAATGGTTTCTGACCGTGAAAACCCAGTCCTTTCCTAGCAGTTCAATGATATAGTGAGGATTGCAATTCAGTGATTTATTATATGTATAAGATAATAGTAAAAAAAAAAAAAAAAAAAAAAAAAAAAGAAATCTCCTGCTTTTCACACATATTTTTACTTAATGCTAAAGATTACATCTGTACAACTACTTTTAAGAGAATGTTTTACCATTCATGGTTGTCATGATAAATAGCACATACCATATTTGCTTTCTTGTTCTTTTTTCAAAGCCCAAATCTTTTGGCTGACCAAATGATCCTAAGACCTCTAAAATATTTTGTGATCTTTCTAATTGGATACACTGATGGCTGCTGGGAAACATATGTGATCAACTGCAGTCATCTGTGGAGCTGAAAAAAAAATGCAGTGTGTTTTTTTCAGGAAAACTTTATCAGTAACTTTACCTCCTTGCAAAACATCGACGTAATCCATAAATAAAAGAGCTGCCATTTGATGAGAAGGAGGAAATTCTATCTTACTCAATGACAGGGAAAGTGAAATGTGGTCACCCAGAGTTCCTGCAATTCAAAGCCAACTCATGCCCACTTTAATTATTATGATGTCTATTCCTGTTCAACTTTAATAGGACTGCTTGTGCCAATAAAGGATCTCAATTGCAAGGGTCACATTTGCTTTGTTTTGTTTTTGTTTTTTTCATCCCTGGTTTAAAGTTAGGAAACCTGCACAAAGGACAAGGATCCTTTGAGAGAGCCCTCTGTTCATTTGTTTCTGCCACCCCCAGGAGAAAGCAGCACAAATCCAGAGTGGGGCAGTTTGGGTATCCCCCTGGCTAGCAGTTGCGGGGAGGAGGGAGAGGTAGACTGGTCTTGAGAAGGTGTGGGACTCAAAACCAAAGCAAAATCTGTTGTTGGAAGGGGCTGGATTGGTGTAAGATTGGATGGGAAAACCCACCAGACAACCTGAGATGTAGAACACAGGAGACCAATGACACCAGATAGATCAGTCGAGGAGGTGACTGCAGCAACTAGTACAATCTCATGCATTTCATTACTCATAATTTTAGCTTTAAGTTCACCACAGGTTTTTCAATGTCAGTGGAATATTGGAAAGCAAATATTTCACTTAACAAAGAAAGGTGGAATCGGGAACACAGATCTATAAAGGCATGGGGAGAACAATCATGGTTGAGTAAACCTGATTGTTTATCTGCAGGATTGGTAAGGACAGAGGAATATTGGAGCGTTAAAGATGCTAATTATTTTGATTAGTGGAGTATTTGGTACTTTCAAGAAGTTTAAAGAGTTTTGTTTTTGTTCAAAGCTCTAGATAGGCTAAGATAGTTTGAGGCTTTGGCAATCCGTGATGGAGTCACATTTGTGCCTTACCTCAGCTTTGTATGTAAATTGCAAAGTTATCCACTCAAAAGTTATCTTCTCTTTGGAAAACATTGTGTTTCAGTCATCTGCTCTTTATCTTGGTACAGGGTGAAGTCTGTCTCAGAGAACTCATCTCCACAGCAGCGGGTGACAGGCTATGCTGCTAATTCCTGTGGGGAGTCCACCTGGGATGCTGGCACTGGAACGTCTTCACTACCGCCCATTCCCAGGCAGGATTTCATCCCTTTAAGAGGACTGGCCGAGTTCCCACCTCTAGTGTTGCAGTCTGCTTGAAAACTCAGACATCGATAAAGCCATTAAGGTAGGTGACATCTTCAGGCATTATTTACCTGTGAGGACTAAGGCCTGTCTTGCTTGTGTGTGAAAGTCAGACTCCTGATGTCAGTATGTAGCTTTGGGAGCTGTGATAATAGCCAGAGACCTATAATGCCTGTGCTTTTATCTTGTTGCATTTTAGTACAAAGGTCTTGCCAATATCTAACATACAGTGTTTCAGTATAAATTTATAATTATTTTTATTCACAGTAATATTGTCAATAGTCAAACTGAAATCAAAAGACTGATAACAATTTGACTTTCCTGTCATTCTTGCCCATTTCAAAGATCCTTCAAAATAAATTAAAAAGAATAAATTATTGAAATAGTATTATATTTTTTTTCAGAGGACACAGGCTCCCAGTTTCCACGAAAACTGCTCTGCAGCCAGCTGCTTCTGCAGCTGACATTTGCTTACTGAGCCAAAACCATATCTTAGGGCAGACCAGAGGGAATGTGTCTATTCTGGTTCCTGAGAAATGAAGCAGACAAGGGCTATTTCTAGTGGCCTTTCAGGTCCAGTGTGGGTGGCTGAGAACTTTCAATCAAAGTCCTCCCTTTCAAAATTGAACCCAATGATAGGAATTTTGAATAAAGCTCAAAAAGTTAAACCCGGAAAAGGAGGAGACTGAGACAGTTTGTTGTCATGAAACAAACATCTCCTTTTCCTGAAATACAGATATTATCTTCAAGAAATGAGAAAAGCAATGAATAAGGGAAACAACAAACAAAGAAACAAACAAAAACAGAAGAATGAATTTAAATATTGGAGGGCACTAAAATCTAGGGAAAGTGTCCTGGCTCCTTTTCTTCAAAATATTTTGATAGACTTCTGATAAACTAGGAAACTCAAAAAAAGCTGTCAGCTTGGGCCAACAAACAAATAAAAAATGCTTGCAGATGTGTGGAACGCTCTTTTTTTTTTTTTCTTGTCAAAGTTTACAATAAAATCCAGCCAGTGTATGTGACTATAGTAAGGGGGAGGAGGGAAAGGGGAAAGTAGGAAGACAGGGAAGGTCAAAGATTTTCAAATCTGGATGCCTTGTTCTAGGTTTTTAAATCTGTATTTCTTATACAAATTATTTTGAGAGAGGTTTATAAATTTCAGAACTTCCTCCCATACCACTTATGGTTGAATTTGTCTTCTTATGATGATCTAATCCAATATTCTTTATTCAGTGAAGGGAAACATCTACAAGCTATTTAATTTTTGAATAGCTTCAGTTTTGAATCCTTGCTTACCCTAAATAAGATCTGAAAGGTTTTCTTCTGAATGTTAGGGGATGAAAATTAAAGGGTAGATAAGCCTTAATATACATTTTTAATGGTAAAAGTGATACTGTGTTCCCGTTTGAAAGTTTTTAAAATATATATATAGTTGCAAAGAAAGAGGGGGAAACTCGTAGGTATTTCACTTTTTTTTTTTTTTTTTTTTTTTTTTTTTTTTAATCAAAGACTAGCCATACATAAATTGCTACACAATGGAAATTCCATGCAGGGGTAGTGCCTAGACTTATATTGAACCATAGCATTTCATAAACTTGTAGAGCTAGGCATGAAGTGCTACTATTGGGAGTCTGCATCACTGAGTATTTGCTCACTTAAACCCCAGGGTAGAGGAGAAATTTTCATGGAGCTTATAGTGATTTATAATGGGAAGCATAGGCTTTTTCATAGACATTGTTCTCACTGACAGTGTAAAGAAAGAGAGCACTAAATCTCTTCTCATCATAACTAATGATTAAGTCAGCAGCTTTTTTGGCGAATACAGAATGCCCTTCTACAAAAACAAAGTATTCTATTGTGATGTATTACATTTAAGAAACCCATAAGTATCCCATAAGGCTATTGCAATATTTTTAACTAGATCTTCTCTCTTTGTCACCATATTGAAATAAATGGAATGTGTCAGACTGAGTAATGCTCTTTCAATAAGTTTTTAGGAGCTCACTTAGAAGTTTGGCAAAATATAAAGAAACGAGGAAAACTTTCTCAGGATCCTCTATGGCCTGAATGAAAGATTGGTCCATTAAGGAGAAAAGCTTATGCTGATGCTGACACTAATAAATGGGACGGGGAAGGATATTTCTGCTTAGTTTGGGCTACCTTGCTCCAAGTTGGCTGCTTCAAGTTGCCCTCTGAAATAAATCAGCCGGTTGATGATGATTCATTGCGTTACAAAGTTCCCATCAATATAATAGCAAAATCAGTTTTGTTTGAGTGTCCAAATGTGAACCCACCCTTAACTATTAGGAGTCAAAGGGCCAGCAGTCACTGAAAAATTAACTTTCCTGCGTCTGCTTTTCAGACCTGCGTTTGAACTATGGCATTAGGAATGCCTCTTCCTTTGGAGTGTCTTTCTGCCATTCACTCTGGATACTGAACTTGCTTTAACTTCGTACATAATGTGGAAGAAAATACTGTGGTTTTATTAGGCTGTTCCTTCTCCAGTGCTTTCACTTCAGTTGCTACCTCAGCCCTACTGAAGCCAGTGATAAAACTACTACAGACATTGCCAGGGCCAGGCTTTTACTCTGTATTTTGACTCCTGAGGCAAATTTTGAGAAGGTGGACATTCAGAGTTATACCCGTCTTTGATTTTAAGTCCTTTTGTAGGCAATACCAGTACATTCGCTTTTATAAGTATGTTCCTATTTTCTACGTAAAAACACTTACAAAAATGCCTCCACAATGCTCCTTCAATGGGAAAATTTGAAGTAGAAATATTGTGCAATGGGCAAGAATTGTTTTTAGCTGTGATGGTATCTCTCAGTAGTAGGGCTCAAGTGATCTTCATGTTGCAAGTGCAATGTTTGCCATACCTGCCATCTTTCATTCTTTAGAAAAAAAATCTAGATTAGTCAGAATCTGTTTTCAAGGGATGTTTCTCTTGTGACACTGACCTCACAGTGTACTCTTATATTAGATAGTTCAAACATTTCTGCAATGTTCAGAAACCTTGCTCAGTAAGTCCTTTTTTACCTCTCTGTAATACAGCCTTTCCTGAGTGTTATGTCTGGAATCCTAGCCACAGTTCACAAAAATTGCAGTTCGGTAAAGTGGGCCCTCTCAGACTTAGGAATCCTTCAGATTTCCTTTTTTTTTTTTCCCCATTGCCTCACAAAGGTCCTAGTCAAGAGTGGGATAGAAGGAAATCCCACTAGAGCCTAATAATGCTGCTTCTTTCCAGAGGGAGTCACTAGAAAGTAATTTATTTCTTCAGCATGCAACTGGAGGTACTCATTTATCAAAGGCTTGTGCATGCTGCTTCTGTGGCCTTCGTTATCCTAGGGACAAGGAACTAAGATTGTGACCCAAAAACTCTATTCCTACTGCCAGGCTAACCCTTGTAGTTCCTTATTTACCCAAGCATCAAATACCGGCCTACTGGACATATAAGGCTCTGTTCCTAGCTGGAGTTTGTGCAGTATTTACAAGGTATGAAAAGCCACAATTCTGCCTTTTCCTATCAGCACCAATAGGCGGGAGTACCACTATCAGCTGCATTCCTTTGCCTCCTGAGCCATGGGCAGCTCTGATTTTCAGACATGCTTTCCTTTTTTTTTTTTTTTTTTTTTTTTCTTTCCCTGCTCTTCTCTATTGTTTTGTCTTTCCCATCAAGGGAATTCGCCCTCAAGTTCAGATCACACACTTAGGAGACGCAGCGGAGAATTGGGCCTTTGTGAGCGTGTGAAGGATGCTTTCCTTGACCTGTCAGAGAACATATTTTACTTGATGAGAAAGAATGCTGGGCCAAATTCCTCTCTACTGTAAGCAGGCTGATAGAGGAGGACTTACATTAGGGATGAGCATGGCCTACTTTGTCTGGTGGAAGGTCTCCTAAGCAGAAAACGCTCATTTATTGTTTACAATGCATTGGCTGCTGTTTTAAGTGATGGTGGGTATTTGTACCAAACAATGCAAATAGGAAGTCATTTGTTTGTGAGGGCCTAATCCTGAAGGCCTTATTTGGAGTTTACTGAAGTTGAATTCAGCCTTTACTCAGATAAACTCCACATGGATTCACAAGGAGCTTGCCCCAGTGAGGACAAGAAGAGGACTGTGGGAGTGTGCTGCCTGTTTTTGGCCAAAGGACAAAGATAGTTTACGTTAAAAACACATACAGAAAAAATAGAGGCACACACAATTACTGACTATATGCATGCGGCACTGTACGTGTGCACACGAACACAATTGCACACTAATCTAATCAATACATTCATTTCTTATTAGGACATAATTACACATCCCAGGAGGCTGGAACAGAAAAGTCCCATTAACCCCTCATGCCCTTTTCAGCTTTCCTCTGCCTTTCCATCTAACAGACCCCTGTGTCACTCCACTCATTAGCAGTTACTGTCTATGACATTGTTACATAAATAAGGATGTCGACCTGTCAGAATGGGTCACCCAATTCAAGGGTGATGATAAATATCTGTCCCTCTGAATTAGGCCAAAGACACCAGAGTACAGGACAGCTACTGTTGATTATTGGATAGTTAATGTATAGAGGACAAAAGGTGCTGAGGCCTGGTCACTTTTTGGATCATTAATATGGATTTAGGCCTATTGTTAAAAAAAAAAAAAAAAAAAACATACACATACAAAACTAGGTTAGCAAGAACATGCATAACTTTCAGTTTGGGATTGAATATATAGCTGGTGGGTGGATTTATGGTACTAAAGGTGTGGCTTTCACATGAAATTAATGGTGCTTTTAGATATGCCAACACAGTATTTTGGGGTCAGGCTGAAAATGTTTTGTATTCCTCCATGCTTACAGCTGAAATGTAAGTAAAAGGCCTGGTGGATGCCTTTAAATAAGCCAAGATGACTCCAGGAAGCAGGATATACAGTAGAGCAGTATTCAGCTCAGAAGCAGCTAGAGAGCTGCTGAGGCATATCACATGGCTTGCACTGAAAAACATCAGTTATTGCCAAGACTCTTCTCTGAAACTCTGCTTTATTTTCAAAACACCTTTTTCTACTTAAATAATGAAGGGACTGGAGAGTCTGTAACCTCAATTCATTCATTCAGCGATTACTATCTTCACTTAGTGACAGATTATTCCTTGCAGGTAGCACTTAAGTGTGATGCAACACACTGCTTTGATTTTAATAGCAGATAATGTAAAAATATCAAAGCAGTTTTGTAGACAGAAGCTCTTGCCATTCTAAATAAGGACAAATTAAGACTCTTTTCCAAAAGACTCAGTACTGTATCTCACTGAAAATGTTAAGTGCTGGGCAGGAACATCCCTTAGGATTTGTTTATCTAGAAGTCTAATCACAGCACCCACAACTTTCCCTGAACTCAAGGGCTCAGTGTCTCATAGGCTCAGACTGCGTTATCATTCTTGAAAATCTATTGCAACAGCTTGATCTGAATAGAAGATCCAGTCTGGAAGGGAGTTAAGTCCCCTGTAAAGAAGTCAGCGTATGTACAGCATATCTTTGCAGAACCAGGCCCTTTGATTAATTTTACTGCACTCACCCCTACCTCTGTGCTTTGTTACATCCTTTACCACACTGTCAGAGGTGTGGCCACAGCATTTTCCTAGAGCAAGGCTCTGACAGCTGGTAATACCAGCACACGTGCCAAGTCAGTAGTGTGAAGTAGCTGTAATTCTGTGTTTCCCTCTCCCTAATTTCCTCCTCCCTCAGGGAGCAACTGTTGCAAGGAGTATCCTTGTTTTCCTGGCACACTGGTGCATGGAAAAGTTCTGCTGGTTGTAGTCAGAAATCTCAGTCTCACCACCAGTGCCAGACGGCAATCTCCTGAGCGCAGGAGGATCAACAAGTCAGCTCCAGTTTGCGAAGACACTGCACCAGTCCTGCAGTGCTGATTTGAATAGAGTCTGTGTGTTCTGGCTTATGGGGTGGGTTCACATCCTTATCCAGGCTTGGCTATGCAAATCTAGAGAAGGAAAACGCAGGCTGGTCAGAAATAGGGATACTTGCAGCTCCCAAATTTGCCTTGCTGGGGTGATGCCCAAGGGACTCTCTGCCAGCTCTTCGGAAAGTGTCTTTGTGTTGAATCAGTGTTGGTAGGCAGGAAATCCAAGCAGATACAATTGTGCTTTGAGCTCAGTAGGGACTTCCTTTTAATTTGTCAGATAGGTGGCTCAGTAAAAAGGTATGAGGGAGGGAAGGAGCAAGAAGAAACTAGCCAGAATACTGTTCTTAACAGACACATTAGAAAAATAATAATTATTATTATAATTTTTTTAAAAAGTCTGAAAGGTGCAATCTGTTGGCTGGGTAAAGCACCTATCTTTATCTTCAAGTTCAAACTCCCCAGTGAGAGCTGTAGCATCCCTTGTCCCAGAGGGCTCTGAATTTCAATGAAAGAGGAAACATAAGTTTTCAAACCCTCTGTGGAGAAAGATGGTCTAATGTATTTTAACAAACTTAACAGTAGTCCCCAAACATGGGTGTTCCTGAGGGCTGCCATTTTGACTAGCACACCAATGTTTTAGCAATGCACACCAGCCGTTGCAATTTGACTCAAGAAACAAACTCTGGAGCTGTGGATGATGTGGTAGCTGTGCTGGCAGACTTATATCTTCAGTGGATGAGACCCAGCAGGGAATGTCTGGTGAATCTTGTGCATAAATTGTCTATCAACACTCTACAAGGCTTATCAAAAGGATTTAGAGACACGCTGTTCCTAAATCTATTTTTCCCATTCAAAGTGCAGTCACACATACTGTTTTGTTTAACTGCACTAGATTTTGCTATTTTATGATCATTATTGATAAGGTTCATACTCCTCCATGAAATTATTTCTTAGAATTAATTTGCCATAAAGGGTTTGTCTGCGCATGAAACGGCAGCTGTGCATCTGCTGGAATATACAAGGTTTTCTCTGTTTGAATAAAACTGCCCTTTACTCTGCAAGCTGAAGTCTCTGAGGTCTAAAAGTCATTGGGAAAAAAAAAAAAAAAAGTCAAACTTCTTGTATCCTTATAACAACCAAAATTTGAAGATGTTTTGATCAGGTGTTTCCTCTATGCATTTTCTCTAACACGTTGAAGATGATGTTATAGGAAGGACAAGGTTATTGCATGGCTTGGAACTGCAGAGCATAGTGAAGTTGCTTGCTGATCCCTGTGTTTCTTAAAGGCACATATCTATCAGCCTTCTGACTGACCTCATCAGACATTCTCAGATATCATCACCTATTCCATTATAATGACAGATTTGATAGTTTATGGGAAATCTGTTAGAATCATACTTCAGGAAAATATATTAAGTTACATTACTTCTTTGGTTATTTCCTAAATATTTCTTAGTAACAGGATGGCTGTATTAGTTTGATGCCTATCAGAAACCAGGGGAAACCATGTCAGTTAAGTAAGTTTAAAAATGAAAATATATTTCTTTCCTTTTTAAGGTTGATTGTAAAAAGCCTTGTGCATACACACATGCCACATTTATAAAAATAATTCATAACACCCTCTAAAAAAGTCTAATCATAATATCTCAAATATGTAGCCAATATATATGGGATTATTTTGCAGCAGTGGGTTAAGCATATTGCTGGCAAGGAACTCCAGGATACGATGATATAAATTCACAGGAACAGTGCTTGCTAATGCAGTAAATGACGACAGCTGCTATAACTGCTGAACTAAAAGGGAGCTCTATCCAAGAATAATGAATATTTCTCATTGCATTTCAGAAGTGCATGCTTTGCACATGTGAATTTGGGTCTTAACTCAGTCAGCCCTATGAATCCCTCAGTTTACTGCATAGTAGCATTAAGATGAGCTAATTAAATGTCTAAAGATAATTGTGTGCATCCAAGCAAGGCAGCCCCAAGTAGCAAAATCCTCAGCAAAGTCTCAGGCTGGATCAGGCAGAGCCGCCTGCAACGCCTCAGCTCTGTGGGGCTCGCCCAGCCTGCTGAGGGCATTGGTGCTCCTGCCGTAAACGTGCCTGCTGCCACCACTGGGGCAAGAAAGCCATTCAGCTTCCCATTGCCATGTGTAACAGTCTGGCTGCTTGTGCTGGTGGTTTTTGTGCTGTGGCTACCTTTCCAGCAGGAATTGGACTGAGATCACTGGCTTATTCCAGTCTAGCCACTGAAAGGCTGCCTGTTTATTAAAACCATACTCCCTGTGAAATGCATCTTTGTCTATGAAATGGCATGACCATTACATAATAAGTTTGTGATTTATGGCTGTCAGATAGTGTGTTTGCAGTAGGCAAAGCAGTAAGTCTTGAGGGACCAGGATTTGCTAGCCCAAGGCCGTCCATCTCCAGGAACTTTCATGCTTGCTTTCTCCATTGAAACACAGTAATTGATGGGACTTAGGTTCTTGGAAAGTGAACACTGCTATTTCCACCAGTGAATGAGGCAATCCCAAACCAGCAGAAGCATCTAAAAGTGTACCTAGACACCTGCCAGGGGTGATAAGGAAAGCTACCTGGGTTATCTCTAGAGCTCAGGTATTGGAAGCAGTCTAACTGTGGTAGGCTGGAGCTCCATGGACATTTATTTTCCTGACTGAGAATTGCTTGAGGCTCTGGTTCCACAAACACCTCTCTCTGTGGCAATTCTGGCTCCAGCAGGTCATGCTGCCACCGCCAGGGCCGTTTGCGGCGGTCTCTACACTGCCCTCCTTGTTCTGCACGGAGGGGTGGCAGCAGGATGGGAGCAGGCAGCAGCGAGCCAGTGGGCATTGCCTGCTGACGTTGACTCCATGTCCTGGAGAAATGTGTGTGTAACCACAGCCCCAGCGGCAGGATGAATAAGCTTATGTGGGAGCCTGTGACTAAATCATTCTGGAAAATAGGCTATAGGCTCTTTTGAAAACGTTACCTATTGCTGGTAGGGACTAGAGGTCTTAAAGGAAAGGCAAAAGGCTATTGAGTGTACTTCTTAAATGTATAGCGTTGTGTATCAAAGAAATCATCAGCACAGCTGCTGCTAGCTGGAAGATGTGAACTTTCTCAGCAAGTAATTGATGGCCGTAGAGATTACACTGGCCTCTCTAAAGTAGTCCCTGGTGTTCATCTGATCAGTGCCAAGTACAGTAGCAGCTGGTCTGTGTGCCAAGAACCTCTCTCTTCTGTTACCTGGGTTAAGCCTATTCCCTGAATGCAAAAGTAACATT
This sequence comes from Aythya marila, assembly GCF_965140915.1. Classification (NCBI taxonomy): domain Eukaryota; kingdom Metazoa; phylum Chordata; class Aves; order Anseriformes; family Anatidae; genus Aythya; species Aythya marila. Next base: position 47,167,947 of record NC_139046.1, read on the forward strand.
TCATAAGTATTGAAGCCCAAGCAAAATTTAAAGAGAAAAAAAAAAAAAAGCGGGTGTCAGAAAGTTTAAAAAAGAGGTCTAATGTGTTATATCAGTTTGTCTGATAATTCTGGCTGTGAACTGTTGCTTGCTCATTGATAGTGTGTTGTGGAAGTTTGCAATGTCTGAGAAGAGCAGACAAAGCTAAATTCCAGTGAGTAAATAATCCAACCAGCTCCATACCAGTCAGGCTACAAATATTAGTACCCATTGGCATGCGTGATACCAGTGTGTTATCAGCTGATGTCATTAAGGTGTGATGCAGTAAAATACCTATATGACTCTGTGTAAGTACCATTATATATATGGTTGGTGAGCAACACCCCACACACCCACTCCCGCCTGCATACAGGTGCCCACCCAGCTCCATATATTGTATCTTGAAAACCTTCCCTTGCAAGTTTGCCCCTATGTGGTATGACAGAGAAACTTCCACTTTTGCACTAAACCCTGGAAATTAGGCACTGAAGAAAGCGAAGGCGTATTGCCTTCTGTCGTTGGTCTGTCATTGGTTTGACAAAGGAAGGTGACAAGAGGCTGATACTTGTTAGCCTTTTTACAATATAAATCTGCCATTCATCACTGTCCATATGGCGAGGACTCCAGAACTGTGTCTTGAGCAGGCAGGGCCGTGTACTGAGGTGATGATTGTGGCTGGCCTTCACCAGGACCAGCAACCTCTGTCAGGAGTTACTTCACAAGCTGTCTTTTACCAAAAAGAAAAGCAAGCAAAACCCTTGAAGGTGAGATGTGGAAAACTTTGTCATGCCTGTGGCCAAGCACCCCACTCTACAAGCTCATCAGATGTCCCCTGCTAACTTGGTGCTTCCTGGAAGGCTTTTATAGCGTGTGGGTGAGGTGCTGGTGGTGAACAGCCTGCATGTTTTTTACTGAATTGGGCTTAAATGCAGTAGTAGTGGACACTGGAGGTACCAAAGCCACTATCAATCTTGTTATCAACCTCTTCTGCTGCTGTGGCCATTTTTCTGTCATTTTTTTAAAGTGCATGTGGTAATCTAATTAATAATTGTGCTTATTATGGTAGTGGAAGCAGACAAGTGCTGTGGGATAGATGTCCTTCCTATCTCACTGCAGGACAAGCAGGGCAACGTGGCATTCCTCAGCATCAGGTGGGCCCCATTTTTGGCTGGGGTGTAGGAAGTGTGACCTGAACAGGGAAAGGGGCAAAGAAGATGAGAAGAGAAAGGAACAACAGGCGTGTCCTGAAGCTGCTGTGAAGACAGGGAGGGGGCGAGGAGAGAAGGTGAACCAGGCCGGAACTAGGCCCCAAACCTCATAACTGTGGAAAGCTCTGTGGCTGTCACAGGTTCTCGCTTTAGCTGCCACTTCTGGTGTACTCAGCATAATTTTATGGACAAGTCTTTGCTAATTACGCTTTGTTTTTTCCTGTTACAATTTTTGCTAAGCATGTCCAGAGAAGGGCTACGGAGCTGGTGCAGGGCCTGGAGCACAAGTCCTGTGAGGAGCGGCTGAGGGAACTGGGGGTGTTTGGTCTGGAGGAGGCTGAGGAGAGACCTCATTGCTCTCTACAGATACCTGAAAGGAAGGGCTGGGGAGCTGGGGGTCGGCCTCCTCTCACAAGTGATAGGACTAGAAGGAATGGCCTCAGGTTGTGCCAGGGGAGGTTCAGGTAGGAAATGAGGAGACATTTCTGCTCAGAAAGAATTGTGAGGGATTGGTGACACCACGAGGGAAGTGGTGGTGTCACCATCCATGGGGATGTTCAAGGAAAGGTTGGACGTGGTTTAGTCAGTGACATTGGTTGTAGGGGTATGGTTGGACCAGATCATCTTGAAGGTCTTTTCCAACCTTAATGATTCTATGATCACGTTATGGCACTGGGGTAGTAGGCAAATTTCATACTGTGCTGCAAAAGCATTTTTCCTAAATGTCGTGGCTCATAAGAGCCTGCAAGCCTACCTGCCATAGCAGCAGTTAGGAGACCCACAAAAAAGCACCACAAACAGGAGGACTGATTTCTCACTGTATAAAGTGTGCGTGACAGGAGCAAAGCAGATCAGCCATTGGGGAACAAGCAAAACCAGAATTTGAGAAATTATTATTTTCCAGGCAACAGAGCCAAGTTCAGATTCTTTCAGGCTCTGATTCCATTTACATTGATCAGAAAATACCTGCTCTCCCTGAGGTGTGTGATTTCCATTGTTGAATTACAAACTTATGCACTCAACCATATGGCCCATGTCCCCCTGACCCCACCAGGAACAGTTACATAGCTTCTGTCAGATCTGGCTTGCAGGGTTGGGCTGGCGGGATTTCCAGATTTGGGAAAAGTTTCTGCTCCATGACCCCACCTTTTTGCAGCCCTTCTGGTACGGACAGAAGCACATCCTTTCCCAGCACTTGTGTCCAGCGCTGGATTTCTCACTAACACAACAGAGAACAGAGTTGGCCTCTTAGACTTTGGTTTGCCCGCATTTGTTTTTGCAGATTCAGTGTACATGTTTTGTCAGCAAGCAGGACACACAGACTCGCAGGATGCGCACGTATGAGCACTCGTCGCTTACATGGGCTCATACTGTATTGTGAACATGGCTAAACCACAGCAATTAAGATTTAGCTTAATGGCCAGTAATGAATTTAACTGTTCTGTTTCGTAGTAGAGGAGTTCACAACTCCATCCATTAGCAACCTTCTGAATTACCACTGCAATTTTTGAAACTAAAGGCATTTTGGAAATAAATAAATAAATAAATGAAAAAGCATCATTAGTTCAAACTATTAATTTTCTGCTCTCCTTCAGCTTTGGTATACTTCTTGTTTAGAGACAGACATGTATGTACACTTGCATACACACACATGCACAGATACATATATGGGTGTGTAAATATATATATATAATATGTATATATAAAATATATACACATGTGTTCCATTTATATTCCCGTATATGTTTGCCTGGAACATACAAGAAATGTCAGCGTGTTTGTAGTTCTCTAAAATGTTTTAGAGCTCACCAGTGATACATCATTACTGATGATTTATTCTTATTAGAGAAGTGTCTATAGAACCTAACCTAACAGCTTAACTGCCTTAAGCAGTCTTCAGAAGGTTCCTAGTTTGATGCAAATGCTTTAGAAAGGAGGTGAGGAGGAATATAGATGTAAGGATTACAAAGCAGACTAGTGTTTTAGCTGGAAATAAAGTTTGGTGTCCTGACTATTACCTTTTGGTTCCTACTGGCTTCATGTATTGCTCTGTGATGAATCATTTGTCACCAGCAGAATTTGTCTGAATTAATATTATCACAGATCTCTTTGATGCTCAGTCCTGTAGGGCTCCATGCACTTGATGGCAGCCTTCATAAACTCTTCCTGCTCTACTGAGTTTCAGACAGTGAATTTCCCCCGCTCATGCTGTGATCAGATGAGACCGTGCTTTTCCCTCTGCACTCAGTCCAGGGTCCCTCTGAGTTCCAAAGATGTGAGTTGACTTTTATTCCAATTATTTGTCATTTTCACATGCTTCTTCATTTCCAGGTTCCAGAAGAAGCTTTAAGAGGAAGTGCCAGAACTTTGTTAGGGAAAGACTGCAGTACTTTTAGTCCCTGAGGAGGCCTGGCAAGATTATAAAGATAGCAGTGTGCTCTGAAGAAGACTGAGAGGTGAAGGAAGCAGACAATATGGAAAAGTTAATTGGAAGAAGGAAAAGTATAAAAGAGGTACAGTGCATGGGAATGTAAAGAGAAAGGAAATGAATGATGAGAGAATGTGAGTCTTCTCTGGTTCAGTGTTATGATATCACTGTCTGCATTTGTCACATAATTTAAAAGTGACCTGCAAATGATTATTTTTATTACATTTATGTTTTTCATCACTTCTTGATGACTTAAAATGAAAGCTTGAAAGAGTTCACAGCTTGATTTTTTTAATATACTCACTGTTGTTGTTCTGTATCTCAAGCATTTTGGATTCACACAATTCTTGCCAGCACAATTAAATTAGCTTAGATTGATTTTGATACATTAATGTCTCCTACAGACACCCAAACCCTCATCAGCATCTGGGGGACACACTTCAGTTGGTGCAGTCATCTTCAATAGATTTAGTTTCTGTCCATAGGAAATAGATAAACTGGCAAAGCATTTGCTGTAGTACAGACCTTCAAAATATCAGGAAGACAGAGATGAGGGAAGCGGGAGAGGGTGGAATTTTACAGGCAAAACTTACATGTGCTAAAAGAAAAAGGGAGGTTTGGGGGAGATTTATTTCCCTGCCTCAATTCCCTTTGCAGCTCACCTTTAAAGGAAAATATTTTTAATGCACATGTATTAAATGTACTCATGTTCAGTTATGATTGTTTTTTAATGAATAGGATATTCATTACATATAAGCATATTGAGCTTACAGAAACAGCTGGAAAAATAGTGTAAGCATTCCTTACACATAAGTGAAGAAACAAGTATGTATGTCTGTGTGTTTATGTGTATATGTGCATATATATAAAAGCCACACAGCATATTATCTGAGAGAGAGCCCTCACAAGGACATGGATGACATGCATGATGGAATTAAAATGACAGAGCAAGAGGTGAAAATAAATCAAAACATCAAACAGAAAAGGAACAGAAGAGAAAATAAGGAACAAACTGAGAGGAAGTTATGCTAAAAACTGGCTATATTCCATGTTAATTCAGATTTCCAGATTAAGACAAACCAATTTTGTTATTCTGTTGGGGTTTTTTTGCTCTTGCATTGAAAACAGATACACTACAATTCAAGGAGACTTTTAGATATGTGCTTAACTTTAAGCATATAAATACTCCCGATGAAGTTGTTTTATTGACTATTCAGAAAAGCCACAATTCATAAAGATGTTTACTGTCATTAAAAAAATCACCAAGTAGTATGTTAGTAGAGAAGGGAAAATAGCTGTTACATGTATATATTAATATATTTACTTATATATATGGAGAAAAGGAAGCCTGTAGCAATACATATGAGTGAGAGGCTTAAAACTGCAGAATAATAATAAAGGAAACATAAGGAGAACAGGCAGATCCATGTCCACCAGGATAATTTTTAAATTTATTAAGAAGAAAGCCTGAACAATATTATTCTTTTTCACTACCTTAAAATAGTAGAACAATACAGTAGAAGTGATAGAACTGGCTTTATTTCAGAAAAATCCATATCATATAATGAGTATAGTGGTCATAAATGTTTTCCTTTCCAACTGTAACTCAGGAACTTAAACCCAAAGTACTGAAATTAGTGTTAAAATCAAGATATCCACACACCTGTATCCAGGAATTTTAAATGAGCTGAATGATTTTGTGGAGTGCCAGTGCTTGCAGTAGATATCAGCTGTGTATAATCTTCCAGAAACACTAAGTGGCAAATACCAGCTATGTTTTTATTAAAAGGGAGCTGTCAAACAGGGAAGTAAAAGTTACATTACTTCTGCATTTCTCTATAATAACATAGTGAAGATTAAGTAGGTTCTGAATTTCTACAAATTTTAAAATCGGAGAGTAGTTGTACTGAAAGATATGCTCTAGTTTGAGTAAGAATCCATTTAGGAAACCCTGTAGAATACACTGCATTGGGGGTAGAAATATGGGACAAATGTGCACATACTTACATCCAACTTTGTGTTGTCAATAACTGACTATCTGAAGAGGCTTCCTACTCAACATGCTGATCTTGGTATGTCCTGAAGTGTATTTTTATGTTTTCTTTATGTCTTGTATTGCAAAGTCAGGATCCTAACTCAGCTTTTGCTGTACCACCAGCAGCACACATCAGGGTGACAGGCTGTAATTTGAGCTGAAGTCACTGATGTAAATTTTATGTTGGATAATCCAAATGGAATGTCCTGCATGAATCTGCAAAATTAAGCATGTCTTCTTTGACCTAAACTAATACAAATTCAGTAATGAGAAACAATGAATACAACAATTTTCCATGGTGGAATAGATGCTTGGTTCTCATTGCTTGTGTTCCCTGTTTCGATGCAATGCTAATGCACCTATTACTTTATGAAAGATTATCTTCCACAAAAACTGCTTTTTACATGTATACAACATATCATTGTATTGCCTCAATGCCTCCTAATTTTGAGTGTCCTTATTCTGGCAACAGCACTGTGAGAGAAGGTTTTGTGACTAATTTTGGATCCAGATAGGTGGTTTCTTACTAGAGATAATCAATGAAACCTCACTGAGGCCCAGAGATCACCCATTTGTAATGAATAATCAAAAGGCTGTTCCCTCCAGAAGACGCTGTGCTTAAGCTGATGTAGAATATCAAAGCTGAGGCTGAGACTGGACTGAGACTGATCTTTACATACTGGTGCAGACAGCTCCCAAGAGAAACCCATTTAATCGTTCTTTTGTTTTTTCTTAACTGCACCATCACTTACTCATGCTAACAATCATGACATTACATAGAACATCACCAATATTCTTTCACTTGCAAGCTTCATCGAAGCTGAAGGTAATTGACACTTGGTCAGACCTTCAGTAACTGAAATATTTTTTTCCATTGTGTTAAAAAGTATTAAAGTGAGCCAAAAGCTAATGGTGCCTTCGTTCTTTGGTCTTCCCCAAAATCTGATAATCTAAAGAAGGAATAGTTAATGTTTCTCAGCTCATTGTTCATTACCTTGAATGGAATCATGTAGATTTACAAACTGATGAGTATATCATATGTTATGATATCAAGTATATCAAGTATCATATGGAGAGATCAGAAAAATGAGGATCGTAGTTTGCAGGTAGAAAGCTGTGTGGGATCTTACGGGTTCAATATGATGAGTTAAGGTTTCTAAATAGGCTTCCATTATCTTCTGAAGAAAGACAAGTAAAAATACTATTAAGAAGAGATAAATTTAAAGGAACCATGTTGTCATTTATTTCCTGGCATCTTCCTTTAACATATGCATTAGGGTTCAAAATAGAATGTTTATAAAAAGTAGAGCTTTTCCTTTGTGTCTGCACTTAGATTGGCTCTAGATTGCCAGATAAATTAAACAGCTGTTGAAAAAGCTTTTTGTGGACGTAGACAGCTCACAGCAAGTTGATCTTCATTTTTTTTCAGAACTTACTGTCTATCAAAAACTGGAGGAGTTTTTAAAAAAAAATAAGCAAACGAATCCAAAGATACAAAGAATTATAGTTGTCAGTTTGGGCTTCTAATTGCCTAGTGTACTTGGCAAGAGCAAACACAGAGCCATATCATTTGATATCTTGAACCATAACCTGCAATAATCCATACTCCTTAATCCTTCATATAGCTGTTGCTATGTCATCACAATTTATTTTAAAATGGTATTCTCTAGTACTTATCTCAGTCCTAATCATTCATATTAATGTTAGCATTAGAGTGAATTAGGGCATTATTTGCCTAATATGTGCCATATGTGACACTTAAGTACTTGTAAGTAATTGCATATGAGAGAAGACAGCATTAAATGTGAATGGCAGATACAGTATGAAAAATGGAAGAGACTAATATTAAACTTTTAACAGAAATAACTTCAGCAAAACTTTCCCACAGGCAACAGTACTCTGATATTTTTAGCTTTTTGAGGCCAATGTATGTTAAGGCTAGCATTCACTGCAGTGGGAAAATACACAATTTCTATTATGGGGCAGTCAGAATAACAACATACTGATGATACACTGGTATAAAATATGTAATTATCTCGCATGCAAAAGAATAAATCACATAAACTGTTTACAGTAGGAATTGTGAAAGGACAATGACACATTGTTGTCTTATTTGTGTAGCAAGGATAAAGTTTGGCTTCTAAAATTGCAAAATCTAATTTGTGGTGTTTATGTGATGCTTCCTGCAAGAAGATCGTGATAAGATTTTTTACTTCTAATAAATTAGGTTAGATATTAGCTAAGTTCAAATGAGAGATAGAACTGGATAAAAATAGAAAGATGTTAACTTGGATAACATCTTGTGTTCCTTCATGTTGTACCATTAGACTAAAATTATACAGAATAGTTCTGCTTTCCCATGCAGCTGCATCTAACTGCAGTTTTCTTCCTAGAACCATTACTGTACTGTAATTCACAAGTTGCAAGAGTCATAACCATACCAGAAGTGAATTCAGACTCTTTGAAAGCTATGCATGAAATGATGGAAACAGAAACATTATGGATTGTTATTACAAAACTAGTAGTCCATCATACTAATAATGAATAATAATTCAGAGAGCAGGCATTGTGTGTCCTCATCTATCACCATATATAAAAATAGTTTTAATTGATAAGCCCCGTCTGTTCTGCATGCTATTATTGTATCACTGTAAGTTTTTAAAATAGGGTGAAATCAATATTTTTTGTCTGTCCTCCCTGGTAGCAAAGAAAGGCCTAAGCTTTAGGATTAGTGGGCAGATACGAGGAGGATTTCTTTCTTTGTGATACAAATCTGTATTAATTGATTTTTCTTGATGTGGATTAATTGCAGCTCTTTATTAGGAATAATATCACAAATAAACTATAGACCGGTATAGATTGCTAAGCCTAGATTTCAACTGAATGAGGCTAATCAATATCTAAGTCTGTAATTTAAAGCAATTCATTAAGGCCTCGGGAAAAGCTAAATAATATACGTGAGAAATGTCTCATCTGGAGCCTTGAAGGGGTTTCTCTCTCAACAGAATAAATACGTTTGTAATATACAATTATTGCAGATTAAGTTTGCTCAACTGCCTTTTGTTTGCCAGCTATTATGCCAGGGGGACGGAGGAACACTCCTGCAGCTCAGGCAGTGGTAGCAGCATCCTGACAGGCCAGAGCCTCTCCGTTTACCATCAGGCTTTCAAGTCAGATGAGGACAGCTCTCATAGGCATTGCAATACTTCAAGATTCTGTGTTTTTTTTGTTGGGTTTTTTTTTTTTTTTTTTGGTAACTAAAGAGATGATATTTTCATTTTAAGAAATCACAATGTGCTATATACTTGCCTTGTCTTCTGATGACCAGAGCTAGACAAGAACAAGTATACTTCAGTTTTGGCCAACATGTCTTTGGCCAACGTCTTTGGCCAATATGTTCAGTTTTGGTACAAGTGGTACCCACTAAGCACAGCACGCAAACCAGTGCTGTGCAAACAAGGAGGGAGGTGTGTTGTGGATGCCAGCCTCTGGTTCCCCCCTGAGGGATTGTCCAGCCAGGGTCCCTCAGTGGCCAGCTGGCTGTGGCTTCTGCTGAGGGCTTGCTCACTGCCCTTGAGTGCTGGTTCCTTGCCATCAGCCCTGTACCTGCAAGCTTCTCTCAGGAGAGTCCCCAGCTGGGACTCTCAGAATCACTTGTACCTAAAACGTGAACCCACATAGGATTAGTTGTCGTTAATACTGTATAGTAGATATATACTGTATAGTAGATACATTTTGTGTCTCATAGGTCACTAGGAACTTTCCATTACTTCAGATAGACCGTAATTAGACAGTAATCACTTATGATTTGAGGGTAAAGTTGGCAAATAGTTATATAAAAAAATAAACCTTTGTGCTTGTGGTAATTTATATCCTTCATGTACATCCATGCAACATGTGTAGCAGTGTCTGTACTGCCATTGTTTAACAAATTTCAGATATACGTAACAAATTTGTTCAGTCTCTGACTAGAATGTTACATTCACAATTCTTGCTCTCAATTTAGAGAAAAGTACAGTTCAGGTTCTGATCTGAAGCATCCATTTAATGATAAATACATGAGCAAATATTATTAAATTTACTACTAATAAGTAACCTTCAGGGAATTATTTTAATAACTTGTAGTGACTGCGTATTATGCAAGGTGAATTTCAAGGTTCTGTGACCTAAGAACTTGCAGCATATGAGCTGTATCATAAAAGAAGGGAAGTGGATGAAGCACTTGATTAATATGATTACTGTAATACTTGAGATGGATCTTAGCTTTAGAGGCACTAAATGTAAGACCTAGGATAAAACACCTAAATCCATGCAACACAATGAACAAAGAAGATAAATTTCATAATAGCATTGTAATGAGAACTACATTTTGAAAATACCCTTACATATTGGCATATGATCTTCCTGGGCAGGTGTGTGGGTAAGATAGAAACAGACTTCAAGCATATACTGGTAGTTCTGACCTGTTCAAATTTTAGCATTTACCAAGGTCATCAAGTTCTTGGAGGCTGAAAAGGAGATAAATTCCCTTAGTAGTTCCATGAGTGCTACATTTAACAAAGAGTTTCCTTGGCGTTGCTTAAGGAAATTGGTTTTAGAGCTAGAAATCCCAAATTCTTGGTGCTAGTTACAGGTTTCAGTGAAGCTACAGCAGGGATAAATGCAGCAGAATAAGCCAGGCAAAACATTCTGTCAACTTTCTGGTGTCCATATACTGTAAACCAATGCTGTTATTGCTTTTAGCCTTGTTCTCTTTTTCCTTTACCTAGGCTAGTATCTGTCCTCTTTATCCGTCATAGATCTTAAGGAAACCTTAATACCACCTTGACTTCCAGCTCTGGAGCCTGTATTTTGCTCCAGTGGAGATAATAGTTTGACTCCCTGAAGATACGAGTGCTGGAGCCGTAGGCTATTAATCTGCGTGCAGTGAAGATAAGCTAACCAGGTTTTTGTCAATGGTTAAATGACTTGACTTTGACTTCTGGTTCCCATATAAATGATTTGTCCTTGTCTTCATGTTTAATTTTCTTTTAACTGCTCAGTTCAAAGTAGCCTTAGCTGAACTAGCTAACCACTTTTTACAGGAAAGGCTTAGCATGCTGTGGGACAGATTTTCAGGCAGACTGAAGTTCTTTTACACTATTATGTGTTTATTTACACTATTAAGTGAAATCTTAAATTTTCATTGAGTTTGAATCCCTTTTTACAATACTAAAGATGTCTAAAGGAGGGTAGTGTATTTGATTACTAGGTATACTTAATTGCTATAGAAAAAATGCTGTACATAATTACGTTATGAAAGATGTCTTAAGACACAAATTTCTTGCTTCTCATTTGTTCACATTTCTTATACTCTTTCTCAACTCCATATTGCTTCTACCACTGCAACACCGTAAATCAAGGCCTAAATCCAACGATATGTAGAAATGGTAGAGCACAAATGCATCCTGGATAGATCATTCTTGCATCTGACAGCTAACAAAGTCGAGAGAATAAACACCATAATAAGTCCCTGTGCCCTCTCTCTGGCTTAGATTATCTGGAGGCCATCTGAATAAACTCTCAGCTGAAACAGGAAGCCCTGGGACTAGATCTTTCACCTTCCTTTGATTGTCATATTGCAATTGTTTTCATTTTTCAGTGACGTCAGCACACTTGTTCATTGATGTTCCATTTTGGCCTTGACTGTGCCAGATCCACCCAGAGAAATCAGAAGCCAAAAACACAACAGGCCTAAATTAAGAGGGCTTTCCTTAAGGCATCCTTATATATAAGATCCTGAGGAAAGATACAGACAATGATGAAGTTTTGTATAACCATTGTTAAGAAAGGGTGCTTCAAGTTCCTCTCCTCTCCTCTCCTCTCCTCTCCTCTCCTCTCCTCTCCTCTCCTCTCCTCTCCTCTCCTCTCCTCTCCTCTCCTCTCCTCTCCTCTCCTCTCCTCTCCTCTCCTCTCCTCTCCTCTCCTCTCCTCTCCTCTCCTCTCCATGCATTTTAAGTGCCTGTTAATTTACGAGCCTTTGCTTCTTAGATTTTCAGTTTCTTAAAATGTCAATGAGTCAAAATGCAATTTTAAATACCGGCTGTCTACTTCAAACTGAGTGAAGTTGCTGGTAATGCTATGGAAATCAGGACTGAGAGCAGAGGTCAGATCCATGTGTTTGGAGTGTGTATTGCTGCTGCGAAGACACTGATCAGTCATACCGCACTAGCTGAAATGTCCTGTGGCCCGAATGCTTCATGTCTTGGCACAGTGCATTCCTCCAGTCCTGCTGAGAGCCCACAGTGGTCCTCACAGGGTGGGAGGCCACTGGAGATGACAAAGCATTACTTATCACTGTGACTTTGTGAGAGCGTGTTGTCAGTGAGGAATTGAAAAGCACTTCTGGTTTATGGGATGTGTTACCCCGTGCATCAGCAACCAAAGAAAGGCACAACACACCAGCTAGCTCATCACAGCGATTTCCCATCTCCTCTGTTTTCATTTGGTTCACTGCCAGCCACAAGGCTAAGTGCTGCGCTATCTTGGGGAAGGTGGTTTGCTGATGTGTGGCAAAGGGGAGGGAGATCTGGGTCTTTTATGCATGTTGCTCCTATTTATGAAATCGCTGTCATCTGACCAGAAGTCATTAATCTTTAGGAGCAAGGGAGGGAGTTGGAATGAGTGTTGGCTTTTGGAAAGAGGCTGGACTTTTTTAATCTTACACGTGTCCTGACCATTTCAGTCTTGGGACTGGTTGGCAGGGAAAGCAAACGAATGTCCATGCAGCTATTTTTCCTGCACAAAATATTTCGATTGCACAGGGTCTGTCAGCTTGGCATTCATCATGAACCTTAATGTTTAGAGGAGAAAATCTGTTCTAAAATGGTCAAAGAAAGAAAGTCACCCGCGTATTTGCATTTTAGTGCTATTAGTGGTGCTGTATTCAGAGCAGCTCTCCCATCTGAGGACTGGTTTGTAGTGTAACTGCATTTTTGTAGGTTTCCTCTGAAACAGAAACAAAACAGAAAAAGAAGCATCAAACCACAATTTTAAAAATAGGATGCTTTAAGATGCCTCCTCAAAGTCACAGGCTGTCCTTATATCGTTCAATTTTTGGAATTCTTCAGGAGTGAGAACAGACTTGGTTGTCAACAGAGTGCTGTTCACAGAAACTAGGCAGGAAAATGAAAGAAGGCTCGCTATTGTTCGGCTATGTGGTGTAGGCTGCAAGAATGCGTTGGGAATGCAGCGCCTGCATGTCAGGCAGAGAGAGAGGTCTTTGTGTGAATACACTGAAGCAGAATGTCAATCATATAAATAACTATTATCTGATACATATATTTTTTATTTATTCTGGTCATTGCAGTCATGCTTCTTCAATCGGAATCCACAAGGGTAGTTATCGATTTGCTGGAACTTAATGGTGTCTAATCGAAGCTGTCCAGATCTCGCATGCAGGGGAGCTGACCTACCACGAAGCAGGGAGCAGCGCAGGAAGCATCGTACCTCTCCGGTGCCCTCTGCTTTGTCTTGACTATGTCAGGGTGATAACTTGTGAATAGGTAGCATCCAACCACCCTGCTCTGGTGTCACTTAAAAGCAGCATTGTTTTTCCTAAAACAGATGTTTTTGTCATTCCCCAGGGAAAAAAAAAAAAAAAAAAAAAAAAAAAAGCGCATAATTTGAAATATTCATAATTGAAAAAGGAAAACTTTGGCTAATAGAAAAGGAAGCTACATGCTTTATGCAAATGTAAAAAGCCCAGGCTTTATCTCACAATGGTTAACATTGTATCAGGATGCAATGATGTAAGAGCACTGTTATGAAATTCCTCAAAATCCTGAACATGTTAGAGGCAACATGCCTGACAAGGGTGCATCTGTGATTAAAATAATTTTTCTCTTTAAGCAAATTAACTCTTGAAACAGAAGCTTGCACAGTTGGGAATAACATACCTGTTATGACCTGAATTAAATTGACCTCCTCTGAAGTCTCGCTTCTCATGGTTTGGTGTTATTTTGTGATGCTTAAGGCAGATCCGCCTTTGAGGTAACACATCTGTGTTTTGCTCGCCAGCAATGGGAGGAGATCACATACTGAAAAATCTGCCCCACTGGGAGAGGTTGAGCCACTATTTTGCTAGCTTACACCACGTGCTGTGTAGCAATCAAGAGGGATCTGTTTCAGAGGAGTCATTTAGGGCCACGAGGAGCAAATCCTGTGAGCTGCTTTGAACACCTCTACAGATCTGATGTGGCACTCAGAGGTGAGAGCTGCTGGATGAATAAGCAGGGGGTGCACAGTCCTGAGCAATACAGGGGACCCAGTCCTGCACCACTGAAGTCAGCAGGAGTTTTTCCAAAGGGCTACCTCTGATCATAGATAGCCACAATATTATTCCCCTGTACCAAGGCCCAGGTAGAACAGACTTCTTCTTGATGCAGTAAGTGACTAACCTAGGGAGCAAGGAGTAAAAGCTAACAATAAATAACTCTTAAGGCATGCGTCCTCAGGCTCACTGTTTTCTGCTCCTAGCACACTCTATTCTGTTTTATCCTGAATATTGACAAGTCAGAGAATTAGTCTGGAGGACATGGGATTTCTTCTTCCTAAGGCATTACTTTTGTAAAGCCATTAAATCGGAATCACTGGTGTTCCCACAAAGAGAAGCTGTCCTAGATGCCACCACACCACCCCTACCTTTGCCAGCAGTGTTACAGGCTGAAGCAGGAAGCTGAGCCATGTTAAAGCCAAGCAATCTTCCACCAGGTTAGCTTTAACCCTACTCAGTTTTCTGGGGCAGATGACCATCTGTGTGCATAAATAGGTGTGCCAACAAAGGAGAAGGCCGCGTGGATAGGAGGAGGCAAAGAGCAGCAGGGAACTTAGAGAAAGCAGGTTGGCTTGTGCTTCAGCTCCATCTCAAGTCAGTGCTCACCCAGAGGAATCAGTACCTGCCCCAGCACATGGTGTCTTAGACTTTTACTGATTCACATCCATCTCCTTTGTTGCACCAGGAACACCGAGATTGCCCTTTAGCCATCATCATCATACCTTCTCTGTTTTCCACAGTGTGTATCGTGCTTGAAAGGCCTTCTTGAAGAGATCTTTAAGAGTGCAGGCCATGCTTACATCAGGATTTCAGGGCGAATCCTGTTATTTCACCATCCCAAGCTGCAGTTTATTCCGTATAGCGAAACACTGACCATATCGAAACCTCAGTTTGTTTAAGTCAGTGTAGCTCTCGTCAGTTCAATAGGGCTGTGCTGATTTGTACCAGCTGAAGATTTATTTCACTACCTCAGATTTCTTCTTCATTTTTAAAGCAACTGTAGCAGTATAGCACTTACTAACAGCACATTATTATGTTAGTTTTCCATGATTCATTTCAAGAATTCAAAGTACACATAACCATTTGTACTTCTTAAATGCTTTACAGAAAATCATCTTGATTGCAGAATCAAATCCTTCTTGTCTGCAAAAATACTGTTTATTATGCCAAAGCTCTGGCAATAACAAAAATGACCAGAACACAGAAATATACAGGATGGATGAATTGCTGTGAATGGCCAATAACTGAAGAAAGCCATGTATTGTTCACAAAATCCTCAAATGTGTTATTTCAGACTAACCTATGACAAAGTTTCAGTCTTGAAGGTAAAAACCTTCTAAAAATATTTTACATCTGTTCTATTTTGGTTACAAAAATTATAATTATTTTTTTTTCCATTAAAACACAATTCAGAATATATTTTAATATGAAATCTTGCAAAATGTTACTGAAAAAATGTTGTTACAGTTCCCTGGGGAAGAGGGAAGGGTTGCTTCTTTGGCATTTATTTTGTGTTATAAGTGCGTAAAAAGGAAAATTTCTTCTAATAGCGATAGTTTAGTCAAAAGCTATTTGAGAGGAAATATGTTTTGACCAAGATAGCGGCCAATTCTTGATTTAGATTTTTGAGCTTTTACAAAGCAAACTGTACAAAGCAAACACTCCAGTTGGGGTTCCAAACTACAACTACCAAATATCTCTGATGACTAATGCTTCCTGGCTGTACTTCATGCTGGCTTGAAAAGAACAAGACTACTTTTTGTCTAAGCCTGCACTAATGTTATATAAAAGGTTGTGAAAAAGGTTGTGTAGGTCCATCCACAAACATCCTTCATTTGCATATGCTTGTGGTGTTTTAGCTAGTGGCTTTGGGAAGAGTTAATCTAGTGTTTAATTAAACCATTTAGCTTTATTTGAAGCATACTTTTTTTTCTAGCTGACAGCATTTTTTCTTGCACAAGGATTTGCTGCAGTCCCAGAAGAAGAATGAATAATGTTTCCTATTTTGACCACAGAGTGATCTGATCATGCATGCTGTCAGTAGACACTGCTACTGCCTGGCTTCCAGGGAGAAAAAAACATCCCTTGTCCACTGTGTCCCAGCCACAAGGAGGTCATGTGGCTGCGGGGTGTCCTGCTAGCGAGGAGAGCATGTGGTGGGATTCCTGGATCCTTTCCTTGCTGTGATACTGAATCTGTCTGTGATAGGGGACGAGTTGGGTAGCCATTAATTAAAATGAAGGTGACCATACTTCTCCAAAATATTATGAAGGTCATTTCTGTAATCTTAATCTAAACTCTTTGACCTTCAGATGAACTCTTGGATAACCACAAAGGAAAAACAGCAGCCCAAAGTAGAGACTAAGTGCATGTCTGATTTTCTGTAGGAATCTGGGCCTCCCAAGTCATAGATTCAGAAGCATCTCACAAACTCATCAAGAAATAAAGGCTGAGGAAGATCTACATGAAAATCATCTTTTGGCTCAGAAGAAAATATTCTGTTTTCCCATTCCTCCTCCCTCCCATCCACCAAATAAGGACTTTTCAACTGACTGCTTAATCCCTGCTAACGCCCACCCTCGTCCCTTGTACTAGCCAGTCAACGTGTTCCTCCCTTGCTCTTCATTAAGCTCTACAGAACGCATTTCCAGTCAACACTGCTTTATATAATGCTCCTATTTGTGCTGCCAGCAATAATCCCAGTCCTTCCCTCGGCTGGCTTCAGTTCCTGTCACAGTGCAGCCCTCCCAGTGACTTTTCCACACTGGGGAGAGGCTAAAGCCTGAGCCTGAGGCTCCAGCAAGACCTGGAAACAGCCAGGGCTCAGGAGGCTCTCCTCCTCCAGCCAGGGCTCTCCTCCTCCCTGCCACAGCACCCTCCCGTGGATACTCTCAGATGCATAATTACTCCCCATTGCCCTATGGGGAGTTGCACTGAATATTTGGATTATGAAGAAAAGTTTCACTTTATACAAAACTCACTGGCCAGAAGAGCTCAACTTCCAGTTGGGCACCTTACAATGGCCGCATTTTCAGATGTGTTCAGCACTCTACATTTATTTGCCAACTACTCTCTTGAAAAGTTTGGCTATAGTAGCCAGCAAGACAGAACTTTATGAAAGGAACAAATTACTGTAGGCAGAACTTGTTAAAAAAAATCAATGTCATGACTAAAAGTCCAAGTCCTACATGCACTTCAAAATCCTGTTAAAAGTCACTGATGCTTAATGAAACATTTTTAAACGCCCATATCTATTTCATGTAGCTGTTTTACTTTATTTTAGTCTGTCCCTTTTTTGCTATTTTTATATTAAAACATCTGCATTTTAAGAGGTCATCTGTGATACTTGCACTGTTCTCATCTAGCAGTTTTGCGGTTATCTTCATTCTTGTATTTTGGATAACTGAAAGTTTCTGCAGTCTCCCTTCTTTATTCTCGCTCAGTTTTCATTCTCTCCTTGGTCTGGACTTTTGTTTAGACAGACTATTCTCAAAGCAGAAATTTAACAGAGTCGTATTAGCCTAACACACATTGAATTTCTACTTCCTCAGTCTGTATTGCTTGGCTGAATGCGTGGCAGCAGTAGGGCTGCACCGAGACGTACCAGGAGGAAGACTCCTACAGACAGTTGTGGCCACTGGGAATTGTGGCAGTGATTCATTTTCACAAGCCCTGACAGCACTGCCTCTCAACCACAGATCCTCTAGGTCAGGGAAACCTTCAGCCAGACATCTTGGAACTGTCTTAATCCTTTTGCACCCCAGAACATGACAAGGATGCTAAAGCGGGGGGTTATGCTTAGTGTTGGATACAGCTGTGTAGCGGGTACACACATTTCTTAACACAAAGAGGTTGCAATAAAATGACTGCTCTGTTCTCAAATGTTGCTGGCAAATTGTTGTGAACATGGGAAAGAAACAAGAGTGTTGAGAGCTCTGTGTATCATTGAAATATTTAAATATTATGTACAGTGACGCCTGTAATTCAACATTTGCTGTGGTAAACACAGCAGAAATGACTGTAGCATAATGTTATTCCATATTCTAAGCCAGATTCTTGAGGTTTGTTTTATTTATATCACATGTGGCAGGGAGAAATAATTCTAGGAAGGCTCATACGGTATATTTTCTTTTCATGTTGCCAAAATATCTTAGAGAAATCAATGGCTGGGGACTTTTCTGTGTGGCTAAAGATTTATTTTTAACCTCTTGGTGTGCAAAAATCAGGAACAATTATTAATCTGTCCTGAAACTGCAGATACAACCTGCTAGCAACAGATGGTGTGAATGAAAAGCCAGAAGTGGCCATTTTTAATATTCAATAGATTAAAAAATCTAGTTCTTTAATCTTATCTAACCTCTCGTGACCGAGGGTCTAAGGTATTGACTTAAAGACAATATCAATAGCCTTGATTTGAACCTGAATCAACCACAGAAGTGGATCTTCTGAGATACTTCGTACCTCTAAACGATGCTGCATGTTCCTCGTCTCTGTTGACCTTGATGAGAGATGAGC
Source organism: Aythya marila (assembly GCF_965140915.1). Taxonomy (NCBI): domain Eukaryota; kingdom Metazoa; phylum Chordata; class Aves; order Anseriformes; family Anatidae; genus Aythya; species Aythya marila. The sequence continues at coordinate 47,186,465 of NC_139046.1, forward strand.
ATTAGCATTTGCTGCTGAGCAACTTAAAAAACCAAGCCCAGTTGGAGCAGCTTCTGCTGCAAGTAGTGTGTGGCTGCACTTTGGGGGTTCTTGCGTAGGTCTGAACTTGTAGGGTAGTTAAGAACCAACTCCTGTCAATGCCTAGGGAAGAAAAAGTATTACATTACCAGATATTATCTCAATTGTGCTGTATTTATATATCTCAACTACAAAATCAGGAAGTATTGCCAGCCGTCGTTTGGATGAAGCTGGCATAAACACACAAGCACACATGCACACACACAGAGAACAAAACAAAAATCCCAGGCTGCAAGCCTGCTTTATCTTTCAGTTAGTTACGGACCATGGAAATCTGACTCTTGCAACCTTGCGTCGTGTTTGGTGTCTCGTTCAGGTAACACATGGATGGCTGGGTGCAAGTTTAACGTGCTAGCCTTTCCACAAAATAATCCCCATTACCAAGTGGGGTGATGCTGTGCTAGTGAGGCTATTTTTTGCCTTTTGTGCCATTGCTGGTGTGGGCAGACTGTCGGCAGCACAGAATGTCACAACTTCCAAACCATAGCCCAAACTTACCTGAAGTATGGGGAAAGCTGTGTCTGAATTTCAAGTTTGGGATCACTTGTTATTTTCAGTAACATCTCTCCACCCTAGGTTTAGTTGTGAGAAACAAGGCCGGGGGGCTCAAAACCACCCCAGCAGCTGGTATGTAAAGGCAGTGCTATCAACGTGGTGCAGGTGAGAAAATGCCTGGAGTTTCTGCATCAGTAATTTCCCAGGTCAAGTATCCTGTCACTGTGTACTCACCAAGCAAATGCAGCAGATGTGGGCAGATGACAAACTTTACGTGCACGAGCCTGGAAAAGACAAAACCTCTCTCTGCAAACCAAGGTCTGCAATTTAGGAAGCCGTTACTTTCTCTATTTTTAATGCCTTTATTGATATAGGTCTGCACAGACCCCAGCTCCTGGCAGGTCAGCAGCTCCTCACCCACAAACCCCAGCCGTCCCCAGGCCTCCCCCCTGCAGTTGTTCTGCTCTGCTCTGGTGTGGCCCCTCTGCCCCTCTCCACCCACATATAGACAGGCAGAAACCACTGACCACGGTCAGGCAGTCCCCTGACAATACAGCATGTGGGAAAGCTCTTCCAGGGTGACCGGCAGCCTCGGAAGGGCTCGGGCCGGAGAGTAAAGGCCGATGCACCATGGGAGAGCACTGAAAGGACATTGAGTTTTCTGAAGAAGGGAAAACGAGCCTCTCCCCTGTGGGTTTTTCTCTGGAGGCCACAAGAGTGAGATTTCTGAATTGGAGGAAGGAGTGGAAGAAAAAGACAAACCATGAAAAAAAAAAAAACAAAAAAAAATAAAACAGCCAGCTGCACAGATGTAACTTTAATTTAGCACATGGTTACAGTGATGCTAGGTAGTGCTCTGGAATGAAAATGCTGGGAGATGCAGGAAAAGATGCGCCTCAGTATCAAACAGTCTTGGACAGGAAAATTCAGTGTGTCCAACACAGTGAGACAAACACCTGATGGATGAAGGCAAAGTCAAACAGTCACTGAAGTCTTATGGCAGCCTGAGCCATTGCTGAGAGTCCCAACGTGCTCTGCCCCGGGGAGCCCGTTCCTGCTGCTCTCTCAGACAGTTCCACAGAGAGGCTGGTGGGGCACGGATCCCACAATGAAAAATAATTGCTTTGTTGCTGGTATCATTTTCAGGGAGAGCACTGGTCTGCTCTCACCACCCAGTAATTAACACGAGAATGAGCAACCGGCCATGTGGAGGGACTTTGTGGGGAAGCAGGGAGGAGTGACAGGACTGTGCATTTTGTTGGCATTGTGGATTCCTGCTGGAATGAAGTAGCTGTGTAACCATGGCCTGAGAGGTTTCATCTAAAGGTCTGAGTAGAAATCAGCAAAGCATTCTTCGTTTCTACTTCCAGAGGGGAGATGGAGTCTTGCACCTAGAACCTATTTACTGGTCTGAAAATGGGGTTTTAAAGATACTATTTGGGTTTGTAACCTTTATGGTTGTTGTTTCTCTAGTGGCTCCATTTATGAAAGAGCAATATTAAAATGTCTGCCTGTGAAAGCAACTTTCTACCAGGCTCTGAGATGAGTTCCTAAATGTTCTGTGCTGTAGTCTACCCTAGTAATTCTTGATACGCAGTGTATATCTTACCATGCAGGAAATGCAGAGTTGAAGGACATTGAACACTAAGAATTCTTCCACTGTGTCATGATTACGGAAACATCTGTTCTCAATAGCCCTCTGATGATCATCTGTAAAAACTCAGTGTCTAATTGTTCCCAATATTTTCCATTTTTAACTCTGACTCTGAACAGTCCAAACTTCAGATGTGTTTCTCTTACCAACCACTTGCCTTACATAGACCTGAAATCTATGTACAGCCCTTGCCTTCATACAAATGCTTCACAAATTCTCACATTGTTTTGCTGTGACATTCAGCTTTGAATGGTTAGACTCTTTATCTGAACTTGGAGTTTTGGAGTGTTTCATATTTCACGGTCTGACGTTTATGCTTCGTGTTTGTCTCTGGTTTTTGACCTGTAGTGAGAAGACCAGACTATTAAATGCAAGTGGTGTTGAATGCAGAACACATTCATCTCTCATGAAAGTGGTTTTTTTTTGAAGTTGCAGAACAAAGTCAGAAAAAAACACTTATCATAATGCACACGCAATGACTACTACAGAATTTCTTATTGTTAGGACATATGTTTTCTCACTGAATGAAGTCTCAATACCAGGACGCGTATCTCTGAATGTTTCCACTAAACCTGGGCTATGTTAATGTGAAGATATTTTGCCTTCATGCAGAAGAGTTTCAGCACTTCTGTGAATGATACAGTCTCTGAAGTACAACCAGCTCTTGTAATCACAACAAGGCAATTCAGAATAAAATTAAAAAAAAAAAAGGGTCAAGGAGTAGATGTGAGAGTGCTCAGAATTATAGAAGTGGAACTAGGATTCTCTCTCTTTTTTTTTACTCTGTGTGTATATTATAATTCTCATTCATATTTATGTCATATTTTACAAGTGGCAGAAAACTGCTGTTAAGCTTCATAATATCACTGCAAATATCCAAGATTTCTGCTCCGTTTGGTAGACCTCCTTGGCTCACTTACAAACTTCTCATTTTGTCTATTCTCAGAAAACAGAGCTTCCTCTTCAATATAAGCATTTGAAAAGAGAGAAGTCCTGAACTTGAATAATCCCTTAGGGCTCAAGGGGGTCATCTCCAGTGCTATCTACAGGGGAAACAAGAATGTCTCAGGGGTCCAGGTGCTGCCCTTTGCCATGCATAATTTTACTGCATTTGCTGCGCATAAGCAGCCAGTGCCAGTAAATATCGCTCACCCTAACATGGCATGGGACCCAAGACTGGAAAAGACCTTGCCCCATCCTCAGCACATGCAGTTCTGGGATGAGCTTAGTAGAGATGGAAAGCGCTTGAAGCAATCGGTAGTGACTTAGGAGTACCATGGGAGGAAGTCAGCCTACCACAAGCAATTTGTCTGCTGTCTAGATGTACTAATGAGACACTATAAAGGCAGAGGGGAAAAAAAAAGAGAGAATTGGAAATTATATCTTCAGATTTTCAGCATTTATTTTAAATCATGTTTCAGTCCACTATTTGATATTCAGTTTTGTTCTTTGTTTCCTGATAATTAAAAGAAAAAAAAGTCATTACTCTTTTGGTCTATATATTGAATCATGCAAGGCATGGTTTATACAGTAGAGCCCTGCTCCATTTTCAGGTAAAAGAAGACAAAGTTCAGTATTTTGCAGGTCTAAATGCTAAGTGCTTCAAGTTTCTGACACCAGGTAAACTGAAGAAAACTCAGAAAACTCTTCAATAACTTAACTTCTTTTCTTTTTGAATGAATGAATGCCTGGTGCTGGAAAGGTGCTAGAAGGTATCTATAGCCATTGACAAGAAAGGCATTTGAGGACACTTAGCGTAATCCAGGCAATAGTCAGCGTCTTCCAAAATTCAGTGTCTCGGCAGGCAGGAGCAGAGATGTAGATACTTTAACATTTAAAAAAAAAAAAAGGTGAAGGGTTCATCCTACTTCTAGGTAGCATTTTAAAGCTAGCATGGTTAAGGCATGCCCAGTGCTGTTGCCAGCAGCTTGCAAACTGTTTACTTTTGACTTTTTCTGTCTGAAGGACCAGATCAGTGTTGTGGGTGCCATTTAGCATGAGTGTAGAGCAAGCTTCAAGCTTGTGCCTCAAGTGGTTTCACCACCAGACCATTCGTATTTTAAACAACCTCTCCCATACTTCAGCTCATGTAAATTGCTCTGCAGTCCCTGATATCAGTTGATGATCTGTTCTTCCATGTGTAAATCTGATATCTGAACTGTTTGGAACATAATCACACGGAATTAAGCCATTTGAGGCAATGAGTGTAGTCAAAGCCCATGAAATAAAATCAGAAGCATATATAAAATGAAAGTATTTATGATATGAGTATACAATATATATATATATTAAATGTTACAAAATTTTAGCAGCCCCTTGGCCAGCATTTCAAAACTGGTGATGAGATGAGACAGGTGAGAAATAAGATTTTTACAAGTCAGAGATATTTTTCTGTTTGTGGTTCATTGTATTTGAAAAAAAAATCTGTGATTCATCTCCCCCAAAAGATGTAGATGTATGTATGCATGTACATACATCACAGTGGTATGTCTGTGTATGAAATATATATCTATATATGTAATATATAGAAAAGTTATAGAGAAAACCTTACCGAAGAAAAAAACTATTTGTATGACTGATGAGTCTAGCACTAAATTCCATAATGGCTTGGGGAATTCAGATAGAGTAAATCATAAATAGCAATCAATCTGTTTTTGTTGGAACTTTAAAACAACTTTGTTATTTTCTCTACTATGTTGCTTTGAAAATTATAGTATGTTTTCACTGGTCTGCCTTCAACAGGGTTTAGTTTCCATTTATGTGATGCAATTTACACTCCATTAATTTGAACTTTTCCGGTAGAATAAAAAGACACCCAGAAAAACAGAGTGTGATATTCTGGCATTTTATTCTGCCTGTAGTGAAGTACAGGCATCATTTCAATTCCAAGGACTGAGCTTGTAGAAATAGAATGTGTAGAGATAGAACTAAAGATAATATTAAACCTGCATTTATAAAACAAATTTTCTGCACATATAACCCCACATTTGCATGTGTAATATAAGTTGATTCTTGCTTATGTAATATTTTGCCAGTGTAAGCATGCAAGATATAGGCCAATTGTTAAAGTGATGCATACATATAACTTGCAAATTCCATTTGATCTATTGTCTACAAACGTGTGAATCTGAACAAATGGCAGCACACAACTTCATATCATGAGATGGAGAAGCAAACTACAATAATAAAATATCTCTTTCTTCATCATTCTTAAATTCCCAGAAGTCTGAGGCAGTTTTGGACCTTGCTATAAAAACAAAGCATTTTAATGGGTATTCATATATTTGCAATGACGTTCCTATTCCCCTTGTCAGGAAGATGTTGACCCATTCTTTTTTATATATTGTTAGTACGCTGAAGTTGTATAGACTTACAGCATTTTTAGAGACACTATAGACTAAGCATGCCCTAACAGTAGAATAAAAAGTGGTTTGTTTGTATTTTGCAGTTTATGAGAAAATTTTCACATGCAACATCTGGCCCGTCGCAGATCTGAGTGCAGCCATGGTACTGCTGTGAACGCTACTGGTGCTGAGGTCAGTAAATGTACACTGTTGCCTAGAAAAGAGAGTCGTTTCTTGCTGCTGCATAATATGCAGGAAATACACTTGGCAACTGGGAGAATTAAGTTGGTTCTGCTGTAGTAAAGGGTTGGTGGAGACTCAAATTTCCCATTAGATAGAAAAGCATCGTACTGTAGTTGAGATACTTAATTTTGAATGACTAGTGAAATAATATGGTGGCTGGGCAGTAAGTCCTATCACACAGGCACTCATCTGGAAAAATCCACTGTATTCTTACTAGGAGACCCTCTGCCATTAAGCTGCTATCTGACCCTGTATGTGGAGTGACAATAATGGTACTTAATGTCCTTTGCGGGCTGCTTGTTTATTTATTACAGCCATGTACATTACCATAATGTATTAACAAGCCTATTTCCAACTGACAAAAAAATTACTTTTTTAGTTTTTATCAGTGAAATATGGTCAGTCATCCAACAATTTGCTTCTTTGGCATACCCTCCACTTGCTATAATGAGGAATAAACCAAGAGTATATCTCAAGAAATATATGGTTAGAAACAATGCTTTTATGTTTTCCATATTTTGTTATTTTTGCCTCAAATCATAGTTCAGTTCAGTGTGATCTGACATGGCTGAAATACTGAACCCCCACTCCTCCAAAGCAGTGTTTATTATAGAAACCCGCAAACTTAACCTAACCTAGAGCAGCTTTTCCAACAGTGATATAATTACAGTAGTTATTGTTGCAATAAACCAGATGTTCCTGAACTGGAATGAAAGCACTTCCCCCTGCCCCCTGCATTACATTTGTTACATTGCCTCTTTTCAAGTTTCACATCAGCTGTTCAGAAAGCTTTTCCTTGGTTGAGTGTCATTTACAGATTCTTGCTGCATGAGTCTTTTAGCTTAAAAGAATGAAACACTAGCAAATTTTGAATTTTCATTGCTTTCCTTAAGACCTCAAACATGACAGTTATCAATGTCACTAATTCTTGCCCAGGGTCAAAGACATTTTTTGTCCTTTAGGATACTTTTACTTGGCTAAAAAAACACTTTGAAAAAACTACATAGCTTTCAGATTGAATGAGTACATTGTTCTCTACAAAAAAGAAATGTTCCCCTCCTCCAAATCAATGAAGTTCAGGCAGACTTCAGTGAAGACATAATTTTACCCCACCATTTTGAGTAACTTGCTTGTTAGGCGATAGGGGTAGCTTTGTAGAACAGCATCTTTTTAACTGCTGTATCAGCTGTGGTTACAACTGTGAACCATGAACAACCATTCAAGGCAAATAAAGAGCCCATATTTAAAATCCCATCAGAAGATCATAGTTAATCCTATTACTAGACCATGAATTATCTATCATTATTTAAATGTTACACTTTCTGTATTTGTAACAGTGCATTAGTCAACATATTTTTAATATTTTCCAGCCTAATCAAGTCCTAACTGCAAAGAATATTTAGCCAAGAAAGAAGTGGACTATGTTTAAATTACTAGGACCTTAGATACGAAAGTTGTTGTATATATGTGCAAGAAAACCTAAGAGCAATGAATATGAGAAGTCAAGGAGAACAGTTAGGAGATTACTTTATTATACTTACTGTGCCATATAATAATACAATAAAGAAACATAAACCAGTCTTCAGGTTTTGATAAGTTACAGATAAGTTCTCATGAAAATACAGGAACGGTAAGAATGAAGTATCTTATCGACTATCTGAACGTGCCGTGGCAATCCTGGAAGAAACCTTTGTAATGTTCAGTTATACATGCTACTCATTTTTCTGTTCATTAGTGGTAACCTATTAGTCAACCCATCCCTGTGGTAACTGTACTGCAACGAGGGAGACAAACCAGGGATGAATTCACCCATGAAGTGGTCTGCTAAATTTTCACTTAGTAAAATGTAAATGTTTCTTATAGAAGGAATTTACATGACTCTGAAACACGGTCCAATTTTTCACTGATGTGGTAGGGGATGCAGACATTGTTGGCCTGATTTTATAAAAATCTTTGAAAACAGTCCATAAAATATCTGAGGAAACCCAAGAGGCACCCACACGTTTGGAAGCAGATTATAAGACAGTTCTGCTGCACAGCCACAGTCATCTCCCTGTGTTCAAAAGAAACTGTATCAATTTCACATTTTTTGCCTTCCTAATGAGAATGTGTCAGAGCTGAAATAAATAAATAAGTAGGACCCCTGTCCAGGGAGCCTTGATGTCCTTCCCATTGTGGAGACCAGGAGGCCCCTGTGCTTCCTCCCTTGGCCGTGACATGCCCAGTGAATATTTCCACCACCCACACTTCATTCATTCTTAACTCTCCTCACCCACTCATCATTACAGCTGTGCAAAGCATCCATTACAAACCCTGAAGCCATGTGAAATCTACCTTCTTAACTTTGTTATGTGCTTCACACAGCTGGGATTGGTTGGGCTTTGGGTAAATTACCTTTTGAGACGATCTACCACGTTTTCATGCAAATTTGGGCCCAGGTTAAGATGGATGATTTATGAGTTGCATATTTTGAAAATCACTGAGAGAGTTTCATATCACTGCATCATGCTTCACTGTGTAGATCTCTGTCATATTCATGGTAATCAAAAAAGATATGTATATAGGACACTGCGAAAGGGAATAATGTCCCAGATGTGCTCTGTGCATTGCAAACAGTTCCTGGCCTGAAAGACCTGAGAAAAAATGAGTTCTTTTTAACTCTTTAACACTTTATTGATTCAAAGTGTAACTAACTCATAAATTTTTATTACATTCCTTTGTTTAGCACATACACATGTCAACAGGGTTTCAATTAGATACGAACTTGTGCAAATAGTTGCCGTAACTATGCTCTCAGACAGGAAGTAGAAGGAAACACAAACTATGAAATTCAGATTTGGAGCTAGATTTTCTATTGTCAAAATGAGAGATTTATTTGGTTGGTGATAAAGGTCTGAATTTGAAAAATATACAAAAAATTAAAAAAGAAAAAAAAAGAAGCAATTCAAAGGACAGGATTCAATGTAAGAGGCTCTGTGACTTCTTAGAGAGTATTAAAAAAACTAACAGTGAATTTCACGTTTTATTTTTTAAGGGAAGCCCAGACTATTTAAGGCAAGAACACCAAACAAATCACTTAACATCTCAGTTTGTAACAAAAGAACTTCCTTCATTTTTGCCTGTGACATGACAACATTTTATCCGTAAAACAATCTTTTCTCTTTTTTTTGCAGTGAATGAATCCATGCAGAAGATCATGAACACATTGCCAAATAGTATTTGCGAAACACCGCTTCCTGCTGATACCCAAATATTAATGTAAGTGAAATCCAAATGAACTGCTTTAGTGTGTGGTAAATGTTGCATTGTCAAGAGGTGATTTCAGTTATTTTTTTTTTAAATCCTTGAATGTGGACATTTATCAAAGTGCCTTCAAGATAAGTGAAGAAAAGGCTTGAGGCAATTTGTGTAAATCCTGAAAATGGCTTGAGCTGGAATTACCCTGGACTTAAGGTCATAGTGAGAGAAGTATCGAGACATGGGATGCAGCTGAGCAAATGTAGATATGTACTGTGTACGCAGTTATAACTGAATGACTCACCATAGCATGAGGCACTATCAGGTCTCAATTCACATTATCCTTGATATTTAAGATCGGTAAGATGAACCACAGCCTATAGTTGCCTCTTTCTTCCCATCAGCTACAAGGCGGATGGGAGCAAACAGCTGATGAGTAGCTCTCTACCTCCAAGTTAGGTGAGGTGAGTGCCACTCTCAGTGTCTGCTGAACAGGGTTGAGTGCCCTCCCCACTGCAAAATTTGGTAGAGGAGGAAGGAAGTCAGAACACTCAGTGTTTCAGAGGTCAGCGCTCTAGCCTGTGCCACTGCACACAGAATTCTTCCCTTGGTCAAGAATCATTAAATAAAAACAGTATGTAAAAGATCGGCAAGGAAACATTAACAGTAAGTGACAAGTGGTATTCTGTGAAGAAATGAGCTGCAAGAGTAAAATAGAAGCAGGCTAGTACTGCAACATCAGAACCCCAAAGTGTACTTACAACAGTCTTTAATCACCACCTTCACCATGTCCATTTGTTACTTGTACTTGTTGAAACATTACATTCGCCTCTTACTTAGGTCCTGGTTTTGTTGAAGTGCTGAGCATCCTCATCTCACATCAACATCAACACATTGTAGACTTATACCCAGGGAGAGATAAAATATGGCATGTAATGTTTCATATCACATATGTGTGGATAGCTGTGAATCAAGGAAACAATTGCTTTTAAATAAATGATGTGAGAATAGAAAAGTGATAACATAATGCATGATTTGAGAGCAAAAGCCCAGCTCCTTTGAATTCATTTCAATAGCAGTAAAGAGTGATGCCACTAGCAGTGCTGTTCTGAGGAGTCCATTGGCATTTCCACTGTATATTATTGATTGCTGGGGTTGGTATCTGTCATTGCAAGTCATGGTGAGCTGCAATTTAATGTGAAGAAAAAAAAAAAAAGAATGTTTAAATAGCTGAAATGATGAAAATCCTCTCTCTTCCTCTCTCTGCATCACAAACAAATAAAATACAATTCTGAAATTGTATGAAATTTTTGCCAAACCTCATATCATAAACACCTTCCTTTTAAAGGAATGGGTAGTAAACAAGAAGATGAACAAGATAAGCTAGCTTAATATTTAAAAGATTTGCTCAACACAAATCCTTTGCTTTTCACAGGGGCTTTTGTTACAAAATGAGAAATACATTACAAGCCTCATTTAACCATAACATCAGGAAAAAAAAAACAACCTACTGGCATACATTTGTTATGAATGCTCAAGTAAACGTATCTGTTCATCTATCTGTCCCAAATAGAAGTGTCATAAAAAACATTAGAACTGAAATTTACTCCCACTGAAGGCTGCAGTAGCATTTCCATTGGCTGGAATTGGTTCCTGGGAAGTTCATTTCAAAGATGATTATCTTACTATCAGCAAGTCTAGGAGCATGGACTCCATGGCCTTCCACATGAACACTAAAGGGAATAAAGTGCTATAAATCCCTGTTTCTGCAATGATAAGTATTCTGGCCCCAGTTTAAGTATATAGAAATAAATTACAGTTACGTGTTTTTAAAATCCTACAAAATCTCTGGGTTACCACATCTGCTATCCTACCAAAGGTAAATATTCCAAGGCTCTTGTTAAAACTGTGACTTAAAAAGCAGTCCAGGGCCCATTTCACTGTTTGTTATCAGATGGTTCAATTACTTCAGTTACAATTCCTATCTAAAGATGGTCCCTGACTCTTTGTTTTGGCTATATACAGAATTTGCCAAATTCACTGTTCATAATCCAGAAATAAAGACTGGTTTATCTGGGAATTTTCAAATAAATTGGATAAGATTGTGACTCTCAATTAATATAAAAGTAGACCTATAAGGGCTTCCCGAAGTCGATTTTAGTTTGGCCTCATAAATAACCAGTCTTTCAAAACTCTCTGATGGCTAAAGGTAGTGGCAAAGTATTTTGGTCATGCATGTCAAGCACATAGGTCAGAAGTAAGCAGACTTCTTCCTGGTTCTTCATCCTTTCTTGTGTGTTTTATTCACAACTTTTCATTACTTGAGATGACGATGGTTATGTACAGCTTTGAACAGTACTCTACACATGGCTGCACACTTTTGAGCCACTACTAAGTGAAATTCAGCATCTCGTAAGTTGTTCGGCTTGGAGAACAGGAGGGTTAGCTAGTGGGGGAAATCAGGTGTCCCTGCTGAGATGCTCTCTGTTCACAAGACGCTTGAACTCTGCTGTCCTGAGCACGAGGATTCACGTAATCAGAAAAAGATTTCTTGCTCTCATTCCCAGAATCTTTTCAGCAAACATCAGGACTGAAATCCCCCTCTGCAGGCTCCTCCCAGAGCTGTGCGCCACAACTCCTACAGACTGCCTACCTCTCCTTCAGGTCTGCTTCTGAGCTCTCTCTGCTTTTGCGTCTGCTCTCTCTTTTCTACATACAACCCTGCCCAAAACAAACTCACCAAGGCTCCCCACCCAGATCTTTTAAATTCCTAGGCAACCTTGCATTTGCCTTTGTTTTGGGCAGAAACGTGTGCTGAACTGTCTTTTACTGCTCAGAAGAGAAGGGCGGTGGTTAAGCCTACCATTTTCAACAAGGCTTAACCCAGCCTGCAACAAAACTCACAGCAAGGATGTAACCACTTCACAGCTGTGTATGTGTGTGTGTGTGTGGTATGTGCAAAGGAATTTGCAGAAGAAATGGACATCCTTCCCCAAATTTCCAGCTGGACAGGAGACACAATCAGGATGAGGACAGTTTAGTTCATTTGCCACTTGCACATAGGAAAGATGCATAGTTCTTAGCGGTTTATTTCTGCTGGGACTAGAGATACTGGTGCCCTTATGGTTTCTACTTCAGACATCAATGCACTCCCCAGCTTTTTTTTTTTTTGTTGTTCTGAGTTGACTCAATCTGAGACCAGTGTGGAAGCCAAGGAGGCCACACAAGATGTTTGGCTACTCAGCGATGCAAGTTTTCTGGGCTGGAACCAGCCTCCACCTGACCAGCTTGGAGGGTGCAGAAGAGCCTTTCCTGGTCTGCACTTGACTGAGTTCACAAGCCAATCTGTAGCGGAAGCCTTTGCCTTCCTGAGACCATGAGATTCGGCATGGTTGGATTATCTATGGAAGTCTCTGCTGATGCTTTGCCATAAAAAACTCATTTATACTCTGCTCATAGATGCATAAAATATTGCTTATTGAACTTGTGTGTGTCATGTATGTCAATACCCAATAATGCTAATGTTGATCTTAATAAGACAGCATTTTGTAACCTGCGTAGGCTTGTGTGTGATGTGTTCAGTGGTGGCAGGAGGAGTTCTCCAAAAGCAATGTAGTCATTTGTTAGCAGCAGACAAGTTGTGTGACAGAAGGGAGTGGTTAGGAGGCGCTCCGTAACCTGGCATCTTCTTACAGACAGAGTTTAAGTTAAGGTGGGTTATCACACATAGCCAACCCTAATCCCTTTTAAATGAAGGTTCTGTTTATAGAATATCAAGGTCAGGATTATAAATCCCGGAACAAATCACCAGGTATAATTAAAAGGAATAATGCCAGTTATATTTTCCAGTCATTCTCAGTACTTTAAACTTGGTCTCTGTACTCCTTGGACTTCTCACAGGTAAGTAGAGATAGTATCTCTGTGATCTAATAGTAACCCGTTTACTATAGTTCCTTTGTTTTTACCACTAGCTTGAAATACATACCAGTGTTACACATTGTATATGGCATAACAAACTAGTTAATTCTTTCAGTTTTGCACTGCTGTGTTCAACAGTGCTTCAGAAGTATTTCCAAAGAAATTTCCAACCTTGTTTAGATAAATTCACTTTGCCTTTTTCGTTCTGTTTTTTTTTTTTTTTTTGTGGTCAGTTTCTAGCAGTCATCTTCAGTTCTCCAATGAGAAATTTACAGGAATAGAGAGGTTTCTTGACAGGTCACAGAATATTTAAAAAAAAAAAAAAATCTATTTTTTCTTTATCACATAGCTTTGCAACAAAAAAAAAAAATCTGATTCTGAGAGATAATGTACTTCCATCAAGGAAAGACAACAAAACAAAATGAAGTGCCACATGAATTAATCTTCCTTTTAAAGAGGTAGCACTCCATTTTAAATTGAATACTTGTTGACTCCTTATAAGGAACTTTAAAAATACCTAAATTAACTTTAAAAAGAAAATGTTTACTGACAAGAAAAACGGAAAAAGGTGTTATGTTTTAGTACTGTTAACTAGAATATTTGTATTCTATCTGTACAGCCAATTACAGTAGTCAGTATAGTCAGTGGTATTTAACTAGCAGATATTCGGTATAGTTAAAACAGTGGCTTGTAGCACAGCATACACAAAGCACAGTAAGTAGCGAGACTAGTACAGAAACATCCAATTACAGAGGTTTATCAATTGCAGTAAAGCTGTATATAATTTTACTTTGAGAAACATACCAGGCTGGAAAAAGGATAATTGTACTTTGCAGGTAGAGAACAATTTCCTGACAAGAATCCAATTTATATTAAAAAATTGGGCTACATTTTTATGTTTTGATTTTCCAGTGAAGGTGTAGGGAAAAAAAGAATACAGACTTGTTTTTTTCCTCATTATTTGGTGGTCCTTCCTTGAAACTTTCCAAACCAAAGCCATTTCTCACATCTGGTTGGAACACAGATCTTTAAGACATTCAAGTAATTCAAATCAGATGTAAAAATCTAAGCTACACTATATGAAATTCAAGAACGATATACTTCTTACAGGGTTAGACAAGTCTGCAGTATGGCACCTCTTTTAATCAATAACAGTCTCAGTTTCAGTTTATCTGTAAATATAATACTATAATTAAAAATGATCTACTGCATTAATTATTTCAATACCCAGTGTAGCAAATTACCAGGTTAGTGACACTTTACATTTAAAATGTTATTAGCAATTTCTTATCACTTTACATGGCAATATGGTCTGTATCAGCTTATAGTTCCAATGGAAAATATTGAAGATCACTAATATCAATAAGCACTTCCTTATCTCAGCCATTTGTAACTGCTTGTATTGACTTTCATTACATTACAGCAGTTCTGCTTATACCCAAATGGTAGTCATTAATTGCCACTAACTAAGGCACAACTATACATAATTTAAATTGTTTCCAATAAATGTTCAATTAATGTCTGTTATCTGCATTTAATTTCCATTGATTCCAGAAAGCTACTGTTGAGCTTAATTGCCACCATAATGAACACAGTTTACCGTAAGTGTCATTGGGTCTCCAGTAATACCACTGGACAGCTATAGGGACAAATTTCTCTCTTACTGTCAAGCAGTAGGGAGCAGTGCTACACAGAGATCACAGTGCAAATCAATGGCTAAAAACCCAAACAGCTGCAGCTGAAGTTGACCAAGAACAGTATTTACCTCAGCAACAAATGCATGCTTTTCTAGGATACCATTCCAGATGGCTAGAAAATATTCTAGAGGCTTCCTTAGGCTTAGGATGTGAAAATAAAAGGGAATTACAACAGACTGTTGAAAGCAACACAGCATTCTGGCTTGAAGTCTTTTCCACTTGGGTTAAAAAATTATATCTGACAAAGAGTTCTAGACTAACAGAAAAATCGGTGCAACTTGTTTAATCCTTCTTTTCTTTTCTTTTTCATTTTATTATAATTTTGTCCATACAAATACTTTGGCTGACCAAGGACTGTGAAGAAAATAAAACAAACCCTTATTTTTAGGACTGCTTCAGATATTTTTGGATAATACAGGTTCATAGCAACACCTTCAAGTAACTCATTGAGATTGGATCATTTTAACATATTGTTAGGTATTTTACATAAAAATCAGTTACATTTAGACTCTCAGAAACTGCCAATTCATGAGAAAAAAAGCAGTGGCTTAAGAGTGATCTTGTCTAATGTTCCTTTAGAAGAGCAAAACAAAAGAATCAACTTGCTGAAAATTAAATGTTACTACATTTTCAGAATGACATTTCCAATTTAGCACTGCAAATATTTTTTTCTTATTTTCTGTCCTATTTCAAAGTGAGATCTAGATGAAATACTTAGCTTTTATTCAAACAAATCACTTGATTGACCAACATCATCTTATTCATAATCATGCTTTGTAATTGCTTTCTGTATTCTTTTATTGCTTTCATTAGGACTGGAAGTAAAACTCACCCCTAAAATATTCCCTGAGATGAAAAATCTGTCTCTCAATGTGCTTCAGTAAATTAGAATATTTTTTCATTATCTTCACTTTCTGAATATGTTCATAGTCTTATCCAAAGTAGATGTTATTAAAATAGACCAGTTTTAAGTTACTAAAAGCAGAGCTTTACTGTCAAGAAATTTGTCTCAGAAGGGAAGGATTGCTGCCTTTTAGCTATGAGTACTGTTTAGGTCTGTCCTACCAGTCAACATGGACCTCCTGTACAAAAGTTGCCACACATCCCACATTTTAGTATGGTCAAACCTCTTGTCTGCAATGAAATGACAGTAGAGTATGTCTTTTCCTATGTTTTTATTACAGTCTACTGTTCCTTAATAGTTCTGCATTTGCTTAGAAAATACAGCACATGTAGGCTGGAGAGGCACAAATTACCATTAGATCTAGGATCTATAAATTTGAAGACAATCCTGGTAGGTGCTTATAGTGAACTGTTATTCTATTGTAGTGGATGTTCATCACTTATCACCAATTTCTCATCACAGGAAAACGTATGACTATCTCCACCGTCCCATTTCTGCCCTCTTGTACCTACGCTGCTCACCAGAGAAACAGGGATCTTGTAGACTTGCCAATCCTACTGTCCTGTAGACCTAAAATCTATAGTGTCAGGACATTCTTTGAGGTTAGAGAGAAATCCAGATTGAAAACCCAGATTTTTCAGGCTTGTAACAGTTGTAACATGGCTAATACACAATCAGGATATGCTCCCCATATAGCAGCCACCACAGGGCACCCAGTCCAGTCCCTGCATGGGGACTCTGAATGGACCTCCGAATTCCACAAGTTCACCTTAGGCAAGAGCATGAGCTGCCATGGCATTAGGTACAGGGTGGTGCTTGGGGGTGGGGGGAATTCCAAAACAAATTCCTGCCCTTCTTTCCAGTTTATGAGAGGGAGTTCTTGGGGTGGAGTAAATTAAACAAAGGAAATAGCATTAACAAATCAGTGCAATTTTTCTGTATATCTCTTCTGAGGCAAGAAAAGGTGACCTCTTTTGGATCATACTGTGAAGTTTGGAGCGTAAAAAGAAGGACAGGTTTTAAAGACTGAGAATTCTGTTTTGTAAAATACCTTGACACCAGTATTTTGGGAAAAAAAAAAAAAATGTAAACTCAAACAGATGTCTTACCAAATGGCTAAAACCAAAGCTTCAGGGCAACATTTTACCCTGAAACTACATGGCAACCGGAAGAGCTTGCAGTAGGCAGACAATTGCCACATCTCTACTATTACACTACAAAGAGAGAAAAGTGGAGAGAAGTCTTCTTTTTCCTTTGAGAAAGGTCACAATATCTCAGTTATTGGCTTCCCTGTTGCCTCTTCACATCACAGAAAAGCTACACTGCCTTGTTTCTACTGATTAGTTCCTCATCCTCCTAGGAAAAAAAAGGAAAGGAAAAAAAAAAAAAAAAAAAAAAGGAAAAAAAAAGGCAGAGAGGACAGAGAGGAATGAAGAAGGGACAAGCAAAGGGCTGAACAAACCAATGAACAAATTAACTCATTTGTTTTGCGGGTGGAAACACAGTCTAAGAAGCAATGCTCCATCTGCACCCCAGAGGAAGTTCAGCTCTGCTGTGCCTTAGAGCACATCGCTGCAGCCAGGTCAAGAGGTGACAAAGTCTTGGGCAGTAGTTAAAAACTTTGCATCTGAAACAAAAGTGGCACCTCTAAGAACCAAACCCAAATGTTGAGGGTAATGGGCTACAGGTTAAGGGACAGAGCATCCAGGAATTGCTGAGCCTCTCAGGCAGCCCTGAAATGCAAACCAGCATAACAAGGAGCTTATGCACATCCTGTAGAGGACTGATACTGTAAAGAGCTGATGCAAAGAACTGAACAAAGGAAACCATTTTGCAATGCACAAAAAAAAAGGAGGAATTTTATTGGTCTTAGAGAACTTATCTTCTGAAACCTTATCTATTAACTATTTACACAGACATCAGTGGTGACAGATATTATCTGCGCTTCCTTTTGATTCCTTCCCTTTCATGCCAACATTACCTGGTCTAAGCCTCTCCAGCTAGCCCACTGACAGCAAGACTCTTGATCTTCCTATCCATTCATGCCTCCTATTGCTGCTTCTTTTTTTTTTTTTTGTGGGCCAGATGTAGTCTCAACCCACAGCCATGTTTTAGTCCAAGCTCCTCAATGGAAACCTCTTCTCATAATATCAAACATTAACCAGCTTCTCTTCCATGAGCAAGATTTAGAGATTCACGTGTCCTTCATATGCAACAAAAATGAGAATTTCACTCTTTTTTTCCCCAACAGTACAGGTGAGGCTGTCCTCATCCACAGTTAGAAAGCATGCAGAAGAGACTGTTAAAGACAAGCAGAACAAAATGTGTGCAAAATATGACAGATATTAAAGGAAAGTCATCTGGATGCCACAGTTGCCATGTGCTCCAGTTGGTGAAGCTCATCCTGTGCTCTGACATTACAGGAAAGCACTTGTCTTAAGATCCACTTCCTTGTGCAAGTTACCAAAGTTAAGCTGAATGCTGTTCAGTATGCCACTTCCCAACTGTAATAGCAACAGAGAACTGTTGCTGTCAAGAGCCAGAACTGTATTCACATACATATATTTTTTGCCTAATTAAAACAAAAGCAAAGTTTTGGAAGTAGGTCATATAAGGAAAGAAGTGGTAGTCTCCAAACTCAGCTGCAGAGAAGTTTATCCTTCCTCAGAATAATGCTGCAAATAGCTTCGTATAGACACCCACCATGAGAGCAAACAGTTATTCCTGTCTCCAAGTTGAAAAGAGGCAGCATAACATGCATAGCATCTAGTGCTTGCATGTCTTGAGCCTAATTTCCCAAATAATTTAAATTGAAATCACAGGCTGCAAACAATGTTTTGTCACACTGCACCAGATAAGGACGTAATTGTTTTTCTCTTCCCATGCAAGAGTTTCCCTGTTCCTTTGGATATTCAGATTGCCACCATACAAATAATTTTGCTCTTCAGCCTCCTGAGATTTAAAACCTCACCAGTTTGACCTTCATTGATAAAATCTCCTGATTTTCCAGGCTCTGGAGCCTGGAAGCAAAAAAAAAATGAGGATTAGTTAAGGACTGTGGCCGGCTCATGAACATTTGTTAGCTCCTCCAATGCCACAGCTCATGCTGTTTTCCTTTCACACAAATTACCCTGGAAGCCCTGCCCGATGGGGCAGGTGCTCATAGGAGATAAGCAGCAGTATGAAAAGTTTGGGAATTAATCCCATTGTGCAATAAACTTGACATCTAATCTACTACTTAGATTTGTAACACACCCAGTAGAGTTTAACTAATTTGCCATTGCACTGTTAAACAGCCTTTGTGGTCCATGTATCCTTCCCAACGCTTTTCAGCAGTACTGTAGAAAGACCCATTTTACTGTAAGTAAAGGTGCTCCACATGCATTTTCCTACATGTTTTTCAGTTTTGCATGTGCAGATTTTCACTCAGTCCTGGACAACAAACTCAGATGACAGTGGCATGGAGATCCCTTTTCCAGTGGGATCTTTTTTCTGGTGGGCAGCTTTTGCGGGGATTTGGACATGGACTTGGTTTCTAGCCACACAGCTTTATCAGGCCTCAGGTGCTTTTGAGCATGTGCAAGACTTCAAAACTTGTATACCTTAAATCTGGAAAAAAGATCATACGATCCTTAAGTACCTTTGGGGCTAAGCATCAGTTGAGCAAGGGGTTTCAGGGCTTAATTTCAGGTTAAAGGCATAGTACTTGAATTTAACTTCTGTACCAATTTAGATTCCTAAATATTTTCTAACCTAGTCACTAACCCTTAGTCACTAAGGCATCTGAATGAGTGGCAGAGATTAAAATAACCACCTTTGATAATTCCCTTAAATTCCTAAATTAAAAGCACTCCTAAGAGATACATAAATGGTTTGCCTGTTTCACACAGACCAGAAAATCAGGACCAAAGTCCAAGAAAAAATGACATATCAAAACATCAGCTGAAACAGAAGGTTCCAGCTGTTTCAAATGCCACTAAACCACAATGATTATTGCTAACATAAATAAAGCAAAATCTTAATCCAACGTTATCAAGGAGTGACTAACCATATTTCTCTGTTCTTCTGGTAGTTTTATGAGAGAGTACATTTTCATAAGAAAAGAGAAGGATGGCATATAAGCTGCCACTTTCTGTTGTAGTATATAAAACCACAAACACCTACAAATGCACCTAACAAATAATTGAACTTAATCAGTTCATATTCAGCAGAAAAAAAAGAAGAAAAAAAGAAAAAAAAAAGCTGTCAAACCAAAGTCTAAATTATGTCCTTGATAACTGGCTTGGATTTTGTTGTTGTTGTTGTTGTTTTTTGTTGTTATTGTTTTTTGATTAGACGATGTCACTTCCTTGTGAGCACCACAAATTATAACAGTTGCAAGACCTTTATGGTTGCTAAAACCAAAAGAATGGTTGGAATTTTTTGAAAATCTTCACAGTTTCAATAGTCACTTCAGACCGACATTTTGTATATTAAAAGCTATCTTTAAAAACTAAATAGGTGATACAGCATTCCAGAATCTGGCAAGACAGGGAAAAAAAAAAAAATCAAAGCCTGCAAATGCCAACCCATTGCACTTTTGCTACACTTTATGATTGTGGTGAATGGTTTGGGTCAGTTCATTTGCAGACTCCTGGCTCCCTTAATTCCAGTAAGAAAAATGCCAATAACGTTTCTAAAATAAACCCAGCATCTCGTCCCTTCTATTTAGGGTAGCTCTTCTTCTGTCCAACCACATCTCCAAGCACAATGAGAATTCTCTTCTACCACCTCAGTAAACTTCCCTTCACTGTTGGTAAAAGTGCCTTTTTTCCATTGCTGGCATCAAGAGAATTTTCAAGATGTGTTCCATGAGTCATTTTTTTGCTACCCAAGTTAAACCGATCACACAAAGTTCCCCTTTCTTTTTTTTCCTCATTGCCCCACTATCCTGCTACTCTCCAAAATGTTCTCTGAGAACCCTAATTCTAGCTCCTTACAATACAAGGGAGAGGATCGCTGAAGTTTGACACTGATTTAAATGTTACTGTAACTCCTTGGCTTTCCAAAAAGACTCCTTACTAATGACTAAAGGAAAATATTTTTAAGGACACCACAGAATGCCTGCAGCAAGTCATGACACAGGGAAACCTGAGCTATCTGGAAGTGAGTCCTTTCTCATCGGAGCAATGGAGCCACAACAGGAGGACTGTTCAGGTCCAGGAGTGTGCTGCCTGGATAAAGATGATCTTCTGGGATCCAGTGTCTTATCTGTTCATGGCAGTTAATGATTAGTATTTTGGACAACAGGAATTTTCACAAGGACTTGTGCTTCTACCTCTTAAGAGATTGT
Source organism: Aythya marila (assembly GCF_965140915.1). Lineage (NCBI taxonomy): Eukaryota > Metazoa > Chordata > Aves > Anseriformes > Anatidae > Aythya > Aythya marila. Next base: position 47,207,367 of record NC_139046.1, read on the forward strand.
TTTAAATCTCTTGCCTCTAGATAAGTATTCTGGTGTTTCTCTGTGATGTTTGTGTTGCTCCAGTAGCTACGAGGTCCTTGGCACTGGAATAGACATAACAGGGTGCAAAGATTTGAAAACCAAAGATGATTTTTTTTTACTGGACCTGACAAGGGATTTAGGATTACATGTTTCCACCTGAGAAGTGAAGATGTCAAAGCACGGACACAGGTGCGGATGTAGAGTCTCCATTCTTGGAGATATTCACAAGCCATACAGACATATCCTGGGCAATGTGCTCTGGGTGACCTTGCTCGAAAAGGTGGATTGGACAAGATGACCTCCAGAGGTCCCTTTCAACCTCAACCATTCTGTGATTCTGTGAGAAATACCAAACCTGTACTAATTGTTAAAAAAAAAAAAAAAGCAAAGCTAAATAGATTCATGGGATTGGATAAGACATACCTACTTGGTTCTCTGGAATGGAAGGACACACCACTAATGGTTCCAGATTTACAAATCAAGTTCCTACCTGCTCAGGTAGTGGTAGAAGAGGTATTCAAAGACCAGAGTAATGAACACAACTGGAGTGAATGGAAGTTGAGTAAAAAGAAGAAAAGAGGTTCCAGTAGCTCCATCAGTACTTGTCCAGTATAAAATTACTGCTCTGGACACCCATGCTGATTAATCTTTCCACTAATATGAGCTGTCTGGTAGATTCACTGCTCAGATGTTCAGTCCTTTCGCATAAAGGGCCAGGTGAACAGCTGGAACACACAATCTCTATTTCACCTTGGTAAAATACAATCTCTTGACATCATTTAATTAGTGTATTTCACTCTTTTCCTATTGCAAACAGCCCATGTGTTTATGTTCGAATGACAAGATAATAGAGAAAAATGTCTCCTATAATTGTTCTACAAACTATATTGTTCTTTAATATGAACACAACAATAAAGTTGTGTTCATAAACTTACTGTTACCAATATAAATAATTACAAAACCATAAAAAATATAAATGCACGCAGTAACCAGAAGTATAAACCCACCACTACTAAATAGCACTTCATAACTGTGGCTCTGAATTATTACTCCTTCACCAACACAGCCACAGTATCCGACTTCATAAAATCCTCCTCTCTACAAATTAAATGAATTGGATAATTAAAAAAGCCTATGTTTAGTCCACAAAGTGAAACCACCATCACTGTAGCATGAAAACGAACCCACATTTTTAAAAAACAATAACATATAATTCCCTGGCAGGCATGATCCATACCTACTTGTTCTCTATCCATTTGAAGCTGTGGGCAGCTGCTTTGCTCTTCATGATAGCCTCAGAAGTGCTGCCAACAACTTCAAGTCTAGATTAGAAAATCTTAGGGCTGGGACTTTGGCTTCCTACCTATCTGCAAGACACTTCATTGTGAACAGTAAATAGAGAACTACAGACTGAGAGTAGAAGGCTTGGTATAAAAGGCATGGCACAGGCCATGTGTGCATGCAGGTCTTGCACGAGGACCTGCCTGGCAGGGCTGGTAACAGACTCAGAATAGGATGGCAGCAGCTGCTCACAGCTGTCTTTTTACTACAGCATCTCCTGCCACCATGGGGAGAGGAGTGCGCCGCAGTGGAGCGGCAGCTGTGCTTGTCCCTGCAGGTCTGGCAGAGGCGGAGATAACCAAAATTGCAGGCCTGATCCCGCAGAGGTCACACATACCCTACACCCCACTCTGCTAGCCTAGAGAAAGGAGGCAAAGAGCAGGAATGCAATTAAAACACAAGGTGTGTGATTCATGCAGGGGGTTGCGTGTGAGTGTTCATATGCCCGTGAGGTTTAAGCAGAGCCGCCACATCCCCATGGGCAGGCAGAGCCCATGCGTGCACACAAAATACTCTCTGGTAGAAAGCAAAGGAGAGGAAGGGGAGAGAAGACATCCCTTTCCCCTTCCATCCTGCCAAGCCTTGCATCACCTTGCTGCTGCCAGCCTCCCTTCTCGTCTGCCCAGCCCAGGGCAGATGTTACGGTGAGGCCATGCCCTGCCCGCAGCGCTGCCTGCCTGGGGATTGCCTCGGGGCTCCCTCTGCTCCCAGCAGCACAGTCGCTCCCACCGCTGTAGCTGAAGACAGATCTTTGCCTCTGTGTTTTCCTACCTTGTGCCAAGAGACACCTATTATAACCCCTAAAATATGTTGGCTGTACTGTGCTGCCTGATTACCTTCACATCACATTAGCCCTATAAATAGGGGAAAAATACACCTAGATAGATGATGTCAGAGAATTCCACATGTATGTTTTATTCCGAACAGCGTCTCCAGAACAGTTGCTGACACTTTGCCAGTTGCATTTGACTTGTAATATTTCAGCATTTGCCAGCAGGACTTTGTGCACTGTATGCAGATGGCCGGGTGTTATTATCCCTCCACCCACATGCCTGAGTCCAGTAACAGTCCTGCTCCTGGCAAAATTCAATCTTCTCTCATCTCTCATCCCATGCTCATCGTTGTATTATTTTTTAATTAATCTATGGTTAACTGAAGCTCCCTCCATAAGTCAATGATTTCCTTTCAATTCTTGTTAAAGATTTTTCATTTTCATAAACTTGCAGCATGTTGCTCAGAATCCACTAACAGCACACTTTCCTCTCATTATCAAATCAACAAGAAATGGACTCAATGAAGCACAAAGAACAGAAACACGGCACTGACAACCTCCAGGCCCTTCTATCTGCTCCAGACAATCATCTGTCAGACGCACTGCAAGTGAAAACATCTTTTACCACCTTGAAAGCCACAAGGCTAGATCCAATCTTGGTGCAAAGTGCCATACTTCCAATCTGGGACACAAGCAAGATGTCCTGATTTACCCCAGCTATATAGTTGATGGTTCCTATTCTCTAGCTAAGGAAACAGCTGCTGGTAAAACTGCCGCTCAAACAGGAATTGTAGGATTTTTCTGTGACTGAATGTATTTCTAAACACAAGTTTTCCATCCTTTTTTTTTTTTTTTTTTTTTTTTTGGCAAGCAGTAATACTGAAGTCAGTTCTTCAGGGGAAGCTGGCATTGAGGACTCCTGCTTGCGCTTCTGTGCGCCACAGTGCTCAGCATGTCTTAGCACTGTTACTTAGTAAAGCTCTGATCACACTGTGGTTCAGTTTACAAGTCTTTGGCAAACTGAAAACAGTCTTAAAAATCCCAAGATTTTCTGATCATGTTTGCTTTAAAAAGAGATGAATAGATTACACAAAACAGAGTGATGAGCATGCCTACTTACTCTTGTCGGTGGCATGAGAAGAAAATCACTATTTAGTCAATGGAAGAAGATTCAGGACATAATGGATTTTTAGCTAGTTCATCAGAGTGACCATGTGCACAGCAAGATCTGTGAGCTGCACACTCTAGTACTAGGTCCAATTAAATATAGGATCCTTTATGGCTTAAACCCATGCTCATTATGCACATGTATTACATTAAACCTTTTCTTCCCCCTTTTCTCCAGTTACCCTTCTGTGCATTTTGGTCTAAATTTTCAGAAAATTGCATGCCCAGTTCCTACAATTATGCATGTAATCAATTAACTATTTATGTCTACAACAACTGTGACCAGGTATGCAAATCGCCAAGCGGCTTTTGCCATTTTTCAATAATTTAGACCTTTGTCATTTATTCATCCACTTTTGTTTGAAACAGTAAGTTCATGGAAATTTAGCTCATTTGAAACATATGCGTAGATCCATATGAACTGCCCAAAAGCATCACAAAGAGAAAGGATAACCTTGTTGTTAAGGCAGGAGAGCGCGAAATCTGGTTTCCATTCCGAGTTCTGCCACACATTTCCTGTGTAACCTTGGGCAAGTCATGAACTGTAACCTATCTAAGTGTGGCTGACCTACATGTAAAGCAGACAGAGCAATCCTTACTTCACAGGGTTATTGAGATGTTTCATTTGTTAGTGCATATGAAAAACATTGAAACAAGTAAGTGGAAGGTGCTACAGAAGTATAAACTATCATTAAGGATATTAAATATGTGACAGTAACAAACATGAGACGTGATCAGGACTCAATCGTAAAACAGTGGGTAAAGGGGCAAACGTGGCCATTGAGAATGGAGCAAAGAAAATGGCAAACAAATTCAAGTTAGAACATGAATGAGAACCAAACAGTAATGGTGAGCATGAGCAGGCATGTGAGTAATTAACCTTTATACTGCAATTTTTACTGTCCTACTTGGTCTTGCCCTTTTACAAAAGCCTGCAGTGTCCGAAGACATTTGAGAAGCACTGAGCTAGTTAATTCGGCACTGACCACCTCACGGTCTGTTTGATCAGCATGAATTGTTCTTCATTAATCAGGATAATTCTGACAGTGATATTCATGCCATGTATTGGCCAAAAGCTGGTGGAGAGCATTGTGGTGTTAAACTGACTAGCATAGCCGTGCTCAGTTATAGGAAAATACGCCCTCTTTGTTTCCTTATTCACCAGAACAACTATAAAGTCAATTCTGTTGCTGTGGTTCCTTTCTTATTTTTAGATAAAATGCAGTTAGATTTGCACATCACTTCACTAAATGCTTGGGGTATGGCCTTGTGGGACCCATATAAATCATGACATATTCCATGAGAATACATCTCCTTTTAAAAATTACCTCATTTTGTAGCTGACCTATATATGGCACTCACACTCACATTAGGAGTCTAGAGTAGACTGATTGCAGTATCTGGCCCAAATTTATGACCTAATACAGCAAAATGCTCTGTATCCCTCAGATCCAACTGGGATAAAATGTTACATGTTGGGCCCCATGTAGCCAGTTTCCATTTTGATTAACAAAACCTCTCCTAGGGAGAAATGAAACAAAGCTTTTGACAAAATATTGAAGATTGTATCGCTTTACCTTGGTAAAACACTTTGATGAGTCTTCATTTCATGGTGATACTGTCTAGGAGGATTTGAAAATGAGAGTTAAAACCAAACATGGAATGAGTGAAGAAAATTCTAGTACTTTAGGGTTTTCTGAGCTTCAGGCAAATGTTTTAAAGTATGCCTTGATTTGTACCTCTAAAGTGATTGTCATCCTGTGAGTCTGTACATTCAATCTGCAACTGGAAAAGCAAGCCCCCTGGCAGTATGCTTCAATCTGCTATCGAGGGCTTTGTACTTCCAACATAGCGCATTTAGGTGTCCACAAACAAAGTTTGAGAAGCACTGCTCTATAGAAAGTGCCCAGAGGTTCTGGAAAGTATGCTATCTGTGAAACTTAGCTGAGGAGCTCATCAGCAAGAGCTGACTACCAGCAGCATTACATTCTGCTTGCCCACTACAGTCCTTGCCTTCCAACAGGTTGCTTTCTGCCCCAAAAATTTCATGAATGACCCGAGAGGACCCAGCTAACCTAGACAAGCTTTCACGTGAACTCTTCTCCATGTTTAGCATAGTTGTTTCTCTTAGTTCATTATTTAGGCAGCTCAAACCACAGCACCTCTCTGACATGTCCAGGTTGGGCACTGGGGACCGTAGGGAAACCACTGCACCAGGCTGCGATTTGCCTGGTGTGCTCCTGGGGCTGTGGGAAGGGGGCAGCGGAGCCTCCCCCTTCATCGTGGCCACCTCCTGCGCTGCTGTGCTCCTTTGCATCAGCAGAAAAGCCACCCATTAACAATTCCAATTAACAGCATGCAAATAACAAGAGATTGGTCTGATGAGCTGCTGTGACCTTCTGCAGTGCGTCAGCCCTCTGCATTCCCTGGAATTCATCCCTACCTGACCTGGGCCATATCTTTTGGAAAAAGATATAATCTTGATTTAAAATTTTCCAATGAAGGAAAACAGACTATAAACTTTGGGAGATTGTTTCAATGGCTAATTAAACTCAATTAAAAAATCAATGAAGATCACAAGGGAGCTTCACGGGGGTCCTTAAAGGCTACAGAGAAAGAGCACAGTTTACCATTTTTATATGTTAATTGCACCTGTGTTAAGTGGATTTTTTTTTTTATCACTGATTGCAATACAAAAGCACACTGACTATAGGTATTTGGCCAGCAGATTGATTAAATGAGTTACTATTCCTTTACATGTGAAGTGTTTATTAAATCTATTAGACTTTACCTGAAAAAAAATGAGATATTAGGTGTGTAGAGTGGGAGCAGTTTCACCACACTTTAGCTGGTCTTCATTATATCTGAGCTAGTCAATGGAAAAAAAATGGGCACTTCTAGAGCATGATTCATTTGATCTGAGGCATACACCTACCTTACATTTAGACAGATGTATTGTATTTGTAGTATGTATGGCAGTTAAGAAAACATGAGCTCCAGCCCTAATTCTGAGCAGCCAGGAAAAGGCCAGATGACACAGTTCTACCTGATGGAAAATGATCTGTGAACAGCAGGGTGGAGGGAGGGGGTCTTCAGCTCAAATCCACAGAGTCACCCCTGCCATTGCTGGCCCCTAGAGTGCTGCAGAGAAATGCCCTGGAGCTGTCTCACTGCTTGTAAGTGCTGACCCCAGAAAGGATGTCAGCTGTTACTTACTATTGGCACTGAGGTCCCGGCATCCATAATTCCATCACTTTAGGGATTTTACTCAGTACCAACTGTAGTCTAGTCCCACTGATTGCATGTAAATTAGGTAGTCCTGGAGTTGGAAAGGATCTTATGATTTAGATGGACCCGAAAAGAGTCAAATGTATGTGCTCTGTGATGTGAACCAAAGCACAACAAGGGGAACAACAGGGAAATTCACTTCAGAAGCATACTCCAGGGCTGTACAGCAGTGTCACTGTAGGGACAACCCAAACATTTATCCTTCATGACAAAAAAGTTGTGTGGATCTGTGCTCAGCACCTGGGGCAAACCTCTATTAGTAGTCATTATCTTCTCCATCCCAGCCCATAGTCTGAGACACTCGGTTACACATTCCCAGAGCCAGATAAAGTACTCTGCTCCTTTTTTTATCTTGGGATGTGTGGTTGCTGACTTCTGTTAACTACAGCTAGTATGTTCAGAACCACAATGCTCACCAGCTTTGGACAAAAGTGCCTGGGGAGCAGGCATTTGCCTGGGTTTCAAACTATGCTTTAGCTACTGCATTTTGAGCAAACATTTAATTATCTGTGTTTCTTTCTAACCTGAATCCCTGATTAAGTTTACAGATCAGATTGGCTTGGTCAAAAACAGATGTCCAGAAAATGTAGGCATTGTAATCTTTTCTCTTTCTTCATACAAATTCTCTGCTTCAGCACTGCAGAAATACCCAATTCCCTTTCTGCTTGGGCTTTTGCAAACCTACAGGCTTTAAAAGCATTTGTCACTTTACAGTTTGATCTTGAGTAGAATTTCTTCCATCACTAGGGGAGATGACTGGGAATAAAGTTCCCTAAACTGCAAGTTCCTTAGAGAAAAGCTCCATCTTTCATTCTTCCCTAAGTGTTGTTTTCATCTACAGGTTCTATAGAGTTAATTGTAATAAAACAGAGTTACAAAGGTGGAAACTTAAGAGGTCAGATGAGAAACACAGCTTTCATCAATGTCTGGGGTCATCACTGGAATGCAAGAAGATCATTTCATTTGTAGGAGACTCGGTAATTGTAGGAGGAATATCATCTACCCCCCTTCTCTACCCTCTGAAGAAATTATCTAATAGTTTCCAATCAAGATAGCTTTTAAGAGGATTTGGTTTTGATTGAGTCATCATCTCAGAATACGGAAAAATATTTTATTCTTAAATTGTAATTTTCATTAGTCATCTAATGCCAACTGAAATTCACACTGTTCCTCAACCAACATATGCTTCTTATATTTTCTCTCTCTTTGATATACGTCTAATCAAATAAATAGGCAAAAATAATAATTTGCTGTACTTTTAACACAAGATCCAAAAAGTTCCCTAAGAGAAGCTGGATTTAATTTCCAGACAGGGAAGCTGAGGCAGAGGGAGCTCTAGGGCTTTGCTTGGGATCACACAAGAGGCCAGCAATTGACCCGGGAATAAAATCCGAGTGTGCTGGTTAATTTCTTCATGCAGTCCCCTAACCAATACTACCACCCCAATCCCTTCTCTCTACAGCCATATCTGATTTCTACACGTTGGGGAAGTGTAATTTTGGTGCAAGGTTGCAAAGCAAAGCAAGTCATCTTTCCTGAACCCACTGAATTTAGGAGCTCTGCACTATTTCGCTGCTAAGTGCGTGGTGTGTTTATTCCACTTGTCAGTTCCTGCCACGGAAACAGTTCTCTGATGAACCTCGGTGCCTGTGATGTCAGCTGTCAAAAGACCAGGCCGTTGCAAAGACAAAGAATGTGGTTTAACATGGCAAAAACGTTCAGCTCTTTGTGTGACAAACCCAACCGAGGGAGATTGTCTTCCCTCACCAGGCTTTTCAAGAGCCGGCGGTGTGGCAGCAGGTATTTGTTAACATCTCTAAAGGGCGGCTCCTTGATGCACAGCTGCAAAGGTAGCATTCAGAGCACTTGGCTGACCCAAGCAGGAAGGGGCTGTTCCGTTTAACGAGGCCAAGGCCCAGCTACAAAGAAGTGATAATGGAGATGCCATTGACGACAGGGATACTTGCAGAAGCCACAGAGATTCCTCCTTTTGTCTCCAGACTGGTCACAATTCATTCACACGTAGCAACAATTGCCTAGTGCCTGAAGGAAATGCAGAGAGCTGAGTCTCAGGTAGCATGAACTAAGGATCTTTTTGTTCATGCAGAAGAGAAATATGCCCGTTGCAAGTCCAGATAGATAGCTGTTTGTTTTGTTCTGGATATTTTGGTTTTTGTTTAAATAGAATTGGGCAAATACTTTCTCTACTTCCTCCCACAAAAACGCCTTGGGATCTTTCTGCAGATCCCAGACATCAAGTTGTTGCCTTTTTCATTCGGTCTAAAAGACGTCTATATTTTTCTCCTCCCCAGTTAGATAATCTTTATTTTTCATTCATCTCAGGTCTAGCTGCGTCACTTTGACCTCTCTGTGAGGCCTGGGTAAATCCTGAAGATGCTGGGCCACAATTCTTAAGAAGGAAACTTCAAGTTCTTTCCGCTTCACTTCCCCTTCACATGTCTGAGGCAGTTAACGTTGCTGCCCCATAGTCTGCGTGGCAGGAGCTGTGTGCTAGCTGTGGCACCTATTGTCTGCATTTTTCCTCTCGTTAGTCTCCTTGACCTTTCATTGTCTTACTCCTGCAGTGTCAGGTCAGACTTAGTGTAGGTCTCCCTTCACTAAGGACCCCTTTCCTTTCGTGGATCACTAAGCAGGACAATTGCTCTATCCATCTTTTCAGGGCCTATTGTCGAGCCCCCCCTGAGCTGAGAAAGGTTTGATTCACTGGGAAACCATTTTGGTCAAAGGGAAGCCTGACTATGTGTCCTTTTAGGAACTCTGTCTTAATCACTGACTTTTTTATCTGGGATATGAAGAGGATTCAGGAGATCAAAAGGTTTGGGAGTACATGGGTTTGACCACATTTTTCCTAGAAAGAATGGGAAACCTCCACTGAAAAATGAGCTCCGTTACAATGGGCAAACAAGAAGGAAAGCCACATAGTGTTCCCAGAGCATTCTGAATCATCAGACCTTCAATAGCTTCCATAGAGAAGGGAAAAAGTAAACAGAAAATGTAAATGGAATGTAATAATTAATGGACCTGAAGAAACAGACTCATTTGATTTGCGCATAATTGGCGCCTTTTAAAAAAAGATAAGTCAAAAGAAATTGACAGAGCAGGTGGAGAAGACTGACGACTGAAGTTCAGTTTGGCTGAGCATGCCATGGACATGGATGTGGTTACTCAGAATTAGTAGCTTGCATCACCTTGATGAGTGTACACAAAACATTCAATGGCCCTCATGTTCTTCCAGGAGCAGGAAAAGTTACGGAGATCTTACTGGAGCACCACAGTGGATCTATGCTGGGTTTGAAGGTCCTGATTTTGTCACCAGGTATACATGTTCAGCCACATACATGCTAATGCTTTGAAAAGTTCTTCCTGCGTGGAAACCCTGACCATTATTTGCAATGACTGGGCCTTACAGAATACAATCATGAAATTTCACTTAATTTCCAAGGAAGTTAACCAGCAGCAAACATTCCCATTCAGGCAATTTCTTGAAGTACGGATGTAGGTGCCTCTTTAGGTACACAAAATAAAAGTGTTTGGTTCAAGGACTAAACAAAAACCAGGAAGAATGCAAACACTTTCTTTCCTGCAACCTAGCTAAAATCCTTTTACCTACTGCTATGCCAAAATGCTTTTTAAAATGAAAGTTGCACCCTTCCTTCAGCCAGCCCTTACCTCTGCACAGGGACAGCTCAGGCCTTTTCAGAAGGCAAAGCTGAATATTGCTGTGTAAGGTTACAGAAAGGAAGAGGGTGGGTGTTGGAATGGGAGGCAAGCAAAGGGAGGAACTTGGACAGAAAGTCTGGGAGAGCAAGACTTGTGTTCCTGTTATCAATAAAATGGAAGAAAAAAAAAAAAAAAAAGCAGAAGCCAGGACCTCAACTTTTCCCTTTGACCTAAGCAGAGTCAAGAGGGAGCCAGGCTACTTTGACTTTCTCCAGCCATCTACTTTACCTGGGTATTATCTGTATTTCTCCTTACTTTTTAATTCTTTTTAACATGAACAGATAAGGATTCTGCTTTGGAAAGCACCCCGATTTTGGCACGCTTGTGTTTAACAGATCTTTTCCTGAGTCAAATTAAAAGTCACCTGCACATAATGAGTGCCTATGAACTAGCTTTTGGATGAGGAGCCACAGCTGGCTTCAAACAAGGTCAAATTTTCAGATTAAACCTTTGTTCTCCAACAAGAAAGGGGGGAAATAAGCCTCAAAGAAAAAACAAATAAACAAAAACTAGAAAATTCAGATTAAAAGAAAAAATTATTTCCAGCTATGAAGTGGAGAAAGTGATAGTATCAACATCTCTGAAAAGTTTCAGGTAGAGATAAGTGTAGAATTGAATGAGATGAGAACCATCCCTGTTTGCTGTAATGAAATTTCTGAACCTGACATTTCTTGGTTGGAAAACAGACATAATCCTTGTGATATTTACATTAAGTATGACCAAGAGAACTATTTTTCTTGTTTGTTTACTGGCATATATTGTCACTGAAGGGCCAGAAATATCTACAATCATGTCTGTGCCACCTTAATTTTCCCCCTGCCATTTGACTTCCCAGTGTCAACTGATCACAATGTCAGCAGTGCCACTTTCTGTCAACACTATCAGGTAGAGGTGTCCAGGATATTAAATATGCTTGCATTTGTATACAAGAGGAAGGGAAAAAGTGATCCAAGCATTTCCTGGCCTGTAGAAACACCTGAATTGTGCTTCAGTGGAATTGCAGCTGACTTGTTGACAAAGTTCTGCATCAGAAGAGTCTTTAGCCCTGATCCTTAATGACACTAAGTATCTGTTTTCTATTAACAAGTGCCAAACTTATGAGGGGGAAAGAAGTGATCAGAGAATGAAAGCATTAGTGTAATTGCAGAGCTGGTGCAATCAGCAGAGCTGCAGTTTCAGAGCTCCCAAAGGCAGAGAGCAAGTGCCCTGGGATAGATTTCAGTTACGTCAGGGAAGTGCAATCTCATGCGGTTAGGCTCTTTTAGAAAACTGTTGAGTTTTGTGTACCCTTCAAGCTTGATAAAAAGGTTTTGCTGAATATGTCTAAGGATCTAACCATCATAGATTTGGAGTATGCAGAAAAGCCACCAACTTTCACCTGGTATTCTACTACAGAAGATAATTTCTCTCTACACATTTTTGGTTATATGACAGGAATCTGATCCAGAGCCTGGAACTGTGGTGTGTCTCACATGGTTAAAAAAGTTAGGTCAAAAAACATCCTAGAGGAAATATCTTGTAAAGAGTGTGACAGAGGAATGGTTTTCCTTGAATCTGGTGACTAACATTAAGGCTATTGATAGCGGTTTCCTTCTGTATCCACGTAGGAGGTTTGCCACCCATGCTAATGTTACTCCTTCAATTTACCCATCAGCAGAGCATTGTCCTAATTTGTCCACTTTGGGCAAAACCAACTAGATTATTTCAATCCAAGCCTGCATTACATGGCAGCCTACAGGGAAATCATGTCTACCTTTTCAAAAGGTCACGTGTGTCATGTTCCCTGCATTTTTTGAGAGATCCCATATTGCTTACTATTCTTTGAGTCTTAGAGCATAGCTTGGGTGGGCTGTCACTCTCCTTACCTGTGAAAGCAGCACATTGTCCCTACATATCCGCTAAACTCAGTGTTTCTTGATGAGCTGACTTTGGTAAAATTCAATTGATTATGGACTTCAGGAGAAATGAATTACCCTGATTGAGAATTAGATCAAGAATTTAATTTAGCACAGATAAGTTTCATGTGATTTGGAAATTCCCATACTGACTTCTCTGTCAGTAGATGGGTGGGGGCAGAACCTCCAGCAAACTAATGGTAAAAGCAGGAAGGTCACCTCGTCCATTAGCACATCTGGATCAGAAAGAGGATGATTTACTATCCCCACCCCAAACTCCCATTGAAATGAACAATCCCATTCCCTACAAAGGACTAGTGGCTCTGCTGCATATTTAACCAGAATGGTAATATGGGCAGTTGCATAGCTGAAGATCTAAGAGCTGTAATATGATTGAGCTAATTGCTTCCAGAGGGCAAGAAACAGAAAAATGCTGTAAAAAGGTATGCAATATTTGAAATTAAGGTTTTCCCTCAAATAATGCTGCTTATAGAGCTTTTAATGCCAGATGGAACACAAATTATTAACTGGCCTTTCTTGTAAGCATCCACGGTTTTTGTCTTTTGTTAAATCTTAATCTCTGTGTATTGGTTCATGCTAATAGCTTCTGCAGCAAAATGCAGTACATACAGGTGGGCAAAATGTCTGCACGTTCTGAGTAATCAGTTACAGTTCATTACTAGCTGTTGATGATGTATTTGACTTTGTAATTTTCTAATACTGAGACACTGAGTAATTACAAATCTGTATTAACATTTCTTCTGTAACAGCTTGATCAGTAGTTGGTTAAAGGAAAGATTCCCATTAACTTTAGTGGTCTATGAATCAAGCTCTTGATATATATAGAAGGCCCCTGAAAACAAAGTTTTATTTTTTAATGTATTGTCTCATTTGTTGAATAGCGTGGCTTACTGCCCAGTGTTATGGCTGTTCACAATGACTATTCTTCCCACCCATTCTCCTTCTCCTCCTTCCATTAATCAGTGATGGGTTGAATTCAAATGTTTTGGAAGTTCAGTCTGGTTTTGATGTGATGGTACATAAAAATATCTACAAAGTAGTTATTAGGGTGCTTGGTGTGGCTGCATTTGTCCTGGGGAAACCTCCCCCTCCTCTTTGAGAGCAGCAGCACATTTTGTGGGAAGGCTGGCAGCTCTACAAGGTCCTCTTTGAGGCGGGCTCCACTCCCTCTGCCCCAGTGGTATATCCATCATTTTTGGTTTTCCTTTCCAAAATGCTTTTCACAAAAGTCACTTCCTTGTTTCACATTACTCCATGCTTTGTGAATTCAGACTGGAACATGCTGTGAGCCAGATCCATATCTGGTGCAAATCAGCATCATCCTGCTGCTCTCAGTGGAGCTACAAAATTTGGTGTCCATGGACTCTCTAAGCAGACAAACAGTTTTGGTGGAGTGTAAATGGGTTCATGTGTTCTGGGACAAGATATTAGCAGGAACAGCAAATGGAAAATACCCATAATAAGGTGTTTAGCTTCACTAACCTTTTGGTTCTGCCCAACAAGATAGTTTTTGGATGAATTTTTGCTTTTGAGCCCTCTTAGAGTCCTCATATGGTCTATTTCTGGGTGCTAGAAACTGGTATGGAGCAAAAAAGGACTAGGCTGCTGACTCTGTGTAAGAGAGGTCAATGAGTATCATCATAAAATAAGCCTATATAAATGTATCCCTGGCACTCTCCCTTCCTTATATAACTGACCACCCTAAGCACCTTTTTCAGAAGCTGCTCAAAGTTTATTCAAGGATGCATTTGGTTAGACTTACAGTATTTGTCACTCGTTGGCCAAAACTGACATACGGGATTTCAATGTGCTGCTTTTAACGTGGTGACACTGCCTTTAATTTAGCATAAGTGATTATATATGTTTGACTGTCAAATCACTGTATGTAGTTTTTGTGGTTGGGGGCTTGTTTTATCAAAGAATTCCGCTGAACCTCTTCCAAACCAGAGCTCTCATGTGTATAATTATATTGTATTTTCATTATATAAACTTTATTTTTAAGACTGAAAACATATTAAATGATTATGGGAATGTGCATTCTATACAACACCACCGCGTACTTGTGGGAAGAGAAGTTTATAACATAAACCAAATGTTGTCATTAATATACAGGTACAATATGCATCCGTGTGACCTGTAAAACTCTACCAATGGAACAGAGGGATCTCAAAATACTTGCAATCGCACTTCAGAATGAAATAAAATCATAGTAACCTTATTTTGCAGTGAATAGCAGCTTGGTGATATTCAGTGGGAGTAGATGTCAAATATTCACAGCCTGCATTTGAACAGTAATTATGTAGACAAGTTAGGTGCTTCCAAAACACCTTTCAAAGTAGTACTTCATCAAACATTTATTACTTCTTTAATACATCTGCTAGGTGCTAGTACAGTGCTGTTAGAGATCCGTTTTAGCCCAGGACAACTATTTTGGTGTTTTGCCCTAAAATCTTTCACTGTGATTCTATCCTTAGTTTACTCTCATTGTGTTCTGTCACAATGTAATGAGGACCTAATTCCAGTTCAAATAGGTGCCACAGAGACCAGCATCTTAAGGGATCTGCAATACCATATTGGTTACAGCAGGATCCAAAACTATATCAAATAGCAAGGTCTGGGCAGAAGGCATAACTGTGTAAATTCTGAGTAAGTTGTCATTACTGTCATGTCTGCAGTACGTGCTCATTCACAGATTTGTTGTTGTCCTTGTTGTTATTATTATTATCCTCTTAACAAGGCTATTGAGTACTTTCCCTATGTTAAAAAACAGAACTGAAGCATCATGTAGTAAGGAGCTTCTCAAGAATATGCTCGTACACATATCCACATAATTCAGCGCTTGAATTCAGTTCTCCTTTTGTACCCTTACTCCACTGCCCTAAATAATAATATGTCCTTTATTTCTAATGTCTTTGATAGCCCCACAGGGAGTAATCCAGGTAGTTTATTTTCCTCTGCCTCAGTAACTTTTATTTGATTAACAGCGATTCTTTAAAAAACAACCTTCAAAGGAAAGAAAGGCTCTACAGGCTACTTTGTGAAAGCAAACCACTATATATATACATACATATATATTTATGTATGTATATATAGTGAATATCTTTTTCATATATAGGGAGATATGCACACATTCAACACACAGCAAACTAGAGAACACATCCATCATCAAACCAATCTGTGAGTCACCTCAGATAAACGCTAACTCTTTCAAGGCAATCCTATACAATAGATCAATAAACAATGTCTTCAGTTTGTGGCTGGGAATTTAGACCCAGTTATTTACAAGCTAAAAAATAGGTCAAGGAATAGTGGTGATAACTTGCCTTATCGTCAGGCAGTGTGCGCGTGTGACCATTGTCATCTGTAAACTCCTGACAAGCACGCTCACGCGGACGCCGATTCCTCTGTCGGGGCAACAGCACAGAAGTCACTGATGTTACAGTGCTGCAAACCTGAATGGAAGATCAGGGCCAGGATCTAAAAAAAGCTTTTGAAAATATGCATAACTGATACATTAAGATACAACAAACTTTTACAAAGAAAACAAATGCAGAAAAATACCTGAGTCAAATGAACACAGGGCTTCTCAATGGCCAGAGAAATCATCTGAAGGCAGTTTTGCAGACTCGATGTAGCAAATTCCTGCCGTGCATTCCCAAAGTCCCCAGCCTGAGTCACTCTGAGCTCGATTGCTCTCCAGGAGAGAGAGCTTGGAAGCTGATGAATCGCTGTTGAGCAGTATGTATGTTTTTATAATCTTCACTTTAAGGAATGCCCATTCAACATCTAAGCTAATGACCATCGGATAAGGGTGCAGATGGAATGTGGTTTCCACATTAGGAAACACACTGTGATGAATCTGTTCTTTAAGTGTGTTTATGTTTGAGGGACTTTGCATGCAGGCTATCTCCTCAATGGCATGTTAAACTCTGCTCTCCAAAGAGAAAAGTGCAAGAGATGAGGTAGAGGGGGGAGGAGAAGAATCCAAAAGGATGAAAAAGCTGCAAAACGCGTTTCTTTAGAAGCACTGAAGTCGAATCTGCAAGGTTTGAAGTGCCTTTCTTATTCAAAGGAAGAATATCAAACTGATAATTCACCACAAACAATTACATGTTGAGGGGTCTGAATGTGCAAAACTAGACACCATTTTCCAGTATCTGCACAATGAATGCTATTTGCCAGTATGTCCTGCGTTTGAACACTGAAATCTTTCAAAAAGCTTGCAAATAATTTTTGCAGAGTTTCAAAGCTCTATTAATTTTACACCATCTCCTTCCTTCTTTCCATATCTCCACGTGCACGCTGCATTGACACAAGCATTTTGCAGACCGACTACTGCAGTTTCCTACAGTTTCTAAAGCATGGAGACACTTGAGCTAGAAACTTATCTAATTTGAAGACAACACAGAATTATCCTCGGCTTTTCTCCCGGACTCGTGAACAAATTCCCCACTCCCAAAATAACTCGCAAGCTACCTTTCCCCCTCCTCGCACTTAAGTATTCCTCTGCACTTCCTGATTTTGGCAGGGATATTTCAGAAATAGCTATTACAATGATGTTTCCATTCCGAAAGAGGAAACACTGGGTGGGAGGAGTTATGAACGGAACAGAGGAAGCAAAGCTGTTTTCATGCCATCGCAGGCTGAACTTTTGCAGCAAATAGGTGGAAATGCATCTGGGTGTTGGGCCACCACAGCCCCGTCCTCGCCCAGCACCCGGCCAAACGCGAACCCGCACAAACCGAGGCGCGCGTGGCTCCTTGCATCACTCGGCACAGCTGACGCTGACAGGCAGCTCCGGACTGCTGAACAAAGTGAATGAAGCGAGGTCAGGAGGGAGCAGCAGCAGGCTTCCCTCCCTCCACCACGCACTGCTACATGAAAGGTGCTGCTGGGACGGCTCGCTAGTGCGGCTTTGTGTGCAGCAGTCATGCTGCAGAAGCTGCTCTGTCACATGTTTGTCAGCCATCCAAGATTTTAATTCTGAA
Source organism: Aythya marila (assembly GCF_965140915.1). Taxonomy (NCBI): domain Eukaryota; kingdom Metazoa; phylum Chordata; class Aves; order Anseriformes; family Anatidae; genus Aythya; species Aythya marila. Next base: position 47,224,601 of record NC_139046.1, read on the forward strand.
CTTTTCCATGAAACCAATAGCTATATTTTCTGGCTCTGGCCCGCTCTAGTGCTTGGCCAGGGCTATGGGAATGAAATGTCAAAGCAGCCTGTCTATGAATTGAGATTGCTTTCATGCGTCTCCACCTGCTGGCTGGCATTTCACTAATTGCAATAGCCTGTAGAGATGACAGCGTGCTTTTCGAAGTAAAGAGCTTACGTGGAAAATGTAACTCAGTTTTACAAGAAGATGAGCAAATAAGCATGATAGGAGAGATTATTTACTAACTTGATAAAGAGCAATGTTCTGCGTCACCGGTAAAAGGTAGAAGGCCGCTGAGATTTTCAAGTCATGCCTTTGAACTTCTGAAGCCTCAGCTGAGAAGATAAGCACTAAGCGAGATTTTTGGAAGGAATTCATGAAGTGTGGAAACACTAGCATGTTATTTCACGACCAAAACCAGATGCTAAGGATGCTAACGTGCTCTCATTGACACAGTGAAAGAGGGAAATTATTTGTTAATATCTGGAAGCATAAGTGTTCTGGGGCCCACAGCCTCGTTTCTGTGTGGTTAGGAAAGCAGTTACTTAGCAAATGCAGGCAGGCAGCTGTTTCAAATGGCGAGGAATAGAAATGATTAATGACTTCTGTGCTTTAAAGAAATGAACCCACAGGATTTCTTTCTTCTACTGTGCTGTCCCACTTGGCCATTTCTGTCATATGCCCTGGGACTTTTTTTGGAAGTTTTCAATGGTCTGACTTGAACTACTCTTTAGAAACTTACTGGACCAGATCTGGAGCCAGACAGATGCCAGCTGTGGATCTGATCCATTTGCACATACATTCACAGGCTCAGAGCACAGATTACCAACACTTGATATTCCATGAACTTTGTACTGCATCAGCAATAGTATATCTTGTTCTCAGATACTGCAGCGATGGGCAGTATTAAATCCTATTTAGGGTAGAATCAGCGTTACCATTTTCCTTTTTTAGCTGTGTTTTGTTCAGGATATATTATACAATGTAGAAGTCAAGGGGAATTCTCAGGAGATAAACCCATATGGGGAATGAACCCTTCCTCCGTTAGCAATCCATTCTGATTATTGATATTTTACCATCTTCTGTACTTCTAGCAACAGCTTCTTTTATCCTGGCAAAACTGCTGACTCTGTCATCTGTTTCTTGCCTGTGCTTTCATTTAGCTTCTTAGGCCTTCTATGCATGCTATCAGAAGGTGGAAAAGGTTAAAAAGAGGATGAGGAAGAGAAAGAGGAATATAAAGAAAAGAAAAAGGAAGGCTATACAAAACACAGATATTTTCACTGAATTGTTCACAGCAAATTGTTCATCCAATTTTATTAAGCAAGTATTTACTGAGGAGAGTGAAGTTCTCCTCTGTCTTGACTTTATGGAGTTATTTTGAATTTACTTGTGTACTAATGAGTACGTGATTTGATCCACTGGAAGTTCTTTTCCCATTTTTTCATGGTATGTTCAGGACTGCCAAAGCATGAAATATGAATGTTTGCTGTTCCAAAGTATTCCCCTATTTCAAAAGTGCTGTTCCATGTTACTAAGCATTGGGAACAGGATATTAACTACAGAAGGTGGTGAAGGTGCCCATTGCCTATCTGTATAATTAAGCCCCGTTAAGCACATTTATTGCATACCTAGACAAGCAACTTTCTTGGCAGTTCAGCATATCCAATTATTGTTAGCACTAGATATCTGACTAAATTACCTAGCGATGTGAACTCAAAACCATCAAGTAATTTAGAAGGTGTATGAGTTTAATACATCCTGAATACGTCTAATACCTTGGCTAAACACAGGCATTGAGCTAGAAAGAGTTCTCATAGATTACTTTAAGACACAGCGGGGCTGGAAGATGATATTTCCTTGTCTGCAAGTATATCGCTCTCAAGTCATCGTTTCAACACAGGAAGTTATCTGCTACCTGGGGCAACAATGTGCACTCGGACACAATCAGCCTGCTGTCTGATGATATTTAAGAATTAGCCACATAAGGGTTTCTTACAAAGTTGTCAAAAAGGCTCAACTGATTATTTTAACTAAGTCTATTTAAAATACCTGTATAAACTGATGTAAAATAAAAGTAACTTTTGCACATTTGCACTGCATGCTTCATTTACATCAGTTATTTCCCCTGTTCTAGGAATAAAGACCAGCTCAGATGAATAATGTTTCTTTTTGTGTATCTCTCTGTAGATCTCTGTCAGGTAGGCAGATGAATTAGCACTGATGCCACTCAAAGTTCACAACGTAAGGATGAGCTTTATACATGTTGGTGCAGAAAATCACATTTGGAGGTATAAATTCAGATCTCTGTTCAGTCCACTTTACTGAAAGAAGAAGCTGGTCCAATAGCATGAATCTTCTTTCAGAGGCTATTTTTGAAACTGATATCACTCGGGCAGGAAGTATGAATGTATGTATGTGTGTGTGCATTTCTGTGCTGCTGAACACCACATGAGGGCCGGATCTATTTTCTTAAGTCAGTTCTTACTCCTGGTCTTGTACTTGCAAAACACTTCCTGAAAAACTCTACCTAGTAAACCTACAGGGTACAGCAAGAAGTATTGAGGTTTTATTTCCACCTGGACCGTCTAGTTGATGTGCATATGGATTATTTTCTTCCTCTCTTGTTTTCTGACCCTTTTTATCTTTCAGACCAGTGCATCACTGAAGCATTTAGCATCTGCTCTTATTTGACACTGTCTCAGTTAACACAGCGTTTTACTGTCATGTTATAAATTCTTTAAAAATAGTCCCCAGTGAAAGATCCCTTTGTACTGTAATAGAGTATTTCTGCATGAAAGAGTATAAAAAAAAAAATGCTGTGAATTTTGTATGGCTTTCCAAAGTGTATCAATGCTGAGCAGAATGTGAGGTGGGTGAAGAGTCCTTTGCATCATTTGCAAATACACCAGTTGGTGTTCTCAGGCCTGGCAATTGCACTCCAAGTGAAGAAATACTGATTATGAACCTTTCGCTGTGAGTACTCTGATTAGTGTTTCTGTTTTGGCAAGAAAATTATTGCCTGCAAATCCTTTGCCAGTCTCTGAGTATAACGAACTATTACTAGGGAAAATAAAAGTCAGTGGGAAACTGATTGTCTGAGAGGCAATTCGGAAGTGTCTGGTGAGCTGTGCATTACCCTGACTGAGCCTATGTCTTACTGTATGAAAGACTGTGAAAATTAAGCGCAAAAATAGGCGTGATGTTACAGTCTGGGTAGGGAAAAAAAAAGTGTAAAGTTGTCCGACAGTTAGTGCACTGCTGGTGATACTAATGTGAAAGATACTTGACAAGACAGGCAGCTGCGTGCATCTCTGCAAAAGGACTGGAAAGCCAGTTTAGGCGGGTGGCTTAGAGGGGACTGCTTACAGAGGAACCCAGCCTGGAGACAGAGTTGTCCCTGTCTCACGTGAGCGACCAAGGAGCAGAAGGAAGCAAACCCCCATTCACACGTTAGAGACGCCTCAGTTCTGGCTCAGACCCTTATCCCTCTTTCTATCCTGCAAGCTGAGGCTTGCAAGCAGCTGGGGAGAAGCATGCTGTAGTCTAGCAGCACAAATGCTGAAGTAACTTACTTCCCCGGCTGGAACAAGGAGGAACCGTGGAAGGAATTGCAGCTCTCTGAGTCACACTTCCTCCTTGGAGTTTCTCTTGGAGTAGTGCAACTCTGCACCATGCCTGAGGCTGACACTGGAGCTACGCTCGTCCATCCTGTTACCCGCAAAGTGACAGGGAGAGAGAGAATGAGAGGAAGGAGAAAGACAGTGAGGCAGCAGATTATCATACCCTCAGATCTCCCGATTGCAGCTCTAAATATAGCCAAACAAGTAAAAATCTGTTTTTGGAAGCGGTACAACTATTTGGCTCCCAACCCTTCAAACAACATACATGCAGAAAGCAGCCAGTCCCCTCCCGACCGAGATGCTGGATGGGGAACCATGCTAAGCACATTCTGATCTCCAGCCAGAAAGCAAAAAATTCCCAACCGCCACACCTACCCAGGGTGTGACCAGAGACTATCAACTAGTTTATATTTGCACTTTGATACAGGGCGCAGGCTTAACATCATATGGTGTATCCTTGGAAAAAATAGCAACAAGTTTCAACACAGAAATTCTGTTAGATTGGGAGGCCAGAATAAATAAGAGGCAACGAGTTGTAGAATGACTCGAGGTAGAGCAAAAGATCTCATCTTAAAAATAACACGAAGGCAGAACACTGCAGATGAAACGCGTAATGAAAAAACATTCCAAAGTTCTCATCTGAGAAAAGATTACAAATAAAATAGGCTTGGGCATGCCAAGCGTGAAATCTTTGATATGGAAATGCAGTAATGGTTAAACGAAATGGGCTGAAAATCTATTTATCAACAGTCTGTAATGCCTCGTTGGATCGTCCCATGAGAAAAGCAAATAAGGAGTAGTAGGAGAACATACAGACACTGTTAAAAAGTTTACATACCTCCCGCCTTCATACCTGGACAGACAGTCCTTCGCCTAACTGGAGACATCTAGAAGGCTACAGGTCGGTAGGAAAACGTGCCTCGAATGATTCGGGGAGCAGACGCTGAGACCCAGCTCTGCAGGAGGGCCCAAGTGCGCTCAGCCTGAGGTGATCAGAAGGGCCTGGCCTCTGCAGAGTGACATGGAGTGTGCTGGCGCCAGGCTGCCGGGTGGCACGCGGGGTGACACCCCTGGGCAGGGGACACCCCTGGGCAGGAGACACCCCTGGGCAGGGGCACCACGGCTCCCTTCTGAAGGCCTCGGCCCGGGCCACCAGCGCTCACGGAGGCTGTCACGAAGGTGACACCGCACCGCTGGCTGAGGGCAGCATCGGGCCCGCTGGGTTGCCTCCAATTCATTTCTCCCTCTGTTCGTTGCCCTCTGTCACGTTATTGCCAATGGGCATGTAAGTCATTACTGCGCCCCGCATGTGAATCACAAGTGCGAGTGCCATGGAAATTAAACTCCTTGACCTGCTCACAGTCTTCTCTTTGATGTCGGTCTGAATAGGCATTTTTGACTGGAACATAGCTTTAATTTTGAGAGCTGGCAAGACGACCGCAACCTTTTCTGTAAGGAAGTTCTCCGAAGAGGTCTTTGTTGTTCTTCCCGAATTCCTCTCCTGCAGACAGAGCGTCGGCACGCAGCGCTACATGGGGCCCAGCTCAGGCTCTCACGTGTGCAGGTGCAGGAAACAAAAAGCATTACTGCCCTCCGGTCCATACCCCAGACACGTGGTGCTAAATACATCGGAGTGAGCTGTAAAACTCCCATTAATCTGACATGCAGCCAAAAGTGGAAAATGATTTCCATTCACCCTTCAAGCCCTGCTCTGTTGGGCTGGGACAGCGGCCGGGGGCTGACCGTGTCCTCTCAGGGGCCTCCAGCATCCAGAGGCATCATGGCCACAAGTGACCAACAAGGCCCCAGAGTCTCAAGGGAAGGACACGTGAGGACAGACCGTGGCACTGGGGGCCTGCAGCCATGCCCCAGGGGAAGCAGTAAAGTGGAGAACCCTGGCCACACACAGGAGCTGTTTGCTGGAGAGGTGTCCCAGGAAGCCCCCGTGAGCCAGTGTGGGACAAAATGTCACGGCTGCTGATTGGGGGTGCTGCTCTCTCAGAGGCTAGGGGGGTAGTTTGCAAGGCGTCCCAGGCCAATATTAAATTCCCGTCTGAAATCGTATGATGTTTTGCTGAAGCACTCTAGAGACGTCTGTTTTGAAATCTACAGTTTCCCACCTCACTGTTGCTGACCTGTTTAAAATAATAAAAACAGAAAGCTTTCCAAGATGGATGACACCGGGGCCAGGGATCAAAACCTCACTTGTGTTTCTAAAGGCTCTTTCCATGCTTGGAAACCTGGTTCTTGCATTCATCAAACACAGAGGACTCTTTTTTTTTTTTTTTCTTTTTTTTTTTTTTTCACACTGTCAGCCAGGCGACTTCAAAAAGGAAGATGCCCAGGCCACCTATGCTGCTAGTCTCTCTCTTTTTTTTTTTTTTTTCCTTTAAAATGTGGTTCTGAAAAGCTGCAGGGCTTCAGGTAAACAAATACTCCAGAACTACAAAATAAGCATGTATTCAAATTATACACCCATGCTGTTCTAAGGAATATTTTGTTTCAGACATGGTTATCTGGGAACTCTCATTGTTTTATACACTGTTCTGCAATTTGTCCACTCGACCTTTCATAGAATGCTCAGCCTGGCAAAGAGGAAGAAAAACAATTTTATGGCCAGGAAGATGGCACAGAGGTTGACTTGTCACCACTCCAGGTGGCCTCAAGGACCCACAGAAAGTCATATTTTATACTTAAACTGCTGGAATAGGAAATTTTCGTTGTGGAATCATTATACTAACTCCACCATTAAGATTTAAAGAACAGATTACTTATTTGGAGCCAAATTTTCAAACCTTCTCAAATCCACAAGGATAATTGATTGACTACAGAATGAATCTGTCAATGTCTGGAAGAAAACTTTGTGGTTGTTTTGTAAAGATGTAGGAGCAGTACTTTTAAAACTTCATGATTTTCAGCTTTCTTATGAGATTTGCTTTCTTCAGAGACGGGGAAAAGAAAATTTGAGAACCAGCCACTAGTTACCTCACTGCACTGCTTCTCTGGAGCTCTAGGATGAAATTCCAGGTGACCGTAAAGCCAGCAGCATTTTATCATTGATTTTGAAAGAACTGAGGTTGGCAGAAGATGGAGAGGGAAAGGCCAAAGCAAGTGCCCTGGCTTTAGATCTGCAGCGCTGGAAGATGTCACTGCAGGAGGTCTCTAAAAACAGAGTCGAGTCACCACACACTGGCCAAGCTGTATTTCTGTGCAAGCCTTTTATTAGCAGACAGGAGTCAGCAAGCAACACCATATCTGCTTTGATTATTTTATACTCTATACATGCAAGAACCTAATGTGGTAGAAACTAATCAGGAAAGGCTTATCACGTGACAAAGGTAGCTTAGCTTTTGCAGACAAAGTATTGGCTAGCAAAGTAAGTTTTTGAGGCTTATTTCCAAGAGATGAGGCTATAAAAGTCAGTTGCTTTGACCTAAAAAAATGGGCCACCTCTGGATGTACAAGACGTGTTTGCTCCCCTTGCCATTACATTTTAAAAGTTTTCTCGATGTAGCTGATTTTCATAAGCATAAAAAGGAGGCAAAATGTGTCTCAAGATTTGAGGAAGGACGTACATGAACTCAGACAATTGTAAGTAGCCAATGGAAACTGGATGCTCATAGGTTTGTGTGCTTGAGGTCTTGAATTTTTGCTAGTGAAGCATCGTTCATCATTACAGAGTATCTGCGAGTTTCACACGGGTGAGATAGATGGGACACAGACCCAACAACAGCCAGGAGAAAGCAAAAGCTCTAGCTATGACATGCTGTGCTGTGTTCGAAAAAGAATGAATGCAATGTAGAGAAACAAGAGTCCAGAGCTGCCCCATGCATGAGAAGTCTTCTGGTAAAAACAGTGTTTGGGCAGACGGTCTGGTTAGGTGGATATTGATGTTCTCTATTTGCTCCTGAGTCCTGCCAAATAATTCTTACACAGTGTTGGGCAAGATCATGAAATTTCTCTGGGTCTGTTTCTATGATGCAGGGAAAACAAAGAATGATTTCTGTCTCTGGTCCTCTGTTTCTTTCCTCTATATGAAAAGCAAGCTGTGCAAGACCGGGCTGTACCTTCGCTGGATGTATGTACAGTGCCTAGTGTGGCTGGCTCTCAGTCTCAGTATGGCCTCTAGGCACAAGGGTATTACAGAAATAATTAACTGGGAATGTGTATTTATTTAGTTAATTGTAATAACTTCAGTCAGGATATTGTACCTAATTTTAGTGTAGTGTAAGTCAGTTCATGTTCATCGATTGGTCTGCTCTTTCCCAGCCTGTTGCTTGTGACAATATTGGTTCACAAGCAGGATGTCAACATGTACGTGCTGTTTTCTATTGTTTTTCTTTTTCTTTCTATTTTTTTCCCCTGTGAAATGAGCAGGTGAGGATTCCTTACTGCCTGAAAGCTAACTGACTTAGAGCATATTTTAAATATACCTGATGCCTCTCAGCCTGTGAGGATGTAGAAGGACACAGTACAACTCAACCACTTCAGGAAGAACACCTTAATTACTGAGAGGCATGCTGAGTGCACCTCAGTTATCAGTTCTGGGACCTACAGGGGTATTTTCTCTTTAGTTGAGAACGATCACCAAAATGCTTAATTGCTAGTTACTGTTATATATTAGCACAGTTTTCCAGAAAGCTGTCTGGTGTGCTGGAAGATTACAGAAGCTCATCTTTGAGGGTACCATATTGCAATGTTTAACTGAAGATTAATCACGTGGTTCATCGTAGCATCCCAGTTTGGTGTAGCATCAAAGTTACTTTTTCTTTTTCAAAAGGAATTCAATGAATTCTCCTCTCCAACAGTGTTCAGCAACCTAAACATTACATAGAGACATCAGAAGTCTTTAATGCAGGTTTTCAGAGTAAATGAAACCTTTTTTCAGTGTGGTTGCCTTTGTAATAACAGTCTTCTTATTTGTTGGATACTTATGTAACATAAGATGAAAAGACGTTTTATAGCCTTCTGGCAAGAGGACTTAAAATTAACAGCATACCTGTGGCTGCCCTAAGCCAGGGAGGGAGTCATTTTCAGGCCATGGGAAAACTGCAGTTTTGCATCCTTCGCTTCTTCTGACCTCCTGGTATTCAGTATTTCCATAGGCTTGCTTTTCACGAAGGCATCATCATGCACACAAAGAAAGACCAGGGAATTGGTTCTGATGAAAGAATGGAGGCCAAGGTGGTGCATGATAGCTGCCACCCGTTAACATCTCCCCAGAGAATGCGCTGAAAGCTTTTTCTCTCGTTTTACTGCCTGATTCCCTCTGGCAGCCAAGCCAAGGAGGCACAGCGCCCACCTCCAGGCAGGAATCCCCGCCTGACGTGGCTCCATGGGCCACATCCTGCCGCCGGTCCTCAGGCAGGCAGCCTCCTGCTGGACCCAAGGGTGTTTTGCAAATCAGTGGCCCTTTCGCTGCCTCCCTGCTATGTGCAAAAAGGAAAACCACAACGAGATAGCGATCTGGGGCTTGATCTCACCCATACGGGCTGGCGGTGCCACCCCACTGACTTTGGCTGAGCTACCCCGCCAGCCAGATGGCTTTCACAGGCTTTGGGCTGGGCCTGCAAACAGATGTAAACTTGATCAGCATCAAGCCCAATCCCATTCATGCCCATTCTTGTTGCGAATATTTGTCTTCCCTTGCACGTTTCCACCTGGAACCTGACTGACCTCCGTGCAAAGTTTTATTACTTAAAGTTAACGTGACAGCTGCTTTCACACAGATAGTTACTCTCCACCAGAAGCACAGAGTGCTGCTAATCCCAAAAAAAGCTGGCCCAGTGTTCCCTCCTCCCCATTTAAGCACATAGCCTTTGGTGGTGCCCCATGGCTTCCGTGCCCGCACAGCAGCCTGCTGGGGTCAGCCAGGCCATGGATCTTCTCGCCCTCATTTGTGGAGGAGAGGGACGCGGTGGCCAGCAGCTTACGTGGGAGACATGTCGGGCCCTCAGCCGCAATTCTGCCTGGAAAAACCCCTCTGCCCTCCCCAGAGCCCTCTGCAATCTGCAATGGCCCCAGGCGGCGGAGCCCCCAGCTTGATGGCTCAAGGAAGTATGCAGCTAATTGGTATATTGCATCTGCTGGGATCAGACAGAGTAATGCCAGTGCTCCCACACGAGGCATGCTAATGCTCCTTAGCTTCTTCAGCCTTCAGACTGTTTGAACTTTTTCTCTCAGCAGTGACAATTACCCAAAACTCTAGAGCTGGTGGCGATATTAGATCTGAAAATGACTCATTATTGAGCTAGCCCTGTCAAGCAAGTTAAATACAATTTAGTTGTTAGCTAATCTATTTTTGTTTGTGTTCTCAATTCACCCAGGACAATGATCACATTGCAGCCTAGCATTAGGTATATTCTGCTACAATGTCCTTTGCTTTGTAAAGCGAACGTTCACGAATACAATAGCTGTATTTGTCTGTCAATATTACATCACTGCTGACGTACCGCGCGTCAGGTCTCTGTGCCATAACTTGTCGGATAATATTTTGGGTTTGGGGGAGTTAAATTATGGAAAGGCAACATTTAATCTACCAGCATTTAAGTAACTAGAAATCTCACCTCAGATGCACTTCTGATATCTGTCATTTTCATCTGCCAGCTCTTCCTTCCTTCGTCTCTGCGACTGCAGTTTTGTGGCTTGGTGCTGCGTCGAATCAGCTTTGGACTTTGTCACAATTTGGCCCGAGAAGGAAAGCTGACAGAGGCTGTTTTCAGTGTGCTTGTAGGATGCTTTCGCACCTTCATGCTGAGCTTTATCAGTGCTAGCAGATCTCAGAGGTGCTCAGTGCCTCCTAAATTCTCCTGAAACACAATCCAGGCTTTGGTATGACTTTGCCTTTGAGTTATTCATTTTCTTTGTGTTTCCTCTCCCTTTGTTTTTATTTATGTTAAGCACTTACTTAGCCTTTGGGAAGGCTATTTATGGAAATTAAAAATTTTCATGATAAAGAAAGTGTTTTGCAATTACGAGAGGAAGCCATTGATCTTGATAACAAGGAGAGAAACTTTCTAGCTTGCATGGTTGGCAAATCCATTACCAGCTGCAGAACTCTGCAAAGCATTAAAAAGCAAAGGTGCACGGTGAAAAGGAGGTGAAAGGCACAATAAAACAGGCGATCTTTCTCTGAATGTAATGCCAAGTTGGCATACCAGATAAGACATTTGTCAACTGTCATATTTTATGAAAGACTCAAGTAAAAGATCTTGCTAGATCAGTTCATGATCAAGTCTTTTTTTCTTTCTTTTTTTTTTTTTTTTCTGAGAATCAGACAGAGATAACTGATTATTTTGTGCATGCTGAGGAAAAAAAAATGTGGCTTTGCAGAGTTTCATTAGACATACAACAGGACTGCAATAATCAAGATTTCTGCTGCTTCTCTGCTTCTCCTAAAACTGATTACAATACTCTGCTGAAAGGACTCGGACAAAAACATTAGCAATGAATTTGCAATACTTAGGAATCCGGGCAGTTGTGGACGTTTTTCAGGAGAGGCAATGAATACACGCTTACTGTCCATCACTATGTTTCTCTTCTATTGTGGTGCTTTAGGTTGCTTGTTTTATTTCCACTGATTGTAAGAAATTCTTGCAGCCCCTATGGGTTAATCACGGTGCGTTAAACAAGCTGCTAAGTGATGTGGGAAACCATTGCAAAGATGCTCAGCTGAGCCTGATGTACTAGGCTATATAACCTCCTACCAGCTGATAGTGCTATTGTGTTGTATGGGCTGCATGGGAGGGGGCCTGAGCTCCTATCAGCCTGTGCTGATGGCCTCTGCCGCATTTCTCATGCAGATGGGTTCCCTGTCTCCTTGATTTAACCTGCGGCCGAGACAAGGCTCACCACGGAAAACGACTGAAGTAATTTCCATCCTCCCTCTTCTAAGAACGCAACGCTGTGTTGTAATACTTGTCAGGTATGTTTTAAGACAATAGTTTTATTTTTTTCTCATCTATAGCATCAGATATTCTTATCACTATCATTACTGTTATTACATGATATTATTTCAACTAGTCTGAAGTTGCATCCCTGCCTGCAATACCATCTCTCTCCGAAACACCCAGCTGAGCCAGGTGAGTGAGACAACCACCGTGAGGCCAGCGCCCTGAGCTGGGTGGGCTCAGCCTGCCCAAAGAGAGGGGCAGAGAGGGCTTCTAAAAAAGAGGCAAGTTGGTTATTAAGAGCTTATTAATTGTGCCAGCTTCCCTCGTCGGAAGAGCAGGAAAGAAGATCCAGTCTGAATTCAGGATCTGGCTTTCCTGGCAAGGAGATACACGGGAGCACCAGCACCCTGTCTGAGCGGTGTTTCCAGCCAGCACCCGTGGGCTGGGCAACTCAACTCTGGGGGCAGCTGCTGCCAGAGGCCAAGCCCTGAACTCCACCCCAAAGCGGTGCAACAGACCTGCAGCCTCCTCCCTAGCCACCTCCACTGCCCGCCTGCACTATAGCTAAAATCTTTACAAAGTGACTTCCTGAGGGCATTTTGAGATGCCTTATGGGCTGGCTACCAGGCATGCAATGAAAGCCAACAGCTGGTCTGGAAGCTTCCTCCTTATCTCCAGACTGATAGCATCAAAGACCTCAGTCTCTTCTGTTTTGGGCTGGTTCTTGCCAAACTGCAAATGACTTGCAAAAGTGGCTAAGAGTCAGATTTTAGCTGAGCTTAGGCACTGATGCACTCACTGCTGTAGCATCTGAGTTACAAAGGGCTGGATCCAGTGTAGGACTCAGGTACATGAAGGACAGCTGCCTTAACATCCAGTCTTACAGTGCATGGTCCCTGGAGGGGGATGAGGATCTGGAGCAACCTGGCTAAACCACATGAGGAGAGCAGGGCACTGGTGATGGCACCAACCAGTGTAACACAGCTGGGACCGCTAGAGAGAGATCAGCTTTAAGTCTTGCACGTGGCAGTACCTCACCTACAGCCAGAGGATGCTTTTGGCCACTGGGCTGAGGAGTGCTGAGCTCCCTCCTTGCAAATTCCAGGCATTGCACTTGAATGTTCACTTCTCGGTGCAGGAGCTGTGTGCACAGGGGCAGCGGGGCTCTTGGTCAGACTGTTTCCCTTCATGCTGACTGCACCATGGGAATGAGAGAGATCTTTGGGAGCTCTCCCACAGCCATCAAAAGGGCTGCTTAGAACCGAAGCCACAGGTGTGATCCAGTGAAAAGCATCAGAAATGCTAAGAAAAAAAAAAAAGTGTTTTCAAATGCTTTACATGGTTAAAATAGCTAAACATCAGAGCAGATCCAAGGCCTGTGGGGGCCCATCAGCAAAAGCCCTTCAGCCTGCCAGGCATCATCATCGGCCTCTGTTTCTCTGGGAAGGCATGCTGAGATGTGTGATGTTTTCTTCTCTCAGATGCTATGTTCAGCAATAAAATTCCCCTTTTTCCTTCTGGCCCTTGGCCATCCCAGGCTGCTTCCCACCAGAGATGGAACTGGCTCCTGTGGCTTGGGATGAAACCACAGGTGGCAGCTGTCTGTGCTGTAGGTCAGTGGTTAGCATCAGCAGTTTTCTGTGGAAGAAGATCCCATGGATGTCTGTCTGGGTCCCTGAGAGCTCCAGGGAAAGCTGAGGAATGAATCCAAAGTAAAGGAAGGTAACTTTGCGATACAAATGAAACCGACACATTTTCACCTACATTTTTGCTTATCATTAAAATAGTTCCAACTGTGGAGGCACCAGCTAAGAAGAATATGACCTTAGGTCCCCGTTGCGAACAACTGTAGCAAGGAGAGATCACTGCAAGACTTCTTACATTCAGTACAGGCTACAAGTTATGGACCTAAGCAGATAAAGTATCTATAAACATCACACCGGCAGAGACATGGTCATGAGATAACAAGGGAAAACCACACCAAAGTCCCTGTTCTTTGGCACTTACAAGCTTAATTGAAGGGTAATATAATCAAACTGGTAATTAATCATAAACTTTTTATCGATGGAGAGTGATAGACGTTCCCACCAAAGACTCCAGGGCCCACTTTGCTATCAACCTAACTTCACTGAGTACACACACTGAATATTTCCCTGCTCTGAAGTACCTTTATGGGCATCTGCAGAATCACACTCAGATGTGATCATCCTGAGGAGATAATCACAAGATAAGAGGATCCTTCCTTAAACATAGACACCTACACAGACTCAAGTAAATGGTTTTGAATCCATATTCCTACAGGCCAATAGGAAATTTTACTGGTACAAGTAGAGCACAGCTTTGGATGAATAAACTACAGGTTCCTTAAGGACATTACGCTTGCAGTTGTTGAGGTGAGGTATGAATCACCCCATTCCCAGCAGTACACAGAGTGGCACGAAGGACACCAATGAGGGAAAGCCATAATTCATCTTGCTGCACAGCGCTGCTACCGTAAGGCCGGGAAACAAAGGGGCAATTAAAGATGGGGCTGCTCATTTGCCAGGATGAAGTGGCCAAGCATTTGCATGTTCAGATTCCTGTGGAAGGATAGGAATAGCCTCGTCAATCCCCTCCTACAGGACCCTGGTTTTACTGCAACAACCCTGACGCAAAGCTAAGCCAGTCTGCATGTGAATGTAAACAAAGTCAGAGCAAAAACTTACATCATACTTTGGAGCAAATAAAGCCTGGGGGTAAAATACCTCTACCTTAAAGTATATGCTGATGTAAGAGCATGCAGCATTTCAGGGTCCTTTTGTAATAAACTCCCACGCCGTAGCCTTAAACCTTAATGGTCTGTGAAAGTTATTATTCAATGTTTTTAGCATTAAATTTCATTCTGACAGGACTTTATGATGTATATTACAGAAGAATACTGTTAACCTAATCATATTAATACCAAATCTTTGTAATATAATAGCTTCAAACATTTTGAGCAAGGCACAACTTGACTTTTCATAAATACAGAAAGACAAAACTTCTAATGATGTTATTTTCCTACTGCTTCCCCAAGTCCATCTGTTAGAATTGCTAAAGATCAAGGGCCATCATTTTTTTTTTTTTTTTACAGACTGAATGGTGGAAAACATGCTTGGCTTCCCAATGCCTAATCCTGCACTTTTTTATTCCCAGAGACAGTTTCTTCAGGCATTATCAATTTGTCTTTGTCTTTTTCTTTTTAAGACATGCCTGATATAAGTTATGTCTGAAATATAATTCCTGATTTCAGCTGCTGCTGACAGCTTAAATTATTAAGAGGAATTTTCGAGTTCTTTTTAGGTTTCTCACTTTTACAATACATTTTTCCTTTCTGCATTTCATTTGGGTTTGGTAGCCTTATTGGAGTTGCTTTTTCCCTCTGCTTATTAAAACTGTCTCTACCCTGCCTGCCTTTGATGAGCTGTTAAAGCCAAAGAAAAGTAAAAAAAAGCAAAACCAAACAAACAAACAAAAAAAACATACAGTCAAACAGCTGGTAATGCTCTGATACATTCACCTACGCAGAACTGCCTATGCTTAAGACAAAGTGAATTTGCATCCTCGCATTGCCAAGAAGGGCCCTTTAAGCTTGAAACAGGAGCAGATTCTTTTAAACTTTCCCAGAGAATAGCAGTGACCTTGCATATCAGATAACCCGTGGTCTACAAGAGTTCAAATATGTCATCAGGACTTTATTTTACTGCTTGATGTTCCTTGGCCTAGTTGTTCAAATCGGTCTAATTCCAACCCTCCACCCCCCCACCGAAACCCCTATGGGCTGCACAACCAGAACCAACGCCAGCGAAACAGAGCCGGGTGCGTGGCAGGAACAAGGATACACAAGGCTGTGTGTCGAAGGCTGGATTGCCACTGAGCATCTGTAATCTGGTGGGTACAATCTATTAAAGCCAATGGAAACACTTGATTAGAAGTATGATGGAGTTTTGTACAGAGCTCTATCACAAAGCCGGCACCGGCAGGCAGCCGAGTGCTTGCTTGCAGCACAAACAACAGGAATCTGCAGGGCCCAGTCTTCTTCTTTCCACAAAAGTTTGCCAGAACGATGTTCTCTACTGCTTTTAAGTTTTTGTATGAAGACACTCAGGTCTGGCCACCCTAAAAAATGCAGAGAACTCTGTAAGCACAATCTCACCAAGCCCACGACTTCTAGAGAACTGGTCCAGGAAGCCCCGACCTTCCCAAGGGCCCACCTTTGTGTCAGGCCCTCTGAACAGCCATGAGTCTCATTCAGTCCAGAAAAATTTCTGTTGGTTTGCCAGGAGATAATGTGGTCCTCCTGCTCGCAGCAAAACCTTCATGGAGGGCCAAAGAGAAGTGGCAAAATCCTAATCTTTCTGTGCTTGTTTCAGTGAGGCCAAGAGCCCACCAGTGATGCTGCTGGGACTACAATGTCCTCTGCCTCCTACCTTGAAGGAGAAGCACCTCAAAACACGCTGTCTCTTCTTGCTGGTGTTGCAGCCATCTGGATTCTGGTGACATTCTTGGTTTTCTGCTTCCTCACCCCTTGCTATTGACAGGAGGATGTGGGAGCCCATAAGTGAAAGAAATAAATACATCTTAGCCAGCCTAGGAATGGTTCCCCTTAGCTCTTTCTCGAGCAGGCTGCAGCTTGTGAAATCAAATATGGACTACATGTTAGTACAGATGTCGACTCCAGCATATCTCCACTGATTTTTAGTATTAACTAAGACTCCTATTTTTCTGAGAAGATGAATACTTTTCAGAGTCACTGAGGAAGCAACCAGTGCTGTGAGGTACCAACACCACTTGACTCCAGCATGAGCCGCTTCAGAAAAGCAAACTAGAAGACTAATCAATGCTGGCAACAGATGTTATCTAGACAAGTTTAACTTCAAATTGTACTCTCAGACTCTAGTTCAGCAGTGCATTTAAATAAGTATTTAAATTTTAAGCATATGAGTAGTTCTGGTGTTCTCATATTTTGACTTAAGCATATGTTTAAATCTTTTACTGAATGAGCTTCTAAATCATTTGCAATCCAGCCTCATTTCCATCTCTGAAAATCATAGTATTACATCACTGGATTGCTCCAGAAGTAGGAAAAAGTATTCTCAGTATTTCTCGAGACAGTTTTCCTGGTGTTATCCTACCATTTCGCTAGGATTCAGCTTCTGTAACCAACTCCAGCCCCAGCCTGAATTCAAAGCTGGGATTTGATGAAATGCCTTGGTTGTGGAGTTGTGGACAAAATATGCTCAAACTCTATACAGATTTTAAAGGGAAGATAAGGTTGGGGCTTTATTGTGCATTTCAAGAAAAGATGTAGCCATTCCCCTTTTCCAGATCCTCCTGTTCTCACCACAATATTCTGGGAAATTGCCTGCCCATTTCAAGACACGCCACAATTAGTGCTTGTGCCATGGTACCCATGCACAGAACACAGCTTGTGCCTAACAGAGATTCTGGGTGCATTTTGGGTTGGAAATAAATAGTAAGGTTTATATCGCCACCCCTCCCCTCCCTTCAGGCATTTGCAGTCTTGCTTTTGCCTGCTGTACCATTTTCCAGCGGAGAATGTGTCAGACGATCTCAACCTCACTGCGTCCATCCATATGTCCTCTTAGCCCAATGCAAGTGTAACTAGGGGATCCCATCAGAACCAAGGTTTCAGCAGCATGACAAACTTCCCTGCCATCAAGTGCATGGAGGTGTTACACATGCTGAGTGAGTCTTACCATTTGCTGAGTGACTGGTGGCCCTACCAACAGAGAGCTGCAGAGCTGGCACTTAGATAAAACCACTTGGCTCCCCAACCAGGAATCAAGAAAATGCGAAGGACAGAGGCAATTTAGAGTGGAGTGCCATCACACTGTAATTTTGATTGTTCTTTACCTTAAAAGTGAGTAGTGATGCTGCTACATTTGTACAACCGCTAGGCCAAGATAATACCATAGGAAGTTAATACCATAGGAAATTTTATACGCAGGAAACAAAGCATCTCTGATGCAGCAGCTCATGTTTTATTTTGGCTTTTCACTTGAATCCCTCTGAAATGTAACCCATGGTCAGAATGACAATTCCTCCCCACAAAGGACCACGAAGAAGCATCCACAGTTTAAGGTTGTAAATGAGCAATTTACTAAGTGATGTAAACACAAATGAAAATTAGCCAACAAAAGAAATTCAGTTGAGTTCAGTGGGAGGCTGTTATCATACCTTACATTCTCTGCCTGTCGCTAGTGAGACAGGTAAGAAGTAACCACAGGGGACAAACAGCTGCCCACTCGTGTAGCACCCTACTCCAAAAAAGGGATGGTAAATATAAAATAAATAGCACACAGAGATGTAACTGTAGGATTGTGTGTTTCATGGAGTATTCCATATTCTCTTATTTTAATCAAATTGAGCCGCACCGCAAGCACGTACAAAATACCAGCTACCACAAGGAGATCAAGTTAGGCATAAATATTCCTTAAGTGTTTGATAGGACCATAATCTCTGTCAGGGCTTTCAGTTCTTCCCTTCCTTTGCTGATTTATGGAAACAAGCAGACGGGGTTCCCCACGGCCTGTCGCCCCGTGTCGGTATCTGCATTTCTGTATTTTCCACCGGGTTGGTGCAAAATGGCAGCACCCTGCATCCACCACAGAAAGGTGCGCGCACACGAGGCAGAAGGTAGCAGGAACCCGGGCACTGCGGGTTTATTTGATCGTAGTCATTACTGCGATGCGTTACAGGCCCGATCCTGCTCCCTTTGATGGTGGTGGTAATGCTCCCATCGAATTCGGGAAAAAAAAAAAAAAAAAAAGCCTGAGTTTTGCGAATTTATCATTTTGTCATCTGTGCTTCAGGTCAGAACTATAACCCAGAATTACAACCCTTGGGGCAGGGCCAAGCGATCCCTACGGGCTCCAGGAGCGCCCGCCCGCCCCTCGGAGCAGCGCCGACCCCGGCGGTGCCGCCCGCCGGCAGGTGCGCGGGCCGGGAGGCGAAGCGCGCTCCCGGGGGCGAGGGGCGGGAGGCGCGAGGCAGGAGGCGCGCGCCCGCGGCCCGGCGGCACGCCAGGAATGCGCGCGCCCGCGGCTTTGTCAGCGGCGGCGGCGGCGGCGGCGCGCGGGGCGGGGTGACGTCATGAGAAAGTGCCGGCGGGGGCGGGGCTGGGGAGGAGCGGGGCGGGGGCACCGGGAGCGGCACCGGCACCGGCACCGGGAGGGGGGCGGCACGGCACGGAGGGCAGCGACAGACGGACGGACAGACGGACAGACTGACTGACGGGCAGCCCCGGGCTCGGTCCCACGGACCGGCCCCGTGCCGCTAAGAGGCCGTCAAGGGCCGTTAAGAGCCGTTAGAAAGCCGTTAAGTGGCCGTTAAGGCGCCGCCTCCCCTCCCTCCCCGCCCGGCGGGCAGGTAGCGGCGGGGCGGGCCCCGGCCGGGCAGGTGCGGGGCGGCCCCGTGCCGGGACGGGCCCCGGGGGCCGCCGAGCGCCGCGGGGGTCTCCCCCCCGGGCCGGTGCCCTTTGTGCCGGCGGGCGCGGGCGGCCAGATCTGCCCGGTAACAGCCCGGCGCCGCCATTGGCCCGCGCTAATGGGCGCTTCCTGCGGCCGCGCCGCCCCGCAACGCGCCGGGGGCTCCCCCGGGCCCCGCGCCAGCGCCGCGCCCCGGCCCCGGCCCCGGCCCCGGTCCCGCTCCCGCCCCGCGCGCGAGCGCAGCGCCGGCACCTGAGGGGCGGCGGGGGGCTGGCAGCGGGAGCGCGCCCCGGGGCCGCCCCTCCCGGCTCCCCCAAGCGGCCGCTCCCCGCCTTGTGCCTCGGGCCCGCGGCTGCAGGGTCCCCACGTGCTGCCCTATGAGGCCTCCCCGGCCTCGCTGCGCTGTGAGAGCAGCCGTAGCCGTAGGCATGGGCACGGGCACGGGCACGGGCACGGGGAGCGGCCCCCTCGCCGAGAAGCCCCCGGGGCAGCCCCGCGGGCTGCTGAGTGCAAGGAGAGCCGAGCTCCACGGGCGTCGCGTGCCCCGCGTGGGTAAAGACAAAATGGAGGCGAGCGGCCAGGCACGGCGCGGAGCGGGGCGTGCTGCGTGCGGGGAGGTTACGCAAGCACGCAGCCCTGCGCCAACATGCCCTGTGAGCCCTGGCACCGCGCCCCCCGAGGTCACGCACCAGGGATGCTGCGCGGCCCTGCAGCGAGCGTGCTGCGGCCACGAGACCCCGGCACCGGCGGTGCTTCGGCGATGCCATCCCGAGCTGGGAGCGGGCTGCAGCTGGTGGCTGTGCTCAGGGTGGGCCCACACGAGGCAGCGCCAGCCCTGCTGCTCGCGGCCTTCCCGCTCCGCTTCGGGCCCAGGCGTTTCTCCCGCGGAGCAGCCGCGTTGGCTTCGCCTCTGGTATTTTCCAGTGGGCCCCAAGCTCCCCTATCAGCCCGCGGAAAAGCGAGGAGTAGTTTAAAGGAGGCTTTCTACCAGAAACAAAGCCAAGCCGGGCGTTCTCAGGTACAGGCAGCCTGGCGGGGCTGGGGGCCGGGAGTTATTTACGGCAGGGCCGTGCGGCCACATGTCAGCGTGGACGGGCCGTCCTCGCCGCATGGCATGGTGCAGCACGGCCGGGCACGGTGGCTGCTGGCACCTCCCCCGGCTCATCTCCCCGTAGGTGCGGGAGGAAGCCCTGGCCACCATTTTGCTGCTCTGCGGGGATGTTTTCCGCTGGGTGGCTGTGCGGTGGGGGTGGGGTGCTGAGGGCGGCCTGCCCTCGCCATCGGCTGTGGCCATGTCCCCCGCCACCCCAGTGCCCCTTCGGGAGGGTAAAGCCTTGAAAGTGAAAGGGGAGGCGTGAAGGAAGGAAGGGAGGGAGGGAGGGAGATGCACCGTCTTTGCAGGAAGGGGGGGAGACCCCAACTCCTTTACGTTTCTGTCCTGCAGCAAAATCATTGAGGGGCTGTGGAGGAGAAAAAAAAAAAAAAGAAAAAGAATGAGGAAACGGGAGAAAGCTGCTCCCTTGGGATCGACTACAAAGGCTGCACGTCCAGGTCGGGAGCACGTGTGTTTAAAGGACAGATCTTCCAGGTACGCATCGCTGAGGGCAGGCACGATAATTGATAAGGGAGAGCGAGGCGCTGGTGCTGCCCGGCTCCCCCTCCTTGGCGCCCCCAGTAAAATAATACCAACCGCGTCTCCCTGTATTTATATCCATGTGTGCCTGTGTGTGGCCTAGCTCCATTCATCATTTGGCTCCCACTGCAGAACTCTCTCCATTTTTAAAATTATGCATGATACACTGAAGAGACAATTTGGGTTTCCCCCACCTCTCCCTTGCCCTTGAAGAAAGCAAGCCCTTGTCTCATTTGCATTTGCATTAAACCCCTGCTCTCTATAAGCTAAGCAAAGGGGAAGGACTTGAAGCCTATGGGATGGCTTTAGGGCTCTGCCCCTTGCTTTTGGCTCTCTCTCTCTCTCTTTCTCATTCTCTCTCGTGCTTTGATCTCTGCTTAACAACAGTAACGTCACAGTTTTGTTGGAAGTTAGAAAGTTTTGCAGCCTCCAGAGGGCTGTAGCGGCAGTAGCAGAAGCAGCATCCAAGGGACTCCTGGAAGGGGAAGAGAGAGAGCGAGAGACTGACTCAGTCCTTGAGAAAACTGACTCGAGACGAAGGAGGCAGACATGGAACATCAGCTGCTGTGCTGCGAGGTGGAGACCATCCGACGAGCCTACCTGGATGCCAACCTCCTCAACGACAGGGTGCTGCAGACAATGCTCAAGGCGGAGGAGACCTGCTCGCCCTCGGTGTCCTACTTCAAGTGCGTGCAGAAGGAAATCTTGCCATATATGAGGAAAATAGTTGCCACTTGGATGCTGGAGGTCTGTATGCTCCGGGGGGTTCCGCGCCGCTCCCCGCCGCCCTCGCCCCCCGCGCTCAGCCCCGGCGCTGCCCGCCCGGCCCGGCCCCGGCTCCGGCTGCGGCTGCGGGGCCGGGGCTGCTCGGAGCGGCCCCGGGGCCCCCCCGGCGGGGCTGCCGCGCACCCCCTGCCCGCGGGGGCCCCGCTCCGGCGGCGGCCGTGCGAGGGGAGCCGGGGGCTGAGCGCGGCCGGAGGCGGCCCCCACCCGGCTCCCTCCCGGCCCCGCCGGGCAGCCCCGGGCCGGCCCCGCCGCGCAGCCCCCGGGCGGCTGGGCGCTGCCGGGGGGTTTCTTTAAAATTAATATCCCTGTACACGTATGCAAGCGCTGCCCGTGCCAGTATTACGCGCCATCTTTGTTCTTTTATTGCAGAGCAAAAAAAAAAAAAAAAAAAAAAGTGTTTATTAATCGGCAGAAAATTAGAAAGTCCCGGGGAGCGCGCCAAGGGCGGCCGGGCGGGCGGGGGGGAGCGGGGCCGGGGCCGGGGGAGCGGGGCCGGGGGCCGGGGGGAGCCCGGCGGGGCTGCGGGCAGGGGCACGGCCGGAGGGGCTGCGGCGGCCCCCGGGGAGCGGCGGGGTGAAAGTTTCTTTGTTCGGCGCCGAGGGCGGCCGGAGCCGCGGTGCCCCCTCCGCGCCGCGCCTGTGCCGCGGCGGCGAGCCCGGTGGCGAGCCCGGCCGGGCAAAGCCAGGGGGAAAGGGCCGCGGGCCGGGGCGCGACGCGGCCGGGGGGGCTCCCGGCTGGAGCCCCAGAAGCCGGGCTACATTTTCGTGCCTTTTGGGCGGCCCTGGGCGCCCGCGATGTATTTTTAATTAATTTTTGAAAGCGCAGCGCCCTGCCTCGCTCTGCGAAGCGTCGCGCCCGGCCGCGCTGCGGGGCGGGAGAGGGAGGCGGCGGATTTCACTTCGGGGAGCCCCCCCGGAGCCCCCCCGGCGGACCCCCGGCACCGGGCTCGGTAAAGGACCCCCGCCGCTTCGTTTCGGCTTTTTTTCGGAGCCCGGGGGATTTTTTAAATATTTTTAAATATTTTTTGAAAAGATGACGTCTGGGGAAATGAGGCTGGACGCCACCTTTGTGTCTCGACCGGAGAGGGGGAATCGGCGGCACAAGGGCGAAGGGGATGGCGAACCCCACGCCGAATAAACGCGGCCGGGGGCCAGCCCTGCCCCGCAGCCCGCTGCCAGCCGGGGGGGCTCCCCTCGCCCTGCCCGAGCCCGTTTCTCCCTTTTTTCGTTGTTCCTTGCAGGGGCCGCCGAGACGGGGCCAAACCTCCCCGGCGCTTCCCCCCCTTTTTACCACGCATCGCCCGCGGCTTTCTGTCGCCGCGTTTCCCCCCGCTTTGTCCCCGGTGACTTTCTCTTTCATTTTCCCTGATGCTCCCCCCGTGCCCCCGGTGCTCGCCGTGCCCGCCTCTCCTCCTCCAGCCTTGCCCTGCAGAGCCGGGGCCGGGGCAGGGAGGCAGAGGGCGCCTGGCTTTCGCCCCCGTTGCATTCAGCACTCAACGACCTCTCTCCCTCTTGCAGGTTTGCGAGGAGCAGAAGTGCGAAGAGGAAGTTTTCCCCTTGGCGATGAATTACTTGGACAGATTTTTGTCGTTCGAACCCCTCAAGAAAAGCCGCTTGCAATTGCTCGGAGCTACCTGCATGTTTGTGGCTTCCAAAATGAAGGAAACTATTCCTCTGACCGCAGAAAAACTGTGCATTTACACAGATAACTCCATCAGACCCGACGAATTACTGGTAATTGCACGCTCAGGCACCTCAGGCGCAAACGAAGCCCCCCCCCCCCGGGCCGCCGGCCGGGACCCCCCTGCAGCGGGGCGGGCGGGAGGGGGCTGCCGGACCCCAGCGCCCCGGGGGGCCCAAGCGGCCGCCGCCTCCCCCGACAGCCGCAGCCGGGGGGCGCCGAGGCCCCGGCGGCCAAACGGGGCCGGGCCGGGCCCAGCCGCCCCCCGCTCCCCCGGGCCGCGGCCCCCGGGGCTGCCCCGGCCGGAGCCGGAGCCGGGGCCGGGGCCGGGGCCGGGCTGGGCGCGGCGCGGGCGCCCCCTGGCGGCCCCGCGGGGCTCGGCGCTGCCCGGGGAGCGGCGGGGGGCGGCCGGGCCCCCCTCCTGGCCGCCAGCCCCGAGGGGGGCTCGGCCCCGGCCGGGCCGCGGCGTGGCGGGGGGCGGCCCCGGTGCGGTGCTGAGCGGAGCTAACCACGCTTTCCCCCTCTTCTTCTTCCTCCTCTCCTTCCCCCTCTCCCCCCTTTTGTTTTCGCAGCAAATGGAGCTGCTGCTGGTGAATAAGCTGAAATGGAATCTGGCTGCAATGACCCCCCACGATTTCATTGAACATTTCCTTACTAAAATGCCTCTGGCAGAGGACACCAAGCAGATCATCCGTAAACATGCTCAGACTTTTGTGGCTCTGTGCGCTACAGGTATGAGCCCTGCACGTTAAGCAAAGCGTGTCGCTCCCCTACACGTGCCCAGCCCCCGGCTCCTAACGCCTCCCGTAGCTATGGCCTACCGTGAGCCCCCAGGGCTGCGGGGAGGTAGTTTAAGCCCCGATTATTGCCCTTGTTGTTTGCAGAAGGTGGATTACTTTGCAGAGGTAAGTTTCTCAGAAGATACTTTTCTTCTGAGCTGAATGCGTTTGGCTGGCCGGGGTGAGAAGTGCCCCCGCTCCGTGCCCCAGCCACCGTGTGCGGCCCCGCGCCCCAGGATTCATGCAGGGGCTGCAAAAGGCTTGCTGCCTGTGCGGGGAATCCCTCCGTGCAGATCCGTTCTCAGACGGCCTTTAAAAGAGGAGGGAGACTTTGCTTGTGAATAGCTCTGCGTGGGGGTTTTAAAACTTCCCTCTCCGAGTTGCCTCTTCCCCCTGCTCCGTGGTGGCGGGTTGGAGGAGGGCCACGCGGCGCGGAGGCTTTCCTGGCACCAGACCCAGCCCCTGCCATCTGCACCCCTCTGACCACGTGCTGAGCTGGAGCCATGTGCAGGGGCGGCCTCCAGAGGAGCCAAAGACGCCGACCGCTCGCTAGGCCAGGTTTGCAGAGGCCTGATCTTTGGTTTCAAGGGCACCGTGCCTGCGCGCGCTGGTCCTTTGAAGTTCCGTGTTTGCATGCGGAGTGTGTGTGTGTGTTTGTACGTGTACCGGCTTTACCCGCTGAACCCTAGCAAAGTGGGAAGGAAAAGCGTTTTGGGAGAGCCGCTCTGATCGCCAGATCTCGCGCGTCCCGCAGGCCGGAGCGGAGGAACAGGGACAAAAGAAGTCCTAGAGGGAAGATATTCTGTTTAAACAAAACGTGTTTGGTGCATTTGCTTTTCGTATGACAAGACAAATCCAGGAATGGCAAAGGAATAAGGAAGAAGAAGCAGCCAAAGCAAATGTTCTTTTGCAGTAGCACGTAAAGAGGAATGCCAGACACTCTGTTAACACTGATAAAAACGTAGTGTAAAGGAGATACAGCGCTGTATTAAATGTTAATGCTCAGTAGCAGCTGTGCTAAAAAAGAGACCGAGCCTGCATTCGGACATGCGGTGTCCGCACTGGAAAACCTTGTTGGGATATGTGTGGTTAGTGAACCCAATTAACGCTGCGTAGTTTATTTTCCAGAGATGGATTTGGTTTAAAAAAAAAAAAAAAAAAAAAGATTGAAGAAAGATTGCAGGCACTCGGAAGAAAAAAGTCGATTTCACAGAATCAGCCCTCCTGCAAAGCCTAAAGATAGAACAACCAAACCCTAACGGAGACATCTGTAAACACTGGCATTGCTCTCCATCTTGGGGCTAACATCCGAGCAGCGGGCAGCTCCCAAGTTAGCTTGCCTGCAGTAATGCTCCATGTTCAGAGCGCTGCAACCTTCAAACAGCCTTCAAACTACCTGCAGCAACGCTTTGGGAAAATCGGACCTACTCTCCGTGACAGATTCTACCAGATAAGGCCGCTGGGACTCTGAAGGTGCAACTTGCTAAGTTTGACACCACCTCGGCCGTTTGCTAAAAAGAACAGCTACCTGGCCTCCCCTTTGGATATGGGGATGTTTAACCTAGGTTGTTGTGCTGGCAATGACAGGGATGAAAACAAGAGTAGTTCAAAGGTTGGAGACTTGCTAAGAGTCCAGTACTTTGATCTACTGTCGGTGTTGTTATGTTTCTTTTAGGAAGCACATCCAGAGCCTTTATTTAACACTGTTACACACCACAGCTGGAGAATGGATCAGTAAATGAGAACCATGTTCTGGGAGTTTTACTGAGCTTTTAAAAAAACAGCGCTGAGCTCACCAGAATTGGGGCCCTCTTCAGCTCCCTACTGAAGTTGGGAATATTGCCTGGGGAAAGAGCGCTCAGGAAGGCTGCCACTAGGCTCTGTGTTTTTATTGTTATTTTTGGATGTCAGGATTCTCTCTACCTCTTGCTTTCCTCATGACTTCTTTGTTGGCTAGTGAAGATAACATGTGGCTTAAGTAGCATCTGGACTTTGCTTTGCTGTTGCTGGGTTGTGTTGTATCTCCCTTTGCCAAAACGAACCTAGATGGACTGCAAATGCGTTGTGCTGCCTGGATGCTGTGGGGCCCAATCCAAAGTCCACTGAAAACACCGTGAAACTCACTGAAGTGGCCTCAGGGGCAAGCGCAGTGTATCCTCAGTGTGAAGTGTACAGCCTGCGTCCTCTACCAAAGGAGGGGCTTGTAAGAAGAGGCGGCGAAATAATGCTTGCTTAGAAAATAAAACCTCCGCCAGTTGGCTTAACAAAGTGAAGGCTGTGGAAGTGTTCGTGGATGAGTGTGCATGTGTGTTCGCTCCAGAAAGAGAAGGTTACGTTGCAAGGTGAAGTTGAGGGGAATTCCTTCTAAGCTCCCTCTTCAGTTGTCTGGCTAGTAGAAGTGGATTTGTTTGATTTGGTTTAGTTTTGAAAAATCCATTTTCACCAAAGGATGTCTTTGTGCTGTGGTAGGTTTGGGAGAAAAAAGAGAAAAAAAAAATTACCAGGGGTTGTTTGAAGTTAACACATAATTGAGCTTAATGAATGGGGCTTTGGCATGGCCGAGCAAGGCAGGGAGAGCTCAAAAGGAAGCAGGCCTCTTTTGGCCCAAGTTAAGACCAGTGTTGAGGGAGAACTGCAGCTCTATACAAGCATAACAATGAATAGCAACAAATATTGGAGCTTCAGCATTTCATTATGTTCCTCTGGTTATCAAAACATACCGGGCTCCTTTTATATTATTATTATTGCTATTATTACTGTTGTTGCTTTCCTCCTTTCGGATGGAGAAAGAGAGATCTCCCTTTGAAACAACTGTGTTACAATTCTCCTATTCTCTGGCCTTTATAAAATTGGGAGTCTCAAGGTATGTGACCAGTTGGAACCTGTTGCATCTTGCAGCAAGTGATTTATGTTCGCAGTTTTGATTTGCCTCAATGAAAAGATTTTCATTCATAGCCCCCAGCTCTCCAGACGGATGGAATTGCTGCTCCATTTAAAAAGGAAAAGGGGTGACTCGCCTTGTTAGGAATTTTTTTTAAAGCGCTGCAGCGCCTATATGCCTGCTTTGTCCTCCCTTCAGGGTGGCTGGCATTCTTCTCTCTCCTCCCCCTCCCCTCTCTCTCTCTCTCTCTTTTTAACAACGCTGAAGTTGTTTATTCTTTTTGGATGAAGTCTCAGATAGGCTACTGGGGATGTGTGCTTCAATTGATGGGGCCCCCTACCCCATTGTGGCTGTGTCAGGTCTAATTCATCTCACCGAAGCCCCCTTGTTCCTGGGCGCTCAATAGCGCAAGATGAGGCGATGGAGGCTGACAATGATGCCACACTCTTCACTTGGGGGCATCCAATTACAGGCGAGAGGGGCCCCCTGATTAATATGCTGAAATTAGTGGCCTCTGCCACAAATAATTCCTTGTTGAGTTGCAACAAAAAGGCAGTCCATGCTGCTTGTCTGGAGTGGTTATAGGGACAGACACAAACTGGTCATTTAAACTTCATTATCACTTTTCCACCTTGGAAAGAATGAGGGTGTGACTATGAATTCATGTTCTTGTTTACTGCTCCATTTGAAAGAAGAACGCAAATATTAATGCCAAACGTGATCCTGCCAGGACAGACTCCTTAAACTGACACATCTTGGTCACCTTCTGTTTGTGGAAATCAGCAAATACCGGCATGAAGTCGCTGCCACTGCGTCCCCTGGATCCTGAATCTTGGTGGCATTCACAGTTGCCCACTGAAAGCCCTTAATGCTGAAGTCTACCTGCCGCTGTGTGTCAGTATTTCAGCTGGGGACCATCTCTGGAATGCTTGTGTTGTCAGTAACTGACCTGAACTACTTTGTTTTGGGCAACGATAGAAGCTTGCCTGGAGGTGTGTGTATTTGTGTCTGTCCAGAAATAGGCGGATTAGGAAAAAGGGGTAAATTACATTTGTTTTAAACATGGTAGCGTACATGAGATGGCTTTAGACCAAGCTTGCCTTGCAGCTTGCAGTGCATCACAAGAGTTTGGCCACCATTAATTGTATTGGTTTTAATTTGGAAGGTTCATAGGACGCGGGGTGAAATGCCCTTTTGAAGGTGGGTATTGGTCTGAGCTGCAGTGGAGCATCAGAGATGTCTGAACAGATTCAGAGAGAGGACTTCCACAGAGTCCCAAAGTCTTTAGTTTCACTGGTAAAGCATTTGCACAAAAGTTATTTTATCATAATAAAGGAGATGCATGATTTAATACTTAAACTGTTCCACTGAGCACTCTAAGCTGTCCATGCCTTTGATTTCATTCAAGGGTTTGACAGATGGTTTATATTTTTTCGACCCAGAGGAAGTTGTATTCTGATAAAAGCTGAAGGAATGTATCTCAGGTTCTTGTGTATAATGTGGCATTTCCCTTTCTTCCTCACAAAATTAGATGTTTACTCGTGCCACTTATTTCCTTTTGTTTCCGATTCTCCTCCAAGGTGTACGCTGCCACGGATCAAACGCATTCCTGTTCTGCAGAAAGAGTCTTAGCATTAAAATGTGGATTATTCTTATTAAAAACACACACACACACACCAAAAACATGCTAAATGGCAGAGATAGCCCCTTAAGGAATCATGGGAGTGGCTTTGTGGAGAGACCTACAGCAATGCAGTCTGGAAGGGGGCCCAGCCTCTTGTCAGCATGGTGTCACATCAGAATGTAACTGATTGTCCGCCAATTCTTGGGACCCCCGTCACTTAGTTATGCCACATTTACATTAAATCCCTGTTGCCAGGATGGATGGCAGCCACTGACAAGAGGCTAGGTTGAGACAAAGCATTTTTAAGATGAAACCTTAATTTAAATATGGATTATCTGCCTCCTGACGGGGTTAAGCACTCTTTCTCTTTCTTTCTTTTTGTCGATGTTCATTAAGGCTATATTCCTTTGAATGTCAGTGCAAAGGTTTCTGCTTTAAAGGGCCCGAGGACTCCCGATTAGAGTGCACCTAGGGGCTGACCGCGCGAGCGCAGGTTCTCTGGGATGTATAGCGCTGTTGACCCCAGTGGCATTATCTGTATGAGTAAAGTATTTTAACATTCGAAGAATGGGGGCCCTGCTTATGATAAAAATCCCTGAAGGCGAAGCCTCCCAGGCTTCGTGCTAAGCAGGGCTACTCACTCACTCAGCACAGTTGCTCGCGTGGCTGAGTGTCTGCAGGTTGGGGCCTGTAGCGGTGCGGAGCAGGAGGCAGCTTCTGCTACCATTTCCCTTCCTCTGGATGCAACAGTTGGCAGCTGAAGCCACGCTGGTAGAGGAGAGTGTATATGTATGGGCAGGCTTCTCCTAAAGCAATCATTTCAGTCTTTTTTTTTTTTTTCCTTCTTTCTTCATACAGATGTTAAATTTATTTCAAACCCACCTTCCATGATCGCAGCTGGCAGCGTGGTAGCAGCTGTACAAGGCCTGCATCTGGGGAACACTAACACTTTCCTCTCCTATCAATGCCTCACACATTTCCTATCACAAGTTATCAAATGTGATCCGGTAAGTGACTCTTCTCAGTTGATCTCCTGCCTTAGAGTTTAAGAATGAATGTCTGCTTGCTGCGTAGTAGCTAATCGGGCAGTAAATCTTGATAAAGGTCAAACCTCAGAGTGGGTTTTTTTGAAGATGTTCGCTTGTGTTTGTCCTAGTTACTTAGCCGTCCTTATAGCCATTAATAATCAGTGATTACACTGCTGCAGGTCACTGATAGGAGTGCCACATCCAGCTCTGATGTTCGTGAGAGGTGTATCTGACAATGCCAAGGAAACCCTGATCTGATTTTGAACAATTGCAGAAGCTGTATTTGCTTGTAGGCAATGAAACCAGTGGTCTGTGTAAAACAAAACTTTTAAAATAAGGCAAGGAAATAGTTACTGAGATTGCAATAAATGGACCTCGTGGTATCTCTGACCTTATCTTTGACCATTCTTGAGGCCTTTTATTGTGCCAAGTGGTGTGAAAAAGCCCTTCTTAAAAGAGTTCTAATGATCTAATTTGGTTTATTACGTGCTAGACCTGCACAGTAGCTGGTATTGAATTCCTTTTTGGAACAAATGTTTGTCCCACGACTTTCTGACAAGGTAGATGGTCCTCACAGGACTCTCATTTTGCCCTGCAGCTTCCAGGAGATGCACATCAGTAACTAGTGAGCAATAAACCTTTCATGAGTGAATGGGCCAGGAAGGGAGCCTACAAGGAAGACCTAAAGTCAATGATCCATGTCATAATGGTGTGTGAAGTTGGGGCAGAGTTGAGCTTTGTTTTGTAACAATGTGGAAGACCAATAAATAGATGCTTTAAAAAGGTTCTTGTGAGGTCTCCAAGCGCTGGACAATGAGTCAAATAAAGACAACTCTGTGGTTAGCGGCAGAACCTTTGAGATGCTGTTAAATTATTTTACACGTTAATAATTTAAATACATGGAGAGCTGTATTAGTCCAGACCCTTCAAAACTAGTTTTGTGTAATTGGACTTTGTTGACAGGATTGAGTGATTTGTGGAAAGACAAATGCATCATAATGAATTACTCACAAAAGAGTATTTTACGTTAGACTGTGTGAAACAACTGCTGACAAATACCATATCACATACTATTACTTTGATCACCTTTACCATGCTTCAGAAATTGGCATGTTATTTTTTGCTATTTAGATTACTGCAGCTAAAGTAGTATGGATCCAGTGCTGGTATGTTGAATACTGTAGGAACTTCAAATGCTGAAATCATATGCTGTAAATATCCCGCTGCTCAGTTTGGTGGGCACATGTCATACTTTTAGTGAGTTTGTGAACAGAGTAGATATGTGAGTGTATGGTTGGCCTCTATCCAGTGCGAGATATTTGAAGCAGGTACTGGGGACAAATACTAGGCTTGCTATCGGTACTGATAGTACCTGATTCAAACAAAAATATTACTTAATCATTCCTGATAGAGAGCATTAAAATAAATTTTCTCACATCTTGGAGAACAACAGCATGTCCTTACGTGACTTGACTTAGTTGATGACAGAGCTCTTTTAAAAGAAAAAGAAGTTTTACCAAGAAGAGAATGAATGCTTATTGCTTTTTATTGTCCAGAGTCATTGTAAGGTCGCAATCTGTATGACCTGAACTTAAAACTAACAGCTTTGAAAGGAAGTAACTCCCTTCCAGCTTTTATTGCTAAATATATTTATGTGTTAGAGCAGGTAGAGTTAGAAGCGTAAGGGTTTTTGTATACGTTACTACAGAAAATAAGCAGCATAAATTTTTACTTTACGTACATGTATGTTGTCGTGTTTGTAACATAATAAGGGTAGAGCATCTTTCACTGCTGCTGATTGAAATAGAGAAAATTGTTCGGTTTCATACATAGTGCGATTCCGCTGCAAAGAAAATCCCCCGTGAGACCAGCCCCTGTAACCCTGCTATTGCTCGTACCTGTTCCGCTAGCACCTCTATGAAGTTTGTTATGTGATGGTTCCCCTTGTCAGACTGCACGATTGAATACGCTTTGTATTGCATTGTCTTGAAATATTAGGAGCATGCATTTATTAACAACATGGCTAACATTCTCCCAGATTATCTATTAACTAGAGCAGCTGTTTGATTTCAGGTAACATAATGACGCTTTTTTACCTTTAGTCTCAAAGAAAGCTGAATCTAAAGTAAAATGAATATCACCTGATTGGAATTCCTTTATGGTTCATGTTTACATTGGTAGGAGTCCAATTTCCCATTTTGCCTTTGATCAGGGGTAATTAGAAGTCAGATAATCACAATTAGAAGTCTTGGGCTGTCTTCCATCATTCTATTCTTGACCCCATCATCCAAACAGATTGAATTTTACCTGACATTCATTTCCAGGCCAGAAATTTGCTAAACTAGATTAGATTGGGTTTCCATGCTGTCTGTTAGTACATTGGAATTCGTCTCCTGCCTTCCCCTACTCAGAGGCACCTTCAGACATGTGCTTGTTATCCAGAACGGGTCAGGCAGTAACAAAGGATTTCCAGGCAGCTTCTTTTTTTGTTGTTGTTTGTTTCCTTTAGTGTATCTGACCCTGGAGTCTGATCATGTCTTGTGTGTTAAAGGTATTTGACCACTACTAAGTCTAGTCTTTTTTTTTTTCCTTTATTTTTTTTTTTTCCACTGAGGAGCTTAATTAATCCAGGAAGGGTTTATGACCTTGAACAAACTGTGGGCATTGAAAATTTGGGTAGTGAAGCAGAAAAGTTGTTGGGAGAAGTTATCAGAATAATGCACAAGTTCAGTATTTGCTTTTCTGTGTTAGGAAGTATTCTTGCTAAGAATGAAAAAAGCTTTCATTAAGTTGGTCACAGTGAATTTTATATTTTGCAGTTACTTTTGCTAGTTTTAAGATTCCTGTAGACAAACTACTCATCTAATAGTTATCTGAATAAAAAATGATTTGAACCAAAATGCCTAAATCACTTTAAAAAAAAAAAAAAAAGGGTTCAGTCATTTGTAACGTAAGAGTACAGTTCATAATAAATTGTAAGGATTATGTTTTACAAAAATACAGTTATAATAGGCTGTACTCTGAGAATCTCACAGGAAAAAAAAAGCTGTGGTCAAAAATTACCTTTAAATGATGTAGTCCTATGTAATTATTCATGATTGGAGTCCAGAGAGAGAAGAATAGGTAATTTAAAGAAATCCTTTTGAATGGCTTGAGTTTTCAGAGCTCAAACATGCTATATGCAAATAGCATTAAAAAACAAACCAAAAATGGGATTTACTTTGGTCTGAAAATAAATTGGCTTTCAATTTGGAAACACTACCTTGTTATAACACTACCTGGCACACTACCTTGTTGTCACAGAATTATCTGCAAAAGTGCCTGGATTTGTAAAACTGGAAATCTCCCCAAACCTCTGTTCACCTACTATTTAACACACCCAAGTGCGGCTGAGGTACATGCTGCAGGACACACGAGTAGGAGCCTTGCAGTCAGGCCTGGGCTGTCGCATCTTGCGACGGGGTGAAGGGACTTCATCGAGATCTTACTGTGGAGGCCAGAGGAATGTAGGAGCCAAAGGCATCATGACTCTAGGATATGAGGCGTTTCTTTTTGTCATTTAAAACGCTGTGTGTCTCTGTCAAGAGGAAATATTACACTAGGGTTTAAACCAGAAAAGGTCATAGGTTATGTGTTTTCAGTGAGCTGTAACTGATGGTCTGATCTGCTTAGAGGTAGGATTAACCTCCCTCTCTCTCAGAAAGGACTTGCAGAGAATTGTTTGCTTGGGTTTCTAATCTTATTTTACCCCAAATGCCATGTGCCCTTATTGGTGGCAGAGGAGATTCTTGTGGTAGTGGAATCAGTGAAAAGCTGGTAGATCACACAAGAAGCCTCTGAATGAAGGCAGAATTGAAACTGGGAAATAAAGAAAACAGCAGGCAGGTCACCCTCTCAGGAAAACAACATTCATTCTCAGTCATGCACATCCTAACACTTTTGACGGCAATTTATCATGGAAGACTGGGTTCACCGCAAGGGCTAACACATGTCATAGGTTAAATCAGAAAAGGCGATACTTAAAGGAAACTTCAAAGTCCTTAATACACAGAGTTAAATATGTTGGGAAAAAGCGTATGATGTTTGTTGTAAAGATAGGAGTAAACAGCACGCTGGAGGAATTTTGGCAAAAAGTAGTGTGATTGTTTTGCCTGTTTGAGGCACCAGTTGTGTGTCCTTGCAATGGGTGTATGTGGCGCTGAGGAACATAGCTGTAATGTGCAGGAAGTTGGACAGGTTGAGCTCGCAGGCTTTCTCCAGGTTTCCTTGCTGTGGACCACTGGGTAGAATTGGCCATACCTACTCTGGGTATGCTTTAATGGCTGGGGAAGTTTTCCCTTTTCCCGCAGGAGATGAGCACTTGGTGCTTTTAATTCAGGCTGAAGTGGGTGCAAGAGCGAGGCCCTTGTACCCTCCCGGTCACTTGGCAGGGTTGTGTGGACATTGAGGGCTGAGAAACTGGTTGTGAAATGAGGGGAAAAAAGTTCTCACCTGAACTGAGCTGTTAAGGTGACTGCAGGAGCAAACTGAAAGCTTGGCAGCACTTTATAATGCGTGGTTACAAAGATGGTCAGTGGTGCTTCTAGATCTCTCCAGTTTGGGGTCATGCGGTCGGTGATGTTCTGTTCAGATGCTTTCTGAGTCAGAAATCAGTTCACTAACCTGAGCTGCCCACTGCTGTAGATAGTAGCGGTTGGCTGGCAACTTCAGGTGTGTATATCTAAATATAAAAATATGGCACTTCTAAGAACTTTGTATCATCAGACCTCAGCCTGGGGAAACCACCATTTATGGCCATCCCTTGTAATAGAGTGCACTGCTGAAGGCTTTTTTTTTTTTTTTGCGGTAAAAGTAGAAATCATGATGGCATCAGCAATACTTGGACCAGTCCTGACTCCAGCCCAGTTTTATGTCTTTTCCGTTACATTTAATTATGATTTGATTCAGAGTGCTGTCCAGTCAGAGAGCTTGTATTTTCAAAAGGTCTAAAAGACTGAGGTAAAAGATGGTATGGATGGACTTGCTGAAGTGTTAGCAGCCCAGGCAAGAAGCACTGCAATAAAGCTCCAACAGGCAAGCTCCATCTTGCTGTGCCAAGGCCCTGCCAGAGAAGCGAGTGCCTGTGTGATGGCAGCAGAGCGCTCATCGTGTTCCTCCTGTAGCCTTATGTGCTGAGACTAAGAGCAAACTGACAGCTGTCCTTTGTCCAGAGGTCCGTGTATGGAGAACGCTCACATTGGCCATGAAATAGATGGCAGGAGTCAGTTACTGAGTGCGGGATCCAGGCTAGCACCCTGCAGCAATTTGGGTAGCTCATCCAGTGCTCTCACTAGTTAGTGTTCCT
Source organism: Aythya marila (assembly GCF_965140915.1). Taxonomy (NCBI): domain Eukaryota; kingdom Metazoa; phylum Chordata; class Aves; order Anseriformes; family Anatidae; genus Aythya; species Aythya marila. The sequence continues at coordinate 47,259,361 of NC_139046.1, forward strand.
CTTGCTCTTCCTGCTCTCCTTTGAGTGTGCTGCCCTCCCAGATAACGTCATTGTATTTCTCTTGGCTTTTCAAGAGATGGTACGTGGTCTGTGGTCTTGTATTTTTCTAAAGGACCCTGGGTCTTTTTTCTCCTTCCATTTAATCTTCTCTAGGATTGTTTACGAGCCTGCCAAGAACAGATCGAATCCCTCCTTGAATCCAGTCTACGCCAGGCACAGCAGCACAACGTATCTTCAGAAACAAAGACTGTAGAGGATGAAGCAGACCTTTCCTGCACACCTACTGATGTGCGAGATGTGAACATTTAAGAGGACTTCTTCTAATGGGTTTGCTTGGCAAGAGAAGCAGACAAAGAAAGGGCATCTGAGAAGGAATCAGCATCAGGATCTCCCCCCCAGAAACCCTTTTCTCCAGGACATTTTTATACCAGAAGGGAAAACCCGTCTTGTTATATTTTTTCTTGCTCTGTCTCCCTTCCATCTGTGACTTCAAACAAACAAATAAACAAAAAATACCCCAAAAACTGTCTTAAAAAAGAAAAAAATAGTATTTGCATTACCCCCAGGGGTTTGTGCTACAAAAATAGAGGATTTTATACAATAATAATCAACTAGTTTTTATATTAAAGTGTTCTTGTCTGTATGTTGTAAAAATAGGCATTAACACACAAAATGTCTCCAGGGGAGGTATTAGATTTGATTTCTTACATATAAAACAAACCAACCAACCATTTTTAAAGTAGAAGAGGGTTTTTTTAGATAGTAAATGAAATATTCTTTTTTTTTTCTTTAAAAAGCATAGCTTTAACGCAGTTCTAGGCTTTTCTGTATCTTGCTTGCTTATGCATTTAGTCACTTTATAATTCATCTGTAAATGTTTATTTTATTTCCTTAGTTTTTTTTTTTTTATCCTCTTCACCTTATAAATGGTTAACGTAACCCATAAGTTAGTGTATGTTAGTATACAGCATTATTATATGTTAATCTTTTTGTGTGTGTGTGTGTGCGTGCGTGCCTGTGGATTGCCTGTGCATTTGTAGGGTTCCAGCTTAGCATTGTTGGGAAAGGCCAATGTACTACTCATACGATACTCTATTATAAAGAGAAACCGAAATAGTGACATAATATATTATATTTTTGTAATCTTCATATTTTTGTAGTTACCTGTGTAAAAATGCTGGTCTGACCCCGCAGATATTCAGCCTAATTATGGTCAGGTTCAATCCACAGTTTAGTCTTTTTTTTTGTTGTTTGTAATATTCTAAAACCATTCCATTCAAAGCACTTTCAGTCCATTAGATATAGGAAATACATTCTTTTATTGTGTGGGAATTTTTTTTTTTTTTAATGGAATGGTTTGGAAATATATTAAGTGCTTGTTCGCAAACTTGGAATTGCAAGGCAAGTGCATTTAACTATGGTGTTAGAGGAAAGGTGATTTTTTTTTCCGAAGGTTGCGTTCCAGTGAGAGAAATTGCATTCACAAATTGCCAGGATATCTTCCTATCCTTTTCTATAGAAAAGTTGAAGTTTAGAAATCCTTTGGTGCCAACACATCTTTATAAATTAGGGGCCTTAAAGGTTCACATATAGGACACATAGTTTAAGGATTTTCTTTAGATGTTTTACAGCTGAAGGTTTTTAAACACTAAAATATATAATTTATAGTTAAGGCTAAAAAGAATATTTATTGCAGAGGATGTTCGTAAGGCCAGTATGATTTGTAAAATAATGCAATCGCCCCTTTTTTAAAAAAAAACTTTCTACCCTTGATGTTGCAGTTTTAACACAGCTTAGTAAAGAAAAAAGGACACTTCAGAGACCAAACCCAAAACAAAGCAGTCTATTTGGCCCCTTATACATTTTCAGTAGCAGTCTAACCATGAAAAAAACGCCATAGTTAATAGATACGAAAATTGGAGTACTTGAAAGAAGTTCCTGTTCCAGTATATGCCCCCCCCTTTTTTTTTTTAATTTAGCTACAAATAGAAAATTTGCACATCTTGGCTATGTATCTTTTTTATTATTATTTTAGGAAGTAGCTGAAGGGACGTGGACATAGCTGTTGAAGTTGATGCTCGAGGAGAATGTGATGGTGAAATGTATGTGAGAAAACTGCCGCTAAGGTGTTGATTGTAAAAAAAAAAAAAAAAAAAAAGAAAAAAAAGAAAAAACAGACAAAAGAAAAGGAAAAAAAAGAAAAAAAAAAGAAAGAAAAGAAAAAGAGAAAAGAATAGGAGCGGATGCTCCATTTTTATTGAGCTGCTATGGATAAATTCCCAGCATGGTTTGAAAAAAAAAAAATTAACATTGCTTTTCTGTATCTTTGTCATTGTGTTTTGCTGCTATTTTGTGGATCAGTTTTTTTTTTTTTGTTATACAATGTCATATACTGCCATGTTATAGGTTTTAATTTTCTCATAGAAAATTATATTATTGACATCATTTTTTTTTGTAGATTTTTTATGTGATCAATTTTTACTTAATGTGATTACTGCTCTATTCCAAAAAGGTTCCTGTTTCACAATACCTCATACTTCAGTTAACCGTGTCTAGACCAGGTTTTAATGTTCGTACACAGTGCCTCATAGTTCTACTGCAAATGGAAATGCATCGAACGTTATTCTGAATGGGTCTCGCGATTTGCAACTAGGTTGCATTAATTTAAAATGGCAGACATTTCAGAAGATCAAGTAATGTCAGTTTTTATGGTGTTGCGCATTTTATAAAGCTGGATTCTTTGTCTGATCTGGGGTTTATTATCATAGTAGTTTTAAGCTGTGTTATTAGCCACAAGTGATATATGAAAGGTGCATTATAATATAACTCTTATATGCCACCTGATGCGCTTACCCATCAATTGGGACACATCAGTTGGTATGATAGGTTATCTTCTGGAACTCTAAGTATTTTGTGTGTTTAATCTGTTATGATATACTAGTTTTTTTTTGTTTTTTTTTTTTAATTATAGCATAATGCTAATTTAAAAAGCCTGTAAATCTCATAAATAAGCCAGCTAACAGAGTTGTATGCTGAAGAATAATCTAGCTGTTGCCTGTATGCTGCTAAACCAAAACAGAATTAGAACTCTTTGAGGCAAATGCAGTTAAGATCCTACATAGTGCATAAACAAAGCATTGCAATGCTACTAGCAGTCGCAGGACCCAGGAGGACTGGATACATTCTGTCCAAATTTCAGGAACATTTACTGCTTACCTCATAAAACACTTCTGTTCGTGGCATCTCTGTGTCTCTGAACCAAACGTGATTACTGAGTTAGTGGTTGTCAGTTATATTATGTGTTACACTGAGTGGCAGTGTGTACTGCAAAATTCTTTAACTATTTTATGTACTAAAAGGCCAAATCCAGATAAGTGGGTTCATGTGCCAACAGAGATGCTTTATTTGTCACATTATTATAACAATCTGTAGTAAGCAAGCAATTCAGATTTGTACATTTTTATATTGTACTTATTGGCATCACTGGTCTGAAATGCACATTTTCACCAACAGACCTGTAACAGACAAGTTTCCAGCAAAAAAAAAAAAAAAATCTTAAAAAAACAACAACCTAAAGTCTAGAAATAAAATTGGTAAAACCCAGTGTCTGCTTGTTGTGTCTTTTTGTTACTTTCATGAATGCTGAATGGTAGTAACTACCAAATGTAATGAGTAAGCCACGAGACATTTTCTCATTTTGACTCTCCGTGCTTTAATAGTTGCAATGCTGAAAATTTTCTATCATTATTTTAGGAAAGTGTAGGCGTTTTTTAGAAATGGGTAGGTGACTGGCTGTCACGGTAATGTGTATTTTAAAAAAGCAAAACAAGTATTTGCTTAAGATTATTTTAAACATCTAAGGTAATTACTCAGAGTAAAATACCATTTGGTGGTTCTTTTTAATAAAAGGTGAAATAAAGTAGGTGTTTGGTACAGAACGCTTGTCTGTATTTATTTATCAGTGTAAGGTTTTGTGTCCTAGAAGACGTTAATAGAAAATAGTTTTAAAAGAAGTAAAGTTAAACAGCTTTATTTTCCTTCCCATTATCTCTTACAAAGCTTATGCATACTGTTGCATCACTAAGATAATAACAAATTAGGAGCTACTAAACATAAGTAAAGAACTGGACTTGAGAAGGACAAAAATGTAACAGTAATTACATGTGATTATTTATAAAACAAAATGAGAAAAACTTACAACTTGTGTCCCAGATTTGTAAATGGGATGCATGTTACCAATTGCAACAACTAGACACACCAGAAACAGCATATTCCTAGTGATGAATGGTCAAGTTTTTAACATATGTATTGACTACCTACTCTAGGAAAACGTGATGTCATTACTGGCTTTAAAACAAATACACGTAAAATATGAAGTGCTTGTCTCCCAGATCAGATACCTGTCTATCTGCCTTCTGAATTTCCCACTGACTGAACTTCACAGAACAACTGATTCTATGCAATAGCTACAGTAAAGGAAGTGAAAAATGAAAACTCTTAAGTTAACACAAGCGTGTTGGACACCGTCTAGTGCTAAATCAGCTCGTCCTACTGCAGTTACCAATAGATGGGAAGCCCCCTGTATCAGAAGAATCACAGCTGAGCCTGTATTAGCTTGTCGATTTCCCAGCCATTTCAGACAGAAACCTGAACCACGTGGCCTACCGTAAACTCACAGATGGGGAGGTTCCTATTAGTACATAGTGGGCCTGTAATTTTGTCCTTTAGAAATCGGGACCTCCTCTATATGGTCAAATTACAAAGGCAGGCCACTGAAGCAGACTCGTGTAGCAGTGAGATGGTTCAAAACTAGATGTATAGTGACTTTAAATACAGATCAAGCTGAAGCTTAAATTGGACAAAAAAAACCCTCATTTTTGTCCCCACGCAGATCTTGTATTGGTTTTCTGCAAAATTTCAGCATATTTGAAGGAAGGAACGGGAAAAAGGCTTTTGTATCACTGATGACCAACCCCTCTAATTTCAAATATTTTGAATGAAGACATACATACAATCTTGATTTGGGACAAAAAGCTTTTTGCTGAAAAAAACTCTTAGAAATTTCAACCTGCATTTTGTTTTACAGGTTAAGCGTTTTTTGCCTTTTCTATGAGTATTTTTCATCTATTAAACTGACTGAGATTCCGTGCTTTGAACAGGTTTAAGCCCACAGTCAGCTCCGTTATTTACATTTTCCTTCTATTAAACACCATCTCTGAATGGAGCCTACTAAATTTGAATGTTGGGTGAGCTGTGCCAATATTATTCACATTGGAAAGGATGGGACAAGAATGTAGCAAGAAAAACAACTTACTATAGGCTGTAAAAAAATATGCACATTCAGCTAGACTATGCTCTAGCTCATTTAAAGGAAAAATGCTATAGCAACATCAGATTGAGAAACCTACGTAGAAAAATCTCCAAAAAGCATCCTCAATTCCACTGCTGCATTTAGACTGACAAAGCTTGTACCTTTACTAAACATTAAGTTCATGTATTCTTTACCAAACAAAAAAAAAAGCTGTTAAATGTAAAAACTTTTAAATCTACTTACAGGCAAGTGTATTTGGCACTGTAAGTGATGGAAAACTTCAGAACGTAGGAGAGAAAATGAAGTTTCAAGCTACTAACTCAAAGGAGCATAGACATGACCCAGGTGTGTGGGCTAGATACTCTGATACAGGCTCCTAGAGGTGGCATTGAAAAGCTACTATGGGACAAAGGCCATAAAGCTATAAATGATGGCACTATAATGAATTCACACCAACATAATTTTATGGGAAATTAATCTTTTCAGACAAACACGGTGTTTTTATGATCCCTCAAACATACCTGCTAATGGTACGTACAGCAGCATGACAAATATAAGATTCCTATCTGGCTTTTGACTGAGTTCCCCCACAATATTCTTAAATAATAATGAGAAAGGGATTGCAAAGTTTTTTACTGGATTGCACTGAAAACGTAAGGCTTGCCAGACTCCTCATTTCACTCTTTAGGTTCAAGGAGTACAAATGTAGGAGCAAGGTAGACGTTACCCTTCTGCTTCTTAAATGCAATAGACATTTAATAACACAAAACAAATAATTTCTTGATGATCCCATTAGCATTTGCATAGCCATACCAAGAAATCACTAAGTAGCCATAATTTTCATGAGCGCTCTTACCTGAAGAGGGAACTACTGGCAGAAAGACTGGGTGCTCGCAGTGTATCAGGAATAAGGCACAGACACAGCATCTTAACTCTGCACGTGCCCTGCTGACGCAGAGGCACCACCCGCAGTGCATGGTCTGCTCCTGGGGCACACGCTGTGCACACTTCCACTGAACTCCTGTATTATATAAGAAAGGCTTTAATGTCATCTTCAGAGCACCAATTCCTACACAGAAGAGTCCCAAATTTATTTTTTGGAGCAGTCACTACTGTACACAGATTAACACTAACAGCTTTACCTCTCAAAAAGTTGCATCTCTGGATGCAGGAAGTTGTATTTAGTAGCTGCTAGAGGTATTCCCTCTTACACGGTGTGAAAAAAAAATAAATCCATTTGTGTGGATTTAATCTCTCTTCTCACTTTACTTATGGCTTACACTACTTTCTCATTTATAATATCTTTGAAGAAATACAACTTATATTTACTTCAGGTAAATGAAACACACATGTAGCAACCCATCTCAAAAACCGAACATCAGTCTGCACACTCACTTGAAGACAGAAACAAAAGATCATACTCTCTCACGTCCACAATGCATACTAAGGGACAGTCAGTACAATCTTCCCTGCTAACATGTCTGTCACGTTCTGAAGCCTACCTGAAAGCCAGAGACTGCCCAGTCAAATAAGACTTGGACTACATCTGCTCAGCTCTGACTAAACTGGCATGAACTGGAAAAGAAAGAAGCAAAATATGAATTTAATTAGGCAAATGTTTCTAAATTCACACTTGGTAACAGATTTGGGGTGGGAGACTGTATGGTGATGGGAATCTCCTCCCCAGTAGTAAGATGCCTTCAACACAGGTAAAGCCAAACAGAGCAGCCTGGGACTGCTCGTGGTGACAAACACAGGAAGAAACAACTGGTTACGAGCCTTGGGGCTGCACAGGGCTCCACACACTGATATCTAACACAACTGAGAAAGCAGAACCAAAGGTGGAGCCACCCCATGCGTGGGCCAAGCTGCAAGCCAGGACCTGCCATGCTGACTGGTCTGGGCAGGAGTCCTCTTCCCTGGGCCCATGTGGTAAAGGCCGAGGGTTTGGATTTGTACCTGGGGTGTGTGCATATCACAGAACAGAACTGCCATCTACTCACCATTCCCAACCCAAGCAACTAAATCTGAGGTTATATATTGCTGAGTGGTATGGCTTTGTTATTTCTCCCATCCCAGCTGACCGCCCTGTGACACTTGCCTGAATCCACCCAAAGGCTGTACACCGCTGCTCGGCCTCTGTGACAGCTGGACAAGTCACCGTGGCCTGTGAGATGTTGCCTGCAGTATTAGCATCAGTCTTCAAGGAGCTGGGCTGAGATGGACAAATCATTTAACACAGGCCACTAAGTCACCACCAGAGCATTACGACAACTCGCCCGAGCCAGTGCAACGCAAGTGACCTGGTGTCCTAAGTCACGGCTCTGATGGTAAACTGTCTGAAACAGACAATTGAGCATTTTGATGTTTTATTTCTCCTTTTATTAGATTTTATCACTGCAGATTGATTGAAGACGTGGTATTATTGTGGTATTATTTTTGAACAGCTTTTTTGCTCCTTGAATACACACAGGCCACAGTTCTTTGCATTTAGTTGCTGGCCGCGTTAACTACTGGAGACTGGGCTCTTCAGCAAATTTACGCTACTCGTTATAGGTATGTTCTCTCTACAAGCACAGGCGTAACATCTTTTAAGTTTTCCAGAAGGAATCAACAGCTTTTTACTCAAAAGTAAACATTATTTCTAATAAACCTACTACATTTATTTCATGTTTTCAACTTAATGTACCTGCAGCTGTTTCAGTCATTAAGTAGGATCACTTTGTTTCTTTTAGGCAACGCATTTACCAGCCACGTATTGATTCTGGTTTCTCTTTTCATGGCAGCCCTTGGACTGTGAAGGATCAAAAAGATTCCTCCCTTACAATATCTTTCTAATATAAGAGAAACTATTCACCTGCCTTCATTCCTGCATGATAATGCCCAACAGAGTTGTAGAGTCAAACAAGTATATGCCAACTCTTGCATGCCTGTGGGAACACAAGTGTTCTCTCATCTTCAAACAGTTCTCCAAACATCTAAATATAGTCCTTCATGTTTTTAAACCCCTCTGTAAACATGCTTCAGGTGTATTCAGGGGCTCTTTCCACATCTCCCATAATTCTGCCGAGGGAGCATCATTAGGCAAATTACAAGAAAATCTCATTGAAAACATCTCTCCAGATTTTTCTCTAATGTTGTTTCTCTCTCATTATTTCTCAAACTAATTGATGCTACTGGATTTTTTGCAGTTTGTCCTCATCTTATTGCATAAGAAAACATGTATGACATACAAATGTAATGGGCCAGACGCTCACCACACAGTTCCAGCAGTGTACCTACAGTGAAACTGGTTTATGAATTCCCAAGTTGTGCTCAAATCATTCTTCATCTTACTAAGCTGTCCTGGATATGACACAAAAATGATGCTCAAAGTCCATGTGGTTTTAGGATGACAATGTGCTTGACTAACTGCACCACAACCAAGGTGTCCTCAAGAAGAAAATACACTGCAGATACTTAGCTTTAGCTTTCCTATAAAAATAAAGTAGTATTATTTCACTTGTATTTCAGAAACTGACAAGTGCTTATCAACTTTTTTTTTTTTTTTTTTTTTTTTAGGTAAATGAGGGTCTCAAAAATTCAGTGTCTGCACATACGCTACAGGAAAAAAAAAAAGCCAGTTTAGAGAACAATGTAGGCATGTGTTTTTAAACTACTGTTCGTGCAGTCTGGTCAGGACTGTGTGACACAGTATACAGTGTTTTGTCATCCAAGGAATGTCTTTGATCAAGAGTTTATGCAAGAAGGAAAAAAAAGCCATGAAACCCTAATCCGTTCCCACAGTCCAGTAAACGTGAGCTGGACAAACAGTGGACAATAGCAGTAAAGCTTGCTGCTGGAACAATAGCTGCAACTAAAAAAATTAAAGGGTTGCTGACTCACAGTTCCTATAATCAAGAAAGATTCCATGCCTTGTTGATTATTCCACAGAATCCTGAAGATGCTGAAGGTTACAAATTGTAACTACATATTACATGGAGATAAAGCGGCAAAATATGCTGCTAAACAATCAAAAAGAAAAAAGACAAATACTGACGTTGATTCTGCCTAGTGCAGAGCTGATATGCAAAAACTGAATAAGCAATCTTCTTCCTGCCTAAACAGGACTTTTGCTAAAAGTAAACTCCGTAATTTTATTATAAACTAAAGCAGTTTACTTCTTTCTGACAGTGCACTACTATTCTAGGTGCTATCCATACAAATTCTACACTACAATCAAACTTGCTGATGTTTCAGTACAAAAGCTATATGCTATTTCTTGTCCTTATTCAGGAATCTTCTGCACGTAACTTTGTCATGCCAAAAAAACAGCCACACAGAACTGTGGAGCTGGTTCATTACTCATGTATATGAAATACGATAGAACAATTAAAAATATTGTACAGCAAGCCACTTCACAATCAACTGACGCTTACTATGGCTTTAATGTATTTCATATAAGAGTGAACGGCCACTACTCTGTATTAATGAGGATTTCCAAAGCCTTGTATGTTGGCTATGTTCAGGGGCACTTAATGACCATGTTTCCATTTGCAGAGTACTACCTCATTTGGCAGAGCTGTGTGTTATTCAAGAGTTGCAAAGTACAGAATCTTAGGATGAAGAACGCTGCCAGAATATAATGATTACACTTCAGAAGTGAACACTCCTGTGATTAAGGAGGAATATCCAGCGTGAAGCTAAAGAGATACTCAAGTTAGTTCCAGATGAACTAACTAAGGACAGCGAAGTGCCTCAGTACCAGATTGCTCCAGTTAGCCTTGTATGTCGATTCTGGATACCAAAACTGGAAACCAACTGGAAACATGCCACAGGACTCCCAGATCTCCGTTCTCTCTGGTGATATATACATTTCTGTGGTAAAGCGTACTGTCATAACTTTGTCCACTTAAAAACAAACAAAAAACCTCTGGCAGACTGTAAAATGAGAATCTTTGTGGTTACTTGTCAAACTATGAAAGCTGAAGTTTTAGGCTGTAATTAGACCAGAAGCCATAGCCATGAGAAGTTGCAAAGGGCAGTAATCAAAGGCACTAAAATTTATGCTGGGAAGCACCAAGAATATGAAGAATTGTAACATTAGAAGAAATATTAAACTTTTTATTATACATCAAAACCTTTCTCTTGGAGAAGGTCCTGATGAGATGTATCACACACGTTGTTCTACCTGCCTGGTTCAGCTTTTTACAACCTCCTCTGGAGTACCCTCAGAAATAAAGATTATAATCCAGATGAACTTCAGGTAATTCTAATATTTCAGCAGGTTTCAAACTATAGGCCTAAAATCATTAAGAACACCAACACTGTCAAAAACATTTAGTGCTTCACATTGCTATCACTGCAGAAATTGTTTAAGAAAGCCCATGGTGGGGGGGGTGGAACTGGATGGTCTTTAAGGTCCCTTTCAACACGAGCCATTCTATGATTTTGTGACTCTGAAAAGTTTTTAAACCAGCCTCTATTTTCTCTCCTTTAGATGTCATATACCCAGAAAGCTGGCAACATGAGTTTGCACAGGTTCTATGCACAGACTAGAACGCACTATTGCTTACATACTTCATACCTCAATAGCAATCGGATCATAACCATAACCAAACAAGATATGCCAAACTGGGAAGTCAGACTTTCCTTACAAATCCAAATGTAATATGTCGTAACCAGGAAAACATAATAGGATCCTACAAGGCTGATTTCTAAGTGAGAAATTGCATATACAGATATATATATATATATATATATATATGTTTCTGATTTCATGCATTTCTGTTCATTAGAGACATATCTTCAGAGCTGAAATTGATTCCATTCATATTACAGCTCATGACAAATTAAAAGAAAGCATGCCTACTTAATGAACGAGCATTGCAACAATGAATTTAACTTGGAGACTTTAATCACCATCCCATTTTTTTGCCCTCCTTCTCTGTATCCATTCTAAAAATCTGTCCGTAGAAATGCCGCCTCAGTAAAGAGGCCTTTACTGTACACACGTAGTACAATGACGCAGATAACACACAAAGTCAGATTTACACGTGCTGGTAATGGTTGATTGGGTATTACCAGCTGACGACCCCACTGCTGTAAGACAGCACTGAAATCAGCATGGAATTCCACAGGGAGTTGATTCTCTGTAGTCAGAGCTCACCTTCCCACTGATGCCTCAGAACTCACTATCTCTTGTACTCGTCACGTAACATGGAAATGAAAACTGCAAGTCTTCTGGACTGAAACAACTTCAGTACATTAGCAATAGATAGCTTTGCATCCATTTTTAAATGGAAACCTACATTCAACAGCCTGAGCTGAGAGAACATCATGAAGAAACAAAACAAGCTAGAACGCAGTCCAGACAAGTCAGAAATTTGAGAGTTAAATGTTTCAAGCATTCCTCCCTAACTGTAACTACTGAGCATACCTAGAGGTGGTAAATACAGCAATATATTTTAATATATTTTAAAGACATAGTACCTTCAATAATTTTGGCAGAATTTTTCCATCCTAACTGATTTTTATCAGATCAAGTACCTCCAGAAAAAATTAGACCTGTTTGACCATACAGCACAGAGCCACAATTTCCACATCCTACTTTATTAATAACCAATATAATAATCTACAAGATTAATTTTTTTTCCACACCTTCCCCTCCCAGAAATAAAAGCAATATTTAAGTTGCACAATCAAGCGTTCAGACCAGGAAACGTCTGAATGACCATGTCCCGCAGCAGTTTTATTCAGCCTCTCCACACACAGATCATCTGATAGAGTTTTTAATTACAATTTAATAGTTGCTTCCACCAGAGTCCTGACAGGATGAGTAACCAGGATGTGGCATTAATGAAGCCATTTATATGTATTTTTTTTTAATTTGTTCCAGATTTCAGGAAAGTGTTAATAAAACAGCAAGGGCATGAAAAGAAGAGAAAACATATGCTTATGACTCACAAAACTGAATAATCCTTTGAAGAGTGGTTTTGCTAAATTTTGATGGATTTTTTTTTCAGTAGCGCTGTAGTTTAAGCACATGCCTTTCTTTCACACGTGTTTGCTAACTCTTATACTCCTCATTTTCCAGGTAACTCCCCTGAGGAACAGCCAAGAATACAAACACGTAAATAGCCACTCAGCGTTAACAAGTAGCACGTTCTGAAGTATTCAAGCACTTAGAATGCAAAATTATTTGCAAGAAGTCCCACTGGTTAAGGCGAACCAATATTCCTGATGTAATCTGGGCTTTAGCTCCTCAGCTGTAAGTACAGTGTAAAAAACCCTCTGTGGTATGCTGTTACAGCTCTAGACATCACAGAAAACCCCACAAATCTGTTGCAAAAACATTTTTAAAACTTTGCACTGAAGAAAGCACATGATTACATATCCAACAGAGTTTTTAACTGTGGCTCATTTAATACACACCATCATGCCCATACAAGACTTGAGACAAAAGATACTCAGAAAAATACAGATGTTTGGAATAAAAGATTGCATTAGCATGAACACATAAGTAGCTCAAGGAAAGGCCTACGAGGCAACCCTAAAGATGTCATATCCCAGATTTTTTTTGAAATCCTAGATGCTTCTACCATCTTTATGGTTAAATATATATTTTTATGTTTACGTTACAACTTCTCAAACAAAATTAATGTTTAAATATATGAAATAGTAAACCAATAGTAGAAATTTAGCCACCAAAACAGTTTTCAAAGTAAGTAATTATCTGCTTGGTCTGCAGAGATCCTTTTCATCCTTAAGCCAACAAGAATAATTTTGTACATGATACAATCTCTAGAGTGGCGTTTTGCATATGACTTACATATCATACATTTCTAGTAATCAAATGCTTCACTAACTTTGAACTCTCACATCCCTACCCTTGTCTTTCCATAATTTGTGCAAACCATGCACAAAGATTCCAAAAGCGGCCACATTATAAAATTGGAATACTTAGACCTCCAGCGTTTACTTCTCTTTGTACACTGAGAGGAACATCAAAAGTGCCTTTTTGAGACCAAGAACCAGCTTGCGGGGGGATCGCTATCGAAATCTCTGTATTATGTTTTAAGCAAAAAACATTTTGAGTCAATCACAGACGAATAAGTAGTATCATTTCATTGCCTTAAAGTAAACAGGTAAAATACTTTGATTTGCAAAAATAAATTATGTTGTGGATCCTGAGACAACTTTTTCAAATCCGGATTTCTCTGAAATAATTATTAAGTCAAATTACGTTTCCCTAGTATGTGGTCTTTTTGTGTTGTGTCTATTTATTTTACAGAGATTATAGGGTATGCTATTCTTTTGTGCTTTCACTTAAGTTTCAAGTACATGCACTTTTGAGCTTGCTCTGGTTGCCCAATAGTTTTAAGTTACATACGAATTAAAAGTTGTACTTAAACTACCATAAATGAAGAGACCATCAATGCTGTCATGTCACTTCCAAAGTCCCAAATGAAGAAACAGGCTACAAGTAAATCCTACCTCAATACTACTTTATTTCAAAGATATTCACCACGTCATCAGAAGAGCTGTATTATGCATGGATATATTCTGTACTCTTTACTTGAGCAACTTCATCTATATAAATATTTGTGAACTATTACAAGAAGCATTACTTACAGGCCATTTTTACGCACTATAAAAACCTCCTCCACTAGATGGCTCTGGCACTACGTGCATCAGAGCTAAAACAAGCACACCAGCAGCTAGTTATTAAGAAAGGCATCTGATATTGGCAAAGTAATATACTCAGGAACAACAGCAACAAGATGATTTTGAAATAAAGTCCATATATATACGCACATGTATTTAACAAAACATTTTTACCTTTGAGTTAAAAAAAAAAAAAAAAGGCAGAACATATGGTCTTCACATCCCAGACGCAAACGCACAATAAACATTTTGAAAATTCAAATTACTTATTTTCTTGTATAATAAAAAAAACACTATACAAGTAAAACAGACGTGAGGTCTAGATGGCACCATGAATCATTCAAGAATATGGCAATACTAACACATTTCCTTCATCTGAGAGTGTTTGCTGTGCATATAGCTTCCAATATGCATGCTAGTCAAATTTCTCATCATGAAGCTAAACTATGCCATGTAAACTTAGCCAAATAGGCATACGCTACAGCTGATGAAAGCCTTCTAGAATTCATTATACGACTGTATTGCAAATGGTATGCACTGACATGTAACAGCCCAACCTAAAACAACTCTCAGGTAAAATACTTGACTGTATTTCTCAAACTTATATAGTTGAATAAATAGAGACTAAACAGCATATTTAAGCGTAGAAAATAGTGCAAATTTCAAGTTCAGAGTTGCAGCTACTTTATGAACTGGTATCTTAAAGTCTTCTTCCTTTGCATTCTGACTTCACTTGTCATTCTACTCTTTAACCACAGAACTGGTTGCTACTGCAAAGTCTGCAGGCAACTGATTATTTTTTACTTCACCTAAAACACCTACACATTGTGTAAACGGAATGATCTATATACATAGATTTTTTTTTTTTTTAAATAACATACATCCTTTAAGTAAGGAAACTTCACAAATGCATGTTTTCCTTTTCAGGAAAGGGCTAGTGACGAATTAAAGTCGACACTTTCATTTAACAGGTTTTTAGTGTTTCCATGATCTGTAAAGCCTGGAGAGAATAAATTATAAAGGACATATGAGGAAGAACTATTAAAAGATCACTGTTTTTCCCTTACCACTTTGATATTTAGCAGATCTTCGCTTTGTTTAAAATGAGTAAACACTTTTCCAGTTATCTGTTCTTTTAATATTTCTTCTTTGTTCATCCATGTTTATCTTCATCTGTTATATTCAAAATGTTAGTGAAGATCTTTCAGTACTGACTCTAAAATCAGACTGAATATTTAGCATTGAACAAACCTAAAAAAGAATACATGAAAGTGTTTCAATGTGTCTGTTTTCCAAAAGAATGCTCAATAAAACTACCAATTCCTCCGTTTCTCTTTTTCTGGTCCTACTTGTAATTCATTGTCAAATAATGTTTTTCCTTTAATTTCTTTCCTTTAAAAAAAAAAAAAAAAAAAGAAAAGAAAATGTTGCATTTGCTATCACTTGGGGAATTTCCTATTCTAAGTATTTTTATATTGTGACTGCTTTTTGAACAGATTTAGAGATTTCTTGCAAAAATTAATACTATTTTGTGCTAAAAATACCAACTTGATCCTACAAACCTGTTTAAATTTTCCTCTGATTTTTTCCAGATCTTCTTGAAGCTTTTCGTAAGTGGCGTCTTCATATGGGAACTTCTGAATCATTCCTATTAATGAATCCAGAGCCTTTCTCTTTTTACTACAAAACAAAACACAATAATGAAAATTAGCCTGCTATAGAAGTTCTCTGTCGGTATGAAAATGATACCAATATTTTATAATTCAGGGCATAGAATCCAGTCTTCCATCCTTCTTTCAACCTCCCTCATTTAACTCAGAAATTAAGCTGTAGCACAACTGACAAATTTAATGTTTTGTTTTTAACTTACCTGGCAAAAATGAAGATATATTCAAGAAACATCAAAATTACCAATTAGATGACTGAGTGAAATAAAGAAATGCAATAAAAAAGTTCACCAGAATACACGTCAAGATAGCTGAAAGCATGGTGGCAATTCTTTCAAATAAATTAATCAAATCTGGACATAAAATAAAAGATTAGGTTATTCCAAAGGAAAGTAATCAATGCATGGAAGTATATGCACCTGTGCAGCAAAACACAGAAGTAATGAAAAAAAATGAGGGGAGAAGATGGGAGCAAAAGAAATGTAGCAAGATCTATTTGTGATACACCTCTAAAACAAACACTACCTTCAGGTATATAAACCACACAGCAAAAGCGCGGTGCAAGATAACTTGATTTTGTATGATCTCTATACTCCCACCCCGAAGAAGAATTCTAATTTTTAATCAATAATATTGTTTAGCTATTAACATGTCACCCTTTTAACAATATCATACCTTTTAAGTAGTTAGAAAAGGTCTATCAGTGGTCAGTACACTTGATTCTTTCTGATGCTGAAGTGGTGTTACTAGCATTTCATAAGCTTGTATTACTTTCCATACAGACAACAGAATGGAAGTCATAGAAAAATATAGGTTGTAAAGGAAGTCAGGAGGTCATCTAGCCTGCCTTCCACCCAAGGAAGGACTAACTTTAAGGCCAGAGAAAGTTACTTGGTACCATCTCCAAACATATTTTGAAAAATCTACAACAATGGAACTTCTGTTGTCAATGTGGTCAACCTGTCCCACTGCTTAGCTGCTCACACTGGTAAGGACTTTCTCTTTACACCCTATCAGAAATTCAATAGTTTCAGCTTGTGAAAGGTGGTTATTATCCTTTGCACACTGCTGCAAGGAATGAGTCTCTAGGACTTCCCTTTATGTAGTACAATTAGCTATCTCCTTTGTCTTTTCTTCTTCAGGGTGAAGAAACCAAGTTCCCTTATCCTCTTTTCAGTATCACGCGGTCCAGAATATGATATAATCCCAATGAATCTCTGCTCAATCTTCTGGTTTTCAATATATATATTTTTTAACTTGGGAGGAGGCAAAACTGAACAATATAATTTGAATAATCTGAAAAACTATTGAAGGAACTTTTTTTTTTTTTTTAAACCTTACCTGTTCTTTTCATCTGTGCATTTGCGGAGCAGACACTGCCAGGTCAGCGCGAAGCCAAGGTAGCTGCCAATCTAGGAATTTATAAGAATACCATGAAAAAAAAATCATTAAACATATGCATACAGATCACTAAACAAACGTATACAAACAGTACTACATTATATCCCACTCTTCAGGAAACAAATCATTGCCTATACAAACACATTTCATGTTGAAAAGATCAATAAATCAGGGTAAGATGAATGAGGGATATCTGTGTTACCCAGTACAACAGTCAGAACACTTCTTGTAAGAAATCTGTTTAGCATCAGATGACAACAGTATTTAAAACGCAGCATAAACAGCAATCCTGCAAAACACTATCCATACTTTATGCCCTCTGAACCTCAAAATTTATGAAACTGATGTATGGCAGTAGGGAAACAATTCAGAAACAACCTATTTAAGATGCTTTGGTAAGTATTTGTTTTTGCAGCAGTGTCAGCTTAAGCAGCTCCTGTACAGCCCCAGAAAAAGCTGTACCAGCTTGGCTGAGGGAGCGGCCAAGTCAACCAGACAGGAAAACACATTTTTTCTGAGTTAATATGCAAAGAATTTTACTAGCCTAACTCATGAGGGTAGCACAGAATCAGAAAGAAGCACAAGAAGCTGACTAAGCCAGTCTTGCTGCCAGAGAGCTTTTCATTACAACTGTAATCAAATAGGAATATACAGAAATATAATAGGAATACATGTTCTTCAATGCACCAGCTTGTTAAGTCAGCTGGAGTTTCCTTCCAAAGTGATTTAGAATTCACAGAAAAACAACACAGACACTTAAAACATAAGTGAGCTGACTTTGAGGTAGTTAAGTCCAAAATTATAGCCTAATCCCACTTCAGTCCACATGTGCATACACCTGCCATTTAAACGTACAAAACATAGTTTAACTTGGAAATTCCCATAACCTTCAAACCACTTCAGAGTACAGCAGCAATGTCTGGGAATACCAGTCTCCTGGCAGTTATGTTTGATATGGTACACAGATCAGCTTTTGTTACTTCGTGTATTTTATTTATTTATTTATTTTAAGGCTCAAACATGGGTTTGGGACTTAACATCTCATTTAGTGCTTAAGCATATTTGAAGTGAGGCGATTTCACCTGCGTGCACCAAAACTGCTTGGAGACTCCAGGAAGGTGGAGACAGCCCACAGACTTGGTACCTAGCTGCACCAAGATGCCGAGGGCTGGGGACATGTGCCCTTGGATGCTTCACAGCGGTATGCTCAGCAGAATTAGCAGCGCCCTACTAGGGGCACAATCTTCTGCTTGAGCCCTAGTGGATACTGCGTCTAATACCGCCTAAGGGATGTGATGGGTAACAGACATTTTATTTGTAACATCTTAATTTAATTCTCTATCAAGCAAGGCCCCTGTCAGATCAGTACTGTAATTCTACTCAAGGCTGACAGTTCAAAGACTGCCCAATTCATCCCTTCACATGACTCCCTATCTACAATTTTAGTCTCTTCGGGAACTTCCCAACATAAGTAGATCAGTGCACTTCTCCTATATCATGGCCTACACAGGACAATTTTGCATACAGCCATCTGTGTTTAGAAGCTGCTGTTCAACACTGTTTTCTTAGAACTTCAGAGCTGTAGCATCACTAGGAAAATATTTAATCACTATACATCTCCATATCACACCAAGTGTAAACCAAAATTTTATAATAACCATTCTTTCAGAATTTGGGTTTACCGATTTCATTTCATAATGGATTAACATAATTACTGCTGTTCTTCCAGTAGCAATATTCACCTGACAAACTCTCCCAGTGTTAGAAGTATCAGAGAGTACAACGCAGACAACCAGAATTGTCCTGTTGGAAAGTGACTTGGGTGAAGAACCAACATCGCATGGGTTTCCCTAATGCTGAACCACAGAGGATGGTCCGGGGGTTCCTTGGCCACAATTTCGGGTTAAAGAAGTCAACATACACAATTTGTCTTGGGCAAGTTTGTTTGATTTCTCTCTTATCCTTCCTTTCAGGGAAACAAAATAATATCAAAATGGGATCAAATAGACTCAGAAAACGCAAAAAAAAAAAAAAAAAAAAAAAAAAAAAACTATTTAATCGTTTCCTCGCGACACAGCCCCCAGCCCCGCGATTTAAAGCGCCTTCCCCCTTACCTCGGCGCCCACCCTGGCCCCGTGGCGCGCCCCGTGCCTCCTCCCCTCAGCAGCCCCGGCGTGACGGCCTTCGGCGTAGCCCTCCTGGTAGCCCTCGCCGTGGAACCTGCGGACACACACACACACACACACACGGACGGTTTCTGACGCTGGTTCCCACTTCACTTTCTGGCGTTTAGACGCCAGGTAGGGGGGTGCCCTACCTGTGCTCGGCCATCACGATCTCCTCGAACATGTCCGGGCCGGGTCCCGGGGGCGCGGCGGCCGCCATGACGCCGCCAGAGCCCTCCCTCAGCACGGCCCCGCGGCGCGCGGCAGGCCGGGAGCGGACGGCGAGCCGTTGGGGCCGCGCGCGGGAAACGCACGTTGAACGGCCGCCGCCAGCCCCAACGGCCTGGGCCGGCCCTGAGGGCGGCAGGGGGCGGCAGCGCGCCGCCGAGAGAGCGGGGTGGGACGGGGAAAGGGAATAGGGAGCTGTGGGCAAGCTGCGCCTCCCTCCCGTGACAATACCGGGATGGATCCTTACTGTGCGTTAAGTTATGCCAGCAGCCTGATTTCTGGATGGCGCAGCTTGCGTTTGTTTTCCTGTCAGCCTAGCTGGCGGTTGGCAAACACCAAGTCATGCACCCAGCGACCAGTACGGCTAACTCCTGACAGAAGGAGTTCTGGAAACTACCACAAGCCCCTTTTGTTTGGATCCGAGACGCTTTCGACTTTCAATTAGTGTATTTTTTTTTTAATGTATTTAGATGGCCAACCATTAGTATGCCGGTCTATTACAACGTTCACTTATTATTACAAATGAACACTGGTAAAACAAAACATTTGTCCTTATTTATAAATACATACGCTAACTTATTGGTTCTTCAGGTAATTAGACTTGAGACATTTCATGAAATGCGTGGCTCTGCAGACACCAATCCGAGCAGTGGTACAGCCAGTCTGTTAGCCTCTGAGCCAAACACAGGCAGGGGATTGAAGAGACTGCTCCGAGGTCCTAAGACATGTCTACAGAATAAATAAAACGGCACTAGAGCAAAATCAAATTCATACTAGTAAAGGTTTAGCTAACTAGAGGCACCAATCACTGTTCATTAAAAATGTTCCATCACAACAGGCTATATTGATTTGTAAGGAGTGACTGCAGTCAGTCAGCCAGCTCGTTTTCTGCATTAATTTAATGTTTAGGTGTCAATGTACATTACATGAAATTAAATCACTGAAGGTTTGCAAGGCGTGTATCTACTGTACTGTCTCATAATCACAAACACGTATTGTTCACTAACCATATGATGCCAGTGGAAATATAAAGTAACTCCAAAGCTAATGACTACAATTTAAATCTTTGGAAGTTAACGCAAAGCAAGGGCTTTGATCTCAGTAGGTAGGTGGCTTGATTCATTATGTTGCAAATATAACTATTCTAGCAAGAAGTCTACCAAACACTGCTCTCATTTCGGGGCATTCTTACGTGTTCTCAGCAATCCGTTTCATATGTCAGGGTTCCTGAGAAACTTGTTGTATGCCTAGACTGTCACAAAGTCACCCGTAATTCAGAGTCTAAATGATGTGTTTTTCCTACTTCCAGTTGCTTCCAAGGCAAACATATCTCTGCTTTCATCACGTCTGATGCTGCCTGAAAGGAGGGTTGGCTATCATACGTTTTTGGAGAAAAGAAAGTACATTTATTTTATTATTATTAAATGAACAAGTCCTTCTCCTTGTCCCAGGGTTTCCATGAACATAGTTTCAGTACTTGGAGCAGGGGCAACACTGATACTGGGGTTCCTGAATAAAGGTTTTACAGCTCTTCACACTTCCCCAGAGTGGAAATGGAGATGCCCAGTATCTCCTTTTCTATAGCTTTCTCACTACTCTTACAACTCGTATTTACACATCATAGCTTCTAATTGAGACTTCACAAGGAGACATTTGACACCTGACCTTTTAAAACCCTTTACAACTGTAAAACCTACTCCTGCAAAGGAAAGCCTGGCAATTGCCTTACTGTCTTTGAGAGACAGTGATCAGCCAAGGCTCACACAGTGCAGAGCGAAAACGTGCGCGGTGGTGGTGCTGTTTACGTTCCCACAGAACCAAACACAATGGTGTTCGAAGGTTTTGCACACCAAGTTCCTGACCGAGTCAGGTGTCTAATGGCAGGGAAAGCATTTTCCAGTAATCGTTCCACCTCACGCAGGGATCTTGTCACTTTTCATAAGCAAAGCAGCCAGGCCTGGTCAGAGCTTGGATGGGAAACCTCCAAGGGAAACTAAAGTGCTTCAGGAAGTGGTGTGGGTAATTTAGCTCCTGGCATTCTTCCCCGTCTGAATAAATATTGAACCAACCTCTAACCATGCTGTTACAGTAAGGAACACCGTGCTGGTGGTGGAAGATGCAGACCCAAAGGTGTCAGCAAATAGGGTCACAAGGTGCTATTCACATATGTAAGGATGCTCGACTTTGTGCTCTTGACAATATTCACAATAATGTTAAATCTACTTTAAAATCTCTCACTGGTTAATGTAAACAGTGTGCCCCCTGAATTCTGTCATTTGTTGTGTTTCCCATCAAAACTGTCTTAGTTTGCTTGTGTTTTTTTTTGTTTGTGTTTTTTTTTTTTTTTTTTAAAGCATAAAATAGAGGTTTTGACCAAATTTTAAATATTCATGTTCATTTCACTTTGCTTTCTGTTCTTTGATTTTTATGAAAGGGTCTTGACACATACCTGATGTTCAAAAATAATATAGTGTCTGATCAAAAACAGAAATGAAAAAGAAAAAAAAAATAAACAAAACAAACAAACAAACAAAAACCAGAATACCCCAAGCACAAAAACTTTTGAAATAAAACAACTAGAAAATCAGGACTGCGTCTCCCAACACATGAAGAGTAGGAGCCCTCCGGATGTGTGGCAGTGGCTCAGCACAAAGGAGAATATAAAACACCATGGGAGACGCTTTGCAGCCAAGAAATCTGCAACTCCTGTGAGTCACCCTTGCAGCATTTCCAAACTGAAATGTTCAGTCCCTCTTTTCCTGCCAGAAATAAAGATCTTTTTCAGGCAACACGGCCATTTCCTGCCCCCCCAGGTGCACTGATGAGTATGGTGCCATTCTGTAAAAGAGATCAGCCTTCTACCTACATCGTTTTTGTGTTTTGCAGGTGGATGGTTGATGTATTAATATAAAAACACACATGTGGAGCATGTAGTGTGGTTCAAGTCTGGTTGGAAATTGCTGCCTTCAGTGCCCGCAGTGCGCGGATGCTGGCATACCGGCATGCAGCTTTGCCTGTGCTGGAAATTTGCTCTGGCTGCAGCCATCAGCAAATCCTCGCTGAAGAAGGAGCTGTTTCCAAAACCCTTCCATAACAAAGATACTTTTCTTAGACTTGCAGTTTCATGTGGAGCTCAGCAGCAACTGGCAGCAGATGGACTCGAAGTCCAGCATTGGCCCTAACTGGCTTTGGGAAACTCGCTCTGTGTTGTACCTCAGCTGCACCTCTCCACACAGACTCCGTGGTTTGATAAAGCTCCTTGAAGCGTCTACTTCACAGTTACAAAAGAATCAGATACATTTCCATGTTGAAGATGATTTTTTATTGCAAATGTACACATTACACTACTGATAATGCACAGAAAAAGCTATTGTTTCCTAAAATTTCATGATTACAAAACTTCACAAAATTTGTTACAACTAAAAAACCCACCTTCAAGAGTATATAAATAGAATTTCGCGCATAAATAACAGTAACAAAATAAACAGATGTATGTATTCAATAAATTAATTATAAATATTGCATTGGCAATGAAGTGCTAGGTCAGAAAAAACACCAGTATTTCCAGTAGAGCTTTTGTACAGAAATCTCTATTATAAGTGAACCTTTAGAAAGGAGTGGAATCCTGAACAGTTTTTGGTTTTTTATTTTTTTTTTCCTTTGGTTTCAGTTTGTTTATTCCTTTGTCAAATTGCTATAAGGGGAGAACAGAACTGAGGACATCAGTCATATGTTTTTTAGCCACAAGGCAGCCATGATCCCTTCCTGCAAGAAGCCTGCATGGCTGTCCCAGTTCTCGTTTATGTCACTATATTGTCTCTCCACTGATTTCAACTGATGCAGAATCATCCTGAAAGGACTTAAAAGAATTGCTGGTGGTTACAGATAAAACATGAAAAATCCGCCTTGCAATTGATGTGACCTATGCATTATCCATTTTCAGTCTTTATCGCCATTTGCTCATGACATACATTTGTATATACAACAGAATCTGTATTTGAACACAGATTTGAACTGCTTATTCCCTACGTGAAAACCAGAAATGCTAGTTCTGTACACACTTCAACCCCCATGCTGAATTCCCACTAATGTTAATGAGAAATCTATGCTGGATGATGCAGATCCCACAGTGAACATAAATTAGCCTATACAAGAAATCAAAGATCCAGTTTTCTGAAGTACCCCTTAGCAATAAGGGAAGGAAGAAATATTTCCCTTTCGTCCCTTCTTTCCTAAGGGAAGAAAAAGCACAATATACAGGCAGAATTGTTTTTCAGTGGTATGCTTTCAATAGAAAGTTCTCCCAGAACCTTGTCAGCAGCTTTTCAAGAGACAGCATTAACTCTAGTTCACATAACCACATTTGCTAGGTCTTCCTTAATCATGTTTTGTTCCAAATGTTTGTCTTTAGTCTCTGAAGCTACCAGATTTTGAAGCCTCTGAAGCTACCAGATTGTGAACCTTCCCGTGAACTGCAAAAAGGTTTTCTGCATTTGCTCCCATGAGCAGAAATAACAGGTGAACATAGGTGGCAATGAATTGGATGTACAAAAACTGTAATTATTTTATCATCACCACGTTAATGGAGGAACTCCAATGAATGCATTAAGCTTTTCTTATTTAATCCTTCTTTCTCAAATAAAACCCTATGGATAGGCAATTCTTTAGAAGATAGCCTCTGGGCACTCATCTCTTACCGGTACAACACACTGTATGGAAAAGGCTGGCTCCATACTGAAATATATAAAAAAGTTTGAAACATCACTACACGAGAAGCTAACCACCTGCAATATTCTGCAACATTTCTTTAAAACCGTGTGTGTAATCAGCATCATTTCTGAAAGCTGGGGCTCTTCACTGGAGACAGTTTGGAGGTGATCCCAAAGGGATCCATGCTGTCCGTTTCAAGAGGCGATGAGTATACCTCTGGTTCAAAAGCCTGGCTATAATCACCATATTCACCAAAGTCTGTTGACTCCACTGGCACCGTGTTGATCATAGGTAAGAAGTGAGATAGTGGAAGAAAATCTTTTCCTTTGAACTGTTGTCTTTGCTTGGCGCTACTCAAAGACACCGATATCCCGTATTTCTTTGATTTATATACGTTGTAGCCGTCTGGACGAATCTCCTCTTCAAAGGAACAATCTTCAGTGGAATACCTGAGCTGAACAGCAAGGAGTAAAGAGGATTACAAATGTGCCCACCAGATTCACTGTGTTTGCTGTACAAATTCACTATACTCAACCACACTGTACACTGTACTCAGCCACAGCCTAAACCTCTGGCACCAGTCCTCCTCCCTCTCTGCCTGCCTGCTGTAGGGACACATGCGGGACCTGTGGTGCTCACTATGGCTCTGATGGCTGTTCTTTGAGTTATGGACCAAGGCCCACAGGATAAGTCTAAAGCTCCCCATGCTGCACACAGCACGCCTGCTAGGGGTCGAGGCCATTAGAAGACCTAATGCAGAACTCCTGAAGCTTGTGCATGTCTGTCACACCAGATACGCTTTGAACCAGGATGTGTGTGTACTTCTCCACATCTACCAATGACCCTGTCCTGAGCAAAGGGAAAAAGAACCTCAGTTGGCAGTGCTTATTTAGATAAACTGTCCTTATTTGCTGACAGTTCTTGTCTGAGACCTAATCCAACAGCCCTATGATACAGAACTCCAGTGCTGTTAGAGATTCGCCTGTGTAAGGGCTTTGGGATCAGGACAGTAGAAAGGCAGTACTGTCAAAGCCAGCATTCACACAAATGTGGCCAGAGATTAAAATAATACTAAAAAGGTAACTGCCTTTTTTTTTTTTTTTACTCAGCATTTATTGAAATAACAAAGGAACAATTCATGCAATGTTATTTTCTCATTAGACTTAAGTTAGAACTGTCAATTTAATAGCAGTGCAAGTTAAGATCTTGTATAGGAGAATATATTTTCTTCGGGATGAGTTCGTAGAAATACACTTGTGACATACTGTGCAGACATCAGGATTTAGTATCACCAGGTTAGATCATTTCATAAGCACTGCATTTCTTACAGCTCTGGTGTTATTTCAGGCTCAGCCACCACAGGTGATTGAACTCACGGTCAATAAAAGACAATTGCTGACAATGGCTCAGTCTTCAGTGATAAGTGTTTGTCCACGAATGCTCTGCCTGTCTAAATATAGAACATGTCTGATACTTCTCAGTCATTCCTCAAACATCATCAAGAATATGGAGTACAATTAAATGCTTGCATTTGGCTGTCATTTAAAAGCCCCTTTTAAACTAATCAAATATTTTTTTTCTTAAAAAAAGGCATTTTCTCCAATATAAATTACACAGTATATGTCCTTCCACACACAATGTATCTCAGAAAAGCATACATATATGGCACGTAATCATGGCTGAATTGTTGCCTGTCCTTATACCTACGAGTGGTCAGCCTCACTAACGAGGATGATGAAATAGCAGAGCTTCTTGAGCAAGTGCACATAACAAACCATGACGGTTATTGATTGAGCCCCCTGTGTCTCAACTGGATCGTCCCCTCTTGACTACGTTGGGATTGTCTCTAGCATTATTTTTAATAAGTATCAAATGCACTTTAGGTATTTCCAGGTTATTTTTTTTTTCCATAGGAGGAATTCATAATATGTTAATGCATCAAGCAGTTTAACAGATTTCTGCTAAACTACAGAATTCCTGAGACAGGCTACAGCACACTGCACATTCAAAACCAGCCCCAGTGACTAATTTTCCATGGTGTTGGAAAGGGGCACGTCTCAGGAGGGCACGCGGTCACTGAGTTCAGTCCCCAGACACTGCATCTGCCCTTTCGTTCTTCCACTGCTGAAGACAGTGCTGATAAGGCAAAGGCTTCCCTGCAGAGCTTGTCTACCCCAGCTGATAGCAGAGAGGTGATAGCAGGTGTCATGAACGACCTGATTTCTCACCTTCAGCCTGAACTGGGCACGGTCTCAGCAGTGTTTCTTTGGCAATCGGAGGAATACAGCTGGCATATGCTAGAAACCATCTATTTCTCCCTTCCAAATAAATACACCCCTAGAGCAGAGTGGCTATAGGAGAGGGGGATGCATCTCTTAAGAGAAAACTTCTCTCTGTGTGTAAAATCCTATTCCTTTCACTTCTGTGATTATTGTTGCTGAAGCCAATAAAACTATTTCCCAGAATATGGCAATAAAATTGGTCTATGACACAAAGATGTGATGGTAATGGCAAAAAAAAGCCAACAACCTGCAATGGATAGTATACAGCAACAAACCCAGTCAAGGGATAATCATTAGCTTTCAAAATGGTATTATTGAAAGCTATTTTAAAATTCTGTGACTGCTAAAGTCCAGCCGGCAGCTCCAGTGGGAGCAGGACCCGGACTCTGTTTTGTTTTCATCGATCATTTTGCTTTGGATTTACATTAAAACTTTAAGCTAATAATTGACCCACCAGATGATCTGAGCCTATACACCTTATCACTGCATCGATTGTCTGATTCTAGCCCAGAAAAGCAAGGAAATTGAGATAGAAAGGCTAAATCCTATGTTGCCTATTCAGTCCATAACTTTATCTGTCTTGCTCTCATAAAAGACACCGGGAGTTCTGACAACGGGCCAGGTCCTTGCCCTACTGAAATCAGCAGAAATTTTGCCAGAGTTATCAAAGCAGAACCGAGCTGTATCTTTACTACAGCACAGTAAAAAGCCATCGCTCCGTGCAGCTCAGGCTCCTGTAGAGCAGTTACACAAAGACTGACTCTGAGCTCACATCCTAGCAGCTCATGCATATGGCTTACCAACCCAAGTTTATATCGCTGATAATGCCCAGCAGACACGCTAGCATACCGAGATGAAGAGCACGAGCTAACACTGTGGGATCAGTAAGTCACTAAACTCCTCATCCATCAAGAGTCCTGCAGGTGTGCTGTTATCCCAAGACAGAAATGGGACAACAGGGATGAGCCCTTCCTGCCCCCAAAGTCCCATTTCTGTTTGGTACCACCTAGGGGGTCAGCAATCCCGTGTGGTGGTTATCTGGGTGCATCTCCCTTCCAAAGGAGGCATCTTACATATATATATTTTGGAATATCTGAGCTGAACAGCAAGAAATTGTTCAGATCCGATGGCCTGACTTAATCTGTTTCTGGGGCAGAAACGCAGCCTCCAACCGATGAGACTTACAAACGCCCCCAATTCTGGTCTATACTATATTTTCTGTATGCAACAGATTCGCTGCATTGGGAACGCTGTTCCCGTGTCGCCTCCTTCTAGTAATCCCTTTCAGGCGACGCGAATCGCCCTCCGGTCCTACAGCGAAAAGGGGGCGCCTGGGGAGGGGATGCGGGGTGCTGGCAGAGCCGGGGCCGGGGGTCGCAGCTCACCTGCCCGTGCAGCCGCCCCGCCTCGTCCATGCAGAGGTAGCGGGAGCTCCGCACGCCCTTGATGGCCACGGTGCGCACCGCCACGGCGCGGATCTCCAGCAGACCTGCGGGGCAGAGGCGAGAGAGCGGCGTGAGCCCAGCCCGTCCCGTCCCGTCCCGTCCCGCCCCGTCCCCGCAGCGCCCCGCTACTCACTGTGCGGGCTCTGGCTGCCGGCCGCGTCCACCCGGCCGTCGCCGCCGATCCTGAGGAAGCAGCTGAAGAGCCCGTGCTTGCTGGCGGTGTAGAGGTGCCGCAGCCGGATGGGCTCCCCCCAGCCGTAGTTAACGTGCGGGCCGGCGTCGGGCAGCGGCAGCGAGCGGGCGGCGGCGGCGGCGGCGGCGGCGGCGAGCCCCAGCAGCGCCAGGGCGGCGCGGCGGGCAGCGGGGCGCGGCCCCATCGCGGGCGGCACTGGAGGGGCGCGGAGAGGGGGGAAGCCGGGCGCTCGGCTCGGCTGGCGGCGCGGCGGGATGTAGCTGGGGCGAAGCCGGCCCCCCGGCCTTTTATAGGCCTCCGTTATCAGCCCGATCGATTCGGCTGCATCCAGCTCCAATATAGAGCCCGTTTCATAGCGGGAATTGGCCGGGGCGGGCACTCCCCCCGAAAATATTGATCGAGTGACATCATGGCGCAGGGGACACCCTGAAGGCGCTCCCTCCCCATCCGCACCTCCAAGCTTCGCCGTCGGGGCTCCGGCCGCGCCCCTCCCCGCCACCCCGGGCTGCCCCGACGGGCCGTGCCGGGCCGTGCCATGCCGTGCCGGGCCGTGCCGTGCCGGGCGGTCCCGCAGCCCAGCCCTGAACTGAGCCCCGGAGCACACGGGGTCGGGGGTGCGCGACCCGGAGGCGTGGAGGTGCCCCGGGGCACCCTCCGGAGCCGAGCCTCGGCGCTGCCGCTTGCCCGTCCCCCGTTTCTCCGGTCAGAAACCAGGCGGCTGCGCCCCCGGGGATGCTGGTGCGAACAGGCTGGGAGAGGCAGCCGGGGCTCCGCGGCCGCCGCCTGGCACCGGAGGGCTCGGGCAGGGCGGGGGGCGCCGCCTCCGCTCGCCCCCCGGCTGCTCCGGGCCGTATTGCCGCCCGGCCATCCCCCGCCGGGTCGCTAGATGGAGCCTGGCACCCGGTGTGCGGGCTGGCCTCGCCGTCGGGGAGCTGCTGCTTGGGGGGCTCTCCAGCTCCTCTCCTTCCCTGACCGTACCTAGAAATAGGTGGAAAAAAAAAAAAAAAAAAAAGCGTGTGTAGTAAAACTGCATCGCCTTCGGCCAGGAGCCCGGCATAAGCATGAGGCAGATTTTGTCCCTGACCGTGTACCAGCAGTTTTTCCCAGGTGGGCTCTTTTCATGGAAAGAAGCAGACACATGCACCTCTTGTTTGCTCAGTGCTTTCTGCATCTCAGGGGCACGCCAGGGGATCATTGCTGACTCTTCTGTTGTCCATCCAACCTAAGCACTAAAGGAATTTTCTCAGATCCCAAGAGAGAAAATATGCATTGATGGCATTTCATAAAGAAAGAAAAAATCTTTCCCCCACGGGACACATAAACTAACAGTTAAGCAAAACATAACCTTGCCCCAGCAACTTCTCTGAAGCAAGCAAACAAAATCTTCCTGTCAGCTCCCAAATATTGTTTTACTACCTGCTTAGTTTCATCTTTTTGTCCAAACACTTGCATCTCTGTCCTGTAAACACTCATACAAATAACTTTACTTTATGACTAATCCTAGCTCAGAGAGGCTGTACATTTAGACAAGGCCATGCAAAATCATGGAGGTTTGAAGGACGATGACTTGCATGTGCATACATGCTTATATGGTGCATAATCACCACATGTACCTTACGGCACTGAAGTTACCACATCGGTTATTTAGTGTTTGAATGATCAGGGCCTTGCATCACCAGCTCCCTGGAGCAAGGGATTATATGTCACCAGCCATTTCAAAAGCAACCACTGCTTTTGACTACTTCTTTTTCCTTTCTGATGGTCAGTTTGAGGAACCCAGAAAGAAGTCCAGTTTTCTCTGCATGGGTGACGAGTAATTAACAAAAATCAGGATGGCATCACCTTCAGGTGTCTCCTGCTGCATCCTCCAAATTACAGGCTGATTTGAGAAATTATGTCCTTTCAAACATCACACAAGTTCACAATATTATGAAAACAGTAAATAATAGCAAGGAGTCTGGGACCTTATTTATTTATTTATTTATTTATTTATTTATTTATTTATTTATTTCCCTCTGCACAATTCTGCAACATTATTACATGGCCGCGACAGAGGCAGTTCATAACCCTGGGCCCCACAGCACTTGTGCACGTAACTCACCCTGGCTGCATGTGCATTCTTCAAGGTATCGAGCAGCCACCACACACACAGAGGTTATGGTCGGAAATGAATCTGAAAGGCTTTGGTCCATTTTGTTGTGCATCCCAGTGAATAGAAACTATTTTATGTGTACTGATGATCTCATACTGTAGTGTTAATAATATTCACCATCATAAATATACACTGGTTTCTTCATCAAAATGTCAAATTTCTTTCAAGCAGCAAAGAATTGATGCTTGACTTGCTTATTCATTTTAATGGTATTATTCCTTAATGAGGATCAAAAACTGAGGTGGGAAGGACAAATCACTTGCACTAAATGATGCTTCAAATCAGTGAAAAAGCTGGCTATAGGTGAGAATTGCTTACTGATTAAGAGCTTTTAAAAGTTATTTTCATTGTTACTATTCCTGATGTTACATGGACTGATTTTTAAAGTCTCAAATCAGATCAAATGAAAATGAAGTGCTTAACTCTCTCTCTCTCTCTGGAATTACCTCTCTTAACTCTATAGAATTACCTCTCTTAATATAGGAATCTTTCAATCTAATTCATTTGTCCAAGTTCCTCTGGAGCTAGTAACCGAGGTTAAGAGCCTCCATCTACTTATCTGGATTGGATAGTACCAATCCTACCTCAAAACAGCTTTTTAAGAAATAAGGGTTAAATAATCTATTGAAGTAGTTATTCCTTTATTGGCTCTGGAAAACAAACAAACAAACAAACAAAACCTTAGTGATTAAGCCCTATTCAGTACCTTAGTTTAAACTAGAGCTAAATGAGCTAACAAATCTCACCATTTTCAACATATAATAGCTGTAGTGTGATTTTCATGTCAGTTCCTATATGTATCACTGAGCTTTATCATTTATTGGCATCCTTTTACTAAAGTTCAATAGAAATGCATGTCTTTGTGTGTTTCTACAGATGTATTTGCAAAGACATTACAGGGGAAATCACACCATCACTTCCAGTGCTGTATCTGCTCCCTACACAAACAGAGCAAGGAAACCTGGTAGTGTAGGACTTTTAATTTTTCTGGGGACAGGAAAAAAAGGAAAAAAAGTCTTGTAGAATAAAAATACCTCTAGAATAGTACAAAATAGTACACAACTGAAAAAGCATTTTCACCTGTTGTAATGAATCATTTATTTCCACTGCTGTTTTCAGTGGCCCTATGTAATTTCATCAGAACAAAAACTTCATCTTTGTGTAACACTAAAGCTGAACTGCATGTGGTTTGTAAGGACATGACTGCCTATGTTTTAAAACTCAAACATCCAGAGATCCTTGAGCATGCCAAAATGATAACAGAGGGTTTATGCCTTAGTAGGCAATAGCATTACTGGAACTAAGTGAAACAAATCCAAAGAAGATTGCTACATACTGGTCAGACATAGGGCATGAAACCACCCCTGAGTAGAGGCTACCTTGTGATGGAGATCAAAGGAAAAATTACATAGGAGAGTCACTCAATGCTGAGTGAGGGTCAAAATGTGATGAATTAGATCTGTCCAGGATGAAAAGGCATCTGTTCAAAAGTAGAATAACTTTAGAATA
Organism: Aythya marila; assembly: GCF_965140915.1. Taxonomy (NCBI): domain Eukaryota; kingdom Metazoa; phylum Chordata; class Aves; order Anseriformes; family Anatidae; genus Aythya; species Aythya marila. The sequence continues at coordinate 47,291,070 of NC_139046.1, forward strand.
TCTACAGAAGATAATGGTGAAAACTTTCTATATACAAGTCATTGTAGAAAAAAAGAAAACAGTACAGGAATTTTAAGGACTTTTTACTTCTGTTGAGGTATCTTTGGGATCTTCCCCAGATTTAGGAGCAGGCATTACATGAACGTGATTCAGTATTACTTCTGAGTAGAGATCTGTAAGTCTTTTCCCGTTTTTGCTGAACTCAGAAGCGGAAGAATTACAGAGGCTGTAAGTACTCTGAGGGGAGTAAGGTCCCAAGAAGAGCTGGAGGTGTCAGTGCTAATTCCTTTAGTTCTGAGTTCTGCTACCGTTCCTGCATGCTGTCCCATAAGTGACAGCAAAAAGACAGCCTTTAGTTGCCCCAGTGGCAGTGGGATGGCAGGACAGAGTCTGTCAGGCAATGAGGGACGGCAGAAGTGAAGACACAGTACACTGTGATATGCAGTCATTCGAGCACGGGCTTGTTCTATAAAGAGCCTTATCCACGCAGCACAAGTTAAAAAACCTGCCTAAGAAGGAGAGGTTACTCCACCATATGTCAAGGACTGCTCTGCTTCCCAGCTGCTTCTGCAATCCAAGAGGCATAAAGGTGACAATATTTCTCCCTGGGCTGCAAATGAGCACAGAATTAAGATTCCACAGTTCCTGCTGCATGCATCCACTGACAGGATGTCTTGCAGGCATTCACAAAGGCTCTCCCCAGATATCATGAGGATTGCAGTCCCCAGTGAATTAGCAGGATCCAAATGCATCAGATACTTAAAGATTTTCACATAATCAACTTCTGGAGGGGTCCCTGTTCTAAAACTGCTCTACCAAGTGGTCACTGCACTGGAGAGATTGTTGCTACTGTAATTGGTAGTTGCATGCGTTATCGCCGGTTCTTTCTTATGAATACAGCCAGACAACTAATTCAAACATGTCTCACTGTTCTGTTATCTAATGCATTCTTAACTATTGCTATCAGTCAATGCATTCCTGAGAGCAATATTTAGTCTGGAATTGATTTGAAACTTCCACAGTCAAATGATATCTTGCGATTAAGTCTACTGTAAAGCTCACCAAGGTTTCATCAGATTCAAGTGACCTGGAAGTATTTTTTTTTCCCTCACTCTAAGCAGTTATTGCATGGGAGAAAAATAAACATTTCCTACAAAAGTGAGGCTTCAAACTCACAAAAATATGTAGTCAGAGCTGTGGTCCTGTTCAAATACATCCAAAACCCTGCAGAGCCAGAATTAATCAGGTGATCTTAATCAGTCCTGTTCAATGATACTTGCCATGAAATTACTGCTAAAGAACACAGTAGGAAACTGGAGTGTGCAAGGACTTGAGCAATGAGCCCAATACTGACACATTGAAACAAACCTGGCCATGAAGCAATTTTGCTGAGTTATATCTGGGATGAGTTTTTTCCATGTAGGTGAAACTTCATTTCATAGGAGGTGAAAAATTAACAAGGATGCTTACTTAGGGACTCTAAGGTGGTCATATTTTGGCAGTCAGAAGTAAGAAAGGGAGAGGATGTGAGAGGTTTGAATTGATGCAGAGTAAGACACATTCTTTATTTGCCAGACTAATGTTAAATCACTGTTGTATTCTGCAACAGGCTTTGTAAGGTTTCTAGTCCAGCTTGATGATGCTGGCGCTTTTTTTTTTTTCTTTTTCCTCTATGAGAATCCCACTCTTGCTAATACATAGGTAAGATCTGCAGACACTTGCTACAATAAGTTTCTTGGTGGACAGACATGGAGTAGTGCATGGCTTCTGATTTTTCCTATAAAAGTTAGTTTCAGATTGCTAAGTTCTCTTCAGACTGAGCATGTGGATGTGGAAGGTAAGAATTATATGTGGCTGGGGAACTCTTGCTAATATTCCACTGTAGATAGCTGTGGGGTTCTGGGATCTGGGCTTCAAACATTTGTACAAGGTCAGGCGAAAAGGATTTTGAGGTATGTGCTGAGTACATTACAACAATTTACCACATTGTGGAGTAAGAGAGAAGGGGAGTTAAGAAGTCAGCAAAAACTCAGTTTTCTTGCTACCTATTATTTCATGTTACACTCTGCTGCTTATCATTCCTAGGAATTGCAAGTCACCAACAGAACTGGATAAACACAGAAATGTAAATGATTAGTGAATGCTGGTGCACATAGTGTCAAAGTTTCAATTTAGTCTACAAGCTGGAGGTTTGTATAATGCTTATTCATCTACTGTCATCACTTTTAATTATTATGATACTGCAGGAAGGACTCTTCATGAAATGATGAAGCCCTTTGTGAAACAATTCTGAACAAATGCAAACTTAAAAAACGTATAAGGTTTCCTGGTGGCATCTTTTAAGACTGTTAAGAATATTTTACACAGAGACATATCCTCAGCTTCTGGTAAACAAAGTGATTAGAATGAATCAGTAGATGCCTTCCTTTCATTTCAGCTGTTAATCTATACCTAAAAGTAAGGAGGAACATCTTAAAAAGAAGTAATAAAATTCTTGTATGACTCCTTCAAAGCCTGTTTAGTAGATAGTTACTTCACTTGTTTTTTTTGTTTTGTATTTTAAAAGTGTGATATCTTCCCTCCTTCTTCACAAGACACCCAGACTCAATCTTTATTATAGTTGACACTACTCATGTAGAAAGTTGTGAGAATGGCTTTGCAAAAGAGGAAGGGGATGAAGACTATTAGTAACTGTTCTTCCACTTGGATACCATAGGAAATAATTTTCTGCTGAAAGACAGCCTATATACCACAGCTGTGGAGTAGCTGCATGATTTGCCAAGGATCTGGAAACTGAATTTATAGTAAGTAACTTTCCCTGATGTTCCTTATTGCAGCTTCTTAACTAGGCAGATTTGCTACCACGAAACATGGCTGGGGGACATTTGGGGTCAAGAACTGAAGGGCAAAGGTTACTGAAGCATCCTGCCAATGCAGCTAAAATTGACCTTTATTTGACAAAGCAGAAGTAACATGGGATCTAAAAGAATGGTATTCAAATAGCTAGTCCATCCAAAACATTGCATTTGGATTGATCCTAATCAGCCATAATTTCCTAGTTTAATGGCCAATTAAAAGGCCATTTGAAAGTAAGAGAAGCAGAACAAATCAGCATGGAAAAAGCATGTCTGGTCTTTAGAAAGTAATTCACATTTGTTTAGGTTTTACACATCTGACTCCTGATAAAACTAGTAGGTAGCGCATTCAGATTCTAAAAGTAATTCAGGTTCATTAAATAACTTGTTCCAGTATGAGACAAAATCTGAAATGTTGCTGAAAAGTGAAGTGAAATACTTGCATTGAGACAAGGGATTTATCTTTCTAAACGTCACATCAAATATTAAATGGAATGTGAAATCCCCCACTACCCAGCTGTTGTGCATGTTATGTACCTTGACCTGATGTAAGAAGCAGAATTACACTCAGTATTTCTTTTATATGTATTTACAACTTTGATCAGACATATAATGGTCAGCAGGAACTTACCATCTTTAAATCCCAAGTGGTTTATTTTATTTTATTATTTTTTATTTTTTCCTGGAAACAAAGTTTCTTAAACATTACTGTCCAAAGCAAGAGCCAAAATGCCCCTGGTTCTTTCACGGCTAAAGGTACAAGGAAGACCCTTGTATGACAGGGACACCACAGTTCTTGAAGTGAACAAAGCTGACCAAAGTGCTGAGGACGAAAAAGTGAAATCATGATGCCTCTTTCACATGGTTTGGTCCAAATTTACTGGCTTACAGAAAGGTGTGACTTACATTCCACTAGTCATAGGGAGGCAGGACTGGGCCTCTGGTCCACGTACATTTGAATACGGGTGTGTTGATTCGGGAACTCATTTTGCAAAGGGGATTATAAAGATAGGTCTCCCAACTAATTCAGAGTTTAGCCCATTTCAGAAGACTTCTGGAAGTCCCTCTCACAGCTCTGTGCAGGGCACCAAAGCTTCATTCAACAGTGCAGTCTTCCCTAGACCTGTGTATTACTCTTTATCAGAGGTCTCTAGTAGATAAAGCCTGTAAAAACACAGCTACTAATCTCTGTTACTGTAGCCTTGTTCTGCTGAAGGGCTGCTGTTGCTGGACAATAGCTTGCCCTTTTCCATTCTCTTGACTAATAGGTCACATATTGCCATCAGCGTGACTTGGATTCAGTTAGGCAGACATGGCATTGATTGTATAATACTGTAGAAAAAAATAGCCAATGCTAATGGAATTGTCTCACATTTTACATGCATGCACAAATAAGCAATGATGTAATGTTTTACCCTAGGCTTCTGTCGTGGTTTAACCCGGCTGGCAGCTAAACACCACGCAGCCGTTCGCTCACCCTCCCCCCTCCCTCTCTGGGACGGGGGAGAGAAATGGAAAGTGAAGCCCGTGAGTTGAGATAAAGACAGTTTAATAAGACAGGAAAATAATAATAATAATAATAATAATGATGATACAATGGTGATAATACGAAAGTAATAATAGTATGTACAAACAAGTGATGCACAATGCAATTGCTCACCACCCGCTGACCGATGCCCAGCCTAACCCCGAGCAGTCCGGCCCCCTCCCCCCGGCTAGCCACCCCTATATATTGTTTAGCATGACGTCAGATGGTATGGAATACCCCTTTGGCTAGTTTGGGTCACCTGTCCTGGGTCTGTCCCCTCCCAGCTCTTACTGCACCCCCCAGCCTGCCCGTTGGCAGGACAGAGCAAAGGCTGAGATGTCCTTGGCTTAGTATAAGCACTGCTCTGCAACAATTAAAGCATCGGGGTGTTATCAGCACTCTTCTCATTCTAAGCCAAAACACAGCATTCCACCAGCTACTAGGAAGAAAATTAATTCTGTGCTAACTGAAACCAGGACAGCTTCCTAGCATAACATTGCACAGACCGTGAATGGATTTGATCATCTCCCAGTCTGTACATTTATTCCTAGAGAGTTTTGCTTTTTATGTATGTGAACATGCATGGCTACAGCTTTTCCAACTTTAGATCAATGAGCCACACAGCAAATAGCACCGACTTGGCAGGTCCCCTGCATTCATCTGAATGAAATGAAAGGGAGCTCAGTTCTTGGCTCCAGTTTTCTGTCACACCATTGTCATTCAACAAAACGGACCAAAGAGACAAGCGATCAATCCATAAACTCGTGAAGCCTCGGTCTCCAGCTGTCATCAGCTTTGTGCTCTCTCCACTGATCTTATCTGTTGCAGAGTGATTGAAAGTAATTTGTTTTGGTTGAAAGTAATTTGTTTTGGAGAGTAATTAGATTATCTCTTGGGGGGCTTCCTACCTGGTGACCCAGTGTTTCTCCTTGGCTTGCTGCTCATTAACATCAATTACCATAGAGACACTCTTCAAAGGAAGGCTTGCACTGCCCAGGGTAGGGAACCTATTAAGAAATATGCTTCTCATTCCTGCTTGGAGATAATAAACCTTCTGATGTCAAACAATTATTTGTGGGTCAGACACATATGATCCCGCTGGGGCTCAAGCTTTTCATTTGCCATCCAGTGTGAAATGCTTAGTAATTAGGAAATGAGCTAGATCTTTCTATAACAGTGTGTATATTGACGTGAATATAATGGCCTCAAACAAACTCCTGCATGCTATTTGTGAGCATTTACTGGCACTGCCAAAGCAGTGTGCTAGGCAGGGTGGACTGGTAGGCAGCAGGCTACTCTGGAAAAACACAAGCAGACACCCTCCATCCACGCTCACAGAGATATGTGAAGAGCGAACAGAATAAACCCTTGTAGGGAAAAGTGCTGAAGGGCTCAAAAGTTCATGCTTTGACTCTTGGCCCCAGAATCAACTGCTTTTAATTGAGATAATTAATATAGTTATGTATATGACACAGCACTGATAAGCATCATAACAACACCAGTATCTATTTTTTCTGTAATCATGTGAGCTCTAAATGACTCCTTGCCTGACTGTGACATTTACTGGTAGTGATTACATCATTACTACTGTATGATAGCACAGAAAGTTACAAAACAAACAGGAAACATTATACCCTACCTTTTGAACCACGTCTCTTTTCAGACACAGCAAATCTGCATTAACTGCAGGCAGTTAGTTTACAAATTAATTTACAAATGTTCAGGCTAAGATTTCCCCTTGTTACATCTGATCTTTGTGCTGCTTGGACAGCAGAGTGAGATGGCAAACCAGAAACAGCCTTTAAAGGCAAGGCAGGGTTGTGGGGTTTCCTTGGCCCCCTAGAGCTCCTAGTGTCACCAACAGCCCCTGGGAGCACAGGATGAGCTGGGGCTGACCACAGGGAAGCTGGGGGCAAGGCGGTGAAAACGTCCTCGTTCTGCAGCTGTTCACAGCCCCCTGCAGCTGTTGTGGTCCGCAGGGAGCGGGATGTGCTCTGGGGCAGCCTGGGGGGGGGGGTCAGGCTGGGAAGGACGCATCCTCAGTGCTTTCTGTCATCAAAATCTGCCCTGTTAGGTGATGTTCACTCTTCCGTTTCAAATATGCGGCACAAGCCCTTTAAATATGTTTTCTGAAGAGCTGCTAAATGCTAACATCTGAAGTAAATAGCTGCTGTTTTTTCCCCATTTGACTTGTTTGAGTAATTATGTCATTATATATGAAAGTGATTGTTTTATGTGTGCCAAGAAAGAATAAAGAAGACCTTTGATGAATACAGTGAGCAGCATGTAAATGTGGTGAAAGAATGCAGAGGCAAATGAATGACCTTTCTGAAACAGAATTTTTCCCTGCACCACCATTTTCGTCCACATTAAATTCAGTTAATGCGTTTACTTTTTCCTGCTGTGTATATTATAGCTGATTCCTCAGTGCTTCCTTTTCCTAATAAAATGCACATTGTCCAAAGTGTTTGCAATGTTCTTCAAACAAGCTACTGTGGGCCTGTCTATGAGCCAGACAGCGGCTGCTTGTACAAAGCAAAACATTTCCTCTTTTCAGAGTTCTCACAGAGTGTTTCTAACTTTAGGATTTCATCAGACTGTGTTTCTGTGATTCTTTTTTTTTTTTTTTTTTTAATGCTGAGCTATGGATGGTCTTTAGTCACCTCTCCCAACCCCTACAAACTTAAGTTAAATGAAAGTAAAAAACAAAAACAATCAACCAAAAACAATCATCCAACAACAACAACAACAAAAACACCCTAATTTAATTACTAATTATTTATTAAAGACTGAACAAGCAATGGAAAATAAATAAAACTTTTTGTTTCTCAGGGCTGAGGCCTATGGAACCAGATTAGACTCCCTGAACCTATCCTTCTTTAACTGTGTACAGCATGGATGCTAGGTCTCAGCACCTAGGAAATTATGGGACAATTCATAATATTCACACCTTTTTACTTCTTAACTACATCTTTTTTTTTTTTTTTTCCTTTTTTTTTTTTCTTTTTTCTTTCTTTCTGTGCATGACAGATAGTTTACCCAGTAATTACAAATCTTGATGTGGCATTTGATAAACTCTGCTACAACATTTATTTTTTTTTTGCTTGGCAAGAAACATGATAATGTTTTATTTTGCACTTCAGATGCTTTGATTCCATCCTTTATCTCCCAATTCACCACCCTGACAGCTTAGACTAATGAGAAGAGTGTGAACCAAAACTCAATGAGTTCTTACACCTGAGCTTTTGTATCAGGCTGCCTTCTCCTAGTAGGTGCCGATTTCTGTTTACAAGGTGATTTCTGTCTCTTTATTCTAAAATTTCTGAAGTGTAGATACAAGGAATTATGGAGGGGATTATCACTGGCTTCCTATTTACTTGGGAGAAAGCTACCAAGGTATCTATGCAAAGCAGGCTGCTAGATTAAAAAAAAAAAAAAAAAAAAAAAAAGCAACAACAAATATGGATCAAAAAGTATGAAGTCCATGACACAAATGCTGAACTTCCTCTTGAGAAAATGCCAGCTTATACAACCAGAAAACTGCAAATTGTACCAAGTCATAATGGGGAACCAAGGCAGGTCACATATCTCAGGAATACTGTGGGTAGATGCTTCTCTCTACAGCTGGCTTACAGTCCTGAGGGTCACATCCCATCCCCACCAAATATATTGAAGATAGATAGAATCAGAGCCCAGAAGATTAACCTCACATCTGGAGTGCTAATTCTGAGATGAACTTCCACAGGATCACAGAATAAGAGACTACTTCAATGGCTCTGTTAAATTATGTGAATCATGTGGGCCTTAAACATCCTACAGGAAAACTGTGTTCCTTCTTGGTTCTGTGCCACAGTACAGAAGAGAGGGCGAGATGGGTAAAGTGGCAAAGAGGTATCCATTAATTTCTTTTTTTTTGGCCACTGAGTTATTCACTGTTACACATGTAATTGCCAAATCACTTTTCTGTGAACACTACATAGGAAAAAAATGTTCATTTGGACAGTTGATCACAAAAGCTTTAGAAGCACACATCTTAGTCAGTTTTAAATGTGAGAGTTAGTTACCCAAAGCACAGCAATGCCAGGATATGAATGATGGAGCAGGTCACCTAGCATGGTAGGAAATGCCAAACACTTGGACATTCTAAACACGGGAAATGCAAGTTTTTCTCTTTGAAAAGGGTACCAGTGACAATCCTAGATTTGTATTAGAAGGTGTCTGCTGCCTCAGCTTGTATGAGCAACCAGCTGAAAAACTGATCACAGGTTAATTAATTAATGAGAGTCATCACCTGTTTGACGGCAATTCATTAACCCACATTTGTTACTGTCATGGTATATTTGACCACCCCAAGCTAAGAAGTAGCTTCTTAAGCTCCAGAAAGTGAAGTTACCAAGGTACAAAATACCAGATGCAGTTGTGAGGGGTTATCAGCTCATGTTTCGCCTTACCCCCAGGTTGGAGCTCAGGCTTTTTCCAACACTTCCAGTGTATGACCACAAATTTTGCCCTTTCTACCTCTCAACAGCTTTGCTCAGTCTGCTGTTTCCCACCTGGTGCTGCTGTGTAATCCTATTCAGTCCCCATACAAACAGCAGGGCCATGATGGATGCTGGGGACATGAGCAATGCTTTGCAGGAGAAAAGAAAACACCAGCACCCTCCTTATTTCACTGACACTGAGATCCTGTGCTGGCTGGTTCCCCCCATCCATTAAAGGGTTGTCGCAGGATAGTGATTACAGGGAAAGCTCAACTGGTTTTGCTTTGAAATACATAAAGGTGGTGTTCAGGTAATGCTTTTGACTGTTAGCCCTTTTGATGTCCGCAGGCTTTATACTTGCACATCTGGAAGCCTGCACACCTAGCTATAAGCAGGCATTGCAGCTATGTTTCACAGCTGGCTTTACAAAAGAGCAGCAAGACACACACCACTTACAAGTGACACTTTTTTTCCCTCAGCTTGCTTAAAATTGTACATCATTAGTTGTAACTTGCTTTGGTGACTGTGTCATGCGTTTTCCTTTCACTCACCTTCAAAGAACCCCGCAGAATTCACCATGTTGTCGTGGTGGAGCCGGGGCTCAGGTGGCATTTGCTCTCAGGAGCTGGCCTTGAGACCTGCTGAGAAGCACATGAAGGCTTTGCTATGGGTGCTGAGAACCCCAGCCCTCCACAAGAGAGCGGGGATACCCTGCGAGTCAAGGGAGACATGGTGGGGTCTGTTTGGACACGAGTCTTACTAATTTCAGTCACACTAGCCTTTATTTAGTTACCTTTTACACAGTGATTCAACTTAAGTCCATATGAGCAATGCCAAAATGTCATTGCCATTCAAAAACTGCTTTGTGGTCTATGAAAAACTTGGTGTCAGCTCAAAACCAGTACTTTCTTACCTAGAAATTGAAGTTACCATCATTTCTTTTTGACAGACTTGGCTAAAATACCATTGCACCTGAGCTGCTGTCCAATTTGGAGAGCTGGCTCTGTCTTGCCAGGTGAGCGCTGTATTAGCCACCTTCCTACTACCAGCTGCCTATCTTACACTTACCACACTGCACAGCCCACCTATGTCCTTCTTTTGAGACCAAACACAAGCACAGTGTTCAATCATGACCTGACAGTATAAAAAAGACAAAATTAGCAAATGGAGTAATGTTTTACTTGCTCGGCACTCATTAAAGTGTTGATATATCCAGGCAGCAGGAGTTCCAAGACTTCCCTCTTATCCCATGGCAGTATTGGGCAAGGGGGCTTGTCCAAAACTACAAAGTATCACCTTCTGTAAAATTTTTGTGGCATCCTGACCATTGTTTTGTCTTTATCCCTCTGGCTACTAATAACTTTTCATAATTGCTTCTGAAAAGACACCCATTGCAAACTATTTACTGATTTCTAGTTGTATTGATTTTCCCTTGAGTCTCTCAAAAGCAGTCATCGCTTTTGCTATCTTTCTTTTCTCTGATACTAAGGCTGATTTTAGCAGTAAGTTACACATCCCAGTTAGTAGTTCAATGAACCCATATCTGAGCTCATGTAAACTCTGATACCCTTTGGTGGATATCACAGGTAAATATCCTGTGGTTAATTACCCTGTTGTATTTTCCACAGGACAGAAGTTGAAAGAAAATGCAATGGACGGACACTTACACAATTAAAACATTATCTATAGAGCTTTTAGTATAAACTGTCAAAATGTATGGTAATGATTGATCAGCTCATCTCTCTGTTGTAGTCAGTATGATGTAAAAATACCATCTAAATAATGATTTAAATACATAAGTGCTCATCCATTGCTATTTTTTTAAATGATAAACACAAAAATGAAGAAATCTCCAATGTTATTCTTTAATTTCTGAAAAGCACTGTAATGGATGAACGAAAAGTGCTGGATCTTAGGCACGATAGGTTTTCAAACAGCCAGTTTCCATCTATGTGTGTCAGTCTTTCCTTCTCACACATTTGTACTGAACTGTAGTGAAATCACTTTGTTGTTTTCAGGGTGTGCTGCCAGTTTGCAGCCCATGCCATGACACAGCATTCCTCCCGCTTTGTTTTGGCTGCTACTCTTTTTGAACTGACATTTAGCAACATTGCATTAATGCCTGCCTAATACAAGACTCCTTGTTGAATGACATTAGCTGAAGTTGCAAGTTTTAGGCACAGGCATGAGTGGGGTGTGGGTTAACCCTACAAGGGAGTTCCCCCCTTCCTTTGGGATGTATGGCTTGTTTTGCCACAGAGCTTCACTTCACACCACTGAAGTCAAGGGAAACTTCCTTACTCAATTGGGTAGACCTGAATCAGAATTGCAGTATAACATATACTGCAAGTATAAAGTATAAAACTGGATGTTTGTTACTTGATCAATACAGATACATCTTTAAATTATCAGCTAATGCTCTTTTAAAGTCATCTCAGTAAAAAGTTTTTCACAACAAACAATCCACTGCGCCAAAGGAGGCAGCTTTTGCTGGTAGAGGCTTATAGCTGTTAGCTGGATAGGTGAGCTAAATAGTGAATGTTTGCTTTCTACTTAGCGAATGTCTGTCATAGCTCTGTTAAGTAGCCAGAAACAAATTACGTGTGAAAGTCAGCATCCCTCTCCCTCTCTCCTGTGATTTGTATTGATTTATGCAGCTCATGTCCTTAATTTAATTATCGGGAATATGCTTATTTTACAAATGATAACCTTGTAATCTCCCCAGCAGCAAAAAAAATAACATTTTTTAACATATGCTATTCTTTGTTGCACATAATTTTATTACCAATGTTGTAGTGGACCTCCATTTATTAAAAACTAGATTAGTCTTTCTGATTATTTCTATTAACTTAAAAGTGGATTTTATTTACATAAAATAAATAGGAAAGCCACAGAAATATCCTGAAGTTGTGTGTCACTAAACAGCCTTCTTTGGTAGCTAATTTTTGAGTGCTTCTATCAATTATAAAACAAATTAATGTTGAATGTTTTTAATGTATTTTTTTTAACAGACTAACTGCATGGGTTCTCCCCCAGCATCACTGTTTTGAACTAAATTGTAAACGGTGTGCTTCAGTGAAATTTCATAGATGTCTCAAAAATGAATGGATATTGATAGTTAGCAGAGGTATGTTTAAAAACACACACACACATATATATATATTTATATATATACACACTTGTGTAGGCTGCTCTAGAGCTGTGTATGTTGTATTTTCTCTGATTCTTCAGCACAGCATATAGAGAACCCATGCTCATTCTGCCTAAAATGGGTATTTATATAAAATGGGGTGAGTTCATGCCCTCTTCCTTTTTATCATATATATATATCCTTTAGTGCACTCTCCCCACCAACATAAAGGCGTATATTTATGGATGGTCAGATGCAACGACAATTCTGTTAATGCAGCAGCTTGTATAGGTTGGTGCCTGGCCATGTCCTTGTGAAGTCAGTAGACATCTGTAGAGCTAGAGGGGCTTTCCACAGTATCAAAGGTGTGACGGTGTGTTTGATAATCCTATGAATAGAACCAGAATAAATTGGAAAGCAGATGCATATTTGCTTCCATTTTTTTTTTTCTTAATTAACTTTGGAGAGTGTAAACAATGCACAAATGCATATTTATACTGCATCATCTTTCCAAATTCTAAAGGAAAGAAACCTCAGATTTATATCACCAGGAGGAGTGAATTTCTGACCTGCCACTGTGGTACTCTGGGAAGTGGGTAGCTAGAGCAACCCACATGAACAGCTTTTTTACTAAATGCATGTATGTTGCTTGCTAGTGCATCTGTTGCTTTTCTTTAAGTGTCACAAGGTGATTACAGTAGAATATTTTTGTGACTATTCATCTAAAATTCACTGTGGTTTATTTGATGACTGCACTGGTAGCCTTATATATTTTCTATGATTGTTCTGCAGAAGAACAATTGTTTAAATAGTGAGTCTTAAACTAATAATGTAGCATGCATTTCCAAGCACATGTATACCCCATTTCTGAAAGGTCACTCATTCGAACTCACCTGACTTGCAAGCAGCAAGTACCAGGAGAGCCTTTTTCTACCAGTAAAAACCCAGAAATGCATTTGTTGATATTTCAGCCTTTATTCACAAAATATTTTAACTAATCTATTTTTCCGTTCTTACTTTTGCTGATTACATATGATTACAAGTAAGCTGAAGCTTACAGGGTCCTAATAAGTCATAATAATATGTGTTAATTATTCTACTTAGGTCACCCATGTATGCATAGAAGGACTTTCTTTCAGAGAATGGTACTTACAGTCAGATTTCCAGTGTGAACATTGCCATAGTGATTTTTATTTGGTAAAATAAAATGTAAAAGCCCCAGACCGAAAGGAAATGTCTTCATTTTTACCCTCAGGGAAAGAATTTTTGATAGACAGAAATTTTTGATAGATTTTCAACACATAAATTGCTGTGGTTGCATTTACTCTTCTCTCCTATATTTTGGTTTAAGACGTATTCCAAAACTATAACATTTACTGAACAAGCTCTAATCTGGCACAGCTAGAGGGGCAATCAAATGAAGTGCATGATTCCATGAAGTCATATTCTTTGCTATTTACTAACCATTAATCCAAATATTTACCCCAGGAGCTCTTTGCCAAGGCATGAAATAAAATGGTATTTTATAGCTAGAACACCTATTCTATAATTCAAATATTTATATAAACATTAAAATAAGCAGAAAAAAATAACAAGAATTATTTTAAAGTAAGCAACTATCTTGTATGTGACTAGTAGAATCAGAAAAAAGGTTTGCAGAAGACAGTAAATGTCTGAACTTCAAGGTCAAAGAGTTTGAATTATCATACTATGTAATTTCTTATTTATTTTTTTCTTAATTGATCTGACTTCAGCAGTGTTTCTGTATTCAAGTCATTTAAAATACAAGTGCTATTTAACATGAGAGAGGTAGAGATGACCATCTATATAGATATTTTTCTGCCTAAAACATACTTTGCTTATTTATTTCTTTTGTGGCATACCTTCTCTGCACGGCATGAGACTATCATAGCTATAACTTAAATAGTTCTATAAATACATAAGTGCCTTTCCTTGATCATCCTAAGCTTGTTAAAAATCCTGCACTGAATTGCCTACGCTGTGATTGCCAAAACAGATATGATCCACTGAATCACATCTGATAACATATCAGTGGGCACAAAGGACTTGTTCTTTATGCTTTTCTCAGAGGTAAACAGACTCTTGATGGTCCAATTCTGCTTCCATTGCAGCCGGTGGCTGGTACAACTTGCTCTTCAGAGGGATGTGTGTGATAACCCTTCACTTCTGTGGCTGGCTGGAAGCTGGTTCAGTTCCCTCTGCAACCCCAGGGCATTCGGGAAAGAAGCTGCACAGAACTGAGGGAAATGAGGTGTGTGGATGAGAGTAAAGCACAGGGAAGCGAGAAGGTCTGCGCTCACCTGGAAAGGGTTTTGGACTTCATGCAGAAGATGAAAACCAAGGGTGGGTTTCACCCAACAAGTGAGAAAATAAACCCACCCTGAGAAGTGTGTAGCTGATAGTCTGTGCACATTGCCATTGCCATAACAAGTTTCAGAGAAAGACAAAGAGCAGGAAAGAAGGCAGAAAATGTGAGGATGGTTGGGGTAACACAACAACAGGGGAACAGAAAATCAAGTAGGAGTTTGAGGGTAAAGAAGAAATGAGGAACCAAGAGGAAAGGTGTCAAACACTGGGAGGAGGAGGCCGCACATGGGCAGGGCCGCCGGGGACAGGCAGTGCCAGTCACCCAGCCTGCCACAGGAAGGTCAAAAACAAGGCAAAGAGCAACGCAGGTCATTTTCCTTATGGCTGTGGAAAAGCTGCAATAAACAGCAGCCAACGTTAGGGCTGTGCCTCCTTGCGGTTTCAGTGTGGGCCAAGCTGGCCTACCCGCATGGGCAGTGCCGTTCCGGGAGCAAGCACCGTGGGCAGCCCTGGGTCGTCGTCCCAGGGTAACCGCGCGCCGCGTGCTGGCGCCGGCGGCATCAGTGCTGTTATCTTGCTGCAAGGAAAGGCACCAGCGAGGGGACAGAGAGGGACCGTGTGGGTGAGACACCAGCCCAACTGCCTCGGTTAATGTGTAACCGTGGATGGGCGAGCTCCTGCGCACGGTAGCACTAGGGCTCTCTGCGGCTGGTATCGGAGCGGGATCCGGCGTGGCAGGCGAGCGCCCCGGAGCTGTACCCCACCAGGTAACACAAAGGCACCCTGGTGGTTAGCACTAGGAGGGAGGGGAGAGGAGGAGGTGCCCGGTCCTGGCAGAGCATGGTCCTCACATTGGAGGGTGCCTGGTTGAGGACCTCCTTGGTCTTCCCCCTCTATGGGGCTGCCCTGCTGCATGTGCTGGGAGGGGGCTTGGAGATGGGGAGCGGCTGGGTGTCAGCGTGGATGGTGGGCATGGGGAGGGTGATGAGGCAGGGCCTGGCTCCTGTGGAGGCCACCTGCCTGCCTGTGCTGCTGAGGTGTCTGCTGGCATGGGGTTATGCCCACCCTGGAAAAGGGCTCAGAGCAGGTCAGGCAATGTGGAACAGCTTCTGAAAGAGGCTTGCCCCACAAAAGGTGCAAAACGTTACCTCAAGCATGGAGAGCTACACAGCTAACATTTCTTCTAAACTGCTTTAACAAGGTCCCCACAAGGTTGGGGTCTCTCCGATGCCTAATGGATGCTGGTCCTGCAGGTGTTACTCCCTTCCTTCTCACAAGCACCTTTAGCCTCAAAGACATTAAACAGCTGTATTGGCCCCAGCTAACATTACAAACACTTTTATTGAAGGCACTGGAAGCAAACAGATGTAGCTGTGGAGATAATGAGAAAGGATGTAAATAGTAGCTCACCAGAAACCATGGAGTTTTACCAAGTGGCTTTGACACTTACCAAATACCTTTAAGCTGATAAAGATCTGATTTGTACTTCAGAGGTAACCTGATTAGCAACCAGTTTGAATCTGGAATATGTTAATTGGTACAAACATCACTAAATCACTTTCTTTAACCTATATGAAGTAGTGTGAATGAACGATAGTGAAGGTCAACATAGCCTGGGGAGTCATAGAGAATGAGTACTCCTCTATCTACCCACAATAAAATAGTATGATTAGCAATAAAATGTAATTGTATGTGCACACAAAGAATGACACTAGAAAGCACCCAAGGTCAAACCAGCATTCAAAATTTAAGAAAAACAGAACTAAATATGCACATGCAACCAAAGTCTGGTCATGCACCATGCTTTTTGTCAGGAGTCCTGCCCAGTATGGACTGCTTGCTAAGGGAGCACTGTTTTCTAGTTTTGTTTTGCTCAGCCAGAAGGTGTGTGGCTTACTGACAACATGCTGTGAGGAAATACATGCTTGTCTTCTCATAAGCTTTCCATAACTCTCACAAGTTCAGTAGCTCTGTGTTTCACAAATATTAATGTATATATTTTGAACACTATTTAATGGCAACTTGCAAACTGGGAGCTGAAGCACAGAGACACCAGTGACAAAAAGGTGCAGTAATGTAATCTGCCCAGGTTGAAACATTCTCAGCTCAACATTTGATAGTGCTTGACATTAGCCAGGACATAATTTCTATTCACCACACAGCTGCGACTGATTTCAGTTTTGTGTGTTCACCTTGTTTGCCACACTTTGTGGTGTCCTGTTGGGCATTCAGAAAGGAAGGGCTGGACCATTTGTTGCACCTCATTGCTGGCATCGCAGGTGACCTGGTGGCAGAGGTGACACTAACATCTGATCCTTTAGTGTGACACTGGACTATTCTCTCCTCAGAAACCTTAAAAAGGAAAAAAACAGTCAATATGTTCTATGAACATGATTAACCAGCTTCTTTTTAATTTACAACAAAATTTAGGATGTAGCAAATTGTCATTGTTTTATATTAAGTAATTGTCTGCCTTAAGTGGCTGAATGTAGACACTTCTGGGCATGATATTAAGCTCTTTTTTTTTTAAAGTAATCAATTAAAAAAACAAACAGGACAGGGTAATATTTCTTGTTCAAAGTCTGTAAATCATGCCTGGAGTGCAGGAAACTGGAATTGTGCTATGTCTTCCTTTCATGTGCTGAATTGTCTGAAAACAGCTAGGTATTACAATCTTTCACAACTCCATCCATGTTTAGATCACTTAGTAGAAAGCAACAATAACTTGTGCTGTACAAAGTGAGGTGCAGTGCTTTAGGGAATTCCTTTTAACTTCCTTGCTGAAGCCCTTGCTAGCCTTTATCAAAAGACTCCTCACCCCTTAACAGATTCTCTTTAATTGGCCACTTGCATGGTCAGTTAATATACTGTGGTGGAAACCAACTGGTGAAGTGTGAACAACTGAATCTGGAACTATAAACTCAGTGACCGCTCTGAAACCTGTGGCTATTTATATACAAGGCAGTGTTTTGTCATGCTGATTTTTATTAGCACAGATTAGATACAGACAGCTTGATAGATGCCACAGAGCAGTCAGGAAATGTTAAGTGCAGACCATGTGAAAGATGCCAGCCCACAAACAAGCAGCAGGGTAGTGAGCCTGCTGTCCCCCTTCCCCAGGCAGGCAGGGGCATGGTGCTACCCTGGGACCACTGTGAGGGGCCAGGCCAGCACTGCTCCTCTTCTCTTTGCCTTATGGGACAGGCTGGGTAATCACCAGGTGGGGGGAAATGGGTCAGGCCCATGGATGGGGCTAATCCATTTTCTGGAAAGGTTTTAATTTTCTGTGCAGAGAAATATTTGTTGAAGGATGCCAGAGGCACTGGGCATGACAGGAGTACTGCAGTGCTCTCAGCCATTTGAGAAATGTTATATCAGGGCCTTTTGAGGGGCATTAAAGTTCATTTAGTCTTTGATGCATTTCTTTTACTACCTCCAAAAGCAATGGAAGGAAAACTGGCCTAGCAATGGAGCAAAAATGATGCCAGAGGAGAGAGAGCTATCTAGCATTCTCGGTGACATCTCATATTGTTCCCTTTGTGGTGGCAACAGGCTTTTATATATATATATATATATATTTTTTTTTTTCTGGGGGTAGGACTATATATGGCAGTCAGTACTCTAGGTGCTATGAACCTGCAAAGATATACTCTGAAATGTCACTACACTGTCCTAACAGTTGGGATTTATCCCTTAAAATCATAGATGGATGTCTCCCCAAGGCTGAAACAAATTCTTGGAACAAATTTTGGAAATTTGTTAACCAAATTAACCAATTTTGGTTAAAATTTTGGAAGACCTGGCAGCAATAAACCTATATTTGTTCTTTGTTTACAAGCAAAAAAATGTTAATCATGAGAAATGATTATATATGTCTGCTTGCCTATTTATTCTGGTTCTATTCATAGGAGCATTAAACACACTGCATCTATACTTGTCTGTTTCAAAAAAAAAAAGGCACCTGCGCTACATTTATAGAGCCTGTACAACTTTAGAAAGAAATTGCTCAAAGTGGAGCACTGGCCATTCACAGCTCATCTATTGCCTTTCCCTTTTAGGAACAAGAAAGAGAGCATCAGTCAGTGGAAAATAACGTGGAGAAGTCTGTATCTGCAGGGGGGGGAGGAGGGTGGGTGGGTCTGGCTTTATGTGTCATACAGCCGTTAGCTGAATAAACTCCCTTTGCCATTAAGGAGTGTGAGATCAAACTTGAGTATTGTCAATGCCATTACATATTGTCCCCTAGTCCTACAAAAGGGACGACCATAAATAAAACTGAAAGTATATGGATTCCACAGTGTGTGTGCACAACTGCATTTATATGAGGGTCAATAAAAGTTGCAAAAACAATTGTGCCATCAGGTGTGCTACAAAGCCCTTCATGTTTCTGTACACTGGTGTGAGGATAATCAGTAACTACAGAAGGAGACAGTGTCTTAAATCAAACAGGTAATCCTAGAACTTCTTGCATCGATGTAATGTTGCTTCACAGCAAGAGTGACAGCAGTACTCATTAAAGCTGAGGAAAAGGCAATCCAGTTTCATTAGTAAGGTTAACACCCAGCAACATAAACCCCAAAACTGATGTGTCTCTGATCATTAATATTAGCTGCTGCATGAAAAGCTGTTGTCATTAAATACCACGCGAATAATACAGGCAAGAATACTAATCTGTGGCAGATGCAAGCATGCATATCCATTACAGAGCTCATGAAGCTGGGCTTTCCTGGACAATATCCAACTTTGCCAGGGTGAACTTCAGCTGAGTAAGAAATCCAGATTGTCACTCATGAAGTATCTGGCATAGGTGCAAATACTCCCTTGTCTTTCGGAAAGTGAAATAGCATTTTTTTGTTTGTTTGTTTGTTTTTGTTTTTCACTGCAGGATGCATTCCCTTCTAAAGAGTAAAATCAATTCCAGGAATCCATACATTGTAAACATTTATCATTTATTATGCATTTAAATGTGCACAGCACATACACCACAGTCTTGAACAGCACCTGTATAAAACTACAGACAGATTCTGGTAAATGGTGAACTCTCATACCATGTAACATTGTTATCAAGGTTTTATCACAATATTTCAAAGTTACAACAACTACCTCTGAACATATCTTCTGTGAGGCTGTCAGTTGTGGATTTCAGTGGCATGAAAAGTGACAAAGAAGAACCATTCATAGGCAAATTCTTTGTGATTTTGCTGTCTGAAACTTGGAACGAAATCATCAGTTGTCAGAGGTAGCAGTGATAATTACACAATGATTACTCACATATAGAACACATAGAAAGTATAGATATCCCCCAAATTACAGAAGAAAAATCCTTAGGCATGACATTTCCTAGGCACTCTCTCTTGATTTGGCTTCCTGATTCTTAATTGTTATTTTTGCTTTGACAGCAGCTGGCTTAAGATGTGGTCCTGGTCTGCTCTGGTCTCACTGAACTTTGGTGAGTAGATTTAGTCTTCAAGGTCATGTGTAAGCAGAGAATACAGGCAAGTCTATACAATTCCAATAGAACAAAGACTTTTGTGTAGGAATGTAAAAAGAAAAAAAAAAAAAAAAGCTGAACTCAAATTATCCACAGCCTTGAGATTTGCATGTAGTCAGAAATTACTACTTTAGATTGGAAGATGACCTATAAACATCCTCTAATTCATTAAATGTTGTGGTTAGTCCTGGTTACAACTTAATTTATCGATGCCACAAATATGATTTATCATTTAAAGAAATGAAAAAAAGAACATAGGAAAAATGGATCCTTTTAAAGATTCCCCCATAATCAAACCTGTCTTTTCCTTCATCGCATTAGAGTTACACTTGCAAAATATATAAAGAAAAATATAGGGTTACTTGATGACGATATAGTACTGCAGCCTGACAGCTGTCTGCAAATATTTTCACCATGATTATCCTTACTAAAAGTAAATCACTGGGTAAAGATAGCTCAAACGTGACAAGGCTCAAATAGGATGCAACCAACTCTATCTTGAATACTTTTGGCTACATATGGAAAAAATAGAGATTTGGGATTACAGTGATAGTTCCTCTAAGCCCTTCTCCAGAATTATAAGACGAAGCAGAAAAGTGTGTACCTTCCATGCAGATTTTGTTAGGAGACTGGCTTTGAGAGTTAGTGAGGTAGAAATTAATTAACTTTTTCAGGGAATGAGACAGAACAAAAGCAGCATATTTCTTCTTCCAAATACTGTACCAAAAATAATAACTAGTACAAAATAAACTTGATTATTGGTAATTGATCCAAATTCTCTCTATGGAGCTTCTCTTTCTGTGAACAGACAAATGACTGCCTTTTCAAAACTTAAGAGTATTATAAATTTTTTCAAACTTTGACAAACACATGTAGTCTCCAAATATTAAAGGGAATTTGATATGAATAAGGTATAATTTGTTCACAGCAGCATGTTTCACAGTGTGCTAACTGGGGGAGGAGCTGAGTTTTTTTTTTTTGTTTTAGCCTAATGCAAAGCAATCATATCAAATATATTGTCCATTAAGGGCCACAAAAGATAGTATGCTCCTGTTTATCTAAATAGAAAAGAAAAAAAAAAATCCTGCTGAGTTTATATAGGTGTTTAAACCTCTCTACCGCCTGGCAGCTCTAAGAAGACTGACTGCAGGAAAGTTCAAAGTTCAGCACTGGCAGATCTAAAAACAGATTTGTGGGGCAGCTCTTCAGCACCGCACTTTCTGTACCGAAGTAAACCGATACCATTCCAATTAAATAGCAACACTGCACAAAGGAGGTCAGGCATTGTGTGTGGCTCCAGGCCGGCATCCCACCCAGGCACCTCCGTACTGTTCCTTCTCAAAGGCCAAGAGCTTCTTTGGGAGTCACGGGGGTTTTGAAAACACACAGAGGAGAACAAAGCCACCATAACAAACAAATATGTGTACAACAATAGACACTGTACAACATACACACAGTGCAAAACATTCTAATGTAGGAATTGAATGTCACCTGTTTTAGAACACGTAGTAGCAGCACACCTGTGATAACTTAGAAATGAATTAAATAAACCACAAAGCATAAGTCTTCTACTGTTGCACCATGAAATGAAATACCTTGGGTTGGAGGTTTGTTTTGTTTTCAGAAATTAAAAAAAGAAATCAGAACTATAAATAATTTTTGTGGCAATATATACAGATTTAAATAATTAATTTAAATATCTTACACCTACTCTTGCATAAAACTCTCCAGTAAAAGTGCACCATGTTTCTTTTCCCCAAATGTGTTCTGGGTCTTTCCCTGTGCTGAGGTAGGTCGGAAGGGAGATGTCTCAGATTCTAGGAAGAAAATGTGTCACTGTCATTGTGGGAGATACTTTATTGCCTTTCTTTGTTCTTCCGTTTTTGCTCAGGGCTATGTACATCCCGGGATAAATCCTGGATTCGTAAGCATTGTAGTTGTTTGGCAGGAGAATCTCTTTGAATTTGCACTCATCATTGAAATGGGTCTGAAATGAAAAGGAAAGAATGAGAGGGAAGGAATTTTAAACATCAGGTGTGGAAATATTCTTGCTACCAGGTGTAGTAGGTGTGCTGCACGAAGATGTGCAGCTGACTTTCCCCCCTGTTAGTAACCTTTTGAAGTGGTTGTCCAAACGAAGCTTCAAACAACACTCAGAGGATCATTAAGGATGCTGCTTCCAGGCCAGACACAGACACATGGAGGGGGGAAGGACACCCCTAGCTCTGTCTGTGCTCTTGAGGGAAGGGAGCACATTTTAACAGAGCGGGCACTGCCATGAGGAATGACCCAAGCCCAATTCTGCTGCCCTGCTCATCTAACTTGGTCAATGAGTTTTTCCTATGAACGAGAAGGGAGAAACAAACTGTCAGACACCAGGACAATGGGAGTTATAAGTTGTAACCTGTGCCCATGTCCCCATGTTAGAATGCACAGGTCCACTGATATTCCTGAGTCTGCACGTGAGAAGTTTACTTGGTTCCCAAAGCAGAGTTTGTCCTACCACCAGTGAATTGCCCACGAGGCTTCAGAAAAATCGGAATGCTAGCACTTTCTCATGTCCTTTGAGGAGAAAGAGGCATTATGAAGATGCTCAGGGGGGACAGTATTTTCTGCTTCTTTAGTTTTACAATTGAAAGAAGGAACATTCACCTGTTTTAAAGGATCAGGAAAATAGAACTGACAGAAGGCATGCTTCCAGTAAAGAGGTTTCACATACAAAAACAAAGAGGGACAGGTGTTACAGGTGTGTTATCTGGAGAGTAACAAATGAGGTCACCTCTTGTTATTGGGCAAAAGCCTAGCATTTTGTAAGATAGGTCTCAGCCTGCCAGGCTGAACACTGCTTTGGGAATTACATTATCCAGGACACCAAAGCAACGTATTGTCTTCATAAGACATTATGCAAAAGAAGCTTTTGCACTTTGATGACGATTCTGCCTGGCTTTCATGTAAGTTGAAATCCTATGTGACAGGACTGATGCCACAGAAAATCATTCTGGATAATTCATGTGGAAATGCCCTAGTTAACTTTGACATAGTTTGGCCCTTCCTCAACCCAATTTTCTTCAAAAAATATCTGAGAGACATGAAATAGAAATGCTGTGGGTAGGGAAGGAGACCCATGAGCATGAGGTTGAAGTGATGCTAACGGCAGTTAGTTAACTTATATTGAGGTATCTCAAAAGCAGAAGGATGGCTCAACATGGGCAAAAACATGCACCGTTATTGTCCACTCCAAGTGTGTTGTAAAATATGCCGCTGTCTTTTCCAAAGACTCGATGAAAAAAAAAAAAAGAAAAAAGAGATTTATATTGTCTCTCCTAATAGATCTGCCTTCACATAATTGCAAGCCCAGACCCTGAAGATGCTGAACTCTCATGGGAACTCTCCAATCGAGAGCATTAACAAAGAGTGATCAATAGGTATGTGACAAGCACTGATTCATCACATCATAAAGGATCATTTGTGGGGCCCTGGCTGATCAGAAGTTCAAGTTCCCTGTGAGAGATGGGGCAAGCAATTGCCATCCTTGATTGATGCTGTTTAAATTTAAATATGAGAAAGATATGGATTGAGGCTACCCTGGGGGTTTGCAACACAAATGACTGCTATGTTGTTGTATGAAGTGGGCAAGGTGGGTAGCCATGGTTGGCTGATTAAATTTTTCACATGGGAACCAAAGAAATACAAGGCAGAGAAGTGGGTTTTACTAAAAAAAAATCAGTGAACTTAGCACACCTGGGCAGCACACCTTCTGTTGGCAAGGCACCAAGGGCTAATCCATGGTGCCTGGCCCAGGAAGGGCAGAGATGGTGCTTGGGCAGCTTCCAGCACCATGTACACCTCTTATCCCAGCTGACTGTGTTCCCCTCCCCACGCACACAAACGGTGGCTACTTACAGATCCATAGAGTTTGCCTCTGCTATTCATGGCCACGAAGAGTCCACTTCTAACACCAAATATGCTCACCACTCCTCTTTCCACAGGGGAGATTTCCAGCAGACCTACATAGGAGAGATGGGAAATCAGGGAGACGAAGTGCTGTGCCCTGAAGGAGTGTGTGTGGTATCAGTTCTGTGCTCACCCAGAGGTTCCCATCCTTGGTGTGCTGTGGATCCCCATGCCCCAGCACTGCTGTGGGTGGCCACAGATCCCCAGCCTCATGCCCCACGTGCTGCCCCATGCTCCATGCTGGGACCTCTCTTCTTTTAGCCAAGTATCTATTTTTACATTGCCCCCAGGCATCCTCCTGTGTAGCCGAGGTTAAAATAAGACAGAGTGTGCTTGGGGGCGAATGAAACATTTGTCATCATGCAGCTTATATCCCCTGTTGGATCTTATTGTTTCAGTTGGATATCAGAGTCATGGGGCCACGGGGTTAAGTCCCTAGCAGATGCTTTTCAAGTTTGGGGGAGAGCAGGGCCCTGGCTGCGGTCCCCGCAGCCCCTGCTCCGAGTGGGCGGCCCAGGGGGCCGAGGACCCTCCAGATGCTGAGGCAAGTCCTACACCTGATGCGAGGGGCAGCGCGGCTCCGGGCACGGAGCTCTCGATGGGCTGCGCCGCCGCCCCCTTCCCCCGGGCGCCGGGCGCCCTCGGGGCAGCCGACGCGGGCAGCACCGCGGTGCCGGGGACGGGCGGACTTCTCCGGGTGGTGGGAGATCGGCCCTACACCCACCCTCCTTTTGCCTGATACCGTTCTCCGGGGCAAGGCGAGCCGCTCCGCACCCGCGGCAACCTCCGCGGGCACGTAGCGGCTCACCTGCCCGACCGCGGGGGGCTCGGCGCCGGCTTACTGTATCGGTTCTCGCTGTGGATCCCGTCGATGCGGCCGTCGGGCAGGACCTGGATGTGGAAGCCGATGCCCACGTTGCAGTAGAGGCGCCGCAGCCGCTTGATGCCCAGGAGGTAGTCGCCGTCGCGGGAGGCGTCGCGGCGCTCGGCCGGGAGGCGCGCCACGGAGCGGGCGAAGAGCGCCGCGTCCCAGCGGCGCTGGCGGGGCCCGGCGGGGAGGCGGCCCGGGGGCGGCCGGCCGCGCACCGCCCCCGGCCACAGCAGCCCCAGGAGCAGCGCCGGCAGCAGCGCCGCGGGGAGAGGCATCCCGGCGAGGGGCGCGCAGCCACGGGCCGCCGGCCGGTCGTCGCTCCGAAGAGGCGCTCGCCCCCCCAGCTCCCACTTTATGCTGAGGTCGGAGCGCGCGGGGGGGGGTAGGGGTGTGTGTGTGAGGAGTGTGCGGGGAGAGGGGGGTAAAACAAAACAAAACGCACACACACACAGAAAAAAAAAAAAAAAAAGGAAGAAAAAAGAAAATAAATAAAGAAAAAAAAAAAAAAAGCGAGGCGGCGGGAGGAAGGAGGGAGCCCCGCGCTCAGTCCCCCGAGGATCTGCGGTTTCCCTGGGCAGGCTGCATGTAGAGGAAATCCCGGGAGCAAGAGCTTCTGAACTTGATCTCAACTCCAGGAGTCTTGTCTGAAGTGCTGATCTTCTTCTATAGCTGCTCAGCCATAGCGCTTTAGCCCTAGCCACGATATTTATATATCCATGTGCGTTGGTACCTATTACATCACCACCTACTGCTGTCTGCTGCAGCCCTCCGGTTTAGCTGAAAGTCAAATTATCACCCCTAGATGCTTAACAACTCCGAAGCGTCTTGAGGGGAAACGGTGAGCAGCACTGGTGCTAAACAAGAGGGACAGCACAAACTTTTAAAAAGAAAAGGTCATATTTTGCATTCGTCACAGAAGGTTCCTTCTTTTTTCTTTTTCTTTTTTCTTTTTTCTTTTTCTTTTTTCTTTTTTTCTTTTTCTTTTTCTTTTTCTTTTTCTTTTTCTTTTTCTTTTTCTTTTTCTTTTTCTTTTTACTTTTCTTTCTTTCTTTCTTTCTTTCTTTCTTTCTTTCTTTCTTTCTTTCTTTCTTTTTCTCTCCTCTCCTCTCTTTCTCTGTCTTCTTTCTATCTTTCTTTCTCCGTTCTCTTTCTCTCTCTTGCTTTCTCTCTTCTTTCTCTTTCCCTCTTTTCTTCTTTCTTTTTCTTTCTCTTTTTCTCTCTTGTAAATGCCTACAAATGCTAATGCAGGACACAAAAATCAAAGAATGCCCAGCACACTTTTCCCTGACACAATGTATGACTTTGTGGAAATCTGTGGAATTTCAGCTTTTGCTGTATCCAAGCGACATGGTTTACAGTTTGCTGGATGCAGAAAAATTCCCTTCATTAACAGCCAAAATAGTTGTTGCATGGGAGGTTTAAGAAATGAAAAAATGAAAGAACTTGGAAAGAAAACAACAACAACAAAACAAAAGAAAGAAAAGGGTAGAGGTTTTAATAAGGTAGAAAATAGTTAAAGAAGCAGTATGTGCTCAAAAGCAGTAATAATGACCAATAATGTTTTTGATTCTAAATATCCCTTTAAGAAATCAGAAAGCACAGCATTGCTCTGGAGTATAAGACATACGGAGCTCCCTCTTGGTCAGTATACTGCTAGGGGCTGTAGTGACAGCAGTTTGTTCCTGACCTTTAGAGGCTGCCCATTCATATAAGTATTGCTGTGCTCTTTAATGGTATGATTATTTTCTGATCTTTGATGTGCATGCACTTCAATGTTGCCATTTTGTCTTAATGATACAGTTGTTCTTAGATAGGTACTTCATTAACTTTAAGTTCATGGGATTGAAACTCAGTATTTAAAAGTAGAAGAGGGCAAATTTTGATTCCAATAGTCCAGAACTACTTTGATTAGAACAAATCCCATATGTTTTGTCACCTCCCTTTGCCTAAGCCTCAGCCCTCAACAGGTTTTCAGAAACAACAGGTGAGGGGACATTAGAACAATTTTGGAAGGTCCTGAATTAATACGAAAGTGGGGGAGAAGTGGTTTGTGACTCAAGTCCTTTATAGCCTGAGGACAGTTTAGTCTTTCACACCAGTAAAGCACTCCTGCTGTTCCAGCAAAGGATGTGAGAGAAAAGAGAATTGCCCCAAGCCAGATGACAGCTCACCTAGGTGCGAAAATCTCTGACCTTCGCTAAACCTAAGCAAACTTAGATGATGTACTTTTATTTCTTCTTGTGAGGTGCATATACAGTGTGTGTATGCATATGTGTTTGTGTGTGTGTATGCTTCCTCCATTGGTTTCTTTCTCCTGATGCACCTCTTAGGATGGAAAAGTGACTGCTGCTGCTTTATGGATAATTGTGATCTGGTGCTACAGGGGTAGAAGTCTCCTAGGTGTGGCTTTGTCTTAATGTGTCAAAGAAGTTAATTTATGTGTGTATTTTAAAGACAGCAGAACTTAGATGTTTCTCTGTGGAGGTTTACAGGCTGGTAAATCTACTGAGGTCAAACGCACAGACGTTTACTACATTTCCATTTGCATCAGGCCCATCCAGACACTCTTACACCTGACAAGTCCAGGGGATCAGTTCTGGATGAAAGTGCTGTACTGTACAGCAGGCAAAGTGGGCTGAGAGCAAAGCTGCTGCTCAGGGGTTTGGAAAGTGCCCTGCTCTGCAGAACCTGTGCTGGGGGCCTTGTCCTTCCTGAGGGTCCCCAGAACAGCACAAACCCACCACACTTCAAAATCTGAATTATTTGCTCTTAGCAAACAGCGTTGGATGAAGGTAGGATTAAGTTTATTTACCCTCCAAAGGGTAAGGCTAAGGAGTGGTGTTTTTGCCAGACCTGCAGGTTCCCCCCTGCAGCAGAAGCATGGTCTAATGCCCACGGCTGATGGGTCAGAACCAGATCTGCTTGGCCTGGCTGCCACCAACAGCCCCTGGTACCCCTGGGGTACTCACACTCCCTCCATGCCTGGAGGGACCCACATGTCTGGGGACCAGCTAAAATCCCCACTTTATCAAAGCAGACACTGTGATGTAAATTGGATCTCTTAATTCATTTGTAGGCAAGTAGCATCTTGTTAGGTCATGCTTGTTAAATGTCTTGACCAAGTGATTGTCCATGACCCAAAAAGCATATAAGCCTTAGCCCTGTGAATATGAATGTGGGTTAAACCTTGAGGTTAGGGACATGCACTGGAGGCCCAGCAGGTCTCATTGGGACTTACATAAATGGGTCCTGAAATGCATGTTACGCTCTGAGTCCATATGCTTATAAGATCAGGTCCTAGACAGTTACACAAAGCACCCAGAACATCACATTAAATTGCCACAATATCATTGGTCTATAAGGGATGCTTTTGCAAGTTAGTTCTTCAACTTTTTACAGAATGAAATGGCAGTCTTTCCATAAAGGCTTGAAGTGAATCTTTCTAAGAGGAAAAGGTATACATTTCCAGCTAAGAATGAAACAATGAGGTTTGATTTTGAGATTTGAATGACGTATATTCTTATATGTGTGAGCATGTGTACAGTTGGAGTTGATATTTGAACTGACCAGAGGACTGCAGATGACCTCTAGGTACCCTGACAATTTAGGCAGTCCATTAAACTCTATACAGATTCTGTTCCACAACACACCACAAAAAAGCACCCACTACCTCCAAAGACTACTCCTGATGCTTCAGAGACCTCCAATTGCTGATCTGTCCGTACCTGTGAAAAATACGGGGAGATGAAAGCAAAGCAGAACTGCAGCAGTTTAAATTTGCAACAGGTGTAAATGACAGGTGGAAGCTGCTGACATTCGCGGCCTCTGTGCTGCAGTGTAGATATTTCCAGTTGGAAATTGTTGTCACAGGAAACAATCTAAATAGTATATCCCCTATGGAAGTCAATAAAACTATGTCTTGTCATTTTCTTTTGCCTCCTCCTCCCCCCCCCCCCTTTTAGTTTTTCCCATGTGAGTATAGTATTCCCTTATTCCAGGGAGTTCCTCTAGCTGCTGTTTGTGTAATACCAGAATAGCTCCCAAACATTAATTTATCCTTGCAGAACGTTTGTGAGGCACAAACACAGAATTATCCCAGGCCAGAGATGGACACAGAGAGAAGAAATGATTTGCCTGCCGTTGGCCAGGTTCTCTGAGGCAGAGCTGGGGACAAAGCATCCAATATACCAACAGCTTTTGAGCAGTGAAGGGAGCTGGGTATCTCCAGACCATCCCATAGTTAATTCTTCTGTCTATTCTGTATTATGCCATTATTCACTGCTGTGTACCCCCTACACCTTGTGTCACGCAATTTCACAGCAATAATTTAACTATTGAACAGATAAAATGTCTTCATCTTTGCATTGGTTCTGTTGCCTTAGAGCATATGTGATATCACAGTTAGACAGCTCTGCTTTCCAAATTCCTCTAGGTTCAAAGTATAAGAAAGAGGAAGGGATTCGCAGACTTGAGACCCATGCCTAATTCAAATCCTGTGTCACGTATTCTGAAAGGAAAAGGGAAAGGAGGAAGGAATTTGGGATATCTCTACAACCTTTATGGAAATTATTTTGCATTTGCACAGGCACAACAGTCATCCAAACTTGGCTCTGTGTTTATATCTCTAAATGGATCTAAGTCCTCAATTTAAAAGTCAATTTACATATTTATTAACCCCACTAAATAGATGTAAATGACCCTGAAAAATATTGTTCATGGACTCTTCTGCTGAAGGCAAATATTGTACTGGTCCTTTGATCTGGAAGGATGGGGAGTGGACTGGAAGGGGCATGGAGAAGTATATTGTTAGGAAAAAATCCCTTTCACTATGTTTGCATGCTACAAAGACATGGTAAAAAGCAAGCCTGTACCCCAGCTCTCCCTTGGCACACGCCCCTTTTAATTATGATGACTTTGGAAGACAACTACCCAGCGGTCTGCAGAAGGGACTCGCCTGAGAGAGCTTTCTCACGTTCACGTCTGGCTGCCTCTCTGTGCAAGCAGGGGCAGTGGTCCCGGGAGAGGCGGCCGGCTGGAATGCAGCACAGTGCTGGGGCCCGAGCCCCGAAGGGACGGGGTCGCTGGGAGACCTTCACCGTCCTGGCCTCTGCATAACACACATACCCACACACGCCAGCGAGTCATATGCACTCCTTTTCTTTTTTCTGTTTGCAGCTGGTCTATTTGATCTCTGTGTGCCTGGGCTGTTTGCCGTTGTGAGCGTCTTGCTGTGATCAAAACCTTATTATCTTGGGTGATGCTGTAGTGTTATATATTGGAAAAGGGCAGTGGAGTATAGCAGCAAGCAGCTGCAATGCTGGTCATACAACAAAGGCATCAATAACCTTTCTGCAGTGTACTTGGCCTGGTTCAGTGGGAGGACTGGGTGTCACTTTGCCTGTAATGGGCATGGACTTTTTCCACAGCTGCTCCCTCTACTGCTGTTGAGCTTCTCCATGTGTCTCCGTATAAAGCAGAGACCAGAGAGGACCACGTCCATCTCTGTGGCTCCTGTAGTTCCTCAGTGGTGTAAATGTTGCAATTCACACTTCCAGCTTGTGACTATGCTGCTCATATACACCCACAGCTGCAGGGATGGGCACCAAAATGCTCCAACTGGAAGATCAAGTCAAAGACTTTTGATTTTCTATGAATTACATTCAGTCTTATCAGCCTTTTTCTTCTCAGCTTCTATGCTTTATTTGTTTGTGGTACCACTTTTGAGCTGTAAGGTTGCTGTTCCCACAATGTCAGCACTGAGGTGTGAGGTGGTGGCGTAGTGACAGCAACCCTCTGGGAGACCCACGTCTGCTCTTAGCCAACCGATCTGACATGGTCACGGCAGGCCATTTCCTTGCCCTGCTGGTCCTTGTCACTAACTGACGTAGGCAGAGCTCTCAGGTGAAGAAACACATCTGGACAATCTGTTATACCCTCTGCTTCTCACTCTGTTGCTCTCCACTACCCTCTTCCTTGTTTCTCCCTTTTTCTGTATCTGTTCTACTCACTTCTCCATCCTCAGGACAGGATGATGGGATTACAGAAAGGAATGCCCTTTGTGGAAGGTGCAGTCATGATAAAGGCTAACTAAATAACACCCAGACTTTAACCACAGGGCTGAAATTTGTCTCTTTCCTGGTGGATCTTCTGCAGTTGCCTTTATGGTCCCGCTGCTTACTTGAATGTGTGAACCATAACCGGCATGAAAATGAGCTTTGGGGACCAATGACATAAGAACCAGCTAAGGGAGGAATTCTTAGCAGCCCTAAGTGGGATTTCTCTCTGATGTTGTGATTAGTGTCAGTTGCTGAAACTGGAAGTACTGCTTTACTGTGGGGTGGGAGGATGGGTGGAGAACATGGAGGATCTGAGGACTCTTCAGAGATACCGGCTTTCTTAGATTGTGAATATCAAAGGCTGAGTACAATGCTTTATTAACAGGGAGGGAGTGTGTGATCGGAGTTCTTATTTTTGAAGAAATGTCCTGGAAAGTCATCAGCTGAGCCAGATCATTTTTGAGGGCAATAATGTCCTGGGGTCTTGTCATAGCCTCACAACCCTCATCCTCAAGCTTCATGAAACTTGAGCCTAAGTTTGGTGGAGAAGTCCATTAAGAACCAAGGTGAAAAAATATGTATAGAGGGCTCTTGCTATTAATGTAAATCTTTTTAAGAAAATCTAGTTCCCAGGCAGGGTCATCCTGCCACTAAAACTCATATACTTTCATGTTCATTGCTGACATTTCTGCATATGCTATTTTGTTCTTCCTTGTCCTGTATTCTTTTCACCTATTGAAATTATAAACATTTTAAAACTAAAAATATACATGTTTTTCCTTTTGTCAGATTATGGCACACTTGCTTTTGCTGATACATTTCTTGGCACTCTGCCAAACAAAATTGGTGAAAGGAAACATAATAGAAAATGAGTTTTGAGAATCAGGGTAAGTGTTTGTTAAGCTTATTTTTATTATTATTGTTGTGGGAAATAGTAGCTTAAGCTAACTTTTTGTGTGAGAATGTTTTAGCTGACTTTGAGTGTAGCAGAACTGGTTTACATGAATCTGTTCAACATGTGGCCTCTTTGTATGAATCATTTTCTACCGGTGGCTAACGTGAAGAAAACTGGCTGTTGTAAGCAAATGACGTGTATTGCTGAATTTTAAAACTTCCCAGCAAAGCACCACTTAAAATCTGTCAGAACATATATGGACATAGCTGTACAATCCATAACCTCTCTGAGCATGTAGGAAAGGAACTTTTCCAGTTGACCTTTAGTGTCATAACTGTGAAACAAACGGATGTCTCTTTTCCTTATTTACTCTTGGACTTTTCACAGTGCTCATCACTGCAAGGTCTGAGTCCTCTCTGGAGTTAGCAGCCATATCCTCAGAATACCCCCATGAACTGGATGTTACTGTCCTCTTTCTCAGCCTGTTGCTCGCTGTGGCACCAGATCAGATGCCTTCACATATGCCTGGGGTGGCAGAGGGGGAACTGAGATCAGAGAGATTGTGGAAGATCTGTGTGGTCTGACTGGGCTGATAAACTGCTGTGGTAGAAGTTCTCAAAGCCAGGTCTAAGCAAGTGGTTTTCCCCATGTGGCACACTGTGTAGAGAACCCATTACATTAACTTGGACCTTGAGGGCAATGCAGATGCACTGGTCCAGCAGCACCACACCACTTGCCTGCAGCAGGAGATGCACCTGGGATCCTTTTATTTTGGATGAGCACTGCATTGTGCTCCTGTATGTGCTGCGTGGGGAAGGGGCTGAAGCACAGGTGTCCTGAAACCTTTGTAAATACTCTTCCTTCCAAATGAACACCACTGGTATTGGCAATGACTACAATTTTATTTTGCACTCTGACATGCAAAAGGCCCTGAAAATAGTTACGAAAACACAGTCTAACAGACAGCAACACAGTTTAACAGACAGCTTGCTCAGACAAACTACCCAGTTCAGCACTACATTACTCCTAATGAAACCAGTCTGGAGATTCAGTGTGACCAGAAACAACTGCTTTGTTTACTGGGTGAGTGTTTGAAAGGTAAGCCATAAGTATACACAGATAACAGCTCTACAGATAGAAAAACAACCAGCATGGAAGTTACCCATCAAATTCTGCATTACTTGAAGACAGCAAAAGCAGTAATAATAAGGTAATACGTAACTTTTTTCTCTTCAAGGCCTTTTGAAAGTAAAGCTAAGAAGCCAAATATACAGCTAAGGACCATATTGCAGAAACACGTAGAATAGGTTATCTGTGAACAGACATGTCAGTCATCTGTCATCATATATATCTAGAAGACTTGTCTTAGATTTTGGCACAATTATCACTCACTCTCTTTATGCTGCTTAATAACAGGCCTTTTACATTACAATGGGAGCCAGTTTTCACTCCAAGTTTGGATCATACAAGACATAACTAAGTGTTGGTGCACAATCCTTGCCCAGAAAAATTCACCTGCCCCCAGCAAACCTGCAGAGATAGCATAATGCATTGCATGAACTTAATCATTTGATTACTCTTTGTCATTCAAGGCCCAGAGAAACTTCATCCTAGTAAACCATTTTAATTTTACCTCTGTCTCCTGGACATCTTTCTCACTTCACTAATAAAGCTAGAAGAGCTACAGTAACATTGGTATTACAGGAACTAACAGATACGTTAAAAAAAATAAGTAAATGAAAAAGAGAGAGACTGTTTATCTTCTTTTGGATGGCTGATGTGATGGTACTGCTCTAAGAGCATGTTTCTCACAAGGGTCTACTTTTGTTCCTGCAGGTGAAAGGGGACAGGACTAGACTCTAAGTCACTGTTTGATGAAGCCACATCATCTCCTTAACTCTCAGAAATAAATATTTGGTTTATGTTTTTTCTTCCATTTAAAAATGTTTTTATTTGGACATAGACAATATATGGATTCTTTATTGTTTATGTGTTCTGTAGGAACAGATCTCTAGGCAGTTAGCTTAGAAACTTACTTTGCTTAGCATGTCTTTTTTTTTTTTTTTTTTTTTTTGTAAAGAGGTAGAATGAGTTAAATGCAGAATTGAAATGACCATTTTAAAGCTTGTCTTGAAAAAAGTCTTAAACAAGGTAGACAATTATATAATGAAGATTTTGGTATTCTTAATAGTTTCACAGAACTAACCTGTGATTCCGTTCATCAGTTCACTGGAAGACACTTGGAATCAAGTCAAGTCATCTTCCTGAATACATGTGCCCTGTGAACACTGAGTGTAGTACTATGATCATTTAAAACCTGTTAGCTGTCACATGCAAGGAGGCCATGCCCCACAGGTCCCACATTTCAACTTTGCTGTGACCCAGTTGGAATACTGCATAAGTTACTGCATGGAAAACACTGAACTAATTTTTTTCTCACTTATTTCCATGTAACTTCCTGAGTCACTGGGAAAAAAATAAAAGAAACTGAGCCTACAGAAAATCTGGACCCTACTAGAGATATTGTCTTTATGTTCAGTGCAAAATCATTCAGAATGATTATTTTGATCTGAATCTCCATGTACATTATTATTGGTGTTAATGGGAATGGAGGATGTACATGTGAGCTGTTCGAATCAGAACAGTGGGATGGGAATGATACATAACGAAGAGAAAACTCCCTGCCCAGGGAATTCAGACAGTGCTGTGCAGTCACTGCTATGCTATTTGCCACGTGCTATATACAGTCACAAAATATTCCACTCAGTCAGAGACGTGGCCAGAAAAAGCCCTGCGAACCCCAAAGTCTTACAGTCTTATAATAACCACTGAAGCACGCCTTCCACCACAAAAGGAATACAGCAAAGCTCCTGTTGACCCACATGGGAAAAGCTGTGTGCAATTTATTCAGAATATAAAGAAGCAGGAAAAATCAGGGGGGCTCATTTCTGTAGATCCATGGCCTTTTGGCATTGCTCTGGAACTGTGAAGCACATGTGAGGTAGGAACAATGTAAATTTCTGGCTACATTCACAACATTTCATTGTGTATGAATGACATGTTATAAATGATTTGAGGTTTTCAGAAAACCTATTTGCTCCCATGGAATAAAAAATAAATTTGTGTAAAAGTATTTGGTTGAGAAAGGATTCTGTCATTTAAAACATTCCTTTCAAAACTAATTTGGGTTCTTCTCCTAACTCCTTCCACTTTTTAATTTGCAAATTTATGTTTCATGACAACTGTTGGACCAGCATACAGAGAGGCTAGTCATCACTTGAAGCTCAAATGCAGAAACTCAGAAAAATAAAAAGCACTGGAATCTTTTTGACTGTTTATTGCACTGGAAAACAAAGGAACTTAATGATGATACAATAGTAAAATGCCATCCCCATTGTCTACAACTCTGTGTATGTTATTATTATTATCACTCCCATTATTATTTTTCTGAAAAAAAATCAGTCTAAGACTTCAGTTACAATCAAACCACAAAAAGGAAAAAACAGAAAACACAATAAGCTGCTGACTGACTTGTGTCCCAAAATGCTTAGGCAGCTGCTATTTTTTTGATAGCATTTTTGATAGTTGTAATTTCAAATTACTGCAGTCAGGTCATTTTCATTTGGTCTTTTTGGCCAGCACCAATGTAGCAGAAACCTGAGCAAATGGCATCTATTTATATAGTGGTTTCGAGAAGAGAATGGGGCAGTGCATGTCTTGTCTCATACAAGAAGATTAGCCACAGAAGGAAGAGAGCTGAAGGTGGTGAAGACATTACACCAGGGCTGATGGGGACTTTGGAGCACCATGCTGTAACAGAGCCACTCTGGGAAGGGTGAGACAAGTCCCATAGATCCTGTCAACCAAGGTAGCCCATGGAAAGGATGTCTTTGTTGGTGCTGACTCTGTCCTACATAAGGCAGGTAGATCAAAACCTGGCTTGGTAGCCTTTTTGGTGGAGTGGTGAACTATGACCCCAGCAAAATCACATTGGCCAATGACTGGAAGATATGACAAGGAGCAAGAGCTAGGGAGACTTTGGAGCTACCCTGTTTGTTAGCCTGGAGATCCCCATTGCTGAAATGGCTTAGTAAGAATGTTATTTTTGGTGGCACTGACAGTTTTTGCAATCGGTATTTGAAGAGGTATATCATCTACAGTGAATATACTGCAGCTGGAGGATCTATTGTACATACTGTAAGAGCTCCTCTGTTCCTTTCCATATAAAACTCCCCAGCTCTTTCTCACACTAACTGAGGAAAGGGTATACCCAGGGCCACTGCAAGGGCAAGGGAGAGTAGTAAGAAGAATCAAGCTGGCAAATGTTTTTCTGTTAGATTTCTACAGAGTTTAGGAAGTTTCCCTGTGTCATCTTCTGTCTGTCTGTCTGTCTGTTTTCCACCCCCATCATCACAGTAGTTCATTCAAACTGCAACAAGAAAATTATGAAACATAAAAAGAAACTACCCCAAATCTCCATTCTCTAGCAGTTTTGGTGCAAGTGCAATCATAATCCAGAATTACAGCAACAAACCTTGTATGCTGTTGTAGTTTATTATTTAACTGAAGTAAATTGCCATTATTTTCTTACCAGGCCTGAGGGATGGTTTGCAAGTCATTCTCATGCTTCATGGTGCCTTCAACTCAACATGAACACAGGCTAAAAAGTTAGCTCCCAAATACATTGGATCACAAATTGATGATGGTGGCAATGTGCTTTCAGGGGATTTAGCACTTCCCCCTCTTTTGTTCCAATGGGAACTGGGATAGGGAAATGATAAATTCCCAGAAAAGAGAAAGATTTTTAAAAGTTTTTGAGGTTCATAGTATAGTCTAAAAACCACTTATGTCAGGAACGAGTAGCCGGTCCAAGATAAAGCGGTTAAAGGGTGGGTGCATGGAGGCTAGGAAAAGGAGTTGCCTTAAATCAAAATTTTCGCTTCATGTTGTGGTGAGATGGCCTTCCTTTTTTTTTAGTTTTCACCAAATCCATTCTCATTTATGACAAAGTTACACATTATTATATTTTATTTAAGCTTCTGCTATGATTATGGATAAAGGAAAGACAGTTCCTTTAGCTGCAAAGTGGAATATAATCAACACCTTTGCTTGTGGACTGACTCTATACTGCTGGAGGAGCAGACATGTTTAAGCAGCAATTTGGAATCACCAAATACTAGCCATATATATCTAGCTGTTGTTATACTATAAATATAATTATTGCTATTATTAGTATTAGCAATGGTTACTATTACTGGTTATTATTAGTCATAATTTTTACTGTGGTACCACTTAGGAATTCCCTTAGTAGACCAGAGTGCCATTGCAATATGCACTGTAACACTGTTACCATGACAATTTTTCTCTGTTTGCTGGTGTGTTTTGGCTAGAGAGCCAGCTGTTGACTAGCTGTGCTCCAAGTTGCTGAGCAATAAATCCCAAACCAAATTCATGACCAGATTTCTGCTCTAAGTCTCAATCTTGTGACTTGCCGCATAGGCTGCTTTGCGACTCCACCTGACTTCAGCAAGTCACTCTACAAAAATACCACCCTGACACTGAAGCAAGTGGCTCCCACGCCAGTTTTTTGAAAATATACCTTGCATACTCATTTGTACAGGTAAGGACAGGAGATTCTGGTGGGGAGAACAACGAAGAAGAATGTATTTCTGAAAGACTATGGAAACAAGTGAAGATAAGAGTAATTTCTTTGTAATACAAGAAGGGGTTTTTAGAAGCACATTATATTAAGAGAATTGCATTTAACTAAGCAGGAGGAAACAAACTTTGTGAAAAGTCAGTGGTTTCTCACAGATGAGATTTCTCTGACATCTTCAGTCTTCAGAGGTCCACAAATCATTGGCCTGGCTTTTAGGTTGATGTTAAACATATTAACATTGTTAATCCTTCCAAGGTGGTCATTTGACTTTTTTCCTTCTTATAGCAGCATGTGAAATTGGCCACTGTGCACAAAGAACTAATATCAATGCACAGTTCTCTTGCAAATGATGTTTCCTTTGAAATGCATTTTCATAGCCTCCTGCATAGGGACACACATCATGCACTGAGCAAAAGAGGTGCATGTAGAGGTGTTTTGAGTCCACAGTGCCCACAGAGACCCCAGGGACTCATCCATCCCAGGACTGCTGGGTGCTACAGCCCTGCTGCCACTGGGACTGCAAGCCATTAGCACCTGAGGGCTGCTGGGTAGGCCACGGTATGTGAGCTAATGGTCTCAAACCATTACCTACCGAGCTGAAATCCTTATCACAAAAGCACTGTGGTTGTGATTTGCATCTCTCCAATGTGTGGGTTCAGTAACTTCCATATGCCATTACCAGTAATCTCCCTCTGTAATCTTTCTAGCAGCTCTGTGTCACAAATATCCCTGCTATAGGTGTTATGTTTTCTGATGGTCCACTTAGCACATTCAGACATCTTCCATGCTCACACCATTGTTTGATTATGTCTTTTTAGGGTTAAGATCTGATCAGTATATGTACACCCTCTTCTGAAGCTAAACTGACTTTTCTTAAGCCTGCTATTCAGCTGTGCCTGTTTTCTTGTTCACAAGCACTCAAGCAAACGTCTCCTCAAACACCACAAACAGGCTAATGCCTCTTGAGTTTTATATTCCTTCCTGTCACCTCCTTTTCTTTTTCTTTAGCTTGCTGTAATCACATCTGAATACCAGAGACAAGTCCTTCCGCAGCTTTGAAAAGCACTGGGAATACCTGACGCTGTCCCACAGGTAACACCTTCATTGTTAGCGTAGCCAGAAGGACGTGGCTCTTGGAAAGGGTGGCTGTGCATCCCACAGGGGGCTCCATCCAAGCAGCCATGACATCTGCGGGGCCACTGCACTCCCTTGATCCTTGTGCCTGTGCTTGTCACCTCAATGATTGAGCTTTTAAATTTCCCAGCATGGATTATCAGTGATCTTTTCAACACTGCTTGGTTTTCCATCTCTCCTATCTAGCTTCTCACCTAAAGTCCTTGGTTTTCTTGTCTCCCTCTTCAGTAAGATAAACATTGGAGGGACGGTTTGTTCTGGCAGGTTACTGACTCTGCTCGTACAGAGGTGTGAGCTGTGTGAGATTTTGACCTACTCCAAAGCACAGCTGCAACATAGATTTCTGCCTGAGCAGATCTGGTTAGAAGTACTAATGAATTAAAAGCAGATCTGGAAACTGGTACTGGGTTCTAATTTAATGCACACTCAGCTTTTGTTCAGGTTAATCACAAAATTGATCTGTCCATTACTCTTCACGCTAAACGCTTTCCATGCTAAGGGGACTTTGTCCTTGATCAGGGTTTATCTGATTAAACACTGATAAAGCTGTATCATGATACAAGTAGGCAAAATGCTGCAATTAAAAGAAGATGAGCATTCAGACTTACCTGTTGTGACCGAATGGGAATACCAAGCTTTTTTTTCCTCCTTCAGGCTCGCTCAGCTTTAGTCCATCTCTGGCAAAAGTCTCTCAATCTTACAGGTGTAGTAGCCAATCTCCAGGGAGAGGTTGAGATTAAATTAGGTACCCTTGAAGCAAATCTCCAGCCACATCTTGCCAAATATAACAGTGTTACAGGTACTACAAAGATAATGAGAAAAATACATATTGTTTTATTAATTCGCATATATTACACATTTATAAAGTAGTACTAGTTATGATAAAAGCAAAACCCATTATAAATTAGAAAATTCAGAAGTCACACCAATCAAAAAACAGTCACAATAGCATTCATGCTTTGGTGTTTTAGTGAACAGATCTGTATTTGTAACAATGTTTTAAACAAATAAACAAAAAAATCACTAATCTGTGATTGATACCATGTTTAGTAAAAATATCTCATGATAATGAGGAAGATCTGTGACATTTTATTTCTGCTATGAATAGGTATAACAATTAGGGCTTCCAGTTCAGATTCCAGAGAAACATCTTTCTTCCATTGCATTTTTCTCTTTTCCTTATGTGCCAACTCTTATAAAACAAGATACCACAGGATTTAATTCTAAAAATCTAATATTACTGCCTTGTGGTGAACTGAATACTACAGATTCCTGCTTGATAATACTGTCTCATGGGATTCCTGTGTGGTAACAGAATCTCCCAGGATTCCTGCCTGGTAACCATATCTCACTGGACTTTGGTAGTATTTCTCCCATTGGATAACCCCAGCCCCACCAAATAAGCAGTCATAAACCTCATTATTTTACATGACATTATTTCACTAAAGTCAGATCCTGTACTGATTGAATCAGTGTTCTTCCCCCACTCCCCACAGCTGATTTTCACTAAGTTAGAATCAAAGCTCCAAGAAAAAAGAATATTAAGGAGCACGTTATTTGTTTGACAAGAATAACATTAAATACTTTCAAAGCAGCAATAATAGACACATTATTAGACACAGGCTGGCTTATTTTCATAGAATCATTCAACTTCTGCAGGATTTACACTTTGTCTTTAACAGTATGTGGACTAGAAAGCTTTATATTTTTCTGAAAGTGAGATATTACAACTGATCTTCCTCATGCCTCATGCAATGCTATCTCTGTAGTGATACAAATATGAGCAATTGTAGTATAGCTAAAAATCACTAATACTATAGGCCAAATCAAAGAGTGATAGACCTATGAAGAATTTTTTCATGGGGTTGGGATGCCCTGATAGGCACCAGTGTAGGGCTTGACTAGCACAGAGTGGCCTTAGCAGAGCTCTGAGCAGCTGAAGCTCTGGCTGAGCAAGAGAAGGAAATTTGGAAACACAGACACTACTAGGGCATGAACCACCATGAGGGCATCTGCAGAATAAATGTTGGGGATGAAAAAGATAAGCAAGCACCACTGTATCTCCTGCCTCATGTTCAGACAAATAAATGCACACAAGCAATTTTTTTTCCTTTTCACAGCTGTCTTTCAGTCTAGATATAACACTCAAAACCCCAGAATCTTACGGCTTTTTGGAGCCCAGGAGCTCTTGAATCCAAACCTTGCTTTGATACCAACTTTTCTCCACCTTTGATCAAGTCATTAAACCTCAAAGCTGTCAGAGACACAAGTGTCTGTGGTAATAATCCCTGACTGCTTCATGTTATTTTTGAGAGGGTCAGTAAAGATTCTGAAGGTGAAAATATGACTGACATACTTGATAGTGGGTCTGCCAAGAAACCCTAGAATTCCCAGACAGTTCAGCTGCCTGAATTACAATTGGAATTGGTGGGGACGCACACAGGTGAAAGGCATTCCGGAGCATCACTGGCTTTGGCCCTGGGTGGCACAGCACCCACTGTGATGACCAGAATGCCTATATGTTCTGACCATTTCTACAGGGGTGATGGAGACCAGGAATGTTGTCAGACTGGGATCTGTGTCTCTGCGCTACTGCGTTTTAGGGTGCATCTTGCTCCTTGGGCAGTGAATTCAGAAAAACGTGCTCAAGACTTGTGGAAATATCTGCAGGCAGCCTGGACAACGAAAACAGGAAAAACAAAACACTTCTTACCAGGGGCTTCAGACAGCCTCTTAAGGGGGCACTCATGACTTTCTTGTGAGTCACTACCCCAAAATACTGTAAGTGCTATTCGTTCAGCGGGGCTCGCGCTGCAAGCTGGAAACAATCTAGGGAACTCTCATCTTCAGGTTGGTGGGGGCTGGCAGCACGCGTGCTCTCTCACTGGGAACGAGGGGCGAGACGAGAAAGAGCACGGCTTCAAAATTGCTCTCATACATGCTGTGGAGAGTGGAGCTGAGGGTCTCCTTTGCAGCTCTCATGGGAACAACGAGGATTTTTTTTGTGTCTGAGGGGTGGCTATGGCAGGTAAAGTTGATGCAAACCAGGAATACAAAGAAAAGGTGCAGAGGCTGGGGGAGAAGCATGAAAATTCCTGCCACTGCCTGCTCAGTTGTCTGTTTGGAAGAGTCGGGGAGAAACTTTGGTGTTTATCCCATTTATAGCCCAGAGGACCTTCTTAGGACCTGAAGCCTTATTGGTATAAAAATAGGGGAGAATCCATAAAAGCAGCAGCATCTCATATATAGCACAAATCTTCTCTTACAAGATAGGCAAGGAGCTAAATGCTGTAATTAGAAGTTCACTGAGTTATTTTCTGTATGTTGCAGCTAACGACACAGAACATGGACTCCTGATTGAATACCAAGGCAGTAAATCAATGGAGGGTCTTTGCTACCGTTCATGAAATGCTCCAGCTGTGCTCCAAAGGATTATAATGTCAACAGAACTCTTGATTTGAATCACAGCCTTGCCTTCACTCAGGGGCCATATATTAGTCT
The DNA here is from genome assembly GCF_965140915.1 of Aythya marila. Lineage (NCBI taxonomy): Eukaryota > Metazoa > Chordata > Aves > Anseriformes > Anatidae > Aythya > Aythya marila. Next base: position 47,332,953 of record NC_139046.1, read on the forward strand.
TGAAAAGCAGGCAGTGTTTCATCGCTCAAAGAAAAGAGAATTGCTGAGCTGAAAATAAAACGATGATGTAGGGGAGAAACATTGCAACACAGCCAAAGGAGATGTATGGCAAATTTAAGCGAAACCCTCTTGAAATTTGAACATTATTTTTCCATGTTTGAAGAGTTTAGGATAAGTTTCACAAGTTTAAATTTAATTCTTCCTGATACTTTCAGACAGTGCTGAGCCACCTGATTAAGTGCTTAATGTTGTGAATCTTCAGAGCTACACCAAAGCCAGTAGAGCAATGCCAATTGACCTCAGACAAGGATCTGGCACTAACATAGGGTATGATAAGTACCAGCAGTCCCAAGAACCAAAACTTGTATCTTCTTATAAATTTGTTCAGAGAACAAATATCTTTCTGCATATAACTTGTGGTTATGCTTCTGCTTTCAAGCATGTACAAATAATGAAAAATAGGCTGTAGCCCACAGAGCTGAATTCCTGAAGGTGGTGTAAAAGGTGTAGTTTTGCCTTAACAAAACACTTGAAGTTTCCCAGGAATCTTTTGACATTTAGCAGGTGTTCTCTTGCAATGATTGTAATAAATCTTAGCAACTCACATGCAACCAGGAAAAAAAAAAACAAAAAAAAACAACAAAAAAAAAAAGCTGAAGACTCTCCTGATGATAACCTTGAAGCTGTTGACGAGGTCACAGTGGTAGTGTCAGTATAGTGTCAGTAGTGCCATACAGCAGTTTGCACATGTTCTTACTTTTTTTATTTCTATAGGAATCAGCTGCTGCCAAAGTACACATGATACAAACTAGAATCTTGATTATTCAAAGCTCAGTCATAGTCTCTGTTTCCTATAATACAGTTCTATCCCTGGTATTTATTGCTTACAGTGAAAAGTATCTCAGTTGTTTAAAACTGTAGTTACTCAGATTCAGTAACAGGACCCATTAAATCAATTTGCAATTAATATGGTGAATCCAAAACAATTTTCCCTCTCATAACGGTACTGAAGAAATACAAAAGTTTGCATAAAATTATTCAAAAAGGGAAAAACTTCACTTTACTTTAAATACTTCTCTTGAAAAAGAGGAAGAGACATCACAGAGCTCCTGGAACTTTGTGCAGGTTTATATCTTTACAAGAGCAAGAAAACTGGCCATTACTCCTCTCTGAAATATATAATTAATTGAAAATCCTGCTTTTCACAAGCACCAATGTGGAACAGCAGCTTAAATACAACAGGGTTGGAGAGTTGAGCCAAGTTCCTGAAATGCAATACCAGTTTCTATTGCACATACTCTTGCAAAGTCACGATTCCTGCTGAGGATGACATTAGCCTGTTTCCTGGTCTTGCACGCAGTTTATTTTGGTTCCCTACCACCATGTGTGAGGTGTGCACAGAGTTTTGCCAGCTCCTGCTCCCTCTGCCGGTAGCAGGATTGTGCCCAGGGCTCTTGCCCAAGGTGGCTGCCATGATGGGTTAGTGGTTGCCATCAGATGATCCAAGAGCCTTCCCACAAACACTGTACATCTCCTTGCATTGTTGTCTTGCATAACACGAACTCATCTTCTGATGGGGTCTACAGGTGCAAATGTACATGTCACCAAAGTTGAATACATGATTGTAAAACAGTTGTAAAACTGTTAAAACATTTTACTGGCTTGCCATCACAAACAGTCAAACCAAATGAAAAAATGAATATGAGTTTGTTTCAAAATTAAGTGAACTTGAAGTATCACATCTGCAAATCAACGTTGTCACTGGTGCGTAAAAATGCATTTTACGAGTCTCAGTCACAGTGCTTTATTCCTGGAAGTATGTGAAGGAATTTTCTTTACTTTTCATCCATTTTCTTTATAATTTCATGGAGGCAGCAGCACCACAACATCAGCTGAAAGTGTAAAACACTTTTCTTAACCTTCTCTGCTTGTATTTCAGTCTGTCCATGTTTCTTGTCTGAGTGCTTTGTCAAGATTGCATAGAGAAGAGGCAAAAAGTGTCCTTCGTTTTTTCCACAGCTTTTTGACCAAATGTTTCATTATTTTCTAAAAATATATTTCTTACTTTGTTTAGCTATACACGTTCTTTACATAGGCCATAACCTAGATTTGCTCCAAAACCTAGTAGGAAAGCATACTTTTGCCTATCATTCTAACTCACCTTTAAAATGGGAACCTTGTTCCAATATTCAAATACAAGATGCAGTTTATAAATTGAACTATTTTATAAGGGTTATTTTTTATAAGATTTTTTTAAATGAATTTGTTTTTTTTTCATCTCACTAGAGTCATGATGAAGAAATCATTAAAAATGTAGCAGATAGGATTTTTTTTCTGTTGAAAAGAAGTTACATGAAGTGGTTGGCCTGTGCCATGAGACAGAACAATGTCACTGCAAAACCACAAATGTTTTCATGCAGATCTATTATCAAAAAAGCTTTCTTAGTTTTTGTTCTTTGTAGAGATCCCAATGTTTGTTAGAGTTCAAAACAGGAAGCAGTATTAAGTTTACATTAAAATAATCTTACCTTGTACTGAGATATGGGGCAGAGTCCATCCTAATCCTTTAGAAAAAGGTATTAAAGGAAAGTTAGACTTGTCTCCTTCCTTTTTTCCCAAGTAAGTATTTAACCTGATCAGACTCCATTTCTTTTTTGTCTTGCCCCAGGATCTCTTTGCATAGTGACAAACCCAAAAGGCTACACAATCAAATGTAGGCCCTGAGTTCAGACCCTGCTACCTTTCTCTCCAGCAGCTGAAGCCTTATACTTGTCCACAGATGAGCTTTCAGAAGTTTTTTTTTTTTTTTTTTTTTGTGGGTTTGTTGCAGCCCCTTGGAGATACACAACAAGCAGCCATTAGCCTGGTCACATCCCTTATGAAGAACTAAGGAGTAAAGAGTTGACCCTGGTCAGAAACCATTGGATTGAGTTTGCTAAGAAGGGGGAAAAAACGGGATTACCCTGACCCATTTATATTAGGAAACTTTTTTTTTTTTTTTTTTTTTTTTTTTTTTTTTTAAGGGAAAATCTCAGTTCTGAAGAATCCTAGACTCCCTCTGGGAAGATCTGGGAACAGTTCAATTTCTTATGGCTATTTTTGAAATGCATGAACAGCAAAGCACTGGAGATGCAATGAGCTCATCATTCAGAACTGGGGAAAGAAACGGTTAATCTGATCCAGAGGGTTTTCTTTCCATATGCCCTACTGAATATGGCTAACAGATCCTCTGAGCAGACAGACTATGGGACACAAATAAACACAGTTTCTGCTGCTGTAGTTTTAGACCCATGTTGCCATGAAAAAATGTCTAAGGATTTAAGGATAATTTTCAGTTGGTTTCATGGTCTGAGCAACACATGCCTGGGAGACTCCATTGTCTGAGCAGTATAAACCAAGCATATACTATCATACCATAACTATTCCATACCGAGTAATGTATGTCACCTAACTTCTAGTGCTACTGTCTCAGATTGTCTGCAGGCTTCTTTCAGACTACCTCATTTCTGGTGGCATAAAGTAACGTTTGTGTGACTTCTAGTGGGAATGTAAAAGGAAGGTGTAGCTAACACTTTTGTAGCTAACACCTGTGTCAGGCACTTGGCTGAGCCATACCTTCTTAGTCTTTTGTTTTGTTTTTACAATTTTAGACAGGTGCCAGCATATGGGGAGCTCTCTGTTCTGGTTCTCCAAGGGGTGCATGATCCCAGCTGCACCAGGCCTTCAGGTGCTCCTGCCATAGTTGAGCACTATGGATGTAGCTTTCTAGAGTCAGTTCTCTGTTGAAAAGCTGGGTGACCAACTCATCTCTCTGGTGACAGTTTCTTTTAAAAGTCTATCACAAAATTTTCTTGAAGTCATCCAGCATATTATAATTAAACTCTCCTCATTATACCTGAAGAGATTTAACTGGCTCACAAACCTGAGTATCTGAACTTGAAATTGCCTTAAGTAGTTGAACTGTAAAAAGCAAATTTGTGAAGATATCTGAAATTGCATTAAATAGTTGAACTGTAAAAAGTAAATTTGGGGAGATGTCTCCCATAGCCACTCTGTTAATGTTTATTATCTCACCACCATCTGATCTACGCAGGACGTTGCAGGAGACTCATGCACAAGCAATCCTTTCCTTGGTTCTAAATGATCAATAGCTTCCTAGCATCCTTATTAATTCCTTTTTTTTTTTTTTTTTTTTTTTTTTTCATTAACATCAGCATATCTCTAAATTCCACTCACAGATAAATCACTATTCTTCAAATCCAAACAGTTCAGACTGCAATAAAGATCCTACAGCATGTAGGATTGTTACTGTAGGAAAACACAGAATTTTCTTTAATATGTGAAGACTCTGAGCTTGTTTTTGTGGTCAGAAAGGGGATGCACCCTGGATTTCAGAAAGTCTTCTGCTATGCATCGGTGGCATCTAAACTATTGCAGAACTAAAACAGGATAGAGTTCTCTTTAACTGTCTAAATTTGGAGGTGGCTCGAGAATGCTAACAAAGGAGGACAGTTACCATCAACTGTTCTTTAATTATAGATCTGCTTGTTCACCTTCCCAAATCCTTCAAACCTTCTGAAAGGAAACAGGAGACATTTGAACTTGAGCACTGCTACAAACTTCAAAGGCACTGGTTAAGATAGCTTTAAAAGAAAGCAACTCACAATCAGTTCAACACATTTTCTTCCACTGTGCAAAACATTTCATCAGTAAAAAATAAAGAAAAAAGAACAGAAATCTTAACAGATGAGGAAGCAGATACACAGAACTAATGAAAATACTGCCTTATCCAACCTATTTGGCTCTGGTGTGTTTTTTAGTTCTTACAGGGGTACAAATTTCCCAAATTTTCATAGAGACTTAGCACATATACTCTCTCTCTTTCTCCCTCTTTTTCTACAAATTCTTGCTGCTGAAATAAACCTTCCCAGCATTACAGTTATGGGCAGTGCTCTCAACTGAGAAACTGTACACCCAGAAACCAAGGCACTTTTTACTTACAAAAAAAATAAACATTTTATTCACATGGGCCCCAAATGGTTCATTGCATGCATTTACAGAAGACTCAAAGTACTCCAGAATCCTTCACTTGAAAAAAATGGCAATATGCCATTAGCATAGCAAAAGCTCAGAATCCATATTCCTTTTTTAAAATGCCATTACTGGAACAAAGAAAAAATAATGCTTCCATCTCTGGAGCTGTGGTGACATGCTGGCAGGACCAGAAGCAACCAAGGGGTGATTGATGTCATCTCACTTCCACTTTTTAAGCTCAAGAAAATGCAGTAGTATCTGTCCAGATCTAGTTTGGAAGAAGACACTCTTTGCAGTCTCCTGTATTTGACATGCTACCGTCCCTCCACTGTCCGTGACCTCCCCACACAAGGAACAGAAGCTGACGAGACCCTTGGTGACCACAACCATATTCCATGTTGTAGCACAGGCAGGTCATGATCACTTGCATCCCGGAGCCAGGAAAACAAAGTGTGGAGACAGATCTCAATTTTCCCCAGACCATCACATCAGCTTGGGCCACACAACAGAACCTGAAGCCCAAACTCCAGCATCAGATTTTTACCTGCGAAGTCTGAAGGGCTTGTTCTTCCTTCACTTGGAAATGGTATCAGATTTAACTTGTATTATGTACATGCTAAATGGCTGTTACCATAAATAATATTCTAACATGATAGATTTGAACCTGGAAGAGTTTATGCATTTCATCCCACTGTATGCTGTTTCACTTGTTTGTTTCTTTGATAGTATATTTCACCAGTAAAGGATTGTTTTTATGTCCAGTAGAAAGATGCTGTATTTTTTACCAATAAAAATAGCTTACATTCCTAAAGGAGAAGAAGAGCTGTTGGTAAGGCCCTTTTGTGCACAGATTATTGTTTTGAAAAGAGATCACAGCAGTTCTTATCAAGATCTGTTTGGTAGAATGGCACACTGATCTCCTTGCAAATGTTTATCTCTTAGAAAACAATTCTGCAGGCAAACAACATGTAAATGGTGGTCTTAATTGAAAGTCTCTTTTTACAAGGTCTTAAGAACATTACAGGTAATTAAAATTGAAATATTTAATTCCAGGAGTATAAAAATATATAGAAAATCCTTTGCTTTGGGCACACACCTGTAACCGTATTTTCTGTATGTATATTACATTCAGTAGTTTCACGATTGTTAAACTTAGAAATGTTTGACTTAGTTTATTTTAATATGTTTTCAGAGAGGTACATTGTAAACCACTCTCTTCCAGTACAATCCTTGAGTTTTTGAGGCCAGAGAAAGGATTTCTCACTTTTAATGCCATTGATTATACATTTTTCAGAGAAAAAATACATATAAATATGCAATACATATACATATAAATATGAAGAATCTTATCATTTATATAAAATAAAAACAAGCACTAAGATTCAAAGTTTTCATCAGCATCATTAACAGCTTTATTTTCTGAGGTTATTGTCTGAGGGGGAGATTCTGAACTTCAGTGCATAACTGTGGCGGGGTGCACAGGGCAAAGGTTTTAGCTGTAACTCAACGAGGCTTTTCAAGGACATTGTTTTGTGATGTCTCATATTGCCCTGACTGGCTACATTTTTAAATATATTCACTTGATTGCTCCTCTGAGCTCATATTTACTGATGAGGCTGTGAATCAAACAGCTGATGACTAATATCAGTGTAATAACAGCTTTGCTTTCTAGATTTTTATTTCAGCCTGTACTGTTCTGGATGGCAGTAAACCTGAAATCTGGGAGAGTAACTTGGTTCAGACAATAAGGGAGAGTTAAGCCTTGTCAACAAAACAGTTGAACTAATACCAACCCCTTTCCAAAACCAGGTCCATGCAACCATCCAAATCAAAGGCATGTGTGGTCAAAAGGATTTATTTGCTTATTGATTTATTGTTTTGCAGAGGGTTGTGCAGAGGGCTGTGAAGAAACACAGGAAAAAAAAAAAAAGTATCAGGAAGTAAAGCTGGAAACTCAAGAACTCACAAAAAAAAATCTCACAAAAAAATCTTCTCCAGAATTATTTCATCTCCAGAATTATTTCTTCTCCAGAATTATTTCATGCTTGTTGTGACTGAGGAAAACAACGGTTTTATGTTCTGTGTAAATAAATAAGATTATCTTAGAAACATCACCAGTACCACTTTTAAATATTCAGTGCTGGGGGGCATAAGTGTGAAGCAGTTTCCAAGTAAAAACAGGGTGCACCATTATTTCTTGGTGAAGGCTTGTGGAAACAGGTACCAGATCTATAGCAAGTGGTGAAACAAAGAATCTGAGGATGACAGAGGAATGACACTCAGTGAGAGAGAAAATCCGCTCTGAGAAAGTGGAGAAAAACGTGTGAGTAAATTGGGAAATAATTCATGCCTTGTAACATAGTTATTTGAAATGGGGTAGCAATTTATGTTTCATAAACAACCATTGCTTTTTATGAACAGAGGACGACAAAAGTACTAACACAATCACCAAAGACCAGAATATTTGTCATGGAGTTTTGAGCAGTTTGAGAGCTATGATGGGCTGAATAAAGGATTAAATAGATTAGGAAAACTGTTTCAGCTATAAGTCAAAATGTCATGAATCTGTCTGGAAGGGCAACTGCATCAAGCACTCAACCAATTTCTTCCCTCTTATTTTCCTTCAGTGAGGAGTTACCACACTGTCCCAGCTCAGACAGCACCATACACCTCAGCTGAAGAAACTTCAAATGTTGTCAGCTTTGCTACAGAACTTGAATCATTTATTAGAGCAGTGCACAGGAGAATGAGCAAGTGTATGGAAACTTTGCTAAGTTATCCTATCAGATTCTGGCCCAAATAAATAAAATGAGTTATAGGATGCAGCTGGGATAATTATTGTGAATAGGATTTCAGCCTGTCTGTGTCTAAGAACTGTGGAATTAAAGGTTACTAAAAGAATATTAAGCAATGAATGTCTGCAATGAAAAGTATTTCAACAAGAACATCCTCTTTACTTTGCACAGATTTTCCACTGGCTCCTGATTTAGAGAACATCGTGCTGTCTGTCTAGTCCTGTGCAGATCCCATTTCCATTTTCAGTTATTTTGTAAGAGCAAAAAAAATTGGGAACATAGTGCACCATTACCTGTAACCTATTTAAAACCTAGATCTATTCTGTGTGCACCACTTTATGTTACTTCAATGTACATAATTTCAGTGTCTTTTTGCATGTCATTGGTAAGCAGATTTAAAAAAAAAAAATCTGATTTTCTTATTCAAACACAATGTCTTCCTTTGTTGGAATATTACAAAAAAAACAAAAAACAAAACAAAACAAACAAACAAACAAAAACACAAAGGTGGAAGTAAAACTGAGTATACTTTTTGGTATAAAGACACCTCTTGGTGTTCATATTTATAGGGATGTAAGCAGTGCCAAACCTATGACTGCTAGGCTTAATAAAGTCATTTTATGTATGAATTTTAATTCTCTCTTTCACAAAATTCCCCCCTTGGTGATGAAAGATTTCACTGATGGGTATTAAAATATCATACTGTTATTCAGCAGATAGCCCATAAGAAGACCTTCATGTCATTATGGCTTCAAATGGGATTTGTACCTCTCTGTTTCCATGTAATGTTGTATTTAACTTGCAGATCTTTTGTTAAATTCCAGTTGAATGCTTATTTCAGCACAGTTTCTCTTTTCTCCAGCTGTGCTGTATCAAAGACTAATTCTAGGAAGTGAAGAACACAGGGAAAATCTCATTGAAATTATTAGTATTTGTGTTTGTCAAGTGCATCTAAATCTTTCTATTGTTCTATCGTCTCTGGTATGTTCAGAGAAAATATTAAAATGTAACCCTTTGCTAAAAATTAAACTTGTAATGTGGACTCCTCTCAGCTTTGCAAAAGTTAATTTCCAGACCAAGAGTATAAAAATGTATAGAAACAGATTTTTGTGGAATGAACCAGAACTCAAGATCATTAATCTTAGTCTAGAGTTACAGTTTTCAGTTTAAGACTACTTCAAGAAAATAACAGGCATTTAAAAAGAGAGGCAGGACACCGCAGCCACCTTAAACTGGTGAGTCACTACAGATTTGCGTGTTCGACGTGACTGTTTTTTTTTTCCAAATAGTTAAAATGTATTTACATATTTCACCTAGAACTAGAAATTCCTGTAGAAAACTCAGCTAAAGAAAAGTCCTTGATAAATACTCTCATCCTCAGTGCCAAATTTTTCTATACCACAAGTTCAGTCAATACCGCAAGTTCAGCTTTCACATCATACTTGGGACCTATTTTAGGAGAGGATTTATCAAATGGTAAATATGTATATTGCTAATGTTTGGCCAATGTAAATGCCACTTTGCCAACATTCATTTATTTGAATGATGAGATCAGGAGTCTTACTTTTTTAATTAAACAAATTCAAAAATACTGCAGTAATGTGCAGGTCTGTTGAAAAAATTAAAGTAGCTTACAGTTTCAGGTTTCTTGAATGGTCAAGGAAAAAGAATAATTGATACTAAATGATCATATAATAAAAATAAATATATGTTAGTTACAAAATAAACCAGTTTTCTGATTCCTGTGTTCCATACAAATAGGAATATAGTCTTTTATGAGCAACTGCCAAAAGAGCCATGAAAGTGCTGTGCTTCCTCTGTAGACACAAAATTGGAAAGTGTAAAAAGTTCATATGATCTGGGAGGACAGTCACAGAGATAGTACCCTATGGTGAGCTAGAGTGAAAATACTAGCAATTATTTTTTTTTAAAGAAAAAAAAAAAGTGAAAGCCATCAACAGAATTATTATATAAAACTAAATTACATTTGAATGTGCCTTAGCTTATCTCACATCTTTTTTACCATGGATAATAATTCTAAAACAGCTAAAAGTAAGTGGTGTGACTTTCAGGTGTATTATACAGTGTATCAAAGACGCCCATGTTAATGTTTGCCATACAATCACAGCTGTTAGTTTCTTTTAGTAGTATTTTGAAGACTCTCATTCACTTCCAGTCCCAACACAAGCTCCCCCCACCCCATTAGCGTCCTCTCCTTCTTCGCTGGTTCTTACTGGGAGGCCTCAGGAGGCTCTCTCGATATCTCGTATTTGTGTGGAACAGTCGGACCATTTCATGGTCTTTGTTATCCAATACTCTGGGCAGAAAGAGAGAGGATTTCTGTGTCCTGCGAGTTTTAAAGCCCCTCCTGGGTCGTCCTTTCCCATTGATTGAGACATACCAGAGTCTCTCTGCACTGGCTTTGCGTTTTGTGCTGGCTCCGTTAGGTACAGTCCGGTATAGACGGGATGCGTAGGTGTTGTAACCCAGCTCATGGATCCTCTCCACAAACTCACACTCTGTGTTATAATTCTCCTGAAAAGCAAACATGGCAAAGATTAGGAAAGGCTATTCAGGCCATAGCTCTCTTTTACCTCAATCAGATTTTACCTCAATCAAATGACTTGCAAAGTCATTTGCAAGACTCGGCTCAGTTTTAGGCAAAGCGCAGCAACAGGTGGTAAGAAAAGTTCAGAGAGGTGCTACCAAAGGCAGCTCTTCCTCCCTCAGAAGAGCTGGGCCTGAGCTGCAGTGCGGTAAGGAGCCTGCTCTCACCAGCAGAAGAGTACTCTGTGGGTCAGAAACAAACAATTTGAAAACAAAAAATGGCATGTGAGTAGGAATTAATAGCTCTGCTGGTTGTTCAGCTGTAAATTCAATTTGTTTGTGCTTAAAGGCCTAAATATGCCTGTGAGCCGGGTGGAGGATTTAACTGCGGCCTACCAAACTTTGCTATTAAAAAGGGAAAATTCTGTAGTTGAGGATATAATGTGACACTTTAGTTGGTATATTAGTACCTAAATACACCTGTGGTGGTTATAACCAGTTTATTGCGATGTTTTGAGGTGTAAAAAACACATTTATGAAACTTCAGCACAACAAAATGAAAGCACCTTGCCCACTTGTGTGTTCCTCCAAAATGCCAGGCTGCTCCTTTATCACAAACTGTAAGGGAGAGTACATACCCATCCTGAGGGCTCACATTTTACATGATCTATCAAAACTTTCCAACTTTCCTCATATTCTCAACTGAGAGAATACAGTGTGTGAGAGCCTGGCATGAGGAACTCCTTCCTCCTCTCTGGGAGCAGTAGAAGCAGTACAAATAAAGGACATGTACATCTTTTTCAAAGGACATTGTACATCTTTTTCTTAACTACAGAATTGTCTTTGCTCTATCTGTGAGATAAAGACATCAGTATCTAAAAAGTAAGGCACAGAGGCACACGGGAACTACTATCATGGTCTTTATGGAAGTTTACCTTTAGAAAGGCCTCTCTGAGGACTTGGAGAGGGCACAGGTGGCCAGGCTGGGGCCAGAAAAGCCATAGGCTCCATTAGCAACATGTCTTTAATGCTGTTCGCTCACCAGAAATGCTGATAGGCATTTAACAAGATTTTAAAAGACTCCACATGTCTCAGTTTCACAGCTGTAAAACGGAAGTGCCCTTCCTTGCGAGGACAACATTTTGCACATGCTGTGGTGCTGCAGCCCATGCAACTACCATATGTAGGTAGATTTCTGTTGCTGTCTGCCTCAGATCTGGCTGTAGAGGATTTATCACGGAAGATAAACTTCAAGGATTATCACAATGTACTAAGGACACAAAAGAGTTCTGCAGACTCAACAACCTCATTTTATTGACATGGGGAAATTGGTGATATCAAGGGATAACTGAGTTACTCCAGTACCATTTCATAAAATGCTTCCTGTATCATTATCCCCAAAGAAGTCAGGCTTATTTGAAACGGGGGACTTGCACAGGTTCCTGTCACAGTAACACCCATGAAGTAGTCGGCCATTGTTTCTAGGCAAGCTAAACCAGGAAGCTTCTCCTGAGCTTAGCCCTCACCCCTTACTTGTTCTGTGAAAAAAGCTGGAATTCAATAGCTGTGCCTGAATTGTCCCTCCAGCTCTGAAACAGTCTGTCTCAAACTTGAGTTGGACACCCATTTTTAATTAATATTAACTGGAGGCATGGTCAGCCTTAGCTCTGGCACAGCAAAGATGGTATGTCCTCATTCCACTTCAGCTGCACTGTCCTTTGCCAAAATTGTTTATTGCCTGGTACTCTGTACCAGCAGAGAACCTTCATCTTTACAAAGGGGCCCTTTAATTAGTGAGGATCGTGAGACACATTCCAGAATCTGGTTCGCAAACACTATCAGGATGACACTCTTGAGAAGGAGGAATAAAATACATTAGAACAGGGAAGGTGACTGAGTTGATTGTGTTACCTAAGTTGCACTCACAAGGCAAAATCTCACGTGTTTTGAGAATGCATTATGCTGCTCAAATCAACAGAATTACATAAAATGACTATTTGGAGGAAGAAGACTTCACATAGCTATATTTTACCCTTTTCAAATCTGCTTTCCTGCCACAGGATTCCTGGTGAAACTGCACAGTATGGTTGTTACACAGTGGCAGATCACAAGATTGCTGGGGATGTAATCAAAGATGCTGGAAGAAATTCAAGTAGGTAGGTAATACGTATAGCATACACACTGGCTAAAAGGCCTTCGTATGTACCTGAGTGTAAAGAAGTCTAAGCTAAAGTATTTTATTCACTGAGGGGAAATACTGTCTGGGCTGAGAGGGCAAGACTCCCACTAATAAGAGCAGAGCCCAGATATTACCTCAAAGATCGAGACAAAAGTTAAAGGAGTAGAATAAGGTGTTTGTTTTCACCTTTATGTTCTTATACCTCCTCATACTTCCTTTCCTTGCTATAGCCCTGCCTTTTAGTCCCCATGAATTCTTTTTCTGTCCAGCCAAATGCTCTGTGAGGAGAAACTCCTCTCAGTAGGTTGGTTTCCTGTAACAGAGATGCTCAATTGCTTCTGGATAATCTTCAACATTTATATGCCCTGCTAGTGTCCAAGACCCATAGTGAATATAAATATAGGAGCATTTTGAATAGAGGTAGATATTCTGCACCACAAAGGCTGGCTCCTGAGGTCTTTATCAGTGCACACAATTGCTCAGCACTCTGGCCACATGAAATACCTTTGCTGAATACATTATTCTGCTTTTGGCTGTACAGGCAGTATGAAAGTAATAATATATCTTCTTTCTACTTTGTAAAGTACACTGATCAGGTTACCTGTAACAATTCCAGACAGAAATCTGTTATAACAAAATATATTTTTATATCTATATGTTATAAAATATTATAGGAAAAATGAAAAAGATTTAATTCTTTTCTCTATAAACGTTAATTTAAAAGAAATCAGTGCTCCCCACTGGACCTGTTCTCCCCACAGGAATTGACAGGCATATGCCAGAGGCTTAAGTGAAACTTACCGACGCATAAAGTCTGCCCCTTTTGTTCATGGCCAGGTATCTGCCAGAGAACAGGCCCTTGATGGCAACAATCCCAACATCAACAGCTGTTATTTCAAGGATACCTAGAAACAGAAACAATTGTGAGATTTCTTGTTGTTCCCTATCACACGCAATTTTCTGAGATCTGTTTGAATGACTGCTTACCTGCAGAGTATGATTTCACAGCTATCACCTGCTCACAACACAATCATACTGCAACCGTATGAACTAAACAAGGCTATTATTTGAAACAATGTAAAACAACAAGGATGTTGGAATTGTTTGAGATAATCTCAACAATAAATCCCTTAGATGTCTGATTGAGATTGAACTCTTTCAAAAATGAAAAAGATCTGACACTGAACTACAGGTTTGCTTAATCCTATATGTATATAAGAAAGTTTAAATCCTCTTTAATGCTTAGGAACACAAGAGCTCTTGACTTATTGAAACCAGTCACAAAGCGGTCCATTTCAGGACAAAGCCCTTGCTGAGGTCTCCAGAGAGTAAAACAGAGCATTTCAGAGCCACGTATACAATTGTGAAAGGAACTTGCCAGTTAGGAGGTCAGCATAGCTCTCCAGACAAGGACAATATGACTGTCTGAGCCAAGTTAAAAGACAGGAGACGTTTCAGGCCATCAAAGATGGGGTCTCAAACATTGGAAGGGTATCACAGATACCCTTGGCACAATACCTGCCAAAATCTTTACGTCCAGCCAACCATGCCACCATGCTGATGATGGCACAAGTGGCTTGGGGGCTGTGCTGTAAGCACCAGGGCTCTCTGGCTCAAACTCTGCTCTCAGTCCATCAGCTCTGGGATGATGCAGCTGGGTACCGGCGGTGAGCCTGGCACCCAAGCCCACGGCTGCCTTTGGGCAATGATAAATCAGAGCTGGGCGCTTGTCCCGCTTGCAGAGGGGCATTACTAGCCCGACCATGTCTGTGAGAGTTGGGCTGGGTTGGGTACAGCTGTTTTGAATCAGCCACCGGTTCGCCGTTGAAGGATGTCTCCTCCGGGCTTTGATAGCGAGGGGGTTTTCCTCTAGGAAATAGTGGTTTTCCTTTATGGACTTCAGACAGATCCCGGAGGTCTCCCTGTCTCTGCGTGCCGTCACCAGCCGGGATTTACGCTTCCTGGGGCGGCGGGGCCGGGTGCGGGGGCTCCCGGGGCTCCACCAGGGCAGCGGGGCGCGGAGCCCCGCTCTCCTCTCTCCCCAAAGCCCCCCCAGAAAAGCCCCCTGTTCCCGACGGATCCCGTTTCAGCTCAATTACCACCGATCCCCGGCACATGTCGGAGGGGGCAGATGTGGTTCAGCCCGGGGGGAGCCCCTCGGGAGATGGGCAAGCCGGGGAGGGACGAGGGCAGCCTGCAGCCCGCCGAGGGGGGCGGCGGGGCTCAGCACCGGGCTCACGGACGGGGCTGGGGCTGGAGAACCGCGGCAGGATGCGGAGGGAGCAGGGCTGGGGGGTCACACGGGGACCGAGCCCCTCTGCCGCAGCCGGGGTGCCGCCGGGCAGAGGGAGGAGAAGAAGGAGAGGAAGAGGAGGAGGAGCGGGAGCAGCCCTGTCCCGCTGCGGGCCCGGCACCGGCATCGCCTCCGTCCCTGCCGCAATTGGTCCTGGCGGGCGGCCCCCTCCCCGCTCGGCCCTGCCCGGGGAAAGGTGCGCCCGGTACTCACTGAAGACGCTGTTCTTCTCCAGGGTGCCGTTGATCTTGCCGTTGGGGTGGACCTGCAGGTGGTACTTGGTGGCACAGAAGAGCTTCCTGCGCCTGGGCGCTCCCCCCAGGTGCTCGTAGACGCCGCCGCGGCCCCCCGCATCCCGGCGCGGCCGGGGGTCGCCGGGGGAGGCTCCGGCCGGGCCCGGGGCGCACGGCTGCTGCCACAGGCTCAGGAGCAAGATCCAAATTACGAGCATTGTGGCATGATGGCCGCGGCGAGCAGTCTGCTGGGGCGACGGAGGCTTGGAGCGAGCGGTACCGGGGGTCCCATCAGGGACGTCTCGCTAGCGGCGCGCCGGGCTGGCGAAGCGCGCTCCGGTCCGGGTGGCGAAGCATCGGCGAGTTCCTATCGGCCTCGCTCCGGCCCTTTTATCTGTCTCAGATTTACTTAAATCAATAGACATCGGCAAAGGCCACCGAGGAGTCCCAGCTGTTTGTGTTAGATGGAGCTGCCGCGATCAGCCTTCTCCTTGGGTTTCCAGCTAGCCAGACGGCACGCATGAGAGACCGGGAGCAGGAGGAGGGGGGAGAGGGAGAGACCCACTGAAATTCGGCAGGAGACCGCGGGGAAAATAGCTGACCGGCAGAGCATAGAAATAAAAGCCGCTTCCTGCAACAATAGCCCGATCTGCGACCAATTGATACAAAGCAGAGGAGGCAAAAGGTATCGGGCTCGTGTGAACTCCCAGAGTGCAGCGTGGATAAAATTACACACACGCAGCATCTCTCCCCGGCGCGCCGCACGCACCCCCCCACGCTCACACCCCCGCCGGGGGGGGCTGCGGCCGCCGCCCTCCGCCCCGCGCATCCCCCGCAGGGCTCCGCCGCCCCCTGCCCAGCCCGGGGTACCGGTGCCCGAAGCAGGCGGCCTCGGGAAAAGGGCACGTTAAATGCAGGAGCCGCCAAGAGGGGCTTAGCGCCCGGCAGCTTGGGGGGCTCACGGTGGGAGAGCGTTTTAGTGGGGTCAGGGATCCTCTGCCACCTCCCTCCGCTCTGCCCCCGGTGTTGAAAGCAAGCAGTTATTACTAAATCGGTCAGTTCACGGCTACAAGTAACACCCGTTATTTAGGCAGGTCTTCAAGATACAGTCATTTCCAAATTAGCTTGAACAAAGTAGGGCCCGGCGGGAAAGCAAAAAGTTGTCGTGTACGTCCTCGGATGCATTTGCAAAAAGCTGGAGCTAATCCTTTTTCTTAACTTTGGTGCCTGGTAAGTCTCATTAGCTGTAGCAGATCTGCACTCGCTACCATGTAGCTTCACAAGACTGCCTACGCTTTCAAAATGTGATGGAGCTACCTATAAATAAATATAAAGGGAGGCAAAAGGTTCAACAACTCGGTGAATTACGCTGCCCCTGTGTGTTACTCAAAGGCAGCTCGTTAATTAGATTTGCATCTGAAACAGGCAGTAGGAGTTTTGGGAAGTGTTTCAGAGATAATTAGTATTAATGTGCTCGAAGGGCACACAAATACACCTTTGAAGTGAGTCACGACAGAATTCAAACGTTTGACCTTGATCGATATAAATTTTTTCCCCAGTATCGGTGAACATGTAGAGGTCTATAAAGTATTTTTAAAGGGCATTCCTACGTAGAGCAAGAGGATTTTCTTACAAGTTAAAAAAAGGAAGCTTTTACTAGTGGGAAAATAAGCGAAGGGATACGACCTTTCCTTAAAAGCACCTCAGGAGGACGAAAAGGTCTCGAAGCTACTCCCTATTTTAAGCTGTGCTTAATATTTAGTAGTTCTCCAAGGCTAAAAGGCTTTTCATTATACAGCCGTCTGGAATAAAAGGAAACACATAAAAAACCCACAAGCACCCCTCTCCGCCATTACCACCCTTTCCTCCCCCTTTTCTTCTCCACCAGTTAAGCCCCAGCCTCCCAAGGCGAGTTTGATCTGGGGATGATAAATGTTTGTACAATTAATTCTTTATTGCTGTTTTTTCTGCAGTGCCACTTCCAGGCACTAATGCAGTTCCAGCACGTTTAAGTAAAAGTAAACGGTTAGGAATTAAAATAATTAAAGCACTGGGTCTGGTTAAAAATAAGTAAATAATAATAATAATGAAAAAAAAAAAAAAAAAAAAACGGAACAGGGCAGGACCTTGCTCTCGCAGTGCATGCGGGGGGGATGCTCTTATGCGGGCCAAATCCGCCAGCCCCCCCCCCGAAATGACCTTCGGGGGGGTTGCCTTGGGGGGGCCATTTCGGCCCCCAGCTAGCCTGGGGCGCCCCGCGTATCGCCCCGTCCGTGCGCAGCTGACATTTGACGGGTCGGGGTTTGCGGGGAGTTTTTCATCAGCTCTCGGAAAAAAAACAAGCCCGCAAGATCCTTCCCACAGCCGCCCCCCCCCGCCTCCCACCGCAATAATAAACCAAAAAGACTAGTGGGTGGAAGAGTAACACGTTAATGACTTTTGCTCAAATTGCTTCCATCTTGATCACATTTTCATAATTAGCACCATCATCTACAAATCTTTCCGCCCTGGGCATCTAACACAGACGGGCTTCCCAAGCGATGTGTATTCTACTTATTAGGGAGGGGAACACTTATAGGTCTGTCATTAATGGTTCCCTTTCAAATGAAATGAATACGACCTCCACTGAAATATCAAAGGGCTGTAGCTACCTCGTCTCACTTGGTACAACACTGAATAGCGAGCAACCTTAAGTCGTTTTGCTCTAGTCAGACATCTATACAATAAAACATAAGCCCGCTCTTGTATATTTTAAGTTGTCTGGTGACCATTTCTGAAAACAAAAAGGGTCCCTTTGATGTGGTCTAATTCTATCAGATGGTGGGACGTCAGATGTGGTCTACCGATCCTTTCTGGAAATATTTTTAATTATGCCCCAAAGCTTCTTGTAGCCCCAAAGTAATAATCAGAGAGCAGTTTAAGTCTGTTACTTAGAGTGGAGAATAGGCTCTAGACCGTATGTAACTAAATTAGAATTACTACCTATAATGATCTATTAATTCGCTTGAAATGTGTAACTCTAAATAGAACATGCTAGGTATCTATTATTCCTTATTCTTGATCCTGCTAACGGGATATTTCTAAGCCTTCTTATGGTTAAGCCATAAAGGCAGCATTTTCCCTGCAAGTCATAGGGTAACAGTGAGCATTTGAGGCAGATGTTTTTATTCTTACAGCGTGCTCCTACTCCAGAGCACGCAGGGCACTTGTGTTCTTAGCTGATATATTCCGATATACACGTTCAAGAGCTTTGTGACAAAGCAGTGCATATTTCTATTCGGGTATTGCATAGAAGTAAGCCTCGAAAAACAACGTAAAAATTTTGAAAGCTCCTCTCCAGAAGGGGAAAAAAATAAATACTAGCCAAGTTTTTGCAATGAATCAGCTTTAAAAGTGCCGTGATTCCGGACGAGCTCTTCCTACGCGGTCCAACGCCGCCGCGCCCGCAGCTCGCTGCCCGGCTGAGATTTACGGGCTGCCCTGCTCTAACGAGAGGGAAGTTGCAATTTGTAGAGCAATAAATACCGAGGCGGTGGGTGGGTGGAGCCCCCAGCAGAAAAATCGCCCTCCTTCACCAATTAAAAATCCATCCTAGCTCCAACGTGGACCGTGGGAAGGTCTCAAGGAAAACAGCCTCGGTGATGATTAGGTGTTTGCTAGCGACTGAGCTAATGCCATCTTTTGAACGTAACTGTCTTGCCTGCTGCAGTTTGCTTTCACCTGCTGCTGCTGATGTTGGACAGAGGTTATAAAATTCAATTGATTTTGTTCAGCTATATTTTGTTTTCTTTGTGGCTTCCCAGTGAGGTTACTCTGCACCCTGTGAACATAATCTTGTTTAAACGACTTTCCAGACCACACAGCGTCACATTACCCACCTTTATATGTGTAGGCAATATTGTTTATTGGATTGTACACTCTTAACTCCCGAAAAGCAGGAGAGAGTGGAGGAGGAGAGCCCTGGGCAGTAACTTCACAGCTTCCAAAATTTAGGATGCTTTTTCAGGTGGAGAAAGTAAGATTTAGGTCATTTCAAAGGTAAATAGATGCAAAGACCTCTCTGAAGGAAACATTAAATACATAACAGGCATGCCATCAGTTCCCTCTTTATGTTTTTCATTTTCATAGTTACTTGTTATGCTTTTATGTAAAATCAATCTGAGGTCTTCAGACAGAATGGTACAGTTCATTCTATACTTATGATGTAAACCACTGCTATATTACACTTCAGACAATAAATTCATTTAGAACTCGTAAGCTATAAGCCTCCATACTTAGTTTAAAGGCATGTGTGGTTTACTGATATCATTGTGATCTAGCTATATATATATAACTCATCTCTTATATGTATGCATTTAAAATGAGTATCATTAAATATTACTTTAAATTACTTAAATCAATATTATTTATTATTATTAAAAATATTATTATTGTTGTTTATAGATTATTCATATCGACATGCAAATGCCTAAGTTCCTTACTTTAGAAAATTTCAGTTACAGTCAGCAAGAGTTTCCTTGGCTGAGGACTGAGGGATTAATCCTTCATTCAAAGTCCATGAATTCACTAAGAGCCTTTTATTTAATGCATGTGAATTTGGATCAGGCCCAATCTTATTACTAGAAAAATTATTTTCCCTTGTTCTAAGATAATCTGTTAATGGTTTATTGAATGAAAATATTCAAAACAATGAATGCAGAAACATTAAGCAAAAATTTCAATCTCTTTCCTTGCTCTGTTGCTTTTGCCTTTTCAATGCAAGAAAGAAAGGAAACAGTAGACAGAAATGTAACACTACCAAAATATGTGCCACGGTACAGTTCAGACAACTGTCATGTGGTTTGTAAAGATTTGTGGCAGGCTCAAACAGTGCTACAATAGGGATATTCAGACCATACAGAACTGCAAATTGTAGCCATGAAAATAACTGAACACAAGGGATGTGGGGAAGTCTAGAAGAGGAGTGTGAAAACAATAGAAATGTAATTTGTTGATAACAAGGGGACCAGATTTGTACACCTGCTTCATATGTATGATACCTCATTCATCACTTAATCTGAGCTCCTGGAAAATCTTTTTTTTTTTTTTTTTTTGGGTATCTCAGTGAGTGTTTTTGAAATGAGCTTCAAAGCATTTCTTTAGATTTACAGGGAAGTGTGGTGTAACTGAGAGAAGTATCTGGCCCATATCCATGATGTAATTGTGTTTTGTGCCTGAAGGGCTTGCTATTCAGATAAATCTCCTACTACTTTTAGAATCTATCCCCCTGTTACTTTCACAATCAGAGGCTTGTTATGATCTCGCTCAGCCCTGTAAATCTTTGGGAATTGAGTTACCTGAAGATAAAAGATCTCTCTTTCTCCAAGCTGTGGTTGGATCAACACTTTGCAAAGTCAGATGACAGGCATAAGGGTCAGGCTCAGGTTTGGCCTGGGCTGTCCAAGCACTGGAGATAAAAACAGAAGGTAGCTGCCTTAGGGAAATCCCACGTGCATGACCGTAAGTCCCTGGAAGAGAAAACCTAGTGTCAGGAATTAACTACTCTGTATGTAAGACTAGTAAATATTGCTTTTAAGCTTTCCTGGTTTTAGAAAAGATTACTTCAGAACAAGGTTTGCATCATCATATAACTGTTTTTTTTTCCCCAAAAAAAATCCCTTTCATGGTTACAGGTTGTCCTAAGGTGGTAATGATGTGAAGTATCTTGAGGATGTTTTGCCTAGATCAGGGGACCAAAAAGAGGGGCAAAGAAGCAGGAGAAAAACAGGCAAGGAAAGAAAGAAGGAAAGAATTACTTTGTTCCCCTTCTGGTCTCTGCTGTGGTCACCAGGAGGTGTGGATGGGGAGAGCATGGGACCAGGCCCTAGAGCTTACCCAAACCAACAGAACAGTGGCCTCCACTCAATGCTGTGCAACCTAGACCTGTCCTGCAGACTCCCTCTTCAGGGAATGACTGAAGGTCTCTCAAGCTGGACCTGGTACTTGCTATAGGAAATTATTTGCTGAGGGAAAACACGTGGCCTTTCTTCCTAACTCTTTCCCCCCCACATCCCTATTTTGTGGAAGCAGAAGTACTACGGCTTAAATCCTTCTGACCAACAGTGCATATAAATAGAAATTAATCTTTTTTTTTTTTTTTAAATTCTGCATCCCTCTGTCTTCCTTTGGGAAAGTTACACTCTTCATCTGGCACTTCAGCTCTGATATTTCAAGAGATATCATCTCCTGAGCAGCAGCTGGGCTTAGCAGTACAGCTACCACACTGAGCTTCCTTTTTCTATGACATTTCAGCATTGTTCCCTGGGGTGCTGGGTGTCTGAGCATCAAACCCTCTCTGCTGGCTTCTCCTGCAGCCCCATCAGCCCCTGCTCCCCTCCAGCCCCTGCTGCTCTGTCTTGAGTAATTCTGATTTTTATGGGAACACTAAAGGTGAATTCAGTTATCAATGGAGGAAATGGAGCAAAATGTCACTTTTGTCCTTCTTCAGATGAAACTGATTATTACTGTAGCCTTCTAAATTAATTAGATTATTAATCAAGTGATCAATACCATGTTCTAGACATCCTATATCTGAGGCTGTGCATCTAAGAAGGTCTTAAGACAAGATCAAGACAATCTGGGTCTCTCGTTTCAACCCAGTTTGACAAGTGGGTAAGGCTGTCAGAGCTCTTAGATCTGAGAGTATATTCTTCACCTGTAACATAAAGAGGGAAGCTTAATAATTAAATAGCGTGTTACCTTAGTGCACTTTCTAATCTGAGAGACTTCTATTACTTCTTTTGTCCTCAGAAAAATCACATAGAAGCAGTGACCCAAATTAGCAAGGTGTAAACCAAAAGAAATAAAAGATATTCCTGAATAATCGTGGAAGGAAGCTATAGACATGATTTGTGATTGATGACAGCAATGGACTGAAATGGACTGAGGAATGCCTGTGACACACCTGGTGTTACAAATCCAAAGGGAAGACCTACATCCCTTTCTCACTCGTTGTAGCTTCTGGTATAAATTAGTGATTATTAGCTCCGCTGGAATATTTTAATGCAGAAGAGGGCTTTTTTTCATGCAGAAGAGGGCTTTTTTTTTTTGTCCATGTAAGCATCAGGTATGTGAAATCTTGGTAACACCAATATCTACAGCCAAGTTCCACATGGCTGGAAAACACAAGTGAGTTTGTAATGGACATTTCTCTCAGTACTGTTTTGGTGGTATAATTGCCAATGTTATTTTATACATCTGTAACCCTTACTGCCAATTCTCACCTCTCTTCACTGTTTTCTTTCATAGACTCTTCTCACTGGGAAATGTCATACAGTCTCCTCTTTCCTCTAGATGAGATGTCTGATAAGGACAGGTGAGTTTCTATTTCATTATGTCTGAATATGCCTTGCATCAGCGAGTTACATCTCATAGATGCAGCATCTTTGATGTCTTTACTGAGGCCTTTTTTTGGGCAGGTATGTATGAACCAGAATTTTTCTTTTGGTTCATTTTAAAAGTATTGATGTATCTTGCAGAGATAGTTCCTTAGTGAATGGTGACCATCTACAGGAGACTGTATAAGTATTTAGTTATATTTTGACAACCGAAAGAATCTGCATTCTCAAAAGGGTATTCCTTACTGCCATGAATCTCCCCTATGAAATCCAGTTATTTGCCTTAGTAATCTATTTCAAAAATAAAAATAAATTTCCAGAGCTGTTCCTGTATAACTGCTCACAAACTATGCATGGAAAATTGTTTGACTCCTAGTCAACTCCTTCAGCTACTTCTGACTTTTTTTTTTTTTTTTGCTCAAAGACCTCTGAGACTCTTACTTGTCCACAGCTGCAGTTTGCAACAGAGAAGAAAAGCAGCCTCTGTTTCAGATGTGCCTCTTTCAGTCCAACCCCACCATTTTCTGAATTGATGACTCTTGCTTTAAGACTGCAATAAGGATTTAACTAGGCTCATTTCCCAATCCAAAACTGCAGAACAATCTGGATTACAATAAGATTACTGGAACCTAGATGAGTCTCTGATTGTAATGGACATTTAACCACAGAAAGTCAAAATACATCAGGAATTTCTTTTACAGAGGTTATGCATCCTTTTTTTATTTTTTTTTTATTTTTATTTTTTGCTTGTATTAAATCTTTGCAGAAGGCCATGTATTTCCTGTTCCAAGAAAGCAAAGAATCTTACTGAAATATGTGGAAGTTATGTACCATAAACAGATCCTCCAAGAAACAACAGCCTTTGCAGAATTTCTCTGCTGGATATGTTCACCAGAGACTGCAGTGTCACTCCTAACCCTTCCTCTTTACATCATTAAGTCTTTACATTCTTCCAGACTAAGGCTAGCTGTTTTTCAGTAGATTAGTTGCCAGAGCTGCAGGCATCCAAAGAAAATCAGATACACATAGCAAAGTGTGATCTCCAAAGCAGTCAGGCAAACAAGGTAGCAGCATTACTCTTGTCTCTAGGTTAAGCTGGAGCTTGAGGTTCATGCCCCAGGAACATGGACTGTTGAGGTTCATGTCCCAGGAACCTTTTGCCTCCTGCCTCAGTCTGACACTTCATCATTGTGCCCCAGGGTGGGACGGTTCAGAGACTTATTCACCAGTGGTACCATTTCCCCTCAAGGAAGTGAAAAGGTACATACCATTTCCAGTCTATTATTCAATCCATTTCAGCCTAGATATTAAATACCCAAGCCACACTCATTCCTGGGTAAGAGAATAAGCAGGGGAACTACACCAAGGTGTCTTCTTCTCCCTGTGTGCTCTTGCCTTCTCTCATCCTGTGCCACTCAGGAGGATGAAAATGATGCCCAGCTAGGCTCGCGCCTACTCTCATTCTTCATTGCCATGTCAGACTCAATTTCTTTGCTGAGAACCAGCAGGGCTGGTCAGCCCATGCCTTTCCCCCTTGCCTCTCCACTGCCTGTCCATGTAGTGTGTGTCACAGCAAGTGTCCTTCCTTCCAGCCACCTGTGTGGGGACACCTCATGAGCCCTCCTGGGCTAGTGAAGATCACAATTTCCCGAATGAGCTGGATGCAGCCTCTGTCACTTGCACCCTCCACTAGTTAAGGAATGGGACGATTTGTTTATAACCTAAATTAAGGCTTTCTTATCTTGATAATATTTGAAAGTTAATAATTGCTGGGAGTGATCTGCAGCAGATGGAGATTTAGAGAACTTCCCCTAAAATAAATCAGTGAAGTTATTGCTGGACAAACATCTGGACTAAAGGAGAACAGGGGGTTTCATAATCACCTGTATCTTATGAAAGTAGAATGCAAGTAGTTGTAGAGATTTGTTGATTTGCTTCTGTATTAAATTTTTGAGTTTTCAAATACAGGTCACTCATTAAAATCTTTTTTCTTAGAAAGAAAGACGCCTGCCCCTGAACAGACCCACGCAGACACAGACACACACATGCACGCATGCACACCTGCATCCCCTAACCAAATGTAATGCCTGAACTTGCAAACCCTTTGTCATGAAAGTAATCTTTATTCACGTGAGCAACCCCGCAGGACTATTCATGCAATGGAGAATTACTCACATGAGTAAAACTTTGCAGGATCAGGTCCTGGATCTAACAACAGCATTTTAATTACAGACAATCCCCAAGCAATGTGTACAAAAGAGTTTTTTCCTGGACAATAACAAAGGTTATTAGCCTGTTCTTTTTTCCCCTTCTTGCTCTTTGGTTTAAAAGGAGGCACCAATAATCCAAACCAAATAAAACTGACCTTTGAACCTTTTCTGCTGTACTTTTTCTCATGCCATGATTTCTTTAGTGTGTTAGTGATCTGAAGGCTCGTTCTGGGCTACAGCCACTTTCCCAGACAGGACTGCCTTTCGTCCCCTGACAAATCACTGCTGAGCCCCTTTTGTCCTGCACCACTTTGATCTCACCTGCCTGTCAGGAAAAAAAGAACTCCCGTACAGTCAGAATGCATTGCAAACAAATTGGCAACCATTTCATTCCCATACACCATTTCAACAAAGATCAAGATAGAGATAGAGAATTTTTAACCCTTTCATTGACCCGTAGAACCAAGGAGGAATGTTCGATTATGGTGGAATGATAAGATAATTTCTTAATGAATTGGAGAGTAAAAGACAAAACAAAACAGAAAAACAACAACCCTCTGTGGATCATAACTGCATGTCATATTAGCTGTCAAATACAAAGGAGTTATTGCTTGGTGGGCAGTGAAATGTTCAGATACAGGTTTTGTAGAAGATCGCTTCCTTTCAATGGACAGCTGCTTATGCATAAACTAAAGAAACATAATAGGTATTCTGCAATGTGAATGAAATTAATCCTATTGTAAATAGCCATTGGAGTATTTAATGGGCTATCTGAAGCCCTTCTAATATACAAACTTCGACTTAGCCAAAGGTGAGTTCTTTCCCAGTTTAATCTCTGCAGTAATTTTATTTATTTCTTTATTTTGCGGGGGGGGGGGGGGGGGGGGGGAGGGGGGTAATTTTAGAGTTCCTCATCACATAAAGTTTAAAAAAGGGATTATGTAACAATTTTAAAGTAACTTAATGCTTGGCAATGACTTACCAAGATCTGTGTATTTCACTCTGTGATGCTAAAGGTATCCAGTCCTTTGCTAGGTCAGTTACAATGAGGCTACAAGGCCAGTCCTGCTCCCAGCAGGTCACGCTTTGTCTATTTTTTAAAAGGCAAAATGTCCTACCATCTCCAGCGAACAAATATTAGCATAACCATAGGTGCATTTCAGCTGTTTACCATTTATCTGAACCCAATTATTACCACGTGCCAGCCTTCTGCCCTCTTTCCACAGTAGCAGCCCTGTTTACCGAGTAGTCTGCTTTCTACTGAAATACCTCAGCATATTTACATGTATGTTAGTCTAAAATGCACTGGCAAAACATTTAGTACTCAGAGAAAGGAAATTTAACACATTCCTCTCTTCTATCTAAAATGATCAAAAGACTAAACATAGACTTTTGGATAAAACAAAGTTACACCAGTAATGAAAACAAGAAAGTATATTCAAGCCTGCTGCCAAACATGTAATAATGAAACAATGGCATACTACACCAAAGAAATATTTAAAGTACATTTCATAACTAAAAGCTGAAAGCTTCTATCTTCCTGCCACACTCACCTGATAAAAATAATACATTCACCTCTCTTTGCTTCTTAACTTCAAATTTCAAGTAACTTTCAGACAGCACTTTTTGACAGTGAAATCTTTGGAAGAAACTGTCAGAAAGTTCCCTATTCTTGGCCGCAGTGCTAAAGCCATTACCAAAAACTAGGATCTAGACTAACAACAGGAGGCTTCATCATTCCCAACCAGGATCAGGTACTCCTTTTCAATAGAACCTCTGCTCACCTGCACTTGTAGTTCTCCTTCAAGGGCATTTTATGACCCTCAGTTTTTGGAGATGTTCAGTACCTCCTGGCCCTAGATCAGCTTTCAAAAGGGCAAAGAGAATCTTTGAGAATCCTTCCCCAGTTGTATAAAGGATAATTTTATCCTAACAGCTGTTCATCAATTAATCCTAAAGTGCATACTTGACAAAAAAAACAAAACAAAACAAAAGTTTCTGCAATGAAAATCAGTAGGTTTGGAATAGGATCATGGATCATTTTTCAGGGAATTTCATGCAGTTTCTTTTCCTGATGTACAAGTGGAACAGGTCACCTAAGGACCTAAAAAGGATTAGACCTAATAAAAATGCTGATGATGGTGTATGTGGTGATGCCAGTAAAGCTAACCTGAATGCAACTGCACCAGTGCAGGTATGATCAGGAGAGATCATAAGTAAAATTCTGTTAAGACATATGTATAGCAACTGTGAATGCAGCTGCACTGATTGCAACAAAATGTCACCAAAAGATACCAGTGAGAAGTTCCTTTACTATACTGATCTTCAGATACGTGTATGGCTATCTGAGAGTTGGTTTTTTTTTTTTTTTTTTTTTTTTTTTTGTCAGTATACATTAGATCCTTTCTGAGGGTGGTCTTTCCCAGGAAGGGAAGCCACAGCTTGTATTTGAACCAGTGTGTGCAAAAGTCAGCTCCAAGTTAGTTTAGTGTATTCACTGCTTTGACTGGTGCTCTTCTCTACGTAATTCTACATACTACTTTCAAGTTACTTTTTTTTTTTTCCTTTCTCTTTTTTTTTTTTTTTCTTTGTTACCTGTTCCCATCAGCTACTTAGGGTGCACTCACTGTTTCTTTTTTTGAGCCTGATTATTTATAATTAGCATTTTCTGCTCCCATGTAATTGTGCTCTAAACTCTTTCACATTGGGTTAATTCACTGACTTTAAAATCTATTAATTGACATCCAGAGGGAAAAAAGTAAACATGTCTTTAAAGATGGCTTGAATGGTTGAATCAAGAATAGGTCCCCACTCTTTTAGTCCCTGATTTTAAGGCAAGGCTGCAGTCTTCAAAAATCAATTGTCTTCAAAGCTCCAAAAAGAAATGGAGTGAGCAGGGGTCAGACTCAAGAGCATCCCTTGTGTGCTGGAGTTAACATTACCTAAGTACTTTAAACGATCACTAATTAGTGCATTCAGTGGGCACTCTGAAGACCACAGGATTGAAATATCTTATTTGGGAATAAGCAATTGTGTAAAGCAGACTAGATCAACTCTCTAACAGGGGCAGCAAAACAACTCTTCTGTTACAACCTGTAACCAGAGAGAGGTCCTCAAGGGCCTGCTAAACCATTCACCATTGCCCTCTCCCATTATTCCCAGGTTAGGATGGCCATAGCACTCTTGACTATGCAGGCAAGTGTGCTTCATTCTTAAATTCAGTTTTCAGTATAGCCCTGTTTGTCTTCAATAAGGAACACTAGTGTGCCCCTTCGTCATTAGCAGATTGGGCAGTAAAAAACCACCACAACAACAACAAAACCTATTTTTGCTGGCTGTTTCAGATTGGACATATCCTTAAAGGTAAAAAAAAAAAAAAAATAAAAATTCATAGATCAGTTGAATTCAATGGTGTTAGAATTTACTATCCACAACTGCATCTGAGCAAAACAGGAGTACCAACCAGAGGAGCAAATTATAATGAAATATTGCTAGCTCCATGAATTTTGAATCAACAGCTATAAATATTTTCTAGGTGTAACAACTATAAGAAAAAATCTTAAAGAGGACAAAAAAACATACCATTTGACATATATACCAAGCCAATTTTTATGAGTATACAAACACTGAGTATTCTTTGTGGTGGTTTTATAAGAAACTTGACAATCAAACATAATTTTAATGAAAAATAAGAATAAAGCATATCAGAAAGGAAACAGATCTGCCACAGAAAAATTGAAAATTGCAATAAGATAGCCTTTTTTAGGAGTACTATGTCACAATCCCTTATTTGCTTTTTAAAATGTATTTAATATTTACTAATTGCTGTAAAGTAGAGTGAGGATAAATTACAGGTAGTCGGTAGAGATTCCAAGACAGAAAGACAATGCTTTGACTTGAACCTTTATCCAGTGCTCGCCATACTGCTCATATGAAGTTTTCCTTTCTGGAAAATTTATGGACACACATTTATAGAACTTCACCTTTCTAAAGTGCAACAAAAAATTTCTGTGATCATCAAATGAGCAAAAATGAAAGTGAGCCTATGACAGAATTTCTGTTTTTAAAAAGAAAAGTTGTGTGTAAGACAAAATATTTCTGATTTCATAAAGGCTTCATAAAAAAAGAAATCTCCAGAAAAAAAAAAAATAGAAATAATTTCAGAAATTCTTGAAATGTTTTATTAAAAAAAAAAAAAAATTTTTCCTGTTGAAGACTGAAGCTCTGGTTTCTGTTCGTCAATAAAAAATATCCTTGAAAAATTCTGACCAACTGCAGCACATAATGTCATCAAAAATCTTGTGAAGTTCTACTGGGGTTCCTAATAGCTGGTGTTTCTTCATTAGACTCAGTATCAGCAATTCTCTTGGGCTTTATAGCATGTTTGAGTGGAGGAGCTCCATTTTCAAACCTCAACAATAAATAAAAAAAACTTCATAACAGTTTTCTTTTGTCAGGATTTTGTTTCAGACTACAATACTTAAACTACAAATGTAAGAATGCTGACTTCTGATGTTTCTAGCTTCACAGATGTTACTAGTCCCCCCTCTAGGTAGCAGATAAGACCCAGAAGAATCATATTATACATTAGCAAAAGAATTCTACAGAAATATCAAGCCCAAGGTTTATGTAATATGCAACAATGATCCCTGAATTTCTCAGATCTGATGACATGATGCAGCTTCAGTATTTTCGAATGAAAGGATCATTTAGAAAAATGTCAGACAAATGTAAAA
Source organism: Aythya marila (assembly GCF_965140915.1). Lineage (NCBI taxonomy): Eukaryota > Metazoa > Chordata > Aves > Anseriformes > Anatidae > Aythya > Aythya marila. The sequence continues at coordinate 47,362,356 of NC_139046.1, forward strand.
CTGATTCTAGTCAGCGCCACTGCCAGAAAACCTCCTGTCAAACTGAAAAAGTGCCTGTTCCTCCTTGTGCCTCTACCTGAGAAACCTATCGTTAGCTTTTCTCTGTCTCAAGCACTAACTGATAAGCAGACGGAAATGAAGTTGCCTTACATTGGAGTTTTTGTTGCCATTACTTTTCAGGACATTGTGTTTTACCACACCACTTTCACGGATGAATAGTGGCAGGGCTGTTTGTCAGCCCGAGCATGGCCAGGTGCTTCAGCATGGCGGCTCGCACTGTGCCAAGCCGGGTTCGGACTTTGCAGGGCTTGGCTCTCCAGTTACTGCTGGAAACCCTCTGTTATGCCCCATTCTGTAGCCTGGCCACAAGGAACAAGCAGTCTCCATAATATTAAAGCAGGGGTCATCTCTAATTGAAGTGAATCAATGTGCAGGTCAGATTTGAAGGATCTTTAATGTGAGAGATCATGAAATAGCAAGCCTTAAGCAATTGTTGGGACACATGTAATTTCAAAAGGCAAACACACAAAGGGAGATGAGAGTTGGCCACTGTGGGCAAGGCTAAGCTGCAGTCTGAGGCTGATCCACATTGCCCTCTTTCATTTCAGCAATGGCCCCACCCATGCCTTACTCTGCCAAAATTCATCTTCAATTTTTCTGTTTTGGCTACTAGTGTTTAAGGCTCAGTTCTGCTGAACTCTCCAGTTCAGTGCTAGTTAAATTAACCAAAATATTTAGATGAAAAACTGCATCCCAAATCAAACTTTTCTATTCTATACTCATTTACAAATGTTCAAAATTAAATTTGTCTAGACTGAGTATATTAGAATTTCATCTTGAAAGTGAGTTTATTTGTTATTTATTTGTTGGAAGGGGCAATGCCATCTGTCTTATTTTCACTGGCCATTCAAGATTTTTAATCTGCCGCATACTGTCACACATAGTCATTTCAAGTGCTGAGGCAGGGTCATTACTTGAAGCTCCCGAGAGGAATTATTTAATTAAGTATTCCCATCATTTATTTGTTTATGCTGTGCCATCGCAGGAAAAGATTTGGGTTTGTATTCTGTTTTTCTACATTTCCTAACTATGTTAGCAGCAGAACAAATGATGAAACAGATTCTCCAGAATTCTCTCTACTATAGTCTTTTTAACAAAAGGATTTTTAAAATAGAGGTGAATGTCACTGTGCTCCTAGCAGAGGCTGAGATAGTAGATGCATTGCTTAAATGTGCTCTTTAGAGTTTTAATTCACCAGGAAAACCCTCTCAGAGAAATTAAATAGTACTCCTGGGAAAGAATCCTTCTTTCAGCAAGTTTTCTTGGGACTTTCAGGGCCATTAACAGGCCTAATACACTGCATTACCTTTCCAGTCACTTCTTTTCCCTTTGTTGTGATACCTACTTAAAATATCAAAGCTGTGAGAAGTTCAATGAGATATTGAAAACTGAGTAACACTGGTTTTATATGACAATCTCAAATCCCTCCCTCTGTCTTTTTTTTTTTTTTTTTTTTTTTTTTAAAGAATTCTTTGCCAGTATCACTAGATGAAAAAGAAATAAAAAGTCTATGGGTGGGACATGAAGAACTGACAAGGTACAGCCAGATCAAAAAGAAGCCTCCATTAATAAATCAAAGAGGCTAAACAAAGGGCAGAAGAAAAAACCCAAAAACTTATTTTGAATCCTGTAACCTAGATGTAAGCTGTCCTAATTCAGCATTATTTAGAACTCACAAGATTAATTTCTAACCTTTCTAGCCTGAAGAAGAAGGAGGGGGGCGAGCAATATTCCTCTGGTGGTATCAAGAAGAATAGCAAGGTTAGGAATCAGTCAACAGAATTAACATATTTTTCTTGGAGGTAAAGAGATAGATAAAATGTTAGTTCTTGATGTTTCTGATTAAACATTAATGTTTGTGGTTTGTTTTAGTATGCACAACTACTGGTTTAACAAAGCTATAGAAAGAAATAGGGAAAGAAGGACATTCAGGTGAGTTCTTTAGCTCTGAAAGTAAACCTAGATAATCTGTTAACTATCACTGGACAGAAATAAAACTTTAGATATAAGCTAAAGGTGGCAGGCTTATCACATGTCATTTAACCTGGAGTCAGCTCTACATTTTTAGAATTAACTTCCCATCAGATATTTTCCTAACTGTACTCATGATCAGTATGAGATGCAACTGGTAAAGCTGCCAGAACTTCAAAGTGCAAAAGCAGCTATTAAAACAAAATCAGGAAGAATGTTTGGAAGAACACTTTATAAGGCTATGATAATATCCAGCAGATACTCAACGCTATGTGTAGGTTTATGATCCCACCAGTCCATTAGCTCTCACAGTCCTGGGCCAACAAGTTCTTTGTTCAGGTTTACAAAATGTTCTGAGTTCATACCAAATCCTGACCTCATGTTCTGGATGTCCCACATTGAATCAGACTTTATCCTGAGGTTTTCTGTATCCAACAGAAGTCTGATGGGCTCAGGACACAAAATCCAGAGATCCAACCCAATATTGCATGATAATATGCAGAAAACTGCCAAGTGTTGAAATAGATTTGCATAAGTATAAATATATAAAAATCCTGCATAACTTGTGGTATATAAATATGAACCGACTATTTAAGAGCATATCAGATAAAAGAATTAGCATATTTCCACCTTGAATACATATCTGGTAGAATTATAGAAATGTGTTTCCTTACAGTTAGATTTTTCTAGGAAAAAAAAAAAAAAGCAAATCTCCTCCTTCTATTGACACATTTTGAGTGGCAAATTTTGGTAACGAATGTTTGAGGCTTCTGAGATACATTGTTTGTATTCAGCTATTTAACCCTGAGAATTCTTCTCAAAGACAAGCTGAGGCTCAACCTATTAATCCCACTTAATGAAAACATATAGGTAAAGATTTGGTAATCCAGATCCAAGCATCTCATGTCTAACTTCTAGAAGATAACACTGAAGTGACTGGTTGCTGTGAACAGAGGTCTGCACCTGCTAGTTTTATCTCCAAAGATACAGGTATAAGCCTTTTCAAATGCTTTTTGCTTTACTTTTACATCCTGTAATCTGATTGATGTCAATTTGAAATTGAAGGCAAATCTTCTCTTTCTCATCAATAATCTGCTACATTTTTAAAAGATAAATAGTGTTTTGAACATGCTTATCAAATCAGACATCCAGTATGATTCTTTAACAACGAAACCAAATTTTTTAACCTGACACTTTAAGGTAGACTTGATAACCCCTAATCCTCAACTGCTCCATAATCTTTTCTTGTTTTGTAAATTGCCTTTAAGAAAGTAGCCTAGACATGTCTTTGATGTGGCTTTGTCTTTTATTTACTTCAGCTTCTGAAAACCTTTGATAAATTAATCTCACCAATAGAATAGCAATGTGTAATTCATACTTTGATGCTTGCTACTGAAGGAACTGCTATTCACCACTGCTGCTCAGTGGATTAGAGGTTCAGAAGAAAATACACAGAAGGCATCAGAAAGCATCCCCATTTAAATGGTTTCATATACCCAGATGAGGAAGACTTTTTGTGTATTTCAGAAGCAAACCATTTCTTCTATAATAACTTCTGTATCTTAAATAGGGCTGCTTCCTACAGTTCTGCATCTGTGCATGTGTGATCCACTATGACTTAGCTTTCAGAAACAGGGGTTCCTGCGAGATTTTTTATATAAGCATCTGTATATACAAAAAAAAAAAAAAAAAAAGACATTTATATAAATAAATACAGGAATGTGCATGCATGTGTGTACATGCTCCACTAGAATTCAGTGGGACTGAATTATATGTCTGTGGACATCTTTCTACAGTATTCCAAGACGACCTGCTGTACAGCTATTTACACTCTGTGAACTGACACACTTCAGATTAATCTGGTATTCAGCACTGCAAAGAGCAAATCTAATTCACATGACATATGGCACACAGGCAAATTTTAATGTGTGGGACCAGATGTACTTGCCTAAATCAGAAGCTGTCAAATCTCCAGTACCCTATGGGCTGTATTTATTTGAGTGATATCAGCACTGCCCAAGTAAATTGTCACTATGAAAAGATAGTGTATATATGCACACAGTAAGTGTACCCTGCCAAATCATCTCTGCTTTTATTAGCCCCACATCCTGGATTAGTGCATCTCAAACATGATGTTGATGATTCCAGGCTATACCTTTGCTTGCAGCATATGTGAGACCAAAAACGACAGAAGAATCATGGCTTTTAGCAACTTGTACAAATGAATCCTTAGTCGTGCTTGAAACAGAAAGTATTGGTGGAAAACACAAATGCACTGAGCACTGTTGTTGTCATCAATTTCCATAAAGTGATAGTCCCAAAAGCCTCTTTGTTATTTGGGTTTGTTATTAATTCTAATATAATGTTTTGACGTTATCTTTTAAGTGTTTAGGGTTTGGTGGCAGAATGAGCAACATTCCAAAAATGTTTGGCACTAAAAATGGACACAAACAACATTATAATTAGGCAAAGTCTATTTCGGGAATGTCAGAAAGAATGTCAAGAGTTTGTTGGGCCAGTGCCCAATATCATCATTTGGTATAATGACTCTATTTACCCCATTTAAATCCAAGATCACAACATTTTTCTTCAATGTGGGGCAAAAGATGGGAGACTTGATTTCTCACTCTTTTCTCCCCACATTTTGACCTTCCCTGTTAAGATACACCGTATCTTTCCCTTTATTTGTGTTCTGATCTCACCTCTTTAATCACACAGAGAAAAGTTGTAAATCTTTCCAAAAACTTCAGACACAAATATGAATGTGAATATCTAGGCCTAAAGACACTGTGATGTTTGCTTACTGTTGGAGAAGAAAAGAGCAGAACAGAGAAGAAAAAAGACAAGAAGCTGGAAGAAAATGAAAAGAAAAAGGAAAGACTTTTTCTTGCTTAATTAGTAAAAATGTTGGTCATATCAGACAGTGAATTTAAGCTGATTTACATTTATATTTGCATTGTTACAAATGGCAACTAAATGAATTAAAACATTTTTAAAGTCTTCCCCCTGTGATGGATGACTTCAGAGATTGTCTTGTAGAATACAGATTTAACACCTCAGATCATCAGACCTTTTAATTCAGAGTCTCCCATCCTCAGGAAGAATTTTTTTTACCATGAGGATGTTCAAATATTGGTCCAGATTGCTTAGAAATGTTTTGGAATCTGTACTCTTGGAGATATTCAAAATTATCATACCTGAGCAACTTGGTCTAACATGACCTGCTTCAACCAGGTGTTGGGCTGCATGACCTCTGAAGTGGCCTTCCAACCCAAACTATTCTAAGATTCTGTAGTGATGATGTATAAGATGAATAAATAGACATTGTACATCTCCCTCACGTGGCTGTGAAACATGGAAAGAATATGGTATATTCTTCTCTGTAACTCTTTGTTTGAATCTTCTCTGTAAAATTAAGCTTTGAAATTAGATTGTAGACTGATTGGCTTGGTTTTTGGATGTATGGGTATTGTCTGATGGCTTAGACTTTAGAAATTAATGTCTCCAAATGCTACCTCTTTTTCCTTTTTGCCTTATTCCTTTTCCATATTTTTACTGACTGGTTAGGTATTCAAGGTCAGCTTTTTTTTTTTTTACCTTTTCATGTAAAATAAGGAAACTATAAAAGTTTACAATAGGGAGAACTTCTCAAGAACAGGTCCAGCTGATAAGTGAATGTGTTGGACAACTCCCAGCCACCAAGATGACATTTCTTTGTCTACTAATTAACATGCCAAAGTCCAAGAGTCCAGGAAGATGACAGTACATGTAGATATATAGATTAGATAATAGAGAGATATTAGGTCTGGCTAAGTGTTTTTAGCAAAGAAAAGGATAGTCCAGTATGTTTGCATATACAAAAGACTAATAAATGACAACCAACTTATCAACTAAAGTTGACATCAGTAGGAAAAAAAATCCCCAAACAAAAACATCTGCAAGTATACTCTATTTCCTTCCTTCCTTCCTTCCTTCCTTCCTTCCTTCCTTCCTTCCTTCCTTCCTTCCTTCCTTCCTTCCTTCCTTCCTTCTTTCTCTCTCTCTTTCTCTCTCTCTCTCTTTCTCTCTTTCTTTCCTTCGTTCCTTCTTTCTTTCTCTCTCTCTCTCGTTCTCTCTCTTTTTCTTTCCCCTAGAAGAAAAGAAGAAATGCTTAGATCAAGGGCTAAATTCCACCATTATTTATGATGACAAAACCAAAGTTAATTCATCCAGTTCTGACTTCAGCCATAGGCTGTACCCATGATAAGCTCAGTGCAAAATAAGATAGCTAATACCTTCTTGTGCTGTTTGTGGACTCTTGTATTCCAAGTTTACATGCTGCAGTGAAGGCATCTACTTCAGAGTTATCTCTTTATAAGAGTTTATTCTCTTGAGAAGTACTGGAGAGAAATAAGCAGATTTTGTGATGAAATCTAATTCTGAATTTGGTAATTTAAGTTGTAGGTAGGAGGAATACTTGCTTTCCTTAAGTCCTTTAAAAAACAAAAAAGGATTCATATATACAAGTAAATATTGTAGACATCTGAAGCAAGGTGAAATGAAACTTGCCTTCTGCCTGTGAATCAATGCTTTTCTACAGAGCAGTTTTGGAAACAGAAGATCCTTCATGCCTTCAGGGCACCCTGGCTAGGTCTGTGTTTTGGGGTATGAACCTCTGCTCCCAGTTGCAATCCCATGCTGTGTCTTTGCTCCCAGGCAGGGTGAGACTGGGACGTGGACTTACCTGTTCTTCCTAGTCCCACCCTACTCTCATGGAAAGGAACCCTGAAGCAGCTGGGCACATGAAGTATGTGGTATGCTCTGAATGAGGAGGAGGCCAAGATCCTGTGGCACGTGCCATCAGGTGCAACCTCAAACTAGAAAGAACATTTTTATGAGGCAGCTATTGGGCTATAAACACTTTCATTCTGTGGGCAGCACAGAGGATAGTCTTGATAACTTATTCTTTATGCTCTTTGAAAGCCAGATAAACCCGCTAACTTCAGATGATCCTTTCTGGTATATCAGCTCAATCAATATGCCTACTGACACAGATGGAGTATCTCAGTCTTGCACCAAAGTAAGCTGAGGGGATTTTTTTCCCTGGGCTGCTCTACTATAGGACTGTTGGAGGGATTGCTATTTGAAGCAACAGCACAAGTTGTGAATTTCCTGGTCTGCAGACACAGACAAATGAGATGGGACAACATTCTCTGAGCAAAGAGCTCTTCGTGAAAGGGAATTGGAGAAGTGGAAAGTCTGTGCTCCATTACATTAATGTGATAAATCATTTATGTGCCTTGAATCAAATTTGCTGCATGATTTAAGGGCATCATCACTGTATGCAGTGTTGTCATTCCTTGTTAGTCGTTATTTCCTTGTTATTAATTCTAATTCTTATTGCCTCTCAACTGTCCACATTCAGAAAGAGAAGTGCTTGTTTTTTTTGTATTCTGTTGCTATGTAATGTGATATAAAACAAGTTTGCAGTGTCTCCCTGTATGCATGCCACCAAAACTAGGCCAGAAATCCCTTCCGCTGCAGCTGCTAATCATTAAATCATGGACCTGTTCAAGAAGCCCTATATCCTTATGCGAAGCTGCATGAGAACCTATATGAAGGTATTCACATAACAACTAAGAAATCCCCTGGAATACAGAATATGTGCAACCTCTTCATACTTTTGGGTAGAAAAGTGTTTTGGTTTTAATAGAACCACTATAAAATTATGATGAGGATTTACATATATGTATATTTGAATGCACAAAGAGAGAGGGAGAGAGCTCGTGTTATTTTAGAAGAGCTGGTCAGAAATTTTTAGTAGGAATGAGAATTGTAAAACAATTGGGGAAGGAATAACAATTCCACAAACTAAGGTTTCTGTAGACAAAGCAGACTATTGTTCTCAGAATGTATTTTATGTTGTATTTTAAAGAACAAATAGGGAAAAGATAATTGTGGACATTGTGTTTTCAATTTCAGACAGTGTAATTTTAGGCATACTATTTATATGGTTAAAGTTTGAAGTTTACTCAGCATGTTTTTCCTGAGATATTAACTAGGGTGACAAGCAAATCTGCTGATTTCAAAGAAAAAAATAATAGCCCAGATTAAGAGCTCTTCATAAGAGTCAAAATTATTTAGTAAGATTTTAGAATGTTTTCACCAGGCCTCATTTCCTGAGTACAGAATTCAAATTTTTACATTTTCAGTGCTTATTGAAACACATTTCACTTTCACTGAAGTTAACTGTAAAATCAAGAGTGTTTTGTATCTCTTCTTAATATACAAAAGTCACAAATATGTAGCTTTTTTTTTTTTTTTAAGGAACAAGTTTTTAACAATAAGAAAATAAAAAGTGTGAGAGAGAAGAAGAAATCTTATAGTATTTAATGGAAATAAAATGGACTTCCTGCCTGACAATAAGTATTCTAACCTCTAGTATTCCTTGAATTAGTGAAAATATGACACCATTAAGAGGGGAATATAAGTACTGTATCTGTAAAAACACAGGCTGCAGCTTATAAATAGTTGGATGCATATTTAACATACTGTCTGCTCAGTTCTTAATGCCCCAGTCCTGGAGACCGGAGCAGGGGAGCTGGCCAGTCTGCAACAGTGGGCACTGGGACTGCAGCCCCTGGCAAGCACAGGGCCCTGGCTTGGGTTGAGCTGCACAAAGATGCTCTGCTGCAGGGTTAAAGACAGTTGGTGCTGGTGTCTACCATGAGACAACTGCAGTGGCAGGACTGTGCCTCTTCCCAGTGCAGGAACACCTGCATGGTGTTCACATGATGCCTGTGAAGAGCAGATACGGGGTTTCTGTAGAGTTCTCTCTCTCTCTTTCTGTCTCTCTCTCTCTCTCTCTTTTTTTTTTTTCACTTTTTTTCTTTCCTTTTTTTTTTTTTTTTTTTTTTTTCTTTCCTTTTCCCAGCTTTGTGGAGCTGTGATTTTTGGCAGATATGTATCACTAATGTCTACCTCACAAGAGTGTTGCAAGTCTCAGACAATTAATACATGGATGTGCTGTTTTGGAGATAACTAGGAATTGCTGTATGACTGAATTTCAGTCTCTGTCATCATCTGTGGGATTTTGGCTGCTGGCTTCAACAGGAAGAAGATTTTTTGTACAAAAGAAACCAGAGAATGTTTTTTTATGAGACTCAAAGTGTACAGAAAAAGTAAGACAATTCTGAGTGCCTTCTAACATGTAACAATATTGATCTGCTATCACCGACCTCCCACTGCTGCAAGCAGAATGATTAAGCAAAGGCTGTTTATTTTCCTGTAGATCAAAGAGAGGCAACAAAAGAGATCTCCCCAAAAGGTGGTTCACTGCAGAAGTCAGTGCTCTTGTTTCCCTATCTGATCAGCAGATTCCTTCAGCTTGCATTGATAAACCCGTCCGCTGCTCAGTCAGCCCCAGCCCTGTCATCAGTCTTGTCGGACAAGATGCCTGACTCTTCCCAGGCTGCATGGGAGAATAACAGTGTTGCTTTGGCATAGCTAAAATACAATAGATGGGAGCTGGAATATAAAGTGGGGAATTCTTCACATACCTTTCCCATTTTCATGGACTATTGGCAGCGAAGAAGGAAAAAAAAAAAAAAAAAAAAAAGTGCACTCTGGCATTCAGCTAGATATTTCATTCGTTTTCCTTTTAATTGCCTGAAGTCACTCTACATTGTGGTAGGGTCCCCCCATCCCCGACCTCTCTTTTCTCCAGGTCCTTTCTCTCCCTCCCCCTTGCAGCAAGCCTCATCCCCAGCACTGCAGCAAGGCCGGGTCCTGCCTCCCACACGGCCTCCCAGGAGAGCAGCACCTGGGCACCTGACTTACGGGCTGCCTGCTCTCTGCTCTGACACAGCACAAACAAAAATCCCCCTCTGGGTACCAAGTGCTTGCCTTACCAACACTCAGCCTTAGTACATGGCCTAGGACCGCATTATTTGCTTGGGCAAACTGCCATAGCTAGCGGAAATCAAAGTGACTACAACAACGCACATCAGCCAGGGGTCTTTCCCCAGGTCTTTTATTATATCCAGTATCTGAAATGTCATCTTTAAGGCTTTAACTATATTCCAAATCCCCACTGCAGTCTACTTACTTAAATTTCCACTACAATGTCAATGAGGTAAAACAGTCCCCTCTCCCAGCCCTGCACTGCTGGGCAGTGCTCTTGGGATGTGCCACACAGAAGTGTTCTGCACCCCTTAGGAGCACTCTGTTTTGGGGAATACAGTGGGTCTTGCACCCTTGCACTATCTGTCCCTGAAGAACCTTATTGAATATTTGAAAAATGCAAAAGCAGGAGGTGTAAGAAGTAACACTTTTTTCTTCAAAGAACACTAAAGATTTTTTTTTCATATTGCTGTTGAAAAGCAAAGCTCTCAAAGACCTTGTCTAATATTTTTGAAAAGACTTTGTGTGTGTGTGTGTGTGTGTGTAATTTAATAAAAATACATTTTAAAGACCTTTAAGAGAATCTTTACCTCCAGATCTTTATATAAAGAATCAGTTATGTTTGTCTAACAGCCATTTCATGAAAGTAGATTAGAATTCATCTACTGTTCATGAGAGATGGGTTCTCTGAATGTCTTACAGATTGACATGTTTCCCAAACAGTAGTCAATACAAAATGTACACTAGTCAATTAAGCAATGTTGAAAGTATTCTTCTAATTATATAAAAAAATCAATTTTAAGGGGTGTTCTGTAGAATTCAGAAAAAAAAATGAATCTACCAGATTTGGCATTTTAAGGAGATATTCTTGGTTGTAGGAGTTACTGTGTTTTTTAAGTCTAACATCTCCATTCAATCTTTATTTACCCTAGCTGTCAGTTGCCAGTTTTATGTTAGTGAATAAGATGGTGATCTCTTCTGTTGGAAAGGTTGTAATAGAATGAAAGGAGAAGAGAAAATGAAGGGAATCTGCTGATGGAAGCAGGGAAAAGCATAAGACTGCTGTCTTGTCAGGAAATAAAATCATAGAAAAAAGAAAAATGAAATAGTGTCAAGGGAATTTATCCTCTACAAAACTCCAAGAAAGATGCTTGGAAATCCATATTAGACAAAACATTATTTTCTTACTTTATTATTCAGGCTCTTTCTGTGTCTAATGTCTCAGCTTCTTGGGTGTCCCCAAATCATGGGTAGCCACCTTGCATGAAACAGAAGCCCAGTGCCAGTAAATTGTGCTTGGCTCTCAGGATGAACTCCATCTTGTTCCTGAAACACAAGGATGGCTTGTTGACTCATATCTTAACATGATCATTAGAAATGCTTTCTTAAATTAGGCCTATGAAGAGATGGATGAATATTACAGGCTGGGAAGTAGCAATAAGGAACAGACATGTCTGTACCTGGTGAATAGGAGTAGAGATGGGCCAGACTGAGGCAATCTCTTATTTTGGAGCTGTGATTTCAAAGCTGTGTTACACATCAGCCTACACGATGGATCCAGGGCAGAGCAGGGAGCCCACAGCCACATGGCATGTGGGGACAGCACTGCTGCATTGGGCAGCAATTTTTTTCCAGCCACCCTGCCACTGATATACAGCTGGGGAGACACAGCAAACATTTTATCTTGTGTGTTTCTGTTAGGCCAAGGAGAGAAAAGCTTGCTTGGCTTCCCAACATACTGCAGCCTCACTTCCCCATAACAGAATAGACACCAGCCACAAAGTGGGGCTAACACCCGGAAAGTTAAAAAGAACAACAAAACACGTGGGATGTTCAGCTCTTCTATAAACACGAGCTCTAAAAGGTGTGACAGAAAGAGAATGGAAGTGCTAGAACAAGGAGCTAGAGAGGGAGAAATTATGCACACTTTCAAGAGCACTGCAGTGATGTAGTGTTCAGAGCTCTTAGTAAGGGTTAAGATTTGTGCACTGATTGCATCTCTGATTTATAAAGCACTTTTCACTCTGAGATCTACAAGTGCCTCACACACTTCACCACCAAAGTCACTGCATTTGCCAGTAGAGCAAGCCAGCTCTGGAATGCCATTAAAAGCAAAAGCTGCCTAACGTCTAACTTTTAAAACACAAATATCAAAGAGAAAGGAAAAAAAAGGAGAGTTGGAAGGATGGGGAGGAGGGAGGAAAGAGTCAATTGCTTTTGCAGAAACTGCAGTTTCTTTCAAAAAACCTGTCATTGACATCTTTCCCCAGAAAACATTTTGTCATGCACATCAGTGTATGCCTTTAAGGAGATCAATCTAGAGAGGGAGTCAAACCAACAATCATCATGTGACAGATTTTCAGATGCTGTTCTCATCAATCACACTGATAATGAGGTGGCAAATTGCTGTCTTATAGCAAAACTAGAAAGACAACTACCCCAGTAGGTGTCAATGAATATGTCAAAGGATTGTCCCTAGGGGAGTCTGAGAAGGTTCTCAGAAACCTTTTTGTGAAGCCTGAATGCAGAATACTTTATTGATCACTAAAGAATTTGCACTGACATGCTATTTCCCCATGACATTTGAACCACCAATTTCCTAGCTCATGGTGAGTACCTATTTGGTGAACACTCTTTGGGAGTTTTCTTTCACCTTTAGATATACTAAGAAATCTTGTTTTAATATTGTCTTAGCCTTTCATTACCTAAAGAACATCAAAAGAAAATTTTACAAGTTATAAGCAAGAAAAATGCCTGAAAAAGTTTAATGACTGTGAGCCAGGAATAATACTTTAGAATTAATTTATTTAGAGTTAGAATATATTCTGAGCTATTTTCAGGCATTGAATATCATTTTATACTCTATCTTTTTAGTGAAGGAGTCCTGTTTATGGAGTAACCTACTATTAATCTGAAGAGCTGGGTTATTAGTACACTGACTTTAGAAGAAAAAATGGTCCTTTTGTTCTCTATTTCCTAAGTCTCTTAGCATCTGAATTGGATCCCAGTATGCTCCTACAGCTAGAGATCATGCAGTGGTGAATTGCCATCCCTCCAGGTTATGTCCCTGGGATTCCGTGGCCAACAGGCTGCTGTTTACCAGGCATGGATTTCTGCAAGCCTTGTTTTTTTTTTTTTCTTTTTTTTTTTTTTTTCTCTCTCTCTCTGAGTGCAAACAGTATAGGCCAGCCTTTCCAGTTCTCAGGCAAATAATGTTGCAAAAGGTGTAATAGCGAAAATTTTGCACTTACTGCTTTGATTTCTCTTGGCTTAATTGTGAGCCCAATTTCACAAGTTTCCTTCAAAATCTGCATGGAAAAATGTGTCCAAACTACTTTTGAAATCAATCAAATAATCTTTACATTTAACATTGCTCAGTTTTTATATGAAATTTTTCTGTCAACAGATAAAATCTGTTTGATTTTTGTCTTGAAAAATATTTGGATAAAAATCCTCAATTAAAATCTGTTACAAAAAGAAAATATCCATCCAATTAATAATATTATGCAAAAAAAAAATGTTGAAAAAAGCTATGTTTCAACAACAAATATCTTAATGCAAACATTTCAGTTACATACTGACTTTATGTGATGCCTAGTACAAAAGTTTCTAGTCTTGAGATTACTAATGCAGAATCATAATTGCAATAACATTTTATAATATTAATTTGGGTGTGAGTGATCGAGGTCAAGAATACTGGGGACACAGCCTTGCTGGTGTATACAACTGGTCACAGTGCAGGTGGTAATTAAACACTGTTATTTGGTATACCTTTACATTGCAATTACATGCAAACTTTTGGCATAAAACCTCAGTTTTTACACATGCATTTGTAACCTCCACAAATGTGGGGGTCTTCCATCTTTGAGAATATTTAGGTATTCAAAAACAAACATTGGGTTTTACATTCAGTTGTTGTCTTACGAAATTAAGCACATACAAACCTTATTCAACAATAATAAACATAATTGCAAGCAATAACTGTGCAAAGGTAAAGAAGATCCAGGCCCAACAATTCTCTGTGTCCCACTTGTGTTCACTCACTGGTGAGTTCTGCCCAAATAAAATGTGGCACAAGCCTAATTTCACGTGCATCTTCTGTCAGAAGATGGTTGTGAAAGTCCAAGAAAACCAGTCTAAAAGATTGCTTTGCAGAATGTCAAAAGTGAGAGACTGGAACAATGTCTGGGATTGTTCCTGGGTCTGACCTTTGACATTCCATGAAACTATATACCAAAGCACAGCTCTACTTCAGCATTGAGTAATATATTTCATAGGGTTTATGAGCCTTATCTAATTCCAGTTAAAGTTAATGGAAAAATTCCCACTGAACAATACTAATAGTAGGTGTAGTCTTGCTGGATTGCCAAGGCGCCAGCTGTGAAAGGACCACTGTTGTGCTAGATGCTTGGTGGGGCAATAGCAAGCTCAAGTCCCAAAGAATTTATGATCTAAACAGACAAGACAACTCCATGGGGAGGGAACAAAATAGCCCAGGAACTGAATAATATCCTATTATACCATGCATAATTGAGTCATGTCGGTATTTAGTATCTTGGATCTTAATCTCCCAATTAATCCAGTTGGCATCAGAGACTTGAACTAGAGAAAATACATTTGCCTCTTAATTGGACAATTATTTTGGTTTGAATCTGCATTGTATTTGGGGCTCCGTTCATATTCCTTCAGATGGTTGCCTATACACTTAATATATGGATAATGTGGGACCTCAGGTGAGAGAGCAAGTGTAAGTTTTGAAGGCAAGCAACCATTAGTGACTGAGTAAACACTATGAGAATATCAGTGGCATGTACCTTAGTATATGGGCTAACCCTCCATCTATTTACTAAACTTCCTGGACATCTGCTGGATTAATTGTGATAGGCCTGCCATGAGATTTAGGATTTTTATCTTTTCACAGGTGCCAAAGCAAAGTAGCAGGGAGAGAATGTGAAACTCAGTGACACTACTGCCATCCCCAGCCAAGCTGGCTGTCCTGCTCTCCTGCTCCCCCGTATGTGGCTGGCTTGGGTGGTGGTGCATATCAATCATACCAGCTTGCGGACAATTTAGACTCAGGAGGGCTGACTGTGTTTTGCCGATTTTGCAAATTTTGCAAATACTTTCAGTGTTGGGTCTTTCTTTGGTTACTGTTTATATCATATGTGCTACAGCTTCTGTGCTGAGCAATGTCAGCACCCAGAAGACCAGCCCCCTTAGCAATAAAATCTATATCCTTTTGGCTTGGTCGATGAGAGAGACATTATCAAGTGTTGTTTGAAAGACATGCTTGCAGGCTGGTTGAAGGAGTCATTCTGGCTTTATCATTACAAAAATTGTGATGTAAAAGACAATTGGATGAAGCATGAGACTCCTTCAACAATTCCTTTCCTTAAAGGCTTAGGGTGCGGAGGAGAAGGGCAAGGAGGCATTAAGAAGGCTGCTATTCTGAGCCTGCATTAAAGCCCCTTCAAATTCTCAGTCATGTTGTCCCAGTCTGAAGGTTTGTAAGGATTTTGGTGCACTATAAGCAGTGAAAACCCACAGCTGCTATTCACATCCTGAAATTAGTCCCTACCCAGAAGACTGTCTTGGAGGATTATGTGATCCTTTCTTGCCACCCACTCACTCTGTCATTTCCTAAACTCTGATGTTTTTTTACAGCATCTCTGGCAGTTAAAAGAACATATGTACATGTATATCCCCAGAGCAGACTGCAAACATGTTTTTAGAAGTACACAAGAAGACATCTATTTCATAGGTCAAACCAAAAGAATCTGGTTCTTTTATTGTTAAGGGACTCAAGGGAACACACGTACTGCTGTCGGCTTCTCTCCACACCCACTCTGTGCGATGACTACAGAATCATTTTAATCAAGAATGAAGACTGCATAATTCAAGCAACAGGGTCAAAAGTCCTACAGGAAAAGTGCATTGGTTTAACTTCAGTCAGTTTTTAAATCAACATTATTAAAGCTTGGCTAAATAATTAGGTAAGTAGATTAATATCACTTCTAATTTAATTTAAAGCTAAGCTAATATAAGACAAACTAATAGCTGCTCTTTTTTACACTAAAATGAATTTATTCCCACAAGAGTTTGCACTGATTCACCTAAATCAATTAAATTAATATCCTAGGTCAAACCAGTACAACTTTCCCATGTAACCAAGACCTTAAAAAAGGATTTTAAAGATAAATATCTCAGTTAAATACTTAAGCTGCAGCCTGAATCCTATTGAAGTCAATGAGATAGGAGCGCATGCTGCCATCAAGGCACGCACTGAAGTATCTTTCTGAATCAGTGGTTTCATTCTGCTTTCAGGGACAAACCCCCATTTCAGGAGATCCATCTTTGGATCACATTGAGCTAACATTTTTGTTTCTTCCACGTTGGCAGATGAAGACTAATAACAGTTACCTTCACATTAAGTGGTCTGAGTCATTTGTACCAATGCAGCAACACCCAGCTGAGTGCAGGGCTCAGGACAGACTGTGAAAACACAGAGATATCTACATAAATATTCAGATAATTGCCATATTCTGAATAGTCATGACTGCTCTGCTATCTTCATGTATGCTAACCAGTGCAATGACATGAGCTGTTATTCTATTTTCCAGCAGGATAGATGGGTGATGCATTGTAGTCATGGTCGTAGGTGATGTAGTGGGTTGTTCCAGATCCTCCTAGGACACAAAGTTGTCTTCCAGCGTTGTTCATATTAATATGTTGTTCCCACTTATTTATTTAAATATTTATTTTCCCTACTCCTTAGACTCAGGAGAAGCGTACAGTATTTTGCAGCTCAGCATCTTCTTTCTTGTGGTCCTTTCTATGTATGAATCTGAAGCTCATTTTTGTAATAACTATTCTCTTCCACCATCAGTCCTCTGCTTGTCCTGCATCTTTATCTTTCTCAATGCTAATATGAATAATACTTTAAACAAGTGCAGTACCCCAGCTGCTTTCAGCAATCCCATTTGGATTTGCCCCTTTTACCCATGACAGCAGGTCAGCTATTGCTAGGTGCTTGGGAATCCCTCTGCCAAATGAGAGGGGCTCAGCTCTCCCACAAAGAACTCGCTGCGGGCCTTTAACTCAGACCATCTACTTATTCAGTACCATCTGCATTCAAAGTAGTGGGAAATGATGGATGCTTTAAATGTGGTGTATCTTTCATGCAAACCACGTAGCTCATGTGTTGGAGTTAGGCCTTGGCAGTACACAGATGAAAGCTCTGAGGATCAGACTACATCCATCTTTTTTTTTTTTTTTTTTTTTTTTTCCCCCCACTTTTAGGGTACAGCGCTCCAAACAGCATCTGGGATTGTCAAAACACAGATGAGTTCATAGTGCCTTCACACCTGGCACTCTTTACACTGTCTTGTGGAGTAAAGCCACTGCATGAAGGGGAGAAATATATTCCCTCACTAATTGGATGCTCTGTCCTCTGATACAGGCAAACTCCTGGAAGGTAGCTCCACCTGACTCCCAAGTGGATGTGTTGTGTGTGGTGTATGGAAAGGTCTAATGTAAGGGTGCTGCCAAACCATGGTTAGATAATTAGTTCATGTAATAGCTGCTCTTTGGGTGGGCGATTTAGTGGTGAGGGATATGAAGATTTAACTCTCCTATCCTTCAGGCTGTTGTCCACATTTGAAAAACATGCTCAGCCCTGACCATGCCTCCACATTGAAGGCTGTGTCCAGCTGTGATTTCTGCTAGTACCTCATACAACTTCTCTGGAGCTCTACCTGCCATGAGTGCCACCATGATGTTCTCTCTCTATTGCAGTCCTGTCATAATTGCATAAACAGTCACCCCTGGGGGGTGACATACAAATAAAGGAAAGGCAAGAAAACGAGATATTCTGTGAGAGGAGTCTATAGGACATATGTACAGCATAAGGACACAAGTCAGCACATGTCTGGGATGGGAGCACCTAGCAGATGATACATGGAGTGGGATGAAAAAGAGAAAGGCACCAAGCAAGGCTTTGAATGGAGAAGCAGACTGCATCCAACCTGCCCCATGCATGGCTAACAGGCAGGAAGTTGTACGCAGAGTGTGCTTTCCTCCTCTGTTCAATATTTATGAGCAGTCTCCAAATTCTCATCCCTTTACCCAGCTTTATCCAAGATCTCTTTGCAAGTCCAAGGACGCAGACCACCATTTATTTTTTTTTTCTGTTCTTCTTAAATCTCTTCTCTCCTGCTTCTTCTGTGCAAAAGCATTTGAAGATCTTCACTGTTTCCCCAGGTAGTGGACATCTCCTAATGTCTGTCAGTCATCTAAGAAAAAAGCCATCTGTTCCTACATGTTTAGCCACTGTATCATCTCCATATATCTTTCTGGTGCTGCTGCTTGCCTGGACTTAGGTACATGTCAGATGGATTACTTTCTCCCGTGCAAAAACTGAACATGTGATTCAGCACATTTCTGTAAATATTTATTTAGATGTTGATACAGATCTAAATAATCTGTGCTCCAGCTCCTTTGGATCACTCTGAGTGTTCCTTGGCAGAAATATTTACTAATTTTAAGTAAATACTGAAAATTGCCTCAGGCTATGACATCTGAATTGATAAATGTGAGTTCTTGTACCAAAGGGATGCTGCTAAACTTTCTAGCTGGTGTATAGAAAGGTCTAGCAACTCAGCCTAAATTACGGATCTTAACTATTAGCAAGATACAGCTTTTAAACAATTTACTAGGTGTCAATCAAATCATACATGCAATAAAATTGATAATCAAAAGCAAGACAGAACTCTGTGAAAAAATAATGATGTGCAATTTATTCAGTCAGTTCCAGATAACACAAATAACCCATTACTTTTCTTTGAGCTGGGTATATTTTGTACTCATGTAAAATTTTTGTAGAAGACCTTGTAATTAATGAAATAAAACATTTAATGACTCAGTCAAAGGAGTGGAGCTATGACACAATCTGTAACACATATGTTTAGGTAACTCCTTACAAGTGGAAAAATTATTTTTTATAATGAAAATGTCGATTGGAAGAGCAACTGCCAGGGAAATTGATAAACTTATCCACTCTGTCTTTCTGGAAAAAAAAAAAAAGAAAAGAGCATGCTGAATCTGATTGTGGTCTCCTTTGCACTCGGCTTAAGTGAGAACATAATTAGGCCCACTCATTTTGCCTTCAAAAATGATTTCTTTCATTAGGACTAAATGCTGATAACAGCATGCTGGATGAGTTAGGGATTTTTTACAGTGTGGGTGAAAAGTTAAATATGTGTAGCAACCATATGTGTCTGGCCAACTAGATCTAACCCTTCTCTTTAGAGGGCAAACTGATCACAGAGACGCAAATGACAACACATGTTTGCAAAGGAATGTTTCAATGTAAAAGCATCATGTAATTTCATCAGTTAGCATGGCTGAATGAAAAATAAGTCCAAAAGGAAGTAGAATAACTCTAATTACATCCCAGACAAGTCAATATGTCCCTGCCCCAACTTTCTGCAAAGGAGACTGCATCACCAGTGAAGGAATCTCCAGTTCCATGTACAGATCCCTCAATAAACTAAAGAATAAAATAAAAGGTTACCTGTTAAAATTTCTAAACTTAGACATCTGTTTTTATTAATTCCTTGTCAAATAACTTTGCTACACTATATGTTTGCTCACCTACAAGGAAAGGCAGGGTATGAACCAAAAAAATTATATAAGCCTTCTAACTTAAAAGTCTGATTGGTCTCATTTTAAAAATCACAATAGTGCAAGAAATAAGGAACTGACAAATTCTGATATCAATTTTATCTATAATTCTTAGAGAGCCTCCAGTCTGCAGTTCTCTCACCTACAAACTTCTTACTTGTAACTGAAAGAAGTTCCAGTTTTTACTGATAGTGAAATAAGACTGATCTGGCATTGGAAAGTAATTGGTTATTTTAATCATTTCTTCACATTACCTGGGAGATGACACATGTTAACTGTTACTGCCACTTCATGTACTGTGATGGATACATTTACCTTGGAGAAATCATGAGAAGTCATGATGCCTCTCACCAATGTGAGTGAACCCAGTTACTGCATTTCACATGTAGCTTTTCCAGCACAGATTATACTAAGTGGAGAAATCAACTTTTCCCACCTAGAGGTATCTTGCATAAAATTCTTGATGGAGAGTAAGTGAGCTCTTAAGCACACTAAGGAAGTAAACCAGCACTTTATTTTCAGTGTGCTTGGCTCTGATGTGAAAAAAAAACACATGGGCTTGTATATGGTGTTAACACTTTTCCCTTCACATTGCTAATATTTCATAAGGAGTTTGAAAAGCAAAGGAGAATTAAAAAATGCTATAAGATCAAAGCAAACTGACTGCATTAGGAACCTAGATAAAAACGTAGATAGTCTACAGACAATATGGGGAAATTTTGGTTTATAATTTCAAGGATTTTTCTCATGGGAAAAGTAACACTTTACTTTAATAAAAGAAAATAGGTAGTTAGAAGCACAACCCATTTGCTGTTTGATGTAACAATGTTATCTGCTCCTTGGGCTTTTTTTGTTTCTGTTCAAGGCATAAAATAATTATTGGAGAGGGCTGTTTCATCTCCATAGAGTACAAAAGTCGTCTTGCTAATTGCCACATCAAATGACTAGAGGACCTCAATGGAAACCTTCAAATGACTGTGAAAAAATTCAGGCCATCACTAAATGCTGGGCACTTTTTTGTGTGTGTGATTTCCCATTGCAGATTAGGTTACTTGGGTGTGGGCTTATCACACAGGAAAGGCCTGGCTGCAGATTAGTTCTGCACCATTGCAGGTCTGTTATGCCAGCTTCATCCTTGACCAAATCGATGGCTAGCACCTTTATTGTATTTTTGTGATACGAAAGAACACTGGACTGTCCAGGCAACAAAAGAAGCAGCAGAAGGCCTACTGTGTTTCTAAAGTGTTACTTCTCTACTTTTTGTCATGCACCAGTGACATGAGTGCCAGGTCCCAGACTTTAACCTCACACAGAGTCAGAAAAAAGCTGTCAGTCTCGGCTTGTTCAAAGACAATTCCTTTGTGAAGATCAGACTAAAGTGGCATGGTCCATATACTCACTAAAGCATGCCAAGGAGTCAGAAAGTCATAATCTGCCTTTGTACTTATTGCCATTCACATTTTCTTCCATAGCTGGTGCCCAATTACCAGTGCTGTAATTTTTTTCTATTGTTGGAGAGCTGTAAGAGTTTAGCTACCACTTATCCAATCCGGGTCATGACCTGATGTATTTAGGCTTTGCAAATATAAGTAACAGTTCCCTTATCAGTGTCACCAGGACTCTTTAACACTTAGCAAGCAGAAAGATAAATATACTTGGCAGATACAATTTGATCCATTGCTAAGCCTTCCATTTTACCAATGACCCATGGTGCTCTGCCATTCAAGGGTATGTTAACTATTATAACCTTATACCCTTCAGTGCCGACTCAGAAATGGCCAACGTATGCTTGCAAGAAAGACTTATATGACAGCCTGTGAGCCTGGTCTATAACACAAACTTTGGGAAGCTAGTGATGGTTCTGAGTTGGCTTACACAAGTCCTGCACTGGCCCAGTTTTAGCTGGTTTCCTTCTAACAACAGGACAAGAGCTGGGCTGTCTCAGGCCAGTTAACTTTTGGGAGGTGGAAGCCAAAATATAGCTGATTTATATGCTGTGATTAGAAGCATCACTTCCTACTTCTTGACTTTCTTTGATTAACTGGCTAACTTATATTTAGTGTCAATGCTACTTTAGAACTCAGATCTATCCTGAAAAGTTCTGATGGCTATCTTTTGCTCTTAGAGGTGCTTTCTAAGACCTCTGCCAGCCACAAGAGATACGGAAGTGCTATAAGGGCCTGGCTACAGGAGAGTGCTGCAGGAAGCCGGAGAGTACAGACTGTGTATGCAGTGCTATACATTTCAGTAAAAAGCAAACACATGCTCTTACATATACCTGTACACAACACCTAAAACTGTAAGTATGTGGGTATCATTTTTTTAAAATATTTCAATCATCTCATTTATCCCTACCCTCTAAATGGTGCTCATTGTTAGTGTTAAAATATTTTCAGGAGACAGTGTCTATGTTTCCATGGCTCCAGTCACAATGACAGCTTCAATATTCAAGAGCTGTGATGACAGCACAAATAAATACAAACCAAGTTTCTTTTTTCATTGACATTTCTTAACAGTATGGTTTGAAATAAACTTGAAGAACTGCAGTAAATCAAGAAGTTGAGGGAACATAATGCTTCAAAACTTGCATGTCCCTTGTAGTGTATCTACCTTACAGCAGCAGTTCTGAATCTGAAATTTGTGATATACAGTTTAAACCACAGAAATGTCAGCAAAGTCACCCAAATCATCTAGGATCTTAACATCATAACACCATTTTAGAGTAACAGCAGTGTTTAATCCAAAACCAACACACATGGTAAGATTTATGTCACATTACTTGTTTACTTTAAGCCCTTTTAAACTTAAGTCCACCTACCCCTCTGGCGGGTACTGAAATAAGTATTCTTAGCTCGGTTATGTTTAACAGGATCATTTATAGAGAAGGGCTGAAGATGCAGCATCAGATGTAGAAAAGCATGTCTTTTAAGCAGAATAGGGCAAGAATTCAAGTGTGAACCAATAGTGTGAAAATCATGTAATAAAATAATCAAGATAGGCTGGAGCTTTCTGCTTTCTTGAAAATGCATCTTGACTGACTAGAGGTTGGAAAGTTTCAAGAATTAAGTTATTGCTTCTTCAACAGCTACTTGAGAAAGCTATCTCTCATTTATCACAATGAAACTTCTAAATGATATTTTGAAATCTAAACATAAAGGAACTGAAATCAGTTTGTTCTAAAGCAAGTAGGCATTGACTAGCCACTCCAAAGATTGCTTTGCAAATATGTACCCATCTCTTCCTTACTCATTCTCACTGTACAGTTTCTTTGACCCTCACATTCAATTTTTATTAATGTCACCATAACTTCATGGATGATGAACTATAAGAGTAATGAGAAAGGTACTGTTCTGTCAACTCCTTAAGACCATTGTCAAATGTCTCTTAAGATTCCTGTCATGTCAAGACATTCGGCAATGAGGCAATGTTTTGGCCTGTAAGCAATAAGACAACTCTGTTACTACAGGACAACTGGCTAGTTCAGAGGCCACCAGTAAGAATCTCTTCCCACGTAGAAAAAATACCGAAGTTTTTACAGAAGCATGAGGTGAAAAGAGCTTTGGAGCAAGAGGAGCAGAACATGAATTTCATATGCTAACCCATTTTCCACATTGTTGTGTAGTCCTGACATCTAATAGGAAGAAATTCAATAGAATCCCACTGTCAACTACATTTGATTAGACAACGCAACACTGGCAAATACCTTAAGGTGCCTTTTTTAAAATTACAGAGACTTCACACTCTGTTTTTAGTTATTTTGATCAAGTGTGCAATTTTTATGACCACTAAAATCATCATCTATTAAAATAGTCTCCATAAGTACGTTATAAGTACTCTGAAGTACTTAGATGCTAGTTAGCTAACAGAATAAAGAAGATAACTTCTTTTAGGAAAACTAGAAGCAACCTAGTTCTTACACCGGAATCTTAACCTATCTGAGAGGATGGCCAAGACTCCTTCCTTATTCTTGTGAAATGGTTTAGTCAGAATTAATGGCTGTGTAACAGCAACAGTTCACTCATGTATGCAGTTGGGTCATGACTGCATCTGCATTTTAGTCATGATTAAAGCACATAGTCAACCTTTCCACTTGAACATATATCTGTGCACATAAAGGTTTGTTTGGCCTTCAGTCCCGTGTCTGGAACTCAGAGGTGAATTTATGCTCTTTAACATGGCAAGCTTCCCTATCCTCTCTCCCACATAAAAGCTTACAATGACTACCTGGTCATTTTTATACTCTGAATAACAAGGAAATGTTGTGTTACAATCTGTGCTTTCAGGACAGACTCTACCACTTTACCACTAATAATGCAGCATCAGAGCTATTAATTCTAAGGCAGAGGTCAGGATAAGTCATATTTCTTTTTTGATTGTTAGGAATTTCCTGGACAAAATGAAGAAGACAGAGGAAAAAATTATTTGTATTTCCATAGCAACATCAGTTCAGGCTGATGAGACTTTCATCATCATTAAGCAGAGTTTTATCTCCCTTCCCAGTTTTAAAAGGACTTGCTAAGCATTCTGTATAATCTTGGACAAAGACACTACACTAATAATATACCTTTCCTCCTTTGAAAGGCTGTCTGTTGAGTTGTGACATTAGCACCCCTGCTTAAAATCAGCAGGTGAAAGAGCACATCCATATATTACTTGGCTTCTCCCTTTGTCTGCTTCTTTCCTCTTTTTTAAATTATTTATTTATTTATTTTTATTTTCATTTAACACAGTCCATTCTTCAAAATCTCTATGCACTAAGTAAGCATATTTTAAAATAGTGTGTAACCCAAGAGATGGTGATTTAGTGCTGGCCCTAGCCCTTGCAGTATGCAACAGGAGATTTGAAGGGTGAGCAGAATCTCAGAGGGTATGAAAATCTGTGCTTTGATGATTACCGTACAGACTTTGCAAGCATGTACTTTAGCGCTGGCCAGCTGAACTTCTGGATTCAGACTGTTAGCCTAGTCCCAAATTATAATAACATTATCATTCAAGTAAATCTCTAGTTTAATTTTCTTAGAGTTCATATCCTTCGGAAGCACTTTATGGAAGTTTTCTTTTTAAGTGGCGGCTACATGGGACTTAAAGCAGATGATATATTTTAAGCTATCACTCTTATCTGGAGTTGAGATGCTCAGGAGAATTAGGAATTCTTTTTTGTTTTTTAATGATGTGTTAGGGCATGGAGTTTCCTGAACATTTAGCAAAGGGATGTCAGGGTGAAACAGCTGCACATATTAAACTAGCAGGGAAATCCAACTCCTTTTCATCTCCTCAGTTATACAACTCTTTGTGAAATTATTCCACAGGGCAACGTGTGAATAACTGTTAACTAATGTATGATCAATTCCATTCTAAGTTAGTACAAATGGGACTGCCCGCGTAGTGCTGACATAGGTGATGGAGCCAGCACTGAGAAAACAGTGTCATAAATTGATTCAGGTTAAATGGCCTGATTCTTAGCTAATTATTTTATAGTTCATTGACATTCAGCAAATGTGAGAACTGCAAACCTTGTAGCCTCAAGGTGCCATGAGATAGCTGTAAACAGAAAGTCTTTGATGCGACAAATGGTGTGTAGGGGCAGCTCCATACAGGCATCCTAACACAAAGGCTCACTTACAGGGCTACTGCCAAATAAAAAATAAATCACACCATAATAGTTATTTTGATCCTGCCTGGAAAACTCTTACGTGAAAGAATCTGATGCACTGACCTTACCTTTGCCCATCAGTTCCTCGTCCCTACTCTAGTTACAGTTTAGAAGACGCTTACAGAAAGTATAAAGAGAAATCGGCTCATAATTTATGTCAGTATAAAAAAAAAAAGCACTCGTGGAAACACACATTGGATTCAAATATCACTTTGTAATTAGTAATAAAGATTAGAAATCTATTAGAAATGTTCAAAAGTCCTGTAGAAACAAGAATACAGCTAAAATAATACAACATGTTTACAAATACCCTTCACTCTCCTTTAAAAGTAGGCAGGGTGCCATAATTGATAGTACACTTAAATAGGGTGGAGACAGGGGTACTGATGAAAATGGCTGATTTTAATCAGGTTTAAAATCAACAAGCAAGATGTGCTGATTTACAAGACTGTCTCTGATCTTGTTCAGTATTTGTTTTTCATTGTTTTCCCATTTAAAAAGGTTGTTTCTTCAATGAGTGTCAAAGCCTACTTCTCCTTTTTGTTTACCAGAAAGTTTCCCTGTGTCTCTTCATATTTATTTCAGAGTTTGCTTTGCCTAGTGTGTGTATTACTCATGCATTACTCATATCTATGAAACTGCATTTAGATGAGAATTTGAAACTAAAGTAAACTAAATATACAAAACAAAATTTATGAAAATAAGGTGGCCTAAATACACAGGAGAATGAGACATGGTTTTACCAAGACAAGGCACCGATAAATTTCTTAGAGAAAGGAATATGATTTGTGCATACTAAACTTAATTAATTGCCTACAGACCAGACTTTGAGATTTACTGTGTAATAGCTCTCACATTCAATTCATGGATTGGGAGTGGGAGACCAACTTCCTTGCCTTCTCAGACCCTGAGAAGTGTCTGAAGTTAGAATCAACTTCTAACTGCACCAAACTAACCAAATGGACATAAATGAAAAAGTTTAACAGTGCTACAAACTCTTTTTAAAGAAGTTCACCCAGAAACCAGTTCAATATTTTGGCATTTGTTAAAAGATCAGAAGAAGTAATCCATTGTTGCCAGAGAAGCTGACAAAATATCATTGTTCTGATCACTGATTAGAGGGTCTGATGATAGAGGTTAAAATAATAATAATAATAATAATAATAATAATAATAATAATAATAATAATAATAATAAAAAGATTGGGGTCTATTTGTGTACAGTTGTTATTTTTATATATAAAAATGGCAATCCCAAGAATTTTATATCTTTCATTCCTCCTCTAAGCTGGAACAGTTCAATATTGTTTTGTGATGTAGTTTAGGACATCCCTAGGATTAAGCATCTGTACTAAGAAATTCCTCAATTGTAAGCACTTAGAAAACCTTCAAATATTAAGTTATTGATTCACAGTGATTTTAAAATGTCAGCCAGACAACGTTTTTCTATGACCACTGAGGTTCTGAAACCAGGGCTTCTCCCACTCATTGGAGGTGATCCCCCAGAAATATCAGTTTTGGGTTCGTCCATCTAGGTTCATGTTCATGTCAATTTGGCTACCCATGCCTAGAACTCAGAGTAGAAGGGATGACAAAATACATAATGTTAAACTACCAATGATGATTATCATTCATTTATCTTAAGTTCATCCTTGGGAAAAAAAAAAAAAAAAATCATTTTGCCACAGTGATTAGGCATGGAAGGGATGTCTAAATGAAATGGGATTTGTTGAGGAACAGATGTGCACTCAATTTCACATTCAAAAATCCATTAGGACCTGCAAATTCAAAATTTTCCTCAATTAGAAGTAGAGGAAGAATGTGTTTTTTTCTTAGAAAATTTGCCTACACATCTTAAAATAGGATGTAATACAATCTGAAACAAGGTTCAAAGTTAAACATAATTTTAAACTTAGTTTTTATTTTCAAACATATGTATATAGGTATAAAAAGTAGATAATATTTTTTACTATTTCTTTTAAAGTTGTTTTAAAGATTTTTTTTTTTCTCTTATTTCTCCTTTTCTTTCCCCTGTACTTTTTTCCAACTGGAAAATGGTGAAGCATTTCCAAGGAAAAGTGCTTACTTTATAGACCAAAAATACGTGAAAAACTGAGTACAACATAAAAAAAAAAAAAAAAAAAAAAAAAAAAAAAAAGTAATAATAAAAAAATGGTGAAAGAAAGTTGGAAAGCATATAAGGAAGTTTCTTTTCCTCTACTCCTCATTTCAGCTTCCTCATCTGAGTGGAAAATCCACTCAAACTGAACAGTGTTTAAAAGTGAAGGTTTATAATGTTTCTATTTTGTTGTTGTCGTTGTTCAACATACATAGTCAAAAATATTTTTATTTAAGTCAGTAAATCACATTTCCCAACTAATAAAATAAAAACCAGCTGCACTAGAAATGTGTTGGCTGATTCCACTTCTAACTTTGCCCATGGATAAATAATTCAAAGGTTCTTCTGTTCAGATGCTTCATTTAAATTAACTTTCTGGGAACCTAGATTGGTAACAGTATCAACATAGAGAGTCAATTAATTCAAATATTATTTATTTTCAGTTTCAAAATGTTCACTATAATGGAAGGTACTCCATGTAATTGTACAGCTCAGTACTGCCAAGAGTGCAACAGCATCATTTGTGTCAATAGGGAATGTCACACTACTCAAGCTATTCAACTTTCCTATGCTAGTATAGAATTTTGCTTTCAATTTTTTGTCTGATCAATTAACCCTACTTTACTTACAAGTCCTACTAATCAGAAACGCATGTATTTGCTTATGACTTCTGTGCAGCATCATTTTACATTCATGATGTTTTGTGGAAAAAAAAAAAAAAAAGTTTATATTCTTATCTATTAAGAAATCACCCTCATCTTTTTGTTTGTTTGTTTGTTTGTTTGTTTTGCTTCTTTTTTTACAGAAACAATCCCCTCAGTAGCAATAAACAGATGTCTAGTATGTCTAGTAATCATGGATAAATTTTGTTGGTCACAAAATCTAAGAATAATGTTTGAAGCAGGAAATTAAGCCCTAAACATGGGTAAATTAGCATCTAATACCGACTTGTTAGCTTTCACACAAAATGAATATTTATTCTTAAAGGTCATGAATCACTAGAAAATAGGTTTCAAACTATTATTTTGGAATGGGGTTTAAGTGGGGGTTAAGAAAAGACAATGAAGACCGGGAATTTGGTCTTGCTCTTGATCCCTTCAGTGATGTACGGTTTTCAGAAAATTTGTTTCGTCAGTCTATTGGTAAGTAGTTGGCATAGGAGTCCAGCCATCAATCACTAGATTTTCTTTAGTTCAGACATAAATAGCGTAGGTGAAGGTTTAGGGTTGTTTATAAAGAATCCACAAAATCTTTTTTAAATCTGTTACTGACAGATGGAAATACCACAGCATTTTTTCAGGCAAATTCAGTGCATGTTGCTCGAGACAGCTTAAAGTGCCAGCTAACTGATCAAAACACGGGAAAACAGCACTTTTCATTAAATTCTTCAGTCCTGATATGGGAAGAAGGGTGGTCGGGAGCCTGAAGTGCCATCCTTGAATGCCACGGGCTTGAGCTGGATATCTTCTACCTTAACAGATGGATGCCTCATGGAACTCTTCAAACCATGTAATGCTTCTGTGCCTCACCTTCAAAGCTTTTTCTAAAACTATAAAGCTTTGTCTTTCATTCACCTAATTTCCTTAGTTCTCAGGGAAACTCTTCAGAGCATGTGGCTCTATGACACACATGTATGCAGTGGGTTGACCTTGGCCAACAGCCAGAGGCCCAACCAGCCACCCTCTCACTCCCCTTCCTCATCAGGAGGGGGAGAAAATATGATGAAGAATCTTGAAGGTAGAGATAAAGAGAGGGAGGTTGCTCACTAGTTACTATCACAGGCAATACAGACTTGTCTTGGGGAAAATTAGTTTTATTCCCAATGGAATAATCTTTTTTTTTTTTTTTTTTTTTTTTTTGAGAAACAAAGACAAACATTGAACCATGCCTTTTCCCCACACCCTTTCCCAGGCTTCACTCCTTCATTCCCAATTTCTCTACCAGGGAATGGGGGCTGTGGTGGGTCTATAACTGCTCCTCTCCACCGCTCCTTCCTCCTCATGGCTTTTCCATGGCTCCACCATAGGCCTCTCCATGGGCTGCAGGCCTGTTCTCTGCCATGTAGCCCTTCCTTCTCCTCCTCCTTCTCTGACTTTGTCCTTTGCCCTGTTGTTTATATTTTCTCCCCCTTTCTCTGTCTATTTAGTGTTTTTGCCCTTAAAACATTTTTTCCCAGAGGCACCACCAGCTTGGCTGAAGGGCCTGCACACCCAGGGATGGGCAGGAAACAGGCAGCCATGTTCTCAAACTGTTGCCTACACCCCTCCGATCATTATCCATCAAAAAGGAACTCAGTAAAGGTTCCTCAGTTAAGGATGGTGTCATTAGCATTGTAAGTGATTTCACCACAAGATCATTGCTATTGGTCCATCACTACACACATTTGCTCATCACAGAACTGTAAGGGTTACCCAGTGGCAACACAGTCAGCTTTGGACTTGCCACAAAGCTGCAAAAACTCAGAGGTGATTGGCTTTGGTGCTGATCACAGCAAGGCAAAAAGCCACCCAAGCTTTTGGGGCTTGGGCCCATCTGATGGAATGGCCATCAGTCCCGGGGCTGGGACAAGGCACAGAGACAGACTGAGTTAGCTGCATGGTGGGGCAGGTGGGCATGGGCTGGTAGGCCTGGGCTCATGGGCTGGAAGGCCTGGGCTCCCGGCTTGTGCAGGCCTGTCACTGAAAGCTGGTGCTTATTTTCAGAAATATAGAAAGATAGAAAGCCTTTTTTTTTTTTTTTTTTTTTTTTGTGGCGTTTCATGTTGCACTATGCTGGACTGAATGGAAATAAAAATCCAACTCCTGCCCAGTGTTAATTTATGTTGATTTCATTGACAAAAGCGAGGTACTTAGTATTCCTACTAATACAGATCAGTGTTATATGATCACTGTTTATATGCTTCTTGCTCTCAAGAGGGAGCAGGTTGATACATCATACCAGTATTTCCAGCCTCAGATATGCAGCTAATACATTTCTTCCCCAAATACAGCTTTTCAATGGCAAATGTAGATACCTTTTTTTTTTTTTTTTTTTTTTATTTTTTGCCTTTTGACCTCTGAGCTTTTGAATCTTTCTCCAAGCTCTTTCTCCAATCACAGGGTCAAGAAGCTCATTTTTCAAAAGTCACAATAGTCGAGTTTCTTAGGAGAGTCTGATCCTCTCCAGGATAGAAACTTCAATTTATGAAAAACAGTATTGTAACTGTCATGCTGGCTGATGTCTTCTACCTCTAGAACAGAACAAAAGAAAATCAATTACACTGACATACCCCCCTTGCAGGGTGATACTGTGTAAGCTTTCTGAACAGGCATAGCAGATGTTTCTTGAAGAATGATTTGCTAAGCCTAGTTCTTTAGGTGGAGAAATTAGGCGTCTTTTCACAAATATTATGTCTTCCTTTCCTCAGTTACAAATTGCAGTTATTCTGTATTTCCAAGAGTGGTATGCTTTATTGTAAAGATACCTGCTAAATGCTGGACTAAAATTACTACTTTGCATATGGTCCACCAAGCAGTCTGCAGATGGTGACACACACCAAAAACCTCAGCAAAATGACACTGCATTAAGTGAAAAAATGTTTGTCTTTCCACACTATACCATCCTTCTCTGTCTTGAATTTGTACATCTAGATAAAGGTATAATGTTCAGTATCAGGGCTTAATTTTTGTAAAGGGTTTTAGCAGCCCAAATTTTTAGAGAAGTATTCTACCAGGTCAGGGAAGGACTTATTTTCTGAATGCCTAATATGTATTTAAAGGCTGATAATAACACGACAGCTCCAAGAACGTTATATAACTTACAGAGTGTCTATTAAAAAAAAAAAAAAAAAAAAAGACTTTGCCATTAAAAAAAAAAAAAAAAAAAAGATTAAAAAAAATGAAGTAGAAGCCT
Organism: Aythya marila; assembly: GCF_965140915.1. Taxonomy (NCBI): domain Eukaryota; kingdom Metazoa; phylum Chordata; class Aves; order Anseriformes; family Anatidae; genus Aythya; species Aythya marila. Next base: position 47,393,611 of record NC_139046.1, read on the forward strand.
GTGAGATTCCCACCATCTGGATGGAGTCCTTTTTCTTCCCAGATGAATTAGTTGTCAGGGGAGGAATTATTTTAGGCATCAAGTAACCCCTGATTGTGAGTGACAGACTAACACAAGAGCAGATGCAAGGTTACTGCTGCCTATCCATTATGTGGAAAGGAGACCCATGCATGTCCTACTTACTGTGCATACTGACTTGGGTTATTAAAAGAGTAACTAGAGGTGGGTCAGACCCAGAAGATAGCTCATACCACTCACAACAGATGTTCTTTCACAAGAGGGAAAGCAAACACTGGATGCTTTCTGGGGTTACTGTAGAAGGAGGTGTCTTCACTGCTTATAGCAAGTCACTACTTCAGATTCTTAACAGAAGCACAAAACCAACCTTTTCACTCAAAGAACAGTTATTTAGTAAGCTTTGTTAGGGTCTGAATTATGCAGAAAGCATGTCCCAGGATAACTTATTTGTAGGTGTCCAATGCTTACAAAATCGCGACAAATTCAGATAAATAGAATAACTGGAAACATTTTGAATGCATATTAATATAAAAAACAGTTTTTGCTATTTCCTATTTCAGCTACTGGAAGTTTTTCTTTATTTACATAAATATGTTTTTCTGTAATTTCCCCTGTCCTTGCAGGCATTACAAGTCCATTAGAGGAATCTTTAGTAACATCTGCTCAATAACATTATAGGTTTATTTAGTATAAGCTATATTCAGATATACAATGGAAGAGGCATTATTACAGTAGAACTGTGTGAAGTGCTGTCCAGAAATTTTTGTGCCACCTACCTTATTCTCTATGAATTCAAAACTCAGATCCTGTCCATCCAAATCCTTACCAAGGTTTCTGAATTTAGAAGAATATCTGGATTAGTCTCACATGTGAACCAAATTTTTAGTTAGTGGACCAAAAGTAAGCCGAATCTGAAAATTCAAAAGTGAAGTGGTGGGCTGTGAAAAATGTTATGGTCTGAAAAAAAATAAAAATAATGTTTTTAAGCAAAGAACACTGCAGGCCACTATCCCACATTTTTCAAATCTAGTATAAAGAAAACAGGTGGTCTAAATAAACATGTATATGAAATAAATGTGTGTTAAATACTAATGAGATCTGATCATTTCCTCTTTATAGATAATGTGATGAAACACAAGAGGACTGTGGACAGTACTAGCTGAAAATAAAGAAATAAAAAACAGTGCCATCTTGTGGTAAGTGAAATGCTTTGATGAGAGAAAGTCATTTTTTCACACGTAGTCAAAAGTCTAAGTGTTAGAATAAGGCTTTATAGAAATTGAAGTGGTGCCTTTTCCCTCCTCTGAGTGGGTTTCTTCGATGAGTGTATAAGTGCTGGTGTTAGAAAAACAGAAATATCTAGTTCCACCAACAAGACATGAACAGTAACTACATTGAGTTTAAATGAACATATTCACATCCAGCTCCTGATTCTGTTATCCTATTTTACATCAGTTACTAGTCTATGTATTTGAATAACTGACACTGAAGATGATCAGTGCTTATGCCCAGTATGTCACTGCTGAAATGCTGTAACAGTGCAGCTCAGGATGGCTGTGCAATACTAAGACCATGTCACCTCTTAGGAAGATAACTTTCAAGAAACAAGGCTTATTTTCTGAGAACATGCTCTCTGAAGTTGTGCAGTCTGCCCAGGTGAGTATGTACAGATGGGAATGGCATTGAGAGTATCAGAACAAGAACTTATCACTGCCTTGCTCTAATTACTGATTCTACAGTATGACTAAAAATAAACCTGAAGCTTTATCAGGCAGAGTGACTTTAGCAAAATATTTCTAAGGCCTGACTAAGACTACTGAAATCAGCAAGATCTTTTGTCTTTGACCTAAATGAAACAAGACTTCAACCTAGAGTACACATACTTCTAACATTATCCAACATTTTCTGCTTTACTCCACGTTTTTTTTTTTCTTAAATCACGTGATATGTTTACCAGTGCAGTTGGTGGTAATAACATAATAAAAGCTTGATAATTATTTTAGGAGTCATGGACGGTCTGGTACTGTATCACCCAGTGAGTAATACATACTCTGAAGTTATTCCATTAATTTGTTCTACTTGATTGCTTTAGAGATAAGAAAAGAATTCTATAGTTTTTGTTATTAAAAATTCCTTTCAAGTACCTGTACAGAAAAACTTCTGGATTTCTTGAGATTTGTCAACAGTATTTATTAGGAAAAAAATAAAAATAAAAAAGAAAGAAAGAAATGAAAGGTGTATTTTGTGGAATTTTCTAAAGATTTAATTAAGATTTCATGGAAATTTTCAAAATTAGCCTTGAAGTTAACATAATTAATTCCTGGAACATAGCCAAAGGTATTAGAATTAAAGAATTGCATGTCTTTATCTAAAGTATGTTATTCATCCTAAGCAATAAACATAACTCTTTGCCATAAATGTTAGGCCTACAATACTCTGAACGTTGCCAAGAGGAAAAAGGAAGATCTTTTGCATCAAGAAAAAAAAATACAGGTAACTTCTGGCCAAACTGTGACTAACCTTATTTCCATTTAGATTCAAGTCTTGAATATACAGACTTTGTTTTTATTTTATGACTGAAACAAATACCTTTTCTTTTTGTAACAACACATGTTTAAAAAGAGCCGTCTATCATTTTTATTTGACTAATTTCCCCTCCATTACTACTGAAGAGTCTGACAATGCATTTATTCGTCACCTTTCAAAGTTTTCTCCATCGTGACTTAGATACAGACATCTGAAAAATTAAGTGTCCAAAATGAGGATTTCTGAAAATGAAGATCAAGACATTTATTGTCTTTCATTGTTATTCTACATACAAAAGCAAAGGTATATGTCTATCTGACTTTTTAATTGTAGGTGACGGGAGAATAAAAAGAAGTTCTCAGTGTCACTTAGGAAATATGATACTTAAATATTTTCCTGCAGTAGGCTTTTTTAAAATGTAATTCTTTAATACTTACTAAAGCACATTAAAAGCAACAGATCACTCTTATGTACCTCTACGAATCATTGAACCCTAATGCTTCAGCATGTAGTCTAGGAAAGAACTGTTGTGCCTCACAAGCAACAGTACTGTGTATATTAAGAATAAGGTGATGACTTACTGCATTGCACAAAATGTGTTGAAATCTAGTAGCACTTGTAATGACATCTCACTACTTTTGTTAAGAGTGCTCAGATTATCACAATAATTGTTCAAGCAAGGTAAAGAAGATTAAGTCCCCCTAATGTCATTTTCTGTCTTATCTGATTGAGCAAAATCTAGCTATTTGCTGGAGGAAGTGCAGTGACTATACTCCTAATCAATGTCAGAGAAATCTCCACAAGTCCCCATGTGATCCCAGAGTGTATAAAGTATGTAATGCAGAAGAAGTGAAGAATATGTTGAGCTTTGATAGCACTTACTAGCTATCGATCTTTATTCAACAGGGTTTTCCCAAGTCAATGAATTTTTTTCAGGAGGGTAAAGAGCAAATTGACTGGTTCAGTCTGGATTTCTGGGAAAGGTGTTATTGTACCATATGAAGGATGTAATAACTGGTGTAATAATCTTTTGCATCATAATGTACTTGTGTGCTTTTAAAAGTAGGCCCTACTTCCCAGACGGTGCAATGTTGGTATATAGTACTTCTGGCAAAAATGATTAACATCTTCAGCAATTCCTCCTCTTGGCTCTCTGATGTATGTTGAATATGCCTTATATTATGCAGCCACATCAAGATGTTATAACAAGCTGAGTAAGTACATAGAGTAAGTAACTATGATTATCCCATACTAACACCGTTGCCTTTTTTTTTGTTCACAACAAGATGGTATTTCCCAAAAGGCTAAAACAAGCCATCTTTTTCTCCTAAGTACTTCCCCAATGACTGAAATAAGGAGATGCCATGCTCTTAACTGGTGGGAATAAATCATACATTAAGACACAGAGCTTAGCTAAAAGAGCATCAGGCTGCTGATCTTTTAAAATATCAGAAATGAATCATTATTCTATTATTTACTGACTAAGACATAAATGATCATAACATCACCAATGTGAACATAACTAACATAACTGATGTTAGTTTGTGACCAAAGCAGATATGAATTTATTACCAGTGTACACAGGCCAATGCACAGACTAAAAGCATTTTTAGTGACATTTAGGTCATAATTGTCCAGTAGGTGGTGTTATGAGTCACAGCAACTGGAAATTTCTCAGGAAAACTGAAGTGACCTGAATGTTACACGAATTCTGGGCTTCAGGGAGCAAGGAGGACCAGTTGGATGAACATTACAGTACAGATTTTTTTGATCGACAATTAGGATTTATTTATATAGATATAAGAAGCCTAGCTAATAATGCAGATGGAGTGAGCCACAAATTGACACAAACTTATAGTCTGCTAATTTTTGTTTGTTTGCTTTTAAGGCTGAGAATATGCCACAAATCCATACAAAAGGCACAATCTGTACCTTTGTCATCTCTGGACAATTTAGTCTTATTTTTGTTTCTAAAAATGAAAAATGATCCTGAGTTAAATGTTTAAAGTTAAGATTATTCAAACCTAATAACACATTCTGATGAAGCATCTTGTAAGAAACACCAGGATCTGCAAAATAATACAAAAACAGTATGGCCACATTTAGGCCTCCTTAATATACGAGGATCTAGGAAGAAGTAAAAGATGAATGGGAAGAAAGTAAACAAATAGGCTCCCATTGTAAGTAAAAACAGATTTAGGCTTCTCTAACCTGCTTTCGGAAGCTAACACTCCATGGGGCACCGTCCTGCTGGCTACAGTTGCAAGATCACATCACACTTTGGCCCCAATCCCATTTTATAGCTGTAACAGCCATCCGTGAGGTTGTCAGCTGCCTCACTGAAGATTTGCATTTCACTGCTGTATTAAATATGTGCAAAGAGGCCGAGGATCAGTGTCAAAAGCTGTGGAAGAACCATTCTCATCTGGTTCTTTCTAGTGACTTTTTCATACAGAAATAAAGCAATGGCTAAGTAAATGAAAAACCTAGAATAGGGTTCTTTCTTCTGTCTGAGGGATGTCCTAACATCAGTACTTTATCCTGTGTGCTCTCTATTTTCTGTTATTGTTTTATTCTGCAAAAGAGACCTCAACAATTGCTAGGCTAGGGAGAATTTGCATGTTTGCTTTCTCTGCTAAGTAGATGTAGGGAAGGAGAGACCTGAAACCTGTCTCTTCCTTGGCCTATTTTACATTAACCAGGCACTGTGTAAAATACATTGGCTGTTGGTAGAGTGTACACCAAAATCAACTTTTTTTTTTTTCTTTTTTTTTTCTTTTTTTTCAGTCCAGATGAGTCCCTGAATCATTATTTGGCAGCAGGAGATGTGAATTCTCACCTTGTGAATTTTGAATTCCTTCCTGAATGAAGGCGTGGCTTCACCTTTTGGTATTGGTAGCTGGGGTACCTTACATGGAAGTCAGAAAAGTTGGTTTAATCCCTCCCAAGAGCATACAAAAACTAAAATCAGGCTTCTTTATGTGTCCTAATCCCATGTGTATGATGGTGCATATCTATTTATTCTTTTCCAAAGGCAGAGAAATGCTCTGTTTTTTCCCAAAAGTACCCTTGCAAACCAAAGAACACAAAACACCATATGATATGCAGGAGAAGTTTGTGAGCTTTTAAGTATTTTTGCTGTACATGTCCTATTACAGACATGCAGCACAATATGTAATAGATACATAGCCATGTTTCCAGTCCCTGCACGTTGCAAGGCTGGAAATAAGGTAGAACTACTATAAGAAAAGTAAACAAAAAAGATGACCTTTTATGTAGGTAAGGAGTTCAGAGTTACACAGTTGTTATACCTTAATTGCTTTAGCTGGAACATGAGGTACCTAGTCACTGCGCTTTCTTAGATGTGCCTTTTTTCACCCGTTAAAGAGTATCAGAGTCGTATTGCTAACCTCTTGCTCATTAAACTAGGAATTCCAACAGGTAAGTCAATGCTAGAAAGAAAGGAGATTTGCTATAAATAAAATCATTGATGAAATAACTACTCATCAATTATAAACTTCAAATTGTAGGGTTTATCTCGCATTTGCCTTTCACTGCCAGTTACAGATTCGATGGCTTATCATAATTATCTTGTTTATTACTGATATCCCAGGTGAGTAATATGTGAGAGGGCGTATTCCAGGAGTACAATACAGAGAAACTGTGTGAGCAACCATTTATTGGGATTAAGGAGTGCAGGGACATACTTATAAGGGAATGTTGCTGCGCTGTTGAAAATAGTCATGAAGAGAAGGACACCTGAGATGGTGACATTCGATTAAAAATAAAATATTGATCACTTGTAAATATGCATCCATGGGTTTAGCTAAACTTGACATGCATCTTAAGCCCTTTCTCCCCCCTTATATGTGGCTTACATTTTGTAAAATCATTATCAAACCCAGTGCAAAAGAATTTCCATTTCTGCAGATTTACCTGAAAAGTGGCAATGAATTGGTAGCAAAACACTTCCAAACTCCATATAGTAGCAGTTCAACCAATTCAGGTAGTGAGGCTTCCAAAGAACTTTAGTCTGTTCTGGGCTTGCAGGTGTTTCTCAGGTAAAAATCGTGCTTTGAGGAATACCAGCTAACATGAACAAGGCAGAAATCAGTCATTTTCCTCATACATTTTCCTCATACATCTACCTAGTTAAAGGAAGAAGTTTCAAGTTTCAACTTTGAAAAAGTCTGCTAAAGAAAGACAACATTTTGCTGACAAGTTGAGCCATGAGTGCGTGTATGCGTGCACATGTGTGAAATGCAGTTCCAACAAGACTTCCAGCTTCCGCTTACACAGATGCATTCACCAGCTCAACAAAATGCTGATTATCTTTAGTGGATTATGGATTGGGTCATTAGCATCTGTAAATGTCTGTGTTAGTTAGATGATGTGACTCTGTGAATTTATGCTGTGGTCAGGGATGGAAGAAAACCATCACAGAATTTTCTTTCCATGTTTGTGTGCAACTTGACTATCCTGGAATCTTTAATAAGCAAATCAGGAGTCCTATACTAAATCATAAAATATCTCCAGTCTTGAATTAGCTGATGACTGTCAGACCAAAGTAACATTTTTTTCAGTAACACTGACCATTATTTAAGAAAAGTAAAGCACCCTAAGCGTGTTTGGCCTGCTATGCGATATTTTTTTATGACGAAAAATTGATTCTTGTCTTCCTCCTCTTTAGATTCTTTGTAGAAGTAGTCATATGCAGCTGCCTGATTACACGTGTACAGTGCTTATAAGTTAAGATCTTAAGTTTAAATTACAAGTTATATTTGATGGGAACTGGGCACTTAATTCCATGAAGGCTTCTTTGAAAATTCTAGGTTTTGTCTGAAAAAAAAAATATGATTTCCAATACTTTTCAAATAGATATACTTAACATATATAAGTTTTCTTTTAAAAAAATAAAATGATATGTGAAAAAAGCCTATGATTTAAAATATTTTTCATGGTATACATGTATGTCGGAACAATTTTTGAAAAGAAAAAAGAAGCTGGTGTTTGTGAAACAGTGTTCATCCATAGTCCAGAATGCTGTTCACTCTGGGTGTGTGGATGATTTGGGAATACCTGTTTCTGTTCTCTACCAGCCAGTCTTTCAGGCTGAGAAGTTCTCAGGCACTTTTGAAGAGATTCAGGGTGGATATACGTGGAAGTGTATTTAGAGTACCTGAGGAACTGATGTCTTGGCGCAACACCAAAATGGAGCAGCAGTATAGCACAGTTTGTGGAGCAGGCTCAAAAATGTTAGCATTTTCTTACTGCAATTGTTTCATTCTCTTTTGCTCTAGGCACCTTCCTTTACAGTCTAAACAAAACTGCCAGGGATTAGGTTGAATCAACTAGCTGCTAATATTTTAATCCTTTTGCAGCTCATTGACCATAGCTGAACTAAGCGCTGGTCAAGTGCCATGTCACTAGTTCAATGGAATTCAGACTTTGGCACTCTGAAAAAAAGCAACAGATGTGCTTTAATGATTATCAAATAACTTGTATTTTCTTTTAGTTTGCTGTGCTGATGAAATCTAATCTCATTGACCCAACAGACAAAACCGTAACAATAAGAACTTTAATGGCAAGACAAAGGACCTGAACAATACCACACTTTGGCTAGAGTCCAGAAATGAAAACCCTACAAAATATACTGGGAGCAACGAGCAGGTTGATTTCCATTCCATGAGCAGCTATAAAAATTAGCAATACATTATGGGAGTTAGCTGCAGGACTATGACTTCAACTTACCTTCAAATGAGCATCCAAAAAAATAGTAATAAACTACTTCTCAGATTCATGGATTGGGAACAAGGGCTGAACTTGTCGATTTCCACCAGGGTTTTAATGAGACTAAAATATCTACATGCTTTAGTCAACCTGGTACAAACTTTTTAAACACCAGAACTCGTCTGGCAGTCTTTGCAGCAGCATACACAGCTGTAAACAGATAATGTTTCAGAATTGTCTGTTAGCTTGTGCTGTCACTGCTATACAGCAAAACTCCTTTTGCTATACAGTGAAATTCCTGCTTATGAGAATCTTCAAGAGACCTTTAAAAGAGAGAATAGAAGCTACTCTCTGTAAGATAACTTTCACTCATTTGCCATATGGCAGGATATTTGTAATATATTCTTTTCTGTCTGAAAATGTTGTCCTTAACTGTTGTAGAGCTGATCTCTTCCCTCAGGAATGCCTGGCTTAGTTCATCAATGATACTGCAGTTATACAATTATATTGCTAAATAAGATGATGAAATATTTTCTTCAGCCTCACATGGCTGAAGTGACTTAATAATTTTGTACTATATGGTGTTAAGCAATAACAACAACCTAAGAATCAAATCTAAGCAGGTATATCTGGGCTTAAAGATTGGAGTCCCTACTTGAATCAAAAAAGTCTTTGAGTCTATTTATCTTCAGGGCTTGTGTTCTGTATCTATACTTGTGTGGAAAGCCATTTTCCTAGTGATTCCTCTTTCCTAGCTGTATTTCCTCTGCTTTATCCAGGCTGAATTTGATCTAGATACCTCTGTCTGGAAACTACTCTAATGTAGGCTTTGTGATATCCTATTTATATTACTGGGGACATTGATGGCAAATGGGACACATTAGGAAGTGTCACAAGTGAGTTGTCAGATGTTGAGGCCATGACTTCCCTATCTTTCCAAATGACAGCAAGTAAATATTTTGAGGTAGGGGACCTAGATAGAAGTCTTTGATCTCTATGTGTGCCCTGCAGAAGCTTCTGGAGCAGACATCAGTCATGCTAATAGACAGCTGTCAGAGGAAACAATGTCACCCATAACTGGCAGTACCCTTCTCTGAGTGCTGAAATCTGGCTAAGAAGGTGAAAATGATCATTCTATCTTCTGCAGGCTTCAAGGGAAAGGGAAAGGGAAAGGGGAATTAAAATTACTGGCATCTCTGAGCATTTTTATTGACAGTGTGGCTGTCAGAGGGGACTGACCGAAAGATCAGAGATGACCTGATTGACCGGATGTAGGTTGTTGTTTTAGTTTTAGCTTCTGTGAATCCTATGTGCTTTTGGAGTCACCAGAGATAAGAGGAGCAAAATGCACAGGAGGGAAATGACCTACCTTGTTGGACCTAACAAGCATTCCAGCAGGAAATTTTGTTGATGTGAAGTTAGAAACCTTTAACCCCATTCAGCAAAGCTTTGGCCCATGGAATTTAATGGACATTCTGTGTTGCTAAGCAAAGAGCTATGAAACGTCAGTGATGACTACTACAAATGATGGTATTAGTTCCTGTTTCCATATTTCCAAGAAACTAATCCAGCTTCCCATGTACTCTGTAATCAATCAGTGAGATTCAGTGATCAACCAGTGAGTTCAGGGAAAGTCTGTGACCCAAAGGCTTGTGGCCACAGCCACAATATTAGAAATCCTCAACAGTTTTGCTGGCCCAAAATGAATTGGGCTATGGGGTTCAGCTCCAGGTTAGGATCAGGGTTACCTCATTCAGGTCTTGGTGTTATTAGTGGTCTGCAGTGGGTGCAAACTTTGCAAATACTTTCACCTCTGAATGTATCCATTCCTCTAGCTGTGAATCTGAAGAGCTCCCCTAATTTGTAAAGTTCCTTGCTGAACTTCATTTAGGCATCTCAGTTGTCCAGAATGTATGTCAAAATCAATACGAGTGGGCATATCTGTCTTTTTTAACTAGTTCCATACTCTCCATTTGAACAGAGCACCCTGGTTTAAGCTTCTTTAATCAGCAGGGCAGGGAGCATTAGAGCTCCAGTCATTAGAGAAGGCACAAGACTTTTAAAATTCCTCTTCATTCTCCAGAGAAAATTTATCTATTATGCCAAAACTATGGTCACACAGCAATAAAACATCCCTTGCTCTAAATTTGATCCTTGAAGGTATCACTGGTTCTTGGAGCATTGGGTTTGTTTTAACAAATTATCTTCATGTTTTTCTGTCAACTTCTATTTTTTCTGTCAAACTCTAGTTTCCCATCTCTCCATCTCTGTGGCTTTGAAGCTTATCCCTGATAAAAGACAGCACTTATGTCAAAATACACTAATGTCATTTTGACACAGAAGTGCACAGCCTGGAAGCCATTTCGCTTGGCAGAATTATCTCCTTTGGCAGACTGACCACAGCTGAGCTGAGCTGCTGGGCACTCATGTGTGTTTGTCCCACTCTTTTTGTCAGAGGTAAACCCTTGGGACTTTCATCAGCTCACACGAAATAAACAGCAGTGCAAATAATGCTGAAAAAACTTGCTAGTCTGAGACTGTTTTCTGGGAAACAGTTTCTTGTTAGTTTTGGGGGGTTAATTCGGCGCACCAGAATAATCCATGGAAGTGAGTTACAATGCTAGACACAGTGCTTGCTCCTTTCTCCCCTTTTCTTCTGCTAAAGCATGTTTTTAGTGAATGAAGGTGATAAACAGTTTGAAATTACTACCAATCATCTCCTTGGAGTTTCTGAGAAACTGTTGTGCTCCCGAGTGCAGCTCATCACTTTACTAATTACTCTAGATTATAGTCTTAAACTAATACAAACATTTTGTCTTGAAGAGGATGATCTTGTGACTTAGGTACTGGACTTTGGGTCTAGATTCTCTCTTTCACATCTGACTGGAGAAGCCAAAAATCTTCCTTTTGCTACTTATATCAACTGTAAATCATAAGCACTGTAATTCAACATAAGCATAAATCAAACAGTGTTTTTGCTAAGAGGCCTTGCCTGTCTCTTCTTACACAATTTTTAGGAAAAATAACAGTCAAGGAGGAGCTCAGCATTTGTATGCACCTACAAAGTGGTAGCATCTCCACTTCAGCTGTTTTTCAAAGCAAGTTTGTCCTTTACCCCCATATCCAGGTCATTTTGATCTTTGTCTGCCATACCTATGTTTCACATAAATTTCCTGAGTGCCCATAGCTAAGTTATGCACAACATGTGCTTTTGAAAAATTACCCATATTTCCCTATGATTTGCTTTAATTCCTGCAAAAATTGAAATAATGCTTTCTTTCTTTTGCCACTGTCTATTTAAACAGTAGCTTTTTGGGCATGATGCCCTTCAGTGAAACAGGATGTTCCCTAACTGGCACTGCCCCAATCTCCGTAGGAAAGAATGGCTAGTTATTTTGATCTGATTTTTGTCATACAGTGATAAAACTTGAATTTCTCATTATTTGGTGCCAGACTTCTGTTACTGAATTCCATGGAAAAACAAAGCACTCACGGAAGTAACTAAAGATAACTGGCATTTCACTTTAAAATGTATGAGCTGCCTGGTACTTATTCTCCAAAAAATCGCATCGTAAAGGTCTCAAGCTGAGTACATAGTCAGTGAATATTATTTGTATTGATCTCTCTGTCTTAGTTATAAGCTATAAAATGATAATACTCCACCTCATTAATTCACAAAGATGTTGCAAATATATGTATATTCATATTTGTGTTGCACATAGCTATCGTCGTGATAAGCACCATAAAAATGCATAGGAGTGTGCATCAGACTTTTAATAATGATGCAGTTAAGTAAAGCCTCAGTGAATACTGCTGGGAAAACACTATACTACTGAGTTCATTTTAAAGTGTACAATATTTTTGCATATCGCATGAACTAAACGTAGGGGAATTTTTTTAAAAGGGATGAAAAATGCTTTTAAATCTTTCAGATCTCAAATGAAAGTCAGAACCATGCAAAGTTCCCAGATACTCCAAATGCAAATATCAATGGCCAATGCTAGAGGTTGTGTGTTTTAGCCTGCTTAATGTCATAGTGACGAATCTCTTATAAAAAATACTGCTTTCTGTTAGGTTTAGACCTAGGATTATATCTGATTTTGGTTTTTGGGCTCAATATGAGTTACAGACTCAGGATGAAGCACGTTGTTGAGTCTGCATCAAGACATGAGAAATACGCAAAAGGGCAAAGCAAATGGAAGTAAGTCCTGGTTGTTAAAGTTAACAGAAAAGCTGCCGTTGGCTCTCCTAGGTTCAGAATTCCCTAGCATGTATTACAAACACAGATTATGTGCCAAGCATGTGCCAAGGTAGCACGTTTTAATATTTGTGCTAAACAATGACAACCAGCACATCAGGTCTTCTTTATGAGAAGGCAGCATGGCTGAGAAAGCCATTAAAATGAAGTCAAGGCTTAAAATTATAACTGAATAGTTTTCCATTGAAAGATAAAAGTACTTTCAGAATCAAGACAAAATTAGTAATAATCAGTAACGTGACAAAGTATCACAGTACTCGGAATGTATTAACCCAGAGCAATTAAGAGAATGAAAATCTCACTGCATCCCACATTTGTGGTGGAGTTGATCATAAAAAGTCTCTTTTCTGTTTGGATTTAAATTAATAGCTTATTTTGTGATTCCTGACATTTCATGCATCATTACAAATATCTCTAGAGGGAAGAAGAAAGATCATTGTCTCAATGAGAGTTGAAAACAAGTGACTGAAATAAGAAAACAGTTGCAATATCTCAATACAGCATTGTTATTACTGCAATTTATTTTAAAACATGACTTAGAGAACCACAAAGGCCTCATCATGTTCTCAAACTGTGCCCTGTGCCTGGCTGTCTGCCTTGCCTTCATCTGCATCAAATAATGTTTGATGTTTTACTAGAAAATCTTTACAGCAATGAATCAACACATCTGTAATACAGAACAGAAACAGAAACTTTCCCACATCTCATGTGAAGTTTTTGCACACTAGAAATCAGTGAAGAAGTATTTTTCTAGCTTTAACTGCTAACACAATTTTGGAAAACAGGACCGTGTGCTGGGTGGTAGATACATATTTATACTTACCATGAACAAATTAAACAGAAACAGGGGATTTAATTTTATTTACACATTGGCAAATAGTAAAGTCTACAAGGTTTTACTCCTCTTTAATGATTTATACTGCAACCCAATCAATGACATGTGCTGATATCCTTCAGAACTCTACTGCCAAGATGACTGTCAAGCATATCAAAGTATTGGAGCTCCTGCAATATCGCTGGAATGTTTTAAAAGAAAGGAGAGAGAAAGAGAGCTTTTACATCTTCCTCAGGTTATCTCTAGTAAATCTGATTGCAAAAAAAAAGAACAGGGAAAAGAGTTTTATCCAGAATTCTGGGGCTGGGCGCACATTTCTTAAACAAACAAACAACAGTGCATACAGACTCCGTCTTTTATTTTCTCCAAAGCATCAAAGGGAAGAAATATTTGCAACTCTTAAAGAAGAGCATAAACTTAGGCAGTCAGTCCAGAGAGGAACAGCAGGCCAAGGAGGGTTACCTTCTTTCTCTTTTGTTGTGAATGTTTTTAGTTCAAACTCAGCAGACCAAAAGACAAGAAAGGTATTTCTGCCTACGGGGAGGCCACCATAAGAAGTGAGATGATATAGCCATGTGCTTCAGGAGTAGCACAAAACTGAGCAGGATCTTGCAGTGGAACTCACATTAAATGCGCCCAGCTCATTAAAACAGAGTGCAGGGAGGTCTGCTTCTTACGCTGCACTGGTTGTTACAACAGCTGGCTAAATTCAGCTGCAATTGTAGTGGACAGCAGCAGTTGGGGGCCTTGCTTCTTGTCTGGCCATGAGGGACCCCTACTATAACCTGTCATCACTCATCTAATGAGCTTGAAACAAGAGCAAAGACTCTTTGGCCGTACTTGGCTATCTTTAGAAGAGGTGGCATGAACCCACAACTGCTGTGTGTGGCAGGCTCCACTGGAGCTGAGCTCTGGGTACCGATGACAGAGCGTTGGGATCAATTCACACGCTTAATCCCAGGCTCAAGGGGAGCGGCAGTGTGGATTCCCAGCATACAGGCACACGTGCACTTCTTCTGGTTTAAGCTTTAAAGTACATGTAACTCTCTGAAGCCCTGATATTCAAACCAGGTTAAAGTATCCAGCATCTTGATTTTTAGGAGCCTGTCCTCTGTGTGGCCATTTTTCTCATTTTATTTATTAATTGCTCGCTTTTATGGTGAGATAAAACCCAAGACTAAACAAAGAATGCTTATAAATACCATTTGTTGACCTCAGTTATGCATGTGATCAGCTGAGAATAAACATGCTGCAGTATCAACAACTGCACACTGATTTAAGAATATCAAGTCCTGGGCAATAAAAAACACTGTACAACACACATATCTGTATCTGTATCAGCTAAATTTTTGTAGCAAGATTTTTTCATCACACAGTAATTGCAGTTTGGTAGTTTTGATCAATGTCTGGCTTGCTGTTTGTCTGTGTGCCATTGTGCCTGGATGATAAGCCAGATTTCAGGGTTACCTGAGGATTTTATAAACAGTCTCCAGAGATTAACAGCTAGCTTGCCAGAGAAATAGCAAACCAAGGGATTTTAAGGAATATTTTGGGAAAGAAAGAGACAACAACTTTATTAAGGAATTATGACATCCTTAAAGCTTCTCTGTTCAGAGGTATTCCCACATGACAAGCAATTAATGTGGCAAGAAATCCAAGCTCTGTATATCCCTGGTTGTTGGAGGATGACAAAAAGCAGAAAAAAATCATTGGAAACCTTTTTACCTCCCTAAGATTTCAGCAGCAAGAGTTCTGCCTGCTCTTTAGGTGGCTTTTGTGCAGAGCCGGTTTCCATGCCAACTAATGAGCCCTCCTCATTAATTGTGGACAGCTGGCTGCAAACTCCAATTAGAACCCCATCCTTGCAACTGTGTGTGTGTGTGACTTTAAACACGTGGATGTCCTTTTCCCATGCTTAGAGGATTAGTTTCCCTTCTGGATGTTACAACACCTTCAGGTGCTGTGCAGGCTCTGATGAGGACCGTCTCTGCTGTGAAGCCCATCCTGGCTGGGAAACAATGAGGTCTGACCTCAGGCATACAGAGATGGGCACAGCAGAGGAAAGAAAAGCACTTTTCTTGCCAGAAGACAATGTTGTGGGCTTCACAAGTGCTATGTTCACTTATGCATTTCAAACAAGCCAAGGGATGTGACAGTAAAAACATCAGGGGGAAAATAACTGTGTATTATTCATATCTAAGTATATTTAGCTTTAGGCTCTCAATGAACCTCAGCATGAGTTATTACCCGCTGAATCAAGCCTTAGGCTAGTTTAATTATAGGAACATCTTATTAAAAGGGAAGGAAATGAGAAAGAAAATTGAGACAATATTTGTGAAGTACCATCTGTGTGAGTATCTGGAGCTCATTACAGGTTTCAGATCTTACAATTAGCTATCCCAAATACATCACCCCTAAGTATCTAAGAATACTCAGAAGATGTTACTTTGGATTTAGTCTCCAGAACCAAGGTCCAAAATCTGTGAGGGCTGGTTTGGTATCTTTAAAGCAAAACTGACTAGCATTTGGGGTTGATTTGTGCATATATTTCTGGACTAGAAATATATGTGCCTGGCTACATAGATTTTTTCAGGATGCAAAGTTTTAAAACAAAGATCCTGCAGATACATCCTGATTCTCTGTGAGCTGAAGCTATTTTAACAAAGGTGCCTGCTCAGGTAGGTCTTCACTTATATTTCTCGCCTCACACTCCTGTGCAAAGTGTCATGCCCTATGTTGTTCTTTCTTCTAATCCAAAGGGTTAGGGGGATTGAGGTGGGGGAAATCTCCTCCCTAAGATACTTCATAACAGTGAATGAAAGATGGCTCAAGTAACAAACACAGACCATGGTTTGTGGTGCCAGAAAACCCCAAAGTTTAGATATGTTCCTGACAAGGGAATAGATTTGTCCCAGTGTTATGCAACTGGCTCAAAAATTTGGATTTAGATTCCTACTTCTTATAGAAAGTTCATCAGTGCTTAAGTCCATAATTTCATTTCAGACCTATCTCATTCTCTCTTGGGAAGCAACATGACTGTGGTGGTATGGTAGCAGAGCATGGGAACACTGCTATATCTAATGTTTCTTTTGCTTTGGTTAAATAGTAGGGATAAGATTTCTAAAAGTTTAACCCATGAATTAAACTACTGAATTTTTAAGCACATAAAATTTTTAAATTCTTCACTGATTACAGGAAAGCTACTGGATATCCATCTCTTTTGAAAAATAAGCCATTAAGTAAATGTGTAACATTATATTGTTCTGAATATATTGGCAGGTTCATTTAAAACTGGGGAAAACTTACACAGAAGAAGACAGCTAAGAATTCAGTCTCGCAGTCCTTGCATATCTGACTATTATTTATGAATGATGCTGTAGTCAGCCTGTGGTGTAGGTATATTAACATGGTCCAGAGTGGCTGGCTTCACCATGACTGTCAGCCCCTGGCCCCAGTTTCCCTGCACAGACCCCACAAGCGGCTGCAGGAGGGCTCTTCCCCCCTGCTATGCTTCCTCTACCCCTGGGCCAGCTGCTCCTGTTCCCAAAATGAGAAGTAGGCCTGTTCCAGCCCCAGGGCGATGACCTCAGCTCTGCCCACTGTGCTCAGTAATCATCCTTGTATGTGCTGTTTAGAGGACAATCTGACCCTTGCATAGTTTTTCCCTGAAACTTTACCTTTTCTCCACAGCAGCATTTTTTTTAATTCATTTCATTCACTAGATGGGATATAACAACACCACAAGAGAGAAATCCTGCTTTTTCTGAATGCATCAGGCCTATCCTTTCACTGTGCTGTCACTGCTTAGCTCTGAGTCACCAACAAGCTCTCTGATTTCCCAGTGCCATTTTGTAGCTTATGTACATAGTAATGGAGAGCCCAATGCCCTATGGCTTGCTTCTCCTCATCATGTACCAGGCAGCAGAGGACAACACAATCCAATAAAGGGAATTTGGGTACTGCTGCTGGGCTTAAGGTCTATATGCCAAGCCTCTGTATATATGTTTACTCAATCTTTTTGTAGCTTGAAGTCCTGTTGCCTTGGGAAGCTGCAGTTTCCTATAGGGTTGAGGTAGAGGCAGCTTCAGCTGACTGGCATCCAAAAACAAGGGCTGAGGCATCCTGCTGACCCTCTAGGTACCCTGTGCCTAATCTCCCATGGATGCCGGAGGGCTCCTGTCAGCCTCCTCTGCTGAACCAAACAGAAGAAACCATGCAGAAGACAACAGAGAGTGGGATGGGTAACTCAAGCATGTGTCCACATGTGTAGGTGAAGGAGGAGATTCAGAAGCCTTTTTTGCCTCACCAAAGGTATCCTTATGGGTGAGGCATAGGGAAGGGGAGTAAGGATCTGCTCAGTGTGCAGTGCAGTAGTGCTCCTGAAACACACCTCCTTTGAACACAGTTACATATGCACAGTAGTAGATGTCAGTAGATGTCAATTTAAAGCATTGCAGACAGCAGAAATTGATCTGAGGCTGGCCATCTGCATACTGGTTTCAGCTACAAATGACTGCAGAGCTCTGAGATGAAGAAATTCTTAGGAGTGTGTATAGGAAATAAATCACCCTGAAAGGCAAATGTTCATGAAGGCCAACCTTAAATTACATCAGAAAGCTACATTTCACTGAAATATGTCGAGGCTGCCATCTGGCGACAGCAGGAAGAATCTGGGTACCAAGAATATTGCTGATAGAGTTCATAGCGACAAGGTTTTCCACAGACAGTAATTTTTGTGCAGGCAATAATGTTTGTACTATATCCATCCTCTGTGACAGAAAACAAGGAAAGTTATGGAAAAGGATTTTAAGAGACACTTACTCAAGATTAAGCAGAAACAGTATTGCAGTCGTTGGAAAGACTGTCACCACAATAACTAATTTTTTAACAAGTTTTCAAAACATTAAAAATTAGACTATTCTTCTAACATATCTTTTCCTATGCTTTTATGAATAGCTTTTAGAGAAAGATATTTTTTGTCTCATTAAAAATGCCTTTATTTCAATACTGGCTACATTTTTACCTTGAACCAGAAAATTTTCTTGTCAGAATTGTCAAAACAATTTCTCCATTTTTCATCTGTTGTTTTGAACAAAGACTTCAAAATAAATTTTAATTTCCTAAGCTGAAAAAACCCACACAAACCAAGCCATGTAAAAAGGACACAGGAATGATCTCTCACTTCAAAATATTTATTAATTTGGAATGAAAATATGTTTCTTGTTAGAAATTAACATTTGGCAATTTTTCATGCTTTGTTTTGAAAAAAAAAAAAAAGTAGGTAATGCTTTTTTGACAAAAATTCTTCTGAACAAGAAACTTATATTTATTAAAAGTAGAGGAGCTTGTTACAGTTAGAGGAAGCTAAGTTCCCTGTTGGATGTTTATATCTTCCAAATTCTCCTTGGTGTTTTTTTTTTTTGTTGTTGTTGTTTTGTTTTGTTTTTTCCTTCAAATTCAGGTGCATCTCAGGACTTTACTTCATCCACCAATGACTAGTAAGCATCTGGGGATGGACATGATGGACATGTGCAAAAATACACTGGATTTTCAGGGTACTATAGCAGGAAGGAATGAGAAAACTTAAACATGAACATATCAATGATTTTCTATTTGTGTTGCCATTGGCCTAGATTTTAAATCTTGCATACATTTGTGTATAAACACATTAATATATGTACCCAATTACCGTTATAGGTTAGCAAGCTTGTTTTGAGAACACAAAGGATGTTTTGGAGGTACACCACACAATTTTGCATCCATATTAGAAATAATGAAATACGCATTTGCAGTTCATTGTATCATCTACTATAACACAGTTTCACATTCTAAGTCTAGGGAGGTGTACAATGGCACTTCTGCACAGAGAACAGAAAATCAATGGGATACTGTCATGGTGTGCCAATATGTGCCTTACTAGTAATTACGATCATTACAGTCAGCTACTCTCCAGGCAACAGCTGGTCATGGTTTGACCAACTACAAAATATTTGTGTTTGGGGTTTAGAATATTCTCAGAATACTGTGCCCTACAAAACCATGTTCTGATTCTTGCAATTGAATGTGCAGGAAAACAATCACGTTTCTCATTGTCTGAAACATTTTACAGTTTCATGGTTAGGTTTAGACTTGGCCTAGAATGAGTAAGAATTGAAAATGTATGAAGTTTTCAGTGGGAATCTGGTATCATGGGTTGATTAAAAGTCAGCAATGATTAGAGTTGATGCTTTGGAACAGTTTCAGCCAAATGCATTTCCATCAAAGTATGTTTTCTTAACTTGAGTCAAATATTTCATATCAGAATAAAAGAATTCTAATGAGATTTCCCAGGGAAAGTTTGGTCAGAAAGTGAGAAAAAGATAGAGAGCATGCGTAGACATATTCTACTTCCCTCCAGTACAGAAGAAAAGGAGGTTTTAAGTCACAAAACGTCCATGAGGTTGCCTTTGTCTACTTGTACTACAAAAGTGAGAAGGGATCAGCAGAGTGGTGTTCTGACAGGGTTTGACAGTGAGGACAAAGAGCATTTTTTGTTTGATACAGCAGACAGATAGAAGTGTTCAAAGAGAGGAGGACCATGGTCAAACTATAAATCTCGAGAGAACTTTTTAGCAATATTCTAGATGGCATGAGAAGGGAAGGATGTCAGAGTAAAAGTGAAAACCATTGAGGCAACTACAGAGTAAAAGTTATCCACACTAAAATATACCCAACAGAACACTCTGTGGTTTTAAAATAAACATCATCAACTAGTACAGCAAAATGTGTGGCAAAATACACATAAAACATTCTCTGTATTCAAACCTGTTACATATGACTGTATTAAGTACAGATATAAAAATCCTTGTTTTTTAATGGAAAGACTTACAACAGTGTAAACAGATAATAGAATATGAAAAACAAAGTATTTTAAGTATTCTTGCATTTTTCTCTCATCACTTTGTATTTACTTTCATGAGCTGTCAAGTCTCATCAAAATATTGTTGAGGCATATATACAAGCTAGATGTCCATTTGTGCAGATGGGAGTAGTGAAGACAAAGATTCTGTACTATTTTGGCTGTGCCTTGAGTGGCATGAGAGTAGTGAGTTTTCCCCAGCCATGTGTCATCTTCTAGTCCATAAGTAATGAGAAGTGGCCCCTGGTCTTGTGGAGGCAGAAGGTCTGCTTCCTTATCAGATGACTTTAGGCCCAGATTCTCCAAATATTTCTGCCTCTATCTCATCCAGATTGTTCTGAGGAAAAATATCTGCTCATGACAAGTTGACAAGACAAAATAAAGCTTAAAATTGTTTGGGTACTAAAGCACTGTTGCTCCCCATTTTTGACTTACAAGGTCTCTTCTGAAATGATCGGTGCCTTAGACTTCTCCAGAAAATAATAAAGGAGAATTTTGCTCTTAGCAAAGACCAATTATGTGATTGGGAATACCAGCATTTCTCAGTGCTCACTCTGAGAAAAAATGACTGGAATACTGTTTCAATGTTATGAAACTGCCAAAATATGCTATGAAAATTTTATTTAATTCATTTCACATTCTGACTATTTAAGGATCTCAGTATTAAGATGAAGAGTTTCAGTTGGCTATTCCCATTTTCCTGATTGAGATTACCTTCATATCTACAGTTGAATAAATGTTTACATATTTCCCAGAATCCTTAAGGCAGTCAGCAGCTGCAATAGCTAAATTCTTTATACATCAGATATTTCCATGACATTAATGAAGGTGGATGAGGTTATACTCAGTAGTGGAAGAAGAAAAGTAAAGGACTGAAGTGTAAAATTGATATATAAAGATATACCATACTGAGTCTTTTTTTTTCTTTTTTTTTTTTTTTTTTACATCAAGTGTTAGCAGCTTTATAAGACCTCAAGCTAAAATACAATGAATTGTTCTTCTATATTTGCATCTAACACCAACTTTTTCAAGTGCTTTTACCTGAAGTCTATTTTCAAGATATCATCTGAATGTTTCCAATTTCTGTTTGTTTAGCTGTTCAGCGCCATTTTTTCTTCAAAAGAGGTTTTAACCTTATATGTGTAAAATATAAACCTGGTGTGAATCAGAGATCTGGGGCAGGAAAAAATGCTTGAAACAGACATTTTATTTTAAGTATTTGTGTTTGCTGTGTGACATGCTGGAAAAAGTTTCCCTATCCCGTGGTCTTTAATAACAAGTCTTACTCCATTAGTTAAATGTAGTGATGTCCAGAATTTGATTCCTGTAGAATAAAATTTTCACTTATTTACTTCATTCCTTCATTGTTTCAAATGTGCTTTCCATAGGTATTTATCGTTTAGTCTGGAGATAAATAAGACTACCAATATTTCATTTCAGTGAATTTTTGTTTTCATCAAATTATTTTAATCTCGTCTGAAACCCCATTAGGGTAGAGATAGTAGTATTCTGCTATGTGTGGTACCTGAATGAGAAAAAGATTCTTTTTCCCCAACAGCTTTCTGTTGTAAAAAATTAAACAAAAGAGGTAATGACAATGACTACACCGTGTAATGTATTTGTCAAAAAACGATGGCAGTGCCATGGAAAGCCTAATCATAGTACAAGTTCCTTTTAAACTGTTTTATGGCCTAGGATGTTACTAGAGGAGAGGATATCTGTGGAAATCTCCACCCAAGAGTAAGGAACAACTGTGTATAAAAGGAAAAAGAAGAAAAAAAGAATGGGACAGCGCTATTCATGACATTAAAGAACATCTTTAAAACCCAGATGTCAGCTAGTCTGAGAAAAGTTGATATGCTCAGTAAGAAGCTCTGATGTCACTTCAAAGATGGAGGTTTTGAGCTAGATTGAATGAGGAGGAAGAGTAAGGGCATTAAAGGAGTCACACGAGCAAGTCTGTATCCAGGCATATATGACTTTGCCAATAGATAAAGGGTGACAGAATAGTATCTGCCAAGAGCAGAGCTTGCAAAAATATATTTAATCGTTACTGAGCTTTTGCTAAAATAAGTGTCTAAAACTAAGGGAAATAGAAAAAAATATATATATATATTTCTTATTATGTTTTCACAGTATTTTCAATTGGTACTTTTACTAGTCTTCCCACTAAGAATGTTATAAAACTAATAAAGTTTGCTTTTTGGGTAACCTTTTTTTACAGTGCTGAAACAGTTTGACAGTTATTTTTACCTTCATTTTGACTATTAACATTTTATTACTAAAAACAAACAAACAAAAAGGTGAGGTCCACTTCAAATCTGAAAATTACAGAAAAATATCAACTTTTCAAATGACTGAATTTCAAAATACACTTGCATGATTCATCTCAGTTCAGGCAGGCGGCTGAATTAGGAACCTGCCCTGGGAAGTTCAGCTACCAAGGACCTGGCTTGCCCCTTGGAAGTAACTTTTTGGCTGGTTAGACTGGGAACTTAAGGTGAACTGTAACTCTCTCCATTAAAGGCTTCTAGTTTCTGAGCTGCATCCAAGCCATCAGTATGGGGCTTTTAGATTCAATGAAAATGTCTAAATCAAAAATGATACTGAGACAGTTGTCCTCAGTGTCAAAAAAGACATTGCTATTATTCGTGTGAAAAAAAATAATAAATAGAGAAGATATTGTGGATGCTTTGGAATGGGATTCCCAAAGTGATCTTGAAAAAAGGGGATACAGCATTTTCACACAAATGTGATAACTTGGAAGTATTTCTACTAACTACACATATATAGATACGTGACTATAGAGCAGGAAAAAATGGTTCAAAAGCTGATTTTTGTTAGATTTACTTTGACACTTGCATCAGGAAGGAGAGCACATTTAACGAGGAAGGAGACTAGCCAGGAGAGGGCAGAATCATAAAAGCTAAGGGAGAAGAAAATTGGAGGGTGAAGAGGATGGTCAGTAGTGTAAACCATAGAGAAATAGGGAAGGGATTTAGACGTCCAGCTTTGTGCAGGATGAGATTTGCAAAGTACAGGAACAGAAAGTGACCAAGGCATCACTTAGGAGAGGAGCAGGGAGGAAGTCACAGTTCTCACTGGAGCTTGCATACTCACTCAGCTGACACATGATGCAGATTAATTGGACTCTGACGACCTACTTTCTTAATCTTTGTGAATGTAAGACTTCATCATTGCAGCTTTTTTTTTCTTTTTTTTGAAACAGGATGCAATTTAAGGAAGAATGTTCCGTCGAAAGTAAATAAACACAAAGCGGATGGGATGTTATGTTCTATTAACACTAATCACTGCCTTTTCTGATTGTTGAATTTTGTAACACCAGAGTCCTGGCAGGGCTGTTCCTGCTCTCTCCCTCCATTTTTTTATTTTATTTATTTTATTTTTTTTTTGGCTGAATGAGATTGAAAATCTATGGTATTTACTGTGCATTATTTGGGAGAAATACACTTTTTCAGACCTTGCATATCTTTAGTATTTTGAAGGTCATTTGAAATACACATGACACGCAAACTTTGCTGTTGTTCTCTTTTATTCAGTTGAATTATTTTATTTTACCATAATACATACAACTTAAGTGGTGTCTATTTTATTGTTACAACTTTAGACTAATGTACTACTAGTTTTATTTATTTTATGTCTTACCTGACACAAAAACTGAAAACTAAAATTAGCCCTTACACTTAAAAATGACTATTGAACTTATTTCCAATCCCTAAATGAGATTTTATGTTTGAGAACAGGAAGAGTGCACATGAAAAGACATACAGAATTTGTGGCTTTAAGACAACAAATGCTGATGGAAAACATATTCCCTTTGCCTGCTTGGTCAAAGGATGAGACCGTGTCTATTTATGCAGGCAACATTTCCTCAGCTGCTACTGTCATGCCCTCCTCCCTCACATTATGGCTGTTGAAGGGATATGTTCTCTCCATATTTAATAGCTTAGGTAAGTATTTGCGGGTATAAGTACTTTTTTGTCCTCCTTTCATAGGACAGAAGAGTGTATTGAATGACTGAATTAAGTACAAACTAGGCAAGTCAAAGCCTTCTGGAAAGTCTAACCTTGTGATGTGAGTACAATAAGAAACAGAGCAGGAGAATCTTTGCTTAGTTTTAGCTGCATGGAAAATGTTATTTATGCATAAATGGAACATCTCATACAGTAAGTGTAAAAGTCTTTTTTTCCTGTGCTCACATATCTCAGCAAAGGACAGCACAAATCAATATAATAGTTTGAAAATACAGCAAATATTTAAATTAGATTAAAATAACTGATTTTTTACAAAGAGAATTAATTTACTTGTTTGTTTTATATTGATGGACCCAAACCTCAGCATACTGAGTTACAAGTTCATTTTAATTGCCAGTAGATGGGGCTTGGCACCTCTTGGCAAGGCACGCACACTTTACTACAGCATGTGAATTCGTACCTGAATCAGAAAAGTAATGGTTTCTTCTCTTCTCTTCTCTTCTCTTCCTTTTGGCTTATTTTGTTGCTGTTAATAAGTTTTGCAATATCTTGCACTCTGCTACCACCTTCCCATCCAGGTGGCTTTCCCTCCAAGGAGTTTACAAACAGCCTTGAGGGGAGCATCAGCTCTGTGGCTAACTAACTTCTAAGTTCTTTGATATGAAGATAAGCAGCTTGTACCCAACAAATCTCTAGCAAATGGGTCTGTAAACTGTGCTACAGGACAAAATGTGGCTAGTAAAAATAATCAAACACTAGAGAAAAACTCACAATAGTGAACACTTAGAAACTGAAAATGATTGTGAAATTGGTCTCTCTGTAGGACCTGATTTTGAATGTTTTCAGATGAAACCAACATATTAATCTTCAGTAACATGGGGAGGGGACTAATGCCAGATCAAAAATCCTCAGTAAAACATGCATAAGAAATTATGAGAACTAAAGGATATTGTGGGAAGCTGAGAGCTAGAATGGAAGCTGTATTTCATCTTTAACTAGAGAAAATGCCATTGCAATTACAGTAATAGCAACAGAAACAGAGCTGAACTAGGAAGATGACAGATGATCGGCGGTAGGAGGGGGTGTCCACATTCAGCATGAGTCACAGTGAGTTTGCAGATAAAATGCAGTAAAATAGTTTGGCCAGGACAGTGTGAACAGACACTAAGAGAGATAAAGTCAAGTGATTCTTTGAAGGTGGTCTGATCTTTAAATATGCTGCAGATTAGAGAGGTTGTGAGAGGACTGAGGCCTTGCTGAGTAGGGGCTGGATAGTTATTCCCAACCTTTTCTCAGCATGAGGAAATAGAGAAGTCATGTTCCTACAGATAATGCAGCAGTGCTGCCCTTGCCCTTCTGCCAAGGCTATGCAGTCTTGCCTGGTGTCAGTCATCTACAGAGATAGCGCAGTGTTACATAGGAACAATTCTGACTTCAAACAATCTGACTGCAGGTGGACACAATTTGTCAAAATGGAAAGATTTATACAATTTTCCTTTTTTTTTTTTTTTTTTTTTTCAAGTAGATTTATGTAAATAAGAAGAAAACAATATGAAGAAATCCTACCTGCTATTAAATCTCATTCTAGTGATCTTACATAGGGCACACAGCAAACGACATCAGTATGTGTCCTTGATAATAGTTCTCCTCTGTTTCATTTGAAAGCAACTCTGCTCTTTCTCATGCCTCATCCTTCCCATTTGGAAAATTTATTTTGGACTGAGCTATATCCTTTACCACTTTCAGAACTATTCAAATAGTTATTTTCTGCCTTGGTGAGCATACAAGAAGCAATGTTAGTAGTACAGAAAAATATTCAGAAGTACATCTTTTTTGAATAAACCAATAAGAAATGGAAAGAATAAGAAATAAGAAATGGATGTGATTAATTGCTCATCCAGAGAACTTCAGTGACATTGGATCACAGCCTTGCTCAGAAACTAAATCATTGCACTGTGATCTTTGTCATCCTTCCATGTTTCACCATTCTATTTGCTATGCTCACCTACTCTATGTTGTTATATATCCTTCAACTTGGTGATGGTAGATTGTATGTTCTTTGGTAAGGGGTTATTACTTCTTTTCTAAAGCAGTTAGCACAATTCAGGAGTAATAGTAAATACTGACTACTTTTTTTTTTTTTTTTTTTTTTGTGACACGGAGGAATGTTACAACATAGTCCATTACCAGTTGATTAGAGGAGCAGAAATAAACCTTGAGCATGAAGCTGTAGTTCCCTGCTCAAATGACACTAAACCTATTTATAGATACAGAGTAGGCAGAAAGTAGATGAGGAACCAAAACATTAAGGAAATAATTTTCTCAGTCACTACCAGGCAATGACAGAATTATCTCACTAATATTTAGCTTTTGATATTACAGAGCAGAAAGTGCATGAAGGGCTCTAGGACAGACGCATCAGGCTCCCTGTTCTCTGGGTGAGAGCTCTCAGTGGCAGGGAGAAGCCACTGTGGAAAGGCTGAGTGGTCTGAGGTGGACAAACGTCTGAACAGAATGTGCAGTGTCTGCATTTCCAGGGAAGTGACTGAAATTAATGACATCCTTTGTGATATTTTTAGACATTCTCTAACCCCTTATTCTTGTGGACCAAATGATTAGTATATTAGAAATGATCATGATGGGAGAGCGCCAACAAGGAAAGCTGGCAGATGCTAAAATTGGAAGTATTGAAATGTTGATGAATGGTGGAAGATTTTAAAGGATTTGAAATTTTTGGATGAGTGTATTGGAAGTCTGACACACTGAAGTGATACCAAATGATTTTATTTACTGGCTCCATTCATATGACTCAGCTGCATAAAATATTATCCTTGAAGAAGACAAGAGGCCCACATTTACTGTAGTCACAGACTTGCAGAATAGAAATAATACAAAAAAAAAAAAAAAAAAGATTTGTACCAAAAATGAATTTGGACAAAATGTTTTACACACAAAAAAAAATTACATTTAGGCTTCAGACTGACTGGTATTTGTAGTAAATTGGTTAGAATTAGGTGATCTTTAAAGTCCCTTCCAACCCATATCTTTCTATGTTTCTATGATAAATTGCTATCAAATTTTTTATCAGAAGGAAAAGTCAAGAAGCATATAAAACACTATGGTACTATATCAGTCTTCTGGTAATACTAAAAATGGATTAAAAAGCAGGAAAATATTACGTTTGAATACAGACACATATGAAGTCACATGATGTGAACTTCTATTTTTCATGAAATAAAGCATGTGTGCATTATTACACATTGCTCTAGCCTTGCAGTCAGGCAGGACATCCCAACAGGCTACAAAAGCTGCATATAACTACAAGGTCTTTAATAATAAAGAAAAAACTGGCTTGCTGTGCTCTCGCTCCGCACTTTCCATGCTTTTTCACTCCCCAGCTGTTGACTACTGAAAAGGGGAGGAAGAATTCAACCATTCCCTATTGTCTCCCTGTATGACTAGTGATAAACTGTCCAGCTTAAACAAAGGTTTTTCTTTGGAGACTCTCACTACAGGACTGACTGCAGTCCTGCATTGATTTGGTGAACTCTTCACTTCAGCCAGACTGAGGTCAGTGAAGAAGAGAAAAATGAGGCAACCACCTGCAGCTGAGCAGTCATTTCCAAGGTGGCTGCTGTGGACTGAGACTGCCCTCATCGCTGCTGGTAAACATAACAGCTCCATTCTACAATGCTATTTTTTTTCTGGGCCTCCCATAGAGAGTTTAACAATCTTAATGTTTTTTTTCTAGATGTTTAAAGTGTTGTAAGTGTTGTAATAAGAGCTTCAGCAATACTACTCAATAGGTTGGCTTCTTTTCTTCTGATATTATATAAAACTCAGTGTTTGAAACATATAATGTGAGATAGATCATTTAAAATTTTGTTTTTATTTTGGTAAGATTATTCAGGGTTTATTTAGGCTTAGATTACAACAATATGCAGCCTGGCCATAGCATCTGTTTCACATTGCTAAATAGGAGATAGTCTTCCTCAGAAATCCTTTCTCACTGCAAACCAGTAAACACCTTCTAAAACATTAGCCAGAGTCTGTTGGAGGAAAAGGACAAAAGTGAGGAGAGAAAGGGGAAAAATCAGATTATCTATTTCAAGACGTCAAATGAATCCATTGAAAGATGGAGATTTAGTTATAGAAGTACTGAAAATGTGTAAATGATGGTAATAAAACTGAACAGGACAGGAAACTTAACTGAGAATGACACGAGCAGAACGAAGGTGGGAAATGAAGTCCAGGGTAGGAATTCACATGCAGAGATTTCACTGAGGTAGTAAACACAGAAGGTCAGCAAAGAAAAAAAAAAAAAAAAAAGACTTTAATGACTTATGGAGAAGACAAACTTTTTTAAATTGAGAGAAGAGATTTAAGAACTTAGTGGCACAGCAAGAACATTGAAAAGAAATAAATGTAAAAGGCTTGTTGGTCTCAGCATCCTTTCCTGGTCAGCAAAGTGGATGCTTGTTTAACTCCTGTCTCTGACTGCTTGTACTAAACAAAGACATTAAGGGCCAGAGAACGACAGTTGAGTCAGGTAGGAGAAATGCAGCCAAATGAGCTTTCAGTGTAAATGCCCTGAAATTTAGAGAAAAGAACAAGTTACATCAGAGAGGAATTTGAACTGATTTGTCATTTTTCTGAAGTTAGACAGCACTTTCTCCAGAATAAGGAAGAAACATAAAAATGTCAAGAGTCAAAAAAGCATCACAGTCTGGTGAATTGCTTTCAGAGGCCAGGGAAGAGCAAAGGTGGTCAAATGATTCAAATGTCTTATGGATGGAGTGGAGGATATTTGAAAGTTACTGGGCAGTAGAAGGTAGACAGCTGTAATGTCCATGTCTCAGGGGAGAGGAAAAGGTCAGTGAATAGGGAATGGAATTTGCCAGAATAACCCTTGTAAGCCCCTTATACAGGATCACACCAAGAAGCTATTTAGCACCAAGAGCAAGCCATTGAAAAGCATCCCAGCACCTGTCTGCGCCATGAGGGAAGGCAAAGAGTCCAAGAGGTGTAAAGCTGGTGGGGCAGCCAAGAGTGTCATGAAAAGGAGAAAGGGGCTGCTGAACCAGTGAGTCAGGACTAGCTGGGATTTGAAAAGTATCACAAGCGTTGAACTCTGCAGATTCCTAGAGGTGGCAGGCTCAAAAGGGTCATCCAGTGATGGTCACAATAAGTACACACGCATTGTTGAAAAGGAGACTTCAGTAAATGGAAAGAAAAAGATAACTGAGAATCTTTGTTCTGCTTTATTTATTTAATTTTACTTTTTAAGGAAAACACTTGTATGTATGTAGTGGGTCCCCAGGGAAAGGAAAACTTGGAAGGTGTAGAGCTCACCTGCACTACCTGAAAAGACAATAAATATTGTCCCAAAACTACAAGTTCAAGTAACGTTTTCAGTTATTTTCAGTCACTTCACAGGAATATTTTGTGTCTACTGCACTAGACAAAAAGAATCTCTAAGGAAATCACTGCTCAATTGTATTTTTTTTTTTCCTCCACAGTCTTACAACTCTTATCCCTTCTGCATTCTTGCCTGGATCCCCAGGACCAATTTTTCAGTTTCCATTTTTTTATATATTTCATTTTTTAAAGAAGTTGCTACAACTTTCAGTACTGGTCTCCTTGAGCCATGCCTGAATGTGAAGGCTATGCTCATTTCCAGGTATAAGAGGTGGTTTCCCTCTAACCTCTTCTTTCACTTGTGCTGTTATCCCTCCTACAGTCATTTGTTTTGTACAGATGAAGCTGTAAAAAATGGAAATACCCTAAGAGATGCCAAATTTCACATGACATTTGGTTCTACCCTTGTATTGAATACTCAGGCCTGCAGCTTCATCAGGCTGCTCCTTTTATGTATGAAAGTTGTCACTCTCAAGACTTAGCAGATAACACTAGAAACACCCTCCTCTCCACTATAGCTTCTTGGTGAAATCTGCCATGTGGAGCTGTCTTTTCCCAGATCTCCTTACTATTTACTTTCTCATCCATCCCTACTGCTATGATAAGAGTCATCATTATTTGATGCTGTTCTCAGTTTCTATTCAGATTCCTCCTTGGATTTCTCAGCCCTAAAAAATCAGTTTTAAATCTCCTTCTCTGCCTCAAAGGACTAATAAATCTACTATTTCATGTATTCTGGCTCTCATTTCTCCTCATGAGTTTTCTTGCTATTTTCGCTCCATTTTATACTTCCCATCAAACCCATTCTCATTTTGTTCTCTCTTTTGTCAACATGCCTTTCTTCCAGATTTCTTTCTTCGTTCTCTGCTCACTTGGAAAAAAATCCTCTTCAAAGTACACTTCTTCTGGTAAAGCTTTCAGTGTTAATCCCACCCAAATGCTAATCCCGACCACAAGACCATTTTGAGACTGATCTGTAGTTTATTTGCTTGCTTTGTTTTGAAAAAACATGATTAATACTGAGAAAGATGTTCTATACAGCTCTCTGGCTGGATGCACAACCTGCTTCTCAGGCAAGCATCATGAGAGTAGCTACAGACACTGCTTGCACCTGTGGAAGCAGAGGCTGTTGACAGTAATTAATTCACTGTAGGATGATGAACTTTTTGATCTATAGTACAGATTCTCAAGCAGCCTGAAAAGAATAAGTACTGGTGCCAAATTGTTTTAGGAGTTCACAGTCAATTGCATCCCTTTATGCTCCGAATCATTTGTAAATAAATGCATTGGCAAAGAAGCTGCTAAGGCTGTAAGTGGAATATTACAGTCTTCACACTACTCTGTTCCCTACTGTTTCCAAGACTTGTAAATGACCTTTGGAGTTAGCACTGTGTTTTTGCAAGCATAGAATTCAAGAAGTGACTTTTTAGTCATTGCTATGACAATCATATCACTCAATCAAGTGATAATCAAGTCACTTCTTGACTTCTATTCAGGCTATCATAGCGATGATAAAGCCTTAAGCAAAACCCATTGAAGACTGTGGGAAGACTTCAATGGACTGTCCATTGGGCAGTAAGTATGGTACCCCCCGTGGTTGCCTTGTGATACAGTCTGCAGGACAGTCTTCAAGAAGATTTACTGAATCCAACTTAGCTTGCTTCCTGGAAACTAAATTTTTGATATGTTTAAAGTACACCAGCCATTTCATTCAATGTAGCTGGATGTATTTGTAAATTTAATCTGAAAAGGAATAAATCTTGGATAATCTTCAAACCCCGAGATTGTCTAAATAAGGAAAGGATTGAAAAGAAAGGAAAACACCAGGAAAGTAATGGATTGAGAGCTTCCTGGAGACGAGAAGCAGGTATAGCCAAATGCTGGAGTCAGGGATTATTTAAAATTCCTTTGACCAGTGTACTTCTTTGTGAAATGGATCAAATACTGTTTCTATTAGATGACAGGAGTTCATTTCCTTTCCTTAGATAAACACTTTAAGGTGCCAGACTCCTCTGTGAGATGATAAATGACTTCCTAGACGTCATCATAAAGGAAGTTGTTCCTTATAACTGTTCTAAATCTGTTACATATCAAATTTCCTGTGCATGGCTGCCACTCTGCAATGCTTTCCAAACTGTATTTCACAAATTCTCAGTATGTCTTAAAACATCAAGACACACACTTTCCAGCTCCGTCTTTGGCACTGTTCACAAAACACAGGAGGTCATGGGTTGGATTTGTAAGTTAGTAAAACACATCCTGCCTACCTTGAATTACAAAAAATATACAACTTGGATGAGTGATTTATGAATTTGTAATTACAGATGGGACTGTTCTATTTCAGTTCAGCCTGGTAAAGCTGAGAACAGCTGAAATTTGCTTTTTTCTGTGATAGGAAATTCAAAAAGAGGGTTATTGCCCTGTTTGTTTTGGAAAATTTGGATTGTGGTTTACATGTCATACTGGAAAAAACAATAGAATCCAAGAAAAAGGAAATTTTCCAGTTGTACTCCTGTAATTTCAGATCACCTCATAGGCTGGTAAATATCATGTCAGGTCTTTTGGTTCTTCACCCATTTCCTTTGCCAATAAATTGTTAAAATGAAGTTCTTTTTTTTTTTTTTTTTTTTTTTTTTTAAATAGCACTTGACATTTGAGAAGGGTTCATTGTCAGAGCATTTGTTGCAGCTCAATTAGTCTGCATGTTATCAGATTCTTGTCTTCATTGTCATAAGAGAAAGTGGAAGAGTCAGAAAGTAGAGAAATTTTTGCAAGATCACTGACTTCCTCTTCATATATTGCATTTACAATAAGCAGAATGCAAAATACCTGATGACTATCTCAGTGTTTTGTTTTGTTTTTTTTTTTTTTTTTCACCACCAGATGCTCTTTATGTTAAATTTGAGGCATGTGTCTGTGGAAAGTTATTTTTAATTAAATAACTTCTATGCATTCCTATTCTTGAGGTTTAAGAAAGACACTTGCTTCATGGGTATTCCAGCCTGCTTTTTCCTGTCACTAAAGCTGTGTGCTTGGCAATGCTCTCTGGTGTTCCTTGGGCTTGAAGGTGGGCTTCAGTAGTCTTCCATTTCCTTCACCAAAAAGCCCATAAGTGTACACTGGTCAAGCATTTCTATGTGATGTCTTCTCTCATCTAGCAAAATAGTCTCATTTTCTGCTCTTGGTCTGATTCTGTAATACTGTCATTGAACAGCACACATCTTTAGGATAGCTTTCTGGACTGATGTGTTCACAGGCATTTAGGTGAAACCACTATGAGATAAGCATGTAGTAACCTGTGGCCTGGGAGCAGTCTCATCAAAGTTAGAAACTGTAATTACTTGATTTGCATAAATGTTGGGAGAATGTTACAGAGGAACATAGCTGGAATAGAAAGAAATGAGGGGGGGATAGAGGAATGGAAAATAAATAAATAAATAAATATTTTTTTTTGGCATGTGTATTTGTATTATTACTTCTGTTTTAGCTTTGAAGCTCTCTGGGGCATAGTCACTCTACTGCTCTGTCTTTCCGTGACAAATCTGAAGGTCTTAGAAAACAATTGTATAAGTTATTCTGGGCTGATGTTTATTAAGCAACATTTTCAATCACTAGATAAATTAAACCCCAGGCTGGTATGACCAGGAAAAAAATGAGCAAAGTAAAATGTGGATTAGCATCATAAAAAATCTAGCAGTAATGTGATCTGCCCTAGGCTATTATAAAATTATCATTAAAAAGGAGGGCTGAAAATCACCACTGTTTGAATTAAAATAATACAATCAAAACACTTGTTTTTGTACTGTAGAGATCAGAATATTTTAATGTAAGATATATAGTTTTGATATGTGTGGGTATGCAATTTATCTATGCTTATATTCTGCAGCATTTTGAAGTGCACTCAGAAGATGTTCCTCAAATTCTAAAATTATTGGCCTCATTTCCAAATGCAATGAGTGAAGAAGAAGTAATAAGGAAATCCATATTTAAGCCACTTGTACTGCTGTACCTGGCAGCACTAGAAGTCCTGTCTTTCTTTTCTTTCACTTCTTTCACTCATCACTGCACTCCAAAATTTCAAAAGGTAACTACCATGTGACCTTATTCAGAAAAATAAATGAAGCTCTTTTGCCAGTAATATTTTTTTCTGAAGCTGGGTACTGCACTGGGGTTTGGACAGCAGAATGTTTGATCTTAGCAGGAGTTGTGTAGCCACAGCTACTCCTTGTAAGATACATACAGGAACAATGTCAGAGGGGAGTCACAAGCTCCTGCTTTGTCTCCAGCCTGATATAGATGAAAACAGCTTCAGCATTTTCACGTCTTCCAGCTCAAAAAGACACAGTTATTTTCTGCACCAGCTCTGTTCTTGATACCATAGATGTCTTCAACATCAGTTTGTTGTTCTTATTTTTCATATCACTTACAAAGCCTAAAAAATGTCAGGGTGTCTGAGAGCTGGGATCAGGGCACGATGAGTGATACTATTTCCTCCATTTTCATTCTGAATGGTCTATATTTGAGTATGCTCTTGTCTTTTATACTTAGATTATAGGTGTCCAGAGACAGGGGCCAGCTTTCTGGACTGTGTGGCACAACGGGTTGGTGACTCAAGGTAATATCTTCTTAGGTATGTGGTAATAAAAATTATACATAAGAAAGTAAATAATAGCAGTGATCACATCTCCAAGAATTTTTTCTTAAAAGAGGGGAGGTGTGTGTGCTACTCTACATCCTCAAATGTAGTGGGAGAAGCAAAAAATAAGCACAAAAACAAACACATTTCTTTACAAGGGGGTGATATAAGTGTCTGTGCTGCTGCTTTGTTTCTTTTGAGTAGAAGAGAAACTTCCGACTGCTGTGGGTGCCAGTATGGGGAAGTATGAGGTGAGTTCATGACATCACACCACAATATGGCAAAGGATCCAAATTATTTATTTTTATTTGCATCCTTATAACATCTTTTATCCCGCACCAAAGATTCCTGTAATCAGGAATTATAGCTCAGGGCTCTGAGTACAGAAAATACAAAAAAGGCCATCCTTTTCCCAAGAAGCTATCAAAGAAATCTATCCCTCACGTGACCTCACTTGGGAGACTGGATGTGTTCCAGCACAGGGGAGATCTCTGAATCTAAAATGTATATAAACAGAAGTACACATACCCAGTAGCAATACAGATCTTAAAAAACATCGGGACATTGTCTTTACAAGAACAGTTGAGGAGCAGGGCAGTTTATCATGGCTCCCTACCTAATATGGGAAGCAGTGAGCAGCAGCAGCACTTGCTAGGAGGCAACACGACTTGCTGGAGCCTTGGTCTGTGTGATAGAGCACCACATATGCTGACATCTGTGGGGCTAAGAGACCACCTCTTAACACATCTGATCTGATAGAACATGTTTGTAAATACGTTTAATTTTCAGTGTGGGAGTTATGGTCTCGTATTTATGATAGTAAAATCTCTTCTGGCATTTCGAAACATCACCAACGCGTCTGCCCTGAAAGGCATCGAGATATCTCTCAGTGCCCTGAGAGGGATTAAATACAAACGTCTGTTGACACATCTGCTGCCATGAAAAATTCAGCTGGGCATGTACCTTGAGTTCTTATGTGCCCCAAAAGAAAATCTACCTCAGCCTTAAGCCATATACTTATGCAGTACTCAATGGGATGTAAAAACATAATGCTTAGAACTAAGAATAAACTGCATTTTCAGCTGACTTTATTAATTGACAGATCTATACTGTAAAATGTATCACAGATTTCCCATTTGAAAAATGATGTAGATAATGGGTGAATACTAGCACTAATTGTACCTTGTTATGTTTGGGAAAACTAAAAAATGATTGAAAGAGCAGCCAAGAAAAGCTGAGAAATCACTAACACAATTGATTTAATGATCTGATAAGGCATATATAAAACTCTCTGTAACTAGAAGACACCTATCATGGTTTTGATTTGTTGCCAAAAGGAGTAAAATTTACAATGAAGAAAATAGAAAAGCAATGAAGAATGTAATTTATCTTCTTCATGATCACTTTCCTGAATTAAAACAACTTGTGATATACATATGTACAAGTTTCAAAGCAAAAAAAAACTCATACATTGATTTGAATATTACTGTATTGAGAAAAATGAATGGAAATGATTTTCCATATGTGTTAGGGTTATAAATTGCATAATTTAAATTTGATTAAAATCTTATGATGGAAAATAGAAATGGTTACATAACTTAAGCAGCAGGGGCTAAAAAACAAGAATATTAACAGAAATTGATTTATTTATTTCACCATGGCAGAGATGAATGACCCCATGAATTCTACCTCTCATTCTTCTACTTCAGCTTCACGGGTTACAATGTTCACAAAGAGTTTTACAAAACAAACAAACAATCAAAAACAAACAAATAAAACAGGAAAACAAAAACAAAAATATGCCTAAACCCATTGTTTCTCCAGGTGGCGTTTTCTATCCCAATTTTGTGGAATGCCCTTTTGATTGGATATTATTTGTATTCTTTATGATCTTTAACTTATTGCCCTGCAAATAGAGAAGAAATGGTAACATTTGGAAATCATTTTGTGAAATTAATTTTGTGCCACCTGAGCAGCCATATTTAATACATTTTTATCTTCTTTTGCTTCTTTTCATATCAAATCGTAGAAGCTCTCTGTAGACCCTGTCACTATGCCAGGGAAAGCATAATTTTTCTGGTTTATTGCTATTAGGATTTTTTCTTTTATTTTATGCTTTGTTTTATGCATTGTTGTAACATGATTTGTGGTTGGGTTATTTACGACTGTTGTTGTAAATATGCAGCTGTGCAGCAGCAGTCCTTTTCACAAATAGGCACAGATCAGATCTGGACTTCCACTTTTTGGTCACAAGCTATGGTTCTACAGCTACAGTTAACTGATGGGCACATCCCCTACTAAAAAACAACATTATATCAGGCTATTTGGATGGTAGACTGGCTGTCACCAGGCTTTTTTGACAATACTAAAATTATTTTCCAGTTCTCCTTTCCACAAATGCAGGACTTAGAAGTGTGGGTAATGGTAAAGCAATTTATCTTTTGCTGCTGAGTTGGTTCAAAATGGTGTTTGAAGCCTCTGAGCAGTGTCCAGAGTAAGGGCTGGAGGAATGGAGGAAAGAGTACTTCAGGTGTGTTTCTATCTCTAAAAAGGAACAGAAGTGTGCCCAAGATCAGGTTTAGTGATGATCAAAAACAGCTGGGCTACCAGGTCACAGTGTGTGTGATAAGTGTGACGGACGCTTGCCAGGGAATGAACCCAGACTGTGAAATCTCCAGGCCAAGAGAATTTTAAGAGCCCAGGGTCCATGTGCTGCTGTCCATACACATGAGCTCAGTGCATGCTCATGGGAGGGAGCTTTAAAGGGCTATTCATGTGTCTTATGTGTTAAAAAAAACTTTGTGTGTTTCCGTGTACACTTCTCAGTACTTTAAAAGAAAGTTCAAGGTGTGCTTTTCAGAAACATTCATTAATTGACTCATTCAACTAATGTTGACTTGATCTAACATTTCTATATTAAATACAATTCTAGCAGTTGTACCAAACATTGCATATGTCTGAAAGGATATTAAATAGTAATATTGGGAAAAGGAAGATTGTCTGCTCTTCTTCCTCTTCCAAAGTCTTCGGTTGATTTACTGCTTTTTGTAGTGCTGAATGTAAATAGTGTCACAGCAAATAAGTGTTTAGTGTCTGTGGAGTTTATTCTATTGGTCTATTTAGGTTCTTAAGTCTGAATTATAATGCATATAAATTAGTAGGCAGTGAGTGTTGTTTAATTATCTAGAAGCCTTGTCATTGACAAAGTGACCCAGGCTGACTTTCTTGCCAGGAAGAATTGAAGTTGTTATGCTAAACTCTGGACAATTTGGTGTAAATATTTACCCACCCAATAAAGAGGTGCTAAAACTAATTCAGCCTCAGGATGTTAACTCCTGGAGATCACACAAGTTCCCATAGGAAGACAAGCTCATGTTACACAGGGAAACCTCAGATCTTGCTATAGTAAATGAACAGTTGCTCTAACAAGGTGATGATAAAGAGAAGTTTGGACTTGATCATAAGCATGCCTGAGAAAAATTATATACACACAGAGAGGGATCCACCTCCCATATGGTGCCCGTCACTGTGTGCTGTCTGACAGGGTGTTTTTTTTTCAGTTCTGAGGGTGAAGGTCAATGCAAAGACATAGATCTTGATGCCTACAGTCATCCAGTGCCATCTGAGATGCTCTGAAGTATTCTGCCTGGCCTCCACCCAGCAATCCAGGAGGGTCCCATAAGTCTTCTGGCATGTGGGTACCTTGCTTGGGCCGGGGTGTGTCAAACGGAATGAGACAACGGTGTGAAAGAAACTGAATCAAACCCTTATCTTCATTAAGTCAGAATGATAAATGTCTGTGCAAGGCCTGCAGTTTTGGTCACAGTTTCTGTCAAGACTGAGGTAGCATGTAGCTGGTGATTTTTGTATTAGCAGCTTGTTTCCATATCCCTTCTGTGAGGGACAAACTGCCACATTATTTGACAAGACGAGGAATTTGTATCCTCTTTTTCTTCTGGGATGTGAACAAGGTTTGCTGCTCAGGACAGTGTCAGATTCAGTGGCTTCACATTGCTGCCAGAGAACTCAAAGCACTTCCCTCTGGATGTCCATCATCTGTGATCACGGGATGAACCAAACGGTCTCCCCGAATGAGATAGCCACTGTTTGAACAGTACACTTTTGGACTGAAAAAGCTAACTTTACAGCCTGTGGACAGTAGGACGTTTATTTCTGGGCTTCCCGCCCATTTGCTCCTGACCCAGGAGTGACCAGGCATTGCCCTTTGAAGCTGCCTCAGGCCAGTTCCCGGGCTCTGCCACACAGCACACAGCAGCCAAGCGCTCACAGGCCCACAGGGCTGCTTCTGGATAAGGCTCTTTGAACTTACACACCAGACACTTGACTCCCAGGGCCACCATCTGCAACGTCCCAGGCAACTCTGCTCCCTTTGAGGCAGAAGCACTACAAAGTCAGGGTCATCTATGTCCCTCAGGGGAGGAGACAGCTGCTGCATTTGGTTTCCATCTGCCTCTTGCCCCTTCTGGTCAGTGAACTCTGCAGAGATGTGGCTGTTATGTGTGGCCTTCCCAAAAATGTTTTCCCACAGACATGGTGTAAAGGACTTCTGCTCACTCCCTGTTATCACCCCCTGCTGCCTCCAAGGGCAGGTCGCACACTGCTGGCTCACACTCCTGAGCATCACATGAAGGATAAGAGGACCACAGGGCTTGCTGTGGCTGGAGTTTCTGTAGAGACATCATCTTTAGTCAGTGAGCAAGGACTGCTGGTAATGTGAAATATTCTGTAGAAAACTAAAAAGGAATGATGACTGTTTTGGCAGCTCTAGGTAGGCAAGCATATTGTTCTCTGTTCTGCCCTCAGTGCCCACAAACAGGATGGTGGGGCTGTAGGATAATTCAGGCCAGAAGGCACCCCAGGAGGTCTCCAGTCCAAGCTCCTGCTCAAAATAGGGTCAAGGTATGAGGTTGAACCTACCTGGTCAGGGCTTTATCCAGCTGGATCTTGAAAACCCCTCTGGGCAACATGTTCTTCTTCACTTCCACCCATTATCATCTATGCTACACAGATTAAAGCCAGTACGCATACATCTGTCTATGCTGAACTCACACCTTCCTTTAGAAGCACAGGCTTGTACTGAAAGTGTTTTGTTTTTTTTTTTGTTTGTTTGTTTGTTTTTTCTAAAAAAAAGAAATTGGGAAACAGAGAAATTTGTTTTCCCTCCAAAAATTTTAAAATTTTCTCTATGCACATTTTCTCTTCTTTTTTTGGGAAGGAATGTTGACAGAATTGAGGTAGATCTGCTGGGCTTAAGTTCTTCCCAACTTCTTCCAAGAAATGAAGTTTCAAGATTCCAATTTCATCTTTCCAAAACAGATATATTTGCAGAGAATTAAAGCAAGCCCTTTTCTGGGATTTTTGTTAGAAGCCAGTACTAATCTGAAAAAGAAATGGTCTGACAATGACTATGTATACACATATTTGGAATGCCAGAAACTGTTTTGCATATATTTAAAAACACTTGGATAAGAAGATTAGTAACTCTGTATGCCCCAGCAGTGCCACTTGCTGATCATAAAAAGCAGAAGTGTCTGTTTGATTTTCAGATAAATAAAACAACAAATAATAGCAAAGGAACAGGAATGGATTTTTTTACCTATGTTAGGAAAATATGCTTATGCTTTTCTTGATTTATTTTTTGATTGTCCTAATGTGGAAGTGGAAGTTAAGAATGAGGAATGTACCCAATGGTAATTTGCTTTCAGGGGTTAATTTTACTCCTTCATTCTTCACGACATAAAAATGTACTTTTACAAGACATCAAAATCATAAATTGACATCACTAGAGACAAGTTCATTTATATCTCCAGAGAATCTGGCTCCACATGTCTCAGATTAGAGCTTTCATTCTGTGACTCTCTCTCTCCTTTTTGCCTCGCTGTTATCTCCCTTGCTGTCTCTTGTCGGCTGCAGAAGAGAAACCAATGGCTCCGACCACCCACAGTGCATACTTAGCAGCTGGAAAATATAGGTGCCAAGAACCAAAATGCTTTTTCTCCAGCAGTGGTATCTCCCACAACTGGTCCTTTGGTTGGCATTAAGAACCAGGTTTGATGGCAGCCAGGAAATTTCTTTTAAAATGCAGAAGGATAACATCCTTGTAATGTTTCCCTCAGTCTGAGTGCTTCCTCTTGGGAATTTGCTCCTCTGTTGTATGTACGAGAAGAGGTTCTTATCGGGGTGTTTGTAGGGGGATGTTCTCTGTTCAAGGCCCTGAAGACTTGGATTGAATATTCTCAGTACTTTATGGGAAAACAGCCATGGCCCACCTTGGCTTTTATGGGAGAAAAGGAATGTGAATCAAAAATTAAATTCACATAACTTTGTGGGTGGCCTTCTCTGCTATGCAGAATATCTTTGTGTATGCTCATGTCTGCTATGACTTTGAGAAAAGAGCCTTTTACTTGTATAGCAACAAACTGTCATAAGCCAGAGTGTTTATGTTCCTAAGTACTATATCATATTTCCTGACTAAGTTAATGAAACAAATTAGACAAAACTCCATACAGATTCCTGTATTCAAAGAAAACTTTGCAAATTCTTACAGGTCCAAGTTACAGTGGTAGCTAAGCATGCTGAGCTTTATTTTGTATTTTCTAAAAATCATAAGCCAACGTGCTTACTCTTGACTTCTGCATCTCAAGAAATGGAGGATTAGTTTATAACACTATTTACAGCTACATGCCACTTCTTTTAATTGTTCAAATGTTACAGTTTTCACCGTGACCCAGTGGACTGGTCAACTTCATGGGGATCTGACATATTTATGACTTAAGAAAATATATATTACAGGGTACTCTGAACACACATTTTCCTGACTTGAGTCATTAAGCAAATGAAGACTTTAATTCATTCAATGAGAAAGTCA
The DNA here is from genome assembly GCF_965140915.1 of Aythya marila. Classification (NCBI taxonomy): domain Eukaryota; kingdom Metazoa; phylum Chordata; class Aves; order Anseriformes; family Anatidae; genus Aythya; species Aythya marila. The sequence goes on from NC_139046.1 coordinate 47,434,814, forward strand.
TAGATATATAAACGTTTGCCATGCTGGATTGTTAATGTGGTGTTCTCCAAAGACATATCATCAGGTTTTAGAAACACCCAATTTATAGTCAGTGAAACGTGTGAGCTCATTCATAGTAAATCATAGAAGCGTAGAATGGTTAGTTTTGAAAGGGACCTTAAAGATCATCTAATTCCAACCCCCCTGCCATTTGAAGGGGCATCTTGTACTAGACCAGGATGCCCAATGCCCCATCCAAGATGACTTTGAACACTTCCAGGGATGGGGCATCCACAGCTTCTCTGGGCAACCTGTGCCAGTGCATCACTGCCGTCTGAGTGAAGAATTTCTTCCTAATATCTAATCTAAATCTATTCTTTGTTGTTGTTGTTTTTTAAAACCTTTGCTACTTATCATATCACTATACTCCCTGACACAGAGTCCCTCCCCAGCTTTTCTGTAGGCCCCTCTTAGGTGCTAGAAGGCCACTCAGTATAAGGTGTCCCCAGAGCTTTCTCTTCTCCAGGCTGAACAACCCCAGCTCTCCTAGCCTGTCCCCATAGAAGAAGTGCTGCAGTCCCTTGATCCTCTTTGTGGCCCTCCTCTGGACTCATTCTGATAGTTCTATGTCCTAATTGTGCTGGGGACCCCAGAGCTGAACATAGCACTCCAGGTGGGCTGTCACAAGAGCAGAGTAGAGGGGGAGAATCACCTCCCTCGACCTGCTGGCCACGCTTCTTCTGATGCAGCCCAGGATGCAAACAGGCTGCAAAAATTAGTAAATGGGGCTACACTTCTTCATTTACATATTATTTTTCTGATTAGTTTTGAAACACAAGAGAAATGATGGAATACCCATATCTACACCTAAAGAAAAATGCTTTCCTGAAATACAAGTGGATATTGAATTTCAGTCTGGTATTGCATACACAGTTGTAATGAAGATTTAAACTGGTTACATATTTACTTTCTGAGGAAAGTCATTATACTTCTGAGCAAATGTTATTCAGGAGATACTTATGCATTTACCTAACTATGCTCATGCAGTAAATACTTTCTCCAGAAAGGGAGTTCAGGAGGTTTTTCACCCATGCAGTCCCATTGACTCCAGTGGAACAGGTCATATGAGTAATAACCCTAGAGTATAAAGGCAGTTCAGAAACTGTCCTTTTGCTATCTCACTTCTTTGGTTGTTCATTTAAGAGTTTTGCATTCATACACATTTTCTACAGTTAGCTGATTTCAAAACTAAAACTATGTATAAAATTAAGACTATTTGATAAATTATTTATGTAGACTATGAATAATAAGCGATGATATTCTTAAATAAATACTTAAGTAAACCAGGTCTGGGAAAATTTTATATTTTAATATTTAGATATTAAAATAAAGATTTTTTTTTTTAACTTTCTGATCAGCACAATGATGGCTTATGCCAGCTTTTTGCTGATGTTTTATTTTTGAATATATTTATAATATAATTTACTTAAAAGAAATTGAAATTTGCCACTTTGCCAGTCTTCCTCTAACCTCTTTAAGCTTTTTCTAACAAATAATTACAATAATACTGAAAATGCGTTTAAAATATTTACCAATATATAATGACAGGAACTATCATGTCATTTAAAAATATTCCTCCAGATTCACGCTGTATCTAACAAAAAGAAACAATTGGATTCTAAACTATGCATATTTTTAAGGGTTTACTCTTAGTATCCATTTTTAGAAATACAGAACAATTCCTTCAGCTTTTTAAATAGCTGAGACTTAATGTGCCATAAAAACATACTGTAAATATTTCTGTTGCTGTAATGGTGTCTCAGTTACCACAAAGAGTTGCTAGGATATTATCTGTGTCAGGAAGTTTGTTGTGCCTTCATGAAGGAAAACCAACAGTCATTTTGATACATTATGCAAATATTGTCCTGTTTTCTCAACAGATTCCTTTGGAGCAATCAAAAAACTCCCAGGCTCCAAGCAGCATTCATCTAGATTGGTGTATTCTGCTGTTAGTATCCATGCAAGTAACACTTCCCCTCTTTCTTGTTTTTTAATGCTTGCAGTAGTAAACAAACTTGTACTTGATTGAATTCAGTGCTAGAGATAATAGCACAAATGTACCTGTTAAAAGCATTTTCCATTTCAGAGACAGGGGAAACATTTAAAATGTTATGAAGAAATCACGTTTGTTACCAAAAATATTATTTCGAAAGAACACTTAAACTAAGATCTCTGTTTAACAGATGGTTATCAAGTATGTTATATTTGATGGAAATGAGTATACACAGTAAAGTGCTGAAGTTAATAATTACAAAAGATAAACATGGTTGTAAAACTTTTGCTGACCCCTATGTACATGATATCCTGAATGAGTCCATGATAGGATTTAATGTTTTTGAAGTGCTTATAATAAAAAGAGGAAGTTGAATTTTTCTTTAATACACATAATTTCCTCTTTAGTTGTCTTTGAAGTTCCCAAGTTTTCTTTTATTAGGTCTGCAGCAAATCACTTTAGCCTAGCTTAACTTCAGGCAGGGCAGAACTTTGCTGTGTCGTGCTCAAGCATTGGAGAGTGACAACCAGAAAGCGAAGCAGCTATGAACAGAAAATTAAGTTCCCTGAACTGGACTTTGCTGCTTATTTAGGTGTTATTCTAAGCAGTCCCTTTACTTGCTCACTCATTCCTGTTCATTAATTAGTTCTTTGTTTACAACGATTTGAATAAGGACTGAAGGAAAGTTAAGTAGAGGCCTTCAAATTATGATTATTGTCCTCTTTAACTGGAGACAGCCAGGTTAGCCTTCCATTAAAGCTATATGACAAAATGTGGCCCAAACTTTAACCGAATGTACTTATATTTTGTGGAGCTCAGCAAGCCTTTAGGTTCATGTTAATTGTTTGCATGCCTGTGCACAGCTTGGTGTTTGTCAGAAGCAAAGGCTGTAAGTGGCACAAGAACATTTAGTGCAGTGTTTCTGACCCAGCTGTGCGAGGAAATGTCAGTGTGATGGGAAGGTCTCCCGGGATCCGCAGTGTGAATTCCAGGCAAAAGTTATTCAAACAAGTATGAAGTGAATGATGCTAGATCTATTTAAGTTTGTCTTATTACTAATGTGTTTTATGTTGGCAATTTTTGTGTAGATTCAAAGAATGGAAAGGATGAAAGAAAGTATTTTTCTGAGATAATCAAAATGGAAGCTGTGGTAAATCTGTTTTTATTCAGCAATGCATCTAAGTTTGAGCAAGGCCCAATAGACTCTTTATAGTTGTTCTTTATAGAAAGAGAATTATGAAGAAGAATTAGACATCTTCACAGGGCTTTAGTGACGTGCTTAATTGGAATTATGTAGTAGTAAGCTAGGAAAAAAAAATCACAGCCCTATATCCCAAGTACATGTACTAAATGCTTTTCAGTTTAATATCAGGTGTAGAAAATTATTCCCATCTGTTGGTATTACATGACTAATACTGATTGGTCAATCGGAATTAGCCAGGATTTAAAACCTCTGTGTGTGGGGGAAGTATGTTTCAGTAATGAAAGCAGAACATTGTGAAAGGGCTGAGAAGTTCTGCCTGATTGTCAAAAAAAACAAACTCGAGTTTTGGTATGGTCAGCAGTAGGTCCTGAGGAAAGCTGTGTGAATCCTGTAGGGCTTCTGAAACTTGTTCAAGTTTGGATGAAGCTCGTGCCAAGTTGGGCTGCAGAAACAGAAATCATGTAGGTACAAAAATGCCCTCTCCTTGTAACACATGCTACTTATCTTAGCCTGTATGCCCTCCTGCAGGTATCCTGAGCTTGGGGTGCTGCTCTCTGGTGCAGCTGTGGCCCCACTATGCCATAGGAGTTCCAGAACGTAGCTGTGCTTGTTGAAGTGATGTAGGTGGTGGTGGTAAAAGGAAGTGAATGAAAGCATCCTTGAGCATGAAATAATCTATTTCATCAAAGGGAAAATACTTTAAAAGAAAATTTAAGGTGAGAACATGTGAGTACCTGGAAGTGCCAGGATTTGGCCTGCTAAAGGCATGAACATTCAGTCATGCATGTGTGTAGGTAGCTGTATGCTGTACTCTATCAGTAAAATGGTCTATTTACTCAATATACTAGTTGAGCCTATGAAAAGTTTTGAGAATGCACAGTTTACTGGCTTTTTTAATATCTTTTAGTTAATCCATGCTACAGGAGCATTTCTGCAGGGTTTTTAATGTATCTACAAAAAACTGAAAATCACAAATACTACTTGAATAGTAATAGTGCCAAGAGACAGCTCAAACTAGAGAATAAGGCTTCCAGAAATCCTGGCAGTTTAGCATAAATAACTAATGCTTAAAAGAATCAGTAGACTTAATTTTTTAAGAATAAACTCTTCATACTAAAATGCATCTGCATAAAGGTAACCCACAATACACCCAAAGGTATACAAATATTTTTATCTATTTACATAGCCTGAAATAGCGGTTACACAGTAGCAGAGTGGGATAAAATGTGTATACTGCTGTTCTTAAACAAAATGGCTTATCAAAGGAAGGGAAATCAAGTATAAAAATTTTTTTGTATAACAGAGAAAAAACTAATACTTGTAAAGGAGTCTGGATACTATATATGACAAGGGTGTACTTCATTATTGTAGCGTAGTTTGCAATACATACTGTTTAATTTAGTTGAGAATGTGTAGGAACTAGCATTTTCTAAGTCTACAAGTCTTTAAGAAAATTATTGCATTTGAGAACTGAATGTATTTTGAATGATTAAAGTGAAGCAGTGGTAACATCACATTTAACATTATTTTTAGGGAGTCTAAATATTTCATCATTATTAATTCCTGCATAATCTCTCATTTAATTTAAATGGTCAATTTTCCGTTGCATAAGAAATGGAAAACAGAAATAACTTGGTTTTCTTCATCTCTCCTCATTTGTGATTCAGACAAATTCCCTCTCTCCATATAAATATATGTAAGGAAAAATAGCTCCAACCCAGTGATGTCTAATGAAGTCTACTTGTACAAGAGTCATGTATTTTATTACCAATGGATAGGAAAAACTGAGATGTGGTATATACCTGGCTTTACAAGTAACCATGTAATTCCCAGAAAGTGAATCCAGCTTCTTCTGGTTCCTATTTCTACTGTCCTATACTTCTCAGCCAGGTACCTGATTATTAGTGACATGCCAGTTTGAACACTCAGCCTTCAGAAAGTCTGTCCAAGAATTACTGGCTTAAAACACTTCCCAGTGACTCAGCAAAGAGAATCCTTCAGATTATTTAATAGACTAGATGAATCTTTTCCAATAAATAAGCTTATCCATATGTATGTTTCTTCCCCAGTTGAAAATCTTTGATAGAGATTTTGTTTGCATGTTTTCTTTGTGTCTGTGCATTAAGTCATCATACGAAGTTTAGAAATAGGTAATATGAAAGAGATTTTTAGGACATTTCATAGTTGGCAATGATTGAACCAAGATCTGTGTTTCACTTTAGTATCAGAGATATCTCATCCTTGCTAAATAAACTACAAAGCAGCCAAGAAACCAATCCTACTCCTGTGTGGTCACGCACCCTTTTATTTTAAGGCACCCCTTCTCCCCCAGTCATCTTCAGTGAACTGAGATTAGCACAAATATAGGTGCATTTCAGCTGTTTACCCCTTATCTGCTCTCAACAATTACAATATGCTAGCTGTGTTTATCCAATATTCCCCTTATATCAAAAAGCCTCAGTGTCTTTATTTTGGTTTGAAATTTATTAAATTTTGATCTTGCTAAAGCAGGCAGTTAATTTCCCCATTACTTTAAAAGGCTGCCACAGGTATCTCAATTTTTGGTGAGACCAATTCACATTAAAATCAAATGAAACTCAGCTGTCTGCTGGGGGTGGAAAGACCTGACTGAACCTTTCTGTGCTGAAGGTATGTTGATCCTTTCTGAAGGTGATCTGGCTGATTGAAAGAGGGCATGTTTACTTTGTCATACTATAATGTTTTATTTATTCTACTAGAAAGTTTCTTCAATTTTAATAGCAAGTTTTATTTAAGGAAAAAAAAATGCCAATAAGAATTTTAGTTTCCTTTTGGACCTGAAGACACCTGCCCTTCACAAAGTAGAAGGTAGGTAAGAATTCACTGAGCAGAGAGGCTGTTAGGCTGGATTAAGGATGGTTTTCTGAACATGTGGGTTTCTTTTTATTACTGCCTGTAGTTTGGAGCAGTTACTGACTGTGAAGAATGAAAATGATAATGTAGAGCTGTATACATGTGAAATAAGTAAAAACAAACATTTTTCTCTGTCAGCCTGTAGGCACCAAGTGTTGTCTTGTATAGGCTTTGGAAGAGTAGTTACTGGGCACCTCTAGGCAGTAACTGAAATAACTTCTTTCCTTTCTGAGGGTAAGTTTGCCTGAGTGTGTCTATTCCTGGTGTGACTCAGCTGAAAGCTGTAGACTCTTACCTAAGGAGTCTGTAGCCTCTGTTTATGCCTTTGAATGTTTATGCATTAGTCCTCTAAGAGTGCAAATCCACTTGGAGAGCAAAGAGTGTCAGCAAATACTTTTGTTTGTTTTGGTATGGTGTCTGCAGCATAGTAAGAATGACAGTGGCTCATCAGATTTAAAAATTTCCAAAACATAGTTATATTCGGTCTTTTAAAATTAAATATGCGTATGTTCTCATTTCCTTAGGGAAATGCTCTTAAAAGGAGGCTTCTTTGCAGTGGGAAGAGAAAGCTAATTTCTAAGGCACAGTAAATACTGAAGAGGGAACAGTAACTGTCACCTAAACTTCAGACAATATTCCTGTATAGCAGTTTGATATTAGATTTATTAATATCCCAAATTCTGCTTATGAGCAGTCGGACTGACTGAAGGAAGTATGGGATTATTTTGGGAAACACACAATGCCAGTATCTCCTTCTGACTATATTATGTGTGCAACAATGATGCTTCCAAATTTAAGACTGAGCAAAGACTGAGTATAGGAATCCATGCTTGGGCAACTCTTCTGCCAATGTGAATACATTTTAACTTAATAAGGATTTCAGATTTGGGTTTGGGGAATTATTGACCTAGAATAGAAAATTCTTTGAGCTGTAGTTGATTTAAAGTTGTTGGTTGTTGTTGTTGTTGTTGTTGTTGTTTTTTTAAAAAAAGAGAGAAAACATTTGAGCTGTGTGAAGTTCAGATAGCAAAATATGAAAATATATTCAGTTCATCTAGTTCTGCAGTTTATGACTATCAGAAGATGCAGACTTACTAGGTAGTTTAGAGGAGTTAGTGAACCTCAAAATAATCTAAATTCAATTTTGAGTTCTAAAGCTGATTTGTCTCCCAGTCTTGGAAGGACTGAACAGAACAAGAATAGAAAAAGATACAGGCAGGGAGAAATACTGAAAGTTGTATATTATGTGAATAACAAACCATGTCCTCTGAGTGTTACCCTGCTCTCCCTTTCCCTGAAAACTTTGCTGTACTCTTAAGATCCCTTTGAGACTCAGGATATGGAAACTCCCATGGACTTGCACTCAGAGACAAGAATAAGAATCTTGAGTAGTTTGTGAACAAAAAGGCCAGGCTTCTTTCTTAGCTTCATTCTAAATAATGATCACATTTTAAACCTACTTCATGCAAATTCAATTTCTTTAATTCAGGCCTAATCATGCTGTAATGAAAGCTTTTCAGATGCGCTGTTTCCTGCAGTGTGGATGTTGTCATCTGCTGTTGATAGAACTCATGAAAATGAACATGCAATATTTTGATGCCTTTGGCTAAAGGTCTTAACGTTGTTTGTCTGTAGCTTGAATTGACTGGAAATGTTCCTGGGCTCTCAATTAACTACTGCATAGCAACTGTTGTGACTAACATATGATAACATCCTTATCTAGGGTGATACAGGTGGTCCTCCCTGGTGTGTGTGGTACAGCAAGAGTAAAATTCACCTACGTAATCAGCAAAGCTACCTTGCCCATCACACCAGTTCATGAAATGGTTTCTCAAGGGACTGGTGACCATCCTAATTGTCCTGACCTTCCAAAGTACAGGGAACTTATCTTGGATGTTGATTTTGTTCTAATTTGCGTTCATAGCTCTGTGTGCTTCTATATGTATGTTTGTGAATGTGTGTGCATATTATAAAATATACTGTTATACATTCTTCTCCCACTGGGAAGATGATGAGAGAACAAGTGTGTGACAGATGTTAATCGTGTTGCTTAATTGCTGCTGAAAAGCATTTGAATAAAGCAGCAATGAATGGGGTACAAGAGCCTAGGGAAAAGATGCACTTCTGTGTTAGACCAGTCTATGATGTGCTAAACCCCGCTATTGCCACTGACTCACACTCCCAGGCAGAAGCTATCCAGAAGGAAAATGAGAAAGAAGAGACCTCAGAAGGAAATGTCAGGGTAGTCATTTTCTCATAGGACTCTTCTTGGCAGCTGGAGATAGTGACTCTATAATAACATGTTAGTCTTGAAGGGGGATTCCTCCAGAACGGAAATGTCCTTACAAGGACCATTGCCCTAACTGTATTCAAGCCTGTGGGAAACAGTTACCCTATGACGAGTTCTTCTAAACTAGATAGGATTTATATTTATTCTTAAATTATGGTTTATTTTTGGTAACTCCCCCACTGTGACTTGACATCCCAGAAACAAGACCCTTCAGATTCTCACAAGCCAGTAGTAACACTGCTGACAAAACTTGTTCAGAGTTGTCTTTGTTAGCTCTACTCACTTGATAACTTTCCATTCTGCCGTTCCCTTCTGTTAATTCGGAAATGGCTGCTACATATATCAAAAAAGTTAAAACCGTCTTGTTGGAGATGTATTATCTAAATCAAGAGAAACAAGGGAAAGAGCTATCTGCTTACTCTGATTATATTTCTATTTTATGAGGCTTGGATTTTGCAGACTGAGACAGGTGTTGAGTAAAAGTATCTTGAAAAACAGACCCAGATTGTGGATGTAATTCTGAGTGCACAATATAAGTTTTGGGGGTACTTGTTTTGCCTAGAAGCAATTCACTCCCCCAAACTTCAATTGTAACTGTCCTTAGCAATGTGATGGTAATAGCTAATATTGTATGGAGCTGATTACTATGTTTTTTCCTTCCTCTGCAGACCTTGCAATCACAGTTTGAGATCTAAGAATGAGATCAGATTAATTTCTAATTGCACACTTGCACAAGAAACAACAGTTTGCCTTTAGTGATATTTCTTAATCTCATTGACCCCTGGAACTCTATTAATGCGAAGCATACTCATGTAATGGACCATTCTGCTGATTATGTGTAATGTACAAGCAGATGCTAGCTCAATATTTCAGTTGTACTGCCTGTTCAGATTTGGCAGTAACAAGTGGTAAAATCTGCTGCTATTAGATGAAGAGTGATTCCAAGCACACACTGAGAAGCTGACACTTTTCTAGGCATTCAAAACAGAAGCACAGTTTAATATTGTGTTCAGTACTTGCCCTATAACTCTTCCAGTTCTCACAGAAGGGTAGAAATTTGGTGACTCCTGGTGTTACATTTCTCACCGGACTCATTTGTTGTATACACTCTTGGAAAAGCTGATAAATGAACAACTTGGGAGCCTTTTTTCTTTAACTGATTAAATGAAATTCTCTCCCAAGCAAGGGACATGCTGGGTTAGGTACTTATCTGCACCTTCTTTGAGATCCAAGCAGGAACAAGAGTGATCCTCTGCCAGCCCTCTGCTAAGCAAAGGGAAGTACTCCAGGGAGATGCTTCATAAATGATGTGTTCTGATGCCTGTCCCAGTATGCAGGCCAGAGATTGCAAAGCCTTAGATAAGCAATTTGGATTCCATTGCAATCGTAATAGGCACACATCCTAGAGGAAAATGCTCCCACATCCCGAGTTTTGTATCTGAATTCAGGTATTATTACTGTCCCTTATGTCTGAACTTAGTGGCTGCAGGACTAGCTCCTGTACTCTACCACCACAACAAATAATTGCATTTCAATAACCATATTTTTCAGAAACAAAACTGAAAATCTTTCTGAAATGAAACCAAACCATATGCTTTAATGCTTGCATTTGGTTTGGAATCTAGAGTTCAAATTCATACTAATAGCCAGGTAATCTTCAGGTTTATTGTTATAGACATGTTTTTGCATCCCTGTAAGCAAGAACAATTAAAGCAAGTTAAAATCACTGAACTCCCTTTGTTATTGGAATTTAAATAAACAAAACAAAACAAAAAAAAACACACACCTTGTTGAATTTTAAATTTTCAAAAAGGGGAAAAAAGGGAGGAGAGGGGGCATTTTACATCTAAGGACACTGTTTTTTTCCTAATCCTGAATTACTTGCCTGGTAATTATACAGTCATTTATAGAGCCAGGTGATGTCAACTATTAGCAACCTATTGATAGACTTGATCCTTTATGCAAAACAGCAAAAATACCTACAAGTTTCAATGGAAAGGCCTGAGTTTTTTACTTGGTCAGAGCATGCCAGAATGATGATTCTCTAGATGGTCTCTGGCAAGATTCCAGATCTGTGTTTGTGTATGTTAAGCTCAGATGTCAGTGCCTTAATGCAGGGGTCTGGAGATGAACTTTGACAGTGTTTTTGTACAGGTACAGTCTCTGTTTTGAAATAAAATACCTTATTGTCCTGTAAAATCCAGTGAGAATCATGCTAGAGAGTTATTTTTGCTGCCCCTAAAATACTGTGCTTTGCATGAACCTTGAATGAGCAAGGTCTTATTGGGTGAATTCTTTCCTCAAGCTTCCACAATTGTTTTTCATTCCATTTTTACATTTATGGTATATTCATATAAAAATATTCATACATTTTGTTGTTTAACACTGCTAGAAACCAGACCTGACATCCAACACATGGACAAGCACTGACGCGTGTCTTGTGAGATCAGCTTCTTCCTTTTGAATAAATGCCATTAATGTGTTGGGAGTCACGCAGTGATTCCTGTCTGAACACTGGAGAAAAGGACAGAACTTTTAAATGCTATATCTGTGTCTAGGCACAGATTGCAACAGATAACTAACCTAGAAAATGGGATGCAAACATCTTACACAGACTAGCCTAGTCACTGAAAATTGCCTAATCTGAGATAAATCGAAATCTTGGTTACAAAGCTTAAAAAAACCTCAGGAAGGAATGCCTGTTGGACATAATACTGTCTAATTTCTCCTTTGCCAGCTGTGAAATTCATCTCCTTATTAAAAAAGTCAAAGCAAAGTTTATGGAATAAGTTTGCATTTAAAGCTGTTTTTCTGTTCATTTTCAGATGCATTTGGAGACATGACCTGTTATAATACCACTTCCATTAAACATTGGAAGCTTGAATTTTTGGAGAAAAAAAATCACACAAACATACTGCTCCTAATCCAAACAGAGGGGTTATGAACTGAACCTTCAAACAGAAACTTTCAATATTTGGCTTCTCAGCTCAGTAGCACCAATATAGTATGCCAACCATCATGTACTGTAATTAATAATTGTTGTAAAAAAAGGTCTTTAAGGCAGAATACCCACTGCATATAGCTTGACTGCTTTTTTAACCAAATAAGGTAATAGGGCATTTCACTGTTTATAATAGCTACATGAAATACGATGTTTCAAACTGTTAAAGAAAACACATTTAAACTTTTCCTGCCCATTTCCAAGTTTCTCTAACTTCTTAAAAAAACTGTCTATGAGACTCTGGCAGATTTATAGAAACCTCCATTTTTTACTTTTCAAAACACTTTAACAAAGCTTCAGAGATGAGCAACATATCACCCAAGTTCTGGCACTTATACAAGGATTGTACACACTGAAGTTCAGAAAGAGTAAACATGCAGAAATCAATTCCAGAGACTGACAGAAAGCGGAACTAATTAAAGAGGCCCAAGCAAAAGAGATCATTTTTGAAGACAAACAAGTCAATATTTATCACATAAATAAAGTCGGTGCTGCAGTGAATCCGGTGATATTTATAAATATACATCTGGCACAATAACATTTTAGTAATTATGAAATGACTGCTAATAAAATATGTGTAAATACTTGAGCCCTACAGTAGATGACTCTCAAACTACTTTAGGATCATATCAAAATTTAAACATTATATTATCTGACATCATCCCGAAGTTCCTTAATGACCAAACATTTGTTATTATTCCCACTTACCATTGTAACTTTATTGTCTTAACTGGAATTAATTTCATTATATCAGTGAAAGGAGACAGATTCAGGCCATGAACTCCTCATTAAATGTTTTCTTTTCCTATGTTTCCCTTACCCTGCAAGCCCAGTAGCTATTTAACAGAGCTACTTTGGGCTCTCCTGGTTGTCATGCCAGTGCTATCTGGTGCTGATTACCCCTTCATTTTGCTGGAAGTGTTCTTGGCATCAGACCCAGGCCAAATCCCCAGGATTTTATTCTCTGCTACCAGTTCACATTATTTTCTGAACAGGAAATTTGTCAGGGGTTTTTCACTTTCACTGAGCAAGGTCAATGAAGTGCTTACAAGATGAAAGGGCGTCTTTTTCAATCATGACAGAAATCCCAAGAGGTATAATTTTTAAATCTTTGCATCGCTGAGGGTGATGCTGATATAGTTCTGCCAGCTCAGGTTGTTCCCATCAGCTGAGTGTTTGATGTTCAATAGCAGCAAAGCCGTGAACCCTCAGAATGGTGAAATTACCACTGGCCCATCCTTTTTTTTTTTTTTTTTCTTCCACATACAGGTTCATTGAAGGAAAGGAGTACAAGTTTATTACCGTTTGAAGAGGAGGCAAATATTGTCTCTGTCACTGGAAATGGACTTCTGCATATTAGTGCCAAACACAGAGGGTGGGAAAGTGTGTGTGTATAGGGGAAGTGGGAAGGGGAGAATGTATGCTTGTGTATGACTTGCACGAGCTCTGTGTGTTTCTGTATTTACTTTTATTACCTTTCCCTGGTATATCCCTGGTATATTTTGGAGTTCATTTTATTTGAGGTCTCTAAGTGCTTTTGACTTTTGCACATACCAAATGCATTCAGGAAATGCTGATTCCTTTTAAACTACATCTCTAGAGCTCATGAGTAGAATTCAGGTCTGCAGGTCAAGGTTCCTTTTGCCATCAATACGAATTCAGTATGCAAAATGGGAAATCTGCAGCAAACCTCCAGAGTATAGGATTGGCAATGTTAAGGTACTTTGCTTTAGCAGCATTATCTTTATCACATCAACAGCATCTTTTCATTAGTTCAGTTGTCTTGGGTAGAAATTTAAATATAACAGAAAGAAAACTATGTTGTTGTCGTCATTTGACTTTATTTCTATTTGGTTAGTAACAGAATTTCTCATCTGCAGGAAAGCTCCATGCCCGAAAACTTGTCATCCAAGATGTCAGAAGCATCAGTATTTACAGCAGGGCATTTTCTAACTTTTCTGACTGATTCCCATTTGGGCTCTAGTGCAACCTTTTCAGTTTTGTCCTAAATGGACAAGTAGAGCTGCCTCCCACTCCAGACTATCACTAGCATGTGTGCTGTCTGTGGTGAGATGGTTTCATCTAATTCAGATGAAAACACACATGCACACACACAAATAAAATAATTAAAACAACAACAAGAAGAAACCACAACACTTTTTCTTTTTCCTTCAGCTGATTTAGCTGAGTAGTTTCTCAAATGCTTGGGGAACTTAGTACAGGGGAAGGAGCGAGTGCAGCAATAAAAGGCCCAGAGTGTACAGACAAAGCCAGTGTTGCCACTGAGAAGTATCCATGTGGAGCCATAATCATGATATCATTTCAATATCATGTATGTCATGTATGGACTCACCTGCTTTCCTTAAACAATGTATTCAAATGTCCAAAGTGTTGATTCATATGCCTGATGAAGATCTATTAAGTACTACACATGGATGAGAAACAGATGTTTTATGTGAATGTTAAAAATTCCAGGACAGCTTTTGCAATGACAGAGATTGCTCTGGTGTCCCTGGCTAGCTTCCCTGGTGTTGTCACATGTATTGTGTATTGTTTGGATATGCTGCAGAGATGGATGCTTCGGTCATGTTTAATGTAAGGCACCTTTCAAAGGTAAGATACACGTGTAAAATATCCGTAGATACTAGAGAGAAAGAACATGAATGAAAGGAAAGCAAAAAGAATGAAATGTATTTATCTACAGGAAGAAGAGGAGGTAAATATGAAAACAACTGAAAGAACAATGACTTTTTAAAAGTAAGGAAAACACAAAGAAGTCAGTGAATATTGATTATCAAAGCCCTGAACAAAAGCTTCAGGTGATATTTAACTGGCAGTAGCAGTGAGTGAGATGACTGTCAAATATTCAAGCAACATAACGCAGGAGCAGTTCTGTTTGAAGAGATGATATGGAGTTCAGCACAAGTAAAACTTGAGCTTTTGTTAGTCCAGGAATTAACACTGCTACTAGCAGTCACAGAAGAAGGAAAAGGAAAAAAAAAAAAAAAAAAGTATCATAACCAGTTGGAGATGCACAGTGAATACACCACTATTTTCAAAATCGAGTAAAAAAATAAAATAAAATAAAAGGTGTGTGTGTGGGGGGGGGAATTTGGCTTACACAACATTTAGACACTCCAAAACTCCTCTCATTGTCTCCAACCTACCAACTGGTTCAGGTTAAGTGGCTGATGAAAAAGCCCCCTCTTGCACGCCTACAAAGTTTATTAAGCCTAAGACATCCCTGATTTAAGGGGCTGGTAAGAGCAGTTGGATGTCACTGTTCTAAAGTTGGGAAAACACAGCTTCAGTCTCAGGTTTGCTGGAGTGATGGTCTTTTTTTTTTTTTTTTCCTGGTAACTGGGCCTGTTGTCAGTAATGTCCAGGGTAAACGTTTAGACATGAGAACTAAAACAGACAAGTTAGCTGACTCATATCCACAAGCAAGGTAGTTAATGGTGTGAAAAGGATTCACATCTCTTGACTCCCTCTTCTGTGTTTTATCCACAAAACCATTTTTAAGTCACAGGATACTTCTGAGTTTACAATGAGTTTAAAGAATACATTACTACTTCTTTTCAGGACATCTATATTTACAAAGCCAAAAGAGCTTTCTCAATCTGGAAACCATTAATTAGCAGTTCCACCTACGTGAAGTAGGAAAGAAATAAGAAACAATATTTCCATGTCTACAGAGTGGAGGTTATCAGGGCAAAGAAACCTGAGATATGTGATTATGCTGCAGTCATGTTTATACCTGTATGCAGTTAATGCAGAGGGAATTCTAGTAAAGATCCCCCTTGCCCAGCAGCACCCTGCCCCTGGCCTCCCCAGCCCTTCTGCCTCTGGTTCTGCACAGACACCTCTAGCTTGGTTTGGGGAGAGGTAATTTGGAAGAACCAGTTATTCCATCTGCAGATCTCATGAGTTGAAATCTGCTAATAAATCCATCTTAAATGTGGCAGCCAGATGAACATTGAGTGTGAAGAGGCAGTTTGTAAGCTATCTGAACAGAGAGAATGGGGAAAACAATTCTGTGCAGGTCCAAACATGGTGAATTATCAGGAAAATCTTAATAGAGAGATCTGTGTCATTGTAGAACCATTTTCCCAGGCAGAATAATAGAAGATTAAAACCTTCATGATTGGATCATCATCATATGAATGGTATGATTGTCCTAGGTATGGTATGACTACATTACTAGCCCATTTTAACTCTATACAGGATTGTGCAGGACTCAGCTGTGATTTAAAATGAGCAAAACCAGGTTGTTGCCTGAAAACAACATATTTCCTCCTTGTGACTGTTATCTGCTTAACTGAGGATTCTGTCCAAGTAAGCTCGTACTTAAGGAAGTTTGCTTTGAGACCTCAAGTTCACCTGGAAAGTGTTAATTCCTTTGAAAACCAGTTCTACCTCTGTTTGTTTGGGCTGGGAAGAGGGAATGGCTAGCTAGATGATTACCTTGAGAATGAGAACATAAAATCCAGGAAGAATGTGAGTCCACCTAACAAAACGGGAAACACCTAGGGAGGAAACCTGCAGTGTCTGAAGTCAAGAAAGAAAAAAATGAAAAAGTCAGAAAGAAAGGTACTCTGTCAGAACCATTCACTGAAGTCCCAGAAGAGTTGTGCACTAAAACATCATGTTCCTTTGAATTTAGCTATATTTTATGAGCAATAGTTGAAAAATGAGTAGCAACTGATCTTTCACATATGTAACCTTACGACCTGACATGGGATATTTCAGTGGGGCTGGAAAGCACAGCAGAAATTCAGCAGTTTGAAACGTGAGCACTTGGATTTTAAATTGCCCTTTTGTCACATCACAGTTCTGCTCTCAGGATTTGCATCGTGTTGGGTCTCCAGCTCACCCTCTGCATGGGGGTAAATTCCACTTTTTTTTGTATGTGCAGATGTGTGTACTTCAACTGATGATATTATGCTACTTTATTCATATCTTAATTTGTATTTCAAGACCTCCTCTTTAGTCATTTTTACTGAGCAAATACAAAGAAATCAAAAGGGGACTAGAAATTTGAATAATGCAAACATCACAGATATTTCAATGTTAAAAAAAATGCTAGTGGTTCTTTGGCTCAACTTTGCCTTTTTTGGGGGTGGGGTGGGGTGTATTCCATATTTTTTTCTTCTTAGAAGCTGAATTACCTCTTTATAAGACAAAGGAAACAGTATTCCATTTTATGAGTGACCCATCTGTGGTGGGAAATAATCCACTGTCTAGCTAGGAAAAGAAATGAGGCAGCATAATATGCACATGCCAGGAATTTACTTTCCAAATCATTTCAGCTGAAGGAATGACAAAGTATTGCATTTCTTCCATTTAATTTCAAAATATATCTCATTTGAAAAAAAAACAAAACAAGAAAAAAAAAACACTATTGAGTTGTAACAGTTTCCTTTAATTTACTGTATGTGAACAGTTTATTTCTTGCTCTACTAGCTTGTTGGTGCCCCCTTGTGTTTAAAAGAACATGATAAATATCTATTGTATTTGTCAATCTTTTAAGACACAAGATTCCTCCTGAAGAAGAACTCAAATAACTATAACTGATCAAGGTATGGATACTAGTGCAGAAGAAAAAACAAAACACAAACAAACAAACAAAAAAACCTTTCAATTCTTAGGAATTGAAAACAGACTTTTAGCTTGCATTTCTTTTTTCAGAATAATTTTTAGATATTTTCAGATGTTTCAAAACCACTGATAAAATAAAGATATTGATAAGTTTATAACAACTGTATTTTTAAAGTATTTAAACAAATGACCAAAAAAAAAAAATGGGATTTTTTCTCTTTATTCTGTTCAGGTACATTGTTCTCATGTATACAATCAATGAATTAATTGATACTCTTTATTATATGATGGTGAAAGACATCTGAGGACTTGTTTTCAGATGCCATTATTGTAAGGCATATGGGTTTTTCGGTGTGCAACAAGAAGAACAACTATGTCTTTCAACCCCTGAATGAACACAGATGGATTCGGATCAGCAGGCATGCTGCCAAATATGTGTTTTGCTGGGGTCCTGGTTAATGGCAGAAAATAGCATTCATCTAGTCTGTTGTGATTTAGGAGCATAGGATGAGGCACGTCAGCAAGCCAGGAGCCGGAAGAAAACTACCAGACTGTGGCATGAAGTTATTAGAAGAGCAGTGACCAGACACAGGGTAAGTGGGTGGCAACCATCCTAGCAGAGTACAAGAATCCAGAAAACTTGTGAGCTGTTAAAGGAAAACCCTGTGTTTTGAGAGGAAATATTCAAAAGCTGGTTTTGAGATGTTTATGAATCACCAGAAATTTTTGTACCTGCTTCCCATTTTGATCTACATAAGCAACGAACTTCCTAAAACCTCTCAAATTCAATTTTCACCTGTGGTCAGCATGAGGCTGCTGTGCTTTGAATTCTGGGGGGCAGCTCACCTCTGAAAGAAAATGACTGCCTCTGGTACCTCTTGGATTCCAACCCTGACAAAAATAGTATTGATCCATTAATTGCAGGTGCATTCTGTTTGACAGTCTTGAAGATGATCTACAAAAATTCTCAAATGACATATTAACTCTATTAACTCCTGAGTGGTGCAATTAAAGGGATTTATTAAGATTAGGTGGAGAAGGTAGCATTAAAGCCAGAGAAGTGGCCTGGACGTCACACCTACTCTGACAAGCAGCAACAGCTGATCGGTGATGTTCTACCTCAGCTTAGTCATGGTGAATAAGACGCCATGAGTGTACGAAGACTTACTTCTACCCATTCTCATCCAACCCTCTCCTCTTGTCACCCAGCCTAGCCCATACTTACTAGCTCCGGTGTCACTTTGGTTTTGCTGTCCCTTCCTGCTTTGCTGGACTTCCCACCCTGACTTATGCTGACGGTGTTTTGAGGAGTAGCAGCGGGAAAGCACCAGACCCAGCATCGCCCATGTGCTCTTAACACACCAGTGTGTGCTGAGGGCTGTCAGAGATGCACTTTGTGTACAATAACAAGTGACGTGACTTTGTTACTCTTAATTATCTGCCCGGACATAGACAAGCTATCTATATTTACAGATGTATTGCTGGAAAGTATGCTGTGTTCAGTCTGACCAGGAAACAATCACTGCCGCATTATTTTATTTATATGGATTTGAAGCACAACATAAAAATGTCCATATTCTTTCTTGTATTCATTTATGTTCAAAACTATGTACATGAACATAAGCCAGTTCTCAAAGATCAACCAAAATTCACAACAACAAAATTGACAGCCATACCTAATTAACAAGGTAAGCACTCATCTACTGTGTGTTATGTTCTGTCTTGCTAAGATCTGCAAACCCTGCCCAGGATAAATACATGTGAAAAATACTCTTTTTTAAAGTTTTCCGATATATGTTTCTCTCAGTACCTGTACTACAGAAACACAGAAGCTGAAGGCTGAAGAAGTGAGCACAACCGTTTCTCTAACTAGCTCATCATCTTTGATTTTTTTCATGGAGGTCCTTGGATATTTGTGTTATGGAAAATACTGGTGAATCTCTCTGAATTTGCATTTGACTCACAGCCCTGGGATGGACCCTGAGCATGTTGTTCTCCTGTTTCCAGGGAATCTTCAGAGGGCCTGGCTGAATTCATGATTCATGTGTTTAAAACACAAGTTCCTTGGAAATAGAATGAGGATATTAAAATAGATAATGTAACCAATTAAAACAACAACAGTAGCAAAAGCCTAGCAAACACCTGTGACCAGCAGTTGTAACTGAGTATATGTAAGTGCATAATTTAAATGTACAATTCAGTGATAGTCCTATGTGTAAGTTCAGTGTTGATGAAAGGACCTTCTAAGGTCTGTATGCTACCTGGGAAATAATTGCTAGTCATAGACCAGTGAGACTTGTGCTAAGTAATCAGATTCTGAAAAAGCAACCATGTGACATTGAGGTGCTTGAGCGAGTCCAGAGAAGGGCGACGAAGCTGGTGAGAGGTCTGGAGAACAAGTCCTACAAGGAGCAGCTTAGGGAGCTGGGCTTGTTTAGCCTGGAGAAAAGGATGCTCAGGGGCGACCTTATTGCTCTCTACAGGTACCTTAAAGGAGGCTGTAGCGAGGTGGGGGTTGGTCTGTTCTCCCACGTGCTTGCTGACAGGACGAGGGGGAATGGGCTAAAGTTGCGCCAGGGAAGTTTTAGGTTGGATATTAGGAAGACCTTCTTTACCGAAAGGGTTGTTAGGCATTGGAACAGGCTGCCCAGGGAAGTGGTGGAGTCACCATCCCTAGAGGTCTTTAAAAGATGTTTAGATGTAGAGCTTAGCGATATGGGTTAATGGAGGACTGTTAGTGTTAGGTCAGAGGTTGGACTCGATGATCTTGAGGTCTTTTCCAACCTTGAAATTCTGTGATTCTGTGATAATGTTATCCAAATATTAGTTGTATATGACCTGGTACTGTTATAACTGCCCTTAACTCATTCACACAAGTCCTAACCTACTACTTTTTGTGAAGTATTGCTGTAAAATAATGGTCTTAAATTACCAGTTGCCACAGCATAAAACCCTCTTGTGATGGGATCAGGTACGCAGCAATGGCAGCAGCTGGGGCAGAACTAAGGGAGGCCCCAGCATCCTCCCAGCTGTGGAAGCAGCTGGGTAGAGAGGGGCAGCCCTGTTCTGCAGGGAGATGGGAGCCATAGGAAGGATATCAGCAGGGAACAAGGAGGCTTCTGGCTGCTTCTCCTGTGGCACCTGGGCTGGCTGCAGGAAGGGGAAGTTGGTCTGGGCTCCTGGCTGCCTGGGAGGTGAGTGCTGGGGGGCACAGGTACCGGGACTATAGGGGCAATCTCTGTTCCTCCAGGGAGTAAGTGCCTCATGGAGTTGTGAGAGGAGCCCTGGGAGGGCAGGTGGCTGTGAGGAGGGGCTGGAAGCAGCAGCAGGTCCTTCTAGAAGCATTATCAGATCTCTGAGCTCTCATTGTTATAACATAATGTCAAAAATGTGCCTTGTAGTGGGCCATCAGCCTATGCAGGGTACTACTTCTACTGCTTCTCTGCCCTGTAGATGTCTTGAATAACACAGGAGCTATGGTCTTCTAGTGTCCAAGCTACTTAAAGAGTGTTAGTTCGAATCATTGTTAAGTGTCTCATTGCATCTCAAAAGAAAAAAAAAAAACTTTGCTGCTTCCTCTACAGATGGTACAACTGTGGCAGGCTCACAGAAGTTGGAGTGGATCACAAATACTAAATGCATGTCAAGGGAGATGCTGGCTCCTATAAATGTAGAGTGACATGTCGAGTCACAGGTAAATATGTCACCCTTCTTCCTCTGTATGATTCAAATGGCAGTTAAGCTATGAGACTCACTTCTAGGAAGCAATTTTCTACTTTTTTTTTTTTTTAAACTTCATTGCTTAAGACCAAAGATATTGAGGCAGGTCATAGCACGCAACTGCAGATTGCACAAAAACATTTTAGGCTGATTCTTTTGCTTTGGACTGTACACCACAAAAAGGAAACAAGAAAGATCCATGAAAATTCTTCTTAATCTTCCTATATCAGTTACTTCAAGCTTCAGTTCAAAAAGGTAATCAATAGCTGCTGTTAACTGTTAGCCACAGAGATCAAAGAGAAGGGAATGTACATCTTCATGTCAATTGCAAATGGCTATGGATCGATGGACTTGTGCTACAGAGGAAGGGATGGAGATGAGAAACTGATGCAAGGATCATTATATGTACATCACTAGATTTCCCGGAAGCTTAAAACAGATGATGGAGATCTCATAAAAATGAACCAGGAAAACTAAGATCAGAAGTAGCTTGAGTCCATTTGAATCTCTCTTGGGATAGAGACGGACTGAACCCAAAGACAAAGGGTTAAAGAAAATGGAGTGGGCTCTGCTTTGCTTCCCCACCCCTTCGGGCAGTGCAGCTGGGATAGTGCCACAGCTGTCATAATTTCCTTCCATCAGTAGCAAGGGGAGAATTTGAGACCGACTGTGACTCACATGGTCTGAATCAAATCTTTTCCCTTGCTGTTTCTGTGAACACGGTTTACAGCATCTTCTAATTTAATTTCAAAGTCCTGGCCAGGATCTTGGGTGGTGTTGCCTCCAACTGTAAATTGCAGAGGGAAGCAGTGGGAGGTTCCTCAAACTTTTGTAAAATGACACTTGGAAACTTCAGCAGCATTAATGGGAAAACCCTGCATGTATCCATAATGGCTAAGAGCAACTAGTGAAAGCGTTTCATGGGGAAATGGCAAAGGGAGTAGTTCTCACATGCAGAAGCAGGGTGTTTTGTCTAGAAGTTTTCTCTGCTCTTGTGCAGAAGAACTTAATTTTTCATTTTGCTTATATTGTCTAAAATTGCAGGAATTGGTCATCCCAAATGTATATTCTTGACTTAGGGAATGTGTGGGGACCCTGAATGTGCTTCTGCTGTTGGCATAGGCAAAAAGCTATGACGTAGTGGATGACTTCTGCTACAGACACATTGTTTAATTCAGTCCTTAAACTGCATTCAGATTTGACCATACATTTGGCATACCAGATATTACCACTTACAAACCATAATACTGTTCTCACTCACCTTTGGCAAAATGTTAAAACAAAACAAAAAGCCGGGAGTATTGAATATAACGTTTAATATAAGCATGTACAGAAGCACTAGGAAGATTGAGGCATTGATAAAATAATGGTTTAGCAGTATTTGCTTAATTCCAACACAACTACGCCTGACTTAAATGAGATCATAACAAATTATTTGTGTTTTAGGTGCATGAACTCTATATAAAGGCAAAGCGTTATATAATCAAGAGACTTGCCATACTCTGTCAGATCCGAGGTCCATCCAGCCCAGGACCCAGTGTCTGTCAATGGTAAGTAGCACGGAAAGGAGATAAGAAACAGAACATCCTTCCCCACAAATGCCTTTCCAACAACCAGGGGCTTAAGAGCTTACACGGCTGAAAATTATATCCAGACTGCTTTGTACAGTAGACACCACTGAACCTATTTTTCATGAATGTTTCACATCCTTTAGAAAAAAAAAAAAAAAAAAAAAAAAAAAGCTATGCTTCTGGCCACACTTGTACTGCATGAAAATCTCACAATGCTTGGCATCCATAGTTTTGCTGTATTTAGTGTTATTGAATAATTTATGTAATAACACTATGCACTCAATATGTTAGATGGAAAAAATACTACCTCCTGATCGTCTTAACCTTGCCACCTGCTAATTTCTCTGGGTATGCCTTAGCTTTTATAGTATGACTCATCATTCCCCCTTTTCCGCCTTGCCTGTGATTTTAGGGCTCTCTAGAACCTCATTCTCTACCACACCCACAGCACGTCCATTAACTTGTTTTTTTCTCTTGTACGTGTGGATGACGGGCAGGGATCATGCTGTGTAGGGTGCAAAAGGGAAGGGGCAAGGGTACGCTGGTGCAGGAGCTTTTTCCACCATCATGTGATTGTGCTTGCGCCTTTTCAGGCGGCTGCCAGGGATGTGGGCTCTTATCTCCGGGTGCTCCAGCCGAAAGGAGAGCTGGAGCATTTCCCTGCCTTCACTGCGCGCCCCACAAAGGTGTAAGAGAGTACACAAAAATAGTTTGGAGGCAGAGAGGGGCTGGTGGGCTGCCATTTGGGCTGGCAGGGCTGGTGTTACGCACAAGCATTTCTTCAGTGAACAAGCACCCGGAGCCTTTGCTTGTCTCCGGATCACAGGAGGTGAGAACTGAATTATTATTGTTATGAAGGTACACAGTACATTCTGCAGGAGCAAACTATAAATATTTCCAGCAAATGCACTTACTATAGGTGTGGGTGCCAAGTAGCACTGTCTCCTTCCTAATTGTTAAGAAAGAATTTTTGTTTTATTGCATAGACAAGTAGATCCTCTGTCTCTTTGCCATCCTTCTCACAAGTATGTGTTGAGATGGCACAATGGGTTTATCACACACTAAGGAAGAAAACTGTAGCTGGAGCCTCTGTCTCCTATCAGCCCAGCAGCCTATTTTAGCTCATGGGGCTCTTGAGAAGACAAATCGTGTTTCCTCTGCTCTCGCACATGGTCTGAGTGGTCCCACTGCTCGATTGTCACCTCCAGTGAAGGAGTGGTCCAACTGATGTCAGTCCAATGCTGACATCCCTGCACTGCACAGGGAGGAGCCCAGGGATTCGTGGCAGGTCCATGACATGGTGTGTGGACATCTGGAGGAATGAACATTGGGCAGCCTCCATCCAAGGAGGCTTCCCCTTTCTCCTTACTGTGTGTCCAGCCATAGGCTTCTCCAAAGCATTCAAAGGACCTGCTTGAGCTTCTCCATTGGGGTTGGAAGGAAAATTCTCCTGCCTGGTATTACGGCTGGCTGTGGTGTAGCCTCTGCAACACATGGAGGTTGTCCATTTCCATGCAAATCTGTGCCAGACCAGCCCAGGACCTTCTAAACTAAGGGCAGGCAATCACTGTGTTTTGATTTTCAGGACGCTTTTTAGACAGTAAATGATCATTAACACATAAACACCTGCAGTGAGGCAGTAGTGTTAGGTCTACTGCTTTTTTTTTTTTTTTTTTTTTTTTTCCTCCATGCATGTGGCTGAATTAAAAATTTAATTTCTGAAATGCTCCCTAAACCCTGTTACTAAATGAGGTCATTGATCAGCTGGCCTGCCTTTGGCTGGGCTTGCCGTGGAGAGTGGTGGGAAGAAAAGGCCACTTTCTGATGAGGATGCGGGCTCCGTGACCAAAGCCTGCTGTGCTGGCCCTGCGGTGTGTGTGTCCAGGCTGGGTTCCTAGCCCAGCTGTAGCCAGTGGCTGCTGACAGAGCCTGGGATCATTGGGAGATAGGATGGTGGAATCCAGCATTGTTTCCAGCTTTCTTTGTGTTTCACGTTCATAAGACAAATATATATGTTGGGCTTGTGCCCACATTTGGTTCTGCTGCAAATCTCCGTCCAAAATAAATTAATTGTAAGCAAAGGAAAAAGAGCACTCTCTCAAATGCCTTTGATCTCCAGTTAAGCAAGCCAGTAAGCGAGGCTTCATACAACACGATTCACTCATCTGCTCTTCTGCTAATAATAAAATGAGTAAAGCGCATTTTAAAAATAGTCTAAATCCATACTTTCTCAAAAAAGCACAAAAGTTAAGAAGGAGTAAAAAGATGTGAAATCTAGACTAAAAGCATCCTGGCTTGGCTTCAGAGCCTCTGGGGATTATAGCCCATGAAGAAGAAATCTATATGTGTAAATTCCCTTGTTTATGTGTTTATCTCAGCATGTTTTCTACCTGTCATGTCAAATCTCCAACATTCCCAGGAAAGATTATTTCACAACTTGAAAAATGCAGTCCCATGGAGATACTGGAGCTGCAACTTGCTACGTTTTGGGTAACAAAGGAGAGTAGAGAGTGGATCGAGGACCGCAGCCTGAGCAGGAGCTGTGTCCGGTCCCGGTTGTGCCTTGCGTAGCCCCCCAGGGGCTCCTTTCTCAGGAAGGCAAGAAGAGATTGCTCGGCTCCACAGGCCAGCACAGCTCTCTTGTAGCCTGGGTCAGAGAACCACCAGCAAGATGTGGCTCAGCCGTGTCCCTTCTGGGGCTGCCCCAGGGAGCGGGAGCACAGCGCTGATAGATGCCAAGGGGTTTGTGCCCTGGGAGATGAAGAAGTCTGGGATCTGGGATTTTTCCTGGTCTTGTGCAAATCCCATGGCTATCCAGCCAGAGGTGTAAAAAGTGAGTGGCAGCTATTCTACATCCTGCACTTAAAAATAAGTAAATAAATAAATGAAGAGTAGGAAGATGGTATTTTGTGAGGTCCCAAGTTTGCTGGTGTGTACCGTGATATTCCCAACACCCCTTGCACGCTGGGTCTGGGGAGGGGAGGCAGCTGGATGCTGCCAGCAGGTGCTGTCCCACCGGGAAACGCGTCCCGTGCGGCTGTATGAGCACGGACAGACGGAGGTGAATGCCACCACACGTGGGGCAGTGGGAAGGGGCGCGGGAGCGAGCTGGGGAGAGACCCAGCTGTGCCTTGGGCGGGGGGAGACCTGTCAGCGCGGCAGCCCCAAATGACGGCATCTCTTTGGCAGGACACCGAGCCATACTTTCCCCCCCACACTTTTTTTTTCCTAACAGCAAAGCGCACGAGCTTTTACCACGGTAAGAAACGGGCCGGGGTGGGTGTACCCAGCTCCGCTTCAGGCAGCGCAGGGGCGCGGGGCTCAGCCCCGGGGACTCCCCAGCGCCGCGCCCGGGGCGCGCTGACCTTTGGCGGCCGCGCTGCCCCCGCCCGGCCGCAGCAGCAGCAGCAGGAGCAAGAGCAGCAGGAGCAGAAGCACGACCGGCACCGGCAGCACCGCCAGCAGCTGCCGCCGTCGCTCCGGCGCCCGGTGCCCAAGGTCAGGGCGGCAGCGGCGGCCGCTCCGCAGGTAGGCGCGGAGCCCTGCGCGGGCGGAGCGGGGAGGAAGCACAGCGGCGGTGTGAGGCGGGGTGCCGGAGGGCTGGAGGCCGGCCGGAGGGCTGGAGGGCCGGCCGGCTCCCTCCCCGCCGCTCCCACCCCGCGGAGGGCCGCGCCGCGCTCCCGCCGCCCGTATTTAAAGGCGGCCGGGGGGCGCTGCGCCCTGCGGTGCCGCTCGGCGGGGGAGCGAGCCCTGCCCGCAAAAAAGAGAGGGAGGGGGGAGGAAAGGGGGGGAAAAAAAATAGAGGGAGGAGGAGGAAGAAGAAGAGGAGGGAGCCTGGGAAGTTGAGTTTGGTACCAAGCGGCAGCTGGGCTGCGGGGCTCGGCGGGCGATGGATAAGGATGAGATCCACCTGCGCAGGCTGCCGGCCGCCGCGCCCTGGGGACCACGTAAGTCCGCGGCGGGAACGGGGTGTAGGGAACCCGGGGGGCCGTGGGGAACGGGGCGCCCCGTTGTCCATCTCTCGCCAGCCTTTCGGAGGGGAGCGGGGGTTACAAATCCCGGAGTAACCTCAGCCAAGTAGCAGGGAAGTAAGACAGCTGTCTCCCCGCCCCGACCCCTGAAAGCGTATAACAGCATAAAGTCCCCTTTACCTACATTCATGTAGCAATTAACAGCTCATCTGGCCCCGGGATGCCAGTCTAATTATGAAAAACTGCTGGGATGCGAAGTAGATGAGATAAATCCTCGATTTGATGATTGCTCTTAATTCACACTGTGCCGCGGAAGACCGGCAAAGAAAGGTCTTAACCAACTGAAACGGGTCTGTCTCAGGTTGTCAGTAATGTTTTTACAGAACTGGCTAAATCGTGTATCTCTATCATTAACTAATGTGTGCAGCAAAATAAATTATATATATTGGAAAGGGAAAATACATTCCTTGGCTGAGAAGTTACAGAATGTTTAGAGCCAAAGAGCAGATCGTTTAAATGGTAGGGGGTGGGAATTTCCTTGGCTTCCCTCTAGAAATAAATCACAGCTCGGTGTCTGCGTGCATGCATGTGCACCCACATATGCATTTATATAAAATCTTCACGCACACGGACTGTGTATATAAAATCTTCACGTGCATTGGAACACAGATTTTTACAAGCGCTATTTACTGAACACATTTTTCTACTAGTTTAGAGACTATAAAACTAGAACTGAGATGCTAACCAGGAACATGCTGTAACACACTTGATTATCCAGCTGAATTGTATACAAATGAAGTAAATTTAGCATGGCACCATTTATAAATTCCATGCTTTACAATCAAAATTCCAAATCTAACTATTTGCAGCTAAGAATAGCATGGGGAGCCCTTTTCTTTACTCCCTCTTTTTTGGATTCCCATGAAAACCGTTATCCTAGAGTCTACTCATTAAATGGCCAAATATTTAACTGGACTTCAGCCCACTTCTAAAAGAAATGCTGTACACTCATCAAACCGTAGGGTTTCCAGAGTGCTCAGAATGAAAAGAGAACTATTTCTTTAATGTCTGACATGAAACAGCTGGGTTTTGTATCTCTGTACCGGGGACGGGGTTTCTGACTGCCACTGCCTGTCCCATGTTAACTTATTAGTTAAATTAAGGAGTTTGAACTCTTCAAAGCCGACCATAGGGTAGATTCTGAAATTGAGAGCCGGGAAAGCCCAAGGTGCTGAGGTGTTATCGCAGTACATTAAAGGAGGTATCAGCAAGAGGGCTGAAAGATAGAAATGGCACTAGAAAGCTCTACCATTACTCATGGGGCAGGTGGCAATTTATCATGAGGCAATCACGGCGATAGGACAGGAGTCCTGGGAAGTTGTTGGAGTGACGTTTTATCTGCGAGAAACTTTACAGAATGGTTTGCAGTGATATTCTCTATTTAATTTACTGAATCACCTATTAGCAGCACAAACACTGTGTACCAGCTTCGTTAGTAAGTTCAAGGAGCAGTTTTGTTCTCGGAAGCGTGTATTTGTTTTTCTGGTGATAACTTATCCAAAAAAGCTTGTTTGTAAAAGCCATTTATAAGATGAAACTCTTGTCTAATTACATAATGGATCCATGCATTGCAGCATAATCAATTAGCCCCAGCTAGTTCTTGGGCAAATTTTGCATGTATTGCTGGAGAGGCATGTGGACACCCATCCTTGATGTTTTTACATGGTCTTTATACTCAGAAAGCCCTGCTGCAGACAGCTGAGGAAACCTGATGGAATGAGGAGCTGGGGAAAAGCTGGATTCAGTGAGAGGGTGACAGAAGGGAGGAAGGTGAAGGGGAATCTGTAGCCCCCTTACTCCAGATAAATACTTGGAGTTAGCTACAGCCAAAACACTGTTTTGCATTTTGCTAGCAATAATTGGCCACAGTAACCTTGGTACATTATTTTTGGCTCTATTGGTGGCATGAAAGGACAGGTGTGCTTGGATACATCCCTGCCCTATAGACCCAGACATCACTGTTGATGTCTCCCAGCTTATTTGATGCTAGTTCCTTCCTCACATCCTGGGTCAGGGAGTATGTGTGACGATGAAGGGGAAAGGGTCAAAATTGGGGTGAGCTGGGGAAAGGTACTGGCATGCTGGCTGCTGGAAGGGCCACGGACATAGCCTGTCACTTCAGGGAGGGTGCGGAGGCGCTGGGACTGGTGCTCACGACGCAGCGTGGCATCAGCAGGCACATCTTCACTCCCTGCATTTCAGCAGTTAAAAATTCCCCGAGCGAACACTTGACCCCTTTGAAAAACAATGGGATTTTTTATGTAGTCATGCTATTGTCCCAAAAAGTGAAGCATTTTCCTCTTTTTTTTCTTCATGAGACATCACCTCTGAGCAGGGACTTCCAGCACAGCTCCATAGCTTCTCCTATGCATCGCCCAGCTTCCCGTGGTAGCACTGCAGCTATTTCCATTACCAGTGAAAATGATTAAGCATATTAAGCTAATAATTAATCAGAGATGACAAGGGACTAATAACTGTATTGATTTAATTAGGACTTCTTTTCCAGCTCTGTAACTCGCAGTCACGCACATCATTAACTTAATATTTTAATTTGTAGTAATAACTTATTAATTTCTGTGGATGAGTGCAGGCGCTGGGGAGGTCACGCTTGTGTGGTTGGGATGTGCAACGTGGTGCCAAAGTAGGGTGCCAAAACAGAAGGCAGGAGAGTGACCCTGGGAAGTAACAGTGTTTATTGGCATTGAGGAGGGAAAAATGTCCCTTTTGACTTTAATTGTACCCTTTGGCTTTTGGTGATTTTGAGAAAAGGAAATGCTTAGGGATGTGCTGTGGTTGGAAAATCCGGTTTGCTTTAAATTAGCATCACTTTGGGGAGAGGGAAGAGCAGAGGGGACTGGTGGACAGGACAGATTTCAGGACTTTCCTGTGTGAAAAGCTGAGGGGTGCTGAACTTGTTCATCTCTGCCCCCTGTTTTAGTGTTAGTGGGGATGTGCAGCACCCACTGGGGTACACTTGGCATCTTTCACAGTTGGGTCCCCAGCAAGCCACCCTCTGGCCCCTGCCTGGTCCAGGAGGCAGCCCTAAATACCCGGCTGTCCCATGCCACACAGCTTTGTGGGGAGGGTTCCAGAGAGCCTTTGCAGGGGGCTCAGCACTCTGCTCCTGGTACTGAGTCTCCTGTCCATCCGTTCACCATTCTGTCAAAGGGCTGAGCCCTGCGTGCTTAAGCTCTGTGTGCTGCAGCGGGGTGAGAAGATCTGGGCAGGCACTGAGAGGCTTCGGAGAAGAGGCTGCTCAAAGCACCCAGCCCCATCTTTCGGCATGGCACTGGGAGTCTGGAGCACTTCACTTCACGTAGTTCGGTCACTGTACAGGTGAACCATCAGCCTGGTGAGCTCCGTGAACAGAAGCCACCACTTCTTTTCTTATTTTTTGGGATCACTGTCAGGGATTCTGATAAAGTACCTCTGCATACGCCATAGTGTTTTAGTACATGAGCCCAGTTAGGTGTGAAATAGTTCTGCTTGCTTTCAGAGGTCACAGAGCAATTCCTCTGGAGGGTGCTGGTAAGGGATTATTTGCCTTCCCAACCTCACCCACATTTGCTGCGAGGCTTCACATTACAGCAGGGCTCACAGCTCCCTCGCAGGTAGAGTTGACCCCCAGGAGTGGCAGCACAAGTGAGCAGCTTTGGGGACCGGGCAGCCTGCGTGCCATGGTGGGACCCCTCACACCACTAGGCTCAGCGGTGCAAAGTCACCCCGTGCCAGCTGCTGGATCGAAGTCACAGAGCGGGGTGATGTCAGTGGTGGTGTGCAGCTTTTTTACAGTACTTTGAAGAGCAAAAAGGCAGCGGTGCCTTGGTTGTCACCATGAGGTAATTTATGGCCCACGCAGGCCTGTTAGAGACCGCTGACCTGCCCTGCAAGCGCAGGAAGCAAATCTGCCCGCGCTGAGCTGCATTAGTCACAGCCCCCAGCCTGCGTGCTGCCAAGGGAAGCAGATTTGTATTTATTTGGCTTAGCCTTTGGTTTCCTATCTCTCGCCCCTCTATTTCTGAGAGCAGTGCCGCATCCCGGTGGGAGGCAAGCCCGTCCCCGTGCCCCCTCGCCTTCCTCCAGCCGCTATCTGAGGACAGCTGAGCTGTATCTCTGACGGCATCCCTGCTCCTTGCTCACCCCATGTCCTGCTCTGCCACGCCAACTTGCTTTGCTGCCTGTGGTGGCTTGTCCTCAAAGCTGCGCTGCCCCCCCTGCTGCCCCATGTGCCGCTGTTTTCCCTCTTCTTCCAGCTCCCCCAGTTCCTCTCTCGGAGCCTTCTCCTGGCAGTCTGTTCTTCCAGACACTACAAAAACTATTTCCAGACTTGACCCGATGAAAAGATAGCAGTACCGCTAGATCCCATGCCATCTCCTTGCAGTATCTTTGCCTGCTTGTCTTATCTGCATACCTGATTTGTTCTTGGCAGCTCTGCGTCTGTGCTAGAGCCTGTTTGTGCGTTCTTTCTCCTATGAGAGGAATATTAATAATATACTTAATCACTGAATTTGTCCTCTCCGACTGCAGTCCAGAAGACACAACCTCTTTTTTGGTGAACTGGCATGCACCTATGACTTTTTATTCATGATTGTAAGTGTTCTGAGGGAGTTTAAAAATATGAAATCTGTTATGAAAAGGTTAAGTACTTTACAGGCATTAACTGCTCTTTTTACATTTTATAAACTATTTAACTTATATCTTGGCATCAGTGGTTACAAGTTCTATGCTTCTGGTTCCTGGTCCTGCTGTCTCACCTCACCTGCTATTTGTATCCTGCTTAGGGGGAAACTTGATGAGTGTACAGAGGAGAAAGAACTTTGTTTTCTAAACACATTGCAAATATTTGTTGCCTCTTGTACATCTTCATTGACGTCAGGTGATGTCCTGCTTGCAGAACAAACTTGGAATATGCAGTAGGCATCCGTGTATTGATAAGGAAGGTTCACCATGGAAAAGTGTCCAGGGAGAGAAAAACACGTTTTACAACACTCAGTTATTAAAAAAAAAAAAAAAAAAAAAAAGGCTGGCAATTGAATTACGTTTCCAGTGCACATTCAGGATGCATTTTGAAAAAGTAAATAGGGAAAGTGAGCAGTTACTGACTTCAGCAACATCCTGGAGGTGAAAGTCATGAACACTGAGTCTTCTGAGCTCACTTGAGAACTCTTCTTTTGAAACATGATGCTGTGGGAGTTCGGTGGTTGCTCTAAAGAAGAGTAACAGGAGCCAAGGTGGAAGTTCTGGGGTGAAGGAAGCATCACTCAAAATTTTAGCTTTTTACTCTTTGGTGTAAAAAAAGTGGCAGAAAGGGGTCCAGTGCAGTGTTAACAATCAAAGAAAAAAACCTGTGCTGTTATTTATGTCTGCTCATTTGTAGTATAGCATCTTGGCTGGCGATGTACCGCAAGATATGTCAATGAGTGTGCTTTGCGATTCTTCCCGGATTTTGGCAGGCAGGGATTCAAAATATGGTATGACTTTATGCTTCTGGTATGATTGCCCAGAAGAAATCTACTGCAGACTGCAAAAGATGGAAGCTTTTATGCAAATACCATTAAATTCATCTTGCTGTTTTGCTGCACTATTGTCTTGAAAAGGTTTTCTACTGATGTATGCATGCTATTTTGGCAACCCAGCAATAGGAGGATAAAGAAGGGTTGTGTGGGCGTACTGCATTTGCTGCTAGGTTTTTTGGAGTCAAGCATCCAGCTCCACATTAAATCATATATTTGTTTTTGTTTAGCATTGGCATGGTCTACTTCTATGGAGAAACTGGCTCAAGGCTCAAGACCTATTCCCTTGTGTTTAATGCTGTTGATGGATGGCATGGGTATAGTAGTATGGGATGTACCAGAGGGTACCACGATGTATCCAATGGGAATTAGCAGCTGTGGAGCCACTTGAAGGACAAGATGAACCAGACCATGTCTGAGCAGCCGTACTGTGTGCGGTGGAGGCGCCCATTCCCCAGGCTCGCTAGTGGAAACTACTACATGATTGTCTGTATCCTGTGTTCTCTGGCACTGGCACTGAGCCTGGTCTAAAGAAGGAAAATGTCTTTCTGTGTGTAGTCTGAACACTGGTATGTGGTCAGCGAACCTCATCCAGATGCTTGTATCTTGCTGCATACTTTTGAATGTTCTTTTTTTTTTTGATGAATGGCAAGAACAGGTTTCTAAAAATAAATTAATGGTTTTCCCTTTTTACTTCCTGTGACTTAATATACTTTATTTATCTATATAGCCACTAGTCATCATCGTTCTTCAGCTCACAGGAGTATAAACAGAGATGAGCCTGCGACACAAATGAGGACATGGGGCTGGGTTTCCCAGGTTCCCAGCCAGGTGCAGGAGTTGCAGCTGCAGCCTGGGGATGGAGTGGGCTGGCTCCAGGCTGATGCCGCGGGGCTCTCGCGGGAAGCCTGCAGCAGGGAGGTGAGACACTGCCTGAAGCAATAAAACCCGAGTGAGACTCCAGTTTATTCCCCCAGCACTGCCCCTGCTGTTGATCAGGCCAGCATCCAAACCAATGGTTACTTGTCACTTAATCAGCTTGAGCAACATACTTTACATTTAGACTCCCAGGGCATGTATTCAATTCATCATGCTGCTGATACCGTGTCCCAAACAAATCATACATTTTCATCAAACAGATCTGAAAATCAATTAATGTTATTGGGGTTTTCGGGAAATGATCACCTTTCTGTGGTGATTGCCTACTAAAACTGAAGGCTGCTCTGTGCTATAGTAACATAACACAGTAATTCTGTTTACTTGTGAGAAATTGCAGTATCTCACTACATATATACATGAACACTACTGTATATAAAACATGCTGAGCATCATCTTCCTTCCCAGAACGTACTTTGGTTGTGCCTCTTTTTGTTGCAAAGCAGCACATCTGTATGTTAAATATTTGTTAAATGTTAAAGACACCTTGTGAGGTGTACAGGACAACTTCAATCTGTGCTGTCTTGAAGTTGTGTGTATACACGTAATGCAGTGTGTAGGTATGGCTCGTAGGACTGACATGGTGTCCTGTGCAAGAAGTGCACTTGCTAGCAGGCAGAATAATGCAGGGTGAATGTCAAAATATTCCACTTCTGTGCTCTTTTATCAGAATTACAGGTTGTACAGAGAATGTGAATCTAGTAATCGTTCATTTTCATTTCAAATGATTAAATACATTTAGTTTAGCTCTACTCAAAGTCCATGCAGCATATTGGGATGCAACATTTGACCTTCTATGTAGTAGAAAAGAACATTTATCCTCCTTCACTCCCCTGCTCTCCCCTTCCCCTCCCTCCCATGTATCTTTTCTGATCTTGCCAATACACACATTTTTGTGTGTTTTGTATGTCTGTATCACTTCTTCTGGGTAGTTTTGCTTCCTTCCCTTCTCTTCTCAGTAACCATGCTTATCTAGCTTCACCCACTGCTGCCCTTGGAGTCGCTGTGGGACTGCTTGCTGAACATGAAAGCTTCTCTGGGGACTGTTATGTGGGATATTGCAAAAGCTTTCTGTGCATCTATCTTAACTGTTAATTAAAAGGACACAAAGCTTCAGAAAACAGCAAGCTTCCCCCTGGATCCATGTTTGCAGTTCCTCTAAGTTAAACCAAAGTGTTTCATAAGAAGACGAGGGTTCTGAGCAGCCTGGTCTATTGGAAGGTGTCCCTGGCCATGGCAGGGGGGTTGGAGCTGGATCACCTTTTGGGTCCCGTCCAGCCCAAACCATTCTGTGATTCTGTCAGTACTGAGTCCAGAGTACACTGCTGCAAGGTCACAAGTTTCTAGGGATATGGGGATCAGAGCAGGGTTGTGTTTGCCAGCTCCTTGAGTCCACAAGTGAACAGTCTGCCAGGGTTTAGCATTAACACTGGTGGGGGCATGGATTTGAAGTGTTATTTTGAAGTGTTTGAAGTGTGTATTTCTCTTTACAATTGCTGTCAATAACCCCTTTGGCAGATAGCTGAGACTGGCTAAAAGGCCAGAGAGAACAGCTTCAGGTACATTATGAGGACATACCTCAACTACAAGGACAACTACCGCAGGCTGGTGTTTCAAATTCAGTCACTTTGTAGAAATATTTCATTCCGCGTGCCCCAAGACACAAGAGTACATTTGGGCTCTCAGAATAGGAACAGATCCTGTTTCTGAACAATTGTGAGGGAGGATGTTCAGCATGTCCTCCTTTAGCTCACATGGTAGGGAAGCCAGGCTGAGAGGCAAAGGCTGCACACAGACACCCTGTCCTAGCACTTTTGTACGTCCTTTAAAAGTGCAGAGTATTTCTTTACCCACTGATCTTAAAGGACTTCGTAACCTTCAGTGAGCCTTTGGGAGAGCCCATTGCCTTCTTTCTCATCACTTTCATTTGCTGTGGCAGAACTTTTGTTATATGCCAGGAAAGAGTATGTTGAATTTAGGGGTTTGGCAGGTAGCAAAAAACAAGAATAGTTATTTTAGTTCACTTGAAATGGACTCATCTAAGAGAAGTAATGCTTGCCCAGGACACAGCCACATGAGTTGTGTGGGTGGGAGTGGGAGAAATGGAGCAGTGTGGGTCTGCGTGGATCAAATGGGATCAGATTGTCCTGGGTGCTCCTGTGCTAAGAACTGGATTTTAGTCTGTTGGGCCGTGCTTGGTCACTCAGCTGTTTGTTCTGTAGGGGGCTGCTGAATGTCAGCCTAGATAAAATAATTTAATTTTTAAACATAGAGTCTAGAGCTTTTCTTCGAGAATGAATGACTAAGAGTCTAAGGTCATTAGTGGCCAGAGAAATCATGCACATTGGTGGCATTCTTACATGGCCGTAATAGCCTGTCTTTTGTGTGCCGCAGTTACAGTATTATTAATTAAATATGAGCAATTTAAGTTTATCTGGCAATATAACTGAGTAGTTGGATAATAACAAAACCCACGTACTGATTACCAATGGAAGCAGAAACAGATTTTAGTTTAGATTTTAAACATCCTGGTATCATACCAGGGGCATAGAAATCAAATCTGAGCCTTTTAAAGCTAATAGTTTCTAAATGGCAGATGAATTAATTTATTTTCTAAACTTTCTCCTTGTAGCATCTTGTTAACAAACTTCCAGTTAAAACAGCAAGACTCATTTCCAAAACAAAATCTTTGTTGTCTTTATAATAGAAATTAATGAAGGCTTTTCCTTTTCTCTTTCTCTTCAGTATGTTTTCTCAGAATAGTTCATAGGGACTATATCCTGCAATTTGCTGTGCCCTCTGGCCCTCATCCAGTGAAGCACTTAAGCATACAAATAGCCCTGGTTTTGGTGGAAAGCAGGCAACTGAAAGACCCTCCTGTGTGTCCTGATGGCATCCGTGCCCCTGGATTTTTGAGGGAAATCTGCATTGTGCTTACCACTCTGCATGGTGTTTTCTCCACCAACCAGTAGCAATATTTTATCATACAGTCCTGCCTCTTCATTCAGTCATCTCTCTAAGGGATTTTAATAATTACTTAGCTGAAGAAAGACATGGGAGATCTTCAAAGGTTGAGCACAGTGAAGCACAGGGCCCCTTGCCTCTCTGGGAGCTTCTCATGAGCTCTGCTCTAGGCCTTAGGGGCTTTGCTGTTCATCTTCATTTTGGAAAGGAGGAGGGGTAGTTGTGGAGTGCAGTATCTCACTTGTTATGGCAGTAAATCTTTAAAGTAAAATCCAGTCGAAGCAGTTCTTGGGAGCTTGCAATTGATTCCAGTCCAGCAATTACTCTGTATTGACTGGCTTGAGCACGCACTCTGTCAGCAGCAAGAGTTTTGTACAGACTCACTTGCGGGAAGCTTTCACATTTTGCAGGTGGAAAATAAATTCAGGGACTATTTCAACCTTTGTGTGAACAACCAATTTATTTTTTTATTTTTTAAAGAAAAGTCATTTAAGTCTCAGGCACTGTGTGAAGGGTGTGCAGAGGCTGTCGTTTAGTAATTGAAGGAGGAAAATAATGATTTCTCATAGCTAGATAATTGCAGAGGAGGGGCCCTTCTCTTGAGTTTGGTATTGCTGTTGGACTAACGTGGGGAGCTAACTTCAGCTTTTAACAGGTTTGATACCGTTGCTCTTCTTACTGCTTTGCACCACATCCTTTTCCCAGCTGCTTTCCTTTTTATTCTTTTTATTTTTAAGATTCCAAAGGGGGAGAAAAGAGGTCACAGAAATGGAGACTGAACTGGGGAAGGAAAGTGTTTCAGATGTCCACAGGCAGGAAATTTGAACTCCTCTGGAACCTGAATGAGTTCTGGAGCAGTCTCGTTATTTTTATATATTTATTTCCCTGTTTGGCTGTTCAGCCTGCTTTTCCCACGTTATCATCAAAGTGGCCCCAGAAGGGACAGTTGTGAAACAGAAACTATCTATGAGTAGAGAAACAAAAACAGAGCTTTTGTTAAGCTACAGATGCCTCGGTTTTAGCAAAAACAAACAACTTTAATTGCTGTAAGTATTTGCAAATGCTGCTGCTCTCCTCCAGAAGTGTTTTAATATGGGGAAAGTGGGGAAAGGCAAGAAGAGATGTCAGGGACTGCTCTGTCTTGTTGAAACTTGGGTTCAGCCAGTGCACTGATGGTGGTTTCTCTCTCTCCCTACTCTCTGCCCTGGCCTGAATGCAGATAGGTTTGTTGCAGTGGAACTAAAAGAAAAAATAGTTTCTTCCCCTGGTTCACATGAACTGCTTTGAACTGGAACAGATGTGGATGTACAGAACTATCTGCTTACAGCAACTGTTCCATTTATAACCACAGATTTTCTATTCAGGTCTCTTTATCATTTTAATTTATTTTGTGTTTCCACATCCTTTTCCACAATAAAATATTCTTAACTAAATGGGTTTTCAGTTCACATCCAAAGCCCTTGCAAGCACTCTTCCTTGTGTGAACTTTCTATGCCAGTGTTATTCTTCCATGACTTTTTGCTCATAATGTTGGCCTCTGGAGGCCAGGTCAAGTTTGGATTTGTGGTATTTGTAAGATGTGGTTGAGATTACTGGTTTGTTACCAGATTAGGATAGAATCTGGA
Organism: Aythya marila; assembly: GCF_965140915.1. Classification (NCBI taxonomy): domain Eukaryota; kingdom Metazoa; phylum Chordata; class Aves; order Anseriformes; family Anatidae; genus Aythya; species Aythya marila. The sequence goes on from NC_139046.1 coordinate 47,472,191, forward strand.
GTCTGATGTAATGGTGATAAAATCTCACAAAAGGTGTTTTTTGTAATATCTAACTTTAATGTGACATTTCCATTAGGTTTCTGCTTTAGGTTTTCTATTAGATTTCTTTTTTTGAGCACAAAAGTGTGCATGCAACCCAGACCAAAATTGTTTCAGTGAGTACAGATAAGAGATTCAAGTTCAACCACAAAAGTTCAGGCAATGGCATTGTTTTCATTTGGTGTTTCTCATGATCTCCTGCTTTGGAGCAAGTTCCTTCACTGTTCGATCTGATTAAGTGTTCAATAATTAATTCCCCATCCATTCCATCAAGTAAGGAGGGGAGCCCTGCAGTTCCCATTCACTGAGACCCAGGAACGTGTCCTGAGATGGAGAAAAACTACATAGCCACGGGCAAAATCAATAGTGAGATTTGGTTAAAACTAAGCGGTAATGCTTCTCAAGTTCTGCACTCAGTGGAGCAGACCATGTGGCCTTTATTACAAAATTAGGGATTCATTTTTTTAGAGTTACTTCAGTTTCTCTGTTCTCTAATTTTCTATGGAAACAACCGGTTGTTTGCATATTGGAGACTGTACGTGTCAAGTTCTTTGTTTTAATTTGACGGTTTCGGCCTTGATGCAGAAAACAAAAATTTCATCAAAGTCGTGGAGGCAGATAGGATTTTAATCTAAACCATATTAAAAGCTAAAACTCTCCACGAGCACAGAGTTTTTTTTCCAGCCATGAACTGAGTTCTGTGCTACCTTGGAGGATGCTGGAGGTTTTTCTTCATAATCTGAAGACACTTTTCTCTTCTGGTTGACTCCATACCAGATGTGAAGCTGAACGGCATGGTCCCATTAAGCAATGTTTTGGTGCTTGGGTACTCTGAGGAGCTGTTGAGAAAGGCAGGGTGTCCTAGGCAGGGTGTCTGTTACAGCAGTGGGTAAGAAGCATGTGGCTTTTGCCTGGTTACCTTTGCAGCACTTGAGTTGCATTAACTTAAACAGAAGCTGATGTGGTGTAGACAGGTTTCTCATGCTCATCTTGCGGTTGCTCAGCCTTGCTCACACTTCACGTGGTTTCTTCCAGTCTCAACTCTCCTTCCATCTATCCTTACGTTTTATTTCTGTTTGCATACAAAAACCTACATGTAATGGGGAGCATGAAGTGGGCGGTAGGCAGACCTGCTAGAGCTGTATTGTCCCCGGCATTTGTCTGCTGGGGACTTGGGAGCTGTGCATGGATGTGGGAATTATCCTCCATCAGTAGTGAAGGGTGTCCTTCTGTGGTCCTCTGATGGCACAGGGCTGCAGGGTCTGGCGGTGGGCCTTCTCGAGAGGAAATGGAGATAAGATCATGGTGATGTTGCATGCTACTCTTGTTTGTTATGTCAAAAGCTATGCGATTTGGTTTGGTCCCATCTGTCCAATAGTTGTAGCTCGCTTTATTTACTTTTTTTCAATTTTCATGTAAAGTCTCTTCTAACAAAAAAAAAAAAAAATACAGCTCTTCAACTGCATGTATTTTTTTAATCTCTTTGAATGTTTTTGTTTATACAATGTATGGGCATCACATAGAAAACCCCTTCCATATTGCCCTCACAGCAGATCCTTCCTCCTGAAGCATCCTTGTGCCACCCTTTTGCAGCTTTAACGAGAATTAAAACTTCATGGGAATGTACCCATTCCCCAACCACATCAAAGCTGTGGTTGAAGTCCAGTTTTCAAACAACCCTCAAAGTTGGCCAGGTCTGAATTTTCGGTTTTGATTTGATATGTTATACAGAGACCCTACTTGCAACATTCCGTGAGGGATGAGGAGCAGACACAAAGCTCCCAAAAGCTATTTGCTGTCTGGACTGAGGCAAGATCTTGTTTATCCATTCCTGTAACTTGTCCACATGGGTTGTTTTATCCCCTCTTTCACCAAAGCACCATGTAATTTGTCTGGTTTTAATATTGACCAGTAGTAATTTTTTAATGTGAAGAATGTGCAGTGAAGGAAGACCAGTTTACAATTATTTGATAGATTGGTTCCATTTTTGTTTGCATCTGCTAGTTTTATTGACTCTATTTTTAAGGAAAAATAATTATGTGGAGTCTGGTTTTAGTCGAGGGCTTTTCTGTTTTATGTGAGGAACAAAAACCTGCAGCATCAAAAGAATAAAATTAGGTGGGAAAAAAAGTGTTATTTTCCCTTCAACAAATAAATCAAGTGCTTCCACCATACAAGAACATACAGCAGTGTAACAAGTGTGGGCACTAAGGATAAGCAGACACATCAACAGAGGGAAATCTCTGACAAGTTTTAGGTATGTCACTTGGACATGGGATGTATCTTAGGAGACAGTCTGTCACTTTTATTCCCTAATAACTTTTGACAAGAGACAGATAATACCGCAGAGTTTATTTTAAGGTAGATTGTTTAATTTTGTGTCTGTTCTCTTTCTTTTTCTTTCCTCTGGATATTTTTCCTTTTTCATTAAAACACACATGCACACTAAACAACAAAAAAAACACCCCACCCTGGCTCTGTGAGCTCAGAGGCTGTACAATCTCTGTCTGCAGGAGAGAGATGACATTCCTGACCTGTTCCTGAGGTTCACATAAAGGTTTTCCTTTTCTTGTCCTTTCTCTTTCCTTCTTCGGCCAGTTGAGTGTGGGGGTGAATACCCCTCTGCAGAGCTGTGTGCTGCTGGGGCCAGCTGCAGCCCTCATGCTCCTGTGAGCCCCAAGCCATCCCTGAGCGGTTTTGTCTCAGCTCAGCAGGGTCCCAAACCAAGCGGTTGTTCCACGGTGGACCGGATGCTTAAAAACATAGATTATCCAAAGGGTGCTTGTGAAAAGGAGACTTAAACATTCAAACTGAGTGCGCTGAGTGCAGCCAGCATGTTGCCATCGGCCTGTGTGGGGCTACTCCAGCCCCACACACGGAAAACCCCGAGGGGTGCTGGGTGCCCTCATCCATCGCTTCCCACGGCCTCAGGGCGCCCGGGGGGCAGTGAGTCAGAGGCAGGGCCAGGCAGCTGTGCTGCAGCAGCAGCTCACTGCCCTGCTTGGGTCGAGCACTCAGGACCAGAAGAAACCTAAGAGTCCTCTGGGGACCAACACAGGAATGTAAGGGCCATCCAGAGAGGCTGCACCTGGGAAGAAGGGTTTTGTTTCTTTGTTTTTTTTTTTTTTTTTAAGGTTTTGAAGTAGGTAAATGTGGATGATATTACTCTGTCTCTTCTAGGTTCCCATCTTACACAGACTGATGTGTTATGCATCCATGGCACTGCAGGTAGTTAATTAATACTCACTGAATTTGAAGGGTGCAGAAACTGACGTGTTCCTGCAGGCTGGAGGATCCCCAGATGATGAACTTGGGCCATAATGGTTGTAACTGTAGTGTTTCTGAGCCAGTATATTAATCAAGTGTCTTGGTTCCCATTGTCTGTGGCTTGAGAAGCAGGGCTCTTACCAGCCTCAGCTCACCCTGGCCACGTGGCCAGCCCCGGTGGGTTTGCCTCTCACAGCTCTGCATAGATTATACTCTGTTCTCACCATCCTGGTTGGTCTAGATGACCTTAAAGGTCCCTTCCAACACAAACCATTCCATGATCCTCTTGCAGAAGCAATTGATTGTTTCTGGCTCTGGGACGTGCAGCTTTCTCCTGTCCTCGGGCTTGGTGGCATTATTGCTTTTGACACTAACTTAAATAATATTCTTACAGTTTAAAAGAACTATCCCGTCATTCCTTGCTAGCCACATGTAAAACTTAAACCCAACCAAAAAGTTGGGATAAAAGTAAACAGATGGGTGTGTAACGGGCAATTGCAGAAAGCTCATTTGTTATTTAAGGTAGTTCAAATGACCCAGGAAGGCTGCAAAGGCCTTCTAGCTTGAGCAAGTGCTCTCCATTTGAGCCTATTGATGTTTTACAGCTTCACCAACATGGGGAGACAGGTGTCTTGTCGTCTTCACTTCTACCCCTTCTTTTTGTTTCACAGCTCTCTGTAGTGTCTTCTCTAATAGCCTCCTGTAGTCCAGTTACCCCCATCCAAAAGGTGGATCATGCTACGTGAACATCTAAAACCTGCTGCTGTACTAAACCTTTCCAAAAGCAGCGAGGAGAAGGTCATCGTTGAAACTTGCTTTACAGTGCTTTATGAGGGAAAACTTGTCGACTGTTCACTTTTATTTTTCTAGTGAAGGGAAAAAGTCAAGTAAAGACCTGTCTGCAGCAAGTGTAACTGATAGTCACCAAAGCATGTGTTACAGTTTGGAAATGTCTGTGAGAGGCTGTCACTGAGAACGGGCCTAAAAGGGGAGCCTGAAAGAAAAATTAGAAAGAGGGTGGAATGTTATTAAAGCTATAATTATAAACATAGGAGGCGCCCTGATTTTTTATTTTATTTTATTTTTTCAAACTCCCCAGTGAGCAGGGCTTGCTGCCTGTGAGTCTGCAGCAGGGGATCCAAGAATTGTTTGTTAGGGAAGAGAGTAAGATGCATGTTCTCTCACCAGATTTACACACTGAGATAATGAATTTGGACAATAAGAGTTATAAACTGTAGGATTTTGTAAACCCTCCTGTTAGTGTTTTCCATTGACTGAAGCTGAGTGAAAGCACGCAGGTAATAGAAGGAAACACCAGCTGCCCCTTCGCTGGAAAGTGTTTGACTCCTGACTCGTCCTGAAATGAGAAATCCTTCTCCTACTCCCTGCGTCACATAGCGTGTGAACGTGTTCTGTCATCCAGGATGTGGATGCAAATGTTTTGGAAAGGGCTTTAGAAAAGTATTTCCACCTCTGTTTTCCTTGGTACCAGCTGCTGTTGCACCCTGAAAAGGAATATGAGAGCTGATTCCTTTGCCTCTTAAGGCAAGGGCATGTTAAACCAATGTTTGTGGTGGTATGTGTTCAAATCTCATATGCCACTTGTTTGGGTGGCTTCAGAAACTTTGTGCGTGCAGATTGGCAGAAAGGCTTCACCGAGGTCAAGGGATGGGCCCCAGCAGTCAGGAAGATGTCCCTGTGCCAGGAAAGGGCTTCACACAGACCTGCACTGCATGCGATTGCCACCATCTACATCCTGCCATTGGGGCTGAGAGGCTGGGACCTGTGATGTGACTCGAGTATTCCAGCGTTGGTGCCAATCCTTGCACTTGCACAAACACACCCCTTCTCCAGGAGAAAGCTGGAGGGTGCAGGTGCCTCCATGTGAAGCAGAAGCAGCAGCGGGCTCGCAACGGTCGCTCCATATAATAAAACACTTGGGCAGCACTGGTGTGCAGCAGCTGTTTCGAGAATAACATGATGGAAATGTGTGGGGACGTTTTGGTGGCAGTAAGCCCATGTGTGCTTGCAACTGAGAGTGCCCTATCTCCTCTTTGACACCCCGCCCTGTGCCCTCGTTTCAAATGTCCTTAAGGTTGGCTACATTAAAGAGCGCCGCTGGTTAATTTGCTTTACTTTTACAAGCTGCAGTTTGTGGAGCACGTATGTAATGCAGGGCACGTGAGAAGGCTGGGTCTGCTCATGTCCTGTGCTTGTCCCTCGGGCAGTTACGTGTCCGCTTGGTCTCTGCTCAGCAGTGTAATTAAATACTTTCTTGCGGATGGCTTTTGTGCTCACTTATTTAACTCAGTTGTTGTCTTAGAAAAACTTATGATATCTTTTTAGTTAAGTCAAATGTGACGTTTTGGTGAAGGGTGTTAAAGAATAATTTAGTTGCTAGATGGGAGTATAATAACTTACATTTACAGGATATGTTTAGAGTAGCTCGCATGACTCCGAATTTCTGTCCTTTTGTGTTGTGGTGTTCCTCACCTTTGCTGTTACTGGAACGTGGATGCTTTGGGAACGCTTTTTCAGCTTGGTCCTACAAGTTAGTTGTTAAAGAACCACACCTCTCCAGTCTGAGAGGTCTTCATGTAGCTTCAGCAAGGCAAATGGTCTGCTGAAACATGCCCAGGTTTGTGTTTTCCTTCATGAGGCTAGGTGTGCTTTGTCCTTAATTTTACTTACTTTCAGCTTTTGTATAAGGAAGGCCTTGTGGTCAAGTGGACAGAGCAGGAACCAGCAGTCTCATCTGGGTTGCACCCATGACACAAATTGCACTGAATCAACATGCATCTCAGCCAATCCACGCTGCAAACTGAATGGTTAAGGATGACTTCTGCAGAGTTTTGCATTTGGACTGAGCTTACTTGAAGTGCAAGTGGTTTTAAAGCTGTTTGAACAGGGGGAGTCCTAACTGAAGAGGGCTTTTTTTTTATTTAATCTGTGTTTGTGTTCTGCTCCACCATGTATTTATTTTAAAATCTGGTTGTGCATCAACACATTCTCAATCTGAAATGTAGATCTCGGACTGAGATGTTTTAAATGTTTGAACTGAATCCAGTTTTAAAGTACCACAGTTATCTAAGAAGTACATCGAAATTTCCTTCAGTATTCATTTCTCATTATTATCTGTTCTGTAGTGCTGACTGTTTTTCAGTATAATTAGCCTATGTGTCACTGTAAGTTCTCTTTCTTATCTTGTATCAGATGTGCTGTCATGTTTACAGAGAAGAATATCATCCAGTATCTACGAAGCTAAGTTTTACTATGTCAAAAATGAACTTTTGCCCTGCTTCCATGATTTTAGATGTTGAATCTATGTACTATCAAGTCACACAAAGTACTGGTGCAATTTTATTTGAACATGTGCACATGTGGTTTGCGCTTCTATCAAATTCAGCAAAGCACCCAACGAAGAGCTAACAGTAGCTCTACTCTTTTATGTCAAAATTAGGCTGACTGTAGCAGGACAGTTAGTAAAAGATCTGCACTAAAGCCTGCTGATATCGTACTGCCCAGAAAAAAATTAAAAAAAAATCTCTTTGAAAGACCTAATATGAGTATATTTTACAATTCTACGTTTTGTGTTATGTGACTGTGGAGTTTTGGATCTGGTACTAGCAGCCTTACACTTTATATTGTTAAATTGCAGACTTCTTGTTGCTTATATTCCTCCCATGGGTTGGGCTGGGAACCAGACAACTGCAAACTATTCCATCTGGGTAGGAATAATTAGCAGATTAACTAGCAGTTCCTCAGAAAAAGGTTTAGGAGTCACAAACCAAATATAAATCCGCATTTATTTTTTTTATTTTTATGGTGGAGGAGATTGAATGATGTAGGCAAGAGATGATATAATTCTTCTGAGGGATGAAAAAGCATCAGCTGGAGTTATGTACACAGTTTGGGGCATCTTTTTGTGAAAAAAGTGTGGATCATACAGCCTAAAGCTGAGAGAAGAGCAGCAAAAAATAAAAAACAAACAAAAAACAACATCAAACAACAACAAGAAAATACATCTCAAAAGACAATAGTGCAAGAGCAGCATTTGTCACTGGTTGCACAAACTTCCATTTGGTTTTCTAGGTAGAATTGTTGTATGTAGGGGAATATTCATTATTCTTGTCCTATTCTGAGGTGCTGTATGTTAATGCTGACATTTGTTTGGAACTTGTAGGGAAAAGTCCATGTTACAGGAGGGGAAAGGAAGCAGCGGGAAACCCTGTGTGCACACATGACAGCCTGCATGCCAGCTACTTCAGGAACTCCTAGGTCATCATGTCCAAATCTTTGCTATTTCAGGCAACCACATCACAGAATCCCATTCATAAATTTCTCAAGTACCATTATAAAAATAGTTTGATTTTTTTTTTTTTTTTTGCCTCCATTGCTCTGACTTGAACCTCATGCATGTTTGTGATTCAGAACCTCATCTCTGGACCATCTTTGAGTGTTTTAAACATTACTGTAGCCATACGTGTACTTTATTTGTTCTTCATTTCTCTTTGGCTGCCTGACCATCTGGGGGGGAGGGGGAGGGAAATGAGGGTGATGCATGGAATCCATCTAGATAGTTTTCTAGCTTAACATATACAACTTCTTTCATCATCTTCTGCAAAGACAAGCTTCTCCCTCCATCACTGCCACTCAGTCATTTTTGCATCCATTTAAATTTGAATTTGTGTTTCTGGAATAGGGGTGATGAGAGCTGCAAGCAGTATCCCAGAGGAACACTGCTGTTGCTCTTTCATCTTTAACAGAAATATTTCGTTCAATACAGTGCAAATTGTCATTTGCCTTTTTTTCTGAGCTGTGCCTCACAGAAGGATTAGTTGTGCTGTGATTTACTAACTTATAAGGAAGGAGTCCCAAAGTATCTGCAGTGATAGACAGAGCTTCCATGTGATACCCCTGGAGAAGATTAGGAACAGCCTGTGATTGAGCAGAATCCACATACCACTGTCCTGAGAGCCCTGATGGATTTGTAAAGGAATTAGTCACAGGAAAGATATTTTTGTGGGTGTTCACTGAAACTAAGTCCTGTTGCTTTTGGGTGCTGGGTGACCAGGCAGTGGATGTGCAGTTTGATCACAAAGTGTTAGCTGTGGGTTGTTTTGACAGTGTTTGTATACATGCTATTCTATTCTGAGAGCACTCCTGTGACCACCAGATGTTCTCAACATTGTCTCCCAAGAACAATACAGAGGTGGCTGTGGGAGCAGAGGAGTATTCTGTCGGCAGTCTTACACCATCATGAGGAGTCTCAAGCCATCCAGCAACCTGAAGTTGCTCTTGTGGTAAAACCAATCCCTGCTTGGTTTACAAAGACAAATAGGTTTGGAAGGTTGTCTCCTGGTAGGTGAGAAAGGAGCTGATGTAGCAGGTGAGATTTTCTAGAGACTGAGTAAGAAAAATCTGAATTGGGTTTTGGAGGTGAACATCATAAGGCCGCAGTATAAAGACTCGGAGGATTCACAGCTAATAAACCTCACTTGTTTCAGTAGGGGGAATCACACATCCGTGTTGTGAACAGTAAGTTCAGTTTCTGAGAGGAGGTGTTACTTATAGGAGGTTAGGCAAGAGATCAGATTTAGAAAAATGAAGAACTGCTTGATCATGTATAGCTTATCTCATAAGTGGTTGTATTTCATGCACTCTGAAAAGTTTAAGAAATGCAGTGTCCCAATGGACCTGGGCGCTACCAGTGTGCCTAGTTTGGACCCATTCAGTTCCTGATGAAGCAACAGGGCTCTGCTCTGAAGGGCAGAGTTTTAAGAGGTCATTGCTAGATGGAAATTTTTATTTGCTGAATTGAATCAATATTTTGCAATTTGTAAATTTTACAACTGTTCGATGTGGCTGGATTAATGACATACAAATGGGTATCTGCATGAGAACATCTCCTTCCCTCTCTCTCTCTCCCCTCCCACTCCCCCCCCCCCCCCCCCCGCCCCATTTTCCTAAGGCATACCTTCACTTTGGTTGTGCTGCTGTGAAGCATTTCCATATTTAAACAGTACTCCAGATTGTTTATTGAAGTGGGTAAGCGATATACCATCCAAACTTCTGGGAATTACACCACAGATTTCCAAAATAAACAGGCATAAGGAGAGAAGCCAAACGGGATACAAGTACTAAAAATCCTCAAGATTAGCAAGATATGCCCCTATCTGTCAAACAAGCAAGTAATTGTTTTGGTATGAAAAACAGCATTTCAGATACAGATTTTTCTATTGTTGGCTGATACTGGTGTTTGGCTTAAATCTTGTTTAAAATATCACAGGATCAGCTTCTAAGAGCCTAAGGCCTGATTAGCAAGTTTAGAGATTATCTTAGGAAGCACTTGATATTTTCTTGTCCAAGGAGATCCTGATAGGGTGCTGTAAGACTTTCTGAATAGACTGGAGTAGGTGCTATGCATCATTTACGCGATGAACATCATGTTCTGCAGTGACAGCATTAGTATGTAGATACATTTGTATGTGAGAGCTAGCACTCCACAGCTTTGGGTCTGGTCAAGTCATTCCTAAATGTAATCTTGTTCCAATTTTCATTAGAATTAGAGCATCTAGCTTTCTATGTAACACAGTTTTGTTGTGGATTTTAAGCCTCTACTATTGCCTCTACTAATCAGGAAGACTTTGTGTTCTCTGAAGTTTCCTTGAATCATCTTGTTGGACAGCATTGTCTGGAGTTGCCTTGTAGTGGCATTTACTGTCCTTCCTGTCTGCGGTCACTAGGGCATCACAGGCAAGAACCAGCCCTGCAGGTAGGCAAGGAATAATGAATATAAATTGTTGATCTGAGTTATAAATACTTCCTGGAAGAATGCAATTAGAGATGAATGATATCAGGAAATAAGTCTTAATTTCATGTAAACAGAAGTCAGCCTCATGTCAAAATTAGGTCAAGAAAATAGACTCTAAAACCTTACACGTGCTGTAATGCTGAAATTTTTCTTCAGGTAAGTATGTGTAGCTATTGATAGAGGTGCAGGCACTGTCCACTGTTTCAGAGCACTGATGTCCTAGATATACATGTATATTGGTGGTAGGCAAAGCTCTTAAATTCCTTCTTCCTCTGTAGAGTGCTGCTCAAGGAGTTTCTTGGAAGGATGTTATTCCTCAGGAAGATCTGACTTAGCTTTCTCTAACCGAGTCCCCTCTGATTTCTACCATGTATGGTCTTTTAGAGGCTACAAAGACAGGGAAATCAGCAGCACACACATTTTGTCCCACACATTGCTGCTGCTTTTTGATTGCTCCTGCATTGGCAGGAAAAGAATTTCCATCACTTGGAGGGTTGTCTTATTTTTCATGGTCTTGGGGGCCAAATGGGCCCATATTCTGGTGTAAAATCTGTATGACTTCTGAGGGCATCTAGTGTGCCTTGGTCTTGAGCTGGGATGAAGAGTGACTGTGAAAATAACAGTTTGTGCTTAACCACTTGGATTTTTTTTTCAACTGCTACAACTGGTTTAAATGTTTTAAATATCATATGGCTCCCAAATTAATGCTTTGTGCAATAGCTGATCCAGCGTTATGACACCTGTTCCACTGTAACCACTGTTGCTCTATGCCATCACTTCACAGAATATTAGCCACTAGTAATAAGAAATAGCAACAGTTATGGGTTCCAGAAATCCAAGAGGTTAGTGAAGCAAACAGTTGAAGGACACTACTAGCGAGCTATCTCCATTAGATTTGAAATCAGTTAGAATTGCATCATGTTCATTTATATTTACTTAGTTGCCCTCTATTCCTTTAAATACCAGTATTTACATAATTAGTGTGGTCAGGGAGAGGAACTTTTTTTTCCTCTTAATCAACAACAAATGCATTTTGGGTTTAAAAGCAGTTACTTCCCAGTCACTTCTACAGAGAATTAATAATTTCATTTAAAAAAATAAAAATTGAATATTCATAAGACTTGAAACCTACCTGGCAAAAATGCATCATGCTTTTTGTAAACTGGTTGAACTTATCAAACAATTTATAGTATGTGTTATTAAAGAGTGATAAAGTTTACAAATAGCAATTTAGAATATATTTTTTTAAAAGTTCACAGAATATTAGGTATGCTAAAGGATAGTTTCCAAATAAAATATTGTTCCAAATATTTTGGTAAAACAAAAACACTTTTTTATAAGGAATATTGTTTTTAAATGTTTCAATGCCTGAAGATAAGCAATATATTAAACTTTAATTATGTTTTATTCCATTGTTTAGTTTTTTTCACTGATCTGATAAACATTTACCAGATAAATGAGCAGAACATTTTCCTTTTCTTAAAAAAAAAAAAAAAAAAAAAAAAAAAAGGCAAGTGAATTGCTCTTCTGTAAACCAAAACAGAAAAACACAATAAAATTGCCTTACGCTTATAAACTTAATCACACATCAGAGGAAAAGAGATTCCTCTTTTAAATTCTATAATGAAACCTTGGCCTTCTACAAATAATAAAGTTACAACATTGCTAATGTCTTTGTCAGGAAATATGAAAACAAATAATGTTTTCTCTCTTTCTCTATATCTGCCTTTATGCCAAATGCCGGCTCTTGGCAGGAGCTGCCATTTCATTTCTTACCCAGAGTAACTTCAGACAGACCATCACGGGCTATGGGGGTGTGATACGGTTTGTCTGCCTTGTGGTTATGTTTCACTAATGTCTCTTCTCTGAAGGCTTGTGGTGGTTCAAATACTTTTTGATCATTAATTTTGTTAGCTAGTCCTTGTTCTTTAACAAGGAGCAGTACATTTTATGTGCACAGTAAACATTGTTTGAATGCCTTGTGTCAGAGATGCAGAAATTAAATTTTATCATTTGTTGATGGAGCCTTACATTGTACCGTCCAGGAGAGACTCATACCGTTCCCTTTCTGAACCATAATAGGACTGCTAAAATTTGGGAATCAACTGAATATTTGTTTACAAAAGAGAGGTACTGTTTGAAATTGTATCAGTTCCAGTTTCTGTTTGGGTGGGTCTAACCTTTATGGTGTTCAGAGCTGTTTCCTAAAGAAAAGACAGTTTGTACACAGTTCTGAAGACACAGGGTATGTCACGGGAAGACTGATGACTACCTGCTGGTTGTTGGTTGTTGACCCAGCTGTTGGTCTCTTTCTTTGCATAATTTCTCAAAGAACAATGAATAAGATAGAAACAGATTTCTCTTTTGCTATTTATCTCTCACTTCTTGAGATAAAGTACTGGACTACAGTTGCCCTTCATTAGTTCTGGTTTCATTACTGCATATTGTATAGTGTGTGGCATTCAAACGGTTCTTTTTTTGGAGTGTGTCTTTTTGCTTCTGCCAAGATGTCCTTGTTTATACACAGGTCGAACATAGTCTTTCAAAATATCTTAGGTTATGATATGAATTCATAGGGTTTTGTGTCTTTTTTTTTTTTTTTTTTTTTTTTCTGGGGTAGGGGGGGGGAGGAGGGAGCGTTATGTGCCCATACAGCGGCCATGGAAAAGACTGCCTTCAAGCAGAAATATGCTTCTTCAAGGCACATATCTTTGATATGGATTCTCATCTCCCTTTGGAAAAGTACTGCTGCAGAACAAACAAATAAGAGTAAGCTGGGAATTAAACCTAAGATTTGGGATATTTTGGCCTAGCTGATTTGACCACCTGCAGCACTCACAGTTTCCTCCACACTCTTCTGACTCTGTTTCTTACCATTTTATAGTCAAAATGAATTTACTGGCAGTTTCCTCTTCTTCATTCTTCTGTAGCAAATGTAGATTGACTGGTGTCCCTTTAGGTTAGACTTTAATCAGTCTGTCTCCTGTTACAAAATCTACAGTGCGGTGTTTTACACTTAGATGGGGTATTGACTGCTTGTTTGATATAGACATGTAACAGATAGCAAAGACTGTCAAAAGCTTGTTAAGGGTGAAAAGGTTGTCAAAAGCTTGGTGAGTCTAGGCTTGGTGCTGCTGTCATTACCAGCTTCCCTGCTGATGGCCAAACTGCGAGGAATGTGTGTCTCTGCTCAAACATTTCAAGTGTGCCTTTCATCTGGGGGTCTCAACATGCCTTACCAAGGGCCCTGGCCCAATTCTTGCTTTTGCCGGCACCCAAGAGAAGCTGGCTTCACTCACGGGTTAGTTCTGTGCTCCAAGAATTTTGCAACCCAAGATGGGACCACCGGAAGTCCTAAACAGAAGTATCTTGCATTCCTGTAGCATGTCTGCATCCTCAAGCACTGGGCAAGCTAGCTGACTGGCGTGTGGTATCTTCCTGGGATATCACCTTCTTTGTGGCAGCCACATCTCTGCTCTTTCTTAAAAGCATGAAAGAGACTACTTGGTTGCATAGTCACTTCTTAGGTCTTGTGTCTCCGGCACGCCTAGGCTTGGTGGATTAAGACGGAGGAATACACAGAATGGCATTCTCTCAGATAGGCAAGAGTTAATAGAGCTTTTTCCCCCTCACTCATTCATGCTTACCTGCTCAGTGAGAGATAAACTATTTCAATTGCCAGTGAAATTTTGCAGTGTGTTATTGCACAGAAGTTCTTCTCTGCATCCTAGTTAAAACTGCAGCACTTTGAAGAATACTTGCGAAAAGCTGAGTAGCATAGCTTCAGGCTTTGCCCATCTCAGGATTTTAGTTTGATTTCCTGTGGAAAGACACCTCAAATAGCACAGAACTGAAGGCTGCAGTGGACCTCGGTTAAAAATCGCTTACTACCATCTCACTATCAAATCAGCTCCACCTGTTTTGGCACACCCAAATAACATACATTAAGTGGAGCTCTGCCATGCAAAACCTGACCCCACCCAGGCTGACTCAGATGGAGAGTATTGGCTCTTTCACTGCAAATGTAGGAGAGCTCCAGTTACTGAATGTAGTGACTGTAGTCAAAAACATCTTTATTGGACTAGCCAAAACCTTCCATAACATTTAGACTCATGATGAGGTCCAAGGAACTGTAGCATTTCAAGAAGTGTCCTGGATATTTCTGAATATCATAAAAGTTTGTGTCCTATAAGCCTGCTGACGTGAGTCTAAGGCCTAAGTCTATGTTATCTGAACACCCTTGTGACTTTGATGAATAGAAATTTAAACGTAAGTGCCAATATTTAAAGATTAGAAAATAGAAACACTTTGGGTCATGAGCAGGTTTACCAGTCGGTATAGGCTATGACCTCGGTCCCAGACTGTCATGTATATCTCATATTTTAACAGTAAAACTTTGGATCCTCATTTTTGTATATTCAGTGTAATGAGCTATTTGTAATAGTCTGGTAAAGGAAAATATGTTTAATACTTTAAATGTATTTAGATATCTTTAAAAGTGACAAGAGTTTAGATATACATTGTCCTAATGCTCACCAACGCTCTTCTCACAGTATCTTCTCTAGTAATTGTTTCCTTTCATTATACTGCTCCCTTTAATAACACTTGCCTTCTGTTGGAACATACAAACAAAAATGATTAGCATCATAACCTTTCAAAACGTGCCTACTGGGATCCATAGGATAAAGATGCAGTCTTCCTTCCCTATTGCACCTGCCCATTCCCATGAGATGCATAACAACACAACATCGCAAAGTGCATTCGAGGAAGTCAGCAGTAGGTGCATTGGAAGGCAGCTGTAACTTGTGTAAGAATGGTACAGCCTTCAGTTCCAGGGCATCTCAGTGAATCACACTGGTGCTTCTGTTCTCATTAAAACTAGTTGAAATGCAAAAAAATGTTGCAAGGATTATTCTGTACATGTATGAAAGTAACTGGGAGAAGAATTTTGCTTATTTTGTCTACTTTTCTGTAAAGTGCTATCAAATTACAGAAGTATGTAAATAATTTATAAAACTGTAATTACGAAGAACAGTCTGCAGTGGACTTGAAAGTGGTCTCAAATGCTACTTTTATTGGAATAACAAAAGTAGCAAAACTAAAATATTTTTCCAGCGTCTGGTGGTAGAAGAGTAAGTGTGCTTGAATTTTCCTATTTTAGAAATATATCTGAGAAGAGATGTATTTAATAAATAGTGCAATAACTGTTGGTAATTGGAAGAAAAAAAGTGCACTTTGTCTTAGGCAGGGGATGTGGGGAGGAGGCTTTGCATGTTGTTTTTTTTGTTTGTTTGTTTTTATGAAACGTGGGATTTTCCAGGGTCGACATAAATTGGTAGGATGAATTTCATTACTTGTGATAGAATTGATATTCACTGGTCTTTTATGTGCTGTTGAAAATTCCATTTCACCCCCAAATGTTCATTTTTACTATCATTACATATTTTAAGTAATATGCTCTTTGTTTTCAGATTTCACAAGGGCAATGTCAGGTCAGAAGTGTACAAACCTAGGCCTGCATATTACAAAGAGGGTAAATTAATCTTTAAAAGCAAAAATAGAAGGGCAGAAATAGAAATGATGCCATAGTTGTCTGTCCTTCTAGCCACCTCTTAACATGTTGCTGATAATAATAGATCAATAACTTTAAAGCTGTGGACAGCCTTCCAGGAAAGCTCCAGCCCCACTCTGGAGACCCACTGTTGATATGTCTGTACTGAGAAACATACCTAAGCTGCTGTTTCAAATAATCCTGCCAGGATCTGAATTTTCTCCACCCATGTGACAGGGGTTGGTTTTCAGACTCCCAAATACTGGATATAAACAAAGTCTTTAAATGAGCTCCACAGTTCAGTGTAATTGGAAGTGCTAATGAAGTTGTCAGCTTCATATGTATGAAGATTGTTCTGCTTTAGATATATTTCTATTCTGCAAAGGAAACTCTTCTTGCAACCCTGTTTTACTTATTTTTTTTTATTTTCTAAATGAATTGGATCATACCCTCTTCTCTGTTTGCTTCATTAAAGTAATGCTCTGTACAGACCCAGGCCACAGCCAAGTTTTAAAATAAATGCAGAAGCAAGGAGATGGGCAAGTTCCAGGGTGTCCTATTTAGCAGGCTGCCACAGAAGATGAAAGGGAGAGCGAGTCACGTCTCTGTGGTCAGGTCGAGAAGATGTTGACATCACCAAAAGCATTCATCTCATCCAAGGATAGGTCAGTTACCTTTTACAGCAGCCCTTTGCCTGTTGAAGGTATTGGTGCAGCCTCCTGCACCTACAGAAGTGGTCCAGCCAGAGGCAGTGGCTGGTTGCCAGTGGCTGGAGATGCAAGGGAAGGTTTAAATCAGAGGGTCCCAGATGTGGATCTAATCAGTTCTCAACTCCCAGCCTTTGAACAGAACAAAAGTTCAGGACATGTACGAGTGCTCCTTGGAGAGCACAGTGGTTCCTGACTGGGACATTGGTCTCCAGCCAGCGCCTCGTAAACAGGTGTCAGCCTCCCAAAAAAGAACTGCCCCTGTGCCAGCAGCGGGTATCCTCGCTGGCATGCTTGCAGCAGGATTTAGTGGGTCAGGAGGGGTGACCCATAGGTCAGAAATGAGACACACGGGTGGGATGGGATGTTTGAGGCTTCCTTGACATTTGCTTTGCCTTATTTTTTGTGAGGATGAAGCAGAGATTTCAGGCTCCAAATCTGGCAGCCAAAGCCTTTTAATGAATCAGGAGGGGGAAGGAAGGAGGAAGGGAGAATAATATGCGAGTCAGTTGTGGGATTTTTTTTTTTCCCTCCTTCCTTGCCCAAGTATTAACCTGTAGCTTTGAATTTGGAGGATACAGGAAGTAAAGAAACGGGTAAGACTTTGCTAAAGGAGGATTCTGCTGCTAGGGGGCAATATATATTAAGCAAAAACATGCTGAAGAGTTTTCACTTTGTATCTGTTGAAGTTTAAAAAAAATTATTCAAAAACTAAAAAAAAAATCCCTGACAGTTTGTTACGTTAGTATTTCTTCTGCAGAAAAAGCATAGCATAAACAAAATATGCAACCTATATATGTGTAGATGTGTCTGTTGTATTTTGTTTTAACATGCGTGTGTGTCTTCCTTAATGTGTTTTCTCCCCATCACAGTAGGATCACTGTCAATATCAGGGCATATGCACAGCATTTTTCCATCATAATTCATATGAAAGTAATGTCTTCAGTTTAAGGAATCTAAAAATAATGTGCTGGTGTTTCAGAACTCCTGTTGTGGCTCCTTTAAAATGACTAGTTTGAGGAACCTATCCTGAATAATTTTTGAATTTTCCTTCCTAATTCTGTCACTGTTTATATAAGGCAAAAAGATAACAATCTGGACATTAGAAAGTCTTAAATCACATGGTCTTACAACTGTCCTGCTTCTTCCTTGTTGAGAACAACTGGGACAGCTAGCTTAGATGTCTTTTATGACTTTTTTGTTCTAGCCACTTTATTAAACATACTCCCTAAAAAAAGAAAACAAGGATATGAGAAGCCAGTTTCAGCTACATTATGAGTTTCAGGCTGAGTAGTGAAATAGTTGCCTGGTTGTTTATATATGCTTATGCTTGTTTTAGAACAAGGGCAGGATGTTTCTATAAAACTACATTGTGTTAATGCAATTTTCCATTTATTTTAATGAAAAAAATCTTTTTTTTTTTTTTTTTTTTCCCAGAGAATATTTAGTAGTTGTAAGAGAGGATATTGAGAAGGTAGTCGATCAAGGCTGCAGCTAGTAGTGAAAAAAAATCATCTATTTCTAGAGTGAATTATCAGCTCTTGTTCACTTAGTCACTAAAGTCCAATGAAGAAGCATTGTCTAGATATCTGCAGCTTGCAGCATAATGTGCCACATTTCTGTGGTAGAAAATTTGTTGTTAATTAGTGTTAATTTTTGCAAAACTTGAGAGGAGTTTGCTCATCGATGTTCTGCAGCTGAAGTTTGCACAAAGAAGCAGATGTTTGTGATTATTTTTTAGAAATCAAGTCTTGTTTCCAGTGTTCAGAGTGAAAGACTTATTGGAGATTCAAGGGAAGAATTAGGTGGACCAAAGATGCAGGACATGCACAAGTCCACTGTCTTTTCTGATCGTGTTCACCAGCTTCTGTCCTCCTGCTTTCATCTCTGTGCTCCATACAAGTTTATCTACTTCAGCTGGATGTAGTGCTTGCTTACATTGTACTGGAAACAGCACAGAGCCCATTGTGTCCATTCTTCTGAACCACGTGTGAAAAATACGGTCAGCAGCAACAAATACAGGAATTGCCCTTCAGTGCCTGTGGTAAGGAAAGGAGAAGTTCTATACATGTACACATGCACCGTTGACCAAATACTTTCTCAAACTTGGTTCAGGGATAGATTGAAATTGGTATCAAGTCTTATCAAAATGGCTTTTCAACATTCTGCTCCCGTACAGCGTGTGTGTGTTTGGAGACAGGCAAGGAATACTTTAAAATATTTCATTATATAGTGTATACTTGGCAGGGTTTTCTGAGATTCATACCAAACATTAAGAAATGACAAAGCAATGCATAATAAAGTGTAGGAGAAGCACTGAGTGGGTCTGATTTTATAATATTAGGGACTCCTGCTGTCTTGAAATCCATGGGTTTCTGAACAATGTCAACTGTGGAAAGGGGAGGGTAAATGTCTGACTGGTTATATGGCTATGCTGAAATATGTCAAATGTTTCTTCAGGTCTTTGCTGTAGAATTTTCTGGTTATTAAATAGAAAAGAGTGGGTTAGTCAATGCTAGAAGGCTGCAAAGCTAACAATTTTCACAGTACTCCTCCTATTTCAGCTCCCAACAAATAGATTAAGATGTGACTGTAGCTGTATTACGATGTTAATATGCTTTGTGCTCTTCATATCATGTCTACTATATTGTTCTAACTAATTATGAACATAAATTTATTTTTAGATTAAATTATTGTCCTTGTGTAATATGATCAATGCAAAATAGAGATTTATAAGTCTTTAAAATATTCTGTTCCATACCAAAAGAGGTTTTGTATTCTGCAACAGAATGCTTTGACCTCTGCCAAATCAGCATATGTGAAATAGTTATAATCCCTGTGCGTTTGTAATTACCAAAGTGGTTTGGATGGCTTTACTTAGCATTAAATCCTGACATCATCTTTAAGTGCACAAATCAAACTTCTTGTAATTAAGATGGTATCAATAAAGTTCTCACATTTTGCATCGTTTTTCAGTAGTCATAATAAAACAAAATTTTATGATTCATTGCCTATCTTAAGCACTTGTTCTTTCAGATATTGCCAGGCTACTGATGTGTAAACAGAAATGTAAATATATGCTTGCGGATGGGTGATTGTTTGGACTTGCACAATAGTACTGAATCACTAGAGCAGGTCTCCTTGCTCTGTACTGTATACTTAACAAATGCAGTTGAGAAGTGCAAGAGAGCACAGGCTGCTCATTTGGGCTCATTGAAGCTTGTGGTTTTCCATTCTAAACATTTTTCATCCTAACTGTGATTTCTAAACTAGCACTTTTCAGTTCACAGACCTATTATAAGGTAGGAAAAATGTTCAGATTCGTGAGTCAGTAATTGGTGCTTCTCTTCTAACGTTCGTTGCAGTCCACTTGAGTACCTGGGTTTTATTTTGTACTCGTGAGAGGAGGAGGAAGGAAAGAGGAGTTTTATAGCACTTGAGGTATTTTTTTCCTAGGTATTTTTCAGGCATACTTCCAAATATAAGCATATGTTGTTATGTGTAAGAAGTTCCAAAAGTTGCTGTATTATTATATGAGTATTTTACAGCTATGGAACAAAGGCACGAATGCATAGGATGCTGTGGCTGATGAAGTATGTGTAAGTTCTTAAGTGTTCAGGGAGTCAGTGTGTGTATGCGTGTATATGTTGGGAAAAACAGGGCATAGATGCATAGGGAATTGTTACAAACGTGCTGGTTGCTCCCTAAAATATATAGCTTTCTGGATGCATTTCTGTATTACTCCATAAAAAAGGTTATTTAACTATTATAAATTGTTATTCAAATGATTTGCTGAGTTTGAACATCCTGCTGCAAGATCACAAGGAGGGTGTCAGAATTAAAATTCCATGCCTGGTCCAGGAGTGATTTGCTCTATTTATGAAGTTACACAGACTTCAGAAGTGTGTGGCAGACATCAGATTTGTGTGCTGCAGTTTCTAGGAATGCCTCAGCCCTCCAAGGGAAACTGTGGAGCTTGTAGAAAGTCACTTAAGTCACTTGGGCAGCAGATTTCCCAATAAAAGGGGCTGAAATGAAGATCCACAAACTCGTGGGACTTGCAAATTCCAGAGAAATGGGTCTGACAGTGCCAGATAAGCATGACTTTCTTACCAAGAACACTTTCCTTGAAATGATAAGCCCAAAAAGCACCACACCTTCCTCCTCTGCTGCCGCAGGTGCTGTCCATACTAAGCCCTGCATATCACTAAGAAGCACCTGGGCTGCAGATTGATGCAATGCCCAACCCCACAGTGTTAAAGTTGGTCAGGTCACTCAAGGCCCTGTGCGGTCAAGCTGTGACTGTCTCCAGGGGTGGATAGAGATTTGCAGCTTTGCTGGGCACCTTTCCCATCATATTGTTGCCCTTATTGTTAAAAAATTAATGATTTTTTTAATGTCCTGTCACAATGTCCCTTGTGCACCTGTGCGAAGAATCTGGTCCTGCTATGCCTGTAACTGCTCAGTGGGTAGCTGAGGGCAGGAGTGGGGCCCCAACCCTTACCTTCTCTTCTTTGCACTGTGTAAGTGCCTCTCCTCATATATGGAGGGCTTGACACCCCTGACCACCTTGGTGGCCTTCTACTGGACTTGCTCAAGCTTGTCAATGTCCTTCTTGTGCTGGGAAGCCAAAACTGGGCACAGCACTCAAGCTGTGGTCTGACAGGTACCAAACAGGAAAATCACTTCCCTGGACTTGCTGGCTTTGCTGTCCTACTAGTGCAGTCCAGTCTGCAGTTATCCCTCTCCCAGTTATCCCTCTCCACTGTAGGCCTGATGACTCACTTTGTACTCAACTGCCAGGTCTGCAGAGCCACCTTTCATCCACTCAGCTCCTTGCATGGGACTGGTCTGTCCAAGCGCAGGGCTTCCCAGTTGACTTTGTTGAGCTTCATGAGGCTGCTCTCAGCCCATTTCTCCAGCCTGTTGAGACCCTGCTAAGTGGCAGCCCTACATTCCAGCTTACCAACCCTTCTCCTGAGTTCTATGTCATCTGCAAGCTTGCTGGGGCCTGAGATCTTCCCTGTCTGTCCTTGTTATGTCATCCCTGAAGCTCCACCAAAACCAGATGGGTGGTTTGGTGAAGAGGAGTAGCATTCCTCTTAGGCTAAGAAATAGCTGGTTAAAATGTGATGTCTGTCTTCAGCTCTCCCTAAACTTAGTGGAAGCTCTAGGTATGAGGGGAATAGTTTTTCTAATAGGCTAAATCTGTGTAAGGCCCAGGGGCACTGTGTGTAATTTGTTCAGTTCCTGCAGATCCCTGTTCCAGAGATTGAGCACTGGGCTAGCTACAGCGAGACTGTTGCAGTCTAGCTGCTAGCTTGTGCTCCTCCGCATGTTTTTGTTTTTTTGAGGGGGAAAGTTAATTTAGTATCCACTCAAGGCTAAATTCTAAAATTCCTGCTTTATCTCCACTCCTCAGACAAGCAAATTCTGCTCCCAAACAGTTTGAAAAAATGCATAGTGCTGCAGTATTCCAGTTCAGCATCAAAATGAGTCAAATCTTAGAAAACTCAGCCTTTTGTTGCATGCAGAAATTCACACATGCAAGCAATGGTTTGTATTTCATTAATTATCTGGTTGCTTAGTTTGTACTTAAATTTTTATGTGAGATTCTTTAGCCCGTCTATATAGTTAAATACTAAACAGGAACAGTAAGAGTCTCTGGCAGGGCAAGAGGGAAGAAACCTGATATTCAGAAGACCCTTAAGACTCCTTAAATAGGAAAGGTTCAGCACATCCTATGCAGTACATAGGTACTTAAGGGGAAGCATGCTTACTTTTTCAGCATAAACAAGTGAAATTGCGTATTGAACAAGAACATGCATACTGTAAAAGGAGGAAAACACCATGCTCCCTTATTCACTAGCTGATTCTCAGACTACTATTCTTTTTCCCCCTTTTTCACTCTCTTGCCAAGAGAGAAAATCAAATCTTCGCGAGGCAAAGAGGCTGCATGGTAACCTAATCATGGGACAGCACTGTGGCATAGGTGTAGGGGGAGCACTCCTGCTGAGGAGGAGGAGGTAGGGCTCAGGGCTGTGGGCTCGCTGAGACTGAGGCAAGGGGTGGGAGCCCCGCATGGAGGCTCATTGGCAGACAAGGGCAGGAACAGGATACGTTTCAGCTTGGGTGGCTCTGGGAGGAGCAAGTGTTGGGATTAAAGAGTCTTGATGAAGTTGTTCCTTTTCCTTGCAGACGGAGACAGTGAGTTTCATGGGGTGGATTTTCTGCCAGACGACCTCAGCGAGGCTCCAGACGAGACAGGAATGAGGGTGAACAAGAAATACTCCTGCCTACCTGCTGAGGAGAAGGGGATTCACATCATCAACATCCGAGCTATTGAGGATATAGGATATGACCAGCACGAAAGCACAGTGAGTAGAGGACTTGCCAAAAGTGTAACAGCTGGCATGCTGCTCTTTACTCTTTACCTTATTTCCAAGTGTTTCCTTTCCCTGGAGGCTCTGCAGGTTTCTCCCTCTCCTTTCTGAGGTTTTGAGGAGGATTACTGTCAGCCACAGCACATGCTGATTTGGTGGGATTTGTACTTTGGTGTGTGGGCTGA
Organism: Aythya marila; assembly: GCF_965140915.1. Taxonomy (NCBI): domain Eukaryota; kingdom Metazoa; phylum Chordata; class Aves; order Anseriformes; family Anatidae; genus Aythya; species Aythya marila. The sequence continues at coordinate 47,495,137 of NC_139046.1, forward strand.
AGAAGGGAAGCAAGGGATCCTTTTTTTAACCTGTAGCCTAAAAAGGGGTTGGTTATTCTCAGAGTAAGTAATCTGGCACTAAGGCTGTGGTAACCTTTAAATCTCTTTGCCTGTATTGAGCAGAACAAAAAAGTGCCTAAAACTGCGTTGAAAAGCTATTGTTAGTAGCAGTAACCCTAAACAAATAGTCTGTAGCACACAACAGAGGTTTTTCCACTGGACGGGTTTCTAGTGTCCTTAATTGTGCCTTAGTTAAATTCTTTATATCTTTATCAGCAGTTTTAAAGGAAGTTAGTAACATGAATACATAATAGGATTAGGAGTTGGCTATGTCATAAATGCACAAAAATAGGTTTATTCAGGTGAAGAAATTGAGGTGGAGTGAGCTATACAACAGATCTTGCTGGAGAAAGGTGCACCATAAAAAGCAATGCTTGATTCATTGTGCTTGTGCTTAATTAGGGTTTAGTGTGGTAGAATAATTGTGTCAAGGCACACATACCCTTTCTGCTGGTTTAAAACTGAGATGCCCTTTCTGCACCTCGCTTGGAACCAGAGGCACATGGCCCATGCATGGTCTTGGCCAATGCATCTCTCTCCTTCAGTGCAACAGCACTGCAAGAAAGGATGTGGCCTCCTGAGTGCTTTTCAGCACATCCTTACAAGACTCTATTTATTTCTTTAAATGAGGACCAACAGGCTCCTTTGGATTCCTTTGGGTGCATCCCTTTTGTAGTGTGAGGTAACTATTCTTTTCATTAGTAAATGTATTGAGGCATTCATATCCACAGCGCAGCAGGCTCACCCATACTACCAGCGAATCCCCAGGAGGGTCAGCTTTTCAACAACAAAGTTTGAAGAAATGGGAAGCAGCTCATTCAGATTCTGCACCGTGGCCTGATCCCTTCCTGGTGGTGGTGGCACAAAGAAACTAGTGAAATCGGCATTTTCAGTGCCACTTTCCTCAGCCTCCACCAGAAGGGCACTCCAGGGCACAAGGAGCATTGGGCAGGGTGTGCTGAGCAGTCTGTATTGCCCTGAGCAGCCAGAAACACCCAGCGCACTCACTGCTGTCACCTTCAGGAGCCATCTCCAGTCCTGCCTCTCTCCTGTATTTATTCCTCCCCAGACAGGCGGACAAATTGCTGCTGGCTGTCCCCAAAAAAGTCAGGCCAGTGAGGGTAGGAAGTGCTTGAGGTCTGAGTCTTTTCCTCGTTTTATCTTCCTGCATTTACCTGGACATCTATGGGCTCAGCCCAATTTTTCAGTAAGTGATGTTTAGTTAATTGATACAATCAAGAAATCTTTAAAAAGTAATACAATTAGTTATCTTGAAAGAAAACCCAGTGATCCTGTATCTTGTTTACAGCAACGATATTTTGAAGAGACTATCCTGAAAACATAGTTTATATTTCTTACTATTCTGTTCCTATAGAAGATTGCATCCCTGAGTTGCTGGCCACAAACACTCAGCTTGCTTTAAAAAAAATAATCTGGATTAATGCGTGCATGCCATTAATCATGAAGCAATCAGAAAGCAATAGTGATTAGTGATCTGTACTGCAGTTATGTTTAAGAACTAAAGACTGGTGTCTTGATGTGGCACAAACGCAGGCAGCTTTTCCACGCAGCTGGGGTCAAGCGGCAGAATAACATTGATCAGCCCTCCACAGCTCAGTCCCTCCAATGAGTATGTGGGATCTGCCAAGTAAGTGGCTGTTTGCATGAAGTTTCAGGTGTGTTGGCTGTGATGAGTTCACAGGCTACTGTTTTTGTCTGTGGCTTAGAAGTTGGGCTTGAAGATAATTGGTTGCAGATCTGTTACATTCCCAGTTTTCTTTATGAAATAAGCAAAAGGAGTGCACATCCCAAGCAGATTTTGACCAGTATGATTTGTAACTGAGAGCTGATTGCTGTCATTTGGAGCAGGAGTCCTTACCCTGCATGAAGGTTAATGCTCTCCTGTAAAGTTAGGAGCTTGAAAATGTCCCTGGTCCTTGGAAAGCCACTCCTGAGATTAGTGTTTTTTGTAAAAATACATGGCAATTGTGTTTTCACTTTTTAAATGATCCGAGGGTAGAATTATGCATGAGCATTATGCTGTTGCAAGCAGAAATTAATAATTGTTAGTACTTTGGTATGTTTCTACAGTTGTCTGGTGCAAATTTCAGAAAAATACCTGAACATGGGGTTGTGTTTTGAGACTTAGATTTCTGGCGTCCCGCACCACTGCAGAGCAAATTTGCACAGTATTAATTCAGAGCAGGAATAAAGCCTTTGCCACCCGCGGACTGCAAAGTTGCATGGGTTTTATAAGCGGGGAGAAAGGTGATGAACTTGGTCACAACGAACTTGCTTCCCTGGCTGCAGTCCACGTGCATTGTTGGCTGTGCTTGGTGACCAGCTGGCTCCCTTCAGTCTGTATCTGGGATGATCTCTTTCTCAGATGATACAAACTCACAGAGATAGATAAGAGAAGTGAGAAGTGTTTGCACATGATATTAACCTGTTTGTCAGAACCGAAACACAGATGTCCTGGGTGGAAAAGGACAGATGATCTTAGTGGCAATTAACCCTCAACGGAGACAACCAAATCCACCCAGTAGCTAAATTATGAACTAGCATGCTGGGAATTAGATTAAATCCCAGTCATTTTATCTATTTATTTCTGGCCAATGAAATCCCAGCTGGCTATCAGGAAAATTGCAAGTGTTAACTTGCAAAATTGTTTTGTGTAAGTAGCATGTGGGGGCTCCTTCTATGGGCTTGCTGTTTGAAGTTAAGTCCTTGCGTGCTCTGGGCAGCTAGGAGGGGTGCTTGATATGAGGATGTAGTCTGCTTGGTGCCCATGTCAGCTCTCTGATGATTATTCCTCTCCTCTCCTTCTCTCCACACCCCCCTTTCCCTACTTCTAGCTCTTGAACTCCCTATCCAAAAATCCAGATGCTGACTGCAAATACGGACTTTACTTCAGAGATGGCAAGAGAAAGGTGGATTACATCCTAGTTTATCACTACAAGAAGTCCTCATCTGGGAGGGCACTCGCCAGGAGAACTCACCACAATGACACAAGTGCACGAAGCACCAAGCAGGACCACCCGCTTCCTGGGAAGAGCGTGCAGCTGGAGATGGGGGAGAGCGAACCCCCTGCAGATTCCCATGAAGACGACAAGAGATTTCGGAGGGAGGAGTATGAGGGAAACCTTGTGGAGGCTGGCCTGGAACTGGAACATGATGAGGATGTAAGGAGCTGCGTCAGATGTGTAAAGATAAGGAGCATGACTGGTGGTCGAGTCCAGGGAGGTGCTGAGCTTGCCTTGGGCAGCACTTGCTGTGGCGTGTGCTTTATTGCCACATAGCTTATGGATGTGTTATCATAGCTAGAGGCGAGGCTTAGGTGTCTGTAAACACTAATCAGTGGTTGGTGGGTTGACAATATGCCATGGGTTGGATCCTCTGGTAATTCTGGTTCTGATGAGAAATATCTGATGTAGACAGTGAAATTTTTACACCTTCAGCCTTCAGGAGAATCACATTTGTGCGGGGAGTTCTGGTAAATGCTCTGGTTCTAGCACATGGCTCCATGTTACAGTCTTGCTCTTTCCATTCTCAGCTGTGAACAGTACAGCTTGTAATGCCTTTCACCTGTACTCTGAAAACAGCATATTCTATTAAAAGACCATTAGACTACATAAAAAAATCGTGTTTTTGAAGCACTGCCAGTGTGTGATTAGTAGAAATAGCCACAGCCATATTAATTTCAAAGAAAGCTATTACAATTAACTGATCCAACCAATAAGCCTGAAATTCCTGTGAGGGAGGGTGAACGTTCATGTTGGTTTTATTCACAGGATGTAAAAACTGAGGTTAAGCAGTTAGACCTGTGGTCAGAGTGTTAAATACATAAATAAACCACATGCAATTCACAAATTCTAGGGAAGGGTGATGGCACAGCATGACAAATCTTCCTTTTCTCCATCCTCAGGTGAAAAAACAGATTGCTTTCTGTCAGGTTGTTGTAGTGAACTGGAAACCTGCCTGTGCCAAGTCCTAGATACTGAAAATCCTAAGCGGGCTGGGAGGTCCGCTCCCATGACATGTAATATGATTTCAAACGAAGCAGAAGGCTTGGCATTTAAGCCAGGGCACCACGAAGAAGGAGAGCATGTATCTCTTGGTACAAGGTATCAGATCAGAAACATATAGAGATGAAAGGGAAGGGGATTTACAGCAGCTTCCATATCCAGCACATCAGAGAAGGGGAAAACCTGCAGTCACCAGAGCTTGACGAATGCCTGGGAGTTGTGTAGGTGGCCTTACTAACTGCAAAAAGAACAAGGGTTTTGTTCACAGATGATGTTTATTGTGTCACTTAAATGCTCTTCTGTGAAATAAATTCAAGGATGGTTTGGAAGCGATGCCTAATTAGAAGGCTGGCAGTTAGTTATGCCCTCTGAGTAATTAATGGATTTCTAGAAGGCAGGTAGGGAATATAGCTGTGTGAAAACCAGCTGTTAAAACTGCCTGAATGTGCAAAGCAGCAGCATTAGAAAGATTCATTAATGTTTCTTTCTCTTCTCCCCTGCTGGTTTGACATCATTTGTCCAGGGTCTTGGAGGTGGTTTCTTTGGTGGGGCTGGCAGGCACCTGTGGATGCAGGGGTGGGCAGGAGCAAACCGCAGCTGGGGTAACTGCTGGGATCCACATGTACTACTAGTGTCATCCCTGATATTTCTGTTGGTGGTGGTGGTCAATTTTTCCAACCAAGTTTCCTAATTAAAATGGTTGGTGTTTTAACATAGATCTTGATGTCTGCATCTGCAGCCTCTGCTCTCTTTTCATGCTGAAGCTGTGACCCTTACATTACAACGCACTCAAGAAATTGTAGAATTTGGCTGGGTGCCTGTGAATCAAATTTAACTGGCTTAGTCTGTATTTGTGTCATAGTCATTAGCTTTTATTTCCCAAACAGTTTTTATCTTCTTATCTGTTTAACCTAGTGGTGATTGTTCTAGAAGACAATAGCATTTCTGAGTCACGTTTTATATCGGCTCCGCACAGAGAGGTGCCCAGTGATTGTCCTGTTGTTAGAAACTGGTCGTCTCAAACAAATGAGGTTTACAGTGTTGGCTGTAATGGACTGTTCCTTAAATGTGGATGAAACACAAGGGGAAAAGTATCTAATTTCCTCTCACTGGTAACCTTTTCTCTTGCTTTCTTTTTTTTTTTTAAAGACAAAAATCCATGGGGTTGGATTTGTAAAAATACATGCACCATGGAATGTATTGTGTCGAGAGGCAGAGTTTCTTAAGCTCAAGATGCCCACAAAGAAGGTAAGCCACATTTTTCTTTTTCCTTTCCCCCAAGAAGGCATGGTTTAAACACATTCTCATCTTTGTGCACCTTATAAATGTAGACTTCTCTTCCCACAAGCATTTTTAAAATAGTTTAATCTGCACAGCCCGGCAAAGAGGCTGGTATTCCCCTTGTATTTAACAGGAAAAGCAAGAGAGTCATGAACTTTCTTGCTTAGGACAACAGAAAGAATAAATGGAAGGAGGAATGGAAATCACAAATTCCTATCTCCTGCCTTTATCCGTGTACGATGTGAGTGATCTCATAGAGTCTCATCATCTCAGTGTGTTTTAAAAGAGGTTGCAATTGATAATGAAACTTACTTGGAGTTTTCTTTCTCACCTGAATGGATGGGCTGCTAAAAAGTGAATGTAATACTCTGTGTGCAGCAGTCTCGCTGGGTTTAGGTGACTACTTACACATCATCAGTCATGTTTGCAGGAGTTGGGACTACTCTACCACAAAATAAATTACCTCTCAGAATAATTGAAATATCATTAGAGATATCATGGTGTATTTTCATTATGAGCCAAGTTCTAAATCATCCATGATAGATAGCTACCTGGTCAGTGCGCATAGCTTAGAGGTAGATTAATATTTAAACATACTAAGTGCATGTCGCAGACTGCAGCGGAAAGTCTGTAATGGAACAAGAGACAGTCTCAAAGCTCAGCATCACTTAGTACAAAACTAAAACTACACGTTTGGTTTGGATTTTTTATTAATCCCCATTATTGCCTCACTTACCACCAGTTTTAATCAGAAGCATAATCAAATCAAAAGAGAACTGCAATGGACTTAGTGACTTCACTGTTGTGGAAGCAAAGTATCTTGAATATTCTTCATTTATAAAGAAGGTGGGAAGTCTTGGAAGCTGCAAGACTCTTCTTGCCTTGCTTTGACTTTTCCATCTATCTATGTGTTCTTAGATGTTTTCAAGAAGGTAAGCTGTGTTCCTCGATAGTTTAGGCAGATGTAATTATCTAATTCATTTTTTACGGTTCAGTCTCTCTGTGGATAACCAGAAAGTGATGACATTTTATTGTCTTTCTGTTTGCCCCCGCAGATGTATCAGATCAATCAGACCCATGGGCTTCTGAAAAAGATCAACTCTGTAATCCAGAAGATAACAGAGCCCATCCAGCCCAAAGTGGCCGAACACAAGCCGCAGACAGTGAAGCGCCTCTCTTACCCCTTCTCCAGGGAGAAGCAGCACTTGTAAGTGACCATGTGGTGCCAGCAGCCATGCCAACAGGTTTGGGTTTTTCTGATAGCATCTGGAAAAGTGAAAAGAAAACAAATGCCGATGCTTTGTTAGTGGTTACTGTAAAAACATTTCCATTTCCATCTTGCAGTAAATTTACTTTTTTTTTTTTTTGTGTGTGCAATCCCTGTGCATTTTAACTCTTGTTAAGATATATGTTACATATCTATATAAGCATATACTTAAACTTTTAGACTGCCAAACAAAACTTAGTGTGGTTTACAGTAGTCTTTTTCCGTTTAAAATAAAATGCTCAGTAAAATTTCTGGACAGAGATATGGGTTGAAAACAGTAAGGGTAACTCCATTCATCTGGTATGGGCAGCTCACTCATGTACTACAAACCAGGTCTTGACTTGTAAATGGTATGAAGCCAGTGGCAGCTCTGCCTTCGGTTTTAGATTGGTAAGAACAGCTGTAGACGTGGGTGGAGGAAAAAATCGCAAGGTGGGGCCCAGCTTAAGTTTTGGCTGCCCTGGATTGCTTTGCTGCTGCTCTTCCTTGGCCAGCATCCCGGAGGAGAAGCTTTGAAGACCATGTTTATGTGTGTGCCAGCTGGAACAAATACCAGTCCTAGAGCAGGATTTCTTCACTCTAGATATGTATATTTTTGTGTTTAATAAAGAGATGCAGAACACTAATGGAGTTCTGTATTAGATTCACATACCTGATGGTGGGGCTAGTCAATGTATGTGACATTTGATGTCACAGATCAGACTTGCAGGAACTGTATTTATACAGGTATTGCATGTGGGATGTTCCTGCAGAAAAGGAGCCTCATGGCTCAGAGAAAGACCAAAAGATGGTACTTAGCTTGTGTTTGAAAGTGCCTTACACTGCTTGCAATGGTGTTTTTTTTTCAGTGAGGCCATCTGGGTATTTGCTGAATAAGGGAGCACAGAGTGCTCTTAGGGCTTTGCAGGTTCAGCCCAAATGTAAATTATTAGGAGAAACCCTAGACCAGTAGTGGGCAGGAATTCAACTTTGATGAGCATCAACAGCCTTTTTTTTTTTTTTTTTTGTGTGTGTGTGTGTGTGTGTGTGTAAAAACCTATAAATATATAAAATGAGTGAAACATATAACAGCCTCTCTAAAATGTGAGAGTTATGTTTGACTTTATTTTAATGAGGTTTCTACAAGCTATTCTTTAATGTTAGCTATGAGAGATCCCCAGGAGAAAATATAATATTGAAGGGGTCAGCAAGAACAGGAAATTACTGGCTTTTTTTTTTTTTTTTTTTTTTAAACTAATGGGCTTCCTTCTAATCTTTTAACAGATTTGATTTGTCTGACAGAGATTCCTTCTTTGACAGCAAAACAAGAAGTACTATAGTAAGTACTGTATGTAAATAATTTATGGTGGATAGTGCCTCGGTCCTTGTGTTAAGAGCCCCTTTGCCAGCTTTGGGGCAAAGCCTACTGCAAGTCTGTCTGTCTGTACCAAATGCCAGGGAACGCCTGTGACATCAATTATTTAACCAATAAATTAAGCATTTCCAGCTTTAGCTTGTACAATGAATAGCATTTGATGCTAACAGGTTGCTACCTCTAGACAGTAATTTGGATCTTCTTTTTGGTTCAAGGTGAATGCAGGACATGGTTTCCTAGCAGCCATATAACCAGAAAGGAACAGATTTAGACTCTGCCACTGGCTAGCCACCTGGACCTCTGTGTCTAATTTCCCTTTCCCTAACCATACATTTTTGTGCTGTAACTATACAAGTTTCTGCAGATCCCTTATGGAAATGAAGCTTAACGCAGGAATAAGATAGTGCAAGCTACATCCGAGTATTTCCTTGTGACTCATAGAACATAAAATAGAAAGGGGAGAAGGTGCAGTCTCCTCTATAGCCACTGAAGGGGAATTTAAATGGAAAGCCCACACGGTATCCAGGGCAGTCAGAAGGACCGTGCCATGCAGCATTTGCTGCAGCACTTCTTCAAAGTACAGTGCAGACTCCTTGCCCCCTTTCAGGGCTGCTAATCAGCCCACTGGAATGTGACCATAAGCATGCTTTTATCTTGTATTTAACGTTAGCCTTTTGGATGCCAAGTGGTTTTGAAAAGAGCTTATATCACGTTATAGCTGCCCTTTATTGCTGCAGTGATAAGGGGCGTAAGATATCTGACTTTCCCTTCCTGCCATGAAATTCCAGTGTGCAGCCCCCTGGGATGCAGTGCCCCTGCAGCCTGGTGTGCAGAGATTTATCTGAGCACAGGTTGTGAGGGCTTGGGGAGTCTGACCAAGGCAGGCAGATGCAGCATCGCAGAAATGGAAAGGAAAATATGATAATCAAATTTTATTTGCAAAAAACCATTTCATTTGAGATTGGGGAGAAAAATACATAGTTTTTGTTTTCAGACTTTCTTGGTATGTTTACACATAGAGTTAAAAAACCCTTGTAGGTTCAGGTAAGAAACTTAAGGGAGCAGGTGAAGAGTTAAAATTCATGACAAAAATGCCTGAGAAAGGCAGCCAGCCAAAATGACCCTGTAGAACAAGGTGAACCAGAGGGTCAGCCTTGGTGGCTAACGTGGCAATGGGCTGAAGCAAGCAGAGCTAATGGCAGAGGCTGGGAGGAAGAGGAGGATGGGATGTTTTTTTAAAAACCACTCAAGAAACGCTGGGCATATAACAATAATGCTGATAGTATGTTGCTTTGTTTGAAATCCCTGCAAATAACCTGGTAATAAAAGACATATTGAGCAGTGCCCAGCATCATCTTATCCTGCATGCATTTCTCTTTGTATTCTTGTTTCTTAAAGTTCCCTGCTGCCTTTCCCATATGTATTTTTAAACCACAGTGCAAATATTGACCCTCCCGCCTACTGCAAAATGAACAGGAATCCAGTCACTCCCTGTGAGGCTTTGATGAATAGAAACTAAGCCAAGGACCTTTTACTTACTAAAATAAAATAAAATAAAAACTATGTTATATAACTGGCAGTCTCTCTGTGACAGCCCTTCAGCTGGCTGGAGCTGAAAGACAGCACAGGGCAGAGAAACAGTCTCGTGTGCCCTCCATAAACCTCCATGGCAGGCAGTGGCTGTGTTGCTTGCCCCTCCTGAGCCATGTGCAGCCCTGGACATCCCTGGGACAGTGGCCACGGGTCCCCAGGCAGGTCAGGCAATGGGCAGGATATGCCTCTGCTCCTGCTGAAAAGTCCGAGGCTGCCCTCCGCTGCTGTCCCGGCCTTGCGCCAACGTGCAAAGGTTATTTAACAATAAATGAAAATAAATTGTAAAGCAAATACACCTGTTTTGCCACCAAGATCGTGCAAGCTCTGAAGTTTTAAGGTCAAGCTGTTTTGTTTGGCCTGGTTTCTGATAAGCTGCCGCGTGCCGTGCAAGCACCACGGGGCTGGAGGGTGGGCAGCGAGGGCACAGCCAGGTGCAGCGCGGGTGGCGAGGGAAGGTGGTCAACATGAGGGGGAACAGCTGTTCTGTGGCAGAAATGCTTGAATATGATCCCCTTCCCCTCAAACCAACAGCAGTCATAGTAACTGGCTAGCGAGCTCAGCCTTCCTCTCTTGTACATGTAGCTGTGTAAGGAAATCTTTAACTCTGCTGTCCTGAATGCAACCACTTTTATTACAGAATGGTGACCTCATCAGCATCTCGGTTTTGCCAATACTTATGTTTGAGCTGTGCACAGAAAGATTATGCTTTTCGCTGGCCATATCCAAAGTAACCCTTTCCTTTCTTTTACTTTGTTTCTGTAGGTTTATGAAATATTGAAAAGAACGACATGTACCAAAGCAAAATATAGCATGGGTAAGGAATTTTATTTAGGTTTAAGATCGATATCATTTTCAGGTATTGAAAATAATTGCATGCTGTAACTGGATGTGGCGTTTAGGTTTTTCCTCTGCTCTCTGATTTGATGTATATAGATATAATTATTTTATTCGGAAATTTAATGTAATTAATGTAGCTATTCATATTTTTTTTTCAAATGTGAATATATAGATTCAATTATAAATTAAATGATAGGTGACCATATGGCCCCTACAGATGTTAGTTATGTTCTTTATGGCAGGGATGGAAGATGATCTGATGCCATGGGAACATGTGCTCTGCATTAGTTCAGTTTTTCACTCTCACCAGTGGATGAGAGCATTACTGTGCACTTCCAAAACTGCTGTGAGAGTCTGTGGGCTGCTCTGCTCCCTTTAAGTGGTGACCTCAATTTTTTATGGTGGGATGGCTTTTCAATGACTTGAGTGAAATGCTCTTAACTGGTGATGGCCCAAAGCACTGTCATAAGTGGAAGATTAACCCCGTGGCCAAGGGCTGTGGTGTGCACTGGAAGCTGACCCTTCCCTTGGTCCTCAAAACAGCTGCTGCAGGTGAAGTTTATTCTGCCACAACCAGTGGTTTTAGGATTTCAGCCCTAGGGATGGTGTTCTAAGAACTAAATTCCTAATACAGGTAAATATGAATTCAAATATTGTGAGGCAGAGGTTTATACTTGACTGGGGGACCAAAGGTAAGAAGTGGTTGGTACACCAAATTATATAAGGTGGAAGGCTGAATTCCTTCAGATGACCAAAAGAAACATATATGGATAAGAAAAATGCATGAACATGGGAGAAGGTGTTTGATAACTGTTGGAATCTGTTATAACATTTATTTGTCTATAAGCAGTTAAGTAAAACAACGAGAACTTGAATTACAGGTAGTTCTGTTCAATGTTGACCCATCAGCCATTTAGAAGTCCATCAAATAATAGAAGAATAATTATGCCAGAAATGATTTCCCTGCTTTGACTTTTCTGTTGAAGTGAGAACATACAATGTACAATTGTTGAGTCCTTATATACACTAAATTTACTTGGTGTTCAGCCAATATTAACAGAAGTTCTGTTTCCCTTTAGCATGGGAAATCCAAATTCATCTGTGACTTTCAGGACTCTTTTGAGTCTGATGTCATTTTTGTTGGAAATTATGTATTTGCACTCTTGAAAGGGGAAGATCATATAGTTCAGTTTGAATTCTTGCCTTAGAGTTGGTTGCGCACTTGATTTTTTTTTTCCTTTTTTTATTTTTTTTTATTTTTTGGGGGTCCAAAAATGGGAAACAAATTAGAGATGGTTTGAAAAGGCAGAGGAAGGTAAAGTGTTAGGATTCCTGGATTGTTCTCCTTCCATAGACTGGCAAGGTCACAAAGTATACCTAATAAAAATGTCATTAGCCTGGCATGTCCGAGGGTACAATCAGCATAACTCAATCAGGTCCTTTGTGTTACAGCACTGGAATGCTGGGTTACAACCCAGCAAAGGTTGCAAACGGATTTGAGCAAACACAGATAATGCTGCAACACTTCTGTCCAGCAGGAAAAAGGCAGCAGCACAGCAAACACTGCAGTCTTTGTTATTTATTTTGCAAATTTGTGAAAATGTGAACGTATCATAGTTGCTAAATGCTGATATGTGCAAGTATATTGTGTAGCTATTTGGTAACGCAGCCTTGGAAGGATAACTCATCTGTTCCCTAGTTGTTTCTGCCAGAAGCATGGAGATATTTGCAGAAAATTCATAGCACTGTATAATCTTAAATAGCACTTTGAAAAAATAATGATACAGCATACCGAGCACTGCTGGAGCAGTTCCTGCAGCAGGTGCTCAGTAAAAATATGAGTGAATATAAAAATATTAGTGAGCGTGAAAAATTCTTCTTTCAAGAACAATTGAAAATGTCTCCTGAACCTGCAGTGATCTGCTTCCTGGTTCATGCTCACTGTCCCACACTCGTGGTAGAAATGGACAGGCAGCATGGAGCACACTGTAGCACATCATTTTTCTTTGTTTGAAGTCCTTTGAAATTCTCCACAATGCCAGATTTTCTTTTTAGTTAGCCTTGCACAAAGAGAACTGCTTGGCTTTGCACTGACTGACCTGAACAGGCTGTGACTCCAAACCAGTTAGTCGGATGACCAACCTATCTTCACAGATAACGCATTCAGACACGGGTACTGCTCCATCACTGGGAGTAGCTATATGAATGCCAGCAGAGGCAGCAGCGTGTGAGAGGATGTGACCTACAGCCCTCAGAGGTCCAGGTCTGGCCAGGTGACTTCTGGAAGAGGTGCACCACGGGCATGCCCTTGGCCCCGTGCCTTCTCCCATCCTTCTGTCGCTGTTGTGCTCTGGCTCTGGTGAAGGAGCGGAGCCGCACCTGAGAGGGCAGGACCTCAGAGTCCCACATGCCACATACAGTGTGTAGATGAAGCATTAACTGCTTTCAGGCTCATGCATGTAACTAATAAACGGATGTGTAAACAGGGAAAGGAGAGGGAAGAAAGAAGGAAACTACCCTTTTAAATAAAAGACGAAAATGTGGTAAATATGGTAAGTATTACGCCAAGGTCTTTGCAAAGGCTTTCCCTACAATTTCTCTAATCAATCTGAAATCTAAATTCAAAACTCTGTGTGTATGGCAAGTGCGTATGCGTGTTCCCGTATGCCATCAATTCCAGTTGTATTCTTCTTGTGATCGAGCCTTCTGCTACACACTTTCAAATCTGCAGGCTTGCCCTTAAATCAAACTGACTTTTCAGAAAATGCGGTTTATTATAATGACTAATTTCAAGTCATTGGCTTCTAATTCTTGATTCTCAAATATATATGTGATTTCTTCTTGCTCTCTGCAGTTTTCCGTTTCATAAAATGAGTTATGTTTAATAACCTATATGATTAAAAATGAAAGTACATGAAAAGGAATGAGATGACAGAAAAATCATTATCTGAGCAGATGACTGTTATTCTGAGGGAAACCTCCAGGAAGGATGATGAAGCGAGACTGTCTGGCCTTGAAATTGTAAATAACTATTAAGTCTTTATTTTTCAAGGGATCACCAGCCTGCTTGCCAATGGAGTTTACAGTGCCGCATATCCTTTGCATGATGTAAGTGATATTGGAATATATTTTACATGTCTACTGTCTGACACAAATAGTCCTTATTGTGTTATGTATTAATGGCATCATCCCAAACATTGTTGCTCAGGACCCTGACTTCCTGCTTGCTTGTAGGATGGATGACTCTAGTAACCTCTGCAGGTTGCTTCCTTCACTGTGGTCGCTTTTAATGAATTCCCCGCCTCTGTCTTACTTTTGGTGATCATAGATGATGTCTTAAAATGATATTAGAGGAGTTGCTTTGGTGGCTTGGGAAATGGAATGGTTCTGTTACTTTCTGGCCTGTTCCCAAGGTCTCTGGCATCATTGCTGAGATGCATATGTGTTCCTCGGGCACCAAGGGGCTCACTCCCATATCTAAACCTCCCTGGCATTCCCCTCAGGAGAGGCTGAGAGAGCTGAGACTGCTCAGCCTGGAGAGGAAAAGGTAGAGGGGGATCTTATCAATGTCTATAAATACCTGAAGGAAGGGTGCAAAGAAGGCAGAACCAGGCTCTTTTCAGCGGTGCACAGTGCCAGGACCAGAGGCAGCGGGCACAAAATGGGACACAGGAGGTTCTGTCTGAGCACCAGGGAGCACTGCTATGCTCTGTGGGTGACAGAGCAGTTGCACAGGTTGTTCAGAGAGGAGGTGGCATCTCCTCCTTGGAGATCTTCAAAAGCCACCTGGACATGGTCCTGAGCACCCTGCTCTGGGTGTCCCTGCTTGAGCAGGGGACTTAGACCAGTGACCCCCAGAGGTCCTTGCCAACCTCAGCCATCCTGTGATTCCCTGAGTGGGAGGCATGCAACAGCTGGGTGCTAGTGTCACCTTAACTTGGGGGGTTCGCAGCACAACTAGAACTGACAAACACACACCCTTAGCTAGAGCCTTGCAAAAAAGGCCTGGCAGATGTCAAGGGGACATTGCAGAAATACTGCTCGTGATGTGCTGGCTGTGTAAGCATCCAGAGAGTACTGAGCCCAGTGCAGATTTCCCCATGGGGAACGTGCGGATGAAGTGTGCCATCTTAGTTTTCTGCCCTGCTCATTTTGTCTTGAGTGTTTTATTTCTGGGTAACAGTGATCACAACAGGCTCGTCATCTGTCCGATGCTTATCACAAACATCAGGCACTTGCAAGCTACAGTGATATCACTTAGAAATCCAAAAAGGTTAAATAAACTTCTCTGCATGTACTGGCCTCACATCTTTAGACAGCTACTGATAGGCTCTGTTGTAAGTAATTTATTTGTTGTCTTCATTTACTCCTTTATCGTATTTAAAAATAGCTCCATATTAAAACCTCAGATCTAATCAGCCCTGAGTGTTTGGAGAGTCTGGATACAGATCAGCTCTCTCAGCTGCTCTCTCCTCTGTCAAGTGGACTGAGATGAACCCCAAACACCGTGGAAATACCACATCCTTTCCCTTGACATTTCTAGGCCACCTTTATCACTTATTCATTCCTTGTACCCTGGTGACAGACATCATTACTCTTTCTTAATGTGCCCAACGACAGGAGACAAAGTGTGCTATGACAAATGAACTCCTAAAATACAGCATTATTTTACAGATTGCATTTCTGTTTTCGATGCATTAAGTGAGCAGGATACACGGGCATTGCAGGAGGCATAGCAGCTCTGGGTGCGACTCTCTGAATGACACACGTTTTCTTTTTTTTTTTTTTTAAAGGGTGACTATGAAGGTGAAAACGTCGAACCCAATGACAGAAAAGTAAGTGGATGTAACGGGGTTTAACAGGTTTTTGCCAGAGTCGCAGCCTGAAGTCACCCACTGGGATCTGGGCGTTGCCAGGATTTCACACAAAATACCATGAAAATGCCACGCAGTAGAAGTACATAAATACTTCCTAACGTTTCAATTTGCCTTAATGTGGAGCACGATGTGGCTATGTATAAAGTACCAGGTTGGTGGTAATGCATTATTTGCTGTGTTGGCAAGTATTGACAACATTTAGATGTGGATCCTAAAGTTGCGGTGATGTGATGTCAGGCCTGCACTGATGAGAATATGCTCAGCCATCTTCTGATATCCATACCTGAAACAAACCCTGCTTCATGCCACAGAGACCTGTGCAAAAAGCATTGCAGTCTCTGGTGAGTTAATGTGCTGCTGCTCTGGACAGAGGAGGGGACCAACCAAAACATGAATGTGATGGTGATGGCTATTGGGAAGGGTAAAGAATGGCACATTCCTGATAAATTCTCATTTGCATCTAAGTTTTACTGTGGAGTTAAGCCAGAGATGGTCTTATGGTTGTATGCTGATGCCCTGTATCACTTTCCACATAAGTCTGTGGCTTAAATTGTTTTTAGTGTCTGTATACTCAAAAGCATTTGTTTAGGAACAATTCTGAGGGAATACTTCTCATCAGAAAATGCAATTTTTTTCTACACTGTGCAGAAATGTCAGCTTTTTAAATTCAGAATGGAAGCGCTGCATACTTGTGACCACACTTCTCTAAAGCAAATTCTCATTTTCAGTGTGGCAGATTAGAGCTTAAGTCTACTCATAACCTCCCAGCTTTCAGGAAGAGTTTCTGAATTTGGTGCCACATACATTGGGCTTCCAGACTAGCAGCACCACCACCTTGCCTTTGCCTTTCTGACTTGTTTCATGATCACATCCCCAGAAAGATTCTGTGGAAAAGCGTGGCTCAGGGCATGGGAGAAGCAGATCTCAGGCCCTCAAGGGTGGCCATATGAAAATAGGTACCCAAAATTAGAGGTCTGCTGCGCCTCAGTGTGCAAGTGTCTCACCAAGGGACAGCTGCTGTTGATTCCCTCCCTCCTACCCATCCACCCCCATTGATTTGTGTTAAAAATACCACATGGTTGTCATGTCATCATTGAGCAATACGTCTCTCAAACAAAAACAGGATGAAAGTCCGCATTTTGTAAAGTGTCTGGATTATTATCTTTACTACTAACCTCACAAATGCACTTATTTCACAAGTTCACTGTCTGTTTTGAAATGTTTACCTTTGCTTCAGCTTCCAGTTCCTTCAAATAATACTTTGGTGTGCTTTGGCATGTCTCTTCTGCTTTCTTGAAGTTTTCTTTAATCTAATCCAGTGCTAGGCCAGGTTGTGCCTTTTTTACAACAGAATTAAATTTGAGCATAGAAATGAAGTAAATATTTAGGACTAGCAAACTGATCTTCGATTATCATGTCTTTGAAGCTGTGCTTTGAATAACAGGCTGGTAAATGTCAGGATAAATGAGATAATTCATTTGTATTATAAATGCAAATTCTGTTTGAAGTGCCGTCCAAAAGTGAAAAATGACACTGATGCAAAATCTCCTCAGTTTAGTGTTACCTGATAGGCTTGACCAGTGTATCTCACCGAGGAATTATCTTGTTTCCAGCACTGACTTAGTTTATTAAAAGGAAGTGAAAAAATAATAAAAAGAAATATCTCTGCTCATACGCATGAATGTTGAGGTGCCTGAATCATTGCATGTTTTCCAGACAGAGGCAGCCAACCTTAAATTTTTGGAAACATGGTTGAAAGAAACCTAGAACAGAATTCAAATCACACTTGCGAGAATGTTGATATTTAATAGAAGTCTGCCTTTCAGGTTTCAGTTTCTGCCCTTGCGGTTGTAAGGAAACTAATAAAGATGAATTATTTGGGGCAAGGAGGGGAAGATCTGCAGTCCACCTGTATTTTTGACATCACATTCCCATAGAAGGAAGGCTGTATTTTGGAATGGTTTGAAGGTGTGGTACCGCTGTTTAGCTTGGAAGGTTTGTACTTATAAATTGGCAGAAGAATTGCAGAGCTGGTCTAGAAACCGTGCTGGCTGTGTGTGGCAGAGGCTGGAGCACCAGCCTGCCTGACCTTGCTTTGCTGTGCGTCACTGAAGGAGCACAGCCACATATGCCAAGCTTCTCCCTGCTGCAATAACATCGCGTATGGACTTGAGCAGTGGCATTCTGCTTGGGCTGGTCTCCTAAGAAGTGGTCTCAGAAATTATCATCCGAACATCTCCTTGAAATATTAGTAATTAGTTCAGGAACATCCTGCTCCCTAGCTCTTGTAACTGGGTTGAAGCAAGGAAAGAAGTAGAGAAGATGCGAATTCACAAGCAGATGGTGAGAAGCCAGTACCCTTGTCCCAGGGAAGGTGATGGCAACAGGTGGCCAATGAGCACAGTTATTTCATCCACTATTTTTTGGATACACACACAGATTTCTTGTTCACTGTGATAGTTGAACTATATTTTAAAAATCAGATCATAGATATACTATTTTTGTGTTTTAGAAAGGAAAGGGTAAGTTGAAGATCTTGTAGGAAACTATTTTTTGTGAGGGATTTAATTTTATAAATCACTAGTGGGGAATCATTGTTTTCCTTGGCTTATATTCCAACCAGAAGGATGGGTGGAAATCATCACATTCTTCTAGTTTAAAGCTGAACTCCTATTAAATGGAGCCTTCCAGGCACTTCTGTGCAGCTCCTCTTGATGAATACTGAATATTCACGCTATTGAAAACAAACCCACTTATGCTAGTTTTCTCCATCTTGTAATTCAAAGCATGTTCATCTTTTGCGTCTATTCTGCTAGATACTTTCTGCAGATCATAAAATCAGGACTGCTCTCCCTATCTCTGCTGTAGTTATCCATCAATCCCATTGCTGAAGAGCCTTTTAATGTACTAGAATTCATCACTGTGTTATAGCATGCCAGATCACCGAATTTGTATTTAATGCTTAATGCAGACTGTGTGTATTGGCAGATCTGAGTTATGTTTTGAAATTGAAGAGAGGTGAGACCGGATCACAGCATGAGCACTGCAAAGGAGAAGTAAGCCATGTATGTGTTGCTTCTGTTTTGACCTTCTTTTCTCTTTTACAGCTGCTGTGCGAGGAGTGGGCGAGCTATGGAGTCTTCTATAAATACCAGCCCATTGACCTGGTGAGGTGAGAGCTCAGCCCCAAGGTCGGGTTCCCGCGCCGCAGCCCTTCCCACCCATGCTCTGCAGCACGTGCAGGTCCCTCGGTGCCCATCCTCCTGAGGATGGACGACTGTGAGCTTGCAGTGCTGTGCCCAGGAATAGTCCCACATCTGCACCTCTGGCTAGCCTGGTGGAAACAAGGGGAGCAGGGCTGGGTAGGGAGGAAGTTTGTGCAGGGCTTCAATGCTCTCAATGAGTTTTTTTTGCTCTGGGTGAGAGTAGAGACTCTGTGGAGCAACTAAGTTACAGAAAATGCAGGGCTTTTGTAAGATGAATAGCTCTCAGGTGGTCCAAAGATACCAGTTTACACGGCAGAAAGACGGGAAAAAAATGACCAGTTGGACTGACTGGCTTTCATGGTGTCTGCATCACTGGATTAACTCCAAGCATCATGAGAAAGAGAGTCCTCTGAGGGGAAAACATTCCCACAGGTCATCGGATCTTACTTTCTCCATGCTAAATCCAGCTGTGATTCATAATTTTATCCATGATATATTTTAAGAAATAGGAAACATTTTTTTTTTTCTCTCTCTCTCTCTCTCTTTAAATCTTTAATGTCTTTCAGAAAATACTTTGGAGAGAAGATTGGACTATATTTTGCCTGGCTGGGAGTTTATACACAAATGCTTATTCCAGCTTCCATTGTAGGGATTATTGTTTTCCTATACGGCTGTGCAACTGTGGATGAGAATATACCAAGGTAAAAACGAACAAAGAGGAAAAAAACAGATTTGTCTTCCTTTGCATGCTTCATCTTTTGCGAGGTGTGCTTGAGGTGAGGGCAAGTTCCCCAGGCCAGGGGAGCCTACAGTCTCACCAATTCCTGTTTCCAATAAGCAATATGGAGACTTAGCAGCAGCTGAGCGCAGGCACCAGAAATAAAGTGTATTTTAAAATCATTAGCAATTATTGTTAATATTATTTGTTGAGTTGCATTGATGTACTAAAAATAATTCTTGGCTGTTTGCTCAGGTATTTTTTTTTCTAACTCAGATCATTATGTTAAAACAAACCAACAAAATGCTGCTAATGATAGCTTTTAGTGCTTTCCATCTTAAAATGCTGACAAGTGTGCTGTGCGGCATGAAGATAAATAAAGAATATACACGTCTAAACTAAGCAATTGTGGTCAGATTAACAAAATCTTGATGTCATACTATTTTTAAATTTTACTAAGTTTTGTATTATAATAATTTTTAAAGCCTTATGATTTTGCATTATGCATCATCAGCTGTGTATGAAAATTACGTTCTTTGTGCAGCAACCATAAGCAGTGATTAACAAAGCAGATTAATAGATATAAAAAATATATTTATTTTTGTTTGTTAATATTCCTTTGTACTTTTTCCAACTGTGGAAGAAAGTCAAGGAGAGCATCACTATTGCTATTTCAGAGATGGAGTGCAGAGAGGTTAAATTCATTAACTCATCTCTTAATACTCAACGTTTCCCTTGTTACCTTACCTATTACTGTCGTTAGCATTTTAAAACTAGAATTATTTATTTATTTATTATGTTTTTAGCTTTAAGTTTCTGTAATAAAAAGCATAGACCTTTATGCATCTATTTCAGCCCCTGTATCAGTATATGTTACGGACAGAGCTACTCACTGGGCCAGGAGAGAGAATCACTACAAGAGTAGCATTTAATGGTCCTACAGATCAGAAATAGATGCTGTGCCAAAGAGAATGGCCCATCAAAAAATATTGTCAGATAATGGAAGATGAGCTGTACTGACATTGCTTTTCACACGTGTTGTTGTTTCCTTGCAGTATGGAAATGTGTGACCAGAGAAACAATATCACCATGTGTCCCTTGTGTGACAGAACATGCAGTTACTGGAAGATGAGCTCTGCTTGTGCAACTGCTCGTGCAAGTCATCTTTTTGATAACCCTGCAACTGTCTTCTTCTCAGTCTTCATGGCTCTCTGGGGTAAGAAGATAAATGCCTTGATGTTAAGTTTTTAATTATTTAAAACACAACAGGAAGAAACAGAAGAGATAAAGTGGTATATTTATACCCAGACAGTTAATTATATAAAAAACTCTCCCCCCCCCCAACATGAAACTGTCACCCCAAAATTTATATTCTGGACTGAAAGCTAAAATTCAAAAAGTTGCTCAAGATGAATATCAAATGAGATTGTTAAGCATCTGTCATAAAACTGCAGCATGGTATGTCAAAATTTCATTAACTGGATTGCATAGCTTGCCAAAAAAAAAAATCTATTTGCAGAGCCAGCTTCCACTTTAGAACATTACAGAAGAAATGTATTGATGTACTTTGGGGTTGAGGGGAGGGCCCCGCAGGGAAGTGTAATGGCCTTTAAACATCTCCGGACAAACCAAGATTGATTCTTGAGTGTGCTCTGAGAAGCAATTAAGTTTATCAGCAAGCAGACATCACGCGTGTGGACCAGCAACAGTGTTATAGGTATTTTTTCTGATGCTGACTAGCCCTGTATTTGAGCCAGTCACTTAACCTTTCTTTTCTTATCTGGGAAACTTATTTAAAAGCATTGTGAAACCTTTGTGAGAGTGGTTCAAGGGTGGTTAAGAGGGTTGTGTGAGCCATGGTCATCGCTGCTGCAAGACAATGGGGCCTGTTTAGATAAATGGGAACTGTTGGGTGCAGAACACGTGGTTTTTTAGCCAGGGGAGTTTTAGGTTAGATGTTAGGAAGAACTTCTTTACTGAAAGGGTTGTGAGGCATTGGAACAGGCTGCCCAGGGAAGTGGTGGAGTCACCATCCCTGGAAGTCTTCAAAAGACGTTTAGATGTAGAGCTTAGGGATATGGTTTAGTGGGGACTGCTAGCGTTAGGTCAGAGGTTGGACTCGATGATCTTGAGGTCTCTTCCAACCTAGAAATTCTGTGATTCTGTGATTAACTGGGAGCGCTGTACAGAGATATGATTGAGTCACCATCCCTGGAGGTCTTTGAAAGATATTTAGATGTAGAGCTTAGTGATACGGTTTAGTGGAGGACTGGTTAGTGTTAGGTCAGAAGTTGGGCTAGGTGATCTTGGAGGTCTCTTCCAACCGAGACAATTCTGTGATTCTGTGAGATGCTGCAAGAGAACAGGGATGTGTGCTTTACTCCCCTCAGCTATGAAGTTCAACAGCCACATGTTCCCAGTGTTGGCGAGGGGCACAGGACATTAGCCCCCCCTGTCAACCTTGTTGTGAGCTACCCAAGAAACTGTTCTGGGTGATATTTAATCCTAAAAACCCAATATGGACTTTTATTTGTTCTAGTATGTAATGAACCATTTTTTACATTCGCACTCACTGGAACTGATTTCAGCATACATCAGTGTAAGTCCACTTACTAAGAGCTCATTGTCAATGACTGCAAGGAAAAGGACAGACCTGCAGATAGATTGAAGGGGTAGTGGGGTGTTGGGAGTGCAACAGGTTGAGAGGGAAAGCTGGAGAGTTGGGGAGGTTGAACTGAACTACTTTACAGCAGGGAGGAGTGACTGTGATCTTCAGGATCATCTGGGCGTGTAACATACAGGGAGAAATGTGATACACCCCAAAGCAGGGTGCCATGTCAGAGGCTTTAAATAGTCTGATGCTGTCATGTGGAGAGTCAAGTATCAGTTTCGGTCTCTTTCGTTTACTGTTATCGTGACCCACGCACAGTTCTTGGCACATAATGCTCGATTATCCAGAGTGAGGCTGTCTACCTCCCTTTCTTTAGCAAAAAGCTGTGGGTTCCTCCATCCATTTTTAACCTTCTTGGGCAAAGGCAGGAATATTGGCAGAAACCAGTTTCTGTGCTCTGTACAAAATGAGGCTTAATATCAGAGAGAGTGTTGGAGTGGAGTGTGAAACTTCCTGAGTTGTTCTGGGTCAGCATAAAATTTTATTTCAGAGTAATACCATGTAAAATAAATGTTTGTTTTTTCAAAAATGTCATTTTGAATTGAGAAGTCTGAACTTTTTCCACAAGGTTATGAATTTGCATTACTGCAGTTTCTAAAGGATTTGTCAAAGTATTTATTTTTTTTAATGAAAGGAACACTTTTTTTAGAAAATAGTTTCAACAGAAATTGTCTGTAAGTGTAGGTACACACACAGTCTTCAGTGTCATCCATTTGTGAGCACCTCTGCCTGTAAGGAGAAGGTTTATTAGGCTGATGTGCAGCTGAAGAACCGAGGCAGGGGGAAGCTAACTGACCTGCTCGGGTGACACAGGGTCTCCTTAGCATAGCAAAAGAGAAATTATTTCAAGTTTGGAGGTATCCCTCTGAGCAATCACTTAGCCAAGCTTTCTTTCTGTGGTGTTATTACAACAACCCAGAGAACTCTACTCGTGGGAGTTACAGCAGCTACAGCACTGAGCTGGGCTTCTGTCACAAATTCAGCATTAAATATTGACCATAGCACAGTGCTGCTCCCCAAAATAGCAGGCTCTCCTTGGCCCAGCCCTGAATCTTACCTTGTACTGAGTGATACTGGCTTTTTTCCAAAGGAGTAAACCTGAAGCTGTGGTCTGAAATGTCATTAAAAATCTGAGAAAATAAGAGTATCTGGGTGGTAACCTTTGGGAACTGTTGAGCTCCATTTATGCTGGTGGGCCCAGATGAAATATGAAAATGCAAGTATGCCTGGTGAAGAGGCAGTGCTCTGCTACTGCATCCTACAAGGCACGTGCACCCACTGCTTTTGAAATGAGCTGGCTGCATTTCAGATGCATTATTTTCATTTTGCATCGTTGCAAGGCAGTGCCATGAAATGATTCCTAGTAGCACTAAGAAATGATGCGTTACTCGTTTTCCATATTCCTGACTGTGGATGGAAACTGCAAATCCCAGGGCAGGAGCTGCAGCAGCATGGGATGGGGAGGGAGCCCTGCGACCATGTCGTGGTCTCTCTTAAGAGATACTTATGTTGATACAGATTTACAGGAAGCATATGGCTTGTGCAGGGACTCAGTTGTAAGTTTGGCAGGTGGGAGTTTCACTTAGAAGATGAATGAGTGTCATGACCATAGCCAGGCTCCAGTCACAAGGGTGTCCTTTCCTCTGTATTCAACCTTCTTGCCCTCTCCCTGCCTCTGTTTTTCCTGAATGTGGGGGGTGAATGTTTCTGAGCACATCTGTTAATGCTCACTGCGGGAAGCTCCCCTGGGAACACCACTTCTGGGTAGACTTGCCTCTTTCATAATCACTTATTTATTATACGGTACTGGTGTATTCCCAGCATCTAAATATGTCCTCTGAGAACTTGCTCTGTCTCAGAGGCAGATAGACTGATATAGACCAGGATCTTTTACTGTGACTCAAGAACTGCATTAATGAGGTTTCTTTTCTGGAATTCTTCCCCATCAAAAAGAAAATTCTAGTTCTTCTAATGATAAAAATATATACATATAGTAAAGGCTTCTTTAACAGCCTGCCCACCTGCAGCTTTTACACTGGCATGAATATTTTGGTTTGGGTGTGATTATAAGAGCTAACAGTACTATTATGACTACTAGATGGATGGAATTATAATACGAAAATGGTTTATTTTGATA
Organism: Aythya marila; assembly: GCF_965140915.1. Classification (NCBI taxonomy): domain Eukaryota; kingdom Metazoa; phylum Chordata; class Aves; order Anseriformes; family Anatidae; genus Aythya; species Aythya marila. Next base: position 47,519,163 of record NC_139046.1, read on the forward strand.
TCTTTGAGGGAATAACTATATTAACAGTACTAGACTAGTTAAATCAGTCATATTTTGTAGAGATGAAACACAGATTTGTTTGGGCTTACAGACAGAATTACATACAGATGAAGACAAGCAGTATCATTAGTCACGCACAAATATTTAAATAAGTTTAGGAGTCTGACTTGCTTAGACCCCTTAAAAAATTGCATGCATCGTTCTGCATGTAGCCATGTGGGTACAGCAAATGCCCTTTCTTTTAGCTCATGTAGAAAAGTTGGCTGCTAGCACCGATTACCGGCACTTCCCAGGCAGACATTACCGCTGAAGGAGCGAGCAGCCACAGAGGAGTCAGGCCGGCTGGGTGTGCTGTGTAATGCTGCACCTGCTGGGACCTCCTGGTGGCAACAGGGAGTGTGCCCACAGGCATCTTCCTGGCAGGTGCAGCTTCAAGGCATGTCCCTGAGGCTGATATGACTTCCGAAGCTTTTTGTGAAACGCCCAAATAATTGTCAACCTGTCGTTTCAGCTGCTACCTTTATGGAACACTGGAAGAGAAAGCAGATGCGCCTCAACTACAGGTGGGACCTGACTGGGTTTGAAGAGGAGGAGGTTTGTCCCTTCCTTTCTGACTTTCTGCTTTCCGCCGCGGCATTACAAGTCTCTCCTTGCCCTGAGCTGCCAGACTTTGGCTCATGGGGTGCTTAAAAGACAGGAAAATCCCATGCATGAACTGTTTGAGGTTTTTATAGCACGGGTATGACTAGTACGTATTGTTGCCATAGGAACATAATTGTATAGCTACAAAATCTGGTGTTTTTTTTTTTTTTTTTTTTTTTTTTTTTTTGTGAATGTGCAGCCAGGTCACACCTAGCAGCGCATGCATGGAATATATGGCTCACATGTTACTCCCTGCCTGGTTTCAGGGTGCTAACAACCACAGACCTTATTCATCTCACAGGGCTGTAAATCAGAAGCGAATGTATGGAACTTGATAACTACAGCATTGTGTAAAATAAAATAAAACAAAATGGCACTGAAAAATTCCTATAAACTTTAGCGATGCAGGATCAAGCTCTGACTTGGCAAATACCTGAGAAAATACTGCCAGATATGTGGACTTTGGACACTAGGAAGAACATAAATGTTGAGGCATATTTTTTTTCATATACAAAAAAATAAAAAATAAAAATCCTTACCCAGGTTTATAATAAATACACTAAATAGCTTGAAAGGGGAAAGGGTCAAATTTGTATGAAAAAGGATATTAAAAAATCATTGAAGTTCTAGAAGGAAAGGAGAGACAGTGCTCACACCTTTTTGTTTCTAATATCACACTTTACAAAAAGTGCTCACCTGCCCCGCTCCCAGCACAGTGACAGCTGAGGCAGTCTCAGGTACAGGCTGGGGTCATGGGTCTCCCGTGTCACCCCACTGCCCTTGGCATGTGGCATGGTGGCTGCAGCACCCCAGTTGGCACAGAGCCGCTGCCCAGCTGCCCGCATGTCCAGATATTTTGCTGTTGTTGTTTTTAAGAGGAGCGTGGCTGCACTTGTCATATCACAAGCTGTCCTGAGTAGGTACACAACAAATATTGTTCCCTCGTAACAAAAACCTCGTGGGCTTTACAGGGTGCCATGCAGCTTGCTGAGCCTTGGGCAGTTATTGCTTCCTTCACGCCCAAAATGTTTCTGCTTGAATTATCTCCTCTTAATATATTAACTCCTCCTTAATATATTTAGGCGTACTATGCAAGCAGCCTCTGTGCCATGCACTTTGCTAGAGCATACCTAGCTGGGAGAGAATACGGGGATTTATTTTCTGGATACTATACTGTCCTTTTATTTTTGGCAACTTGCTGTTAGTCTACATGAAAGGAGAAAGGATTAACTGTATCTTTCCGACAGCTATCTCCTTCATGTTCGGGTTCATAGCTCTACAGCCTAAAACCTTGTGTAACCAAAGGCAGCAGCTGTTTTAAAAAAAAAAAAAAAAAAAAAAGTATATTTTATTCTTTGTTTTGTATAGGTAATTCTAGATAATACAGTCATGAGGTAAAGAGCCAGGGTCTTAAGTGATACACTAAAATAAAAAGTGTTTCATCTTCCGGTGCTTTTCAGGGACACCTATATCATACAGTATGAACAGTGATGTTAACAGATATTGTAGAACATGTGTGGACTGATTTTCTCTGTTAGTGTCTGCCATCCACTGCGCTTATGATTGTTTCATGTAATTTTAAAAATATAAATCCAAGATAATCTGCAACAGTTTAGTAATCAAATTTTTGTTTTCTTTTTTTTTTTTTTATTTTTATTTTTTTTCTGGTTCCCTGAAGGAGGCAGTCAAGGTTTGGAAAACATCTTTTTTTTTTATTGCTCCTGCCTTTTTTATTACATGTCCACCGATGAATGCCATCTTTTAATCTCCTCCTCTTCTTTTTCGAGCATCAAATTTTCCAATTTTCCTTAAAACTCCCACTGATTACTTTTCCTTTACATCCTCCCCCTCTCCACTTGTTCGGACTTTTTTCAGATCTGTTCTGTTTTCCATCCAATGCATAACTGTGAATTCTGCATCTTTCATGAATGCATAATTATTTTGAATTCTAAAGCTGTGAATCTTTCTAAATCTTTTGGCTGTCTCTTACTTTTGAGCATTTCCTACACCCTCTCCTGCAATGCACATGGGTAATTGTGTGGATTTTGTCAAAGACAGGATTAGGGGAAGGCCCCAGTTGACAGTTTTCTGGGATCCCAAAGCAACGTGTTTTTCATATTTACAGCAAATAAGTATTTCCTTCAAGAGTTGAGTGTCACTGAAATTACAGTTAATGCAAAATCTAATTTTTATGAGAAAGGCAGATCAAGAATATCCAAGCATAATGTCAAGTGGTTTGAACCTGCCTGCAGGATGTGCTGTATACTCTTAGGTATTAAATTTAAATGTATGTAGGGTTTCTGCTGGGTGTCTGATAGCAAAACACTCTACGTTTGCTGCTGTAGTACTGAGAATGATATGGTATGTGACATTTTGTTAAATGTACAGTTGACCATCAATTGACATAAATGATGTATTGAGTTAGTTAGAAACTTGGAGTTTATCAGCAAATTGACCTGCAAATGATTCATGTGATACAGAAAACAGATGACTGCTTTTTATTAAATGTGACTTATTTTACAGGATCATCCAAGAGCAGAATATGAAGCAAAGGTTTTAGAAAAATCACTAAGAAAAGAACACAAACATAAAGAGGTATGGTAAAAATATTAATTTATTTCACCTTAAAAAAAAATAAATAACACATTGAAAAAGAAGGTCATTTATAGTAGGTGCTGACCCAAGACTATGGGAAAAAGAATGGAAATGGGTTAAAAAAAAAAAAAAAAAAAAAGAGAGAGAGACACTGCATAATGTGTTTAAATTCCAGTTGTTTTCAGTCCTGGCATACATGTGGTACTTTGTCCATTCTCTTACTCAAGACCTGATTAAGTCTAGAGATGTCCTCAATGATATTGTCAGATACAGAGGTGTGGTTTAAGAAAGCTCATCAAGTCTGATGGAAGGGGTGTTCCTGTTGGGCTAACAAATCAAGTTTGAGAAAAAAAATATAGCAAAACATCTTGTTCTGTGCTATTACAAGTAAAGCATCTCAGGAGAGGTTCTCTGTCATGCCAGCAGGTTAACCCATGGGGCCAAAATCTGTGTTGCTTTACATATTGAGGTTTTGGCTGTGCTGGGTGGCCTGTGGTGGTGTCGTGGCTGTCCCAGGGAGCCCTAACACCTGCTTTTGCCTTTTTGCTGGGAGCATAGATCAAGCACTGGGCACTGCTTTAACACAGCTGTAGAAGATGAGCGTCCTGCTGCTGAGCTGGGTCTGACTTTTTATGCTTAGGTCTTGGGACTGTTCTGTAAAATATCTTCTAAAATATTACTAGAGCATAATTAAGAACACTAACACCAGTTTTCTTGCCCAATTCCAGCTTTGATAATAACTTTCTGCCTTTTAAAAGCATAACTTCCATTATATTTCACCGGGTAAGGTATTGCTCACTTCTGCTTTTAACTTGCTCTTTCCGGGGATATGATAAAGGTGCTGCTGGTCCCAGGAGCACACACATCTCACCCTCAGCCAGTGCAGTTCCTCTGACCAGTTTGAGTACTGCTGGGCCCCCTTTTCAGGATGCCACGAGGCTGATGCCAATACCATCTAGCTACTTTAGGCATTGAATTTTGCAAGCCACTTGGTGCATTGTGGAATACCAGACTTGCAGCACATTAAAATCCCTTACAGGACAAAAAGAATTTGTGTTGCTGCTCTCTTATATAAACGAGGTTTGAACACAGACTTTGTTGTATACTAAAAATTTGCAGCTTGCTGTGCCTTTTGGTGTATTAAGAATTCAGTTCTTAAATGTAGAAGGTTGAGATAATCAGACAATTAATGAATGGTAACCTCAAAATATCAGCGTATGAAAGCTGAGCAATAAAGGGAGGGTTTTTTTTTAAACTTGACTATTTATAACTTTTTGGGCTGTGTTCAATTTGGATGTTACTAATTTGGGAAACGTGAGAAAAGGAGTTTTTCTGAAAGACTTAGTAATTATCTTTCATTGGGATCTAGAGTGTTCAAGTTCAAATTCAACATTAGACTTCTGAGTTGTCATACAACTTAAAGGAAAACTGTCTAAAGCCAACCCAGAAATTGCTCGTATTTTTTTTTCAAAAGAAGTCTGATTGAAAAAATATATATATACTTTTAAAGGAATGACCAAAGCGTTCCTCCTTTACACATCATAAAGGAATAAGAATGGCACAATCCTAAATTAAAAACAGGAAATTCTTTGCAGGACAGTTTGACCTATTCCAAGATTTGGGGCAACAGTTTGTCTTCTGTTATTTTTTATTAACCTAAAGCCGTAGCATACAGCATTGAGCAAACTAACAGAGTATTGACTTATGGCTGAAATGCTGGGTATGTGGAGTCAGTAGAGAGTATGTAGATTAATTTATCATCACTTTGTAATGCTATGTTGCCCGATCCTTTTTTGTTTCCTTTGATTGCCATCAGAAGCATCGGTATTTTCCAGAAGAGGCAGCAAACAAATGGAGACAAAGAGTTAAGACAGTCATGGCTGGGGTGAAATTGGTTCTTTTTATTCAAACTTAGGAGGAAACTCAAATTATGAGTAATTATGGAAGACACAAATCAATTGTTTTTGGCTGTTGAACCCTTGTTTAATATTCACATTCAGTTTTGGGTTTCTTCCCCTTCCTTGTTTCTTCGGCACTCTTTTAGCCAACGTTTCTTGCATCTGGAATGGCACTGCATGGCTAATCTTAGGTGTACATGATGGATTGATGTTATGTTTTGCAGTCAAGCATGGCCTGTGTGTTGGAAGAGCTGCTTGCACTTCCCTGAGGCAACGTGCATGTGATAAAAATAGGATTTTGAGTAATATTTTTATGTTCATTATAACATGTGCGTCATCTTCAGTAATGCTACTTTGTTGTTTATTTTCTGGTGTTTAGAAACAATTCCCGGCATGAGAGTTCAGGAAAGACTCTAGATGAGCAATACTGCTCTAAATGAAATCTTAATTCCCCAAATTCAGCGTGGTAGAGTCACTGGATGGTTGACTGGGTTTAGGATAGCCTACAAACTGTTACTACACAGGTGTATCTTAACTCCCATTGACATGGTCCATCACATACCATGTGGGTAGTCAGGTAGTCAAAACTTACTCCCATTGAAGCACTTTGAAGGGGATTGCACTGCAAAACAAGGTCTTCCATCAACTGTACGCTCATCCTGAAGTTTTTTGATTTCAGTGGCACCAGTTGTGTAATTGCAAAGCTGCAAATACTGACTGGGGTGGGACAAGGGAAGAAGAGGAAGAATTTTTCCAGGGAAAGCAAAATAAAATATTTAACAGTGGGAGAGATCTTACTTCATGGTTTATGACAGGCTATTTTCATGTTTCCTTCAAAAAGTATACAGAAAAATCTGTTTTATTTATACTTGCAGTGCAGGCTCTTGACAAATTTGAACCTAGATTTGGAGTAAACAATTTGCCTGTGTGGAATTGTAACTGTAAACACTGTGTCTTTGCATCTGCTAACTGGGTGTGTGTTTGTTAGCCTTTTGTTCCCCTCTGTGTTTTTGTCACATGTACAAAATCACATGCTTCATATTTAGTAAATGTGCCTTTTTTCCCCAAAAAAAATTTAGACAGATAAAGAAAAGCTGACATGGAAGGATCGTTTTCCAGCCTATTTGACCAATTTTGTTGGCATTATCTTCATGGTAAGCATCACCTGGGGAAAACCTGAAATTTATGTTACTGAATGACTGTATAGAACAGAAGTAATATACTGTGACAGATTTATTTATTAATTGCCATAGTTTGCAATGACTTTTTCCCAGTTAAAAAATTAAAATGTTTTATTAGTTTTATAATGTAAAAACTTTTAAAGAAATTGGAATACTACTTTGCCATCTCATTCCAGTAAAGAATAAGCACACCTGAACATGGCAGTGGAAAAATGAGGGCACAGAAGTGGAGGTTACCACCATCACTCATGGGACAAAGCTTAAAACATATGCAGAGTGCTCTTGAGAAGTACTCAGGAAGTAGAGAATGGCATAATTCTTATGCCAAACATTTTTGAAAGAATTGATGTGGAAATTACAATCCTTTTTGCCAACATTTTTAATTATATCAAATTTGGGGTTCTACCATACAACAGGAGAATAGCAAACAGAATGTTTAATTTGAAAAAAAATAAATGAAGAAAATGAGGAAAAATAATTATTAGAACAGTCTTTTTTTTCCATTTGCTTATAAAACATCAACATATAAAATAAACGTTGAAGGAAATAATTCCAGACGTAGATCACAGTGGCAGCTGGATAAAAAGGATTAAGCCCTTTCCAAAGGTATAAAACCCCATGTTAACTTCGTTCATGTGTTTTTGGGGGATTGTGATGATCAAATTACCAGCAAAAAAGGATCTGTTCTACAGTTGATCACAGTGACTGGGAGCCTTAATGCAGAATTTGGTGGGCTTGGGATGTGGCTCAGAGATCACATTTTTTAAGGTCACAGCTAAGTCCCATGCGAAGTATTTATAGTTAAATCTCTGATAAGAGGCTGTGCTGCTCTTACTTGCAGGTGGGGCTGACATTTGCTATAGTGTTTGGAGTCATAATATACAGAATCTCCACTGCAGCAGCACTGGCAATCAGCTCAACTCCGTCAGGCCGGTCCAGCGTCAGGGTCACTGTCACTGCCACTGCTGTCATCATCAATTTGGTTGTCATCATCATCCTGGATGAAGTATACGGCTGCATAGCAAGGTGGCTAACTCAGATCGGTAGGTGCAGATCAAGTGGTATTTGTTGGAGCAATTATAAATGAGAGTACCAAAAGGACTGTCTTTCATTGTTAACTTTAAAATGGTGAGCAAACCCAGGAAATTCAAATGGGTGGCTAGAAGTCTCACCAGTAACTTACAAATATCAAAGTGCACGTGGATTCAGCTTTATTTTTAAAGTCTATCTTTCAGCAGTGATGGTACTAATCACTTACCAGTTATGTGTGACAGGGTTACAGCAGACTTTCCTGTACCTATTCTTGACCTTGACTTGTCTATATCAGAAAATTACTGCTTTCATTTTCTGCCATTGTTTACTTGGCATAAGAGATGTAAAACTGTAGAGGTGGAAAACTGTAAGAGGAAAAAAAAAAGTACAGGAAAAAAAAAATCCCCAAAACATCAGAATCATCAGTGATGAAAGGTCCAGAAATCTTTTCAGTTCAGTCAGTTCTTTGTCCAGTCTGCAAATGATTGTCATGGAGATCTGCCAGATGTGGAGTGACACTGGAGTTGCTGCTGTAATGGAGCTGAACAATAGGATCCTCAGCAGATTTACCACTGACTTCTGTGAGGCCATGTTACTTTACCAAAGTCCACATTTTTAACACCTTGAAATGTTCCAGATAAGAATAAATCCTCAATGTTTCTTACCCATGTCCCATTGGTTCCAGAGGTGCCAAAAACTGACAAGAATTTTGAAGAGCGTCTGATTTTTAAGGCTTTCCTTCTGAAATTTGTCAATGCTTACACACCCATCTTCTATGTCGCTTTTTTCAAAGGCCGGTGAGTAACGTAAAATGCTGTTCGGTGTTTCAGTTCGTTGCTTGAGATGGTGGTAGTGGTGTTAAACCACATCTGGGTGATAAAGAAGACACCTTGAGATGGGTGACAATAGACTCCATGGGGCATGGTCTGGCTAATGCAACAGAAATGAGGTTGAGTTCCCGTATGTAGTCCAAGCCAGATTCTGGCTCTGGAGTGATTTCTGAGTGATAGGATGGTGCTCAGGCATACTCCTAAGGATCGTGGAGCATGCAGCTAGCCTGGGAAACTGGGCTGAGGTTGACAGCTAGTGGTCAGCCTGGGCAGCTTACTACCTCTGCTCTTCTAAGCATGCCCCAATAATTTATTTCCCAGCTGTTCTTTCCCATCTGTCTTATTTTATTTTATGTTTCAGTTTGGGATTTTTTTCCCTGTTTTTTGCACCTTAGAGGATTTCTTTCAAGATGTGCCTATACTATGTAGGGCACATGGCTTGCAGTTTTTACTAAGTTGCTTACTCAATAAACAGGACTTAGTCTTTAAAACAAAACAAAAACACAGCAAACTTCCAAGTTAATTGCTCACCTTCCCTTTTTCAGGGCTAAGTATTAGGTGATTCCACCCACAGGTATAGAATTTCACATAAATGGCTTTAGGAATCAAGTACTAAAAGAATAAAATCTCTATGAACTTTACATTTCTACCCATTGTGTCCTAGATTTGTTGGACGTCCAGGAGACTACGTTTACATTTTCCATTCTTTCCGAATGGAAGAGGTAATTGCATTTTACCATGCCCGTGCTCACAGCACATGTGAGCAGCCTCTTCCCCTGTTGGCAAGGTGCAGCAAATGTCCTGACTTCCCTTTCCTCTGTCCGCTGCAGTGCGCACCAGGCGGTTGCCTGATGGAGCTGTGCATACAGCTCAGTATCATCATGTTGGGCAAGCAGCTGATTCAGAACAATTTATTTGAGATTGGCATCCCGTAAGTAGTAACTTTTTTTTCTCAAACACGTGGTTTTTATGATGTGTACAACACACTGTGTATTTATGGCCCCTTGATATGAAGATGGTACCTGCAAAACCCTTGCAGTGAGCCTCTGTCTGCCGTATAGCAAATAATTCATCCTTGCTGTTTTGCAGATGCACCAATGTCACTGCAATTACATGCAGCAATGCATGTGTCTGAAAAGAGTTAGGAAATCTACAGTTTTCCTACTTGCTAGTAGTAGGTATAATTCTGAACATGTGATTCAACCATAACCACGTTTCACTGATACTTCCTTTTAGCATATCATGGCACTCATACAGTTTTTATGAAAGTAGATACAGAGCTCAGTGTGTCTGTTGACATAGTGTACTTGTCACTCCTTATCCATCTGAAAAATAGGCACTGTGACCAGAGTGGCGTGCTAACTGGATCACTTCCACTTCCCTCAGGAAAATGAAGAAATTTATACGATACATGAAACTAAAGCGCCGGCGTTCCTTAGACCATGAGGAGCACGTCAAAAAAAAGCAGCGCTATGAAGTGGACTACAACCTGGAGCCTTTCGCTGGACTTACCCCTGAATATATGGAAATGAGTGAGTGAGGTGGAAAGAAGGCATTTCAGGCAGAATTATTCTGACTAAATGGGTTGGAGAGCTGAGGTTTTCAAACTGTTGATTTGGAAGACAGTGGATATGGTGCAGAATTTAATTATTAAAGTGTATAGTCTAAGAATGTAGAATATTTCAGCCAGTCAAGGGCTACTTCAGAGGTGACTTATGCTATCTGGTGAACGTGATCTTTATCTCTAGCACTTATTTTAGGTACTTTCTTTTGAGCTACGTGTTATGTTACTGTCAAGTTTTAAATACAAATGATAAATAGAGTAAACCTGAGATTGTGAGCCAGATTGCATCATCCATTACGCCCTACAAGGGGAAAAAGTTATTTAATTCAGATTTGACAGTTCCCACTGTATATTCCCACAGCAGATTGTTCCTGTTTTGTAAAATCTGGACTTAATCTTCTCAGAGATGTGCCTGTAGACCAGGTTGTACTTGACATATTACATAGATTGTGTTGCAAGTAATGTATCATCTTGAGTGATTGATATGGCATTTAAGTGCTGGATGTCAGGTCTGCATTACTGAGGTCCTAAGACTACATTTCTTTTCCGCCATGCCATCTTGAAAAAGCAGAGGAGACTGCTCCATATAATGTTTTTTCTGATAGTATCCAAGGTTCGTGAAGGGTCAGTCCTAGAAGAACAATCTTGTTTAGTGTTTTCAGGAACGACTAGGCAAAAATATTGGAAAAGAATAATGAAATACACTAATATCCAAAGTGGGCGTGCCTGGCAAATACAGAGGTGAATTAGAATATCTTGGTGCCCAGAGTGGTTGAAACAGATTGAAATTTAGTACTGCAGACTGCAAGGCTATGTTACCAGCAGCTAACAATTAGAAAATGTGCAGTTAGTGAGTTCAGGAGGGTAAGTAGCAGAAGAAGAAAGATGTGACTAAAGCAGTAATGGGATGAGTATGACATGAGCGTGATTAGTCCTGCTGCAGCTGGTGGCACAGTGTTCCCTTGCCCCTGCACTGCCAGAGGCGCATACAGGCTGTGCCAGCATTGCCCACAGGGAAGCTGTGTTAGGAGCTTCCCTGTCTTTCTGGTCACTTTTCAGGTCTTGCCTCACCAGTCCTGGCTTTTGCAGGAGAGACAGCTGGCCCTTAAGTGGCTGAATGGAGCAGCAGCTAGGCAAAAGTGCCTCATGCAGAAAATGCAATCTAGTCTCCCAGCAAGTGTCATTTTGTTAGAATTTGGGGGAATGGCGCTGACATGATGCATTTGACAAATACAGACCAAATCCATTGAAATTCTCCCTTTTTTTTTTCTTCTCAGTTATTCAGTTTGGATTTGTAACCTTGTTTGTTGCATCCTTCCCACTGGCGCCTCTGTTTGCTTTGTTGAACAACATCATTGAAATCCGTTTAGATGCAAAAAAATTTGTTACAGAGCTGAGGAGACCGGTAGCAGTCAGAGCGAAGGATATAGGTAAGTGCACATTGCTGCAGTGACTCCCTGCTTGTTTGTTCCTGGATTGATGGCAGGATATTATTATGCTGAGTTAGTCTCATTAACAGGAAGACATTTATAGGACAATTCAAAACATTAGACTGTGGCTTAACTGTGAACTGTCATAACTTATCAAGACTTTACTTTCAAAATAGAAAGACCAGTGCTTTAAATTCAGATTAATATTTTATTAGGTAAATATCATTTTTCAAATCAAAGTGATCAATACAATAGTGAAATATCTTGCATGGTTCTGCACACCAGCTGTTCTTCCTAGCAGTGCAGTTTTCTTGCAGAAGCAAAAATTTCTGCATTTAAAAGCTCTGGACTGGGCTGGAGAAACACAGGGGAAAGAAAGAAGGTATCTGTGGGTAAACATGGCTCTTCGTCCCCACTCAAATGACATTTATCTCTTGAAGCTGGAAAGCTGTGGGTGAGGCCAGCCAGAAGCTGGCTCTGCAGTCACAAGACAGCAGCAGACCAGTCCTCCCCTTCCCTCAAAACCTATATAAAAAAAAAGTGTTTAAGTATAGCTCTGGAAGACAGAGTTGGACTCACTTTGCTTACAGGTCTTTTAATTAATCTCTTATAAATTTCTATTTTTTATTTAATGTATAACTCAAGTTTGGCACGGTCCTAGCACTGTTAACTGAAAATGTAATTTATCTAAGTTTAATGACTAGCACAATATTCATAAGTTTGTTTCCTCCCTTAGGAATCTGGTATAATATCCTCCGGGGTATAGGAAAGCTTGCTGTCATAATAAATGTAAGTAATTCTGCACAAATGCAATTTTACTTCAGTAGGCTGGCTTTTCCATTTGGCTCCATTAGTTTAATTTCAGCTTAAATCCCTCAAATTCAGTGAAAGTATATGATTTAGAAATTTGCTAAAATATTAGAGAATCAGATCCAGTGTTTACTTTAAGGTTGTGACAGTCTTGCTCTTACTCAGCTCTGAAAATCAATGAAGATATTTTTGGTTAATTCCACATTGAATGTCCTATCCCTTAGAAAATTTTGAGACTACCTTAATATCAGCATTTCTTGCACCGTCTTGATTCTTCAGAAAAGTTGTATTTTGTGGCTATAAGAACAGATTCTCTCTTGCTTTCTTTCCATTATATTCATTTCTATTATCGTAGATAAATATACATCTACTTTCATCATCCTCATTGCACCATGCCTGGGGAAAGTTGAAAAATAAAGAATGGCAAGCTGAAAACATGTTTGTAATAGCAGCCACTCAGGGCTTATCACCATGTGTGGACGTGCCCTCTCATTTTCTCTATATTGTCCAGAGTGGAAATCCCTTAGCTTTGCCAGCAGGTGTTTGGTCTTCTACGGCCGAACCATTCTGGTGGTTATTTAGGATGCTGCCTTACTTGTCTTTACCATTTCTTCTCTTTTCCTTTGGAAATAATTTCTCTATTTTTCTCTTTTCTTCCTTGTAATCTCTCTTCATCATTATCCAGTGTTATTTTCTCTTTGATCTGTGTACTATCCCTCTTTATCATAAAATTAGTAAAACATTTTGTACTGTGTTTGTTCCACGTGTACATGAGACTTATACCAATGAGAATGTTTCACAGTAATGATAAACAAGAACAGCTAGAGTTGTGAACAAATCCTCTGACTTGGCTGTTCTGCTTTTTGTGTATGACATCTTTGTAAAACCTTTTTAAATAACCAAACATGGAACTTTTGTGACCATAAAATAAAACTGTCTCAGTCTGCTCATCTTTTTAACTTGGTAGAGCTAAAGAACACACAAAGTGAATGGGCTTTTGCGATGCAATGAGAATTTAAAGATTCGACTGACTATAAGTTGTTTGCAGAAAAGCAAAACAGACCATGTAAATCAATCAGTTAGGCTTTATACAATGCGTGAGGGTCAAGTCGTGGTTGGGGCATAGGGAAACAGCAGATTATTTTGCTTTTCTCTGATGCTGGGGGTGCGACAGCTTCATGCTCCAGAGAGTTCGGGTTGTTAACACATAGAAATCTCGATCAACATGAAACTGCTCCATGTTGTGTCCTGCAGCTCAAAATTGTCAACAGTAAATACCACCTTGTTCCTGCAGTAAATACTCCATTTTTAGGGACCTGTGGGCTGCACTCCCCCTTTTGTTTTCTGCAGCATCCCCTATCTGACCATCCTGATTTGTGCAAGCTGTGTGGGCAAGAGATACTTGAGTGTATTATTAACTTAAACAGTGCCTGAATATTGCGCTCGTTCTCTACTCTTATGGCTTAGGCATTTGTGATCTCATTCACATCCGACTTCATTCCACGCCTCGTGTACCTGTATATGTACAGTGAGAATGGCACCATGCATGGCTTCGTGAACCATACACTATCCTCTTTTAATGTCAGCGATTTTCAAGCAGGAACAGCTCCAAATGACCCCATGGATCTTGGCTACGAGGTTCAGATATGCAGGTACTCTCTTGAATGATAACTCATTTTAAGTGTTTTCCCAGCTGGTTAAGAACATGACAAATTCTTACATTCCTGGGATAAACCTTGGTCCCTTGTACTTTCAGTACCTTTTGAGCACCTTGGTGGGGTTTTCTATCAGGTAGAGCTATTGCTTTACAGATTAAGCAACTACAAACCCTGAATATGAAGTACTGCTTATTTTGGGAAATAAAGAGTAGCATTATTAAATTCAGTGTTTATCAGTGTAAAGATTTTTACAATTATGTATTCCCTTTTCCAGGAAAGGAGATAAATAACTATAACCAGTTTAATGATACTTTAAGGGAACAAAATAGTATTTGTCTGATGTCGTGGTGTTGTATGGTACTGATACAATGACTGTGACTTCATAGTATACCACCTCTTCTCCAATTTCTGTAGAAATTCCTGATGACAATAACAGCAGCCTTATCTGCACTGGAACTTAAGACCCACTTAAAGTGTGATTGTACAGGAAATGTGTCTGCCTGTAACAATTTCTACATATTATTTTAATTGTCAAAGACAAATTATTGTTTGCATATTTCAGTTTATCAAGTAATCTAAGTCAGTACTGAAATGCATGCTTTGCCCGGGCCTTCATAGATACACATCATCTTCAAAGCAAATGTTTTCAAGCTTATAACTGGGGACCAAAGCCAAATGTAACAGTGGAAGCACTTGGAACAGCAAAACCTAAAAGACTAAATAATACAGGGAAATGGGAGCAAGAAGGGGAAGAAGAGAACAAGGGTGGAAGAGACACACCAACAGAGAAAAAGATAAAAAGAAAGATTATTAGGTACACATACGCTGAAAAATTACACAGACTGACCAAGAAAAAGAACACCTCTATAGTTGTATTACTTTAAAATTTATATTTCTTAGAAATTGTCATAGGCTGAAATTACTGCTAAGCTGAAAAATCACTCTGAGATAAAAGACAAAAACAACCAAAATTGTACATGTATTAGCTTTGTTTGCTTTTAATTTCTCCTGATTTCCTTCTCATGATCTTTGGACAGAGGATAAATTAGGTTGGCAAACATGCTTCTAGCACAAAACTTACAGAAGGGAAGTGTTAGTGGCAAAGTCCTTTGTTAAAAGAGCAGCTTTATCTGCATTCTAGTCACAGCCTTTCCTCTTCCCATTTCATCATTTCTCCCATATTCCAGAGAGTTTTAGATCATTTGAAAATATGAAGCCCAAATTCTTGCAAAGTACTGACAGGATGCTGTGGTTTCTATGTAATAGTTGGTGGTGGTGGTGGTGGTTTTGGTCCCATTCCTAACAGGTTATTGTTGATTAGCTCACAGATTTTCCGGAAACCACAGCTAAGGCAAAATTCTCATATTCTCTCTATACAGCAGAATTTGGTGGTGGTCTTTTGTGAGTCATAAACTACACAGAACACCATATAGCATAGCATACATTATGAACCTGAATCTGTATTTTCATCTTTAATGTTAGTCTGAAAAATATGTTAATTTGTTTTCATTGAAAGTTGATTTTAAAACCAAGAAACAATTTGAGTTGTGTAGTTTACTCTGTCTTTATGCAGAGTTTATATTATCTGTATTAATCAGAGAGTATTAAGATTGCAGACCTTTAATTTTGACTAAAACTTGAAGGCTATGGGTGGCTTTCAGCTGTAACTTATTTGTGAGAGGTTAGTATAGAGCAATGCTTTAATAGCAAACTCACTTTTAGATGGTTTGATCTACTGTTCAACCATTTGGTGTTAATTCCTCATTGTGCTAAAATGTTTGAATGACATCACTATCTACTGAGTCTTGTTTTGCAGATACAAAGATTACCGAGAACCCCCCTGGTCTGAAAACAAATATGACATTTCAAAGGATTTCTGGGCTGTCCTAGCTGCAAGATTAGCATTTGTGATAGTTTTCCAGGTATGTTATACTGCATGCACTTTTTATGTGAAAAACAAAAAGTTACCATATCTCTTCAGCTAACTAGAGCAAGCCGCCTTTGGAAATAAGTTACTAGGCCAAAGAAAGTATCTTCTTTCACAGCTCTTTCCTGCAAAATCAAAGGAATTTGCCCGTCCTTGTTTACCTTCCTGCTGCTTTCCATACAATCCAGATGTATCCCCAGTGAATTACTTTGTCCCCAATGATTCCCTGAACTGGTTTGATCCAGAAGCAACTTAATGACCTTAGTGAGTAGGAAAGCACAAGACTGATGCTAATTAGGTCCCACCAGTTTCTCCAATAAGACATCAACATGTATAGTGAAGAAGCATAAATTTATTCCAAAATAATGTCTAGACCTAGCCCAGAAGTGGAATTTCTAAAATTTTCCAGTTGTATTTTATCTCACCTCTGAACAAGAAGGCAAAATCTTGCAGTTATTTACTGTGACATTGTTCAGTCACAACAGTGATGCTAGTTAGTGTGATACAGATGTTTAATTGTGTCTTATGTAAACAACTTATTTCAAAACTTTTATTCCTTTTTCAACAAAATACATATTTTTATTTAAAACATTTCCCCTTCATGAAACCGAGATTTTAAATCAGAAACATTGAATTGGAATGTTTTTTTTTTTGCCAGCTTTCATTTTACCACTTGCTATGAGCTTCTGCCTTGCTGATGTTAATCTTTATTTACCAGTTACAGTATTTCCTTTTGATTTCCAAATAGCTATGATAGTATTTGTACTTAAATCATAGAGATCTGTGCCTGCCATTTTTGTCTACTTCTAGTATGAACAGGAAGTCGAGGTAAATTTGGCTCAGTATCACATTTGTGACATGCATTTGAGCCCAACTCAAATATTGTCTTTTCTTCTTCTTCTCAAATACACTGAAAATGGCCCCTTTCCCCACAGTCATCCTTGCATTTGACCTTGCTGATGTTTTCTCACAATTTACTTTTCAGAACTTGGTCATGTTTATGAGTGACTTTGTTGACTGGATTATCCCAGACATTCCCAAGGACATTAGTCAGCAGATTCATAAAGAGAAGGTTCTCATGGTCGAGGTCTTCATGAGAGAAGAGCAAGGGAAGCTGCAAATGCTGGAAACCTGGAAAGACAAGGACAAGAAAAAAGGTGAAAACTGTAACAATCACAGCCCCAGACTCTCCAGGAGCCACAGTGGGAGCTTGTCCTCCTGCCACTCGTATCCTCTTGACGTATAGAAGAGGCGGCAGTTGAGCATGTTGGGGCATTCCACTGGTACATAAGCCATCACATAAAGGGCAGGACTTGACAAATGGACAACCTGGTGCATGTTGAAGGATGTGCTGCCATTTTACTCCCATTTTTGTGAGAAATGCTCTTCTTACAAATGGGGAGGACCATGATCTATTTCTGATAATATGTTGTGTTTTTTTTTTTTTTTTGCACAAGCAGTAATGCAGGGAATTTTTGTATGTCATCATTAGATAACACTATAGACATTGACGTGCATTAATAAATGCGCTTAGTACTTAGTACATCTTGACAGAGATATTCTCTAAGAATTTGAACCTAGACAATTAAATAATTAAAGGTAAATTTTAAGTAATAATAATAATACTAATTTAAAATATTTTTGGAGCCCTTGGCTTGCAGGTCTGTGGGACAACTTTGTATGCAAAATCAGCTTTAGAGTGTGCCCTAGTATTCCTTTCGGCAGGAGAGGAACCATGCAAAGTTTACCAGACTTACTTGCTTTCAAAGATACAGTTTAGCTCTGCCAGCAGACATCTATAAACCTGCAGGTCTGAAACAAAGCTCCCATTGAGCTTTAGAGTCAAAGACATGCCTGAGGCACGTGTGGCATTCTGCTGCATGCCTGACACCTCCACTGAGCACTGCTCTCTTCACAAGCATCAGAAAAGTGGATCTGGAAGAGTCCTTCTTACCAATGAACAACCGATGTGGTGGAAGCTACCTTGGTGCCCCAGACTGCATCATGTGTGTTTGAGCTGTCCCCCAGAGGCTCCTAGCTCATAGCAAGGTGACAGCAGCACAATCTGGGAGATCTTCCCAGCAGGTTGATTACCATGGAGTATTTTGGTAAATGCCCTGAATTAATGAGCACATGTAGAGCTACAGTGAGTCACACTGCCCTGCCTAGCACTCAGACACCATTCTTGCTGAGGAGAGTCCCTTTTTCCTGTTGTTTTAGCACATCCCTTTCTTAGCCAGGTTTTTCTCTGTAGCCCTCTATGCTCTGCAGGAGAAGGGAGTCTGCACGCATCTTTCACAGCCAGTTTACCCTGCAGACTTTGTACTGCTGAATGGCATTTCCCAGAGGCTATGCCAGAGGAGTAAATCCAAAACATGTACCACTTACTGTCTTTAATGGAAGTTTTGCCTGCAATGGGGCTACAGGACCAGACCTTCAGTTAGTTACAGGACTTTTCTTTTGTCTTAAAATACCCTGTCTTTTATATAAGAGCTTCCTTAAAGTACAAGTCTGAAATCGTTACTTAAGAAGCCTATCTAAATCCCATCAGTTCAACTCTTTTTAAATATAGTACATTTTAATTTTGCTTTGTCAAATGATAAACTGCACTTCCAAATAATATTGGTGCAATTAACCTAATTTCTTTTATCGCTTTGTCTTGTCCATGGCACTTGCATTATGAATATAAAACTGAATAAAATAAAATGTAAAGATTTCTTTAAAGTCTAACTACTGTATGGTTTGTTACAAAACCAAACGACATCAAGACTGTTTTCAGCTACTTGTTTCTTTTTCTTTTTTTTTTTTCCTTTGCCAAACTAATTTAAAGATTAATACTAGAACTTAAAAAAAAAAAAGCCATATCTAGCTTTTGATATATTTATTTGTTTAAAAGTATGTGATAAACTTGGTATTTTTCTGTAGTCTGTCCAAAGAAGATACCAGAAAAGATATTATGTGGAAGAAAGAAAATGGTATTAACCAAATATTCTTGAAACTTATTTAAAATATTGATTCAACCAAAGATTTTTATTAATAAAGGGCTTATATTTTGTTAACTCTTGTTTCTGTTGTATTTTGACTTGCAGGAATGTCACTATTTTTAAAATTTGTAATTTATGGTATCTTACAACTACAGGGCCAAATCCTGCCTGGTATATTCACACAATAAGCATTGTTCCTGGCAGTAAGCATTTACAAGATCAGACCCATGGACTGCAGTAGAAATATGAGTGCAAATAAATTAGGTAAATCCTGTTGAAGAAGTGTTCTTTTTCTCATCATATGGTAGCCCAAAAGATCCAGAAGAAAGCCAAACATGAACTACCTATTCTGAAGAGACATCATAGGGAACTTCCTCTAGGGGAATTTCATCTGTAAATACTTATCTGAAAGTGTTCCCAGCTTAATACTGACATTCCTGTAAATGGTAGAGCTTTATCCTGAACACATACTTATCAGAATTTTTCATTGTTTGCTGAAATCATGAAATAGTAACAGTGGCTTATACTTTCTTTTGTACAGTAAATTGTTTGAAATGGAATTTTGTATATAAAAACTGTATTACTACTTAGATAACTATAAAACTCTTTCATGGAATCATTTTTTAAGAAAAGTAAATATCTACTAAATCTCTTTTAGTTCGTTTTTTTCTTTTTTTTTTTTTTTGTTTGTTTGAACATTTATTTGAAATAAACTTAAATCTGCTAGAGCTTCTTCTGTGGGACAGCTTCTGTTCCCAATCCTCTTTGTGCTCTGTGTGCAACTATGAGTACTATTAGACTGGAGAAATACAGTAACTTACATTATAGTTTGCCTAAAACTGGATCTTTGATGCCTTTTGCAGTCAGTGCTCCTTGTGTACTCAGCCAACAGAGACCAGAATAGAAATGGGTTTATTATTATTTGATTTTTATCAGGTATTAACTACGTGATTTATAGACATCTTACTAACAACTCAGATTTCAAATCTTGTGTTGTAGTTGCTCTAGATTTGAGGGATCAAGTGGGATCAAATAACACTTTGAGATTCAATGCATCCCACCTTAGATGTTTCCATCTCCATGAGCACAAAGGGGGATTTGGCTTCTAGCACAAATATAGATGGTGCATACTCTCAACATTCAGTGAAGAATTATATCCTGGGAGCTTTCATTTTCTTTTTACGTTGGTCTTAGGTATTTAGCTGAATATGGTGTGTAAGAGTATTCACTAAGACATTTGAAGTAGGCTTATAACAAGGAAGAATACTGCTTGGTTTGTCTGTTTAAAATGAAAAATGTATTCATTACAAGGAGAAAAAAAAAAAAAAGTATGAATGGTAAAACTAAAGTAACAAAACTCAGTGATTCCCTTGACCACACGCTGCTGAATGACAGCCCTGAAGTGACACAGCACAGGAAGCAGAAAAGCTGCGCTGAGTTTTTCACATTTTTATTGCACTGTGAGACCTGTACAAGCAGAGTTGGACACAGAGCCTGGCTTGCAGTCTCCTTTTTTTTTTTTTTTTTTTTTTTTGGAACTGTTGTTAGAAGGCTAAGAGTGAAGCTTCATGCCAATTTTTCCTTTCTTACTAGAAAATACTAATACCTCTAGCTGTAACTGAATTTAATTTAGAAGGTGGGAATTCTGTTTGGAGATAATGTCAATGAAAATCTATTCCTAGACTACTCTCAAGATCTTTCAGCTGTTAAATTGTAGGAGCTAGGTACAACATATCAGGCAAAATACTTCCTTTGGAGTGTGAGTAATCTCACTTCAGTCGGTTTATGTCATGCTTTGATTTGTTTGCTATCCAAACAAAGGTAAGACTTCAGTTTTCTACAAAAGATGAGTCATTGAGTTAAGCAATAATCCATATCAAACACAAAATTCTGCACCAAAATACTTTTCATCATTCTGTGTAACTTTTGTAGGAGCGGGTAAATCACTGCCTATTTGGAAATGGGTTTGGTTTTCTCAGTTCTTAAAGACAAATCTATCGAGTTGAGTTCATGAGATATAAGGCAATATCTTCCATAAAGAGATTTGTGCTGTTGTGTTACTTTTCATGAAAGTATTTTTTTTCATATTTGTGATGCAAGCAGAAACAAACTTTGTTATTACCAATAGCAAATTTGAGTAAAAATTATGCGGGGGGCAAGAAAAATAGGGAATGGAAAATAACCAATAATTAACTGAAAACAGCGGTTTTCATGGTGACTTGCATCTACCATATGGGACAGGCTTTAAGAAAGATAGTGATATTGTATCCATCTCATCAGTGGAATTCAGTATTGATTTGATGACATCTCCGTGACTTGTATGCAACCTGTTTTTGACATGCTTCTGACAAAAAAGTTGTAAGTACAAAACCCCATATCCCAGCTCCCTTGCTTCCTTCATTAAATAAATAAATAAATAAATAAATAAGTATTAAACAGGGAAATAATTATAGTGGTTTACTTAATTATAGAGTGGAGGTCTTCATGAGAAGATGCAGATACAGACAATAGTAGGAAATATTACAGTTGGAAGTGGCTATGTAGAATATTTTTTTTCAACCATTGGTAAAATACAGTGTTTGCTTTTTGCTACCCAAAGTTTGTAGAAAAGGCAGAATTCCAGTTGGTACATCTGAGGAAATCACATGCACCCTATTGTGTTGACAGTACAAGTCTGAATCTTCTGAATTTCAATGTCATTGTGTTTCTAAGAGACTGTATTACAAATATTTTGCAGTCTTAAATAGCTTAAGGGTGAATAAGTCTCAAGTCAAGGCACAGATACATTTCTATTTTTAAACCCTCAGTGCTCTCTGGTGCTGAGCTGTTAATGATCACTTTGGCTGTTCTGATTTCCAATAAAAGATAATGAAACAATTTACTATTCATCTTGTTCCCTCAGGAGTCCAAACTCTCCTAAGTTTTGTAGATCACTTTAGCACATTTATATTTTCCTATGAAGTTTTCAAAGTAAACAATTGTTTTTCCTTTTGCAACTGAAGAAAACATACCCTAAAATTTATGTGGATTCCATTCAAGCTGATTCAATTCTTTTCACACACAAGTACAATTTATTCCATGACCAAATACATTATGCCATTTTTAGTACAGCACAGAAAAAATATTGTTCCTTTTTTTCCCCCCTTCTTTTTTTAGCTGAACAGGCCTTCCTGAAGAAAAAACTATCAAAGTGGCTTTTTAATTTTAAGCTCTTCCTTAATTTCTAATGCCATGCATGCAGCCTTATTCAGGGCCACTTGAAGCCAAGGAAAATGTTTTCTTTGACTCCCTTTGACTTCAGTATACTCCATGCAAGATTAAGCATGGCTTATTGAATGATTGGTTCCACTTGAAATAAAAATTCTTAGTACTCACTTTATGGTACTATCATAACCCAGAGGGTCAGCTAAAGCCAAAATATATTGATGCACATGAGTTGTGTAAGCAGTAGAGTTCTACATACCGTTGTGTTAGTTTCCAAAAGGAAAGGGGCTCCGAAAATATAAGGCATTGTATGGTCATGTTAACTTAGCTAGTTACACAAGTATGAAGGTTTTTGAGGCCACAGCCTTCATCTTGCTTAGTACCACATGTATGAGAAAATTGGTGCCAAAATGGGAAATGTAATAATCAAGATTCTCATGAGAAAAAGAATCAAAACATAAAGTATTGTGCAGATAAATTTAAAAGCTTAAAAAATCCCATTTTTCAGAGCAAGAGTTAAAATTTTATGGTGAAGCCAACTTTCTTAGAATGGAAGAGAAGATTATTCCATATTTTTACTTCTAAATGAAAGAAGAATAGCCATCTTTCCTAGCTGAAGTTTAGAGGCTGGGGAAAAATGGCAGATAGGGAAGCGAGGAAGAAAAGACTTGATTGATGTTTTTAAATCCAAGCGAGTTGCAGATCAGTTACAGAGGCTGTATTGCTGAAACGAGGATTGCTTCCTAAGGCAAGTCCGTCTTGTATGTAGGTTATCAGGGAATCCTTTGCCAGTCTTTTCTGAGCAACGTACAGTCACATTGTGCCAAGCAGTGCAGTACTGTTGATCTTATGTTCAGGTGAAAGTTGGAAGGTGATGAGAAATGGAACACAAACACAGTAAGAATGGGGAGACCTCTCAGGCTTCAGTGAAACATTGGTGACTGTGTTCTCCACTGACTGTATTGTATTGCAAATAATACTGAGAGCCTTGGCAATTGAAAATAAGCAGGTGCAGTGAAACAAGTGCTTTTCACTGAGAGCATGCCAGACAACTTTTCTGCTCAAAAAAGCATCTCTTTTCAGGAGCCTAGAAAGAGAGACGATCACCCAAATAGCACCATCTTTCATTTTGTTTGCAGATTAATCCCAGATTTGGCACACCAGTTTTGAGTCCTTAGTGTTAAACCAGAGCAATCATTGTGTTTCTCACGTGTTCCTCTAGGAACACACTTATTTTTAACATTGCTCAGAATGATTTATGAACTCTCATGCCATTTCCAGCATTGAAGTCAGACCCCAGTTACTGCAGCCCCTTCAGCAGCTAAGTCTCTCAAGCCTCACAGACAACGTGCACATGAGTGGCTTCTGCTTGTGCCGACAGCCTCAAGCCAAGCTGGCAGCATTGCATCATTGCTTTGCTGTGCTCACAGGTATGGAATTGCCATCTGTTCTGGTAGGAGCATATAATTAGCTGAGCTGCTCACATTTATTAATGTATTAATCTTCCAAACATATCTGTACATAAAGAAATATAATTACAAGTAATTAACCATCAAGTGGGAAAGTAATAAATCTCAGCAGACTAGCCTGCTCCAGGTTTACTGATAAAAAAGGCTTAGTCCAGTGGAGAAATTGAGCTTTCAGGCCTGTCTGAAGCTTAAAGGTTGAGAAAGTTGGTTAGAGGCCAAAGTTTCTCTCAAAGTGTGGGTTCCTAAAGAAAAAATTTCATTCAATTTAAAATTGGGACACCTGCCTTTTATTGATTAGATCGCATATCAGGGAGTTGGAGGCCTGAAGTATAAGCCGTTTTTACCTTGAAAGAGTTCAAAATCATGTTTCCCTGCAGTGACTTTTCCTGAAGTGAAGATCAAATTACAGAGTGATCCCCACCTACTGCTCTCCTTCTTCTGCTGAGCCCCTGTGCCACCAAGAAAGCACAAATCCTCAGGTCACAAAGAGACAATGTGCATAACGAAGTGGCTCTGCAAGCTGGTGGACTCCAGGCTACGCTCCTACAAGTGGTCAGGTATTTTACTTTACATAAAGGTTGTTGGGAAAGAGAGGGACTTGTAACAGGGAAAGGAACAATAGAAGTCCTTAGAGTAAACGGATGTGAATTTTAGCTGCATCTTCTTCCTGGTTTCAGGGAATGAAAGAAGTAAAGCTGAGAACCCCAAAATTTTACTGAATCTCTCCATTTCTATCTTTTTGAATTCTACTTTTGAAATCAAATTTCTCCACATCTTTACAATGTGTTTCTTTTAGATCTGACCAAAGAGAGTTGGAGAGCTAAGCTGGTAGCCATCTCTGGGGCATCTTGTGGAGCTTAATCTAATCCAGGATCAGATACTTGGTAAAGATGTAATAAGTGCAACTTCTGCTCAAAAAAAATCACTCAAACTCAAACACTGGTGAAAAACAACAAATGTGTATGTGTATATGTGTATTCAAGAGAGAGTGTGAACATGGGTTTGATCTCACATTGTCACTTTATTATGGTTGTGCCTCTGAAAAAGAGCTTTTCAGGAAAATAAGAAAATGCAGTATACACATTTTGAGGGTAGGCAGACAAAGCTGTGGTATGTGCAACTTTTATTTCTTTATATACCGTAATGTATACTGACTGTAGGTGAAGTATATATACATAAATACACATACCTGTGTATTGTATGATATTAATATGTTCTCTCAGCATGCTATGTTCCTTTATAGACTTTCCATTTCTAGGAAAAAACAACAATTTTCCGTTGTGTTTGTGTATGAAAATTAATTCCAAGTTGTGGGTTAAGCCTAACTTGGATGTGGTTGTGCCTACAATGCTGAGGACTAGCTCAAATTGACGCGTTTCTTTAGGGAACAGAAAATAATCCTTTTTACTCCCCCTCTCCTAAGAATCAAGGGAGGGGCATGATGAAACCAGATTTGCTTTCTTATTTATTATTTCTAAATTCCTGTGAGTAACTAACCTAGTCATATCCTGTGTCACTTAATGGCTGCATAAAACTATTCACGTTTTAAAAGGAAATGACTGCTCCAGATAATAAACGCACTGTGTTCGAGCAGACAAGGCACTCCCTCTTTAATCGGATTTGAAAAAAAACTTGCACCTTCCAACTTCAATGACGGTGAGATAATGACTCAGACGGAAAACACTGTATTGGCACATTCTTGAAGGGAAGAACCCAAACTCACCAATCTTTCCTTCAGTTGGTAGTTCTGTTGCCAGTCATGGTATTTAAGGTAATACTTGTTTTTAAGAAATGTATCCCCCTCTTGGTTTGTTGCAGTCAACATAGGGAGCTCACAAAATGCAAGTTTCACACATTCAAGCAAGTGTGGCCAGGCTCATTCTTTTATTTTTATTCAGGTGAAATTTTAGTAACTCCGACAGAAATTTTCTGGTCTGTGAACAGGCAGGATGAATGCAGAAACCTGTCTGGGAAAAAGGTTGCATTTTTCATGACACTTTCTGCAGTCAATATGCAGAATAACAATGAGTAGCTCCAATTCAGAAGAGATTAAAACAGGAATATTCACAGACAAAAACTGTGCAGTGCTGTACTCAATAAGGAAGGGGGAAGAACCCCCTTTCCTTAAGGGGAAGGATGAAATCCTAGGACTGTTTGCGTGCTTATAAGAGATACTTCCAAGTGGTGCAATCTAGTGAAAAATTGATTGATTTTCTCTAAAGTAGTTAATTTTAAGCTAAGCTAACATGATACTCAGAATGTTGTACTTTCCAAAGCAAAAGAGACCAAAGACAAATTCCTCCATTTATTTTATATCCACGAAAATAAATCTTAACATGGTAAGTATTTACCTTTTCGTGCTATTTTTGGGCTTGGGAACCTGCAATACAGTTGCCCAGGAGTATAAAGAACAAATGTATACACTCTTCTGAAATTAATTAATATTATTTTAGGAGTCTGGCAATCAGAACTGCTGGATTATTTCCCTGGATTCATAGCAACCTCGAGATCATACCTTAATTTCATTTGCTTCATTCTCAGTCAGTCATGGAGCACACCACTGCGCAATGGAGCAGTCTCCAGTAGATACAAGGTAGGTACGAGAGCCATTGGCTCTGAGCTAGTGTTGGACACACAAATGACTTAAGTACAATGGCTCTTCACCACCCTAATGGAGATATTTTGCCTTCAGACCCACACTAATATCTCTGCACTGCACTGCGGAAGACAGGCATGTGAACAGCCTTTGGCATAGATTAACACGAGCTTTGGCATCTCTGTATCATATTCAGCTATAGGTTCATCTTCATGAGGAAGTTGCTCAAAATACCTACCTCCCATAGCTATTCTATGCTGCTGAGGTAACGCTCTGAGCATGGGCACTTCCAGTGTTGTACAGGTAAGCTTAGTCTAGTTCCCCAAAAGAGATATAATGATAATTCACTACTATTCAGACAAGTTTTTTGTTTGTTTGTTTGTTTGTTTTTGTTTTATTTATTATTATTATTAATTCCTCCCTGGCTTATTTTACAATTACATTCCTGTGTAGACAACCCTCATTTTCTGTTTTCTCTGTTCTGTTTTTCAAAGTGCTAAATTAATGTTACATAGCCTAAATAATAAATAGAGTTTAGAGGAATGAAACATTCTAGTCTAGTATATACACATAGTTTTACTGACATGTGAAATGTTTGTCTGAATGATTTCATACTTACACAGTAAGATGAAAAGTCCCTACAAAAATAGGTAAAAAGTCAAGTCAGAGATTTTTAGTTGGAGAAAACAAACAAAAGTCTAGGATTTACCCTTCCCCTAAAGTTAAACTAACGTCTTCTGCCAACAATAACACAAAAGAATTATATCAACAGAATTATATCAACGCTTCTTCTGTTTCAATATTAAGTTCAAGCATCTGTTAACAACTTATTGCTTGTTGTTGTTGTTACTTGGCCAGATCTTCTATCTGTATACAACCTATTCATGCTGGAGTTCACTTTCTTTTCAATACTTATTTGCTTTTCCCACAGTCTGCTTCTGATTTTCTCTCCTTCAACCTACATTAATTTGACATTTCCTATAGTCCCTTTTATCATGGGCAGTTTTCTCCTAGAAGTCTAAGTCTCTTCACAAACAGTTTCTGTACTAGAGAGCATTTCCTTCTAAGTGAGACAGCACAGCAACAAAGAGGTAATCTCTGACAAGGAAATATGGACAGTTCAATTCATTCACCATAAATATATATATATATTTTTTTCTTTGCTGGAAACATGTTTTATGATTTTGCAGACAATAGATGTGAGGCATTGAATAGGTTGGTTAAGATATTTTAGGGAAGTCAGTTTATTTACCACAGAGTAAAAAACAAGCAAATATACAAAAAAAAAAAAGCCTAATTAAATTAGTAGGGAGTGCTTTGCATTTTTTTATTACTGCTCTTAACCTGAAAACAATAAAGAGAAACTGAGATGCTCTTAAGTCCCTTGAGAGATAATGGAAGTTATAATAAAAGAAACGTACAAATGACTGAACCTCAAGAGATAGACAATTTCTCAGTACTGAGACAAGATTAAATATATCTAGTCTATACCAAGAAGTTTGTCCAACCTGTTTTTCAATACTGTCCGAGATGAGAATTTTAAATTCTCCCTGGGATGTTACAGAATTGTCTGTTATGTTAGGAAAGTTACCAAAGCTGCTTCATTCATAAAGAGGATATCACCTAAGTACTCTGATTTCTGTGGATGCGGGCAACTAGGAACTGCATCCCACCATGTTTTTCATTACCTAGTCAAAAAAGCTAGGGTGCTCCCCTCTCTAGCAGCAGGGCTTTCCAAAGCACTATGCCATCCACCTGTAAGGCATCCAGCAGAACACAAATTTATCTTATAATGATGGAATGCTTTGGATTTTGATGTCACGCCCACCATATCGATATTCACCTTTTTGCTTCCATTTGCTAAAAAATAAAACAAATATGCCTTTGGCAATTCTACCTCACCCCCAACAGTCATCCCAGACAATTTAGCAAGTACCTACAAGCAGCTTGTAAACAGCAGTAGAACATCAAGCTTTCCTTAATTAGATTACACTTTTCAGATCTGAAAACACCTGTTGACCATCTTGTCATCCTGCATATTATTCAAATCAATTACAATATCAGTAATAGTCCTTCACAAGTCTGTAAAGATATAGTCATGATCCATGGAGACTTTCACATCCCTCTGCTCTGAAAAAACAGATTGTAGGAATTCCTACAGAAGCACATCGTTTGCATCTTACAGGCCCAGGAGCTGAGCTTTGCTCTGATGGGACAGGACTGAACTGATAGCAGTGATATAAAGTCCAAACTTACCAAAACTAAGCAAAATACATACAAAGCAGCAGGTATGTAGCTCAAAACAAAAGCAAAGCAATAAATAAATAAAAATAAATAGAACACTGGAAACTGTACCTCTGTGTGTAACCCTTGCTGTGGGCCTCAAAAAGGAGAGTCATTTCTTTGAATATCTGTGCTACTATCTCTGATTTGACCACACTATTTAGTGTGCTGAAATAGCTATGTTGCAACCAGCACCCAAAATAGCTGGTTTAAAAGTAGTTCTTCTGTGTCAACAGTACACTACATGCACATCCCTTGTTACAGAAGAGGGACTGGCTGAAAAGAGAGGGCAAGCTATTAATATGTACAGAAAGCTATTTGTCATATCAAGAATAAGTTGCTTGACAGTACTATTCCTGAGAAAACAGAGTCATCAAAGCTGGACTCAAACACTCATATACTTGCTAATGAGCACTAATAGCAAATCAGATTACATTGGATCAGATTAGAGCTCCTGGAGAAACTGTCAAACATTTCCACAGCTGTGTAGAAGATTACACTGATTCTAGAATAAAGAAGAAGGGCAACCAAAAATTTAATTTGCCTTGGCTGGAAAGCACAAAGCATCTTCCAAAAATTCTATGCAAATTGATGTAAATCACCTACAGTCAGGACAGCCACAAACATTTTGTCACAACATTCTTACTCTTCAAGACATGTAGACTAACTCACTGCTTTTTAAAGCAGTTTAATAAATCGTGAACACTTGCAAGCAACCCAAGAGTTGTCAGCTACTCGACGCATATTCACACACTGTGGCTGTGCACAGCCCCTGGGAAAGGCAGCCCCCTGCTTTGCTGCTTCACTTCCACACTCCCTAAATGTGTGTTTGTTCCTGTATGTCCTGGTGACCGACACCTTTCTGAAGAATCGGCAGAAATGAATCATTTTGTTCTCGTTGTCCTGCTCTTTCAGTGGAAATCAAGTCAAAAAGCTCAGCAGTGAGCACTCCAAAGCCTCGAGCTCCCTCTGCAGCATTTTGGAAGGAATCGTCTTGCCTCAAGGAACCTATAAATTACGTGGTGAGGAACTGGATCATTCATAGCACTCAATTTCTGGGAAAATCGCACTGAAATCTGAGCTGGTCTACTAAATCATTTGTATTAAATTTTATTCTAATGTGGAACCGTTATGATCTGTTGACCCTGGCAAATATTTTCTTTGCCGACCCTGCCCCAAATCGCTTTCAAAGGAAATAACTGGAGGAAAGCACATTCCTTTGGTATTTTCATCTGTGAATGTGTAGAGTTAACAGGCCAGATTCAGATATAACAAAAGGGGCCACTAAATCACTATGCCAGACATTAGAAGTGAATTTAAAAGCATTTAAGTGGTGATTTATATCTTAACTAAATGATGATTTATATCTTTTAGTTCCATGTTTGTTATTAATTTAGACTCCCTGAGAATTACATTGATATATAGGATTAATTTCACACATCTTCCTACAGCAGTGCTGAATGTGACCACTAAGTTCATACAAACCTCAGCTGATGCTTGTCAAGTGACAGAGAATAAATTATGCTGATTTAGACATCCTTCATGTAGACTTGTCTCTGAATTTGGCCTGCTAATATCACCAGGCACAAGCTAGGAGCCAAGTGATTTGGTTCCACCTCACACTTTGTTTTGAAGTTATTTTTCTTGGCAATATTAAAACGAGATTTTAAACTGAATTTTATACTTTTTATGCTGTTATTAGGATTTACATCTGCTTTCTAAGTTAATTCACACACTGCAACTATATTTCTTCTTGGCATCATACTACACTTTTTTATTCATGCTCATTCCTCCACATTAAAGAATCTTCAGGACTGCAGAGAGAAAATACAACCCTCAATACAGGCACAGCTCATCCTAGTTTATGTGACCCTGCAACAAGCTAATTCCCTCCAATTTGCAACAATTAGGGACTCAAAAAAAATAATATCTGCTTTAAACTTGTTTAGTCCACAAATGGCTTTCATCCATGTAGCTAGTTCCACTTACTGGCTTTCTTGATCATGGGCAAGACTGGCTCTGTGTAACAGACCGAAACAGGATGCTGAAAATCTAGCAATTTTATCTAAGGAGGGCTTGTGCCTGTGGGAGTTTTAGAAATGTTTTGGGAGTAGGAGTTGTTCCTCAAGTTGGAATGTGAGACTGGAGAAGGAGATGAGGAAAATGATAACTCCCAAGTTTGTGTATCTGAGACTGCAATCTCTTTATGGCATGGACCAAAGTTCTGTTTGTGTGTTGCAACAATAATAAATTAAAGGATGCACTGGGAACAACTTAGTAATGGGATAGTTTCGGGAATAATCCAAAGGTAGTTCAGGACTTTCCTTGTTCCTATCTATGCTGTGCAGTAAACCTCTATGGTTGCTCTGAACTTTGGAGACCTACAAAACAATGTCATGAACTTGAACTTTCCCTTTCAAGAAAAGTTCACAACCTTTAACCTTCTAAAAAAAATGACTTTAAGACATGAAGACTTAAAATTTGCTCTACTTCAGTTTTAAAGGTCAGAAGTTATTTCATGTCACAATTAACCTTTGTGAGCAACAAGGCCCACATGCCAAGTCCGGTATTTCTAGGTTAAGGCTTGGGTCTCTGGGGGTAGCAGAGGCAGTGCGTGGAGGGCAGAAACTGCTTTCCCAGGTGGCTGCCAGAGATGCCATGGCAATAGCAGTGTCTCTTTGGGAAAGGGTCTCTGGTGCTGCATTTCTTGGTCTGTCAAGTCTGTTCATCAATAATTGGTCTCCTTTCCCCCATTTGCAAAAAGAAAATAAAAAAAGAAAAGAAAGGAAAAGAAAGGAAAAGAAAAGAAAAGAAAAGAAAAGAAAAGAAAAGAAAAGAAAAGAAAAGAAAAGAAAAGAAAAGAAAAGAAAAGAAAAGAAAAGAAAAGAAAAGAAAAGAAAAGAAAAGAAAAGAAAAGAAAAAGAAAAGAAAAGAAAAGAAAAAGAAAAAAAGCTTCCAAAATAACCCTTGTAGATTTAGGTGGTAGGTAAAAAAAAATAAGTGATAACTCTCACGAAAAGGCTAATAATTCTGTGTTTAATGGGGAATCCCCCAGCCTGGGCACAAACACATTACGATTACAGCTTAACCGAAACCAGGACGCAGGGAGCTGGCTCTACTTGTGCAGCAGGCGGCGGGCAGCGTCAAACCTGGCTCCAAGCACACATTTTTAATTCAGTACCACATAACAAGGCAGTTAATCTCCGAGGTATTTAGAGCACTGTGCGGCTCCTAATAACAGACCAGCTGGCAGCGAGCACGGCGACCAGCATTTCGGTGCTGTCAGCGCCTCGGGCACTACCGGGTGGCAGGGAGCTCAGCAGGCTGCTGCCTGCCTCTGACACCTCAGCGGGGCGACTCGGCAGCAGGAGCCGCAGCCCAAACACCCCACATGGAGCCTGCTGACACCCGTGGGCTGAGGTGTCCGGGCACCCGCAGGCGATGGGGGCGCTTCCTCGTAATTCTTTATTTTAAAACACGCGGGGCCCTTTGCTGCCAGACGCCGCCAGCAGGGCCCGCCTGAGGGGCGGAACCGCCCGGCACCAAGGCGGCGGCCGCCATCTTCTAGGGCTGACAGGGAGCCCGCTGCTGCCATCTCGTGGCTGCCGGCGGGCGGGAGCAGGGCCGGGGCAGCAGCGCTCCGCCATCGCGGCGGGGCGGGGACTGGGCTTTGCTTCGCTTCGTTTCTTTTCGTTTCGTTTCGTTTCGTTTCGTTTCATTTCTCGTCCCTGCAGTGCCCGGCCTCCCCGCGTAGCCGCTCAGCGGAAACAGGAACGAAAGCCGCCCGCGGAGGCGGGACTCCGCCAGTCTTCCCCTGCCGCCCGCGTCTCGCCCGGCGCCGGTCCCCCTCTAGGCCTCGGCACCATGGACCCGTTTCTGACCCTGCTGCATTCCTTTTCCTCGAGCCTGTCGGCCGCGGAGCTGCGAGACCTGAAATTCCTCTGCCAGGACAAGATTGGGAAGAGGAAGCTCGAGTCTGTCCAAAGCGGCGCGGAGCTCTTCAACTTCCTCCTCGAGCAGCAGGTGATATCAAGCCACAATGTGGACTGTCTCAAAACGATGCTGAAGGTCATTAAAAGAGAAGATTTGGTTACGCGGCTAGAGCATTTTGTAGAGGAAGGAGAAGCTAATGTACCTGAAGATCAACCAGATATGAATGAAAAACGTAGGTGGATTTTTTTATTCGTTTTATTTTTATTTTTTTCCAAAATAATCACAATAAGTACATACACATCCTCAAGACTGCTTGGAGCACGGTTGCCTGCTGTGGATGAATCCGCTGCTAACAGTGCTTCTGCTACTTAATTGCTCCAGAGGACAGTGTTATGTCCTGCAAGAGTACCATGAGGGCAGCATATGCTGCAAACAGCTTGCTGGAGTGGAAATTACTTCTCTGTTACGCCTGATGGTCACTTGGATGTTTGCTATATACCTGGACCTCCTGGCATATGCAGTGGCTTTTCAGACATGATGTGACATACAGCGTGTGTAATACAGCAACAGTAGTAGCATTTTGCTTAATAAAAATCTTATCTAATGTTACTTTTGGAAATCCATCATTAACATTGTTTTTGCTATTTCAGGTCTGCAGAAGGTAGCTATTGAAGTCATATGTGAAAATGTTGGGAGAGAATGGAAAATGCTGATGCGGAAACTTGGCTTTTCTGAAGTGAAAATGGACAGAATAATAGCAGCCAATCCCCTTAATTTGAAGGAACAATTGGTTCAGTCACTTCGAGAGTGGCAGAAATGGAAGGGGAAAGATGCAAAGGTGACTGACTTAATAAAAGGTCTTCGAGACTGTAACATGAACTTGGTGGCAGACGTAGTTGAACAGAAGCTCGTGCAACTGAACATTGAAACCAAATGAAATCAGTGTAAAAACTCATTCACATCTGTGATGTGAAAGTTAAAAAGCAGAAGTGCCTTCCCATGTTCAAAACCAAAATCACTGTCATTGGTTCTGTTAATTCTGCAATTCATTCATGTGCCTTAAATTAATAGCTTAATTTGTGGTCAGATTAAGACTAACATAAAAAAAAAATCGTTTCATATAGTGCTTTGTAGCTGATGCTTCCCTTTAAGTGATATTAACATTCAGAATAACTAAACTACCCTGTGTAAAAATTCTTACACTTTAGTTCAGCCTCTCACCTGAAAATATTACTAGCTTTATTGCAAGTACTTTTCAGATAACATCTCTGTGAATACATCCATGGAACACTTGTGAGGGAGCTGTAATCTAAAACTTGATAGCTTTTCTTTTGTTTGTTTGTTTTTGTTTTGTTTGTTTGTTTTTTTAAAGTGGCCTGTTTGTAGTGTGAAAGGGGTAAGGAGGTAGAGCTCTTTGCTGTGTAGCGGTTCTTTTTTGTTTTAGGTGGCATAAGATAATATCGTCCATAATCTGTTGAATACGTTTGCTATCAGTAGAAGGATACTAAGAAGACTGTAACCTCACTCTGTAAGATGGCAGTGCAAAAGGCGTAATAACTATTTTAGTGGTGCTTTTTTTGGCAGAAAATATGCCCAGTTTGAAAATAAACATGTTGAAATCAACTGTATCAAGTGCCTTCATACACAGAATCAGAATGGTAGAGGTTGGAAGGGACCTACAGAGGTCACCTTATCCAGCTCTTTTGCTCAAGCAGCAGCACCACCTAGAGCAGGTTGCCCAGGACCTTGAAAATCTCCAAGAATGGAGGCTCCTCAGCCTCTCTGGGCAACCTGTGCCAGTGCTCTGTCACCTGCAGCAAATAGAAATCTTAAAGTGCTTCCTGATGTTTAGATGGAAAACATCACCCTGAGGGAAATGTTCTCCTGAAAGTACCGAAGAAATTTTAAGCATCTCACAAATGTTTACAACAGACTTGTTTTTTTTTTTTTTTTTTTTTTTAAAGCCTTGAATGTTTTAAGATTCTTCACATCAAGTCATCTTGAAGTAGGATTTTTAACTGCAAATATCTAACTACATAGATAGATACCTGAAGGGAGAGGCTTTATTTTTGCTACTGTACCTGTGTGACTTAGCCCCTTTCAAGTTCTCATTACACGGTGCTATTATGAAGGCTGGGCGTCAGAATGTAATACATCACTACTCTTTCTGACACTCACAATTTTCAAGTTTTTCTTGAATTTGGTGATTCTAGTGTAGAAGGGAAGCTGCTGAAATGTGAACTTTTTATTAGAGTTTTTTATGGAAAAATGCATGTGAGAATCATTTTAATTCTAGTGTGCTCACTATCAGTGATGATATACAAGCAAAGGAGCAATGGGTAACACAAGTTTCCATGTCTGTTTTTTTGGCATGTGCAGTTCTTTAAGTACTCCCTTCAATACTTTGTCAGCATCAGTTGTCAATTCCAAAGTTGTGGTAGGAGATGAAATGCTGCACTTCAATTAGATGACTAGCTCAAAAGTTTTAGTGACTGCTAATAGGCTTGGTCTTTGTTCTATGGTATTTAAATAAAATTTTCAGACTTTTTTCTTCCAGCATCTAAGCTATCTTTCTGAGCAGAATAGAGGATAAATTAGCAAAATGAGTTATGTTTGTGATGAAGCAGCTCTGCAACAGTTCCAAGTTCAATCTGTCCAGTGTTTTCCTTACCTACTTGACCTAAGTTTTCTGGTTCACAGAAGATAAACATAGCAGGAATATTAAAAACTATACTGCCTACTACATATTATCAGGATATTTTAAGAATCAATAGGAACAGCTGTTGTAGCCAAGTGCTCATCTGCAAGAAATGTTCTGCCTCAAGATGCGAAACTCAAGGATTTGTACATAATGGATGTTTGAAAACAAAGACCTAGACTGCAGCCATCTCTTAGTACTTCAGGACCAATTAAAAACTATTTTTATTAAAGATTGAAAAGGTGATTGTGAGAGGAACAAAATCAAGTGGAACAAAAATTTTTTATTGGGAGGGAGGGAAGGAGTGTAATTCATAAAGAAATGTGTTATTATCTGGTCAGCAATCTTTATTTTCAAAATCACTATTTTGGACTCACTTTTATAGCTAGAATTAAAGTTTTATACTGTATAATTTTGTGCATATTTCATTAAAACTATTTATTTAAATTAAATGGAACTGTTTCTTTGTTTTATAGAATTGCTGTCTATGAAATGGATCTCTAATTAGGAGAAAATAAATGCTAAGGACACTTATAAAGAAAGGAGTGGTGCTAACCAGGCCTTATATTAATCATGTCACTCTCGGAACATCAAAAAGGAGAAGGGGAGAAAAAGGAGAAAAAAAATATTAATGAATGCAGGAATAGCTTTCAAATGCTGTTGCTTGGGAAAAATTTTCTGCCAGCCATTAGGAGCCTAAAATTGAGCATGATGTATGCATGGGAGACAGGCCTTCCATGAATAACTATTAAAATTGTTTTCTTTATTTTTCTCCACTAGTCATGCTCTGGTAAGGGTGTTGTAGTTGTTTTATAATTAATTAAAATTACACTTTATGCCTCTTTTCTAAACCTGCAGGGTTCTACAGGATGTGTTCAGAAGTTAAATTGATAGATGCTTTGTTGTTCCCTGAAGTCTGTGCTAGCACTAGAGTGTTAGCGTGTACTTAAAACTCTGAATGCATAAGGCAAATGACTTTGCCCATTTTATCAAATTCTTTCTTCAGTACTCTGCAATAATGCCTGCCTGCATATCTGCTTTCTTTTTTTATTATTTTTTTTCCTAATTTCTCATGAGAGCCTTTGTTTCCTCATAGCCTTCAAAAGACAGCACATCAAAACATGCTGACAGTGAAAACTACTCTCTCAGGAGAACTCTTATTTTGGTGGATTGTTTTTTTGGGTACCTTTGCAATCTCTGAGTACTTGCTTGCCATTTCCCATGATGCTTGAAAATATCACTAATTATATACTGCACATTGTGATGGCATTTTTTTTCAGAAGTCGCTTGTTTTCATGACAGAAGTAAAAGAAATTTTCTAGACTTTTAATTAAAATTACTCATACAAATTGGTTGCTGTGAATATTTCGAATGCAATGTTTTATATTCCTTCTTCTCCATTCCCAAAACACAGGCAGCTGTACTTCCTCCAGCCTTTGTTTCAGTCCTAAAGTAATTGGCTACTTTATGAAATCTAATTGCTTCGTTTAATTGTCTAGCACAAAAAACTGGGTAACGCATGCTGTATCTGTATCTCAGAGCTCTCTCTAGCACTCAGCATGTCCTTAATTCAGACTCTGGCTGAGTGGTTTTCAATTTGAATTTAATTTCTAATCACTGTCTTTGTCTCTTCCATAATTACTAAAAGTTAGTTTGCACTATTCTTCCCGTCCCCTGCATAGATCACCTATGTTCTTAAAATATGTTCCAGCATGGAAAACACATTTCCAAGTTGTTTTCCCCCTTTGATTTATTACTTCTTTCCTCTGCCAATGTTTTTATCGCAAGTTTTAAGGCTGCACTGGAATTATTATTAAGGAATTATGGGGGTCAGATGAGAGATGTGGGGTTTTGATGTCTGCAAGCAATGAAAGTTCAAGGACTTTGGAAGAACCTTTGTTTTTATAACAATTTTCCTAGCTGAGGATTACTTAATGTTGAGAGGGTATGTTGCAATGGGTTCTGGGAACTGTAGGTTTAGAAGAAAGGAAGCACAGCTTTGCTCAGCTGCCAGGAAAGTTCAGAATGAAAAGACAGGCTCATGGGGGGCGGATCTCTGTGGAATAAACTCATGGGCACTCTTAATAAGTGCATAGGCATAAGTTTCTTCCGCAGAACTATTTCTCCCACTGTTTCTTCTCAAGAACGTTACTCATGATTTCTTGAAATAGTTGGGTTTAAAATAACAGACATCTGTTCTTGTAAAATTTCGTGTAATACACAGTATTTTACTATGTTAAGTTGGTATTGCTGGTCGAGTTTAAAGTCAGCAGTTCCTGTGACTGGATAAGCATTGGAGGTTGAGATTTTTTTCATTGTTATCCAAATAGGCCATGTGCACAGTCCTAGTTGTTGATGGTGACACAGTTTTCCTTTCTTTCAGCTTGGAGTTTATCAAAGGGAAGGGTTTCTCTGTTTCTCGCAGCTTACAACATTTTGGACAGCTTTCAGTCTACAGAATAACCAGCTGTTGTAGCAAAGTTAAGGTCTTGGAAAGCATTCTCCAAGACTCTGAAGAGATCAGTATATAAAAATACATCTATAAAGCCCTTCCTGAGGACTACATTTCTAATATAGCATAATATGTACTTTTGCTAAGGATAGCAGCTTAATTTCAACTTTGTATGTCTCAGGTCTCAAGAAGGTCTGAAACTGGCATTTTTACTTCATGGCATTCAAGCCTTCAGGACCAGGCTATTCTGCTGTGTAAAACTATAGGGGGATAAATATGGAGCATTGTCATGGAGATGTATAAAGCCTTAAACAGGACTTTCCTGTTGTTAGCTACACATTTACAGGTGACCACTTGTACAGAACTTTTATGCAAAGCAATAACCTTGCAATTAAAAATGTTCTCAATTTTTATAATGTTTGCATTTCTGCTTCTTAATTCCGTTATTCCTAATGATCTCAGCAGCACTATTAGCTTTAGAAAATAATTTTCAGAATTTAATGTCAGTACTTCTGATTATGATCTAACATCTTATATGACTTTAAAACTTTTTCTGTGAGTGTACACACACAACCTGTGGCAAAGATTTGCCCAAAGTGGTATATGGGGACCACATTTCAATACACAAGTGGGTAAGTGATTTTTTTTGCAAAACTGGTACCAGATATATGTACAGTGAATATATAAACAATAACGAGGGTTTTGTATAAAAATTCAGCTACTATTATTGTCATTAACCTTTTCAATTTTTGAGTATTAATGGTTTTTCTTTAGCTCTACTCAATAAGAACCTCATCTTTTTTCCCATTCTTTTTCAGAATTTGTATTTTTTTTTTTTATGAAATAGGATCCCACACCTATATCCATCTGTTAAATAAAAAAGAAGTTAGTATCTGAACAATAGAGCTAAATGCTTATCTTTTTTTTCCCAACTAGTAGTCTCCCTGAGAGGCACTTCCTGTAGTTTCTAGGCATATTGCCAAATTTTGAAAAAAAAAATACAGGGCAAATGGGAATGAAAAGGGTGCAGCACCTGGCAGGTCTGGGCTATGGTTTCTGGGATCGAACTCCTGTATTTTTCTTGATGCTCTGCTAAGTGGGGGCAGAATTTAGTCACGACTTCCTGTCTGTAAAGTCCCTAGTGTGTGAAACCCTGGTTGGCTGGAATTGCCCTCAAAGCCATTATTCCAATGGCAACTGCTTTGTGCTGGAGTGCACTGGGCATGTGGCTGCAGCATGCTACCACCTTCTGGCTATCCCAGCTAGCTGAATAATGTTTGGAAGCTGTTACTAATTGGGAGACTTGCTGCCATCTCCAGTTATTGACCATGTCAATAATCCCAGCTCTAAGTGCAGGAACATAAAGCAGAATTCCTGACTTATTTTTCTCCCTTCACTGCCCCACTGGAACAAGACACATGAGAGAGCATGGGCATAGGATTAAGGAATTGACTTTTGACATTTTTCTAAACACCAGCTGAGCATATGGTGCTTCCATTTCTATATCTAACTTGGGCTGTAAAATTCAGACTTGTGTGTCTAACTGCATGTTTGTGCATGAAGTAACTAATATGTATGCAGATGAATGAAAACTAATGAGAGCTAAAAACAACAAAGCATACATTTCTAGCTAACGGCTACTTGCAGCCCTGTTATATGCTACCTAAATAAGTGGACTTGGTTATTTATATTTTTCTTTATAACATTTTCACAAAAAAGAAGTCACTTTGAATGCTAAAGAATGTCATGTCTCCATATGTGAAACGTGTGATTCATTACATCAAAATGGTAAATGTCTCACCTGGGCTGTGAATGTCAAGGGATATTAAATGTTATAGTATGTTATAGATAACTGTTTGTAAGCCCTTTTGTTCTGTACAGTGTGGTTTTTTTCCTTTCATTTCCTGGAACTTCATTGTTACCAGCACTCCAGCCCTTACTCACTCCGAGCTTTTACTCACACGACTGAATGAGACCACTGAGACGAGTCAGAATTTGAACCCGGTAGTCCGGGGTTGGCAGTATATTATGCTAGTCTAACATGAGTACCTGACTGTGAATAGGAGACACCTGCAAACGGTGGATTTGGCTGTAAGAGTGATGCTGTAGATGAGGCCCTCCTTTCCATCTTGGTTCGGCATGGCAGGATGGTGTCCAGCTGCTTCTGTGCCTCCCACCTCCTGCACTAGCCAAGATCCCAAACAGCCCCTGAGCTCCTCATCCGTGTAGGTAACTGATGCCATGCTCCCTGCAGCCTCAGTGGGTAACTAGAAGCAGCTGGAGCATGGCATAGTACACTCTGGCCATCATTTTCTCCCTAGGAATGCCTCCTACTTTCTCCTCATGTTGCTTAAAGTGGGAACAGGTGCAGGGATCTTCGTCAGGGTGAGAGATCCTCAGCCCTGGGAATTCCTGATTCTTGAGTAGTCATTCCTTCTGGATAAGCTACTAAGTAGTGCGAAAAGAGCAGGTCATTCTGGAGACTGAAAGCCTGAGACAGATTTTGCCTCTCTCTTCTCTGTCATGTGAATTAAGGCTTGCAGAAGCATCTAGGCCAACAGCCTCAAAGTAGATTCCACCGCAAAAACAGCTGGAATGCTTACCTATTTTTAGTGTCAATCAACACCTTTGAAAGCTCTGACTTCTCTTTCACACATAATGTAATGTAATACTATTGCTAATGCATTTCCTAGATTAGTATTCTTACAGCTTTGTAGAGGATTATTGTTATTAGGGATGTATTTAGGTCGGCCTGCATTTTAAGGGGGACTGTTCTAGTAACCAGAGACTCCAGCACTGCAGAGCCCTGCCTCCTGTGCAGGACTTGCCTGCGAGGTGAGATGTCTGCTGCTCGGGTTTGACCTGTGGGGAGCTCAATTTGTTTTATGAG
The DNA here is from genome assembly GCF_965140915.1 of Aythya marila. Classification (NCBI taxonomy): domain Eukaryota; kingdom Metazoa; phylum Chordata; class Aves; order Anseriformes; family Anatidae; genus Aythya; species Aythya marila. The sequence goes on from NC_139046.1 coordinate 47,559,239, forward strand.
GTCTGAGAACTTCCCATGGGCTAATTCAGGTGAATTAGAGAAAGAATTATGGATAAATTAGATCACAGTTTCTTTTGCTTAAATGGCACCTAAAGTGCCTCATGGGCACTATTCTATTTTCTCCTTTAAAAGGTTACTTTCATCCCTTATCTCCCTCCCGCAAACTCATATCCCCCCCCCCCCCCCCCACACACACACACATCATTAAAAGTTGAATAATTATAACACAGAGGCCTGGGGGAGGACAAACACTGGTTTTCTTGGTGGTTTGAAGACGACTTTGACATTGCTTGAATCATCCCTAGTTATTCAGACAGCCTGATCCAGTGGTTTTCAATGTTTTCAGATATGATTACGACAGACTCAACTAGGGGAAAATGGGCACCAGTAGAAATGCCACGGTACCTGCAAGCAGGTCAGGGAATATCCTGTTTTTTTGAAACGTTATCACATCACATGTTACAGCAGCAGTGGCAGCTTCCTGTTTTTCCATGCAAAGAGAATCAATGGGCTGTTGCTGGCTGAAAAATGCTGCCAGCTTCTTTTGGTCATGTGTTTTGGTATTAGAGGTGACGTTCTTGAAGGCAGGCAAAACTGTTTCTAATAATGCAACCAAACTGAGCCATAGGAGCTGAAAACAAAACTCTGTGCACTGATAAACCTTGTGAAGAACTACTTGGTGTATGTGTATGTAGGCTTTTCTGCTGCAGTTTGGCTACAGACTGATATAGGTAAGAGATGCTGTCTCTATGAGCACTTAAAATTGGCAGTCCCTTCCCTGTTGCCGCTACCATACATCTTGACCTTTCTGCAGAAGGTATGATAAAAGAACCCGGTCCGGCAAAGTATCACTGCATTTGTTACCTGAAACTTTAAACTGGCACTGTAGACTTTGGTTGGTATGAAATTTGACGGATCTTGTTACAGCATAAATTTGGTACTGAAGAATGTTTTTTGGTTGGATAACTTCTACTGAATATTCCCCTTACTAGCTGATCTATAGCAGGTAAGTGCAGTACATAACTGCCAACTTTTCATGCAGGGAACATAACTGTTTGTACATGGCTTAAAGATACATTACAATCCAACTTGTGCTGGGCTATCTTGGTGAAAGAAAATTGTATGATTTATCATGAGACAAAGAAAGTGTTAGACACGAAAATGTTGTGCCTCCCCAATCCTGATATGCTTGTGTATGTGTATATATACATCTCCATGTATATATGTGTATATATAGCGTGTGTATGCATATGCATACATGCACACACCCTTAAATAAAGTTATTTGATACAATCTGGAAAACAAGACTTTCCTGACAGGGCTATTTCTCAATACTGTTTCTCAGACTTATGTCTACCACTTGTAAGCTGTATACTACTTCTGCTAGAAACAATTGTGTTGTATTTTTGGGCCAACGCTAAATATGAAGTACAAATGCAGGGCAAGCTGCTGCATCTTCAAGATTAGGCAGAGCAAAAGTGATCTTAAAACAGTTTCATTCTCACAGATTTAAATGCAAAAGTTGGCTTAATTCCTAGTATACATTAGAGCAGTGATTGTTTACTGTTATGTTCAGCATTTTCCCTCAGTGTAATACTTTAGGCCAATAGAAATTTGTGATGCTGACATTAACCCTCTGTTCTTTCCCCTCTTGCTCTTGCAGGCAGCAGCTGTAGACACTAGAGAAATTCTTCAGTAAGCACTGCGCATTTTAGAAGCAGCATACATGACCAAAGTGAACACAAAAATCCCTCCTTCTTCTGCACACTTTAAATTGGGTTGTCCATGGCACACGTGCCGTTCACCCCTGAGCTGCAAGCAGCACAGCTCAGCAGCAGTGCTGCTTCACAGCCTGTCAGTAAATGATTAAGGCAGAAGATAGGTGAGTATCAGCCACTTCAGTCTTTGGATTCACTGATAAAGAGTACAAAGAACAATTTAGCACCAAGTTTCTTGATGGATTTTGTGATGAGGGCAACAGTTCACTGAACTGAAACTGCCAAATTATTCTCACCTTGTCTAGACTTAATATTTTGTGTTGGTATATGAAGAAATGTTAACAATTCCCAGAAGTTTTAGGCATTATCATCTAAAATTGTTTAAGGGACAAAAGGGAGTTATGTTTATTTGGATTTGCAAGAGGATCTGACCTGTGTTTGGAGTGCTGGCTGGCTGACTGTGTGCAATGCACAAAAGCAAAGAGCAACGTTCTCTACCTCTTTGCACAAACGCTCAGGTGTGTTGTGGCAGCTTAATTTACAGACCGAAGCTAGAACCTGTTCATAGGTAAATATTTATGTTGACTCTTTTAAACGTGAATTACAATACAAACATATGGTATGGTCAAAGTGTCTTTAATATGAACTGTGTTCGGGAGAACAAGGAATTTAGCTCTGAAATAAATCATTTGCCCTGCTTGTTACAGCATAGATGAGCTATGTCAGGACTGCTGTTTTTTCTATTATGTGTTATTCCTAATTATATCTTACCCAGGATGGCTTTCAGCCATTTTCTACATGTTTTTTATTATTCTCCCTTTGTTTAAGGATTAACTAATCGATGTGGCTTAGAGACAAGACAATGACAGGGCTTTTTCAGCTTTTGTCCAACTTCCTAAAAATAATGATCTTTTAACCAAGAGCTGAGAGAGGGTTACATTTCATATCTTTGTCTCTTATTTATTTTGCAAGCTACACACCATGTAATCTTTCAGCAGCTAGATTGCAAGTGCCTTTTTACCTAATAACTGCTATTAATTAATTATTTGATAAAAGCTGTGTAAATAGCTCTACACAAAGGAACACTCAGGCAAACAGAAGAAGGCAAAATGAAAACCGAGTGACTAAGAGTATTATCTGACAAAACACAGGGGCAAATCTTTTGTTGGTAGCTAAGGTGAGTCAAGAGACTACCCATTAAGACCTTGAAGGCAACTGACTGCACGCTGCATCAGACCTCAAGTGCAGATAAATGCACTCTGGTAAGATGCCTGAACTGAAGGGAGTGACCCACAGAGACCAACCAGTCAAGGACCACATTCTGTTTCTATAAACTCTGACTGCAGTTAGAGCAGGCAAAACTGTTCATATCAGGGTGTGTGTGGCGGGAGCCCTGTTTCACTGTTAGCCCAAAATCACCGTTGCCAGCTCCGCAGGATGCTGCTCAGCAGGGAGTTTTGGTACACACCACTGATGTCTACACCCCTGTACCGTGCCTACTGCTGTATGCATACAGCCTTATCTGGGACATAGCACTTTGTCTTTGGGACAGACAGAAAGCTATATTATGCCAATATCAAATCAGAGGTTATTATAATTAATTATGGCAAAATTAGCTTCAGTTTCCTATGTAAGAGTTGCTCACCAGAACAGAGAATGGACTCGTTAAGTAAAAAGTTACCTATGAAAACCAAGGAGCATACTACCAGTGGTCCAAAATGTGCAGGTCCCATAGCTATCTGAAGCTGCATATGCTTTCCTCCGTTCTTAACAGCTTCTCGGTGAGGCCCTGTGGAGTCTCCTCCCCACTGCACACCTCACCCAGGTCGTGTTGTGCATACTGTGGGTTTATGTTGCTCAAAATCATGGCATTTCTTCAAAAGAAAAGGATGAGAGCCACTTGCAAGTATTTTAGCTTATATATTGACAGGCACATGCCATCTTTCATTTATTTGCTAATTAACTTAAACATCAGACATACAGTTTATGGTGCTGGTACACCACCAGACGGTATGGGCAGACCAACATAGAAGCAAGCAGGGAAGGAATTTATGTTAAAAACACAATGAAAAAAATTCAGAAGCGAAGCACCATTTACTGTATTTCCATTATTTTTTCTAACTATTTATTTCAAATTGACTTGAGCACTGTTCCCAAAGGTCTTGTTTTGTTCCACTTGCAAAAATAGAGCTGCTTTTTCTAAAATATTGTCTGTTTTCCCTGAAGGTTCTCTTCTGACTCTGATTCCTTTTAAATGTCATTCTGCTGCTTAAGGCTACTAGTAGGTGGTCTGAGCTGAATGTTTACTATTATATGGCTTATACCTATACTTATTTTCCATGTCAGATTCTGACCTAGTAACCTTCTTCCCCAAATGCTAAAGCTGAAATTTAGTTTTAAATGACTTGGCTGGCTAGGCAGAGTTGCTGTTAATCAGAACAGAAAAATAAGGTTGGGAAATGAACTTTCTTCAATAGCAGTTTTATACACCATACCTATTGGCAGATAATTTCATCTGAGCCTTGGGATCACCTTGAAAATGGAAATATTTCAGGGCAAAACACCTTGGTGCCATTGTAAATTTCCATAATTGTTAGTTTTCTGTCTGTTGCAGTTTTATTTGTGAATTCATTTTGAGGCTGTGTTGTTTTTTACTCACCATTTCAGCCAATTAATTTTAGCAAATGAATATTTTTAGTAAACATTTTGAAGACTGCAGGGAATTATAAAATGGTGAAAATAAACATTTAACTCCTGTGTATATAAACTGATGATTCACTGAAAACATTGTTTACATTTCCATTTGCCTATAAGCTGAAGCTGGTTGCACAGATAAGTTTTGTCTGGTTTATACACATACCATTTGTGAATAATACCTTACAAACTTTATTACCTTCACATACACAGGTGAATGTTTCAATTCAGTGTGCATCTGAATAATGAAGATAGTGATTGCTGCTTGCAGTTTCATGCAGGCAATGTGCACATAATGAAAGGTATGTTGGCAACTTGAAATCTAGTCAGTGAAGGATTAGAAAGAGGCTTAAGTACTATACAAGATCTCTATATTTGTTTTTTAAATGCTTTTATCTACTTTACTACAATATGGAGGGTAATAATAGAAGATGCTGAGTACATAGAAATCATGGTCCAGTTTGTTTAGTGCCCACTCCAAAGCCACTTGAAGCACTAGGAGCCTTTGCATAGCAGACAAACTGAAAAGATGTTTTTTTTTTCCTTTCAAACTCTAACTTACAGGAGCAGAAGTGTTAGCTTACATGCAAATCCTTTTTACTCTAGTCAGACTATTTATAAAACTCTTTGCATACATTATTAAAATAATATAATCTTTTAAATATTTTGTGTCTCCTAACAGGTCTCAAAATATTTAAAAGCTGAAGCCTCAATTTTGAAATGATTTTCATAGAAATCAACTCCCATTCTTCCTTGGAGTCTTCAGAAATAAACAGCTGAGATGCCACGTGTAGAGAGCTCACCCTGAGAGCAGTGCATGGGTATACACAGTATTTTGGATTTTTTTTTTTTTAAAAGCATTGTTCTTTTTTTTTTTTTTTTTTTTTTTTGTGGTAATTGAGTTTGTATATATCCTGAGAGATTGCCATGGCTCTGAATTTGTTATGCCCTGGTCTTGCAAATATTATCATTTAATTCCAAACCAGTTAAAAAAATTAGCAAGTCAGGTAGGCAAGCCTTAGGCTGCTAAACCCAAAGCAACAAAGCCAGAAGCTGCACTGCTTATTCTGATGGACCTTCACATTCATTTTACTTGCTTTTCTACAAACAAGCTGTGCTATTTCTTGCACGTATCCAGCATCCCAGCCCAGATTCGTGTCTCAGGCTGCTTCAGACACCTAACTGCAGCTCCCACAGCCAGAGTCCAGCTGCCTTAGGCTCCCTCTGCAGTCAATGAGAAGAGACAAGCATCCTCAGAGGGTGATTCATGGACCACACCAAAGATCTGGATCTCTTGCTCCACTGATTACAGAGGCAAGCAAGGGTAAATGGGTTCAGCGTGTAGGTGGTCAGCCAGGTGGAATGTATCCAGACCTGTTCCAGTGAGTCAGGAGCCACCGTATTACAGCTGTTCCTGAATTCTTGACTCCAGACATTTCTGCTTCAACTATGCCACATGAATTTATTGAAAGTTTTATTATTATTATTTTTAATAAAGTGTAACTAAGTAATGGAGAACCATATTGCCCTTAACTTGTAACTGAAAGCACTATTTGGTAGATATCTTTTATTATATTAAAAAAGAGAGAGATTTGAAGATGTGCTGAAATCAGTATATTCACTAAGTATAGAATACATTTGCATTTGATTTTAGGGATATGTTTCACTTAAGATTGAAATAATTGGTATTTTGTCTTTCTGCCTCAGGGGGATTTCTGCCATAGTAAATCCATTCAAAAAAGACAACAGCTGCCACAATTCTGTGCTGCAAAGTGAACAACTGAAGCTGAAGGTAATCTGAAAACCTTTTTGAGTTCAGTGGGTTTGTACTTGAGAGAGAATATGCATTTTTGATTGCAGGAATAGCAGCTAAATTTGGAAAACATTTATGGTATTTATATAGGTATGATTCCCATTAAAATAAATACTGCAAGTTCATCTACTCTTGTAAGACTCTTCTACACATCTTCAGAGTTTTCTGTGTGTCTCGTGGAGACTGTTCTTTCTGCAAGATGAAGTAAATCCATCTGAAAATCCTCTGAGATTTCAGAGAAGCTAACTGATCTGATTTACACCTGCATAAATCAGACATAAATCCATTTAAATCCAGATTATATAAATAAAATGTCAATGTAAAGAAGAACTGTGGCAAGCTGTGGTTTCTAGCAATCCTGGCTTCTGTCGCCAAAGGGCTGATACATTTACTAGTGCACGTATCTTTACACATGAGCATAACCATTAATTACCTCCATCCTCTTCACTATAGGCCACCGTGCAGATTCTTCCACTCTTGTTCTTTCTCCCCCAGGCAAAGAGGCTCTTCTGCTCGGCAACCTCTGGATGCATTTGTTATGGTAAAATAATATTGAAGCATCTGCTGACAGAAGAATAATCAGTGCTATTGGCAAAAATCCTATCTTTTCAGTATGAAATGAGTAAGATGTGTTCAAAATGCATTTTTTGTCAGTCAGGCATCTAAAGAGTAAGCAAGGTGCTGCAGGCTCAGCTCAGAAGGGAAAAACCCATGGGCCCTGATCTCCTGCGGGGATGTGGTGTGGGAAGGGGCTGCTGCATTGCGCAGCTGGGATAAACATCAGGACCTTGTCTACAATGTGACAGAAAAGATAACCTTTTTCCCCCCCTTCTTGTCCTCCCTGTTTTGGCCATCTTTTGTTTGAATTTCGTCATGTGGTTTTGAGGCGTGAGGAGTGGATGGTTATCTAACCTGGGTTTCTGAAATGATGCCTTTGCTGCCGGCTGATTTAGTGCATGGCTCTTTCTGGACGCGTCTCCAAGCGCAGCACCTCGTTAAATGAGGCAGGCAGGGAGCCAGCCTTCTTTCTGAACTATTAAAGGAGTCACCGTGCTCATTCAGTGAAAATATCTGAGTTGCTCATGCTCTTGATGTTGTACGGTGTGTCTTGGGGTGCGTGCCCAGACGGAAGGAAAAAGGAAACTGTTTTTCTGGTACTACAAATAAATGGGAACTCCAAGAAATATTTTGGTGTTGTACAGGAAATACCTGGGAGTTCTCCTGACTTTATATCCTGGGTATTTCAAGTGTATTATGTGCAACACAGAGAGTTACAGAAGATCTGATGATTCAGTCACACTTGCAGCATATGAAGCACTGAAACTACACTCATATGCTCTGGGCTACAGTGGGCTCCATGCAGGGATAGTGATATGGCTTTGGAATCAACCCTTTCTGAGATTTTTGAGGTGTCTTCAAAATTTCTGCTGTATCTAAGGTCTAGGCTTTGAGAGTAGCATTCACAAAGCAGAGTGCCTGACAAGGATATTCACAGTATGGCATGTGGGAGGCACATTCCTACAATAGGATAGTCTGGATTCAAGTTCCATCCTGGACTAAGCCATCCTTTTGGGCATAAACAAATGCCCAGCTCTTTATACATGAGGAGACAGTGCTTCCCTTTTGTATAAGACATTTATATGTCATGTGAACTCTGTTTCCACCTGAGGCTCTGAAACCCATTTCCAAGAAAGTGCCTAACTGCTAACATTTCCATCTCTCCTCTGTAAGTTGTGTACAGAGTAATACAAGACTTGGAGGTGACAGAGATCAAGGAGACAACTCCTTTAGGCTGAGGAGGGTCTACAGGCAACGCTCTTGCTTCCTAAATGGGAAGTCTGACCACAGATGAGACAAGCTGGGAAAGCTGAATGCGAGAGTGCCTGTGCCTTGTCAACCGACTGGTTGAAGATTAATATATGAATTTCATTCATAGTTATTCCCCCATTCAGAACTGCGTGCTATGTTCTTTCCTTTGCTTTCATCATGAAGCATGATTATAGATGGTAGTTGGTAGGATGGTTTAGTTTTCAGTTTAATCACTTAAAGACAAAACAAAACTTAATTTCAAAGGCAAAAATAACCACATTCCAGGTCATCCCAAACTGAGAGAAAATGTAATGACATCTTTTAGGATCTCTGTGAACACAGAGGTTCACTTAAGAATTTATTCCTTGTAACCTGGGTCTGAGAGCAGTTAGTCTGACTGGCTGGAGTGCAGTGTCCGAGTTCATAGAGGTTGTTCTATGTCTACTGTGTTCAACCTTTTGTCCTTACATTCACAAACTCTCAATTTGACTCATATATGAAACAAGAAACAAATCAGGCCAGATTCTTTCTATGAACTGTATTAGTTTTTTTTTTTTTTTTTTTTTTTTTTTTTTTTTTAATGTATCACAAGTTGAAGTGAAGTAGTTGTTGTTCATACAGCTATAAATTCCACTTTCTTTTTCAGTTTTGTTTTGCTTTTGCATGAAAACATAATTTTGAAAATGCTTCTTGACCGCTCCTTAGACAGAAGTCCTCTTTGTCAACAGAACTAGCACAGCAGAATTAATCAAAACAACGGGTAAGGATTTTGCCTTTGCTGGCATGCACTGTCCCCCTGAATTCTCACCTGGAAAGACTTTCTAGACTTGCAACACAGACCAGGCCACGCCAGGACAAACACCTTCAGTGCATTTGAACTCTGACTCCCCAAGGATGAGGACAAAATAATGAGCACTGTCCTATCGGCAAAGGTATTCCATGACTCCATTGCCCTCACCATCCCAGCTGACACACCTGAGGAGCAGGTACATTTTCACAGGGTACAAAAATTCAGACCTCTGCGTAGGAAGGGGCAGGGCACAACCTATAAGGCTGTGAAACAGGGAAGATATCAGTGCTGGGCACCAGTTGGCTCATATTTGGATCACTGGCAATAAGATAATCCCCTTAAATACTTGGAAATCTTTTTAAGTTTGTAGTTTTGTAGTTGTTGTACTTCTTCAATTTATTTTCCAAAAGTAATTATGGTCCCAATCCTAGAAATTGCTCCCTTCTGAATAGGTAAATCTCCAGATTTGTTGAAGCAACTGCAGTGTGGAAGCATTGGCTAGGATGAAATGTTCCTTGTTGTCAGTGGAGAAATTATGATTTTCTAGTAATAAAGAAACCTAAGAAATACTTGATGGCAATCAGTTGATGGTAGCTTAACTTAGCATACAGTAATTGTTTTACCTGCACATTTTATTTAAAAATTCCACTATTCATCATGTGATGTTAGTTCAGGCACAATAGTTCAGCTAGAGAGGTCCGTATCTAGCAACATTTGGTGAATGACAGAAAAAATGATATTTTTTTCATATATCCGTTTCGCCACTAGAGGTGAAAAAATTCCCTGTGGAGCATTATTTGAAGAGTTGGTGTCTAGATTTTTATTTGGAAATGATTTCACAACGAAATCAGTAATTTTCAATACTGAGGGCTTTCTGCTAAAAATCAAGCAGTGTGTTACTCTTATATTAGACATTTGGTAAAAGTGACAGCAGAATGAAGACAGTAGAGAAAATACCCTTCACTCTTTCAAAAACTTATCATAAATATTTTTTTAATAATGAGCAAGATTAATTTATTTGATTTCAAAATGCTTTGCAGTTTTTGAAGTTTCACTTTACAAGACTGGTATCAATCAGATTTATTTACATTTTTATATTTCCTTCCTAAATATTGCATTACAGAGGAAGGAAAGAGTCATAGTCTGAGAGGTAAGGAAATCCCACCTCTCCTCTTCCCACAGTATGTTTTCATTCTGTGTTTGTATCCATGCTTAGAAAACTGGGTTAGATTTTCACTTGCATTTGAATAGCTTAAGTATTCTTACTAGTGCTTTGCTTAATTTTTCAAAAAGCATGTCAATCTGGCAGGCAGGGTATTTTTGTTTTCATTAAAGAATAAAAGTAATCTCCTGTGGTGTATAAGTAATATAATAATTGATAAATTGCATGCAGTTTATGGGAGACAGTTTTGTTAATGCAGGTAAAGAGAGTTTGGGGCAATGGAATAGAAGCATTTTTCTGTAGAAATGTGCTTAGAACTAAAAAGTTGATTACTTTCAAGGAAATCTTCAGGACCTAGTTTTAAGTATTAAGTAACTACCTTTGTTGAAATGTATTGCTGTGCTTCATAACCATGGCTCAGATTCTGTGGTTAGTTTTACGAATGTGAATTACGTGAACGAAACCCTCGGAGTGGGCTGAAACTCTTAGTAACAGGTTGAAAAAGAAGGACAAATGAAGAATGCCTTCTTTCCTCCCCTCCCATGATCATTTTAAGCAACTTGTTAGAATCAAAGCTTACAAGTTTCCACATTATATATTTATTATTATTTTTTAACATATATTTTTTGATACAGATATATCAAGGCTTATAAATAATAGCTTTGTTTCATACTGAGACTATTTGACAATACAGGCTAATTCATAGCATTTGGCAGTTTCCTCTGAAATAGAACAGTTGATTTTAGCTTGAATATTTTTTCTTTGCTACCACTCCTATAATGAAGTCACATCTGGTTTTTGGTACAATTACACTTCAGTTGTGTCTTAACTCAGTGTTAAATCTGTGCTAACCAGTATTTGGCAGAACTCGTGATTTGAATGTGCCTCGTAATATTTGGCGTTTTCCTTAAACTTCCAGCTCCCAGAGTCATGTGAGAACATGAGGAACTTCAAGAGAAAAAAAAATAAAAATCTAGACCTCATGGCTTTGGAGGAAAGCTTAAAAATGTGACCTGAATTCACCCTAAAGACTCAAATACCAAAGGGGAATATGAAGAGCACAATGCAGTAAGTTTGTAATAGTAGTGATTTTTGTACTTTGGGGAAGGAATAGTGACTTATTAATGATTCTTTCTTTTCAGTGGTTGATATGTTGCGTTTATAAATGAGGTGTCACATAATCCAGTCACAAAACTGCACAATCTTCAGTGTGGGAACTGTTACTTTTTGGCATGACGTGCCTCTGCCTGTGTAACAGGCCCTTGATGCTTTTCGGAGCTCTGCACTATAAAAGCAGGAACAGGATCCAAAATGCAAATGCTTTATTCAGAGTAGTAACACAACACTTTCACAGAGTTCAAACAGAAGAGAGAAAAGGTTGTTCTCCAAGTTTTGCTTACAAATTCCAACATCATTCAGGTGCATGGAAAAAGCCTTAAAAACATGATCATCCAGGAAGGAACAGAATAAAAACTAGAGAACACGAGGGGAAAACATTTAGATGCTGTTTTGGAAACAGCTCAGACTGGGGAAAAAAACTATTATTTTGTCGATGTATTTGAAGCCTGTTTCCTGTGGTGAATATGTGGTGCCGGTGAAGCCACATCTTGCTTGTGTGCCCAAAGCCATTAAGAGGCCTTGGCTGGGTCTGTGTCTTCTTTCTGTCCCTGAGGCCTTTGCAGCCTAGGCCAGGCCTGTGCAGTGCATGTGCAAACTCCTCTGAAGAAACCTCCTCACCCCGCTTCAGGTGTTGGTGCGTGCGGGCAGGAGGCCTGGCAAGGTGTTGGCTCCTCGGGCTGCCTTACTCACGCCGAGAGCCGCTAGGTTGCCCAATTTCACTGGTTAAGCCGTCACCTCACGGCTCGGAGGACGCAAGACCTGCACACGCAGCCCCACCCTCGCCCCAATTTTATTGTAATGGGCAACGCAGGTGGAAGGAGGCCCCCTGAGGAAGGAGGACCCGCAGGAAGGCGGTGACGGGGCGACTCCGGCGCCGGCAGCGCTCAGGACCGCGCTCCTGCCCTGTTGCTCAGCGAGCACGCCTCCCACACCGCAGGGCTCCGCCGCCGCGACGCGGCAGCCCTCCTTGCGGGCGGGGACCCGTGGGCGGCGAGAGTATCGCTTGTCAGGGCAGGGCGCTGCGGACGGGCCCTGAGCGGGGGAGCGGGACTCGAACCCGCGGCCCCGCGGGCTCCGGGGGCGGTGCGCGGCGGTGCATTGTGGGCTTCAGGCAGGAGGCGCGGAGGGCGCCGGGAGAGGCGGGAGGCAGCGGCGGCGGCGCTGCTCGGGGCTGGCTCCGCGCGGCTCGAGCGGGGCGGGGCGGGGCGGCGAGGGCCGGGCCGGCCGGCGGCGATCCGGGCTCTCGGAGCGCGCGGGGCCTTCGCCGCTTTCCCTCAGGCCGCGCCGCCGAGCCCGGCCTCAGCCGCGGCCCCTCACCGGCCGCCACGGACGCGGAGGCGGCGGCGGGCGGAGCCGGGCCCGGCCCGCAGGGACGCGGCTCCTCCCGGCGCGGCGGAGCCGGCCCCGCGGCTCCCTAGGGCCCGCAGCCGGGCCTGGGCGCTGAGGGGCTGCGGGAGATCCGCGCTCCTCGCCCGGCAGCTTTGTTGGCGGGGGAGGGGAGCGGCGAGAGCCGGGTTTCGGGCGGCCCCGTGCTCCCCGTGCTCCCCGGGGCCTGCTGCTGCGCCTCGGCCCCGCGGATCGCATGGACGGCTGGAGCAGGACAACAGGTCCCCCGCGTCGCGCCCTGCAGAGCGGTGTCGGCTCCTCGCTGCTGGGATTATAAATGTTTGAACTAAGACCCAGGAAACTGAACGGAGAGCCTCCTGTTGGAATTACTGGGAGAGGAAAGAAAGGAGGCTTTCCCGAGCCCTTCACCAGAAAACTCGAGCTGTTTTCCCATGCTGTCTGTAGTCCGTTTAATAACGCAGTTGTGACCTGAGTGGAATTTCTGAGCAATGAACTGTTGAAGCTTGTTGCACCAGTGCATCGGACTACGTTTTTTTTTTTTTTTTTTTTTTTTTCTCTGCACATGATTCCTCCATCCCAGCTGTTGCAGGACCTACGGGCCAGTAATAGAGAAACGGGAAGCTGAGGCAGTTTATTTTCACATTCTTCTCTTCTGGGGACTTGGCTAGTTAGCTGGAGCTGCTGCTGCTTTTTATTGGATCTGCTTTTTACTCGGCAGGTTTATTTGTTTTCACGTGCACGGGGTGTTTCAACTAAATAGACATTGGACTAGAGCTGAATGGATGCTTTGCAACCTACAAGGTTTTGGGGGATAACAAAAAACTACTAAAAAAAAAAAAAAAAAGAGAAGAACTGGTACTACAGGAAACCTGGAGCCTGTTTTCCGAGCCTTTTTATTTTATTGAGCAAGGTAAATAATGCAGTGGTGTTGAAAATGCAGGGCTTATGGTAATCACAGATGAAAATGTTACAGAGCACTTCAGGCTGTTCAGAGTCTTTCAGCAGATTGTGAGGTGTAGTCCTACTAAAAAGCTCTACATCTGTTTAGTTTTTGTTTAAAATGAGGATGAAGCGTAGGGGTGAGAACAAACTGTGGGACTTGAGAGGCTGGGAAAACCATTTTTTCTTGTTCTGTAGATTTGTGATATTGAGAGAGGCTGTCTGAAGAACTTTAAGTGGTTCAGTGAAAGTGTGCAGTAATTGTGTTTTTCTTCATGCCTTTTAAAGCCGTGATGTCTTAAACGCTTGTGGTGATCTTTTAGGGTCTCCTGAAAGACCTTCCAGTTTAACAGTAGTAAAGTACTTGGATTTGCATAGTTAATTGTATTCATACTCAGCCGTGAATTATTTTTGCTTACCTTTACTGTTGTTATCCACAGTGACAGCTGCTACCACTTTGTAATGAAATTTTTTCTTTTTATCTTCCTTTACATGTTTATCTCTTGAATTGGATTGTTTGGATTTGTCACTAATTTATGTGCATCACGTTTACCATAGAGTTTCTGCAAGCCAGCAGCATAAGCTCAAAGTACTGTTTTAGATATTATCTTTCTATGTTTCAAGAGTTGGAAGAAGCATATAATGATTCTCCAAATATGCAGTGTAATCAGTAACTGTTTTAAGTATATAATTTTTGGTGGCTTGCTGCATGCCTTATCTTTGTTCTTTTTTTTTAAAGATCTCAGCAGCAGTTTGCTCTCAACAAAAATATAAATCCATTAAAATGAGATCATAGTTTGAAATGCAGCTGTAAAAATCTGGTTTTGCAAGATGTCACAGGATTCTCATTATGAAGTGATGCCTTGATTGAATTGATTGTATACCTTTTCACCTGCAATCTTAATGAAATAGTGGCAAACACTAAGGTGTTGGCAACCTTTGCTGATGCTATCGCTGGGAGAGCTAAGCTGGTGTTATGGGTAGTATCCAAAGTCCCTTTGCTTATCCTGTTTAGATTTGTTTGACTTAAATTTATGGTCTTTGTTTTTTCTTGTTTTGTTTCAAGATGATGTGTGAGGTGATGCCAACCATCAGTGAGGCAGAGATTCCCTCTGGGGGAAATGGAGGCCATGGTTCAGGTTCCCCATTACAGTCAGATGCTGATTCCCATTTTGAACAGTTAATGGTATCCATGTTGGAAGAAAGGGATCGCCTTCTGGAAACACTAAGAGAAACTCAGGAGACGCTAACACTGACCCAGGGCAAACTACATGAAGTTGGTCATGAAAGAGACTCCTTGCAGAGACAGCTCAATACTGCACTTCCACAGGTATGGATGTTTTGAAAAGAAGGTATTTTTTAATATTTTTTTCTTTGTGCTTTTTAATTGTCTTTTTGTATATTCAATTTACTGAACAGTCAGGTTATGTTAGGGAAAGATCAATCTAACCTAATGCTTCCCTGAAGTATCTGTTAGTACTTGCTCAGTTTGAGAAAGAGCCCTTTCCCTCCAGTGTACGTTCCCTGTTTCTGGCATTTCTTCAGCTTAGGGATAGCCTGATTTCAAGGTCATCTCTACATTGTAGTGTTTAATAGAACTTGATGGACTTCCTTCTGTCACTAGTATCTTTTTATGTTGGTTCTAACTGCCTGGTTCATTCATGTGCTGAAGAATTCAATACAGACCATTTTGGGAAAGAAAACAGGCCATTCTGTTACGGACATGAAAATTCTGGTGCCTGGTGAATGCATGCTGAGTTGTTACAGCAATGTGGAAGTCTGAATGTGTTACTTAACTCCGTTCCTTTTGGAGAGATTTTTTTTTGTCTTGCTGGGAGTTGGCAATTACTAACTTCTGGAGGATGCAGCATGCTAACGTAGAGCGTATAGTACTGAATGTATTCTAGATGACAGTAGTGTGTAGCTATGAAAGATCAGGTGTCTACAGAAATTCTGTTTTTATCCATTTGTCTTAAACACAAACAAGCTAAAAACCCCAAACAAACAAAAAACAGCCGGCCAAACAAAAACACCCTGAACTTTGAACACTCTGGAAAGTATTTGATTGTAGGCAAAGCAGAGACTATTTCCAGTTGTCATTGAACTGTTGATGGCCGTACAGTTTGTGGTGAGCTTGGTTGATGTCCCAAGTGTGCCATGATAATGTTGAACTTTGCTTTCATTGTTCCAAGAATACATAGAATTTTTACACGTTTACATATCCTTAAATATCATTGTTACTATTTATACAGTTTGAAACAATTTTAAGCCCTCTTATTTCCACTGTACTCATCATAATGCAGTCACTGTATGACTTTTGGTATGGTATGGTAAGCGGTACTGGAAATTACTCAGGGACAGAAACTAAAAAGTGACATGTGTTAAAGTAGTTGTATTACAATGTTATGATGGAAATCAGGAGAAGTTTCCAACCTTCGCTGCTCCTTATGTTAAGTCATGTGCTGCAGGCAAAAATCATTCTTTGTTTTTCTGTTGCTTTTTATTGTAATAATTGTGCCTTCCCTTCAGCTGCTATTTCAGGTCTGCTGCATTAATGGATGCCGTTAACCAATTGTGTAATCTGTAAACTGGACTTGAATTTGTAGCTGAGTAGAATGGCCAAAACCCTATACTGTGCTGTTCTTTTTTTTTTTTTTAATTCTCATTTTTCCTTTTAAATCTTGTAAGCTACTAATATGTAAACATTTCTTTCTAAACATTTTTGAAAGATTCATGCGGTTAAACAATCGCCAGTTTCATGGATGTCATACTTGTATGGTTTGTTGTGAAATCAATAGGAAACCAAGTCTCATAGTTCTGTTGAGAAAGAAATTTTACTGCAACTTTATATAAAAATACATCAAAGAATGGATTTTTGTAGATTGCTGTTGGAAAATAATGTTGTGGTGTGAAACTATACTACTTAGAAAGTGACGATTGTGCTTTCAAAAGTTACATTCATAAAATATATTATTATTCTTGCTACAAATCAGAAATGTCTAATGTATTTGACAAATTTTTGTTGTTACTGTGGTAATGAGTGGGTTATTTCAGATGTGTAGGTTTCTGACAAAATTCTAATTTCAATTCTAATAAGTGTTCACTAGGAAAACTTTTTGGTGGGTATGGTATTTGGAACTAGTCAAACTTTAATTATTTCAAGCTGAGCATTCTTTTGAACTACTGTCTCAAATAACCTATTGTTCAGCTGTGGATTTCAAGTAGGGGTAGAAGCAGGATAACTTCAAATTTACTGACAACTACATTACAGAGTTTTCAGAAAAAAAACATTTCTCAGTGCAATCTTGTTCTTTTTTCTTAATCATAGTAGATGTTTTAAATTTAGTAGAAAGATGTGAAGATCAGTTTGGGTAGTTGAACAAATGCTAGTATAGCTGCATGAATTACTAAGTCACTATCTAACAAATGTATTATTTCTACCCTGGCCTAGTGTGTACATGCAACTGGTCTTTGAAATTGATTCCAGAGTACTTTATTCTCAGGAGTATTGAATTGATTTCTTAGTAGGAGCACTGTACCTGGTTTACGTATTTAGCTGAATCAACCAATCAGAGATGTTCTGATAATTAATGGAAAATTCTTGTATAGAAGGAGGAATGGCAGATTGATTGCTTCTACATCAAAAGTTCTGTTTTTGCTATGAAGACACAATCTTGGCTGGTATCCTTGGACTTAATTCCTTACATTCACTGAGTTTCTGTGTGTAGAAAAGAGGTATATCTCTGTGTATATAGTTAAAAGAAAAAAAAAAAAAGGACAAATTAGTACTTGTGTATATGCACATCTCTGTAAGTTATAAAAGTTAATGCAATTTATTCTGCAGCAGTGATGTCCGTTCTTCAAAATAGAAGAGAAATAGACCCCTCTAGTACATTTGTAGTGTGGTGGGCAGCTAGTAATTTAAAGGCATCTGTTCTAGCTCACAAAACTGAAACAGCTAGTAAGAGCAGGAAGACGTTTTTATGGATCTCTGGTTCACAAAAAGAAGAGCGTTCTCGTAGGTGTACTTTGTTACATTTACATTGAGTAAAATTGATAAGCTTTTCTTGTATGAACAGCTAGAAATGAAATTTATCAACACTGCCTTCATAAAATAACTGTTATCTTGTTTAATGTAGCTGTGATTTTTTGTTTCTGGGAGTTACCATCTCTTACCTTGGTTAAAGTATACTTTGACCTTGGAAACTGAATTTGGTGAAATCAAATTGCCATGTAAGAATTCAAAACTAAATTTATTCTTCCTAGTATTGTTCAGAGAAATAATGAAAATGAGCCTTTTACTTTGAGAACTTAAAGAACTTGTCTTTTTAGTGTAAACATGTTCAGTTATGATTTAACTATGGTTAGATGAATAACTAACTGTCTGTTATTTTCCATGTTCTTTATGTGCCATCTAGAGCGTTTTCTACGAAATTTAAGATTACTGTGCTTAAAGTTTGTAAATCAGTCTTTGAAACGTATAGGATACTAGTGCATTTAAAATGTACGTTTTGAACTTAAGGTTGATGAGTTCCAGGTGACTACCAGTTTTTGCTGTTGAAGTGTTACAGAGTTCAATATGCTGGTAGGATTCCATGTAGAAGTTTCTGTAAATAACAAAATGCTTATTTTGGATAGAGAAGGCTGGCATTTAAGTTACACAAACTCTAGTACCTAGAACAAATAAAAGTACAGTTGATGAATTCACAGCAACTTTTATCAGGATGATAATCATGTATGTTACAGAATTTTACAAGCTGATGAGCAAATATGATGCTTTTGTAATATAGCAATATTCTGAAGATCTACCTTAATCCTGTATTTCTAATCTTTTCATCTGAAATCTATCATATTCTTTTATTTGCAAGGTACATTAAATGAAGTTTAGAAGTTCTTTTCTGTTTGGTTCCTTTCAAAACTTCTGTATTCAAGGAGGTGTAAACTAGGGACAGATGAGAATTTTCTGTTAGGGGCAAGCGAGTGTGTGAAAGAAAGAACACTTTTACTGTAATATGCAGATAAATATGGAAAAAAGCTGCCTATAATTTTGGTTTGGCCGTACATAGTATCTTAATGTAAAGCAAGTCCTTGGTAGGTCAATTTTAGTTACGTTCTATCTATAGTAAATATTTAATCGCTACTATATGCTGCAGTTAAAAATAGCATCTGTCTTTATATTTGTATTCAATTAAATTCAGATCTGTCTCTATATAGCAGTTTTCCTTAGTTTCAGAAATACAACTTGATATTTTGCATGTAGGAAATATCTAAACTTTTGGTCTGAAGACTACCCTGGTATTGTTTTATGATGGCGAATTTATAGATTTAGTTGTCACTTTAATATTGGTGTTATTTGGATTTCTTCCAGACAGGTTTTAAATAATACAGGATGTCATAGATGAAGAATCAAGGTCTTGAATTGTACACAGATATGAAGAACGCAGTTACGGAAAGTACATTAAGTAAAGGGCTTGCCAAACTTTGCAGTAGCTGAAATTTCTTTAGCATTTTAAGTGCAGCTCCATTTACAGTATTCATAACTATTCAGCCTTGAGGTGACGTAGCCTATACTGCTTACTCTAGGAAGATGCAGTACTGGCTTCTGAGTAAAAGCCATTAGTCTCAGCAGTGAGCTGTCTGTCCAGAAGTGATAGAGATCTAAAAAGGTTTCATTTGTGTGAATGTATGTCAGAGCAGACATATCCTCCATTTCTTTCATCCCATTGTGACAGCAAAGATGAACATGGACTCTTTCAGATGCTCTTTCAGGCAAGCGTAATTTTAATCTTGTCTGTGTTCAGCTGCAGTTGCTGAATCTTCGCACTTACAGTTAGTAAATTACTGGATTGTCTTTATACTAGCTTAAGTCAGGTGGAGGTATGAATTCATGTTCAGGATTCACTGACTATGGCCATAAATCCCAGCTTCCCCTGTTTCGTTTACAAGGCAGCTTGTGTCCAAAACCTTCAGAAAATGAAGGGTTATCTGAAAGTATGCTCTATGACTGGTCAAAAAGCAGAGTAGCTGCACTTTTAACCGTGTTGTGGTCTATAGGAGTGTATTCAGAACCAAGCCACCAGCATTTGTTCCAACTTCTCAGTTTTTCATTTAAGTATGTTTGCATGAGTTTGTTGAAACATCCCGCCCCATCCAGTAGTCATTTACTTGGGTGTTGTTAGCAACTAGCTGTTTACACTGTGCTTTTGATGTAGGTTATGTTGATTATAAATTCACTTTTAAGCTGGATTAAATTTAAAATTAGTTTTACGTTTTCTTGTATATGAGGGTAAATTTTAGTGCTATTACGATGTTCCATCAGTCTCTTTAACAACGACAAAAAAAGTGAAGTCCAAAGCTATTGTCTTTATTTTCCTTAGCTAGTTTCTGGGAAGGATGTTTTGGTGACTACACAGAAATGCTTTGTGTTTGTTTTAATAGTGATTTGTGGATGTGGCCCTGAAAGATGATCTAGTGATTGTTTTTTCACACTCTTTAGTTACTGTGTACAAATGTCTGATAATGGGCTTATTAACTTCTGATGTGCTGTAGTCTAGCAAACAGGCTGTATGTAAGCTTGGGCAAAAAGAGCTCTAACCAAAAGCAGCAGTTTATAAAATACATAGCATATGCAGAATGAGGCGAACTTTGCATATATACTCATCTGTGCTAACTAGCCTGTAGTCACCTGTACAACAAGTAGTATTTATACAACAAGTAGTATTTATTTTGGTATCCTGAAAACAGAATTCTTTATCTGCCAGCCTTTCTATTTTTTTTCTGCTTTTCAGGCGTGTACCTCAACATTACTTTCAAGATGTCTGCTAGCAAGACTTAGAGTTTCAGTGTGGCTATTTAGCTGCGATTTCTATCTAGAGTATGTTTTTTTTTTAAAATATTTCTTTAAAGATAAATATTTAAATACATTTTTTTCTCTTACAAGTTCTTAGTGTCTTAACATCCATTACTCCGTGACTTCAGTTTCGTCGGTCTGGTATTTATTTGGGAGAGATGGTTATTACCTTTATTAACACTATAGGATTTGAACTTAAAATTAAGATCATTAATTTGTGGTGTATGTGCTCGTATGATAAGTTAACTGACTGTCAAATTTCCACAAGCTTGGTGCTTCTAGAATATTCATTAAAAGGTTGGAGAAAACATTTCCCATGTGATTCTTATGGAATTGCAAATGGAATGTATTGATGCCGCATTTAAAATCAGAAAATAGCTTGCAGAACGTAGCATAGAAACTTAAGTCAAAAAGTAAAAGGATAAACATATAAAAATAGTTTTGGAATATGTAGATCATACGTAGTTAACAATGTTGTCAGAGAACTTGAATCTTTGGCGAGAACTTGTTAGCTGTCCATTAGTAATTTTGGATTTTATACTTCCTAACTGCATTCCAGTACTCAATTAATATACTTCATTGTTTCACTTAGTTTTGCATTTTTAATTTTCCTGCTTTAAAGGAATATGGTAGATGTCATGATGTAAGCTGCTTTTTAGCAGTTAAGACAGTTTAATTCACTACAAGTCAGTAATGCTGAATGGTATCTGTTGACATGTTTTAGAAAATACTTCCCGTAATTCCTTGTGCATATGGATTTCAATCCACAAATGCTGAGAGGGGATAAATTTGCATTGTGTGTGTTGGGTAATCTGAGTGTTCATAACTTTCCAAGTGCATTTTTCTTATAAGTTTGTCTATGTAGTCTCCAGATGCAAGTGGGGAAATGTGTAGCAGTTCTTGCCAGGAAAAATGTTTTCACATTCTCCAGGCTGAAAAAAATTATTATTTTGCTGTTGAGTGGAATGAGATTTTTTTTTTATTCAACTTGACTTTTTTCACAGAAGTGTATGCAAATACTGTTTCTGTGTTTTGTAAGCTCCAGATAATTTTGTAGTGAGCTGAATGTGTGTCTGTAGGTTGCTTGAGGAGATTATTCTCCTAGTTCATATATATAGAACTGGAGGAGGACTGTGGTTACAATGCTTCTTAAAAATATTGCTCAGTTTGATTTTGATGTGTTATTTCCCTCTGTAAATGGATGTGACTTGTTGGTTAAGCTGTCTTTTACTGGTGACCTTCATCTATTTCAGAGTTTACCTTGGGTTTCATGTAAGTGCTACTGAAAACCAGCTCCTTTTCTTCTGGCTGGCTGTCATGACAAGGCTCTGGGGCCAGTTCCTGCAGTGACTAGGGCTGTAGTGTTTTCACAAAAAGAAGCTTTGTTGCTTAATCTTCTCTTCTGCTATTCCACAGTGGCTGGCCTTGAACTATGCTCATGTGTTTATGTTCGTGTCTGCTCAGGAAATGGTTTTCGAGGATGGTAGTGAAAATTTTAACTGGAATATAATTTTGGTTGCATTTGAAATACAGTGTGACTTCTTGATGGCTGCAAACAAATAAGAGCAGTCAACATATCTTACCCCATAGTTCTCCTGTTTTACAGTTATGTTTTGAGAAATATGGATGTTTAGAAAAAACATCTGGCTTTAGAACTTCGATGAAGCGCTCCAAGATTCCTTGATGAAAAGGTCCTTATGCTCCCAGTACAGGGCATAATCAGCTATCTTCAAGACAGATTTGAAACAAGCACCTTCAGTGATGTGCCTAAAAGCTTGAAAAATTTGATGTGTATGTCTATCTAATTTTGTTCAGAGGAGAAAAGAAGAATGTCCTCTTGGAGATTAAGCAAGTGTTTTCCATTTGCTGCTGCAGTAGTGAAATGGGCAGCCTTTGATTTTTCTCTGCAGAACAGTCGTCAGTGTATGCTCTGAGCCATGCTGTGTCATGCCTTACTCCCCTATTGCTCATACATGGCATGGTTTGTTACCCAATTCCATTTAGCATCTAATTATCTAGAAGTTTTTTGTGCTTTCTTTGTTTTAATCCTGCCTCTCATGTATGAATAAATACCAAATGTGGTACCGGTCAGTTACAATGTGTTGTAGGGAAACATTGCATTTAAAAACACATTCTACCCTATGGTTCTTTTTAAAGGTAAATATCTGGTGAAAATTAGTAAAGAATGCACACCACAGGTTAACAAACTCTTTACTGTAGAAATCTTTTTCCTACGTCAAATTTACAGGATGGCACACAGTATAAGGATGTAATTATATAAGCTTAGTAGCTGTTTTGTTTTACACTGTGTAAATGAACCAAAATATTTCAGGAGGTGCAGTTTAAACAAAGAATTTTTGTGTCAATCTATACAAAGTTTAGATTGGCCGTCTGTATAGTTGAAAGACTTTGCTATGAATATTAATGTAAACAAACTGTCTTGCAGCTGGCTGAAGTTTAATAATCATTGTCTTCTCAATGCTGGTGATTTCCTGTAATGAGAAATGGTATTTATTTTGAATTACTTGAAAAGGAATTTTGGCTACCCAAATCCTTAGTGTAAATGGTAAAACTTTCTTTAATGTGGAGATGGTTTGTTCAGTGAAGAGGATTGTAAATTGCTGTTATTTTAAAGGTACTAGTTATCTTAGCAAATAACCAATTTGATCAGTCTTTTTTAAAATGCTTATTAGCTTTGGAGTGTGATCATGAAACAAGCCACTGAAAAAGGGGAGAGATCTGCAAGTGGAATTGCTTGTTTGTTTCATTGTGTGCTGAATACAAATTGATACAAATTTTTTCACACTGTAAATTTAACTTTTCAGAAAGAAAATTGGGGGGGAGGAGTTCTGTTATACGTATCTGAAAGTGCTTCTGACTTGATCAATGACAAGGTTTAAACTCTGGGTTTGTGGGTTTGCATTGTGGATTCTCAAGTGTTTTATGTTAGCCTGTCATAGAAATCATGTAGCAATATCTACTTTTGACGATAGAATGTCAGTGAAAACTCACTTTCTCTGCAATTCTATCCAGAAACAGGAAATCTGGTAGCTGAAGTGGTGTTTTGGACTTAAATTCTGTTACTAGCTGTGCTTTTCACCGTAGTTCTGTGCATAAATAAGTTTTGTGGTTTTACTGTTCCCAATGGGAACCTGAACTTTGTGTAATACAGTATTTTTAAGGTTCTTTTATGTCACATTTAAAGTCCCAGCTGACATCTCACACTTCAATCTCTTGCTTCTGCTAGAATTTAAGACGGGACATGTCTTGTATCTTAATTTGGAAACACAGAGATGAAAAACTTTTCACCCCAGTCAGATATCCTTTAAAGGTTTGAAGGGAATTATGTGGTATGAAAGTTACCTGTAGCGCTAGCACTTCTTCAGATAATCTAAACTTTATGGGTATGAAAGATGACTATACCTTAGAGACCATGGAACAGAATTTGTGTGGAGAACAGTTTTTCAGACCTTGGGTATATGGTGAATTTATTTGGGGTCTTCACATGTTTATGCACGTTTTAAGGAAATGTCTAAATTTAGAATATCTCTTTGAAGCTCTTCTTATTTGCCATATTAATTTTGTGTGAATGGCTAAAACTTGGCTTAGATAATCTCAGAGATGCCGTGGAATATTACTGTGAATCTTCCTAGAGTAATGCGTTTTTCATACGGTATGATCATTTTGATGTATTTCATAGTGAAGTGTCTCTGAAGGGTCATTACATTCTTTGTTAGCTGTATGTTGAAGAACATGGGGCAGGTGCATCTGGTAATTTCTTTTAGAACACACAGCTTGTGTTTTCAGAATGTCTTTTGAGGGTGTGGTTCGACAATATCTTCTAAAAACTCGTTTCAATAAATGTGGAATTAGTTCTGGCAAAGGGAAAAATCAAAAAGCTTTTTAGGATTTTAGCTTTCAGTGCTTGTCCATGCAGGAAAGAAGCTGCCCTTTTCCCCTCTTGTAATCTCTTTATGTTCATACGTTAATGCAGTTCTGATTCCTTGTTGTAACTGTAGTCTTTAAAGCTTGCTTAATTCTCTTCTGTATTTTTGTGTAATGGTTATAGAAGATTGTCCAGGGAGGTGGTAGAGGAGAAATGGGCCAAGCTAATCTTTTCTCTCAACTGTGTATAAGGCCTCAGGGTCTCCTGGTTGCATCATTTTTCCTTCGTTTGTAGCCTAGCGTGGAACAGGAGGTACTTGCTCTTCAGACCAGGTTCCACACTAATCCGTCTTTTGCTCCAGTATCTGTTACCGGTTACAGCGTGTTAACAGACTATCCTCTTCTCTGCTTTTTCCCATCTTGCAATGTAACGTTAGTCATATCCCTGGCTTTGTTCTGTGATGTAACACGTTGGACTCCATGATCCTTGTGAGTCCCTTCCAGCTCAGGATATTCTGTGGTTCTGGTTTTTGGGTTCAGGCAGTTGTTAGAAAGCGTGATGGAACTGTTTGTTACAA
Source organism: Aythya marila (assembly GCF_965140915.1). NCBI lineage: Eukaryota > Metazoa > Chordata > Aves > Anseriformes > Anatidae > Aythya > Aythya marila. The sequence goes on from NC_139046.1 coordinate 47,583,943, forward strand.
GTATCCTTTGTGCAGTCAAAAAACACCAAACAACAAAACATTAAAAAAGCATAAAAATAAATTGTTTTGACAATCTGCATTACTGGGTTAAGCTCTTGTGTTTAAGTATTGGACGTGTCTATTTTAAGATATGAAAAAACTCTTTTTGAATAGGCTTTAGATTAGCTTTTATTGCAAAAATCAAGTAACTTTTCCATGGAATGGTCCAATTGCATTCAGTCCAAATATTGTAGACTTGTATATTTAGCTTTGGTTAGTAAATCCACTTAGCATAAAAACTGAATGTTATAGTACAAAGAAAAATAGAATGTAAAGGGACTGCAAGTTCAGTTACCTGCTGAAGACGTGTATCTGTCCTCATTGAGTATTACTTGCTTAAACAAGTTTGAAATCATAAAACTGAACTGTTCATCAGTTGGCAAAAAAGTGTGTGTGTATAATAGCAGAGCACTGAGGGGGAACGCATGTTGATGCTTGTTTAATGAGGGTGGCTTGGCCAGCCTTATTCAGATATTCCCAAGCACTCCCTTTTAACACGGTGTGAAAAATGTACTGTACAACTACTGGCCACAGAACTAAGCCTGACAACTCGAGGCCGAGATTAATGGCTGGAATAGGGCAGGGCAGTGCCGTGCCTCAGCTGCTGCTTACGGTTTTTGCAAGCAGAGGTATCTTGTCACCGAAATAATCATGCACGAAGGTTCTTGTTCTGGGTCTATTTCTGGAAAAAAAAAAAAAGTGAAATGGTATTCACGTGAGGATTGAGATGCTGAAAGTCAGTATTCAGGATTAAATGACTTTTAATTCTGAAGTCATGGAAATTTAATTTTAAATGTCAGCTGAGCAAGAATTGTACTGTTGCTTTTGAGTGCAGTATGTTTGGAGTTGATCAACAGGAAAAAACCACCGTGTTTCTTTTCTTGCCCAAGGAAACTGACAGTTCAGTATTGTTTACAACTTAAAAGATCTTGTTAACAGCTTTTGTGGTGGCTGCTCAGCCTCCATAACTGGGGAGGTCCACTAGAAATATTGGACTTGTGTGATATTTTCTCAGATACCTTGCAGTTAACTTTACAGTTTGACGTTTTTAGGAGCGTTTTATGTTGTGAAATCCTGTACAGGCTCCCAGGAGATCTTGACCAACTTTTATGTGGAGAGGAGAAATTTAAATGAAATCTCTATAGTGTCATATTAAAGATGGAGGCTGGTTTTGCCCTCGTCAAACTGGTAAAGCAAGATTCTTCCTCTTTAATTAAGTACAACTGTATTCTCCTTTTGCCATAGTGGATATGGGTGTGGGTAGGTTTTTTTACTGACATGGACTCCAAAAATGGAGATGCCTAAAGCTACAACTAAGAAGTTGTCCTACTACTTACTGCATTAGTTACTAATCAAAATAGACTAGGCTAGGGGTGCAGGAATGAGGTTATTCACACTGAAACCCTTCAAATTCATTAATGTAGGGTTTAATTGAGGCATTTGTTTTCCCAACCCCCCTCCCCCCCCCCCAATTATTTCTCAAATTGTTTCTGTGTTAGGTAAACTATTCTTCTGTAAAATGAGTAGTTGGATTGCTGTAGTATTGAAGAGGATTGCTGTATTACTGACCAGTCTGCACCAATGCTTTCCTGATGGAGATTAAGGTGGGAGGGATTTGGTATAGCTGTTCTCTGATTCAATATATAATCTTTGTAACCCATCTGTAGTTTAAGTAGTTTAAAACTCTGTTAAAAAGGCTATGGTGAGTATAGGTGGTGTCTGCTCTGGGTTAACTGAAAATAGACTCTGTGATCCACTGTACTTTGAACCAGCCACAGATGCTGGCAATGATTTGTTGAGGCTGATGAAGTGATTAACCTGCTACTTGGAGAAAACCTGAATTCTTAATCTTTCAGTGATACTAAGGCTGTTTGCCTTACAGGAAGATGCTTAGCAAACTGCAAATTTAGACATAAACCAAGAGTAACTGGGAAATATTTTTGGACTTGTTTAAACAGTCTTGTGTTTTTTTTTTTCTGAATTTTACAGACTCACAGTGAGGTTGGTTTAGCACTGAAGAAAATAGGATGCTGCTATGGCTTAGTTTTGAATATTACCAGCAAACAGTCTTTTTCTCTAGAAATTGACTACTGTATTCACTGTGTTGTATGTAGCTCTAATTAGTGGTGGAGCTTGGAAGACTCTCAGGTTAGCATGTGTACCTTGCACTGTAAGAAAGAGTATATAATCAGTGCCTGGCTGTCCAGTGGTGCACAGTTAGTTTTGCACTAGGCTTTGCCCTTAGTCTCATATACATAATAGAGATGGTTTGCAGAATTTAGAGAAAATTAAATGCAAGAGTATAGGTGGTAATGACTTTGCAAGTTTATGCAGGCTGTAGTTAATGATTTGAGTGTAGGTGGCTCCTGTTTGCTTTTCTGCAACCTGTGCTTCAGTCTTTGTACTAGGTTTTACAGGTTCAATTTCCAAAGTGTTCTGCAGCACGTATGAAGTTTGGGTGTTGATTAGTGTGGTGAAAAGAAAACCTCTGATTTCTCAAGGGGTTAAAGATTCAGCCATGCTTTAGGTTGCAGTACTTCTACGCTTCCATGCACAGGTAGAAAACGTCAATCAGAAATGTGTTAGATCAGTGACAGGGGACCTATAGACAGGAAAACACAGAAACTGATGTGTTTTTACCTCCCCTTTTCTGTTAATTCAGTGTTCCTTTTGCACAGCTGTCAAATACCATCCATCTTCATTTATGTTTTCTTACACTTCGACATGCAGCACTTCCCCAGAGTTCCTAGCAATGAAGTCCAGATTTAATGCCTTGTAGTTAAGGCTCAGTGAATACCGCACATACATGTGAGCAACTCAGTCAAGATGGTAACTGGAAACCTATTTCCATGGAGATTGTTTTACTCTGAACTTTTGCTCCATTTTGCTCTTGGGCATGTGTTTGGTACCTACTGGCTGTGAGCTAGAGTTCTTTCGTGCATTGCTTTCTGTCAGATGCTAGACAGTTGGTTCTGCTTTCATCTCCAAAGTGGACTGGAAGCAGTGTTTCATTCCAGAGCAGTAACATTATGCAACTGTAAACATTTTAAAACTTAATTGCATATTTAGGATTGAGCATCATTAGTGACAAAGCCCAGATAGGTCAATCCAAGAAACAAGGTTGAAGAATACCATACCAAAAAAGAGTGTTGGAATGATAGAAGTTACTCAGCTTTAATTTAATATTTGTTTAATATTAATAATTACCCATTAGCTAGGTGCAATGCTTGTTTTAGTGTTTTCCTGCAGTGTTACAGCTTTTGTTAAAGCGGAAAAAACAAACAGGCTTTTGAGTCAAGGAAAATGTAAACTAATGAGAGGTAAAAACAGGTGCTACTAAGCATTTTTAAACTTTCTCCATGCCACTACTTGGAATGGGAGAAAATTGTTAATAGCAAAGAAATCTGCACCTATTTTAGTAGGTTTTTTTTTTTTTTTTTTTTGAGTTATAAAACCTCATATGCATAAGAAGTAGAAAAGGAGGCTGATATTTTAAAGTGTAGTGTATGCTACACCATTCTCACTGGTTGGTGGGTAGCTCTGTCAAAACCAGCCACTTTAAGCGTGAAAATTGCTCTGAAACTTGTTTGATATAATTATATCTTAGTATCCCTTTAAGTAACTTCATACATTCCCTTCATATTTTTTTTAGTTGTTTTAGAGCAAAAGAAACATTTTTTCATAGACCTGATTCTCTTAATGTTTGAAACAACTTTTTATTTCCAGGTTAGAAAATCCAGGTTGTTTGCTTACTGGAAAGTAATTTCATTATGTGAACAGCAAAATATTTTTCTTCACATTTTAGTCTTAATTTTTGTCTTTCCTATTAGCATATACTGCAGATATGGAGAGGTTGAAAGCAATCTTATTTATTATGCTGAATAGCAAAGCGTTATTTATGCTGATTGATGTTTCTTCTGGATTTCTGCTGTCAGTGTATAACTGTTTTTTTGGAAGGCAAGGTTTAATGATTAAAGCATGTGAATATTGTAGATGTAACTCTTAAGTCTAAGGAATATTAAATTAAGTGATTGTGATAGCTGAAAAACCTAACCCCTTGTGAGTCAACAACTACAAACATTTACTTCTTTTATTAGGTACTTTCCAATTTTATTAAACACTTACGTATCTTAAAATCCAATACATGGGGACATTGGCCCCTCTTGCTGCCTACAACCATTGCGTTTAAAATAAGAGGACCATTAAATATTCTGTTAAGCTTAAATATTTTGGTTTGTTTTAGTTGCTTTATGACCTTTCTCATTTTAATTTACACATCATTTGGAATAAGTGTGGATGCTATGTAACAAATAACATGAAGAATGTTTATCTCAGGTTACCTTGGTTTCTCATCTCTGATGGCCTGTGTTTTTCCCCAGTTCTTTTCATCATCCTTTCAGTTTCTTGGATTTTTGAGTGGCTTGTTTTGATATGCAGACCACAGAACAGAATGTTAACGGTAAAGTAAAATGTGATGTAAAGATTAAACAGATAAATTCCTTTCTCATATTTCTGGCAGATACATTCCTAAAGATGCAACAGTTGCGTCTTCATCCTTCTTGATTGCAAGAAGGTAATATTTTCTGGATGAATTAAAAGTAGTATGTATTCAAAGGATGTTTAGTTTTATATCTTTTTATCCTTTAAGTTTTCTAGTCATCTTGTTGCTGTTAATCCATGAATTCTTATGTGCTGAAGAGCAGCATTGTTTTTTATTGTGGAAAAAAGTTTTCTGTGTAAACAAATCTCAAGCAACTTTACTGTTGTTTGCAGTTATAGTAGCAAAGAGCATCCCTAGTGTGCAGCTCATGTTGTTAGACTCTTCAGAGAAATAGAACTAGTCCCCAATTTTTCTCCAACTGAAATACCTTTCTTCCTGTCATGTAGCGTTTAGGGGCTTGCAATGCACAAGTGAAACCTATAAATTATGCTTGTAATATACATGAAGAAAACCTGTTTCCTGAAAGCTGTAATGTTCCTGGACCATTGTCTTATAAGCAATCAAGTGTGAGGTCAGACAGCAGAATTCTACAGACTTGACAGCTAGACATCAGCTGGTGCAACCTTTGGAAGGATGTTTGTGGCCTCTAAAATACTAACAGTTGAAGGTCAGTTCTGAAGGTTGATGTGGAAGAAACACAATTGTTTTAAAAACTTCTGGAGTTTGTGGACAAAACCCAGAAAACATATTACTGAACAATAACAAAGTTACTTTCACTGATATTCTTTTTTTGTTGAGTTATAATTTTTTGTAGTAGGAGTGTCATGTTTGGAGTGATGCAAATACAGAAGGTAACTTTCTTGAATAAGCATTTTGGTTTAGTATAATACTTGAACTTTTGCCAGTATGTTCTACTCAGCAAGGGATATTCAGTATATTTAGCCCTCTGTTTCTTGTAGTAAATGCTCTGAAGTGCTTATTTTGAGTCCCATCCTTGTCAGTCTTCAGAGTAGGGTATTATTTTGCTTGCAGCTGGAAGCAGAGTGGAACTTCATTCTGAAATTCTGTACCTAAGGAGAAGACAGAGCAAGTAATACAACTCTGTGGATAAGCAGAAAAGTTTTTCAGGATTTTTCTTGTTTCCTTTAGTTTCTTCTGTAGATTCATTTAATGCCAAGGAGGAAATGTAGACAACTAAAAACTCTTCTTTGAGATTACAAAGTTGCAAATAGTTCCCTTTGAACTGCTCGAGGAAATCGGATTGTCTTCTGTTGAAGATGGGTATTAAAACTAGAAAAGACATGTCTTTTGGCAGCGTCAACTGAAACTAAGGACATTCAAGTGTTCTTTATAAGGCAGGTTATGGGACTCACAGCAAATACATTTTGTAAAAACAAACAGCAGTGGATATATTATGCAATGCTAGAAATACGTGTCAGTCTGTTTATACAGCAGCAATATAAATTCCTGTGTGTATTGTTCTTTTTGGGTCATCTGACAGTGTGGTGGTTCATGTCATAATTATGATATATTTGTGCTATAACTTATGTTTGCACAGGAATATGTGATGGAATAGAACTGTCTGTATTATAATCATTTGAAGGGTGAATATACTTCCTTTGAAATACACAGCTGTTTTTGTGAAGATGGAGTTTGTACGTATCTTAGGTAACACTTCTATTAATGCTACCCAGTGATTCTAACTCCAGGAAGGGTGGTGAAATGGTGTCTAGTAGTCCTTGCTGCTTTCTTTATCACGTACTCAAGACCTGTGGTAGACTCTGGAAGAACGTAGGACTTACCATTGTCAGCCTGATGTCAACATCAAAAATCACAGTCACGGACATTTGGAAGCTTTTAGCTTTTTGAAAGGGGGAGAAGAAAAAAAAACAAACACAAAACTCCACAACTGGAAAATAAGTTCATATCAAGCCCTCTTGTAAAAAATTTGAATCTGTTAATAGTTTCAGTAGTACTTGAAAACCGTTAATTATGTAATATGTAAAGATATGTAAGGTAGGCTTTCGAGTAACTACAACTTCAGAAACTCAGTTGGGTTTACCTGCATTTATGCTGGAACAGAAGAGATGTGTGCTGTCAGTTGCCTGGGAGCTGTGAAAACTCCCACCAAGGGGGGTTATTGAAGGTACAATAAAAACTCTGACGTTATGGTGAGTTCTACAGGCAAGGTCATAGACTGGATCTTTCCTTCAGTTCCTGTGAAGTGTGAGGTGGACTGCTTTCTTTCTTTGTCTACCTTGGACTCAGGAATCTTTTTAAATTTTGTTTCGAATGCTTAAAACTTACATTAGCTATAAAGTTGCTCACCAGGATGTTCTAAGAAGTATATTTCCAGCAGTTTTTACTTGAAAATAATAGGCCTTTTTTTTAAGGATACAAATGAGTCAATGTATGAAGTTGAAATATTCTGATGAAAATTTATATGAATGTTAATTAGTAAGTACGGTAAAGAAATAGTTTTTTTTTTTTTTTTAGCAGTAGAAAAAATGAAGGAAAATTAAGTGTTTTTTTCTGCAGTTGTTTCCTAATTAACTAAGTGGATTGTACTGAATCTTCTTCAATTAACAGTTTTTTCTTTAGGAAGAGGGATTATGGTGATGGATTTTTGCATCTGTGCTGGTGATATTACTGTTCCTTTCATAGCAACTTTTAAACGTCTAATGCGTTAGTAATCCCAAAGGAGTTCACTGTAGGTATATGTTGTGCAATAGTATTTTTGTCTTTTGTCATGTGCATATTTTAAAACAAAGCTTACTAAATTAATTGTTTGATTAATTAGATTAAGATATGTCTTCTGACTGCTTATTTTAGCTGCATGTTAGAATTTGCAGATGTGCTAGTATAATTAGTTGGGTCCTTTTGTTTTTAAGCATGTGTTTTCTGTCACTGATTTTTTTTTTTTTTTTTTGCAAAAGGGCTCCATTTTAAATTTTTACTTGCTACGCAGCTGCTGTCTGTTAGGCAGTATATCTTGCAGAGCTTGGAAGACTTAGAGAAGTGTCTTCTGTGCACACAGTGTAGTTACATAATATATTCTTAGTTTGCTGTATCTTCTTCAACTTACCAGTGCAGCTGTAGCAATTTACTGTTTATTAGACATGACTTGTTTTTCTCTTTTTTAGACAGTAGAGAAGACTAACTTGTGTATTAGCGTTTCCATCTTTTCTTATACAAGTGCTTCTGTTGTGTTCATCAGCCATTGAAGTGATCAACGTGTGTTTAATTTCTCATCCTAAGTTGCACTGATGGAAAAAGTGTTGTGTTTTTTCCCGGTTTCCTACGAAGCTGTCTTCTAAAGTATGGGCTCATTCACATGTAGGCTTACAGCTAGTTGTAATCTGAACCACATTAGAAACAACTTTAATTTTGTTAGAGTAAGTATGTAGGTAAGATTATTCTCAGCACTTATAAGTGTGTCTTGTATAATTTCATATTCCGTTATATCCAGAGTATGCTCTTTGAGTTGATCTGGAGCTTAAATGCCATTTATAATGAGTGATTCTAGGGAGGCTTTTGCTAGAACGTGGAAATACCTTAGGATGTAGTAGCTCTTCCAGGTACTCAAGAAAATTGTATCTTTCTAACAACCCCCCAAATGTAGAAATGTATTCTTTACTGCTGATTTGTCTTAGTGTTCAAAATAGTGGAACAAGCAAACAAAAAGCAAGCCATGCAGTAACTGCTGTGAGTTACCTTAGCTGCTGTTTGCTGATGCCTTCCCACTCTGTGATGCTTATTTCAGTTTAATTTTGTTTGGTGAAAGCTTTGTTGAAATTGAAGGGAAAGTCTTTTGAAAACTCAAGGGCTCCTCATTTAGAAAAATTCTGATTCTAGTCTTCCTAGATTTCTTGAAGAACTGTAGGGAAAAGGTCTGTTCCACTTTTGTTTTGTGAGGTTTGGAAATAGGTATAAGCAAAATCCTTGTGTACTGCTAAAGTAGACAAATACAAGTAAAGGTCTGGGTCCTCCAGTGGTGAGGCTTCAAGAATGCTTTGTTATTACAAAGAAGTAACCTGTGTGTTTTGGTAACTGGCAGGGTTATATATTGCCTCTCACAACTAAATACTGAATAAAAACATCATGTGTTGCTGACTTCTGTTTTTCACTACACTTTCTAGTGGTCTGTTTTTGCATTCCTGACAGCAGTCCTTTAAAAAGAAATCTTTGAAACAATGTACAAGTGCATTAGAAAGTTTTTTCCCTTTGCTTAACAGGGATACCCTTACTCAGATAATTGCCAGAGGAGACACAAGTTTTTAAAGTACTGGTCAAATGTTTTTTATCTTGACAGTTAACATTATAAAGGTTTTAAGTGTTTGAATTTAAGCCTGCTTAGCATGACTGTACAATTGTATTGGCTTTAGACATCTGAAATGAATACTTTGAAAAATTGTGTCAAGTGTTCCTATTAATCCACTCTCACTGTGTCCCAATATTTGATGTACTTATATTTCTGTCTGGTTTATTTCAGGAATTTGCAGCGCTTACAAAAGAACTAAATGTATGCAGGGAACAGCTGCTTGAAAGGGAGGAAGAAATTGCTGAACTGAAAGCAGAAAGAAATAATACCAGGGTAAGTTCCTTGTCTTCTCTCCAGAATCATCCTTTTTGCAGTATCCAGCTATGTGGAGAAAAATACTGAATGTTGAATTTGAAAAGCTAAAAGTTTTTTCCTTGACGTTTGTATGTGAATCCTCCTGGAGGTGTAAATGTGTGTTGATTAAGAAACTTTGCAAACTTTTGTATAGCTCCAAATAGTGCTGTGCAGAATCCTGGAAGGCCTGTAAGATTGCACTGCTATGTCACTCAGCTCTCTTCTCGTTACAATTTTGAAATCATACATTACTTGGGAGCAAAGGAGTAGAGCAGGCAAGCTGCCTGATCTAGCAGCTTACCCAGCTGCTAGCAGAGCAGTTGCTCTCCAGTTTAGAGTATTTCCTGTGTGTATCCTTTTCACAAGCATGCTGTTCCTCAGATTGGTGGAGGAACTGGAAAGACCCGGTTAAGTAGAAGCCTCATTTAAAAGCTAGACCAAAAGGGAACGCACATTGTATGCTCTGATACCACTTTTAATATGGGCGAAATGTTAAAAATGAGTCTTTATACTTGATGTAATAGTTGTTGGTTCTCAGATTTGAAGTTTAGAATACAAAATGTGGTGTTTTAGGAGGCAAAGCTTTCTGCAGCTGTTCCGAACAGGAATAAACATTGTTGTTTTTTGTTTTAGCTATTACTGGAACATTTGGAATGTCTTGTCTCCAGGCATGAGCGATCTCTCAGAATGACTGTTGTAAAGAGACAAGCTCAGTCTCCAGCAGGAGTTTCTAGTGAAGTAGAAGTTCTCAAAGCACTAAAATCTTTATTTGAACACCATAAAGCCCTTGATGAAAAGGTAATGAAATATGCTAGCTAATGTCATCTCATCCTATCCACCCTTTCTTTTCTATGGGCTATAGCTGTTTGTACTGAAGTTGTAGAAGACAGGTTCTCTGAACTTTTCCTGTATTAAGATGGTGGCTGTGCTATAAGTGCGTCTGTAACTGCTCTCCTAAATTAATATTGCGCTGCAGCAAGGTGCTGGAGTTTATTCCTGTATTCTATTAACTGTTCTAATGTAAACCAAGCATGGTTCAGGTGCATTGTATTTGTTGTACAAATGCATACATTTACTTAACCATGTAATATCAGGATTTGGCCTTTTGGGTATGCAATATAGGAAGTGGACTAAGGAGAACAACAGGGAGGAATCTGCTTTTGCTGTCTTATAAAATAAGCTGAATTAAAGGAGCTTCACCCTTGCGTTGTGCCTGATACTGGCAGCAGGCTATGCAAGTGGTAATAAACATCTTCTGTGAATTTTACTACAGATTAATAGTTTACCAAACTTTTGTGAACTTTATGTATAAAGTCTTGCAAATGGTGTTAAGGAAAATTCTGCCCCTTCCTTGTTGTGAATAAGCAAATGTATGTATACACACTTCGTGGGTTTCAAAAGGATAAGCAAATTCTGGATGTGTTAAGTGAATGTACAGGTCATGTCGAGATACAATTTGCTTACAGCAACAACAACAAAAAAGCTAGATTAAGATATGCATTGTTTATCTAGAAAGTCTTTTTGGAGTGTCTTGTATTTGCTATTGAATAAAGATTAAGCTGGTCTCTAAGTTAAATAGTAATAAAACATTTATTATCTAAAAGGGAATGGTGGTATGGTGATGCATGAAATTTATTTCTTCCTAATTTCAGAGATATCAAATTGTTTCAAATGATTCTTTCAGGTAAGGGAGAGGTTACGAGTAGCACTTGAACGATGTAGCTTATTGGAAGAAGAACTAGGTACTACGCATAAAGAGGTAGGTTTCTTTTTAAAAGAAATCTTCAGGTGTGTATTGTAGGTGTTTAATCAGTATTTGTACAAAGTAATTTGAGTTGTTAAAATTGTTGGTTTTTTTTTTTTCACTTCCTGCATTTTTATTTTTTTCCCAAATGGGGATAACTGCAGTTTTCAACTGTGTCACTTTGAAAGAGCAAGAAGGGGGGGATAGAGGTGGAGGGCGGGGGGGGGAAGGCAAACAACCAAAACTACAAAAAGATCCTTTGACTTTTAAATAAGAACTTTTAGGATGTAGTGGCGTAAGTTTTTGGGTGCCTGTGTCACATTAATACATACCTTATGGTAGAATCGGTAATTGGTTTTGCTCCCTTACTTTTGCAGCTGTTCCTTATATAATTATTGAGATATAAATTGACTGGAAACATAAACAAGCTTTTCTTTTCTTTTTAGTTAATGATTTTGAAAGAGCAAAATAATCAGAAAAAAACACTTCCAGATGGGATGCTGGATATAAATCATGAACAAGAAAACACACCAACTACAAATGGGAAGGTAGAGCCATTTACTTTTTCAGTTGATGTATGACTTTTTAGTGATTAACTAGAATATTTTAATTTTAAACCATAATAAAAGACTTTCAGTGAAGATTTAATTGAAAAGTCTGTTACCACTATTTCACTGTTTGCAGCCTATCCAATAAAAGAATTATCTTGGGGAAGGGATGTTTACTGCTAAGTAACAGTTTTTTCAAATTTCTGTGTCATATGTAAATGCATTTTTTCCTGTTTAATAGAGATCCTCTGATGGTTCTTTGTGCCATGATGAAAACCTCGCTAAAGTAATTGAACTTCAAGACATCATAGATAAGCAAAACAAAGAGCAGACACAAATGAAAGAACGTCTTACTTCTTTGTCTAGTAGAGTAGCAGAGCTGGAAGAAGATCTTGACACAGCTAGAAAAGACTTAATAAAATCTGAAGAAATGAATACAAAATTGCAGAGAGATGTACGAGAGGTGAGTAATAAACTGTCAAATTTGGGTAGTCGCAAAATAGTACTTCACAAAATTTGTCATTACACAGTTACACCTTGATGTTCTCTGCTTCTTTCAAATTTTTGATTTGAAAATTGAGGAATGTTGGGGAGGTTGGAACTAGACAGTCTTTAAGGTCCCTTCCATCCCATGCCATTCTATGATATGATTTCAGATATTTCACACACTTACTACACTAGAGATTTAACATTGAGGACTTTAACTATGAAAGGTGCTTGAAAAGATGCTTGATCTAAAAAATGTTGATATCATTCATGAAGTTGTTTTTTACTTTTTAAAGATATGCGTTAAGGAATCACGTAATTTCAGTGGTGTGATTAGCAGTTCCTGTTACCAATCACTGATCTCTAAGGTCATAGTCTTACTGTGTACTACAGAAGAAAAGTATCCTTATTAAGTTGCAAGGGACCTTAGTTAATTCCAAGAATGCTATCTGACCTTGTTTGTGCCACTGAAAAGATAAGTAGCAGATCTGTAGTGTAATAAAACAAAGATCAGTCATCCTAACTTTTTTAAACAGTATGTTTACTGATATTCTGAGCATAAGTTAGACTACTTTCCAGTTCTTTTTTGTTTGTGTCATGCCACCTCCATTCCTTCTGCGGGCCCAGTTTGATCACAAGGTAATTATCTCCTATATTAATGACTACATTCTGTCTTGTGTTTTGTGTAGACTATGGCCCAAAAGGAAGACATGGAAGAGAGAATCACAACTCTTGAGAAACGCTACCTCGCCGCACAACGTGAAGCTACATCTGTGCACGACCTCAATGATAAACTTGAAAATGAAATAGCCACTAAAGACTCCATGCATCGACAGGTTGTAATTTGAAATACGCTCAAATATTTGAATTAAGATACAAAAGTATGTTTTGCTCAGCATAATACTGATGGAAATGTGGATACTATACTAAGGCACTTCACTTTGCTTTTAGGAAGATGAATATATTTGTAATGTACTGTTGGTGGTGGTTGTTTTTCAGCAGGGAGTGTGTTGTGCAGAATTTTACCCTGGAGAGCAAGATGAGATAGTTGACTGTGGAAGGGAAGTGGGTTTTAAGCATTTTGATGCACTTGATCGTGCCAGAGCAGGGCTTCTGTCCACTTTAATTATGGATTTTTATGTTGTTATATGTATCTTCAGTTTCAAATGAGAGAATTACTCATTCTAAACCAGAAGTTTTAACATTTCTGTAGTGTGTAGTTACTTTTATAGCCTATAATACATGGAAATGTTTCCTTACTGCAGGAGAAATTTGATGTATTTCACATGAGAACTTGTTCAGCTTCATAAACTGGGAATGGTTATTGAGCCAATCACTTTCTAATCAAAGGAAACAACAGAAGTCCATGTTAATATATATATGAATACAAGTTTTTTTTTTTTTTAAATATATACATATATCTCTATATCAATTTTTGGTAAGCTCTCTCATGTAATGAAGAGGAAGATGCCACATCTGTGTTTGAAACCAGTTTTGAGTAGTTTGTTGTCCTTAGGTCTAGTAAAGGCAGTAATCCACACTTTCCTCTTATTACTGTTTTAACACTAAACATTGCTGATCATAATCCTGTGTAGAGTGAAGACAAGAACAGGCAATTGCAAGAGCGACTGGAGCTAGCTGAGCAAAAGCTGCAGCAGACCTTGAGAAAAGCTGAAACTTTGCCAGAAGTAGAAGCCGAGCTGGCACAAAGAGTTGCAGCACTTTCAAAGGTGAGACAACTGGACAGTGTCCTCAAGACTTGTTTTCTCAGTGTCCTACTACCAGAAGTTTTCTTAGTGTTGTTTTTAAGTTGTTTCAGTTTTTTCCCAACTAATTCAGAGAATGTATCTTCCTGTTTTCTGTTCATCTCTTTGAATGCACTCTGATTTGTCCTGTATTTTAATTTCTACTATTTGGAATTTGAATGTTTGTTCTGGTCACTCCTTTATGAAGGTGCCTCTATGAATTGCTATGTTGCTGCTTTTTATTAAAATTCTTTCAGTAGTAGGCATTAAAGTATTTTAAAACAACAGTTTCTGAAGGGGAAAGCCAAATTTCTTCCACTGTTAACAAAGCGTTAACATACTTGGGGATAGGGAAGTAATGGTAGTCATTAATATAAAGATTTTTAAATGACTGCAAATGGTATACAGAATTCTGAAAAAGTGTAATGACAACAAATGAACCTTTTTGTGTGCATGTGTCTTTATAAAGTTTCATTTCTTTCCGTGTTATCTTTCCCATCCCTTACTGGCTCTGTAGTCTGACCTTTTGTCTCCTGGGAACTCTGCTGCTAAAGATGCTAAAGTATTGGAACTTACCACCAAGCTTAGGAAGGTAGAATTTGTATATTAGTCCTTGTTTCTGCTTGCTGCTTTCTGCTTTGTCATGATTAATAACAAAGGGTTATAGTGTCTAGGCTAGTGAGGAGAAGCTGGAAATGCATTTAGTTTTGATTTCTTTTGTTTTTGGGGGATTTGAATGAACTTCTGCTGTTGCAAACTCATTTTCAAGTAAGTGTTGATTCACAGTATTTAGTGGTGAGAGGCTTCGTTTTGTTTTTTAACATACAAACTCTCACTAGGTACTTTTAGTGACAAAGCCATCTGTTTTGCATTGTATGTTACCATAAATGGCAGTTGCACAAAGCATGTTAGATATATTATTGTGCATTGATGATTTTATGCTTTTGAAAGTTTTTAAACAAGTTCTAATTTTGTTTTTAAATTGACAGGCTGAAGAGAGGCATGGCAATATAGAAGAAAGACTGAGACAGATGGAAGCACAGTTAGAAGAAAAGAATCAAGAACTGCAAAGGGTAAAGTACATATTTTTGGCACAGAAACAAAGCTGAAAGAGTCCTTTTATGGTTTTCTATCATTCAGCAAAGCTGTTTTTATGTTTAATCTCTAAAATAAGCCAACGTTTAGGTTGGCTTATAGTTGAGAGATTTGAGCCCCTTTGCTGTGACTAACTTTAAATCTTGAGAAAAAGCTGAAAAGTCCCTAGTCAGTCTGAAATAAGTTTGGAAATACCTAATTGCTAGTTGTATCTCTGATAAAGAGATCAAAAATCTTGCTGAAAGAAACAACCATGCAAAAACTGGTTTATAGGATATAAATAATGGAGTTGGTTCCAAAATCCGATCCGTTTTGAAAAGCGTGAGTTCAGACTTTCATGCTGATCTTGGAACAGTTATTACAATCTTAAACTACTCCTTTACAAAGTCATGGAGGTACATGCAGTATTCACTATTGCTTTGGAAAAAGATATATTAAAGAAAAAACATTTGGATTAAAAATACACTGTTTTCACAACCTGGAAATTATTATCGACATAAATTTAAATGATTTCAGTAACTTTGTCATAAGAATTTCAATTTTTGTTATATATCTTAGGCTAGGCAGAGAGAGAAGATGAATGAAGAGCATAATAAACGTTTGTCAGAAACTGTGGATAAGCTTCTCTCTGAATCTAATGAAAGGCTTCAGCTTCATCTCAAGGAAAGGATGGCTGCCTTGGAAGATAAGGTAATGTTAAGTTACATTCCAGTATATTTATTAATTAGATGTTCAATGTTCTGTAGTGATTTGTTTATTTTTCAATGTGTGTGTAACTTCAGTAATAAATGATAAATTATTAAGAAGATAGTTTCTGTTGCAGGATATTTTAATATGGATTTTGAAAATATATTCTTAAAATTCTTTTTCTTGGGGGGGAAGGGAAGTCTTCATTATATTAGCATTGGGAAGACATCTTTTAGGAAGCTTTATCCTTATCTGACTGGTGTGGACTGCATAAATAGGCTTGTCCAGTGTAATACAGGAAGTCAGAAGAAGTAGGACCTGAACTTTTGAATTTTAAAGTTCAGTTTCTTTTATTTCTTTTTTCATTCCTGTCTTTAAGGATTCCCTTATTCTCTGTAAACAAAACAAAACAAAAAAGCAAACAAACACGCGCACACAAAAAAAAAAAACAAAAACAAAAACAAGCAACAACATAGAAACAAGAAAAACACCACAGCCTTTTACAGTAGCACTTTAATGCTGAGTTTGAATTGTTTTGTCTTGGATTAAAAAGCAATTATTTGTACTGGAGGCTGAAATGACTATCTGGAGAAATGCCTCAGTTAAAAGCTGAGTGGCTTTTGTTTTAAAGTCATGGCAACAGAATGTTTTAATTGCAATATGTAATGATGTATTCAGACTTCAATAGATACTTTCTCATGGATTCAAGTCTACACAGTTCTCAACCCTAAACCAACAGTCAGGTATTAAACATGACTTTTGAGAATTCTTGAGAAAAATTGTGAATTAACTGTTCTCACCTCAGATCATTAAAGATTGAGTTTTTTTTCTGTGCTATAGGACTCTGGGAGGTAAGAAAAACCTGCTAGTGTAGAACAAATATAGGGCCTACTGATACTTGGTTTGAGTTGGAAGGTACCTTAAAGGCTGTCTAGTTCCAAGCCCCCTGCCGTAGGCAGGGATGCCAGTTATCTGGCATGTAAACTTTTGTCTTGTGGGTTTTAATAAACATCGCTATTTTCAAGATCACCAACTGCTCCCAGTATTTCTGAATTTCTTGTAACAGGCTTTATCGATAAGGTTGCTCTACTAGTCTTTATAAATTCAATTTCTGAGAAGCAGCTGACTGCATTTTTTATGATTGCATTTTGGGGTGGATAGTTTAGGGTTAATCCTAGCCTCTCTTTACCCCTCAAACCCTCTATGGTTATGAATGAGAAATTTTTGTCCTTCCTTGTAAGAAAGAGCTTATACAAAAGTATTCTCTGTATGGCTTCCATTCAATTATCTTAGGATAATTTGGAAAGAAACATGCATGTAAAATTTAAAGACTTCCTTCTGATCATTGGGGCTCTTTTCCCAGAATGATTTGTTTGTTCACTTATGAAACTTTATTACAGGTTTAAGATGCAAATAATGGTGTTACTTACCTCAAGGAAAAGTGTTTAGCAGAACTTTTTGGCAACACTGGAAAGCGAAAAGAAAGTGAGCTGGTTATAAATTTACTATTAGAAGGGGGAACCTCTGATTTTTGTTTGGTATCATTTACCATGGTCATATGATATGATATATTATAGGTGACAATCTTTTTTGATTATTGTAGCTCTCAGATGATTCTTAGTCTGAATTTGGGAACTGCTTTGAGTAAACAGATTGTAGTAGTCTTATCTTTACTGGACTTGTTTATAAGTCATGACACAATTGCAAAGAAAACGGCTCTGTTAATGAAGTCCCGTTAGTCAGTGAATGTTGCAGTTCTGGAGCTACCATGCATCCAAGAAATTGCTGTGTAATAACTTCGCAGATCAGGCAAGTAAAAACAAAATGAAAATCCAATGATAATAGCCAGTAATGTCTTAGTAACCAATCAGTGAAATAATTTGAAGTATTTTAGCTGCATAATTATTCCTTTTAGTACTGATTTTGTCAAACAGAGCGTAACAGGCTAGTATTGGTATTAATTTTTTATGGCACTTGTACTATTAGTAACTCCATTATTTAGAGGGCTGTAGACCTGAAAGGATAAACTTTCACCTGTGATCAAAGTGAAATGGTATAAGCAATACACTATCTGTAATTTAAGATTCATCTGTGTGGTGTGACTGAAATTTATTGGCACTCATCTTGGTTATGGTTTAAGAGTTGTAAGCTTTTATAAGTAACATAATTTGTGATATATTTTGTTTTAGAATTCACTCATTCGAGAAATTGAAAACGCAAAAAAACAAATAGAGGAACTTCAGCATGAAAAGGTATGTATTACGCATTTCAGACATGTTATATTGGAAAATAATTGCTGTATTGCTACATAGCAGAAGCATATTTGATTTGCCCCGTAAAGCTTAACATTAACAAGTCTGTTTAAGAATAGTAATTTTATAGGCTGATTGTTTATTTTATGGTATTGTGTACCTCAGTTTTGCAATGCTTTCATAGGTTATATACAGCTTTTTACTCAAAGACCTAACACAGTTCTTAATGTGCAGAGTGACTGGATATATTGGCAATTTGCCAAAGTTTGAAGATTGCATAGAATTTCTGTACTGTTGTACATATCTCTTTGAACGGTGAATAGAAAAATACTTTAATGGTGCGTGTTTCCCCAGAAGTATATTAAAGCAATGGATGTCATAAAACGCTTGTTTAAAATTTTCTTAAAATTTTAAGAAATGGGGGGCAAGGACAGAGAGATTTGTTAGGCTTGGCTGCTCCTTGCAATAGTGACTGTCCAGCACTGCAGCTGAGTTCACTTGAATAATAGTGGTGGGGCCTTTCATTTCTTTGCTTCCTTAAGCAGTGATGATGCATTTTGTGGCCACACTGTTCTGAAATACTTGCTATTGCTTATTAAATCCCAGGTGTACTTCATCTCCCCAAATCATTCTAGTAAGTAGCTAGGCCAAACTGTAGAGGTTGTGCTTCTGTACTAAAATGAAGAAAACATTCAGAATATTTTGCAGGATGTGCTTTGAATTTTTGTTTATGTAGCCCAGTGGTTTTCACACAAAGCACAGATGTTCATTGTCAGCCACTTTTCTTAGGCTTTCATTGTTTTCTCATTCATTAAATTGCTTTGTTAAATTCCAAGTTTCTAGAGCATGTATTAATGTTGGAGTTAAACGTGAATGCTTTTAGGACCTGTTGTGCACAGAGCTTGAGAAATCTTGTTTCTTATTAAATATTATCTCGTTAATTTTAGTAAAGTTAGTAATACGTGAATTTTGTTCAGTAGCTGTTTTTAAAATTATGTATGCTGTTACCTAGAGTCACAGTGTAGAGAGGCAACAAATTACTATTGGATGCCCGTTTGTAATGGTGCTATATTGTGTGTAGCAAAAAACATTTTTATGTTGTTCAGGCTTACGTTTCAAAATCAATTACTCCTGAGTTTTGTAGAAAGGAGATCAAAGGACTAAATGTTAGTTTATAAATCAGGATTTGATGCTGATCTTTTTAAAGCATATTGTTACATGTTTTGTTTATTTTTACAGGATCAACTTGTATTAAATGTGGAAGCATTAAGGGCTGAAAATGACCAAGTGCGACTCAGAGCCACATCACTTCATCATAGGTACCAGAACTTAACTGTAGTTCATTTTTTTCTAATTTTTAAAAGTCACTTTGCTAAACATAGCTTCGTTATAGCTGAAAGTACTTTAATTAGTTGTAGATATAAAATGCTCTTTATAGAGCAGCTTTTATTCTGCTTAAAAAAAAAAAAAAAAAAGGCGCTGGTAGGACAGCAGGAATCATTTGGGTAGATTTTTTGGTTTTGTTTCCCCTCCTCCCCCCACCTTCCTAAGGATAAAGTGTTTCTTTATGTTTTAGCCGACCAGATTTCAGATACCCGATGACATCATCTGTGGCTGACAGTCATACAGACTCCTATGGCACCTCCTCAGTGTTGAGGCGTCCCCAGAAAGGGCGTTTGGCAGCTCTCAGAGATGAACCTTCAAAGGTAGTAGAACTCTAAAAACAAATTAACAGCAACTAAGTAGATTAGATAAGGCTAACATGTTGCAAGGAGTTGGTGGAATAGAATTGATTATACAGCAATAAAACTGCTGAAATCTTATATATCAATATATGTTTTTTAAATTTGCTGATGTTTAGGTATCACCTGCTTCGCTAACTAATACACAGCTACTAGTCTAATTTGTTTGCCCAATGACTGTGATTTGGGGATTTTAAATCCAATTTGTTTCAAGTACATGCCTATAAATATAATCTGAAAAAGTCCTACCTTTTTGCCTGTACACTTCTGGATTTTAACTTCCATTCACAGATCTAACATGTTATTGTCCTGCAAGCAATTTGAGTCCCTTTCTGGACATATAAATTCTCATTACGTAAAACTCTTTTGAGAATTTTTATTGTATTTGTTAGCAAAATTGTGTTGTAATTTAGAGAGTCTATAACCAAAATAGTGATGTTTTAACTTATCTATTGGGACTGTCTTTTTAAATTGTGCTTACCTGTAAGATGCAAGATTTTCTACATTGTGGCTTGTTTTTTTTACATTTCTCTAAATGTTGCTGTCTTGATGGATGCATTCAGTATGTAAGTGAGATTTAAAAAAAAAAAAAAGTGTTCAAAACCTCTTGAAAAAGAGAAATATCATGTTATTCCTATGTGAGTTTGGATTTTAATTCTCTTAACAGGTTCAAACTCTGAATGAGCAGGACTGGGAGCGAGCCCAACAAGCAAGCGTATTGGCAAATGTGGCACAAGCATTTGAAAGTGATGTTGATGTGTCTGATGGTGAGGATGACAGGGAGACTATATTCAGTTCAGTAGATCTGCTGTCACCAAGTGGTCAGGCTGATGCTCAGACTTTGGCCATGATGCTTCAAGAACAGTTGGATGCAATCAACAAAGAGATTAGGTATGGTCTATCCACTGTTAGAATTCTTTTCTAGAAAGAGTTTCTGTGACATGAGAAGTCCTTTTTCTGTGGTTACTCACAGAATTGTGGTTGCTCATTCACTTTCCTTAGGGTGTTGGGAGGGTGGGAATTGACACTTTGCTTATGCCTAAGTACTTCTTTCAGGCTTTTTTTTGTCTTCAGTGTCGTGTAAGGGATTGTATTACTAGTTTGACAGAAAGTGTTTTACCACCTTTTTCAGATCAGATTACAAGGTTTTCAGCATGGCTGTTTTGTCTGCCAAGTGCTGCTGCTTTCTAAAATTCTTGAATCAGGCATTCAGTTTATGTGGTACTTGTTTGAATGTCACGTTCCTTTGGTACCTTTTTTTTCCTAGGCTTATACAAGAAGAAAAGGAAAACACAGAACAGCGTGCAGAGGAAATTGAAAGCAGAGTGGGTAGTGGAAGTTTAGATGCCCATGGCAGATTCCGGTCCATGAGCTCCATTCCTCCGCCCTATGCAAGCGGTTCACTTGCTGGTTCTTCCCCACCTGGCAGTGGCCGATCCACGCCAAGGCGTATTCCACACAGTCCAGCTCGGGAAGTGGACAGACTAGGTATCATGACACTGGTAAGTATCCATTAACTTTAATTTTCTAGAAGAATATTCCTATTCTCTAGGAAATACGTTATTTGATTTTTCCACTTCCTCTGCTTCTTAGCTATATTTGTCCTTTTTCTAGGTTTTTCTATTCTTCCCTTTCAACTTCTGTAATAAGTGTAAGGTACAATCACAATGGTTAGAAAAAAAGCTTAAAAACATTCAGCAGTCAAGTCTGTTATATGGTCAACATCTTATACCTATGTATTCCTTCTTTGTTATGATCTTTCTTCAGAGTCTTCCCAGAAGAAATTGTTTTCTTTTCAATCCCTGTCACTTCAATCCTCTGTTATAAACTTTAGTTTTAGCAGTCCACCCTTCTGCTAAATACCCAGTTAAAAGGTGTTTTGCTTATCTGGCATTTAGTCTTAAAGTTTGTGAAGACATCACAGCTGTGGATGATGGATTCGTTCTTTTGACTTTCCTACAACTGCTTAGGAAGATTAATCCTTCTAGCAGATCCTTTATGCATGTAAATTTACCTGTAAAGATACAAGTTTTCCACTTCTTTGTTTAAATGTTAGGCAAACCTCAATTCTTTTAATATATGGAATACACTTCACTAAGAAGTGTCTTGGATGCAAGTGTTTTTTGTTTTATATATGGAACTTTGTGTCCAGACTTGCATATGTATTTGAAGACACTGAAGAGTTGTGCACACAACACCATACTTACTACGTTATTGACTTGGATTACTGCATTTGCATCATGCCTATACTGTAACAGTCAGTAGGCGGGGAATGCTCTCCAACCCTGTAGCAGCAGACAGATTGCAAGAGACTGATACACATCATTAGGTCTCTAATAGGCATGTTTAAAGGCAAGCATTTCTGCCACCTACTTTTTTGCCAGCTTTTTAAAATGACTGCATATGGATATCGTAAGTTGTTTTTTTTTTTTCCATCAAAAGGAATTGTCATACTTGCATTAAAAAAATAATTTTAGTAGCTGTAGTCATATATCCAGAGCCAAGCACACCTCCTTTTATAGAAACTAACAAACTTCAAGAGGTTGAATGCTTTGCACTCTAACTTTTCACAGTAAAAAGCAGTTGAGGTAACTAACTCCTAAGTACTTCTCTTACAGAAGAATCATGTAACGGAAAAAAAAGTTAAATAGCCATTTTAATGAAAGCTAGATCAGAACAATGTTTTATCTTAAAGTATATTACTTTGAAGTAATCTGTAGCCAAATACAGCTATTAAACACATTATCTAAATTTTTTGTCTGTATCAGCCTGAATAACTTTAACTTGTGTACATAACTCAAGGTTGCTATCTTGGTCTGTGTGCTGGTAGAGGTGAGAAGTACCCCGGAACTGAAATACAGTGCTTCTGGAGAGGGTGGAGGACTAATTAAAACCGGTGGTAGACTCTGGGTCAACCTTTCCACATCCAGCTTTTTTTGAGGATAGTTGTTACTATATAGAAATGAGCTATTGTTGGCATTCTGTCTTTCACAGTTAGTGAATTATGTCTGCTGCTTATGCTATGCAGCATAACTGCAGAAGTGGCTAAGGTGTTACATGTAACTAATACAGGCAACGTATTACACTCTAAGCCTGCTTTGCTACTGTGTAGTTTGTTGTTCAAGGAGAGTCCTTGACAAATGACTGGAAATCCTTTCCTGTCTTAAAAGCAATGCCTCGTGCCCCCATATGGTTTACTCTTTTTCTCATTAAAGATAACACATTTTGTGTGTTACTTTGCTGATGGTATCACTTTATTAAAATGTCTGTGATGCTTCTGTAGATAATCAAGTATAAATTTTGATTAATCAAGTATAAATTTTGATTTTTTTCTTCCTTTTCCATCTTCAGGCATATCTTTAAGTACTCTGATTTGAAGAGTACTTCATACTCTATTTTTCTCTGCGTCCTTGATGTAATTTTGTTTAAATTCTCCGTAATGTATTTTGTTTGTGGTAGTTGTTTCAGTTTGTGCTACAGTTTACAATAAATATGGCTTTTCCAAATTTTTCTTTTGCACGCATCTGTCAGCCTAGTGATTTAAGGAAGCACCGTAGAAAGGTAAAACCTTTAGTTTATTTACTGATGTGCCCTTTCATCTCCTTCCCTGTTACCCAGCTCATTAATGGGTAATGGGAACACGAATAAGCATTTGCAGGTTAACCAAATAATAAAGATAGGTTATATAAATTTCAATTTTAAACATAAAACAGTTTACCTTAATGGAAGTGTGGATTTGTTCTCTTTTTTTGTGATGGTGTGTGGAGTATTTCTGTGTTGTGTTCTGTCTGTAATCAATACCCTGCAATCTTCACGAAACAGTACTTAATTTCAAAGATCTCTTAGTGCATGCAGGAATAAATCTTTAATATTTGTTATTCAGACTTTGAGCTAAGCCGTGGCCACAAATGTATAGAAACTGGCTTCATAGAAGTGATAATTTTGTTGATTGTCTAAATAACAATGTGAAATGTCATCTTTTCCCAGGACTTTTTGATTTTCTGTATTTGCACTTGTTTAAATAACTGAAGTAAGTTATGTTAGTCTCATGGAGCTGATGATATTGCTTTAGTTCTTAGATCTGAGAATCAATACAAGATGGTTACTACTTGCTCATTTCACTAGCTAGAACTGAAATTTAGCAGTTTGTCAGTGAAGGTAACAAAATTCATAAACAAAATCCAGGTAACTGCAGACTGGTAGGGCCAAGGGTAATCTCTTAAGATGACAATTGTTGATTTTCCTTCTAATGTTTTTGTGTGACACCAATACAGTTTCTGTGTTTTAGCATATTCCAATTAACACCAAGTTTTCATTTGTTTTCCATTAGTCTCCAGCTTCTAGAGAAGAGGTACGAGATGATAAAACTACAATAAAATGTGAAACATCCCCTCCTTCTTCACCTCGATCTTTGCGTTTGGACAGAGTCCAAAAAGGAGCTTTGCATACAGTGAGCCATGAAGATATCAGGGACATAAGAAAGTAAGTGGCTATGAATAAGAGTCAACCCTAGTAGTGACACAGTTGGTATTTCACATTATCAAAATAAAATTCTAAAACCGCAAAGCTGTACAGCGTATAGGGCTGAATTTCAGAAGGGAAGGATACAGAGTTTTCTTTCATAAATTGCATCTTAGATATGAATAAAGAAGCTGAAAAACAATTTTAGTTAGACACGTATTTTTCTGTTTTCTTCAAGGTGTTTAAGTATTTGGGATGGATTCTACGCAAGTAATTTAAAACTTCTGTCTGCCTCAATTTCTAAGGAACTTTTTGTCAGCTTTGGCTTCTCTAAATTGCACTTTGAACATTTAATTCTTGTTTCAAGAAATAAGAATGACTTAATATTGTTTGCTATATATATAAATACTCTTTCTTTCCTGTTTTTCTCTATTTAGTGACATGCATTTTAGTAGATGCATTTTTTCTCATGAGACTCATTAATAGCTGAAATCAGATTATATTAGTGAATTACTGAGCTTCTGATAACTCGCATGAGAACATCTTGTCTTTCACTGTTTTGACAGTGAATTTGTTGTACACAAAATAGCTTGACTTTTTTTTAAATTGTAAAGTTCAACAGGCTCGCAAGATGGGCAAGCAAGTAATCCTAGTAGCAGCAATAGTAGCCAAGATTCCCTTCATAAGGCCCCCAAAAAGAAGGGGATCAAATCCTCTATTGGACGCTTGTTTGGTAAGAAAGAAAAGGGACGACCTGGACAAACAAACAAGGAAACATTAGGACAAGGTTGGTTTGCCTTCTTTTTACATAATAAATATAATGAAAAACTGAACTTTAGGGTTTATGTATCAGTATATATGCGTGTTTATTGTTGATTATTTGATGCTGATACACAGAATGTTTTTTCAAACCAGACATACTGAATCTTCTCATAGGTACTTTTATGAAAGCTGTATTCAAATTCAGCAAGTCGGGTATTTTTTGATTGTGTTTTTCTCTATGAAAGCATGTTTATTCCTATGTGGTTCTTATATACTACATGTTGCTCTTTGAACATTTGACTGTGATTGACATTTATGTAGCCTTCATAATAACATACCTTTACAGCGTAGCACAGGAAACACCATCTTGTTCTGTATTTCAAGGTTTTAATTTCCAGGACTGCTGTTGTTTCAAAACCTTCTTACAAAAAACCTTCTTGCAAATTTCTTTCCTATTCATATAATTATAGGAAGCTAAGCTTTTAGAGCTTAAACTTAATCTTTAGGATTTTGGCTTATTTATGTTAAGAAGGTTTGATACTGACTTGAAGAGGATCATTATTACATCATTTGCTTCATTTTTTTTTAACCTTGCATTCTGGAGGATCTTTTCATATGTTGATGGCATCTTGTAGTTACTATTTTCTGCTGTGTACTGATTCGTAACAGCTTCCAGCCATTGTATACTCGTTATAGCTGAGCTAAGAAGAACAAGCCAACTCTTACCTGTTGCTTTTATTGCTAGTCTGGTTCTCCAGCAGACAGTACTTAGTCCCCCTGGTGACCATGAGTGATGTGGGGCCTTTCAGCAAATTCCTAGTTGTCACAAATCTTGCCTAATGACTTTGCGACTCACTGCCAACAATCAGCAGCTGAGCTGAGGAAAACCAGTGTCAAGCTATAGTCATAAGATTTTGAAAATGTGGAAATAATAAATGGAGTAAAACAGAATTGGAAGGACAAATAGTATAAAGTTAGCAACAGCACGATAGTGCATATATCTAGCAAAACAACCAATACTATGGAGTATATAAAATAGAAAACTGTTCTGTTTAACAAGGTAACTAAAGATTTTGGGCATTCTTAATAGTAATTCACATTCGCAGATGTGAATCAGATGATTTTCAAATTCATTTGCAGCTGTTTGGCAGAGGATGTCTTGAACAGTTTATTTCTCAGTAGTCAGGTGGCTGCAGTTATGAAGACCACTAGTGTCTTTATGTCGTAGAGCTAAGACAACATCTTGCTAGCAGGACATATTTTGCAAGTATTGGTATAAATTAGCACAGAAATATCAGGGTGAAATTGCTGTTGCATCCATCTTGATTTTAGTGCCTTTTGGTTTCTTAACTATCACCACTAACAAGCACATTTCATAAACAGGGAATAACATTTGCATAACATAAACGAGGCAGGTCATGGATTACTTGATAGATAAAAATCCTTCTGAAGCAGTGCTAAATGCTCCTTCAGACATGCACTTGAAAAATCATGGCCAGAACATATTTACCATTGCAGAAAATGGAAATTAGTTTGTGCATTTCCTATATGTGAACTATCCCATCTTCTAAGTGCTTTATCATATACTATTTAGAAAAGGCATTAAGTGTGCCAGGAAGTCTTTAACAAAACAAAACAAAACACTTCTGCATTGGAATTACACAACAAATGTTGTTGAAATACAGGCAATACTAGAATGGTTCTCCATCACTATGTATATGGGATCAACAAGATGAAATGTAATATTTGGCAAATTATCTCTTTTGCATTTCTTTTGTAAAAGCTCTTTTTTGTGTGTGTGGAAGAAGCTTTTTTGACATGGTCTCTTCCAGTTTTTGGATCTGATTTCACCAAAAATGATCTGAAGACTGCTTTAACATCTATCATAGTGATAGTGTGCATAAAGCTACCGCTATAGTCATGTGTGATGAAAAGCTGATTGCAGGCTTCAGCAGTGCCATGCAGTCAGCGGATAACTGCAGCTGATGAAGTTGGGGTAGGTTAATTTCCAGGGAGTGCTGTGAAAACCAGTGTGACTAACAGTGCAGTGGCTATGACTTACTATGATGTTTTTATCAATGTCCTGCTTATTTACAAATAAATATTGCAATCCAGGAGCATGTCTGTTTAAAATGACAAGCCTTTATTAAACCAAAAGTGAGAAATACCACACTTCACCAGTGAGGTAACATAATTCCCAAGAGGTGCTTTGGAATACTGTTCTATACCTGTAGAAGTCTTAGAGTTAACCTTGCTCATACATTTTATAACTTTATTGCTAGTATAACACCTGAAGTTAGTACAAAACAAATGAAGTTAAATGAAGCTATACAGCTGAAACAGACAGAAAACTGGTAACTTTGATGTAACTGCATTATCCAAAGACCAGTTATACTGTAGTCTACTAGAGATGAATTACGTCTTCTTAATCCATGTGAAAATACTTGCCAGGTCTAGTAAGCATTGCATGATTTCCCTTACAAATATTCCAACCAGTTTGGTACAGTCACTACTTGGAATTTCCAGCAAAGCATTCTCATTGCATCACTTCCTGGTTCAAACACCTAGATATGATGTGAGTGTTCTGAGATCAATTTCCAGTAAAACTCTTCTCTCTGAAGGTTTTGCCATCAAGGCTGAAGTACAAGCAGGAAAATGTTAAGAAGAGTATTTGCACAATGTTTTTATTTTTCTTCCTGCCCTTACTCCACCATTCACTGTTATTTCTGTATCTGATCTTTTAGTTGGAATCTTCATTTATACATTTTTGGGGTTTTGTCTGAATAATCACATGTTGCCTTACCATTTGGATATGATAACGAAAGGAGTGTTAGACTATGAAGTATGATTACGATAAATACTTAGACAAAACTCTCAGCCTGTTTTGACTTTTATGGACCTGACAGGAAAAAAAACTTTCTGCCACTTAAATGAAATGAAATCTCCTGATAAAATCAGTGTGTATGTTTCTGATCAGTAATATTACAAAGGTTTAAATATTTTTGCTCAGGAAAGCAGTAGTGATGTTTTGATCTATAAGTATGTGGCCAAAATTGAGATGATAGTAAGTGTTATGTCTTTGTTTTTTGCAGTTGGCATGGCAGAAGCAGATAGTTCCTCTCAGGATGCATTAGGTCTCAGTAAGCTTGGAGGTCAGGCAGAAAAAAACAGGAAAATGCAGAAAAAGTAAGTTATCAAATATTTTTAATTCTTTGTTAAGGTATTGCTTTGTTTAAAAATGCTTTGTTTTCAGTTTTGTTTTCAGGCATTTTTCCCTAGTATGGTGCTGTGGCTATTAAGCTTCTGCAGATTTTTTTTTTATTTTTTTTTAACTAACTTCCAAGAACATTAATGGTAGTGTAGTCTTGGTAAGTATGCCATGAAGTTCAGTGATGAACCAGTTCTTATTTAAATCCTGTAATAAACTTGGAGATAAGAAGCAGACTCTTATCAAACCCTCCCACAATATGTTATATTTAATACCTGCTTTGGGTTCAACTCATTTGAAAAACTTCCAGTGTTGCCTTTTATTACTACTTGTTCCACAGAGTGCAGTATGAAAGCATGAAATGTTCTCTACAGGCATCCTTCTGAATGTATTTGTTTTTGTATTAGAGCTGCTGATTGTTTGCTCCCTTCCCTCTGCCCACCCCCCACTTCTGTTTAAGGTTATCTTGATATTTTTGCTCATTGTAACAGCTGAATTTTTCTACCATATACCCATTTCTTCATTTTTAATAAACTGCGACTCTTTCCTTCCTTTAGGGAAGATCCATCCTTTTAGATACGCATTTACTTTTTCCTAATAATGATTTTTTTCAGAATGTGTTCAAGCAAATCTTTGGTTTAAAGTTCACCTCTGCATGTTATGTTATTCTCAGACTTAGAAGAAGCAAAGACTCATAAGTGTAGGTGAGAAATAGATATTGCTACTAGAAGTCTTGACTTAATACTTATATGGTAATACAGGAAGCACTTGAATTTATGCAAGTAGGATCAGGCATTCTTTGCATTTTTCTACCCAAAGCTGAGCCATCTACTTTGTACTTCCGTTGCTTTTATTCTGTCCAGCTGTTATTACTTTCAGTTAAAAAAAGCTGAGATCAGAACTATCTTGCTTTTTCTTGCCTTCTGAAGATTAAAGAATGAATGTTGAAGAGACAGTGTGCTAAAAACACATTTGCGAGAGAGATTTCTTGCAGTACCTAAGTTCTATTAGCAAATAAAAATAATGCCTGTTGGCTTCTAATGAAAACCAGCAGTGTGGTAGTTTGAAAAGTCAGAATGGAATGTGGTTTTGTTTGTATAACAAAGCTCAGCTGTTTTTCTTCACTGTTAGAGTGAAGGCAGTAACATGTTATTATGATCTGATATTTTCCTTTTTCTACAAAGCTTTAAAGTTGTACCATGTCTTGCTTGAATAAATTGTTTTAATCTGATCACGTTTAAGTAGCAGGAGGCCTTTCTTCAAACAATATAGATATTTCTCAATATCAGCAACAAATTGTATTCTAGAGTAGAGTAATCTATACTGTCTTTTATAAATGCAAAAAGAGCAGTTGCAGATAAACCATAAATTTTCTTTGTAAACGTATTCTGTCTTTCAAAAATTTACTACCAGTACATAAAGTATACATCACGGCTGCCTTGTTCGTTGCGTAAAGTGCAACAGTCTGTATTTGACAAGTGAAAACTTCTCGGTTTGACTTGCCTAGCTGTTAAATATGGATACATATGTATTTACAGGAAAGTATCTACAGTTTAGATATTTCAGTGAAAGTGGGTATGAAACAACTGCATTGATGAAGATTCTTATAATGTGTAGCACTTATTGCTGAGAGCAGCAACAAAGCTCTTTGAACTTCATGGAGATGCAAATCTACCATTTAAAAATCTTAGAAATATACTTTGATTTGGTTGTTTCAGGATCCTGATAGAAGTCTGAACACAGGAAACAATATTGACAAGTGTCAAAGATTGCTTGCTGTGTCCTTGAGATGTTTTGTTACTTTTATTTAAAAAAAAAAAAAAAAAAAAGTAGCTAGTAACTAGTTCTATTTATAGTTGTCTTTCTAATCCCTATTTGCCTGCTTATCTTTTTGATTTCTTCATGCACACAAGCAGGCTGAGGGCAGTATTCAGTGTCTTTACTAACAAAAAAGCTATCTGTAGCTACAGAACTAAATTAATACATATTATTTGTCTTTTTGTATGCCTTTGGGTTCAGTTTAATCTTAGTTTATACTTTTCTTTATTGTTTTATTTTCCTTTTGTTTACCATTTGATGTGGTAGTGCAAAATCAGGGTAAGTTCATATTTAATTTGTTAGGATTATTGTGAAGTGATAAATCTTGTTTGGATTTTGTAGTAATATATGAGAAGTGCTAACTTATTTCAAAAAAGTGTATGAGAAGAGAGACTAGATATATAATTTGTTGTGAAAGTGTGTTGCTGAAATACATCCAATGTCTTAATGCTAGTACAATGTCTTGTCTTAATTTGCATGGTGTGAATTTTTTGTAAGGAACATATTAAATCTTAGTTGGAATTAGTTTTAGAATCTGGGGTTTAAAAGTTGCTTAGGAATTGTTAATAGTCATGGCAAATCAATTTAAAGGTAGATGTATTTCTATAAAACTTGCTCTTTGCTTACTAAATATATGTTGGCTTTAGTGTTCTGTCCATTCTGTTCATCTTTGAGCTGTACTATTAACAGTGTTTGCAACTGTATTTGTGCTTTTCTGTGTACAACACAACAAACTTAATGCTGTGTTTATCAGAAAGGAAGGCTAGCCTAAGTTTAAGGTAACTCTCCTTAAAAGAAGCTATATAGTGGATGCCATGTAAAATTGGATGGTATGAAACAAAACTGGCATGTCAGTTGCAATCTGTACGCAGTCTGACTATGCATTGCTCAAACACAGTGAGTTTCTGGTGAAATCGGAAGGTAATTACTGGTAAAGTGCTGTTGGGGGGGAAAAACACAAACAAAACAGATGCATCACTTGTAAATACCAATAGCATCTACCTTTATAATAGCATCTATCCTTCCCATGAAATGCCTTTGGCTGTCTTGAATTCTCAGTTTAATGACCTCCCATCAAAGTGAGTTTTTCTTCTTGTATATGAACAAATTCAGCAAATAACATTCTACCTCATGGAAGCATTGCTTTTTGGATCTCTTGAATGATTTCTGCTTAAAGTTATCTTATAACCATTGTTTTATTTGTTATTTTTACACATTTGCCTCCATCACATAACATTTGCCCTCCAGCAACACAACTGTTTTCTGCATATAGTGGTAACACCAAGTTTAAAGTTTGCATCGTAACATCATCTTCTGTTTTTGATACATTCTCTCTCCTGCTCATCCCCAAATCACTTACTGTTTCATGCCTAAAGCGTGCAGAGAGGCCAATGAAACTACAACTCTCTGAACTACAGTGCCCCCAAACAGCTTTCTAAGCTGGGGGAAGGAGAGAGGCAGCACTCACGTGCCCTCCTGTTATCTTCAGGCTGCTTCAGTATATCTGCGCTCCTTTGTCACTAGTGCGCCTCCCTCACTGCATGGGCATGTTAGCGTACCAACCCAAAAGGAAGACAAACACCAGTTTTGAAGTTTAACTCCTCTGAAAAATCATTGTATTCCTTTCTGGCAAATACAGTATTAAACATTTTATTCTGTTCTTACCAAGCAATATTTTACAACGTCTTTCTTATTTGAAGATTTAAAATAGAAAAATATGTTACTAGACCCAGTACAAGTAATAAAGCAAAGCAGTGTGTTTAGGGCTAGTAATTTGTAAGATTAATTTCTGTGCTAGCAGAAATTAGCTGATCCTTTATTCTCACTTTAGCTATACGTGTATGTTTGAAATACATGAATAATAGATATTAGCTTTTAGTCTTTTTTTTTTTTTTTGTCAGTGAAATCTAGCTGTTGAGCTGCTAATTGCTGAACACTATTTCAATATTATTGGATCTTAAAATGGATCCATTTGGTTATTTATAACCAGCTATATGACAGTTCCTCCCTCCTTCCTCTTTTTCATTCCTGGGTAGCACATCTAATTGTGATGAAGTATTGGAAGGTTCTTCTAGAGTATTAGGAATTGATCAATATGCAGGTGAAGTGCTGTGTATTGATAAAACAGGTACTAGTATACTTATTACTTCATTGATTTGTGATATTTAATTAACCATCAATATAATGTGAGAATCCTAAGTATGCTGCCATGTCTAGAAGACATGAATTTTGTTTTGCATTAACAACAACAAAAGCTACTAGTCTATGATAATCTCATTTCAAGGTGCTTTGTGTCGTGGTTATAAAGTGTAATTTTTAAATGTTTTATAATCTTAACTCTCCTCAGTGATACAGTTTGAGAGTCAGGGAGATTGTTTGATTTAAAGTGAGAAAATGATAAATACACAAAGGAAGATCCTGAATCTGTAGTTTTGCTCCTTGTCTTTTCAATTCTATACTTGCAAGCATGAATAAAAAAAAAAAAAAAAACAAAAACAGTAAAAACACTGTCCAGTTACATGGAGTTGTTTCTCTAAACTTCAGATGAGTGGAAACTAAACCAAATACAATTGGCTTTCAAAGACAGCTTAAATATGCTTTTTTTCCAGACTTCATTTTTTTTTCTTTTTAAAGACAGATGTCTCCAAGCAGCATTGCATGCTATACACGCAACACTAGTTTTTGTCTCTTGGCTTATGAAACATATTTGGAAGCTATTTATAGGGATCTTGTGAGCTTCCATTGTTTCTGTAAGCTGAATTGTCAATATTAAACTTCAGTCTGTTCTGTTTCAGAATAGCAAAGGAAATGGTGTAATCTTAACGAGATCAAAGCTGAGTTTCAGTACATAGCCTTTCAGAATTTAATTGCTGACGTGTGGCTGTCTGAATACAATAGTTGTCTGAAGCTATGCCTGAAATTCTGACAGGCTTTCTGTTGCAGAGTGAAGTTTAGCAATTAAATAGTTTGTCTTGATTTCTAGCCTCAACATCTTAATGGATGGTACTACTTTTGTGGCACAGATATCTGATCTACTTGTACATTTCCACAGGTTTTGAATCTGCATGTTGAAGAATGGCTACTTTGGTTCAGTCTAACTTGCTGAGCAGAAAATGACAGCAGTTGAGAATCCTACTGACAAATAAGTCAGACACCTCCACTTTGTAGTGGCAGCGTTGGCCTAAGTGTCAGTAGCAGCTTCAGACATGGATCATTCTTTTGTTTCCTAGAGGCAAGATCTGGCATCTCTGCCACACAGACGTTTCCTGTCTGGTTCAGCTTACATCACTACATAGTCCTTGTCTATTTTCTGTGCCTGCGTTAGCAGTTAGATTGTTGTACCTGTATGGCTTTTGATCATAGTGTTTAAATTGGCATCTACACTAGTTTCTTTGTTATTAATAAATATTTTTTATTGTAGACATGAGCTGCTTGAGGAAGCCAGAAGACAAGGCCTACCTTTTGCACAGTGGGATGGACCCACAGTGGTTGTGTGGTTGGAGGTAAGTGGTCCCTCCAGAATAAATGATAATGATTGTACAGATGTTTAAGGAAGCTAATATTTTGGGGCTAGAAGTGTTTCCCAGATCTGATTACTTCCTTTTTTGTGTTTCAGCTGTGGGTAGGAATGCCAGCCTGGTATGTGGCTGCTTGCCGAGCAAATGTGAAAAGTGGTGCTATCATGTCAGCCTTGTCTGATACGGAAATACAGCGTGAAATTGGAATCAGTAATCCTCTGCATAGGCTGAAGCTGAGGCTGGCCATTCAAGAGATCATGTCATTAACAAGTCCATCTGCCCCTCCCACCTCAAGGACGGTAAGGAAAATGATCCAGCATTTGACATCTTTTAGGACCATAGGAATGCTAAAAAATAAAATAAAATAAAAAATCTACCATAAGTATGTAACCAAAAGGATTTGAACCTTAGTATTTAAGAATGTTTCTAACTTTTCTGGAAATTAAATGAAGTAACAACTGCATTTTCCTTAAGAGCAGTTCATATCAGCGTAAGTACATAATCCAAAATACCTAAAGTACGTGCTATTTACTTCTGCTTTTGGCCTCAAAGATTTATAATACACATGAGGTATACATGTATGTAGAGAAACTTGTAAAATAGTTGGAGGCCTTTTCAATTCATGAATGCAAGACCATTAATTCCAACCAATGATTCAAACTACATAAAGTAGGAGTCCAACTGCTCATATGTACTATAATACAGTTAGACAATTCAAGGTAGTATAAGTTCTGTCTTACGAGTCTATCTGTTCTACAATCTAAAGTTATTTTGGGGATTCCTGGGATTATGTTCTAGACTACAGATGTGGTTTTTGGGTTAGAGCATGGTCAAGTGTTTGTTCACTAGTTACATCAGTGAAAGTTATTTATCACATTCAATTTTGTTAATATTTTTGAAGAACAGTGATCTATGCTAATAGAATAAAAGCCTATGCCATCACGTTAGATAGATATACCTATACTTAAAGACTCCAGAAACCATTGCTTTTGCCCATGCCTGCTCCTTATGTGTACCAATTGCTTATATGTTCTGCAACCTTTCCTCTTTGTTACTGCTTTCCTTTCATTGGATGTGATTGGTTCACTGTGGGGTCATATTAGACCACGGGAAATGTCTGGGTAACACATGAAGAAATGGAAAATCTTACAGCCACACAACAAACGGTTAGTTTACGGTGTTGCCACTTCTGTTCCTTAGAGTGCTTTTCTCACTTTTTGAACTACCAAATTGAGGATCATTTGGTCTTTTTTCTATCTTTTCTAAAAATTAATGCAGTAAAGTTCTGTGTTATGACTTCTTCTAATCATTAACCTTGTAACCTGCATCTTGACATTTTTTTCAGAAGGGGAAAAACAGTTTTAAGACTAAAAAAAAAAATAATCAATTCCCTAATCTGAAAAAGGGAACTCTGATTTCCTTTAATGGGCAAATTGATTTATTTGTGCAGAAATTTCTTCTCTCCGGGAAAAGTTAATCAGTAGATGGGTTTTCCAAATTCTTATGGAAGAATTGGTGTCTTGTATAATTTTCACAATGCATGATGCTTGCACTATGTAGATTTGTCTGTATGCAGTAGACTTAGAGTTTGCAGTGCATCTTTAACTTTGATCTCATTACTAAACTTAAGTACTAATACATGTGTTCTTTTGCTTTTCTAACCACGTAACAGGAAGATGAGGAGGGAAGCTGGGCTCAGGTTGGAAACTTTATTATTATAGATCATATGTAAACTGTCACGATAATTACAGCATGAAAAAAAATCTTTCTTTCATTGTTTGTTTTAGTGACTCTTGGTGTGGCTTGGACTGGGAGAAGGGGGAACTACGTGTTTTTATAGTATATACTTAGGAGAGACTTTTAGGTTACTTAGAAGCTTCAGTGTTTTCTAGTGCTTCCAAGATTTGGTGGTTAATTGTGGAAAATTTGTGAAATGCCTTGTTACATTGTGGATCCCAAAAGTTATGCATGAAGTTTTTTTTGATAGGTCTGTTAGGGGAAGAATATTCAGAAGGCTTCGTTATCGTTAGCTTTCCAAAATATTTGTTCTCAAGCTTATGAATGTCCAAAATAAAGTTGCTCATTCTTAATGAGCATTGTAGTATTCTGTATATTTAACATACTAGATCAAATTAAAATAATGTAATGATGTAAAGACTGGAATGTTTTGGTGGGGGATGGAAGCCAGAAGTCCTGCAAGAGTATCAGTCATACAGAAAGTCTCTGCTCAGCCTGGCCACCATCATAGGTGTACTGCATACTGAGCCTAGATAGATAAGTAGATTTCTGTGCACTAATTCTTTAATCCTCCTTGATTGTTTTCCCTTAGGGTGGTGACAAATCCTAATTGTATTTTCAGGATTGAGATAGTTCAGTATTTTATATGGAGATGTAAACAAAACTTGGGATTTCCCTGTGACCCGTATCTTTGGATGGTATAGTCTCTTCTCGCTTGGCCGCCCTCCAGCTTAAACCTGTTTAAGTCCCATTAACTACTTCTCAAATACTCATTTGCAGGTTGTCAATGATAACCCATAGCTTACCTCCCTATTAGAAGAATAGCATGATCTTTCAGTCAGCTACCTAGTAATGGCTTGAAGAAATGCATTTCTATGTGGCCTTGCCTCTTTCTAGAACATGCTGTCATTACTCCAGAGAAGAAATACAACTTTAGACTTGCACAGTGAAAATGAATTATTACCCTCAACTTTTGAAAAAAGAGAGCTGTTACTTTTTGTTGCTTAAGGAATGATTGGATGCATAGTTATAAATTCTCTTCTTTTTAGAAATTTCCTACAAAAAAAAAAAACAACAACACAAAAACAAAACAAAAAAAAAACTTGGTGATTTACAGGTCAGACATGCAGGGGGAGGGAAGGAAGTCTTTTTTTGGTTAAGGGCTAGCAATTATAATTCTTGGTTCTACAATAGTGAGCTTTTTCCACTTTTTCTTATGATTGGGATCAGTTTCTGAAAATGGTTAAGAGTATTAACCCACTGCCCCGCTGCAGTTATTTTTTAGATATCTTGTATTTTTGTGCTTAAAAAATATCTCCCAAATTTTCAAGAGATACAGTATTTTCAGCATCTTAACAAAATGAAGTTCTTTGGCTCTTGCTACCTAAAACAGTATATCTTAGTCTTTTATGATTTTATTAGATTTTAATTTTTTCATACTCTTTAACGTGAAATACATTAGGGCAGTTTTTTACTGATCTGATGTGAACTTGGTTTTCTTCATGAGGGTGACTTCTTCAAAGACATACACATACTATTTGATATTTTTGATCTGTTTATCTTTACAGGCTGAAAGTTCCATAGGTATTGTTTTATCTTTTTCTTTAAAATATGTTATCTAAAAAAACCTTTTCTCTTTATTTCTCATTTTAATAAGCTTATTACTTAATTTTTAAAAACAGACGTTAGCATATGGTGATATGAACCATGAGTGGATTGGCAATGAATGGCTCCCAAGTCTGGGGCTCCCTCAATATCGCAGCTATTTCATGGAATGTCTTGTTGATGCTCGAATGCTGGATCATTTAACTAAAAAAGATCTACGTGGACAACTTAAAATGGTGGACAGTTTTCACAGGTAAATAGATTTAATATGGAGACTAATCTTACAGCAAATATTTGTTACCTCTAAATATCTTTTTCTTCTCTAAACAGAAACAGTTTTCAGTGTGGAATTATGTGCCTACGAAGACTGAACTATGATCGAAAAGAACTTGAAAGAAAAAGAGAAGAAAGTCAAGCTGAAATTAAAGGTTAATGATTTTGCCTTAACCTCAGTCTGAATCCTACCTGTTTTCACTGATCTACCTCAAAAACGTGTTTAAAATAAAAAGAACATTGGAGGGAGAAATCATAAAATATCTGTGTTAAACAGGAGATATATGGGTCCTGAATGGTGAATCAGGAAATATATCATTAATGTATTCACTCGTGCAGGGAGATGATACAAATTTAGGCATTTTTTAAACTTAATACTTAATACTTAATAAAACTTAAGTTTGAGCCACAACTAAACATTGTAGTACAATGAGAATTTCGAACATTTTTTGTGTTGACTTAACTTTTCACCTACATAGCTTCATTGTTGCTTGTGGTTGGTAATTTTTATTAACTAACACTTTATCAAAAAAAAAAAAAAAAATCCAGGTGACGTAAGTGTTTATATTTTGACATTCATGGTGAGTGTTAAACAAGAGAGGAGGCAATGAAGAAGCAAATTGGGAATTCAAAGCGTTTTCCAAAACTTCACATACAAATTTTCTTCCCTGCCCAATATCGGAAGTGTTTTCTGACATCTTAGACTGAAACTTTAGGGTTATCACACATGAGATTTTGCTTGGAAGATTCTCTGCCCTTTGTTCCTCTTTCCTCTTAAAGTGCTCATACCTTTTGGTTGTTGTCTTAATGAACTGATTGCACCTGGAAATGTTCCCAGGAATTGCAGCTAACTGGCATGAAACAAGCCTGTGTGGAGGCTGATAAGCTTTTTTAGCCTCCTTAAATGGTATAAAATGGTATAGCTGCATCCATTTCCTATAGGGAGCTGCTTCTGTAACATTTAACTCTTGAATTGCTCCTCAGAATTGTTTGGGAACAATGCTCACTGACACAGATCAGAAGCAACGTGTTTCAGGATTATAACAGTTCAGTTGGTATAGGTAAAAATATAGTATAAAAAAAAAAAAAAACACAAAAACAACACAGCACCTACTAATAAGAACATAATTTTTGTTTGAATATTGGTATTTAAAAAGTGTTTGCTACTTCATAGATGAGCTTATGTTGATCTTTGAACTGTTATTGTATGAAATGCCTTCAAGCAAATTTCAAATACGTTTACTT
Organism: Aythya marila; assembly: GCF_965140915.1. Taxonomy (NCBI): domain Eukaryota; kingdom Metazoa; phylum Chordata; class Aves; order Anseriformes; family Anatidae; genus Aythya; species Aythya marila. Next base: position 47,621,964 of record NC_139046.1, read on the forward strand.
TCCACTTCAAAATTATGATTGCAGAAAATTGTAGTAGTGTACATAAGCCTATATTATTAAATTGGATGTTGTCAAAACTAAAAGGTAGATAAAAATTATAAAGCACTGTAGTATAGCTTTCTGTTCAAATTCAGTAGGAATTGTATCAAACTGTTAACAGGATTTTTCTGTTGAGTAGGAAAAAACCACAAAATATTTAGTCTGTTGTGAGTAACAAACCCTTAAGAATGACAGTGTACAATAAAAGATCTTGGACAATTCCCACCTGCATGAACAGTATTCCCTGCTTCACTTGCCTCAAAACTAGCATGACAGGAAACTCCCTCTGTAGGCAGAGAGGAGATTGAGCAAGAAGCAGTACTTACGGCTGCAATGAAAACTGCTGTATGGAAGGGATCCAACACAGAGTGTTTGGGGTGTAAGTGTGGAGTTTTGTTTCCAATTCAGACTATCTCATGCACTCCAAAATTGCGGGGGAGATTAGTTCATGATGTTAAGTGTTAAATTACAGAATTCTTTGAGGGCTACTGTTTAGCAGAATACAGATCAAGAAAGGACTGCTTTTTTTTTTTCCAGAAAAGTTACATTATATAAACAGGAAACTTTTTTTTTTTACTTCCTAGATGTCCTTGTCTGGAGCAACGAGAGAATGATTCGTTGGGTATTGTCCATTGGTCTTAAGGAATATGCGAATAACCTTGTAGAGAGTGGAGTTCATGGTGCACTTGTGGCCTTAGATGAAACATTTGATTACAATGCATTAGCTCTCTTATTACAAATACCCACTCAGAACACACAGGTACGGAAAAATCGCTTTTATGGTTGATGGTTAAGATTGCAAGTGACTATTTCTCAGATAAGTGAGAAAATCATATAACTGTGCTTTACTTAGTATTTTCTGCTTACTAACTTCTAGTTATTATATTTGCTTGAACAAACAATATTTTTTGTATCTTTTCCTCATAGCCCATCTTCACATTAGTATAAAACTTAACCTTTTTTGTTTGCTAGTTTTTATTCTGAAATAACTCAATTTGAGCAAGAAATAAACGTCATGTCAGAAAGTTAAAATGTTGTAACTTCCCAAATACGAAGAATGTTCCTTAATCTGATTGGAAGGTCTTAAATGATTTAGGTTATATTACATATAAAAAATGAATACAGATTCACTAGCTTTTTAGCATTAATTTTTTTTTTTTTTACTGTGAACTTTAGGCCCGTGCTGTTCTGGAGAGGGAATTTAATAACCTTCTTGTTATGGGCACTGACAGAAGACTTGATGAAGTAAGTTATATGAGCTGTTGATTTGTCCTGTGGTCCTAGGAACTTTATCAGAACTGTGAAGTGAAAGAATTTAGCTTGACCCTTGTTAAGCTATTGACAGAGTTGTCACAGAAATCTTAACTTGAAACTTTTTATGGATTTCTGAATATGGCAGTGTTATGTATTTAGGTAAAATAACTCTGAATGTGAAAGTGTGAGGTGACATACAAGTTCTGTAGCTCATATGGTTAATGTCTTCTAGCAGCACACTTTTGGCTGAATCACTTTTTCTTCTGAAATGTGTGAAAATCAGTGACTAGTGTTGCATATGAATGAAGTATACTTCATAAAGCCACTGTATAGTTTATTTCAATCCTTTGTTATAAAAAATAGTATTTCAAATAATTTTGAGTGTATTTCATAAAAGCTCGCCTTATTATTTGTTAATACTGGTATAGCATGATCAACAGAAATACATGTTCATCAAAGTTTTTATTTTATTTTATATTATATTATTTTTTATCAAGTAATCCTTGATTTTTTGGGGTGTATAAACTTCATTCAAACATAGCAAATAGAAAGCTGTAACAAACTAGGTGTGAGATTCTGCACTAGCATGGCCTGACAAGTACTATGTGCAGTTTTGAACACCACAATATAAGGACATAAAATTATTAGAGAGTATCTAAAGGAAGGCAACAAAGGTGACGGGGGCAAGATATATGTTCTTTGGTTTGTTCAGCCTGGGAGAGAGGAGACTGAGGGGAGGCCTCATGGCAGCCTGTAGCTTCCTCATGAGGGGAGTGGAGGGGCAGGTGCTGAGCTCTGCTCTCTGGGAACAGCAACAGGTAATGTTTGGGCAGCTCCAGGGAATGGCATGGAGCTGCCACTAGGAAAAATTTCTTCACTGCGAGGGTGGTTGGGCAGTGGAACAGGCTCTCCAGGGAAGTGGTCACAGCAGCAAGTCTGCCAGAGTTCAAGAAGCGTTTGGACAACACTCTCAGCCTTATGGTTTGTTTCTTTGGGGGGGGATGGTCCTGTATGTTGGACTCTATGATCCTTGTGGGTCCTTTCCAACTCAGGATATACTATGGTTCTGTGACTTTTGTAGTCCCTGTGAACCTGTAGCATTAGTGCAGGAGTGCATTAAGTCTTTTAATTTTTTAAAAAGCTTTTAAGGTGCTCTGTGATGTAATTCAGTGAACAGTTGCAAGCTAGTATTACTTCGACAAGTGAGTCTGAACTCTGTACTACCTCTTCCTCTGTGCTAATGGGAATTTTTGTGGTAGTACATATAGGAGGAACTGATTCAGATTATGACTAAGGTAGCAAAATAACTAACGTGGTTAACTATATCAGGAAACAACTCTATGATACGTGAGAAACATTCATGTTAGTATTAGGAAGAGGATAGAGGATGTGTGAGTGTTTGCTTAAACTGCTTTTGGATCTAGTAAGTGAAGTGTACACCAGTATGTTGCTGTGACAGGTCTTCATTTGTTTTGCCTTGTTCTTTTGCCTAATAGACTTGTTGCAGCCCTTTTGTGCTGCATCCTAACAGCTGTTCTTAGTATGATCTGTACTAAGGTTTTAATAATATCAAGAGAAAGCAGCTTGATAGTTATGAAAGTTACTTTTCTGTAGTGATGCAAGAGAAGGAGCTTTGAGGGAACAGGTGTTCTGCTCTGTGCATCATGAAGATCTCTACAAATAATGCAGATGCTTGTCTCTGAATTTTGATCCCAAAAGGGGACAAATTTAATGGAAAATAACATTAAAAGGATAGAATTGTTTCTAAAAGTGAAGCTGGCAAATGCAGGTGCACAGTGGATATTGTGTATTTACATTCACTGCAAAAGATATCTTTGGAAGCAGGATTTAAACCCTTGTATTTAAGGTGTAGTGTTGTATTTCTGAAAGACACAGATGTATGATTGGAAGAGAATGCAGTTGGGTAATTACAAGATAAGTACTCCTAAGTGCTTAGGCAAAACACTGAACAGCAATAAAGTATTTACTACATTTACATCTTTGTCCTCACTATCATTCTATCATTTCTTGTAATTTGTAACGTGAGATGTATCATCATTCCTGTAAGACAGAATTTAAAGTTAAAAACAATTGTTCAGCTTAAGCCTCTATGTTCCAGTGTTCCCAAAGCAGCTCCTGTGATCTGCTTCACTCCTCATATCACTCACTTATTCTTAGATGATATGACACTTACAGATTACCGCAAATCATGAAGTAAAAACATCTGAAGTACAAAAAGGTTTTCCTAGATGTGCCAAGCACATGAATTTCCATAGTTACTGAGGTGACATGCCTACACTCCAGCAAATGAGCATATATTGTTGAAAACAGAGACCTCTGCAGCTACTAGAGCTGAACTGTTCTGAAAACTAAGTCTTTCAGTCATGGCATATTTACTTACACTGTAAGTAATCCTTTTAATGTCAGTAACAATCCTAATGTTTTGAATTGCTAATGATGTTTATCAATTTAACAGGATGATGATAAGAGCTTTAGGCGAGCACCTTCATGGAGAAAGAAGTTTAGACCAAAGGACATAAGAGGTTTAGCTGCTGGATCAGCAGAGACTCTTCCTGCAAATTTCAGAGTTACAACCTCAATGTCTTCACCCTCTATGCAGCCAAAGAAGATGCAGATTGATGGTATTGACTTTGTATTATTTTAAGCATGATGCACTTTTTTTGCTTGAAATTACAGAGAAATTAAGTTCCAATTGCCTCTTGCTCCATAAAAGCATCTGCCTTGTGCATGATTGTATATGTAACACTGTTTAACCGTTGGGTGCTTTATAATTCCAGGGAACTGAACTAGATAGAGAGTTACTTTTTGCTTCATTGGAACAACAATGAGAATTATATTTATTTTTTTATTAAGCTAGGGGAACAAAATGACGTTTTAATAGAAGTCTTGTAGTAACATTGTGCACAATTTCTAATTAGTAGCAATTAGACCTATGTAAGTCCCAAGTCTGAAATGCAGTAAAATACATTTAGCAAAGGGTATAAATAAACACACAGGTAATTTTGTGAATATTACAACTAGAGTAAAATGTGCACTTTTCTTACAGTGGTCATTTAACTGAGTGTGTTTGAAACCACTGTTTAATTCAGTTCTTAGAATGATGTATATGTATATGGGTACCCCCATACTTAAAAGGAAAAAAAAAACCTTAACCCCCCTTCAAAAAAAAAAAAAAAGGAAAGAAAACATCACAAAAGTCCTTGGAAATGAAAGTTGATCAAGTGCTGCATGAATTATCTTGTCAATTTTAAAGCAGTCTCCTGGGTAGCAGGAGAATAAACTTCCACTCATTTATTTATTTACTTTTTTTTTTTTTTACAAACTACAAGTAAAAATGAATAGAAAATGCATTTAATTAGAATAGGCAGGATGAGAATTTGTTCATAAGCTCAGTTGTCTCAAGTTCTGAAAAGTATATTTGAGTAAAGCTCAAAGAAGCAACCTTTGCACCTTATATGACTGTCTAAAATGTGAGTTGCTGTATATTTTAAATATTTTCACGAGCACAAAATATATTCCAGAATTCATGTGAAAAAATATGTAAAATAAGTTAAATCTTCTGTGTGTAAAAGCCCTTCCTTTTTTTTTTTTTTTTACTGTATTAAAATACGTATATAAATTAGAAAACAAATTACTTTTGCACAGTTTGTGTGCTAGTTCACATGCAGGTTTTTTAGGAAACTTTTTGTTAGCCACTGAAAACAGAAGTGGTTAATGTATAAACTGTACAATAAACAGCTTTTCTAACTTGTAACCTTAGACTTGAGTGAGCATAATAGCTGTAGTCACACTGCTGTGTTTTTTTTGAAAACTAACATGCATGCTGTGTTCTGCATGTCTTCCCATGCTTCTCGGAATAGGCAGTGTATCAGGAACACAAAGATTGGATTCTGCTACAGTAAGGACCTACTCCTGTTAAAGCCTTCTCCTGGTGAGTAAAGTGGATAGGTATAATAGTAAAGCAGCTATTTATGTAGTAAAATGTCAGGTGTTTTAGCAGAATGAATTTACATGCTTACAAAATCCTTTTGAGTTTGAAGGGTAGATTGTTATATTCAAAATCCACAGCTGTTCTTACAAAGACGACTGAGTTTTGGTATTTACTTCTGTAAGTTACTGTATTTAAAGTGTTTTCTAAACAGCCTCAGAAAGGACACATACTAAATAACTGTAGAAAGTGTTGAAATCAAAAGTTGGATGAAACAAGTAGTGGAAGTGGGGAGAAGGGAAAAAGAAATAAATTAGGGATACAAAGGAAAGAAAATAGTGTGTGGCATTGCAGTTTAGATTATTTCAGTCTTTAAGTTTTATTATCTTTGTTTTCTAAGGGTTAATCGCATAGCTTTCTAGTTCTTGGATTTTTCCATACCATTGGGATTACTTAGTTTTGTTGGATTTAGCTACCTGAAGTCTAAAATTTGGGTACCTGTGGAGCAGTGCCAACAATAAAAGACAGCTTGATAACACAAGGGAATTTAACATTTGTTAATATGCTTTTCTTCAAATCCTGAACCTTTTCACACAAGTTTTAGCTCTAAAGAGTTCTTATGTATAAAATATTGATGAGGGAAACTTAACACAACTCAGAATGTGTGGATCTGTCACTTAAGGGGCCATCTTGAAATCTTTTTAGTTTAAAACATCAAAATTTTGAGTATTCCCCCCCCACACTTGCCACTACTTATCCTCACTGTTTCAGAATTTTCTGTAGTCAGGTGACCTAGGATGAAAATCTAGGAAGTGAAAATATGTGACTTCGTGTGCTTTACTTTGTAACTGAAATTTCAAGAAAGCAATAGAACTGTATACGTTATGGCATGGCAATAATTTGATGCATGACTGCTACATAACTGAATTGTTTGTGAGGAACTTGGAAGGAAATCTGTTTCAAGAAATTGCTAATGTTTTTTTTTTTGCTTTTGTTCTTTTTTTTTTTTTTTTTTTTTTTTTTACAGTTTACCCACACTATTTCTACCGGTGATATGCAGCATTTTGAACATTTGGAAACCGTAACCTGTTAATACTTGTTAAATGGACACTTTGAGATATTTTATTACAGAGTTTTTAATTAGCAAATAAATTCATGAGTACTATAGAGAAAATATTTTAGAATCTAAATGTTTCTTATATTTATGTGACTTCTCATTTATATAGTTACTTACTTTTTTCTGTTTCTATTCAGTCTACAAATCAAGTCATTGCTGATTTTTATTCTAATTTTAGTCTTTCCAACTGAATGTACTGTAATGCTTGTATGTATATGTCCCTATAAATAATATAGGGTTTTTGTAAATTATGCGGTTACTGTAATTATCATTGTTTTTTAATAATGAAACTGAAGGTGAAAAGGATTTTAATACCTTTGTACAAGTATCATGACACCAAGCAGTATATATTTCGTCTTTTGGAAATGTTAGCTAGACCTGAAAACAAGTCCAGCTTTTTTTCAGACAAGTATATGTTGTCATAGAAGGTATGGTACATATTTGTTCTTCTTTTTGGAACTGTACCTTTCCACAAAGAGGAATCGTCAAGCAGTGGAAATTTGTCTTTAATTAAAATATAACTTGTTTTAAAAGCTGGGAAGAACTAGAACATTATGGAACACATTTTAGAAGTGATTGACTCGGTCATAACTCTGTCTCTGCTGTATTTGTATAGCATATCTTCACAGTGACTGAAAACAAGCCATAAGCCAAGAACGGTTTTTCCTTAACTGAGGAGGATAGACTTCGTAATAATTCCTGGTCTTAATCCACAGGCCACAGAGAGAGTTTTTGTCCTAGGTCTTTTTGACTGAAAACACTTGTGGAAAGATGCTGGTAAAACTAGTTTTAACGGACCAATCGTGAAGCACTGCGGTCTCATGTCAAATGACTAGTGAAAGATGAAGGTACAATGTGCTGAAAACTAAAGCAGTGCAGCTCATAATAAAGGCCTTACTTTTCTTATGTAAGTCATCTTTTGTGTTTTGTAAACTTGTTCTAAAGAGTTGTCTGGATTTCAATTTGGATGGTTGTAGCCATTTTGGACTGTATGAGTAGAAAAATGTATCTGACACTTGTAAATGGCACATTAAAAAGCCAGCAAGAATCCGTTCAGATGGTGCATTATTTATTATGCAACAATATATATAGCATGTCTTTTTTCTTATTTTGTTTTCCACTTTTAACTTGCTTGTAAAACAATTTCATTGTTACTGTTCTGTTTTTCTATTAATCTTTTGTGTATTTTCAGATTATGTAACAATATGTACAGTCTACTTTTGAACTATTTTTATCACAGTATTATTTATTGCTTTCTTTCAATAAAGTACTGATGCATTTTCCACTGCCAATAAAACACTATTGAAAAGCTAAAATCAAATTGTATGCAGGCAGATACTTTTGCGGTGAGTGGATATTTGTCAATAAAGCATCTTAACGATTCTTTGCTGCCCTGTAGGTCTTGTTTCAAATGATAATTTTGCTCTTCTCCAGTGGAAAAATGTTACATTAGAAGGGACGTTTTCTTCAGAGTTGTTCAAGTTGTTGTCATCAGTTTTTTGAAAAACAATTTTCAGAAGAAAAATGCTTTATTGCCTACTTCTAGTAGTTAGAGCTATGGTTTACCTTTCCTCCCTCCCCCCCGCAATCTATCATACAACATTAGTGTATTTTGATCCATGTGAAGAAGATTGAAGTGCTGTTCTATATAGTAGCTTTGTTAATAAAATGATATTGACAGTAGAGATATTTGGGGAGTCTAGGGAACCAGTGAGAAATTGGGTCATAACAGGACTGCTTATTTCAATTTAAATATATTGTAAAATGTTTCTTGTGTAGATGAGGAGACAGAAGAGTAAACTTGCTTAGTCATTGAAGCACATTTCATCATGTCCTCTAGATTCACAGCAGGATGTGGAATGCACGGAATGGAGAGAGTATGATCAATGCTTTAAACGTTCGATAATGCATCTTTGTCTAGCTTTTCTATATATGTCACTGTCTGATAATTTGCAGTCCCTTACATTCTCAGAAAAAAATCTATATAGAAAAAGATAAAATGAAAGTGCAGAAGGAAATGTTGACTCACTGTTAGCTGAACTTCATCATTTAGCAAAAAAATCACATCTCTGGTAGCTGATGTGATGGTAGGTGTTCAAAGTCATGTATTGTTGCTTCTCAAAAGTGAGAACAATGTGGTTTAGACTTGTAAAATGTGAAAAATAAGGTTATTATTGTAAGGCTGTAAAGCCCTGACTTATGGAATAATAGAATCAACATGAGAGCTAGAATAAATGAGCAAAGTAGAAAAAGTTTTCACAAAATAGTAAAACTGTTGGCTTCTTCCTGAGTTACACAGCAAAGCTATCACCATCCCCAAGAAACTTCTGTTTTCAATAACTCCTCCACTCCCCCCGCTCCCAAGGAAAAATGTTGCAAGTGTATGTGTAAAAGGCACATGGATAAGTTACAGTCATCTTTATTTAAAGCTTGGTTAAATGCAATTTTCTGTAAAATGACAAATGTCTTTAAAGGCTTCAGTTGTAAAGTGCTGTGAAAATGTTAGTATGTGTTTTGAAATGTGAGAACACTTTTTATCTGCAATAAAGAGATGATAGAATTATTTGAGAACTTTACACTTCCGATTTTTGCATGTTTAGAGGGCAGGTGATCTAAGATGTTAGGAGAAAAGTGATGCTTTAAGCTGTGCAGCATTAAAAGACAAGAAGTTGCTTTTGTGTTATATGGATAATGGTGATTTATCATGCCAGAACTTAAAGTGGGGTGCATGTGAAGTGATTCAAAGCAGCATTTGTGCTTGGCCTCTACCTACCTGTTCCTGAGAGGAATTTGTCCTGCTGTTGTTCTATCTTTAAAAGAGCATGACCCTTGCTATGAAACTTGCTGAAGCTAAGTATACTGAGGGGTTGGGGGGATGGAAACAGAAGTAATTTTCAGTTACTTAAACACAGATACAGTGTTGAAGTATTATTGTGCTCATTTTTCAGTGTTTAAAGAGTTAGTTAGAGGATGATATTTTGGTTGAAATTCAGAAACTGTACTGCCTTCAGCTGGGAAGATTTTTATTTTCCTGGCATTTATTCTAAATAATTTGCTGGTATTCTTTTTTTTTTTTTTTTTTTTTTTTTGGGGGGGGGTGAGGGGCGGGGATCATAGTTTTATTGCACTAGTCGTTTCTGCACAAATGGCAATTAGTCTAAAGGTAGCAGCACTGTGTAGTTCTATGGCATATAGGAATGGATAGATTAAAATTTATATATATTAAAAAAAAAAAAGTTGTATACTTATCTGTATCCAAATACTCCTATCTGTAACCAGGGTGGATGAAAGGCTTAGGAACAGTAACAAATAATACGGAGAGGATACAGGTTCTCTGAGCCTGCTTTCTGCTCTAGCAGACCTCTGGTTTAGAGTAAGTTTAGCCTAATTTTTAATATTCCCTATATTTTAAGTCCAGAGTAACTTATATTTCATAGCAGAAACATTAAGCCCCTTTGCGCAGTGAACGGGCTCCATGTGACCGGGTAGCCCTTGCTCCAGCTGGCAACGGGTAAGTCATGTGTTTGCCTCCAAACCTTTTGGAAAGTACCCTGGATTTTTTTCATAGTATCACCCTTCGCTACAGTTGCAGTTCGTGTATGTATATTTTTCCCCTAGAACTATTCCTTCAAGGGTTTCCTTCAAGTATTCCAAGGGTTTCAAAGGTGGTGAACAGCGACAGATGTTACCCACAGGGATACCATCACCTGTGACTTGACCTTTTAAAACCCGAGCTGTGGGTTGCGTTGTTCGCTTTCCGTCTTAATTCAGCTTTTTTCCGTCCAATTCAGCCGCCTTGCCAGCAGTCACATGCGAGGGGAAACCCCCCAGGACCTCCCCTCAGCAGCTCCAAGACATGGCGCATAAGCGACTACAGCAAATAAATAAAAAGCGAGCACAACCCGCGGCGTGCAGCCTCTCAAGGCCCGGCGGGGCATCGCCTGTGGGTGCGGGTGCGGGTGCGGGTGGCAGCCGGGCTGAGGGGAGGGCGCTGCGCGGGGCGGGGCGGGGCGGCCCGGGGCGGCCATCTCCCACCTGGAGCCGCCCCGCCGTGCGGGAAGAGGAAGTGGGAGCAAGGGAGGAGCGGAAACCGGCACCGCCACCCGCCCGGGAAGGGAAGGGAAAGGAAGGGAAGCAGCCGCGGAGCCGGTGGCCACCACCGTAAGCACCGGGCAGGGCCGGGCCGGGGGGGCCGCAGGGAGCGGGGGGCGGCGCGGCGGGGCTGCGGGCACCGGGGCTGGGGTCCCCCACAGCCGCAGGGCCTCGGGGTGGGTGGGAGGCGGCTCGCAGCGTCCCGGTGGGTTTATTCCTTCAGGGGTTCGCCCGTGTGGGCCCCTGCCCCTGCTCGTCGAGGCCAGGGCCGAGCCGGGGAGAAACGTGGCGGGTTCGGGGTTTTGTGAGGATGTGCGTGGGAAAGCCCCCGAAATGCTCCCTTCCTCGGGTGCTGCTTGGAGGAGGCCGAGGAGGAGGAAGCAGGGAAATGCAGGGCTGAGGATCTGCCTTTGTGCTGTTAAATGCCCGAGCACAGCTGGGTGCACAAAAGGAAGAAAAGGAAAAAAAAAAAAAAAAGACAATTAGTGATGTAACTGTGTACTCAGGGAAGAGCATTGACCTTCCATCCAGCTGGATAGGTAAAGTAGCCCTGTGGGTGTATAGGCACAATTCAGCCCTTGATGTTTGGGAGTTGAACACGGGTAACTTGCTGTGTATGGCACAGATGGAGGGTACAAGCCGTCCCTCGAAGCAGTGACCATAAGTTTGCATTTGGTTCCGAGTGAGAGCTCAGACCTCACACCCAGTTTCATTACTGAGCTGCTTCAGTTCTCCTTTCCAACACTTTTTTGGTAAGAAATTTGTTTTTGGTGATGGCTGTGTGGCAAACTGAAGAGTAGGAGAACCTGAGATGTGATAGCATGAGAAAAAGCTTTAGATGGAGAATATCTGAAGCGGAAGGGAAATCTGCTCTTTTGTCATCTCTACTCTTACACCCTTCTTCCAGACCAGCCAGTGGTTACTTCCCTGGGTTTGCTTATTTTTCAGTTGCCATTGTTCTGGGATTTCTGAAGTGCTCCATAAAACTGGTTTGTTGGTTTATTCTGCTAGGCTGTAGAGGAAGTGGTGGTTTTTTGCTCTATAACCTTTATTGTGGATTATTAGTTATGTACTTAAAAGGGAATTTCCATTCCACCTTCTGGATTATGCTTGTGTGAATGAAATAGTCCATACTAACAATCCTTATAAGCTATTCTTAATTGAAAACAAAAAGGTAAGTACACAGAGTGAGAGAATGTTAGAGAGCTGTACTCTAATGGTGTAATACCTGAAAAAGCTGGGGAAAAAAATAGAAGCTTTTTGTTGTTGATTTTGTTTTGCTTTTTAGAAGTATATCCATGTTTAATTTTTCTAGAATGAGGGCTGTGAAATATAGGCACTAGCACCAGGTGGGTCAGATGTTCTGTTCGCTGGTCACTTTCAGAAATGTTAATTAAAGTGTCCAACTCAATACTCTGCAGGGTATAAGGTTTCCAGAAAGTGAGACACCCCAAATGATTAGCCACTGAATTGCTGACTGTTGTTTCTGGATGTTGCTGCCTGCCTTTTTACCAGTTTTGCTTCTGGCTGTCAGTACGTCAGCTCTCACCCTCTATTTCTGCTGAAAGTCAGATGGGCCACTGAGTACGTGTACGTTTCACAAGGGATTATCTACAAAATGCAATAACACATATACCCTGTTGTTGCAGGCAAGCAGACTAGTGTCTAGATTGCACACAACTTCTTAAAATGGTTTGGACGTCTTTCTTAAGGCTGAAAGTCATTACACATCACAGGAAGCACATGGAGGTTATGCTGCCTAGTGAGCAGTATCATGGTCATCATTACTAACAGCTGGGGAAAAAACAGCTATTGCTATGCCTTGAGTGTACACACAGGGTCTAGAATTGGAGCATTCCTCAGGAGTGGACATTGACTAGGAGACCCGCTTGAGCAGAAGTCTTTCAATGCAGAGCTTTAAAATGTGACGCTAAGAAATGTAGGAAAGGCACATGTTGATTTGGTCAGGGAAAAGCTTCCTTGGTCTCTTTAAAATCACATGAGCGATTATTCCTAACCTTTTTGCACTGCCAATAGGAAAATTAAGGGTGGTGGTTTTTCAAACCGGCTTGAGAAGACAGCCTGAGAGCCGATGACAATTCTTGTACTTTGATGGAGAAATAATCCAGAGTTCCCAATAGCTTGTACAGAACATAAAATGAGTTTCTGTGTAACTGGAGCGTGACAGTGCTTCTTCTGTGGTGTTGCAGATGTGGAAGGCTACTGCAGGGCACACCATTTCTGTCAGTCAGGATGACGGAGCTGATGACTGGGAGACGGATCCTGATTTTGTGGTATGGCTTTCAAATTTCATCCATTCACTGGAACTGTAATGTTAAAGAGTAATTCTTCAGGAGGGGCGTCGTATCTAAACTGATGGGAGCATGCTCCTGGAGGGAGGGAGAATTAGGATTTTCTGTGTGGGGTGAACAAAGAAAACTATCTTGTCTGGCCTGGGTGCTGCAGGGAAGTCTGTATGGAAGTGATTTGGACCGATCACTTCTGTATGGAAGCGATTTGGAGCAGCAGCTTCTGGGTACAGGAAGTGCTCCATGTGTGTCAGCATTGGGAAAAGCACAGGGCTCGCAGCAGAGAAGAAGTGGAGGCGGAAATAGTGGGTTTTCTAACTCTTCAATCTTGCCAACTTCTGATGGGTTTTGCTGTGAACTCTGAAGTGCAGATAATTAGCGGTGTCTTTGGGTTTTTAACTCTTTTTATGTGTCCTTCACAGAATGATGTGAGTGAGAAAGAACAGCGCTGGGGGGCTAAAACTGTGAAAGGATCCGGCCATCAAGAGCACATCAAGTAAAGCAGCTCTCTTTTAAATTTATTAGTAGTCACAATCCCAGGCAACTTTTAATCAATTCATGTTCTCAGTTACTTGTATCTTCATAATTAAAACAATACTGTCTGTAGAAGACTAATTATTTGCCAGATTGCTAATCTTTCATATATGTCAGTATGTTCAGATCTGAAATTAAAATCAGAATTATGAAGTAGGGACTCTTAAATCTTGATTTTTAACTGGCAGTGTTGTTCTTCCTGCCTCTTTGTGTCTGTAAAGTTTCTTTGTTATTTTTGGGTGCAAGAGCCAATACCGCCAGGGGAGAAGTTTGCATTGGGTGTTCTGAGGAGCTGCATTTGACGCTTAAAGGGAGGGTTTAGTTTCTTAGTTCTCAGGCTTTGTTTAGAAAACTGCTACCAAACTCCTAAAAATGCTGGTAAATTAACAAATGAACTCCTTTGACAGATAAAAATAAACAATAATAAATGAACGCATTATAAAGGCTATGTGAGACAAATAGTCTATCATCTGAATCTCATCCTCCTTATAAAAAGTGTCTAAGACTTTTCTTAACTTCCTAAATCACAGATTTCCTAAAACTGTTTTAAAGTCCATGATTGTGGTTTGTGGTCGTTTGGTTTTTCTTGTGTATTTCTGGGGCGTCAAGCCTCCTGATGTAATGCTGAGAACAAATACCATCAGTGTTGCAAATGGAGAGAGACTGGGCTGTGTGGCTTGCTTCTGGAATCAGTTATGCTCTGCAATCTTTGGAGAGCAGTGATGACACCTACTGGCTGAGTTGTGCATGAGGAAGCTTTAAATTCAAGTGGGAAGCGTTTTAAGGTATGGAAAACCATCCGGGCTTGTCCTTGTGTACAGCCTGCACTAGTGCAGCTTCAGTTCCTGAATATTGCAGGAGAACTTGGGGAAGAAGTGAATGTCTCTTTGCATCCTTATTTTGCGTTACAGTTATGTCCAAAATGCTCATTTGGAATCAGAGTCTTGTTACCATAGGGACTGTATGGTAAGAGATGATCCCTATTCTGAAAAGTTGCCATCTAAATAAAAAGTGTTGGAAAGAATTTAAATTAGGACATGAGAAGAAAATATATTTGAGGCACACATAAGTTCAAGGTAATTGATTGTAAGGTTTTTCATATAGCAAAATCCTCTTCTGTGTTAAAGTCTTAAAACCAATGCTTTCATTTCTTTTTCAGACAGTGTTCTGCAGTGGAATAAATTCTGATTCTCAGGATGTGAGGAAGTGCTCTGTGCACTGGAAAAATGGGAAGGGCTTCAAAAATACAAGTTGTCCAACTTTTAAAATACCATCTTACATTTTATTTTGCATCTTTTTGAAGTTATCTTCTGAAACTTTCTTAGCAAAACTTGCTGTTTAATTATCTGTCTTTAAAGTATTCATCAGCTGAGAGAGAATGTGTTCCAAGAACACCAGAACCTCAAAGAAAAGGAGCTTGAAACAGGACCAAAAGCTTCCCATGGCTATGGAGGGAAATTCGGTGTTGAACAAGATCGCATGGATAAAGTAAGTATGCATGCTTTCCTGAGATGATATTGTAAGCTTTGTCTTGCCGTGCCTGTGATCAGCATGACTACACACGTGAGTTAAGCTTGTTGAAGGCAAAGTCACTTGTTGTTCCAACTTTGCCAGAATCACAGATGTAGAAGCTCAGATCACGGCGTAAGTTACATAGAGCCATGGCTCATCTGCCTTGTAATGCTATAACAAGACTACTTATGACCTCTACCACCCAAATCTGTCAGAACATCACGTTCTCTTCCTTATTTAAGTGAAAATTCTGCTACAGGAAGAACTGAACTAAAACATATAAAGTACTAGGAACAAGTGTTTCAGGAGGCAGATAAGGAATCTGAATGATGAGAGGAAGTTCTGGGATGTGCCATGGCTCCACATGTGTGTGTTTGACGCTTGCACTGTCTTTAGAGCAAGTCTGCTTTCTTACATCATGGGTGGATTCCCTTGCAGTCAAGATTCAAGTTTCTAAATGTATATTTCTAAATTAAGAAAGTACTTCATGCATGAATAAATCTAGCCTTTTTTTTTTTTTTAATTTCAATACTGTGCCAGCTCTTCTATGCATATTGAGGTTGCCAAAGAGTGAAGAAAAGGGTGTGCTGCTTCTTTTAAATTAGAGGGTAGCTCTTAAGCAGTGATAAATGTGAACAGTGACAAGTAATCCAAGTATTTAAAAAAAGTCATTGTACTTCAGTCAGATGATAATGCTTTCCATAAGGACCTGATGGCTAAGATATACTCTGTTAACAAAGTTAATGGTAATTCTTAAGGTAATTCCATTAGCCATGTGGTAATTAGACAGTCATCAAATTCTGGCTAGTTTCTTGCACATATTTTGTTAAAATGAGAACCACACAGTCTCCTGAATAAGAATGATTTTGTTTTCTTACTTAATTTACTTTCTGTGTTTCTAGTAATGTGACAGCCTTAAATTCCTACTGGATTGCCATATTCCAGGGTAAATTGCAGCATAATTCTCAGTGGGCCTTTGAAATAGACTAACCTAACTGTGAGTCTGGGAAAGGAATTGCTGACCAGATTCAATAATTAGGCCTGTTCTGCAGCTGCGTAGTTCTCTGGTATCAGCGGTTTATGGCTCACCTCTGTTCATGGGAAAAATAAAAAGAAAGAAACAAAAGTGATGTTTCCTGTAGGCCAAAATTAATTGTCTGGAAAAATTTGGTGGTTGTGTCCTCCCACTACCAATATTACTCAGATATTGGTAGTAGGAGGCATTCATAATTTATCTTTAATAAATGAAGCTTTCTTACTTGTAAACATAGTTCTAAAAACTCATCATAAGAACGTTCCCTTTAAGGGAAGACCTTATACTATGTTAAGGCTTGACCCAGCTGAAATAAATGAGAGTTACTATGGCATCGGTCATGGTGTTTTTAGGACAAAACCCAGACCCTGTCCTAAAATGAACAACTATATAATTCCATATGCCAGGCCCCCGTAACTGATTTAAAATGTAGCAGAGTATTCTACTGAGGAATTAACAGGGCCATTTACTCTGAAATACAGTTTATGAAGAAAAATCTTTATTTTTTGAAATATTTTTTCAAAAAAGGGATATGTCATAATGCTTGGTATTTAATGAAACGGAGGAAGGAATTCTCTTTTTTCAGGTGTCATGTAAAGAAAGCATTCTTAACCTTATCTACCTCGATTTGGTAAAATGAGGGATCACATAAAACGTAGGATTTTCCGAGCTTCATGTCTCCAATAGCTTAATGGATAAAGGGAAGAAGAAAGGAGGAAGAAATGTGTGTTTTCCATCACATTTAACAGTTATTCTACCACAGAACAACTGCAAAATAAACACGAGTATGACTGCATCAGTCAGGAAAAGAAAGGGGCTTTTATATGGCTCATAAGATAATGTACTACTAGTGACATCCTTGTTACCTGGCAGCCACTCAGCTGTTACACACAGTAATATTTTCCTTAAAAAAAAAAAAAAAAAAAGAACAAGGCAAATAGTGTAAAATCATCTCCCCCTCAAGTTACGTATGTTTTTTAGACACCTTGCGTCATCAGATTAGTTCGCCCTGCTCCAGCTGTCTGCTGCTGCCACAAGACAAGCAGTTTCTCATTGCTCAAAGGTCTGAGCATGGGACAGCGTTTGCAGGGCGCTGCCACAGCGGTGCATGCCGATATCGTGAAAGGCAGGGGCTGGGTGCTGGAAGCTGCCGTGCCATGCCGTGCCAGCAGTGTTGGGCTGGGCCCGGCGTTCATCTGGCAGCAGTCCATGTGTGGCGGGGTGTGAGGTCTTCTCTTCTCAGCCTGGGATGTCAGATTAAAGTGGCAAATCTCAAGCTGCTCTGGCTGGTGCTCCGTTTTGGCACTGGACAGGAGGGAACGTCTTGACACGCTATGCAGCACCCCGCAGGGTGCTTGGCTTCAGTGCCAGTGCCAGCATCTCAGAGGGTGCCCTAGCACTAGGTTAATGTAACACTGGAAAGTGTTACCCGTGAGCATGGAGGATGTACTTTCAGGTGTGTAATTACGTATCCCCTTGTCCTACCCGAAGCCAGCGACAGCACAGGTTCTGCTCCTCGGGTTGCTGTGTTCAGCTCATGTTCCAGCCACAAAAAGGAGGCTGTGGGGCTGGCATGCCTGTGGCAGGGCTAGCTCTGTCCTGCCATGGACGTGCTGCTTCGCTCTGTGATGCCTTTTTGCGGGTGAAGAGAAAGTACAGAGAGTAGACGTGTAAATTTGATGTAGGCGGAAGATCAAGGTGCCTCCCTAAAGCAATGTCAGCAGAAAAGCTAGCGTGGCTGTGCTTGGTTGCAATCTGTTATCAGCTCAAACAGACCCGTAGCTATGTGTCTAAGTACAAGGCTGCATATTTAATCCGGAACTAATCCTTGGTTTAACTTTGGCATGGCACCATCTAGATTTTGCCTGTATCTTTCTGGTTTTCATGCCTGTGGTTTGAAGTTAAAAAATCAGGGTGTAAAACAGTCTTCATGAAATGCAGTCATTTCTGCCCAATTCTTTCTTGGCACTTCCCGTGCTCAGGCTGTATGGGTGGCACGGTGACAGCCTCGTAAAGCCTGCTCAAGTGAGTAGTGATTCACAAGGAAGGCAGTTTCAGCAGGAAGCAGTGCACGTTTGTAAGGAAGCTTATCCTCAGATCACTTGGTGCCATGTTTTCTCTTACATACAGAACTGGACAGAACTGCTGCCTGTTTCTGAACTTTCCAATTTCTTTTAGTCAGCTGTTGGGCATGAATATCAATCGAAGCTTTCTAAGCATTGCTCCCAAGTGGATTCTGTGAAAGGGTTTGGAGGCAAGTTTGGAGTACAAACTGATAGAGTTGACCAGGTAAGCAATTTCTTCTGGTACTGCAGCTACTCGAAGTCATTGAGTTTATCAACTTGTACACACAGTGAAAAATTCCAGTACCTTAAAATGCTGGTGTGGTCTCTTCTTCCTGATGTATTTGAAGTGTAGCAGTAAGCTATCATGGGCTGTTACAGAGAGAAATTTCTGTTTAAAGCAAAACAAAAGCCCTCATGGGAGATTGAGTTGAAAAGAAAACTGAAAAGAGATATTAAAATCTGTACTTTAGCTACACTGTGCTCTTTTGGAGAGGAAAAAAAAAATCAATGTAACTGTTACAGAAGGAAGGATTTGGGGATGGTTTGTCTTGTACTGCAACGTGAACTACTGCGCAGGATAACTGGCTTGCTGTTCCAAGACTGTGTAACAACCCTTGTGCGGAAATGCTGAATTTCTGTTGTGCTGAATTTCTGTTGCGCTAAATTGCTGAACCTGGCAAGACAAGAGTATCTTGCTAGGAAAATTTGTTTTGGCAAGTGATGACAAAAGAAAAAAAAAAAAAAATGCACCTGACTATCATGTAAATGAATATGGCCTGTAAGTTTTAAGTAGGTATTTATGCTCCAATCAAAAGGGTCAGAACAGTTTGGAAAAATGCAAGAGCTTTCTGTGCTGTTTGTCCACTGACATGACAGCAGTTTTTCTACTAATATCTAACTTTGTCGCATGAATTTTTATTTCTCCTCCAGTCGGCTGTTGGGTTTGAATACCAGGGGAAAACTGAGAAGCATGCCTCCCAAAAAGGTAAAGTGGTGTGAAAAGTTAACCAAACACCCTTTGTAACAATTGTTTTTAAAAAATATTAAAATAGATATTCATTCTGTTATTGCTTGTGAAGGACATTGTTCAGTAAAGCCTCAACATGTCATTACCAGTGAATCAGGTGTTGAGGGGTTTGGGTGAAAAAGGAGATGAAAGAATGAACTTCAAAGCAATTTCATAATTTTCATAAGTTGGTAGAGTTTTAATAAAATGAAATAGTGTGTCATCGTGAGTCTTGTTCATCTTGTAGAAGTGGTGTTCAGGGATGTTTTAGAGAGACTGGGAATTGTTCTTTGCTGTATTGCACCCTATCGGAAATAGGATTAGATTTTAGAGGAAGCATAATAAACTATAGGACCATTGCACACCTTACATTCTGAGTTTAAAGTTGAGCTTAATTGTGTGTGCTAACGGGTAACATTTGAGTTCTGAAGTAACTGTGTTTTTTTGTTTTGTTTTGTTTTTTTTCCTTTTCACTAATGGCTAGGATATGATTCTATTGAAAGCTGCTTCATTTCATTTTTATTTTTTACTCCATACAGACTACTCAAGTGGTTTTGGTGGAAAGTATGGAGTACAAGCTGACAGGGTGGACAAGAGTGCAGTGGGATTTGATTACCAGGGTAAAACTGAGAAACATGAATCACAGAAGGGTGAGTAGACACATATGTTGATAGATTCATACTCTGAGGTGGCAGGCATCCATGACAGGCAGTGTTGTAAAATGCTTTTTTTTTTTTTTTTTTTTTTTTTTTTTTTATAATTTCATCTGTTGCACTCCCAGCCTGATGAAAATTAACACTATAAAATTTATGTTGCTAAAAACTTTGACTTCTGAAAAAGAAACCTAAAACCTAGTTTCTAACTGGTACTAACTGATGATCCAGCTGCCATTATTTCAGAAGCAGGGCATATAGGTCTAGAGTTTTTTGCAACTTCTTTTGAAAAGCTGTGGATTAAAATACCGGAGACGGTAAGCAGTTTAACCACAACAGAGGACTGTTTCTAAAAGAATCAGCTGTCGGTAGAATAAAGCATTAATCAGAATTGGTAGTGTTTGGAGTTAAATACTGGGTTGCTAATCAGGTTTCCAGGCATATCTGATCAGAAAATCAAGTATTTTATTGAAAAATTTTGACATTTTTGCCATCTGTTTTCTCTTTATCTCAAAGAAATATTTGTACTCTAAAAGTGCGAAAGAGAAGAAGGGGTTGTTTATTTAAAAGCATACAGGCTGTTGCTGACATGATTCTTGAAGTTCACTTTGCTATAAGTGTCTTAAAAAGTTTTATCAAGGAGTCAATAGCCAGAATTGCCAATATCACCCTGTAGTTGAACTACATATGATGCCATTTTATTTTCCATCCCGAGAGAATGTATTCTGAAGAATTCATGACTTTGGTGTCCTGAATCGAAATTAACCAGGGATATCAGTGCTTCTTTTAATATGTAATTTAATGTTAGCAGATCTGATTATCACAATTTGTCAACGTAACATTTTGTTGTTGAACACTTACAAACAAAACTCTTCACTCTTATCTCTAGATTATTCCAAGGGCTTTGGTGGTAAATATGGTGTTGACAAGGACAAAGTGGACAAAAGTGCTGTTGGCTTTGAATATCAAGGCAAAACGGAAAAACATGAATCACAGAAAGGTTTTTATTATCTTATTTAAGAATACCGGTTCAAAACAATCAGACTTTCCAACATAGGAAAACGTAATTTTTTTGTTTTTGGTGGTGGTAAATGTGTGTTTGCATTTTGTGTATGTAAATTTCTACTTCCCTTAGATGTAAAGGAAGGCATTGGAAACGGTCCCTGAGTTTCACATTGTGATTTCCAAGGGACCTTATGTCCATATGGATGTTATTGAAGTAATTGCGTAACTGCACACATCTGTGGTCTTCAGAGACAGTATCAAATCCTTCATTATTTATATATCTATATTGTGCATATGTATGTGTGAGGTATCTGGGTCTAGATGGAAAGCACATCAGATTCTTCAAGTCTCTGAACACTGAGTCTAAGTGCTGTAATCAACACTCAATTTGTGGTGCTTCTTTGCATTGTGATCCTAGAGTTACTGAATGGATAATCTCCTTCCCCTTGGCTAAGGTAGTGTAGCAGGGGAAAAAGAGTGAAACTATTAATGAAAGGGCAGCTTATCCAATAGCATATCTGCCACATTACTTTTTTTTTTTTTTCTCTAAATACTATTTACAATCATAAACTGCAGTAATGTTTTCTGAAACTTCATGCATACAGATTATGTGAAGGGGTTTGGAGGCAAGTTTGGTGTGCAGACAGACAGACAAGACAAATGTGCACTTGGCTGGGATCACCAGGAGAAAGTGCAGCTGCATGAATCCCAGAAAGGTATCTCAGTTCAAGATTCTTAGCCATTCTTTCTAACTTCTCTAATACCCACTTTTCTCATCCCTGTGTGAACCCTCCTTCCCTTGGTATCTTTAGCTACAGTCTTACAGTGCTAACATGAATCTCATTTTTCTGTGTTTGAACTGTTGCTGTGTGTTAGTTGAACTGGTGTCTGCAAAGCAGGTTAAACACATCCAATAACAAGTCCCTGAAAGTTCAGACTTAGTGCTGAGTTCTCACTGGAGAAGCCTTACAAGCCTGTGTAGCCTGGATTATTTTTTTCCTTTTTCAGTTCATTCATACAAACCACAAGTTAGCGATTTCTTTGTATTTTCCTTGAGGATCTTCACAAATAATCTTCCTTTTTGTGGCTTTGGTTGTGTATACCCCTGTTTCCTTGCAGGGGAGATCTAGTATTTAATGCCGTCCTTTCTCATTGCCTGCAAGATACCTATTTCATGAAAGATTGGTACCCAAAAGAAAAGTTCCAAAACAGCTATTGCTAGCTGCCTGCCACCACTCTTAACTTAATTACATTAATTAAGCTAAAATGTCTTATGTTAAAAGTGATCCTCAAAATATTGTTTTTCTGGGTGTTCCCACAGATTTGTTGTGAGAAGATTACCTGAAGCCCTGTTTCTTGTGCCCTCATTTTATATAATTTATTAAGATGCCTGTTGTAAGGCAGCAGTAGGGAATGATCATAGCTCTTAGCTGAGAGCTTTTTTTTCCTCAAGCTGTGTAGTGGCAGGGATATTGCTTCTTCCATTAGGCAGTGCTGTTTAGGAATATCTGAAGGGTAGTCTCCATGGGCCCTATGTGCACATCTCTTTAAAAAATCAGATCTGTAGCATACAAATGTTAACCCCACTGATGAAAAGAAGCTCGTTTCATCCTTAACTGTTGATCCTCTTGTATCTTGTTTTGTTTTGGTACATAAACTATGTGTGTGTTTGTGTTCAGAATGTTGATCAAATGCAAGTGCATTATGCTGATTGTATGAGAAATGTTGAGAAGTGATGTTTTTTGGTGACTTCAGAATGGTGTTCCTATGTCTGATAAATCATGTTGACCTCTTCCTAGTCTCAAGTGGAAACTTCTGAATTTACTTGTACAAAAGACTATTGAGAGTTTTTTCGCCATTCAAAATTATTGGTAATTGAGAAATATTGCAAAAATTATTTTGAGTGTCTCTGACTAAACTTTTTTATTTTCCTCCTTTTGTTTTTAATGTATTACATGTGGCTTTTTCAGACTATAAGAGTGGTTTCGGAGGGAAATTTGGTGTACAGACAGAAAGGCAGGACCCATCTGCTGTGGGGTTTGAATACAAGGAGAAACTAGCCAAGCATGAATCTCAACAAGGCACCGTTTTCACTTGTTACTTTCTTAACAGTGCAGCCACTTCTCACACAGTCTTAAATAGTTGTCTAAGTAGATCAATGCTAGTAATGTGCAGACACTTTCTTGCGCTTCTGTTCCTACATGATCTAGCAATGTTCTTCCATTTTATTCTTAAAATGTTATGTGAAACAAGCCTGTATTCAGGAAACGATATCCAATGTTTAGCTAACAGCTCTAAAACATTATGCAGTTAGTGATAATAACGACATATAATTATTAGTATGATGTTAATGACATTCTTACCAGTTCTAGAGTCTAAATGTGAAACTTTGCCTGGATAAATTGGTGGAAAAATATTCAGATCAGGACCATGCATGTAACCCTTAACAAGCAATGGATTATGGCAAGATCATTTAAAATTGATTGTAGTCTTTAAAACAAGAAGTAGGGAATGTTTGTGGTTCTTGGGTGAGCAAATACTGTTATAATGCTCTCTTTATTCATTGTGAAATAGTTGGGGTACAAACCATGAATTCCTGGTTTTCCGTTATCTTAAAGTGAGAAGTCTGGATCAGGAAAATGTAAGTGTAGTATATTTATTCTGGCTGAAAATACATACAAAGCTGAAGAGAATGAGGTTGTTCATTCTGATAGTCAGTATTTTCCTGTGTAATAGTGACACAAATTCAAACTTAGAGTGTCAGACGTACCTTAGCAGACCCCAAGTACAAACACTAAAATAACTGCTTAGAGGACCCAAGTGGTTTTCGACCTGCGAGGAGAAGTAGTAATTGTAATTGTGTTTTAGGGAAAACACAACAGAAAAGCCTGTTCATTTACAAAGTCTAAGGGCATGTTCCTACATACAGTTCAGCAGCTCGGTGCCACCAGAAAGTGCTGTTTTTCCAGCCACACACTCTTGCTTCTTCTGTTGCACTGGCTCTGGTGCTAGTCACACATTTCTTTGAGTAGAAGAAAAATTTTCTTTGAGTTTCTTTCACTAGAAACATCAGAAAGTCACTCTTCTCATTTTTTTTTCTTTTTATGCCACTAGTGAATTAAATTGCTTCTGGAGCATAACAAGTACTAGAGTCAGCATCGGGTGAGAGCAGGAGTGTGCAGCTCACAGGTGGTACAGAGCAGCAGGGCCACCCCATTTCCATGGTGGTGAGCTGTCGCAGACTCGTGCTGTCTTGTGGAACTGCCCCTTTCCATGTGTGTAGCAGTAGTTATTACCAATGACATTAGTATTCATCAGTTGGGTATCATGACCAAATCCACTGGAACAAGAAATTTGTTACATTTTTCTGCCATTCATAGAATTTACCAAGTTAAGGAGAAAAAAAAAATAAAACCTCTGTGGTCACTGAAGACTGGATGTCACTCCTTAAGGAAAGAAAAGTGGCTTTAGGTTATATGATTTCTGCAGAGGGCTAAGAATTGTTGCTGTGAAAGGCTGTGTTACAGAAGTGATGCATTAGAAGGGCTCATCCCTTATTCCTTGCTTGATACCTTATCAGTCCTCAGCTTAATGTTTTCTCAAAGAATGCATGTGGCCCCCAGTCTCTCATCTGCTGGTGTACCTGAAGGCTCTTGCGGTTATGTATCCTTCCTGCATCAAAAAACAAGTTGCATTTTCTTTGGCGGCTGTCACTGTATCTTTGCATGCAGCTGAGATGGCTATTTGCACTTGAAATGGCTATTTGCGTTTGGCAGAAAGATGGACAGAAAACTCCCCACTCTGACCTTTTTATCCTGCTTTTAGATTATTCAAAAGGATTTGGTGGGAAGTATGGCGTACAGAAAGATCGGATGGATAAGGTAAGTTACTTAAAACAGCCGTGACTTAAATAGCCCATGGGGATAAAAAAATAGTATAGTTAGATCTGTAGCGTTCAGCTTTCTATTTCTGGATGCTTCTTCAGTATATCATTAGAATTCTTCTGTGATTTTTTCCAGATCTTTTAAATCAAATCAGCATGATGCTAGTTTATACACGCATGTATGTGTTTACATATGTGTAGTATGTGCATATATATGTATATCTAAAGTATGGAAAGATAAAGCATGGAAATTAAAGAATAGTAAAATTTGTATGAAAGAATAATAAAATCCATCAATTCCCCAGTTTCAGTCACATCTTCTGGCAACTAGCTAATGCCTTAGAATATCTTTTTAATGGACTGCTTAAAGTAAGTGTCAAGTATTTACCAACTTTGCCCACTTCTCTATATGAGAGTTTGTTTCAGTATGCTGTAACAGTGAAAGGTAGGGCAGCTCATATGTCCTTTTTGCCTTTCCATTTTTAAATTGAAAAAGCTAGAAAATTAAGAAGTCCACACTGAGATTTGCCTAATGAACGTGTACTCTCAGCTTCGTATAAGACATTTTAAAATGAGACGGTAGAAGAATTTGGAAGTCAGTAGGATTCTTTTTTACTTGCAGCTGCAGGACTCGAGACCATTCATTTAAAAAAACAACCAAACAAAAACCTCATATTCTGCATGCTGTGTTCAGAATGTTCCCTCTGATTTAACAGTATCTTCTTACATAAGAGAACTGGATGCTTTTACCTTGGTAGAAATCTTTCACTGTATGGAATAGAATATCAACATATACACAATAAATGTTTAAGATGTTGTCTCACTTTCAGTTCTGATGAGTCATCTGTTCATAAACTACATTTTCTTTTTAATTAGTAGGATTTTAATGTATTTAGGTCTGTCCCTGAAGAATAACTCAAAGTAGTTTGATTTACAGAAATAATTATTCCATTTGTCAAGTTTTGATTCTTCCTGATTTTATTTTGGTGTTGTGAAAAAAGCTGTAGGGGCGATACGGAAAAAAAAAATACATCACACACTGAAGCTGTCTGAATGTCTTCATGAATTTGTGTTTTGTTAATGTACTTTTTTCCTCCTTGCGGATAGAATGCAGCAACTTTCGAAGATATTGAGAAACCGTCATCAACATATCAGAAAACCAAGCCAATAGAAGCTGGTAAGGCACTGTCCCCAAATCCGTTCTCTGGAGTTGATATGTTCAAAAGTCCAGATTGTTACTGTTGATGCAGCTGTGATGTGTAAGAATCATCTAGAGGGAACTGTTCTCTTTGCGGGTCTCTAGCAACCTCAGCTACTGTCTCCCTCTTCCTGTTAGAGGTTTTTCTGTGCTTTGTTTTTTTTTTTTTTCCTTTGCTAAAATTTGTACCATAAACTCATTCCAGGCTACCATCATTCGGAACCTTAAACAACATTTGACTTACTTGTATTTTTTCTTTTAATGTCACAGTTGCTAATAAAACAAGCAGCATCCGAGCTAACTTTGAAAACCTAGCCAAGGAAAAAGAACAAGAAGACCGAAGGAAGGCAGAAGCTGAGAGAGCACAAAGAATGGCCAGGGAGAAACAAGAACAGGAGGAAGCTCGGAGGAAATTGGAGGTCAGTAGGATTTAAGTCTCTTTTGGATAGCATTTCAAGTGTGTTTCACTGTAAAGTCGGGCGAAAAGAGACTCTCTGAAGAAAAGACATTGTCTTTCTTTCCAGCTAGGCTATAAAGCTCTCTCTTTTGTGTGTGTGTGTGTGTCTGTGTGTGTGTGTGTGTGTGTGTGTGTGTGTGTTTGCGTATATTCCTGCCTGTGCTTCACCTGTTTACAATACACACCATCTACCAACATGCGCCATATATATATGAGACATCAGATACGGAGATGGAGTAACACTTAAGTGTATATAATTTTGGCATTTAGCTTACTCAGAAATAAGTAAGCTAGTCTTGGGTGCTAATCTCTGTAGTCTGCTTTTACCCTAGTTTAGCTGTACTGTACATCTGCCTTTTGGTAATACCAGATTCCCATGGACATCAAGGACTTTGTAAGGGGAGAGACAATGGTCCCCTCCAGGCCTCATGAATGCTCATTCAAGAAGTTTGATAGTAGTTTGATAGTGATGCTGTTTTTTTGGAATCAATATTGTTGAAAATTGAGGTGGTATCATCCATTGGTATGCAACACCCATGAGGTGAGGGAAAATAATCGTCCAAATCTCAGTTTGGGAATTAAGAAAATGACATTTTAGCATTGACATACTTAAAAATGTAGTGATTTGTGTCTTACTCATATGCAAAATAATTCCAGGAGATGTTTAGTCAGAAAATATGTCTTACCTGCTTCATAGAATTTGCATGTTTGGTGAAAATCTACTGCTAGGTGGAAGGACTAGTCCTTCGTGTCTTGTTCATTTGCTTTCTTACACAATGCCTGAGGTGCCTTAGCATTAGCAATACAATTTGCAGCTCTAAGCTTTCATGCAAGCTGCCGTTGCAGTCTGTCCAGACCCTCTTTGGCAGTTCCACATTCCATCATCGCTACTTCTGCTTAGTTCTCAGACAAGGTGGCTGGTGGTTTTAGGTCTTTTCAGTTAGCCTGTCTGAATCTTCGCAGGTCATCTCCAAGATACTAAAGGTAGTGGTTAGACAACACTCATAACTGGGGACTGCTATTTCCTTACTTTTTGTACATTATGTTCAATTTTGCTCTGCACCTTTGCTACGAGCAGGTTTTGCTTAGGGTTAGGCAGGACAACATGCTGCTAGCTTCCATCGTACTGGTGTTACCTGTGCATTTTGGTATTGGGCTGCCTTTGCCTTTCAGGGACTTCCTCAGTTCTGTCAGGCTGACCTGTGTAACAATTTGTCTGTCTCACTCATCTCAAACCTGACATAATCCTCATTGTGCTATGGATGCTGAATTGCTCTCAGAGATGACTCCTGTTGACTCAGAGACTACTCCTATTCCATTCTTTAAATCAGAAAGGAGGAGATGTGTGTGCCAGAAAGCCAAGCTTTCTGCTTAGTATTCTCGTTGGTCCAACTCCCCTTTCATTTTATCAGATTTGTAGTCAAAAGAGTGTGGGAAGATCAACCTCTCCATTAGCTCTCTTGCTGTTCATTTTGCGTGATCAATGTGCTCATAAGTAAGATCTGTGGATTGAGGGTGGTGAATTTGAGCTCTTACTTCTCATTTCAGCTTTTTCATTGAGATTTCCTCCTGCTGAGGAAACAGTTCTCCAGAAGGGTTTAAATGTAGTAGCACAGGTCCTCATGAGTCAGTGAACTGTTGTCTTTTTTTTCCTTTTCCTTTCTCTCTCAAAATGGCTTTCTGCCTCTACTGTTATTTTTGCTGTAAGTGTGGGTTAAATTCAAGCCGTTATGCTTGATTTTTCTTGTGCTACATCAAAGATTCTGTTGCCTGGACACATTTGAAGTTTCTTCCAAAGCTGGTATTTAAATTTCACCATAACCAGATGATTAATGTTTTTCCAGACTGAACATCTCCCTGGTTAATTGTGTGGTTCTCTAGGCACTGAGGGAGGGAGGATGAGGTTAAAGGGAAGTTGAGATGATGCTGGCTGTGCTGCCCCGCACTCACAAGCTGAGTGTGAAAAGGGGAAGGATGCAAGTGTACCAGCCACAGCTGCTGTGAAGGGGCGGGGGACTTTGACTTAAGCAAGCTATTTCTTTAAGAGAACTTCCTTGCACAGACAGAAAGTTCTCTCACTTTAAGAAAGTATGTGGGCACACGCCCTCCCACAATGGGAATGTACATATGGGCTGCATTCTTCAAGAATCCTGTTTACTGGTAATCCTTTTCTTTTTTGCTCTTCACATATGTCGCATAGGCAAGTGGTGTTCAGGGAGCTCTTCTTCAACTGCTGTTACCAATCGACGAGTGCCTCTTGATTTAGCTAGAGAACAATGCAAGATGCTGTTGCACATGGAGCATTTCCTTGTGGAAGAAACCCAGCTCTGAGGCAGCCTGAGGTGGACCATGCAATTTAAATGCCTTATGGCAATTATGCTGTGCCTGTCTTAAACTGCAGTCTAGACTGCAGAGACCAATTTCATGGGACAAATTACTCAGTAATGATTCATTATACAGTGCTTCACTTTTTAATGGATTAATGCTAGCTAGTTTTTCCCTGAACTTAGGTTTGAGTTAAATAGATGGTTTGCTAGTGTTTTTTTAATCTGTAGCACAGCAGTTAAAGTGAGAAAGGGCATCCGGACAGACTTTTTTCAGAAAGCACAGCATAAGCTTTGAATTGGTCTTCAAAGCTGTCTCTGTTCTCAGGACACATTTTGCTTTCTTTGTTTGATGTGTTTTTTTCTAAGCTGTGAAAAACAAAAAAAAAAGGAATATTTTTATTTATTTATTTAGCAATAAAGTCCTCCACTTCATCTCTGGTCTGTGATTTCTCCTTAGAATCCTCTGAGGAGTTGTGGCTTGATGAACCTAAACAAATGGAGAGCACAGTCTCTCATAACTTGTATTCTCAGTTCTTTTCTACAAAAAAAAAGAATAAAGTTTGGTTCTAGGTACACTGATTTCTTTTCCTCTGTGGTAAAGAGAAGCAAAATAAAATAGTTAGCTGACAGTCTTTAAATATAAACTTTTCATAAAATTATGCAACCAATGTTTTTTTTTTTGGGGGGTACAGTAAGCCAGCTTCCTAATGAATAGCTTCCTAATGATAATTGTGGTTCTGCCCTCCGATTCACAGGTGGGATGGCACAGTGTGAAGTGCTGGAGTGCCAGAATGGTTGATTCAGATTCATGCTCTTTGTGTTGCAGAATACAATAGCAATACTTTTATTTCTACCACATGGAACTCTTCTGAACATTTGAACCCCTCATTGTCAGCATATAGGATTTAATTTTGTACGAGCTATTCAGTCTTTTGCTTTGGCAGGCTCTTGGCAGACCTACAAGAGCTTACAGGATCGTTTCTCATCAAGGACAATATATCAGTTGTATAATTAGAACATGGGGGCTTCAGGTTCTCTAAATTTATGCTAAAATGGTACATGAGGCCCAATCAGCTAATGAACAGAATGAATATATTGAACACAGAAACCCTGCAGCTCCTGTGGAAGTGTGCCAAAGAACATTGGGTACTCTGTTTTTAAACTCATGTATCCATACGTACTTTGCAGTTTTTATTTCTTCATTTTTTTTTCCTCCTCTGCTTTGCAGTATTGCTGAGGCTTTCCTGTTACAGCCAGTCTAAACCCCCAGGCAGGTCTAATGATGGAGTCAATCCAGGCCTGTTCTGCTCCCTGCTCACTTCAGTTTATTTCAAAACGTGTTGTTTCTCTCTGTTATTGGAAGGTTTATTTCTTTCATTAAACAGTGATTAAACTGCACTGAAGCTTTTCTTTCTCTTCAATTAAGGAGCAAGCTAAAGCCAAAAAACAGACTCCACCACCGTCTCCTACCACACAGCCAGCTGAACAGAAGGCACCCTCAAGCCCAGTCTATGAGGTTTGTTAACATCACTATCAGTGCCTCATTTTTGATCCTAAGCGTAAGAACCTCTTCACAAAATCTGGACAACCCTCTCTGACTGTTTCTGCAGGATGCAGTTTCCTATGATGCAGAGTCTGCCTACAAGAACTCCAGCACAAAGTACTCAGCTGCACAGGAGCCAGAGCCTGGCTACAAAGCTGCAGAGTCAGACTACCAAGAGGCAGTGAGTCAGCGAGAGGCAGAATACGAACCTGAGACGGTCTATGAAGTGGCAGGGGCAGGAGACCACTACCAAGCAGGTAGAGTGTTTGTTTTTCATGTGAAAGAAGCCCTTAAAAATGAAGACTGACTCCCCTGGGCAACAACTTAATAAACAGTTGAGTTGATATCACACTGCCTTCATTTTCTGAAGTTGTTGTCTGATGAGACTTTGTAGATATCCTACCAACAAACCTTAATTAGGGGATGGAGGTATGGCTAGAGCAGAGTTGAAATTACTTAACTTTTGTGAGATGATGTAGGAATAATTACAGTGCTTTCTAGCTTATTGGTTCAAAAAGAGTAACCATTTCCACCCTGTGTAATGCAAGAAAAAAAGCATAGCAATTGAGTTTAGATGTGTGTTGAACCAATGCTGGCCTAGCAAGCAAAAAAATCTGTCAACGATTCTTGGACTTTGATATTGATGTAGTGTGTTCCATGCTTATGAGGGAGTGCACTAAGGATGTCCAAAACTAACGGCACTGAAAGAATATAGTTCTTTTGAATTGCTGTTTTTCTCAGCTCTTCTGGTTACTAAAATCCTGCTTGCTGTGATACAAGAATGTGGAAATTCTGAACAGATCACTTAACACACACCCCCAAACATGCACACCTAACAATTTGTGCTAAATAGTCTCTTACATGCTTATCTTGGACTCAGTTGTTGTTCTGCCACTTCTTTTAGTGCCATAAAGCTAATAATTTTTATTTTATACTGTATTAAATGTCTAGTTGTGAACACTTCCTGTCAGGCTTTAATTGTGTGTGATTAGGAAAAAAAATCCATTTCAGAAGGTACGTCAGCACTGCTCAAAGTCTGCATAATTTCCTGCTTCCTGTGTGGATTAGCAGTAGAATGAAAGGAGGAATGCCACAGAAAAGAATTTGGGGTGATAGGTAGAATGCTTTATGCTTTTAATTTGTTTCTTTTCTTTCTCTCTCCCCTTAGAAGAAAATGCTTATGATGAATATGAAAATGAACTTGGAATCACAGCCATAGCCCTTTATGATTATCAGGCTGGTAAGCAAAGCTCTTGTTCTTAAACTTGTCTTTTGAATACTCTTCTTTGAAAGATAAAACAAGATTTATTTTTTTTTAATTTTCCTTCCATCTTGTAATTTCTTGTAGTAGCATATGAAATGAAGATATGAAGAATTAGGATTGTTTAACAAGACGATAGTTAGCAGTATAGATATTTACCAGTAGCATGTAGACACTTCTGAAAGTTACTACCCACTGTTTTTAGAAATTATGGGTGCTTAAAAAATCTTTTTTAACCAATTGCTAACACTCTAAATAAACCTTTGGTGTGAGTAATTGTTTAAGAGTCCTCTGGTTGATTCTGAGGACAGTTCAAGAAAGTGAAGTGGTTCCTCAGTGTGTTAGGTAACAATTGCTGTTCTTAGAAATGCAGTGGGTAAGAACCAAGCACCATGTCAGGGCTGAGGATGAGGAAGCAGCATCTTTACAGGCTGGTATTGCCTTGTGCTGTTTCAAACACCCTGCCAGGAGGGAGGAAGGTGATGGATGTTCGTGTTATCTTTAGTGACGGTGGGCTGATAAATGAGATGGTCGTGCAGACCACTGTGCAAACACTGAGTTTCTTCTGCTCTCTCTGCAGCGGGTGATGACGAGATCTCCTTTGATCCAGATGACATCATCACAAACATAGAAATGATCGATGACGGCTGGTGGAGGGGTGTCTGCAAAGGCCGATACGGGTTGTTTCCAGCGAATTATGTGGAGCTGAGACAATAGAGACTATTGTCTACTGGTTATGCCTTAATTCCCCAGTCAATAAATCTGACTTAATACACTACAAATCATGATGCTTTTCTGAGGATGGAGGGGTATATACATATTGCTTTTATATTTAATACTTTGCTGATGCTTTTTAAAATGTTTATGCCACAGAAGTTGCTAATATATTGTAACTACAATGTTCTTCACTAAGGCTCTTAAAACGATTTTCATGCATTTGGAAACATTTCTTCTCTGCCAAATTAGCAATTGTCATAAAAGGCCTTTCCGAGGACGATTAGCTGTCTGTCATAATATTGCATGTTTTACTCATAAGTGAGCAGATTTACCTAGTGTTTAAGTCTAGTTAGTCTTCCACTAAATGTTTTCAGCTAAGAAAATCATGGCTATGCAGGTTATTTGCGTTTCCACTAAGCAAGGGGGTGGGGAGGACTGGGGAGGGGCATAACTTTTTTTTTTCTTTTCCAGGTAGTGTGTGAAAAAGCAAAGAGAATGCTTGAAAGTTGCAGCTAATGGCAGTTAATCAAGTACTGTCCAATATTTACGGAATATTAGTGTTATGAAGGAAACAGTCTGGTTACTTTTTCCTTCTCTTTTAAAGTGAAGTTTCTTGGTTATTGCATTGATTTTTTTTAATTTTTTTTTCCCTCCTGACCTTGCTGCTCCTCTACATGTAATACCAGAGGAGGGCTGCAAACATTCTAGCACTGATTATCCTGAATTTCTTCACATCTTTGTTTTGTTCCACCCTCCCCTCTTTCACAGGAAAACTTGAAAAAGTTACTCTACAAGTATTGAGTCACTCAGTGAAATTCCTACTTGTTCAAAGGGAGACTGGCATCCAAATCTGTGCGACTACCTACAGGAGTAGTCTCATAGCTTTAAACAGGAGGAAAAAAGGCAAGATGGAATTGCAGTTGCATTCTGTGTACAATGCATCCTTTGTTCATACAATAAAACAGGCAGGCCTGCTGTGCAGTAGTAACATTTTATACAACTATATTTGAGTTGAGTAATATTAATGCAAATAATTTGATTTAAAACCCATATAAATATTCTCCATTTTTAAACCATACAAGAGACAACTGTATTTTTTTGTATGTTCTACAAAAACTGCCAGTAACATTCTGCTAAACAATGGAGTTAAAACTGTTCTTTGCCAAATCTTAAACTTAAGTTTTTGTCATTCTAGAAAGCTGACTTCACAGCAGATTTAGAGTCCCTACCAAAGATAGTAAGTTGCATCTAATAGTGCACATGTTAAATGTATGTACTGTCTGTTTCCACCTTCTGATCAAAACAGGAATGGCAGAACTGGTATGGTAGCTAAGAAAGAATGCAGAGAATTTTTATAAACTGTAAATTTGGACCAATGGAATATAGAAGACCTGTACAAAATGGTAAAATATATAATGTATCTTGGAAGGCATCTTATTGAACCAATTCTTGGATGGTTGGGACAATCCTTAATGAATGTCATATGTATGTCATGATTATATATATATTTTTTCCTTTCCATGGTCTCATTTCTGTGTTGTATTTGCATTACTAGGGTTGGGTTTTATATGCAGTTTATTTTATCCAATTTTGCATAGAACACCTCATAGAGGGGATATGATTTTTGTAAATTAAATATTCAATAAACTTTTTGAACCATTTGCATGGAATATTTTTGTATTTTTAAATTGCTTTGTTAGTCTGTTTTGGATGGTTCATCTCATCTCAAGCTGCATCTGGGAGCAGCCTGCATACAGCGAATGATATTTCCTCTGGGAGCCGCTCCGTGGTGCTTGGTACCAGGGAACTGCAAGGCTGGGGCAGGTGGCTGCTGCATGGAGCCCTTCTGGGGTCCTTTTGTGTGAATCATGGGTACAAGGCTTGTTCTAGGCTTTGGTATGAATTTTGTAGCCTGAAAGATAGTAGGGAGAGGAGGTTTTGCACTCTTGGCTGCTCTTCCACCATGCTTCCTTCTTCACTCCCATTTTGTGTTTCCCTTGAGGTCCCTGAACAACTGCAGTAATTTTGGGGAAGCGAGAGATTAGCCTTGGGCACAGAGGGGAAAGCCTGAAAGGGAAAGAAGGACTTGCACCGTACATGGGCTCATGTGTATGCTGTATGTCATCAGGTGACACTATCATCAGCATTATGGGGATTAAGTTTGGGGAGTGTATTTGTGTGTTGCCTCACCTAATGGAGAAGGTGTTGATCTCTAATTCAAACTACTGATCTCAGTATCACCACGTGGCAAGAAGTTCTCTGCTAGATTGATATAATACTTTGCCAATCGTATGTAGGTAGCAGTGTTATGACTGTACTATTGCTACTATGAGATTAGATGTATTAAATTCTTGAAGTTTTAAGATCACTCTTATTCATCAGTAGTAATTGCTCAAGCTAGCTGAAACACTTGCTTCTGAAGAAAAACACCCTAAACTCCCTGAATTCATCATCAGAGTGGCTGGCACAGCCCTCCTTGTGGGTAACTAATGTGAGAAGAAAGTGAGCCCCATTAATTTCTGTTAATGGATGCCTTCCTGCGTCACTGTCTGACTTTGGGTGAGCCATTTGCTTTCCTGACACCTTGAATCCATCACACCTTGGCACAATGCAGTTGTTGCTCCTCAGCATGCCTGGTCTTCAGCTGATGAAAGGCAGCAGTGGCACTGATTTTATTCATTGCCTGATCGATCAATGTTTTTACACTTCTGAATGTCATTCTTCTAAATTAATTACAGTTAAGCATGTAGTAAGAACACTCAATGAATTGTTTCTATATATAAATGTTCTATATTATTTTATAGTATTTTCTTTGTCTATTTCTGCAATAATTACTAGTGACAACAAGGAGAGAAGACCATGGCTTGAAAGGTGGTTATGTAGGAGGTGGGGAAGCTCTCATAGAAGCGAGATACCTTTTATTGTACCCCGTGTGCTGTGCTTCCTCCATCCCTTATGAGTGCTTCCTTCCCTATGCTGCCTTCAGGCCCAGGCAGCGTGCAGGGTTAGCCCAGCACAAGCATGCCAAGAGCCTGCACAGCTATGCCAGAGCATTTCTCGGATGCATTTTATCAACCTTCTTCTTAAGCTGCTGCTTTATTTTTAGTCTGCACAGATGGCGGGCTTAAGAGGATGGTGAAGAATGCTCCTGCATCCCATTTATTTTCTGTAACGCCTTCGAGCTGTGGAGTGCTTTGCTATTTTATTTTATTTTATTTTATTTTATTTTATTTTATTTTATTTTATTTTATTTTATTTTATTTTATTTTATTTTATTTTAATAATAATTTTATTTCAATAATTATTTTATTTTATTATGTGCAATGGGCCATTTCCAACACATTAATTCTGACTAGGTTGTCAACAGCAAGGGTCAGCCTAACCAGGTTTTGACTTTTACCAAGGATGGGGAATGGGAAGCAAGGGCATCACAAAGCAAAGCAGAAGGAAGTTCCTTAGAAGAGAGGCTTTGGCTTGGACAGGTGAGTAGCAGAAGTGTCGCTGTGCATACCAGCAACATTTTATATTGTACAAGGGCTGTGTGTCCTCTGCAGCCTTTCCTGAACCCAGAAGGGTGACAGTCACAGTAATCTCAGCACAAGTTTTCAAGTCCCTTGACTTGAAAGCCAAGAGCCACGCAACTGCCTGCAAAGACACACCGTGAATGATGGCAGCAACTGCATCAACTAGAGAAGGAATTTCCTGAAATGTACCATCCCTAAGCACACTCACATGAAAGTAGCACACTGGCTCCTTGTGAGGGGCAAGAGTAGCTGCCATAGGTAGTGCACACCATGCTGGGGGCTTTCTGCATTGCACAAGGGTGCAGAGCCTTCATGTCTGGAGGCATGTTGCTTGGTTTCTACTAAATTTGGAGATGCTTCCTCAAATTCTATTCACGTTGAGCACACTGCTTCTACAGTGATTTACAGACAGAGCTGTGAAGTCAGTTGGTGAGAGGGAAATTAATGTACGAGTCCATGGAAAGAGGAAAAGAACAAAAATCGATCTCAAGTGCGTAATGCTGAGTGTGCGGAGTAGTGGCCTGGCCATCATCCAGAAAGGGAATTGGAATTGATTAAAATAGCTTTCCTTGACACATTTGTCCCAGACCCTGGAAAGCTCTGGCAGAAAAGGGGCACTGCATCTCCCACTGCCCGGCCAGCCAGGGAGCCTCGAAGGGTCACGAGATAGCACATGATAGCTTTCCCCCAAAGCCAGCATGTACTGTGTAAAAGCAGTGGCCTGCCTGCCCTCAGGTGGGGCACGGTGAGAACCTGCTCCACGGTGGATCTTCTGTGTGGATTAACGGGCTACCCAGGTGGCTGCGCTGCCAGAGGAGGGAAAGAATAAACCTCGGACAAATGGTGTGGCTAAAGGCGCGTTGGGAGCAGGGAAATCGCTGAGGGACTTACTGACTTGATGCTTTTAAACACATCATGAGGCCTATGACTGCAAAATCCTCAGACAAATTATACTGCTTGCTTTCTGGCCCATTTTGGTGATGAGGTCGAAGAGGCTAAATAATATTATATTTGCCAACACTAGTTATAAAGATGTCAGGTAAAAAGCTTTATAGTTTTTATTAAGAGCAATTTCCCTCACCATTTGGAGCCTAGTAAAGCTGCCAGTGAATGATTATTAAAACCTTTTAACTGGATAATGAAATATTTTGCTTCAGTGATTAGAGATGAAGCTAGGGAACTGTTGAATGTGTGACCTTGTGCTGGAGGCATGGAGGCCATCCTACAGCCCACTGCTGTGGTATTCCTGTGGGGCACAGGCCTCTCTCCCTCTCCTGTCTGGCCTCCCTGCTTGTGTTTAGAAGGAAATGATCCATTTCAAAGGTTTCAGGCATACATTTTCCATTTCAAGCTTATTTTACCACTGTGAATCTGAACTATGTGTATAATGCAGGTACACGTGTGTGTGTATATATGAATATGCATGCGCCTGGTGTGGGGGTGACACAAGGCGCCATGACGTGCAGGCCCGTGCTGCCGCCTCTCAGGCTGCATCCCATTGCTTGTGGTGATCCTGCCTCACCCTGCGGGGCACAGGCAGTGGGTAGGACTGGCTACAGCCACAGACAGGTTTCTCTTGTGAACAGCCTTCAGGTGGTCAGACGTGGAGGCCAGCACAGCTCTTGGGCTGCATGGAAAGCTTGGCCTGGGTGCACCAGTGTGCAGCGGGGCCATGAATTGCATGGACACGCTCTCTAGCTTTCAGGGCGTTGCCATCGCAGCTCCTAGTGTTGCTGGGGCGGCACTTGACTCAAAGAGAGGCATTTATCAATGTGCTTGACCTGTTTCCTTCTTTGAATGGTTGGGCCCGTTGCTTCTCCAGATGCTCACTTACATCTGCCCACTTCTGAGCTGAACGTGCTCCTGGTATATGCAGATGCTGTTACAGCTCTTTGGGTGAGTGTTTGAGCTGTGTATCTTTTTCTGGTTGTCCTCCCGATTTTCCTGTTGTGATCTAGATATTTGAGGATGGCCAGATCATTGCTGGGTAGTACCATTGTGAGGGAAAACTCAGGCAAAACAACCCTACTCTTGACTGTTCAAATGCATTTCGCCTTGTCTAAGCACTGTTGGCCACCCTTGTAGCTGATAACTCAGGAAGAAAGTATTTTGGATCAGATTTATGTCTTTCTACAGTGCTCTATGACAAGTAGTTGCTGTAAGTGAATGTGCTGTCATATTTTGTAAGGAAGGTCCAGAGTCTTGCACTTAATGTAAAAGATCTAAATTTAAAGGCCTGGGTTTTCTAGAATAAAGCCTACAGTGCAGTTGCCTTATACCAGTAATTAATGGCCCTTTTTTGAAAGCAAAACATATGATAAACTAAAATTCAGGCAGGTCATTAGAAGTGCAAATACATTCCTAAAATTTTGTTTGGTGTTTTGTTCAATCTTGAACAGGAACTACAGTTTGCTGAAACTTTGGAAAAGGACAAATAGATGCTGAATATCAGATCCAGAGTGAAGGAGCAGGCATTCATAGGTAGGTTCATTCCCTCAGCAAACAATGCTGGAGCTCTTGTATTTCCTGCTAGAAACCCAGAAAAGCCAAGCTACCATCTCTTACTGAATGAAGCTGAGCTCTTTTACGTGCCAGATCTGCTAATATTCCCTTGCCATGCTGGGAAATACCAAGCGAGCACAGCTCTTTCCCTAGGACATGTTTTTCAGGTCTGTTGGGCCCCCCCACCTTAAGTGTGTTCCATGTCTTAGCTCATCTGCTTACTAGTTTTCTTCAATGGTATATGTTTATTTAACCCACATGGTACTGGGTAGATATGTGCTCATTACCATGTGTACTACTTCTGCTCTAGCATTGTTATTAATGTTGCTATTAGTCAAGCTTATGTGTTCCTCTGTGTCAAACAGCCCTGGACATTGGCCTGCACACGTTCTAGCCTAATAAGCATTAGTAGCTTTATGCTCAAATTCAAGATCAATTTCTATTCCCAGGAACAAAGAGTGCTATTACCATTTCTGGTAAAATGTAAACTACTGCATGTATCATCTTACCCTGAATTCAACTATTTATGCCAGCAAGAAAAAGTCTTGATTAACTAAACCTCTTAGGGCTCTGGCACCCTTATATTTGCACAACAGTGCAGGAAACCTTAATGTGGTCAACAAAGCCCTCATAAAAATAAAGGCGACCAAAATCTTCCTTAATGTAGTAATATAAGAACTCAAATACAGGCTGGTAGTATTCCAAGTTTATAATAACATTTCTCTACTAAATATTGGGTGTTATTTCCTTTGCAATGTGGAAACAAATTCTCCAGTGAGCTTGTTCTACCTGACTCTATTGCTTTTAAAATTGCATTATTGCTAATTTGCACTTGAATAACCTTTTCCTTCTGTAAGCCTTAGATGTTAGTTTTGGCCTTCGGCTTTTCAAGCTGAAAACTATGCATTGATACAAACTCAAATGTTCTTACAGTGAGGTAGTAAATATCCATATTATAAAGGAAAATGCTCTTTATATCAAAGGACTCTAAACATATTAGAAATGGTTGATTAAGTCCTGCCCTTTATTAGCCCTGATGCGTAAACACTGCTCTTCTAACATCTGCTTCTGATTTTAATAGTTAGGCATATATGACTAGAAATAGCCGCCCTTACCAAATTAAGATCAAGAATCGTGGGCAGTAGCAGTACCTGCTAGCCGAGGTAGTAAGCAAAACTGACAAAGGACGATTCAGGTCAGGAACTGAGCACTCTATGTGTGCTCACCAAGAAAGCAAAAGCAAGGGGTTATGCCCAGCAGATCTTGGCTGCAGAACCAACACTCCCAGTCTGGACAACTCTGTCCATTGCTCTGCATCACATGCACTCTGTGAGCAGCATCTCCCTGCACACACAGGCTGTGCTTGTCCCCATGTCCTGCTGCCTGGGGCACTCCCCAGGTTCTCCATCACTCCTGGGCAGGCAGCAGGAGGGGTGGCTGTGCCCAGGCTTCACTCTGTGCTTATGCCCTTATGACCTGGCACATTCAGGAGCTTGCGACACCACAGGCTCGGCTCAGGAGAGTTTCCCCATCACTTATACCTATTGTTAAAATTAGCTAGCTTTCAAAATGAATATTATATATGTATTAATGATAATATATGATAATAATACCTTGCTACCACACCTTACCACATGGAATGCACATACCTTCCCTGAATATAAATGTCTTAGCTGTGCCTGGAAGAATTCACTCATGCATGCTGTTTGCCAATGCATTTGTGGTTTTGTTTGTTTGTTGTTTAAAAAGTTTTGTTTGGAAGCAATCAAGGAAACGTACTTAATGTGAAGTAGAGTGCATTAGATGAAAAATGAGGAATACCCAGGAAGTGCAAGAGCTGTCAGGAAAAAGAAACTGTTCTGAGTAAAAAAGGTCTGGTGACTGCTGACCAGCTGGAGACCAGCTTGTTGTCCTCTTTGAGTGTTTCCACCTTCCTCTTCATCAGTGCAAGCAGGTGTCAGCCACCTGCCTGCACCTGTACTTGCCTGCATCCCTCTGCAATCCTGTCCTGGGTGAAAAAGTCATTCAGTTGCCTCCAGAAACATTACAGAGATCTCCGGCTAGCGGTGATGCAGCCTCTCTGGGAAGCGCCTGCACGGGGTGGCTCCTCCTCTGCTCTGCCCGAGGCAGGTCACCGGCCCAGCCCTCCAGGAAATAACTGAATGGTGGCCAGATGCCTCTGTCTGGGCATCCCCTGTCTGGATAGCATGAAGGTGGTGGGGAACGTGTAAGGACTCATGGCCATAAAGATGTCTAACAGGCTTGGGGAAGGCAAAGCTCTAAAAAAGAGCTTACATTTGTTTCTCTCTGATTCAGGTGACACAAATTCAGATGACACAAATTCAGGTGTTTGCTTCCTAGCTTTTTGTTTGTTTGTTTGTTTTTAATTATTTTTTATCTTTCCCAAGCCAGACTACTGCCAGTACATAGCTGCCTTCCTTGAAATTTATGAACACATTGGCCTTGTGTTAGGTTTTGCATCTTCCATGTGTGTATCCTGGGTTTTGTTTCTTCGCTCCGGTGTTTCATCCAGTACTCCAATATTAATCCATTACTATTTCTAATGTAAAATAAGTTATAGGCTCCTGTGGCACAGGCCAGAACTGTGATCTTCCCAGCTGCAAATCCCTCATGTCCATTGTTGCGATGTTCTCCCAGTTTCCAACCTGAATTTATTTGTTGCCAGTCGGTAACATCTTCTCCTAGCACTGACATTCCTTTTAGTTACAATCTCTCTCCTGGCTGTTCACCCACTCATGTGAGTGGGAAAAGCAGACATCTCATTTCAGCCTTCTATTTACTTGGTTAAATAGACCGAGCCATAAAAATCTGCTGTAAGCACCGGCTGCCAGCACCTCGCCCGCAGCTGTGTCCCACACCTATCCTGGCAGCACCAACCACAGACTGAGCTCTCCTGAGCACCCTCAGCCCTCCCACATAATAGGTCCTCAGTCCTCCTTGAAAATGCCTTCCTTTCTTCAGGGCCACACATTATGTACGCCTTTATCGAGGCAAGGTTTTCCTTTCTGCCAGCTCCAACAGAGGAGTCCCATGTACTCAAGGCAAGGATTACGAACGCTGTGCTTTGTTCAAGCACATCTTTCCTGTTGCCGTTGCGCTGATCTTTCAAGTGTGTAAGATGCAATTTGATGTAAAGATCTTCCCTGTGAATAAACCAGCCATCTCATCAGCACAAGCAGTTAATACACAGTTTTAGCCCAGTGACTTTTCTTTAAAGGGTTGAAGTCTGCCTGAGGGTATTAAGGCATTATAAAAACACTCTCTTGAGTGAGGAAACGTCCAGAAATGATGTCTAAAAGGCAAGGTGCATAAATGCTGTGCTCTGAATATACACCACCTGTGCAGAATTCTTCTCTGCAAGAAAACACCTTTTCTAAAAATTGCGAAATATCTTCTGGAAATCACCTACCCTTGTTTTGGGTGCTCCCTATATTGCAGAAAATGACCATTATTACAGATTTCAGATATTTTATGCACAATTGGACACAGAGCTCATATTCAACCATGTTCAGATGAAAAAGAAATTATTTTTGTTTATTTTTCAGCACTGCATGTGGACTAGTAAGTAAACAACACTTCAGATTCTGTTTTGGTCACCTTTCTATCTGTTCTCCGCTAATAAGAGGTTTTGACTTCTCACTTTGACTTCGTCCCTGCACAGCTTGAAAGAGCTGATATTAGGTTCAAAGGAGACCTCAAAACACGCCAACAAGGTCAAATCAAAATGAAAAATGAAAGACATCATCGCAATAGTTCCTCACTGATTTTTTTTCTTTTTAATGGAGTGCCAAACTTGGCGGTTCTCAAAATCCATTATGGACAAATGAGAGCTCATTTAGGGAGCCATGAATTTTTTACACCCTCGTAACAACACTGTGTTTCCCTCAGGATTTGTTTTGAAGAAGAACATCCTTAAGAAAGTGAATCAAAGACTTCAAAAGGCTGTGCAGCAGAGAGGTTACCTATTATCTCCCCCAAGCCTCCTTTTCAGCTATTTCAAGACTTTCATAAGTTTTAAGAAATTGCTTTAAAATGTTTTTAAGTATGTAAGGAAACTAGGAGATTAGAGACAATTAAATAATGCATAGGTATCAGTGGAAAATAACCCATTAAAACATGAATTACATTTTGAGTTTTCTGTATATTGTATTCTCTTCAGATTTTCAAAGCAAAAAGGTACACTGCAACATTTATTCCAATACATTTGTAAGCACATGCAACACTGGTGTCCTATTTGTACATTGATTTCTAATGCTGTCCGAGAACCTTTACATTAAAAGCATACAAGAACTCACACACATGTGCATGTATTCCTTCTAGCATCAGTTGTGAGGAAAACAATTTTTTCCTTGAGAAACCAAATGTCAATTCTGCAAGTACATTTGATAAAAAATCCACCAGCTATTCTGAACTAATACCTAATCTAAAAGCCTTGCAGTCATTTGCAGGTTGGATCTGAAACAGCTGTTGTTCATCGGATTGCAATGTTTGATTGAAATTGTTCAAAACAGTCCAAGTTTGCAGCACTGGCGACAAAAAATACATTCTTATTTAAAAAACATGCTCAATGCAGATGAAGGATCATATGGAGATGCTAACATTTAAAACATGAAATTGCTAAAACACAACCACATATAGACTAGAAAAACATTGCAGTTCTTTAAAGGTTTCTCATTCAATGAATAATTCGTAAAATTATAGTCAGCCTTTTTTTTCTGACTTAAATATTTAGGCCAACTTACAATAATAATAAAAAGCTAAAATGACTTCTTGTAAAAGAATGACAATTGTTTAAAATAAATACATGTTTTAAGATATTGCTCTGTGACTATGTCCATCACATTCCACTAGATGTCAGCGTTATAGAACCAGCTTCTTCAGACTACAGAATGCGTCCACTGCATTTATTTTTGTTACCTTGTCTTTGATACACAGTACATGTCAACTACATTAATAACTAAGTGTATATTTATGGTAGTAAATTGAACCAAAAATAACAGTCTCATTTCATTGACCCTACACTCACTCCTACCATTTACGAGATTTGAACAAAGGTCTTCAAATCAGTTTCATGACAACAATGTTTTTAAGTGAGATGTAAATCATTTCAGTTTTTCCAACTACTTTTCCTAATGCAGTGATATGGACTTCTCACTTCAGAAGACAGCACAATGAGCTCTTTTTGTCAGATACTGTAATTCCTGGAAGATAAAGCTCTTTGTGTTAAATACAGTGTAGTTCATCTATGTTGAAAATTATAAGGCACACGATTTATTTATTTTTTTTTAATCCCTTGTTCTGAAGTACTGTTACTATCTTGCTATTCTGGATGTCCCATCATAGCTACTGTTTTTTTCATGGTTTTGGACACAAGGAATGAAAAACCATGAAATGCATGAAAATACAAAAACAAAACAACAAGAACAACAAAAAAGGAAACAAACAACACAAGAACAAGACAAAACACAACAATGTACACTACAACAGCAATGAGCAAAATCTTCTCTTTGACCAACAAAACATTAACAACTGCAAAGCACTCTTGGTTTTGCTCTGTAAATACCTGACTTTATTTAGATATACAGGTGTTTATCACTAGATTGCCACAGTACCTGAAATAAAACAAAGGCGCTTTTTTTTTTTTTTTTTTTTTTTTTCCTGCTATGTTTCTTAGCAAAACAAAGCTGCCAAGTAATTTTGTTGGAAAAATATGAGTGAAATATTAGGTAACTACAAAAAAAGATGAACTAGAACAACATCTGAGGAAGAGAATAATATTTAAGGAACATGTGAAACCAAATGGCAACAGTTCTAGGCATTTATTCCAATATCTTAGAAAAAAAATCTTCATTGTACCACCATTTAAAGATAGAAAAAACAGTTAAAGCAAAAGATTTTTTTTTTTTTCCCCCCCACTTCA
Organism: Aythya marila; assembly: GCF_965140915.1. NCBI lineage: Eukaryota > Metazoa > Chordata > Aves > Anseriformes > Anatidae > Aythya > Aythya marila. The sequence continues at coordinate 47,665,886 of NC_139046.1, forward strand.
AACATTATTTATTCACAGTACAAATATGTCCTGCCGGTACATTTTTTAGGCACCAGAGGCACAAGTTCTGCTAAGGAGCACTGGTTCCTTTCCTGCCTGTAAAGCTTCTCTTGCCTACAAAAGCTCCAGCCCCCCAAACGTTTCAGTGCCTTATTAAGTCGCAGAACAGATCCACAACTGAGTGCCTCATATAACCAGTAATACTAAGTTGAGAGCATGCATTCCCACACACACGCTCAGCAAAGAAAAAAATTTCAATGATTATTTGAAACCCACCTTAAGGCAAATAGATAAGTATTTTCTACCACCTGTTGAAATATTTTTACCTGTCAAATTTCAAACATGGATCTCAAACTCAGTAAATAAACTAATATGAAGCATAAAGAATGCTTTAACCAGAAAAAAAAAAAAAAAAAAGAAAAAAAAAAAAAAAGAAAAAAGAAAGAAAAAGGAAGTGTTTTTTCCTGACAATAAATCAATGGTTTTGCCTTATTTCTATCTACATTTTGTTAAAGCATTCTATGCTCTTCCAATATACAACATCAGATTGCAAGTTTGGCAACTTTTTTTTTTTTTTTTAATAAAAATCCAGACAGTGTTCTCTGTTTGCAATCAGAACCACAACCTTAGTGCAATATTATATTTATTTCTTACAGTAATTTTGGTTGCCATACAAGAGTATTAAGGATTGGGGAAAAGTGCAAGTTACAGGAGCTTGATTTTTTAATCAGTCAAAATAAGAGGAATTAAAGCACAAAAATTACAGCAACATAGATAACGTGAACACAAGTTGTTACACAAACTATAGCGAGAAACATATTAATATCTAGAAAAGAAAAGAAAAAATGTAATGGAAAAATTATCAATATTTGTGGCTCATACACACAATCATCGCCAGATCAACTGGGTAATGCTTTTTAAGAACTGAGAAAAAAATCACTATTTTTATTAACTTAAGTACCACAAATAATTAACTTTTGTGATATGTAAATTCTGTAAATCAACAGTCACATCTAGTCATTTTATAATATATGAATTCAACTTAAAATGTTCTCAGACACCTAGGGAAAGGAGTCTGTGCAGTTATACACAATTTACATCTTGTAAGATTTTGGTATTGTATACACAAATATTACAGAAACTAGGCATGTAAATGCAATTTATTTAAATTACAGTATATAAACAAAAGTTGATCCTAAAACCCAGAATATCATAACGTATTTCATAGATCTCTAACAACTTGTTTTTCACTATCATAGTAGCATGAAATAAAAGGGTCTTCTCTCCTCCCCCCAACATTTCCAGACTGACGAAAATACTCGGAGGCAACGTCGTATCTGTTACTATTGCTTTCTGTAGCAAAATCATCAAACAGAGCTAGAGACCGATTCATCTTGGCAGAGGTGCATTTTATTGGTGAAAGTAGGTCCTCTCAGGTCTCATTACGTTTACTTTGAAAGACACAATGTAAAAATAAACTATTTCATTAGCTCTTTAATGTTTCAAACCTCTTCTCTGCTAATGGTATTGTACCTATGCTTTCAGTACCTGAAAAGATACACGAGCAAGAAACACACCTGTGTAAGAAAGGGATTACCATCAACTGTAATTTGCTGTGTATGTCAGCACTTGTTAAACTTAAATCCAACAACAAGATTGTGAGTAAAAAGCAGCTTAAAAGTCAACTTCTACATTGTCTTTTACTACCATAGTTTCTAATGTATTTTCTGGCACATATTATAGAGGTAATATCAACTGTACCCAAAGAAACAAAAAAAGAGCATGGCATTAGTGGTTTATTTACTGAATTCTGTCATATCACCAAATGGAAGACAATGATGGCTAAATTACCATTTTTACACTTCTTAAAGTATCTGATGGCCTCAAGTTGCCTGTATTGACTATCTGAATGAGACTGTCATTTTCTACAACACCTATGGAAAAATTCAGTACTCTTGAAAGTAAAATGCCTTAGTATTTGATTTTTATTACAAGGTTACTTGGAACTTTCAAATACAAATATAGTGTAGTAACAGATGTTAAGTCAAAAGATTTGTTGTTCCGTAAAGGGGGCAGGAGGCTAAATAAGTTTTTATTTTTTTTAATGAGTATCCAATGCATTGGTAACTATAACCACTTCTGAAGAAATATTCATCCTCCTTTGTAGAAGTTCTAGCAAAGATAGAAAATATAACACAGCTCTGCTGGTTCAGATGCATCCAAATGAGGTTGATTTTAAAAAGGTCAAGACTTTATAATTATTCCACAGAAATAGTATTAAACCACAAAAGTTTTTTTTTTTTTTGTTGTTTTTCACTTTCTAGCACTGAAGTGGCACAAAGGCTGCCCAGTAGACCAGCCACTTATTTTCTTAAAATATTGTGCTTATAAACTATCTGTACAACTATTTAAACTTGCAGTAAAGAAAGATATTTAAAATGCTAAACTTTATGTACTCATACTAGGGCTGTTGCAGACCTAATTAGACACTTGTTCGTGAGCAAAAATAATCACAATAAAAAAATTAGAGATAGGCTGGACCATATGAAGGACCATATCAAGGAAAGAAAGTTCAGGTACCTTGCAAAATGTAAGAGAACCTGAAAGTATGGTAGGTAGGCAGTCTAGCCATCCACACACAATTTACCCACCTTGAACAACTTGAGTATTATGTTAATAAAGACCTACAAAACTCACAGATATTAAGAGGTGTTAATTACAAGGGGAGGTCAAACATGCAGAGAGAGACTTGTTAACTTAAAAAAAAAGAGAAAAAAAAAAGTCAGATTGACCAAATCTATGTGTTCCCCCCTGCTGACTGAAGTCTCCAGGAAAGCTCTTGGGCTCACCACCCAGGCAATGCTCAGCCACACCGCCAGGTTTGGAGCAGGGCACACTCTCTGCTTCCACCCCACTGGCAGCCGTGCAAGGAGATCACGGGAGGCCAACGGGAAGTGTTCAGCTCCCCGTGAAGTGCTCTGTCTGCTGTCCTTGTCAAGAAGCCAATACTTGTTAACAGTGATAAAAATGAGAAACTGGATACCTACCAGTTCCCCTGGCCCCCTAACATGCACATGCTGGGACAATATAGACCTCGTTCCATCTTGGCATTAGCTTTTTTTTTTTTTATTATTTACCTTGTTCATTTTTTTAGCAGGCTGAACTATTTCCATTTCTGCTAACAGGCTGAAATCCCTCTCTTAAAACACTGGCACCCTTCCCATTGACTTCAATGGGAACATTCATCTATCTTTTTATTCTTTCTTGGCCTGATATTCAAAATAGCTAAGCACTCACTGAATTAAACGGTATCACTCAGGGTTCAGCATATTTGTGTATCTGACTGTGAAGTCCAAAAGGTGCCTCTGTACATAAAAAACAATTATTATTTTTTTTTTCTGGCTTGTAGAGTTCATATTGCAACTTAGCAGTAGTTTAGCTGGTTGAAAACTGGGGGTCTCAGGTTCAAACTAGCTTCATTTTATTGTACCTCTAAGTGAGCATTACTTCTCAGTTTTTATGAAACTTCTGCATCGTCTTACAGGTCACAGCAATGGAGCATGTGTTGAACTTGTTCTGCCACCTTGGAAGAATGCTAAGTATAACTGCAGAAATAAAGAAATACCAGGTAAAACAGAGCAAGGTTACCTTTGAACTAATTCCAGCAGAACAACCAGCTTCTCTGCCAATAAATCAGAGAACTAAACTAGTAAAAAACAGTAATATGAACTCTTGTACCTGTCACAATAGTGTGCCTCTACTAACAAAAACAGATTTGAGTGGTAATGAAGCAATCTGTCCTCTTAAAATAAACTAAGGGTTGGGGAAGGAAGCCTGCTGGGAGACTGAATGAATGTCAAGAAGAGAATACAGTGCCTTTCAATTAAAAAAAATAAAATAACATTGCTTGCAATTTTAAGATGAAAGAAAACTGGTATGTAATTGTTGCAGCAGAAGGGTATTATCAATAGAATATTTTTAAAGTTAACAATTTTCTCTCTCTCTCTCATATCTCCCCACAACTTTGAAATAAAATGGCCCCACTCGTGTACATATTTAGATTTACGTTTGGGCATGTAGCATACAGTCTGCATTACCTGAGTACCAGGAATTAAACTGTTTTTCCCCCCCTAATTTTGCTGGCACTCGCAGACAGACAAGGCATTTGGGGTATTTCAGTACCAGCCCATCTCTAGTTATCAACAGAAGTTTGTGAGGCAAAATAGCTATTCTTATCTGTCCAGCAGCTGTTTCAAAGCTCTTTCTATGTTCATTCTGTGCCCAACTCTAGTCACTCCAAGGTCTATCAGATCTTCCTTTTGTAGATTTGGTAAATGAGTGCCATCTATTTCATTGTCCATAAATGTTTCTTTATGTTCACCTAAGTTTAGACTTTCCAACCAATCTGCCACATCTGGTTTAGTCCACAGGTGGACAGGCTTAGTTGTAAAAGGCTTATTTGAGATTGGCTGTTGTAATATTGAGGGAGAAGGAGACCTGCTGCGCCCTGTGGTCAAGCCAAATAAGTCCCCAGAAGGGGGCTGGCTGGGTAGGCTAAATACATCGGACAAAGTTGGAGAAGGAGATGAAGCTGAAGCAGAAGCAGTCAGAGGAGCAGGCATGATGTCTTTATTAATCTCTGTTGGTGAAACCACAGGGCTTGGAGCATGTCTTGCTCCTGAGGTCCTACTGTCATAGTCTGGGGACCTGCTCTGCAGTGTGATCGGCTGGCTGGTTCCAGGTCGGACAGTAAAAGTGATTGTTGTACTTCGTGTACCTGAGACAGTACTCATGACTTCTGTGCTCCTGAAATTGTAAACAGACACAGAAAGTTAGACAGAGCAGCTACCATCTGAAAGTCTGTCCATATCAACACGTGGCAAACATGGCTTTGGAATGTTAGAATATATACATATGTATTTTTTAAAGGAGCAATATCAGGTTAAAAGTCATCGAATCTTTCCCATAAAACAATAATAAATGGTAAGCCATGGATTACCTTTGATTAGCATAGATTGCAAAACCTTTGCTTATGAGCAGTTCAGAAAAAGACGTTGCAGAACACATTCTTCCTTTTTCAGTCTACAACAAATGGACTCACGGCTAAATGAGAAACACCATCTGTAATAAGCACACAGCCACTTTGTTTTACCCTTGCAGTGCAATCGGGAGTTGATCTTCCTTGGACTGCATGGAGAGGTGAGTCCTTCATTGCTGTTTTAGCCTGTCAGTCCAACACACCGTGAGGTAACATAGCAAATAATAGTAGCTATGGAAAGTATTGGAAGCATATTATTAGCTCAGGTTTTGGATCTTTGTACATCTATCTACTCAGTGAATTTTTGGGTATGTGTGTTTGTAATCCTGTTGATGCTTCCCAAATGCTTCCCAAACTCCTCTTATTTCCCTTTCTGCTCAGCTGACCATGTCACGCTTTAAAAATAAAACTGTCTTCTAAGGTTCATAAAAGGACATTTTTGTCTTTTTTTTTTTTTTTTTTTTCTTTCTGACCAGAAATTATACTTTGGCAGTTTCACTAAAAAACTAACAGAGACAAAATTCTTATTCTGTGTGCCCAGGGGTGATGTGGTAGTAATCTAGTCGCTGGCACCTATCTCCTGCCTAAAGGAAATTGCAGATTACAGACTAAACAGACACGAAACTGGTCGAGAGGCTAACTGTTGCTGAGGCTGTCAGGGTGGGTGAAGGAGCAGACAAGCCAACTTTTGTCTGGTGGCCACAGAAGAAACTTAGAAGCAGAAGGTCCGGGTTCAGGTCTGCTCACTTCACACAATGCTTAATCCCACGGCCCTTACTCTTCATAGGACAATTCTGCCAGGCAGCCTGCGTGCTACAGGATCTTCCACTGAACTTCTTCTCCAGAAGGCTCCAGAGTTTTTCAGTTTTAAAATACCAATGAGGGACACCTTCAGCCAACTAATTTCATGCATTTCCTGACCAAAGGATTTATTTATCTTTGAAGTGATGCCACAGACTCCAGAAGATGACCTGGAGGATGCTGTGGATAGATTTCTCATGCAGACACTGACTGAAGACCTCTTTATCTCAGCGCCAGACTGTCCCCAGGCCTGACCAGTCATGCCTAGAGCAGAACGAAGGATGGCTTTGGTGCACAATGGCAGATACAAATGCTTTTATTAATAATGCAGATTCACCACTGTGCAGAAAAGATCTTACAGAGCCAAAGGAAGAGCGTGGTTCTGGAGCCCCCATCTTTAAAGTGCCTTTATGGAAGAAGCTGGGGTCTTCATTCAGCAGTCATTCAGCTCTTCCTGAATGACTGCTTAAAGATTTTGTGTTAACGGCCAGGAAATGAAGTGCCAAAATGATCTATCCAGCAGGGGTCAAACCCCACATCTGCTCTCTCTTGGACACAACCCTCACCACTAGATCAGCTGTGAGCACCTGTTATAACTGTGAGCTCCTCTTGTGCTCCTCTGTCCTAGAGAATCATGGAGGCTTTGCTGCTGCCTGCAGAGCACTGGGGCTGCTGGGGTGGAGGATATGGTGCCTAGGGTTAGCCTGTCTCACTGGATTTGTTTCTCAGTGCAATGTAATTATGAATGCCCATGGAAAGGGAGTGACTGGACTTTGGTTGCCCACATCCTGACTAAAACAGTGGTTACAATTTTAATTAAAAAGATGGGGGTGTCAGCACTTCCTCAACATCTATCCTAACCTGCTATCCCTGTGAACTACTCATCCGTTACCCAAAAGAAGAAATGTAGGCAGCTCACCTGGGGCAATGATAATTGGCTATTAATCCCTTTCTCTCATTTGAGCCCTACTGCAGCCACAGTTACTCTTGTAAGTCCTGGTAGCCTTGAACTGGAATCTTTCTTCAGTGTTTCCTTGGTTTGCTGCAACCTGTTGTGAGCCCTCTTCCTACATACTCCCTGCATCACATCTGGGGCTTCAGCCCATAATTAACAAACCTAGACGTCAGGTAACCTACAGCACTGCTATACTGAGCTTCAGAGCACGCTCATATCACAGCGAGTCTCATTCAAATTGGGCTCCAACACTGTGTTATTAGAGAAGCACTAAGAATAACTTTCTGGAGAACGTACATGTTATTCGCATGAGCAATCCCACTGATTTCCCACAAGTTGTTCCATGTATTTCAATGGGAACAGGGGGATCTTTTTGAGAGCTGAAAGATCAGTACTTCACTTAAAACACAGTAGGAAAAATACTTTCAGCACTTATGTCTTTGTAATTTAAAAAAGAAAGGAAACACTTGGCAAGGTTTTGAGTGCTTCCAGTGATTTGTTTGGAGCTTAATGGCTTTCATTGTCTTCCAGGGCTAGAGCTAAGCCTTCTTACACATAGAAGTCTATGGCAAGAAACTATTAAATTCTACTAACCAAGGGGAACAAATTATTTCTACCTACTTAGTATTAGGAGTCTCACGCACTTTAATAAGGCATGATATAATTTTAAATCCAAAAAACCCTTCCTTTGAAAAAGGTTATGATAATGTTGCCCTAGTGATTGAAAGAAGGGCAGGATGAGTTTTGCATAAATGTGGAAATTTCTCCCTCTCTCTTTATTTGCGGTGACCCTTTTACTTAAACTTCCTGTATTGCAAATACGAGAAATTAGAGTTTTGTATTCACATCTTTCATGACAATATCAAATGGATGGTGCAAATTTATCTTCTATAATGGTAGGCACTGACAGATCACTTCTGTTACCTGACTAACAGCTCTAGGTTCATTCAGGTACATCTGCTTTAACTTATTTCTGCTGCTGCTTCTCTGTATGGTTCATTTCATAGACTCCCCGTACGTCCTTGTTCAGGAGATCATTTTCACTATCCCCTTAAATAAACTACATTAAGCCTCTAAAACAAAATCCCCTAAAGAAAACCATGTGCTCTTATTTTAAGTATTCTTTAGACTAATGTTACCTAACCTCAGATGCACAGGCAGTAATACTGGGTGAGAAAAGGCTTTGCTCTTTCTGTCAGCCTGGATCAGAGCAGTGGCTTCTCATGGCTACAGGCAGCATTAAAAGGTCTGTGGGCACCTTCCTTTCCTCAGACCATGGGTTCAGGACTACTGACTATTAAAATATGACTCTGGAACTATGATAAGAAAAATATTTTAGCTGATTAATGAGGTTTCAACACCAGCTCAGTTTATAGCCACACCAGTACTCAATCTAATAGAAATGTTAACCCTTTTATCAGACAGCTCGGGGCACTTCATTAACAGACTTATTCCTACGGCACCACACCTCCTCTGAGGAGGTTATTAGATGTTCTGCACACTTGGGAATACAGATGAGTTTGTGAGTCAGTACACGTCCTCACTGCTGCCACAGCAGTCCTATTTAGGACTAGTTTTACAATAACCAGCTGAAGATCAGAGGAAATGTAACCACAGCAACTTGAGGTCACTGCTGTCTGCAAAATTACTCAGCAACCTGCAAAACCAAGTTTGTGCTCTGTTCCTGGCTGCTGTGCTCCAGCTGGCTCTGCGGCTGGCTCTGCAGCCTTCACAAGGCAGACAGCCTCACGAAGGTCATGCGAGCCTGCTGAAGCCCACAATTACATTTCCAGACTTCCCATCCTAACTCTTTTGTTCCAAGATTCTTTTTCCCTCTTTCGCCCCTTGTTTCACTTGCCATATCAAATCCAACATGCTACAGAGACTGGTGTACTGCGATTGTAATACAAGGAAAAAATACATGCCTTTGTGCAACTCCTATCCATCCCAAATTATATTTTTTGACATCTACAGTCCAGTCTGTGATGCAGATGCAGTCTTGAAACTATCAGCTGTCCTGCATTTCATGGATGGCTGGTATCCTGGTCAGTAAGGGGGCAAGTACATTCCAGCTGGGGAGCAGGCATGTTTGTGTTGTGTTGTGGGTTTTCCAGATTTTTAATAAGAGCAATTTTGGTATGCTTTATTTGATCATCTGTTATATTAAACATGTTAAATCTATATTAAAGCTGCCTAAACCCAAATTTCATTTTAAAAAGGTGAAAAGTCTGATAATAATTTTAAATAAAATTTGCCCTTTTAGAATCAGCATATGGTACTAATTTGTAAACATTTGCTGCTGTAAGACTGCACTGATGGCAATGCCTATTATGCTGTCTCGTATTAAAACCACAATATATAATTCCTATGTCTCCAAGTAGAAAAGCCATCAACACAGCTTCTAGGCAAGAAATTCTTTTAAATTTTAAATTGGATTTGCAGGATTCAAATTTACTGTTAACTTAATATCAAATGCAAATCAGTGAAAGATGGCATGCTGCAATAGGTCCTAGGAGCCTCTCATCTAAAAAAAAACAACCAACAAACCAATCAACCAACCAACCAAAGAAAACACAAACCAAACCAAAACAACAACACTACCAATAAAACCCCCAAATAATTATGCATTCTTGAGAGCTATTATATTCTGTATCTTGCCAAAAGACTTGCTCTCTCCGACAAAGCTTTTCCACTGCTTTGGAGAAAAAAGCTTATCAAGAGAACCAGTGGGAGAAAAGAGACCCTATACAGAGGTACTGTGGGAAAATAACTTTTCACAGATTTCTGAGAACATGCAAAACCAAAACTTTGCCTTCATCTCTTGTAATATTTTTACTGTATTTTTGGATTGTCAAAGGAAAATTGCATGTTAGAAAAGTAAGGCAATAATTGTCTGTTTTGGGGGAAGATTAAGAACAAGCATTGATGTGATGACTGGCAGGATACAGAGCTTCTTATAATAGCATTATTTAGTGAGAAGAATTGAGAAATGGTTAGTGTCTGTTGCAGGTAACGCTGTTCAGCTGAAGCAAGGAATAATCACTAAAGGTCTTTGGGAGGCTGTTCGAGACCAACACTTTTGATGCGAATGGCACAACTATCTGGAAGCAGACAGCAAGGGCAAGGTGTTGATGAGGGGCAGAGGACCAGGAGGTGGGCTCAACCCTCTCTTCTTGGAGAGCTGGAAGAGAAAAGGTCAAGGCAAGCTGGAAGGAAAAGAGAAAATCTCACAGCTTCCAATGAGGAAAGATTATCAGTTACCACTGCCGCACAGCTTGATTATTTCAAGGTCTAGTTTGTCTTTACTTTAAAGCTCACATAAGCATGTAAAACTGCACTCCCTTTCCTCCAAAAAACACCCTAAAAAATCCAGCAGAATTTTGACATGCTTGAAAAACAATGTCCCCTATTTAGGTGTCCAAGCATAAGTTCAGGAATCCACTCTTAGGTGCTCATGTTATGAAAACTTTTGCTGAATTTTGTCCGATGAAAAGTGGCTTTTATTTCAGTTTGAGAAACCCTTACATGGTTCTGGAATGGCTACCATTTCTGGATTAGGATGATCTAATCCACATTTGTATAAAAAGTCAACATCAGAATTACTAAAATGCAGTAACAGTGAGTGAGCATTAAAAAGAAGCAGAATGCACAACATACTCTATGCTTTATTGTTGTCACTTACTTCATGGCACTTCAGCATGACCCTCTTCTGACAACAGCAGTCATGAGAGCAAATAAAAATGACAAAATGGAATGACTAAAACTGCAAAAATTACTGACAAAGTAAGCAATCCTGTGAAATTGGCTGACAAATGGTTAACAACATGAAGTGAAGCTAATGGGACAACATTAAACTGAAAAATCAAGGCTTGAGAACTATTCCACAAAACACACATTTCATAATCTGTGAAATCTGGAGACATTTTACAAGAAACCAAATGTACGATCAGTCCCCATGCAGGACTCACTGCTAAATTCAGTTCTGCCTTACCTGTTTGTGAAAAAATGGGAACTTTTCCAGGTAAGAAACCCCTTAGAGATATACAAAAGCCCTGACCATAGACAGTTTCACCTTTAAAACTTGCTATGCCAACACAATACAGGTTATTTTTCCTAGAGGACTTGATCCTGCGTGGTTAAGCATCCTCTACAACTCCCACGTTTGCAATGAGTGCTTCCCACTACCAGGAGTGACGCTCAACCTGCCACAGAGGCCATGGGGATGTTCTGCAAACACAGGCGGAGAAACATGAGCACCATTTGAAATATAAATAGCTCCTCCCTACAGCAAAGTTATCGATCATTTCGGTAAGGTGGTGGCAGAGAGCAGGAACGGCGGCTGTGCGTTATTCCTTATTAGTACACGGGAGTGGTGGCAGAAGGATGATGTTTGCACTGGGGTTAAGTTTCTTCTCCTTCGCAGCCACGGGGTCTATTTTGCGTTAATCACGCTGGTGTTATTCAGTCCATCTTGCAGGCTTGCACTTGATCATTATGTCACTAAGCAACTGCTGGGTTCACAGACAGAGCAAGCACTCCTCTCTTAACCTGACAAAAACCCTGCAGTAACCTTGTCCCCCTGACTTTTATCAGCTCCGTATGCAAGTCAGTAGCTTCTTGAGTGCCTTTATAGCACTGCTGCATTTATAGTGCACCAGTCAGCGATGCTGTTACCCTTCCCCTCCTCTCCACCTGGCTTGCAGAGTGCAGGTACCTCTCTGGGCTGCACTTTTAAACCTCTGCACCCCTGTGTGTTCAAGCCCAGGGGCAGGAACCACAAACAGAGGTCACCAAGGGAGCCTGAGCTCTGGGTATTTGGCTCAGGTAGAGACCTGTATCCAAATGTCCCAAACCTTTCCAGGAAGGAAGGCTGGGCAGAAATGGAGGAAGCGATGACTGGATGTTGTGGCCTCTGATTTAAGAGCCTGACTACATGGACAGAGCAAATAAAAATTTGCATCACCATGAATAATCTCCAAAATTTCTTAAAGTAGATGATGGCCAAAATTAGGAGTGGGATTAGCAAGCACTCATTCAAAAGCTCTAGTCCAGAACCTTCTGATCAAGTCCCTCAATTATACTTGTATTAGTGCAAACTAAGCAAATGCATCCTTCCTCTTTTTTCTTCCATACCAGTCTCCTCTTCCCATCCCACGGCTGGTCACTGCCTCTGAGAAGCAGATGGTTTCCAGCCAGGCATTTCCATGCTCTATTTAAAAATCTTGAAGCTTGGTGTCTCCATAAGAACCACGGCAAACTATAAATACACAGTGTAGAATTACTGCTAAACCAATGTACAGTGAAAAGAAACTAGATAGGGTCCTTTTTTAATGTAATAATTGAGAGAGAAATGCTGCTCAGCACTGTAAAACAGTCTCTTCATAATCCTCATTTATCAAAAACATATAAAGAAGATCTATTTCATGGGTTTCTCTAACAAGCCGTTACCAAACAATCTACAATTTAATTCACCTCTATGCTACCCTGACGGTGCACTTGCCGTGACTGAACCACATTTGTATGTCTACTGGCTGTATAAAAATAGCTCCTAGAGATATTTAGAACTGGTACCTGGGTGAAGCTTCATATATTTCACAATGAAGAAATATATATTTCAATTTCGTCAGGCTCCTAGTGCTATGAGCAGAACCCAAGCGAGCATGTGAACAACGTTACTATTTATAACACTTCCCATGGCTTCTCTTTGGCTGAAGTATATGAACAGATATACGCATTTTTTATCACTTTTCTTTAATTCAGAGGAATCCTTGTGTTTTGAGAACTAAAATTCCTTACTCCCTTTCTAATGCTACCTCAAAGAAAAGGGCTACAAGCTCTACAATTGGCTGGCCTAGGTTTTACGGTAGTAGAAAAAAGTCGTGAAACTGTAAGAATTTTAGCTTTACAATTTAAATATCAACTTTAATACTTTGGCAAGATGGTATTCCCTGATCATAATATATTATGACTTTGTAAAAAATTTTGTCAGTCATGCGATTGGGCTAGAAAGGCTATAATTTATTTAGCTTTTTTAAAGGTAAGGTAGGAGTAAAAGCAGTAAAAATAGGCCTTTGTCTGGGAAGCATTTACCACACATCCATCACTTTTGTGTGGGTACCTTCAAGAACAGAAGTGAAACTTAATGCAGGCAGTCCAGGGCATAAACTTACACAATGCAACAAGGAAGTCAGAGCATTTTCTCTACGGTGCTAACATTGCCATGACCCCTTGAGGGCCGGTCCCAGCCTTTCTGCATGGCAGGCAGGAGCTGGGCAAGAGCGCTCAGGCAGACACCACGTAGCCAGCCATGGCTGCTGGACTAGTCACACCTCTGACTCTGCGAGTGAGCGTCTCACCTGACATCGCTCTACCTCACTCCTGGTAAGATGAAAAGGAATTGCCTGCAGCATCTTTGAAAAGAGATCTCAAATATCTGTAGAGAGTTGTATCTTGTCTGCTGCTGCTGACTTCTTACGCCATTTAAATAAAACTCCAAGTAGCCTTTTCTGATCCTTTTTAGTATCTTCAATCCACCTAATTAGCTGAAACTGAATTAAAAACTAATGTGATTGCATTAGTTTTGAAAGAAAAGGAGAACAAAATACAGCCCTCTTACCTTCCATCTACACATCTACATTCATATACCTCTGAAAGTATTTCATCTATGGCAGCCAACAGTTCTACTGCTCTATTCCACTGTCAACTTTTCTTATTTATTATCTCATAGGTCTTTCAGGATTGTTATATCTCACGATCCTCTCTCGAGTTAGCAAATACATTTGGGCAGACTTTTCAGGAACGAAGTAGGATTTCGGCCAGATTTAAATAATTCTTTGCGTGTTTTTGCTTCCAAATGGAGTCTCTATTTCCATAATGAAGACTATGTAATTTGCCAAAATTGAGTTACAAGAATTAAAAAAACTAAAGGACAGAGAAGCAAAATAATTTCCTATAGTTGTCCAAGTCAGATTTTTCTCTAAAATGTAATGCATATGTGATGACACATGTACATGACAGTTTGTTTTTCTCCAAGAAAGCAGTTTTTCCTTTTTTTTTTTTTCCTCTTTTCTGCAGCTTTTGTATCAGTTTAAATTTCTTTACACACACACACACACAAAATAAAATTAAAATAAAATAAAAATTAAAAGAGGTAATTATTTGCTTCCACTTCTCATTTTTCTCTCAGAAATGCAGTACTTTGAAGTATTTACAGTACATTGTAGTTGCTTGCCTCAGTTATTATCTAATAAAATCTGATGACAAATATCTTTACTGATGATGATAAATATCTGTGATGATAAATATCTTTACTGGAACCTGGAAATAACTACCAATCTAAAATATACATGATAATAAATATATTAAACATATGAAGTCAGAGGCAACATGTTCATATGGCTTAACAAGAAAGACGATCAAGCCCAAGCAAAAATAGTGTTGAACACAGTAAGAATAGTATGAATTGAAACTATCAGAGATGTGTAAGACAAGACTTATGTAAATTCACGCTTAGTGTACAAATGCTGATTTTATGTTTGCCAGATGTGTTCTCAAATTTAAAGGGTTCATTTGCCGTGCTAACTATGTTCAAAGATTTTCATCAAGCAGCCAGTACATATATTTTTCTTGTACAATTTCATTGATTTTTTTCCCCATGTATTAAAGCTTTTCCTGTACAAGCAACTTGATTTATGCTCCATTTAGACAAAAACTACTGGACAGGAATTCCAGAATTCTGGCATTTTTCTTCCATCCCTTCATTCTAGAAGATGTATAACCTCCATACCTCCCTGTCAACAATTTAATAACTTACATCTTGCAGAAAACAATGTAACTACCTGACACTGAAGCTTGCGAACACACTGTTTTCTGAATGAGCAATCATTTGAAATTAACAGAGTCACCCTTTTGCTACATGCAAAACATCTTTATGCATGCAAAGAATGGCCCTTTTCAAAGGCCAGGTTATTTATTACCCAGCAGAATATTTCTATTTAAATTTGCTTACATGATATATTTTTTTAAACAAACTAAATCAGCACTACATTTCTGCAAAAAAATCAATTTCTATGGAGCAGGCCAGGCCAAACAATATGTGATACTTTAGTAAAAGGTCCATTTAACTAATGTATGCAAGGCCAAACTATTCCATGCCACAAAAAAGTAATACCATGGGATCTTAATAAAATGAACAAAATCTCATTTTTTTTCCCTTTAAGTTTGGATTTCATGATATTTAGATCCATATTCAACACAAATGTGATAATTATTTGTGCATTTACCTAATGGAGTTTGACTACTGTAACTTACTTTTTGTCTAAGTACCTTTTCATACCACTTCTATGGAAATGTGTTGCCCTGCACTAAAAGGATGGTACTGTTGGGAGAAATGAGCCGTGCTCTTGAACCTGTAAAAATCACTGACTATTCACTAGCAAATGGGGACAATAGAAAGTAAGAACTTACATCCAATAATACTGAGTGCTAAAGATGATAAATTAAGCATTTAGCAAAAACATGAACAGTGCAAAGTGATTTCAGTGAGTAATTTCCTAAAACAGATTTATATTTCATGATATGGTGGTATATCATGATAAATATCATTATATGATTATTAGAGATACCAGCATGAATCAAACATCAAGCCATGAATGTGAAGTAAGCCTGGATAAAAACACTTTTTTACCTGTTTGAAGACAAAACAAGTTAAGAAACTGAACAAAAATTAAATTATCACCACATTTTAAAGGAAAAACAAAAAAAAAAGAAAAGAGAGAAAAGAGCTACTTAAACACAAATCGAAGTAACTCATGTCAAAACAACTGATAAGGTTGTGGAAAATGTCTCTGAAATTGGGGAATACCAAAAAGCTCCTATTGCATGTTGTAGACTACAGAAACATTGACAATGTAGGAAATTCTTCCCATCTGTAAAATTGTTTGTCAGTCTATTCATTAAACAAATATGTACAATAAAAGATACATTCTTTACTCTGTATGATTTACAGGGGAAGTTAGTAAAGGCAAGAAAAGAAAGCAAGCTTCTATTAGTAAGTTATTTTGCTAATTGCATTTACCTTGTACTGAGACTTGCAGTTTTTGTTCCAGTAGGTGACTCCAATCCTTCCCCTGGCTTTGAGGATTTCTCTCTGTTCATTTGCTGGAGTATTGAGTTCAATTCACTAATAACATTAGCCTTTGGGCCTGAGAGAATTGGGCTTTTCACCTCCGTCACATCGCCCCATAGCTTAGATGTCCTTTGGGGAACAACTTTAGCCATATTGGGCTGTGCACTGATTGGAGGTGGGGGCGGAGCGGGAGGAGGAATAACAAAGCTGTCTACAGTTTCTTCAATTAGCGCATCCTTGTAAAGTGCATTGCTTTTGTTGATTATGGGCTTCATTTTTGGCTTAGGAGGTACTGGGGGTTTGTCCACCAGAAATGTTTGCCCATCTGCATAGACTGTACAAGTATCCACGTTCTCACCCCCTTCTGAGGATAAGGTAGAGATGCTGGACACTGTTGAGATAGTGCTGGTTGTCTCTAAGTGATGGTCACTACTACTCCGACTGTCTACCTCCTCAATCCCAGAGTCAGTGACGTTGTCAAAGCTGTCAGGGGGTGGCAAAAAGGAGGCAGGCAAACAGTTTGAAAGACCCACTTGCTTTTTACTGTCTAAGGAATTTGTTGACTGGCTGGGGGCAAATGGCGCGGGTGAAGGCGTGCCGTTTTTTCTTTGCTTAATCAAGTCCGTTAGAGCCGAACCAGGAGCTGAGCGGTCGTCGGGGATATCAAAGCTGTTGGCGAACTCTAAGGGGGGTGGTAGTGGCTCAGTAAAAATAAATTCTTCATCAATATCAACTGATGCTAAGGGCGGTGGGGGAATGCGGAACGGCAAGATGACTGGGTCGTCGACAGAGCTCGCTGCTACGATGGTTTTGCAGGGAGATGCCGGTGGCTCAGGTGCAGCAGGCACATCCAGCTCACTTTCTGCTTCCTCACTTCCCTCTGGCCTCTCTGGTGGGGAGTTTTCAGGGTTTGGTTCCATTTCATCTCTTTTTTCCTCTTCATCTTCAGGCGCATCATCAGACTTTGCTGTGTCCATGGTATGAACCATTAACAAGCCAGCTGACTTCTGCTGTGAAGTATCCACAATGTTTATCAACATGTTTTTCTTCTCTTCAGCCTTCTTTTCTTTCCCTGCATCTGTTTCATACTTGTTCTCAGTCTCCTGCCTTCGCAATGGGCCACGAGTATTTTGCCTACTGACAGTAGCAGTAACAGGAAATGTCGTTTCAATATTGGGTCTCAACTTTGTATCGATGTAAAGTGGTTTATTAAGGTCAGGCTTAACAGTGTCCCCTTTGCCTGGAATCTGCTGCGTTTGTTCTTTCATGGCTCTGTCCCTGGCAGAGAGAGCGAGGGCTAGTGGTGAGTTTGGATCTAATAGCTTTCCTGTGACTGGGTGAACATAATTATCTGAGCTGGATGCATTCGTGGGCTTAGCTGCCACTGTACTGTTTTCAGTACCTTTCGTTTTGGACGAAGCGTTTAATGTCCTTGAATCACTTTGATTGCTGGGTTCACTGCTATTAAAAATATTTTCAGGCTCTCTAGGTGCAGGAATTGGAGATGGTGACATAAGCTGTCTAAAGCCATCTTCACTACTAAACATTGCTTCATCAGTAAATTTAGATTGCCTCATACGTGGTGTTGGTGGTGTTAGCCCAACATCCTCATCTCCTAGGTCTGTGGAAAGGAAGGCTGGAGAATTACGCCTTGCTTCCAGACGCTTTTCCCTGTCCCTTACTGCTCCAGCAATGGCTGCTGCAAATGGACTGCTGACACCTAGGCTGTCATCGGGTCGGAGTTGCCCAGGTTGCTCTGAAGACTGAGGATCGATTTCCATGCTGCTCCCTTGGCTGCTCTTCCCGCTGCTGCTGGTGGACGGCTCTTTCACAATAATTGTCGGGATTGGAATAGAGCAGGTCTTTTCTGGACTGTCTTCAACATTGGATTGTTTCACCAGCATCCCCTTCCGTCTCGCTGGTTTGGCTGGCACGTAAACTGCTTTGCTTGCAATCTTCCCGACCTCAGAATACGGGTTTTCTGGCATCTGACCTCTCTTGTTCCTGAAATTTGCCTGAGATGTGGCACTCCGACTGTACAGATCCTCAGAGTCCAGAGAGTAGCGGTCCAGTTCCCGTCTGTAATAGATCCCTTTGTCCCTTATCATAGTTCCCACATTTTCAGGCCTAACCAAAGAAATTTTTGCACCTGAATTCTGATTAAATGGAGGTTTAATAGTTCCATAGCTCCTTGATGTTGGGGATTTGGGAGAGTTGTACAGAGAGGGAGAAGGTGGTGGTGGTGAAGGTGGTAAGGACTGTGGTGGTGGTGGGATATCTTCAGAGGTGTCTGGCATTGAAAGACTTCTGGTAAACTTCAGCATAGGAGGAGCCAAAAACTGCCGTTCTTCCTCTGTTATTCCTAAAAAACAGAAAGTATATATAAAACAATGCCTTCCTTTGCAATCCCTCATATTGCATTATTTCTGTATCCAACCTAAAATGCTAAGGTGCATTTCACATGAGGCATATGTGCAATTATGAAAAGGGTCTTTTGCCTCATTCCAAACATCAGCATTTTTGCTTGCTGAATTTGCTGAAACCTAGATGCCAGAATTCAAAAGAATGCTACAGAATTTTAATTAAAATGATCATTGATATGTAGGCAAATGTTTGGGGCTTATGTATCATCAAGGTAGCTGTATAGAAGCACATTTTCTTTGAAGATTATTGAACAGGGAAGACATGTGGTGCAGAAGAGTACCTTATGTCTGTCCCTAGCACTTTCTAAATGCACAAAATTATGCAACTTAGAAACCTAATGAATTTTTAAGATGCACTGAAGCTTAGCAAAGGAACTGAGAAGATTCTGTTGGGGAAAGAAATCATAATGCTTTATTTCAAAGAATGATATTATATTATTACAGATACAGCTTTTAACATAAATAAACTTGGTAATATTGGGATAATTTAGACGACCAATTTTATATCATCCTAATGGGTTCCTAAATTGAGAAGTATCACTTCTAATATTATTATAAAGAACAGAACAAGCTCACGTTTGGTCTGCTCTATTTTTTTTTCTCTTTTGTACAACCATTTATTGACATCATTTGGAATGAAAAGGAGGTGATTTTTATTCCTTTTGATCAATAGGGATTTCCTGATAAACTACACAGCATTACAATGCTTCTGCCTCAATAGCAAAATAAAAATGAATAATATTTTGCCATAGGTAATGCACTGTAATAGGCTTGTACTGCTCTTTTTCTTTTTTCCTCTTTATTTTTTCCCTTCTCAATAACATTTTTTGTTAGAGGAAACATTCTAAAGAAATGAGTCAAATCACTCCACAACACTTGTCTACTGCCATGAAGGCAGAATGTGGAAATTATAGCAACTTAAACAAGAATTTCTTTTGCCATTAACTTTGTATAAAAAATAAGCAATCCTTCACTGAGGTAAAGACATTGCAGAAACATGCTTTAAGAAAGAGACAAAGTTGCTAAAAGTAGGTGATTAATGCACAAGTAAACTATGCATGAGAAACATTTTACCTATAGATTTTTGTCTTCTCATTGTACCCCGAGGTATACCCAGAAAAGGACCTTGAGGACTCCCCGGTACAGTGGGTGTCATCACAGCAATACCCTGTCTCTCATACATGGACTACGAAAAAGCAAACAAAAAAGCCCAAGAGCATTAAAGCATGCAGGTCTTTTTCTCACAGGTAAATAACTGTTTTGTAATATCAATTAATCCACTATCCCTCTTAGAATTTTTATGGAGAATAACAAATTTGATATTCTTCTGGGAAGGAGGTGAAGAGAAAAGGGAAGGCTGGGATTTGTTTATACGTTAAAAAAATAACAACAGCTGTAAGTGGAGGTAGGTGAAAGTATTTACAAGGCAATATGTTAAGTTTCCAGCACATTCTGTGTGCTGTAAGAAAAAGAAAGCCTGAGCAATTACATTTTGTTTCATTCATTTCCAAAAGCCTTGCACACACTGTATGAGTGTTAACAGCAGCTTTGTGCCAAGCTGTATGCTCTCTTCACTTCTGAGAAGCAGACCTACCCTTGGAGTCTTGCACAGACTCAAGGTGTCTTGTGCAGGGTTACGCTGCAAGTCAGCTTCTCGGCTAGGAACTGAGAAACGTACCCTGATCCCAATGCACTCAACTGTTCTTTTCTTGTAGTCCATTACAAAACTGTTTTCTGCCTAGAAACAGTCCCTATTTCCTTCTTTCCCAAGCTACGGAGAACAGCAAAGTGTATCAGGACTGGGGCTACTTTTGAGATGTATGAAAGGCTTGAGAGGCTATGGAAAAATGCATCTAAAATGCATTATTATTATTATTATTATTTTCCCCACATGTAAAGTTTTGTAAGAGCAAATTCTGCAAGTGAGGAATCCTATTTCAGAGTTCTGGAGTTTAAATTTTTAATACATGCTATGACATGAACGTCAATTCTTCCCTTACAAATCATCATGCATTATTTAGTTAAGATATTACATATGCCATTAGAAATAATAAAAACCTGCGCTAGGATAAACTTTCATATTAGTTGAAATTATGTGGCTGCACTAATTCTGGCACTGAAACTTTGATTTTCAGCAAAGATTTTAGCTTGGCCTTAGTGTTGTACCAACATCTTCAGTTAGAATTTACTGGTATCTTCCCAGCTCAGATTACAGGCAGAGCAAGGTCACATCTGTTTGAATAATGGTAGCAATGCTGTTGAAGTGACAGTCTCAGAATAAATATAAGAACTTAATGCTAAAAGGTTTTAGGGGTACACAGGCTCTTCTGTTAAACAAACTATTACCAAAAACACAGGCTAGACCAAGGTTACAAGATAACAAAGACAGCATGATTATATAAAGCATTGTTTTAAATTCATTTCTGTTGTGTGTTGAACTTTGCACACAGGCAAAGTACCCCTTCCAATCAGTTTCAGAAGTGAAAGCAGTACTTCATAGCTACCACTCACATTCATATCTGTAGCTGAGGGAAAACATCTACTAGAAGGCCGCTGTTTAATAGTTGCCACTCTTGAGTCCACAGTTGCATTGTCTGCAATTCTTGATGGCTTGGAAACTGGTACTATTTCATCCACCTTATCTGTAATATAAAAGTATTCAGTAAAATAAATATAATTTGTCCAGAAACTGAAAATTTAAGTATTGCAAGGTCAAAGGAAGAGATTTACTTTTCAAAAAATGCAAAGAAAAGTTTTTTTTTTTTTTTTTTGGCATTTTAACAAGGCAATGCTTGAGCATCATAAGTCGTGCAAGCCGAGCACTTTTTATTGCTGCTACATAACATGCATGCTTTAGTTTTAAGCCTGCATGCATTTAATGTTTACTTAGTGTGACTCGAAAAACAATCCTCTTCTTCAAACCTTCAAAATGTGAAGGGAGAATATCTATATAGAAATGGAAAGAAGACCTTTAGAAATAATGAATCTGTACAGCACTGTTTCATATAGAGATAAGCAGACTGTACTTAGTCATTAGAATTTCAGTGATATTTTGGACAATAACAAGTACTCCAGAAGTGCTCTTTTATGCCTATTCTCTTCAATTAATCACGTCCTGATCTATTCACACTTTTGGATTATTAGATTAGCGTTGTAAGCAATGACATAATTCTTTAAAATTAAACTTTTATATATATATATATATTTTTTTTTTCTTAACTGCACAGTCTTGGAATTTGTTTAGTTGTGGTCAGAAACAGACCAAGCAGGCAAAGTCCAAATCAGAACGAAAACTTCAACACTTGGCTTTGGGATCCTGATCTACCATACGGC
This sequence comes from Aythya marila, assembly GCF_965140915.1. Lineage (NCBI taxonomy): Eukaryota > Metazoa > Chordata > Aves > Anseriformes > Anatidae > Aythya > Aythya marila. The sequence continues at coordinate 47,687,563 of NC_139046.1, forward strand.
ATGACAATAATATATGGGGAAAACTTTAATCAAAATCTTCTGAAGTTTAGAGTGTTTGTTTTAATCCCATTTCCAACTTTGGTCACAAACAAGATTCATCAGTATTTAATACATGTCGCTCCCTTAGACTGAGGACCTCAAAGTACTATACAATCAACTAATTATGGCCTCCCAGCTCTTTTACTGCCACTTCTATTATTACAAATCTAAGGCATGGAGAAATTAAATCACTAGCCTATGACTAGTGAACAAAATAGTTTGTTCATAAAATAAAAATAGTTTTATTTTTGAACCTGTACTAGAATCCAAACTTATACCAACAGGTTTTCTTACTACCTTTTCATTCCATTTGCTTCCCTAAGAAAGCATAGACTGCAACGCATTGACTATTCTGTACTTGATAATCATGTTAATTTAGTGTCTTTTCCTTTGAAGTTTCACTGAAGTACGGATTAGTTATATAGCCTGTGGTATTTATGTGAGTGAAATACCTCAGCCCGGCTCCTATGCTTCAACAATGTGAGTTACTTTTCAGCCCTTAGATCCTTCTCCCAAATGTTTGATTATTTGCTTAAGCAGAAAAGCAACTACTTCATTAGGTTACTACAGACTTAAAAAACAGGATCTTGGTGGTCTACAGATGGTGTTACTATGCAAAGTATCAGATTTAGGGATTTAAGCTTTACCTCTCATTGGAGAGCAGCATACTCAGGGCCCTGGATATGGATGGGAATAAGGCAGGAGGAAAAGAGCTTTTGATCCCTCTAAATAGTAGATCTGGCAGATGCAAGGATGATATTTTAAATGGGAGAAGAAGAAAGGGAAGAACTTTTAGCCTTCTGGTTAGAAGAAGGTTGTCCTAGAAGTGGATATTTTAGTGTCACAGAGGGTCAGGGAGCAGGCAGGAAAGGAAAGGTTGAGCAGAATCAGTAAGCTGAACACTGCTGAAATCTTTCTCACAAGAGTAGTGTTTCTGTTTCTTTTCAATTGAAGTTAGAATTCAATTTTTTCATCGGTCTGCTTTATTGTCGTGTGTTTTAAATCATCCAGTGAAAGGAGAAAAGGAAAAAAAAAATCTTAAGATCATCACATGTATTCAAAAATAAAACAAACTTCAAGTCACATTTCATAAGACTTTGTAATACAAACTGTGAACTTCTAAAATTAAAATATCTGCACTTCTGCTCAGCAAAAGGCATCAGAAAGCAATGGTGTAACCATGAACATTTGACCTATACAGCAAAAATATGGCTAGACTCTAGAATTGTACTCGGGGGATCAATCACCAACAGATTCAAGGATGTAGAGATTTCATATTAAGTCTCTCCCACCCTTTCCAACATCCCAGAAGGCCAACTGGTCTTTGAGATAGAAAAATTTTTGGGAAACTGAAGCGTTAGGTACTCAAAATCTGTAAATCAGAAATATAAATATACCAGTAAGAACTGATCCCCTTTATTTTTAACAGACACATGTAACCATATACCCATTCAGACAACAAAAAGCTACAGGGAAAGAGTGATGAGGCTATGACAGACACTTGAAAAGCATGAAAATATTTGTTTGGGGATGAAACATACATACCCTCCAACTGCACTGATTTTGCTAGACAATACTAGAAGTCAGATCCTAATTTTGGATCTGAACAAAATATCAGTTGGTACCAGTTCTTAATACCATCTACTATTTCCATCTGGAAGAACTTTATTGTGTGTGAGTTTATTGCAGGTTTCTTGTCTGTGGACAGTTCCTCAGCCCTATAGCTGCTCCCATTCAAGTGGTGCTTTGTGTCTTTCCAAATCTAGCTAAAGCACTGAGAAATGGGAGAGGAGAGCAGGTGACAGCTTAAGCTACTTTGCAAAGAACTCTTTAGGGGTTCCTTGCACAGTATTTCCAGCAGCAGCACTGCTACATCTGTGCAGCTTCTTCTTTTGCTCTGCTGTTTTTGATGAGTATGCAAAGGTAGATTGGAGGGCATAATTTTAAAACTACAACAACAAGTTTGAAGCTACAGAAGCAGCCAGCCTGTGTAATGTGGTTTATTCTAAATGGCAGCAGCTACATGGCGGGTCCTGCAGAATACGTCAAAATCTTAGCAACTGACCGCACAACTGCACCACACTTTTGAAGTGAAAGTACTATGTAAAATAAAAACATTCTCACTGTATTATCAGACATGTTCTAATTAGGCCAAGAAAATTAACTGGCTGATTTGTATTTAGCTTTATTCAAACTCATCCCAAAGAAATAAGACGTAAGCATATTGGGACAAACTTCCACTTGCCTCTGCCTTTAGCTAGGCTGTTCATATCCACATTACCAGCGTGCAAACCATGTATGCACCAGAAACACATGTTCAAAAGGCTGTTCATATTGGAGTAATTTATCAGGCTTACTAATGGACTTCTCTCCCAACCTCCATGTGATCTTAAATAATCTACAGCATGCGTTTCTTGTACCAGTGAGAGGGGAGTCTTACAAGCTTGTGTTGGAAATTCTCTGAGGATACCTTTACAAACAGTTTTAACAAAAGAGAGATAAAAAAGCCATGGAAGGGGTGCAAAAATTTGCACTTGATCTGTGTCGACAGTGTGGCTGAAGAAGCACGCCCCCAACGGTAGTCTTAAAAGGAACGCAGCTGGATGTAGGTGGAATGGAAGAAATTCTGTACTGCAAAGAGCCTACACTGGAGGTTGGCCATGCCAGCTGCATTTCATCATTAAACCGTTCATTTAGCAAAGTACAGCCACAAGCACGCACGCACACACGCTTACAAGGGAGCAATTTGTGGCTGACTGGTAGAGTAACAAAATGTTATATCTGCTTTATTTTAATCAACTACAGTCTCAGAGAAAGACGGAAAAGAAGAGGCTATGGCTGACTGGACAGAGAGTGCAGCTCAGTTGTAATCATAGAAGAGGATTTTTAGGCCTACAATTATTCTCTAGTATTTGCCAGAGGAGGAATTCATCACTGCTTTGCATATAAACTCTTCTGAACCTTTACAAAAAGTTACAACGGTATGTGGAGAGTCAAACACAGGAGCCATGCTACACCTGTGATAATTAGTTACCACGCTCAAGGGGCTCCTGGTAACAGCATCCTTCCAGAGAACTGTCAGGGATACCACATGGATAAGCCAGTCTGATGCCTCTGCATGCATATAGCAATTTGAGTGCCACTATATTAAATTCCCCCGAGAGAGGCAGCACCAACAGATATAAAATAATTTATTGCAAAGTGCATTTCCATCTGCCCTGTGGGTTACCAATCGCACCCGTGTTCTGCTCAGGGTGCCAGCCCTCAGGAAATTAGATGGCCTAAAGGCACAGAAAGTAGTTTGCATTTTATCAACATGTAGGTCATCTCTGATGAAAAGCTCTTAATCACAGACATAGTAGCACAGTACCCAACAGCATGTCATGACTTTTACATTCTCAAGAGGTCTGGCTGCTAGGTAAGTTGCTCTTTTATTTATTTTTTTCTTTTCATTTTCTTAAATAATTAATATCTGTGATAATTACAGGGGACAGTCTCCTCCTAGTAGATTTGGTGCAGGAGATAGCTCTTATCCCCATAGAACACATTTCTTAGTGACTCCTGTTTCAGATCCCCAGACTCTCTCAGAGGAAAAATTATAATGCTGCCCATCCAACCACCAGATCCATCATAAAAGGAACTTTGAAAATGAGAGTCAGGTGCCTAGATAGATCTGGTGGCACATTACTATACAGGCCCCAAAAGATAAATATGAGGTATGATCCTGGCAACATTACTTATTATACAACATAGCCAAGACATGTGGATTAGCTCCACCGAGGGTCTTAGAAAGTGAGCTTGTCAGACCCACAGAGGATAAGAATGATCATGATCCGGTACAGGCTAACCCCAACACCTCAGGCTGGCATGCCAGAAACACCAGGCAAAGACTGATCGAACACAGTTTTGGAGGCGAGTATTGCCAAGACCTGTATACTTACCACCAAGTCCAGAATGCTTGCTCAGAGGGGATGGGATAATGGAGAAAGAAAACTCAAAAAACAGCTGCCTCAAGAAATGACTTGTATTTGTAAGAAAAGCAATGAATGCCTGGCACAGAGTAAAAAAATGCTTGTATGAAGTTAAAGTGAAAGAACAGAGGCAAATGTTCTTAAAATACCAGCAGCACACATTGTTAACAGTGCAAATATAAACTACAAAATGTTAGACTAATCTAGTCAGCCAGAATACAATGTTAGCCAATGTAGGAAATGGTTGAATTCTGCCACTGATGGCCTTATGGCTAAGAATTAAAAGGACAGGCACATTAAAAAAAACCCTAAAAATCCTATGGTGTGGTTATTTTTTCTTCCCTCCCCCTTTTGCCTGGCGTGTAGGCATGGGCAATGAGGCCCTCTCGGTTATGGCTCTCTGCAGCCGGCCACTGCGACAAGGCAGTGTGGCCTGCGGTGGTTCTCGAGAGTCGCTCGTCCCTTCGGCCCCTGGTAAGCACACAGTGGAGGCTGCCACTGCGTCCTCACCAGTCCATGTCGAGGCACAGGTTAACTCGACATGGGGGGTGGCTCTTTGGGAGATGCGTGTTTCAAGGACCTGTGTCCTTGGCTGCTTGAGGAAAGCTAAAATCTCTGACAGGTAGTTATGGATGGCTCTTGTGGAGGTAGCCACAATGCCCAGCTGCAGCTCCATGCGGCCCATGGACTGTGACATGAGACCCATGGACTGTGCATGCTCCCTCTTGATATTTTCCAGCAGCTGCACAATCCTACTGTTGGTTTCCATCAACAGCTTCTCTCCCTCTGTTAGCTGGGGCTGCCCTCTCCAACCCCGATCCCTAGGGACAGGCTCAACACCGCGGTGCTCTTCATTCATTTCATCATTGCCCTCCTCCTCAGGAGAGTCACTTTCAAACTGAGGAGTCCTACTGAGTGACTGATCCCCGGGAGACTGTATGTCCATGGTACACTCCGGAGTCCGCGCTGGTGTTTGAAATCCCTCAAAATCCTCCCCAACGTTGCTGTGCGTTTCAGACGAGGACAACGGCCACTGCCAGCTCTCTGTGGTCCTGGCCGGTGAGTCTTCGTCAGAGGCAGGCACCGAGGATTCCTGTTCTTCAGCCGGCGTGGACGGTGAGCTCCCTCGGTGACGGCCAGCTTGCCCCGAGGATCCAGGAACCTCCCCATCTTGTTCCCCAGTGACATCTGGCAATCAAATAGAGGAGCAACAACCACTGTATCTGAGGCCAGGCAGATGGAGGTATCTACATGCATTGGACAACACATAGAAAGAAGCCAGTTGGGAAGCCAGAGTGTATGTGTTTGGGCAAACGGAAGGGCGAACTAAAGTTTAGTGACTGCATTGGGCAAGTGGTAGTTGATATTATTAACCACTTTTTATATAAATGCACACTGTCCTGTACCCGCAACACACACAGCCATGCTGCATCCCAAGGCAGGAGCTACCAATTCACCTCATTGTGACTGTGACAGGAAATGTCAGTGAACCTATCAAAAAGCTCACCTATGCACTGTAGTGGTGTCAGTCAGAAATCCCTGGGATGAGCTCAGGGCCAAGTGTCCAAATGAGCTTCCTGTGGTGCCAGATGTGCTCCTCACTGGCTGAGGGCAGCCCTTTGTTGTTCTGAAGTACTGCTGGCTATCTTCGCTTTTGTCCGACGTCTCACGTCACCCCCACCCCTAGTGCGCTCTCTCCCAAATCACTGCTGCAGAGTGACGGCGGCTGTCCACAGCATTTATCCTGTGAGCAATGCCCTCCCCAACATTTGCCAGATTTTCTCGCTCTTTTCTCCAAAGAGTAGGTAAAGTTATCTGAGGGCATTGCTCGCCAGGATCTCATTGTCTTCTGAAAATAAGTTTTGCCCGCCCCTGGCTACCTTGTCCCTTGCCTGAGGGCATATGATGGAAATCAGGGTGCAAGTGCTTCCCTGTGGCAGCTTGGTGTGCAAAGAGGCATTGTTACGGATGTTAACGAGGAGGATATAATGTATGTGCTTAGTCTAAATCCTCCCGTACATAAAATGCACTCCGAAAGACTAGAGATGCCTAAGGTTTTTGCACCCACAATGATCATCAGCTCAGAGTAGAGCATGACCTGCCCAGTGCCATTCTTGATTACATGAGCCAGTGGCCAAAACTCTCACCCTTTCCATGCTTAAATAAAAAAAAATAAAAATGTTTTGGAGGGACAATTTGGTCATCATCGGTGGTCTGGCTAAAATGTTGCAATGTGGTAGCCCAAAGAGCCCGTATTCCTCACGCTCAGGCAAGGGATATGTGAGAGAAGCACTGTTTTTGGTAAGAACCTGAACAGCAGAGGCTGGCTGTTGCTAGATGGCTGGCTGGCTGTGCTGCTCATGCTGAAGTGGTCTGAATGCCGAGTCAGTGTCAGGTCTACTAATCTCTGACATCCCAGTCTTGAAAAATGTTATTTTCTAAGGGTTAATTTCTACACTTTGGAATAGTTTATATGCTGCTCTTTGGACCTCAGCTTGAAGCTGTGAGCTTACGTCTGGAAGGTATTGCTGAGGACAGGCGAAAATGTTACTTCTGCTTCTGTTTATGATTTTTTTTTTTTTTTATTTATTTTAAATAGTTTTAAATGAAAGCTCTTTCTGATAGACCCAAGGATACTTCCTTATATATAACCATCCCTGTCTATCCTAATTCTAATGTGGCACTCATTATTTCTACACCCAAGTGTCTCCAATATTATATTGCTCTGAAAGGGTTTCTGTGCAGCTTAATATAATTTTTTAAATGCTGAAGTCATGGATATTATTTATGCATTTAACTTATTCACTACTTCAAAGTATTCACATTCAAAGTATTCACATTATGTCTCTGTCTAGTTGGACTGTCCAGTTGCATGTTTTATGGAAAGTGAGGATGAAATTGTATTTGTAAAAAGGCATGAGCTCCTTATGAAAATGGATTTTTAGGGACAAACTGTCATGCAATCATTGGCTCTCCTACTCCATGGAGATTTGAAAGGGACTAAATCAACCTAACTGCAATACCTGTTTCTCCCTTTGCAATGCTTTTCCCCCATTGCCTTACTAATACAGCCATAGCTGCAATCCCTCATTAACAAATCTCTCTTAACAACTATAGTGTAGGACCATGAAATTATTTCTCAACATTTTCTTATTTGAGTACACATGAAAAAAAGAAAAAAAGAAAAACAAAACAGGGGACCTATTTTTACCACACATAGCAAACACGCATTTCAGTTAAAATCTATGAAATCGGAGAAAGATAAGGGATTATATATACTCATTCTGGTAGAGCCACTGGTCATACAAATATCTTTGAATTTCTTTTGACATCTCATCAGAAAATTCTCCATATCTGAAAACTCCATTTTCCTGACATGCTCTAAACAGAACCCACCTAGCAATTGTTAAGTAATAGAACCAAACTAAATTAAAAGTCAAAAACTGAAACAAAACAAAATAAAGAACTCCAAAGCCCACATTAATTTATGAGTATTTCTGTAAATAGTTCCACTGAGTTTAGATTGTTAAGATTCAGGGGGATCATAACAACTTTGTTATTTGTGCAAATTTACACATTTGCCAGAGGCTTGTGAAGAAAAGTTTCTCTGAAGAAGCATGATAACATTTTTGAAAAGTCCCTAATTCTCTATGAGAATGTACCATTTGCCATCCTCCTAACCAATACTTTCAGCCTTTTAGAGCTAAAAGAAAAGCATCTGGCATAGGTGACCAATAACACAAATGACAAAGAATCCAAGCAAACAGTCTGTGAAAACCCATGGGCAGAAAGTTAATTGTGGAAACTATTGGCGAATACTTATGAATAATGAATACATTCACAGGTTTTAGGATAGGTTTGTTAACTTGACTAGCAATGAAAAGGAGGAATATTCATTAACGGTTATTATTCATAACAAAGTGTTCAACAATTCTAGTCACTTCAGTTTCTGGAAGCTTTATCAAGCATTGATGTGGGGCATGGGGGAAACCAAGGGTGTTTGACATGGTCTCACACAAACTTTTGTTCACTGCTGAACAATCACGGGAAATCTGCCTCAAGGTGGATGGCTGACACCACAGTGATGAATGTGTCAGTCTCTACCCAATAAATCCATTCCCTGATGACCAAAGGTTGCCCTAGATTCAGACTGGATCTTAAGATGATGGCACCAGCTGCTGGGTTGGTGCTGTGGAAAAGGCGTGCCAGTTACATACAGTAATGCACCAGTAAACTTGGTTTGGCTGGAAACTGCCCTGATCCAGTGAAGAGGCTTGCTGCTTTGAACAGCAAGATTAAGGCTGGCTGAAACAGTTACCTAAACAAACTGCCTTTACCTCAATTCCTTAGAAAAAGGTGACTTCTTAAATAAATGAGTAAATAAATAACGAGAGAGTGTTAAGAATGCCAAGCCAAAATTGGCTACGGACCAATCTCTACATCAACATGGTTGACCTTACTTGGTAGTCAATTGGCTTTTAAAAAAAATCTCTCTCATTTGAAACTAAGCTTAAAATAAAGTGGGTACAAAGAAGCACAGCTAGCTTCTTTAGGTGTGAAGCAAAGGGATGAGGTCAGATTGTCTGATTTTTCTAGTTGTTTTGACCTTACGCATCATTCCTACATGCAGCATCTTGCTCACAGTGATATATACAACTTACAGGCAAAACACATTGGTTGTGTCTTTTTATATATATCTTTATATTTATAGCTAGTGATACCAGCCAACAAACTGACAATCTTCAGAGTTGTGACCTGCTTCATGTTCCTAAACTTATGTCCCTTGCTCTGAAAGGGCATGACTCCCGGTTTGGTCCTTAAATGACCGAGTAAGGGAATCAGAAAGGAGCATGCATATGGGCTGAAGGAAATATGAATATCTGGCAGTCAGTGACCCACTGCACTTTAGCTTCAGTGCTTGATCACTGTGAATACTATGCAGATATTTCCAAAAGTCACCTGGGACTCTCAGATTTCTGTAGAATGTTTTACCTCACTGATCCTGTTATGTTAAAACAAAAAGTGACATCTGTTATTAAAGTGGTTCATGTAATCGTGACTAGTGAATCAGCAAAGTCCTAACTATTTTTCTTTCTTTCCTGTTGTCAGACAAGTTCTCTGTTTCTGCAGTGAAGGCTGTAGCTGGCTGCTTGTATGGGCCTTTGCACTGGGCTGATATAGGACTTGGTCTGATGTGGCGTATCAGTGGTGCAACTGCTCCTGGTAGCCACAGGAGAACCACTTGGTCTTTTGTGCCTGCAGGGGTGACCTGTGGTTTGCCCAATCCTGTTCTGAACATTGTGACCAAAAACCAGGATTATGAAGACTCTGTGTTCATGAATACGTCTTTCATTTTGGAGCATCGCTTTACCATGCTGTTGCCTTGTGCCATAACATTCGTGACCATGCTTTCCTATTAACAGTCCTTCAAGTTTGTTATTAGACATAGTTAGGATTGTAACAATCATCTGGTTGAGATACACAGAGAATTGAACAGTTGATTCAGCTGTAGGGATAGAAGACCAAGACAGAGGCCAAGAACAGAGCAGGGTTTTGGATATAGACAAACTTTAGAGACATCAGAGGTATTTCTTTAACTTTTGTTCAGTGAAGAACATTTGAGACTTATGCCTGTGTTGTGCCTTACCTGCCACTTGGACTGGCAGTTGATCCCTCCCCTGAGATGTGCTGTTCTTTAAGAATCCCTCCTTTTGAAATCCCACCATTTCTGTTTCACCTCTGCTACTGGACCGTTGCCTTTTCCATTATAATTCCTTTTCAGATTCCCCACCAGAAGAGCTGGACGTGAGGGGTGGGGTACCGTCTTCCTGCTGACAGGTAGGTGGAGATGTTCCTTGGCCACAACAAGTGGGCCAGGAGCTCAACAACAGCGGTACCACAGTTGGGGAGCTTCCTGGGACCTGCCTCTGCTGCTCTGGACCTGGGCCTCTGCCTGTATCTGCATCATGCCTCCTGGGGTGGGTGCATTTTTCAAACTGCTTAGGTACCAAGGTGACAGATGCCTTGTAAATACCTAAGATAGATACAGACAGAAACTGTACCAGGCGCAATCAGTTATGCAAAACTTCATACAATGCCAATTGCACCTATATGCTGTAGTATCACCCACCTTTTCTAGCATCTGCAGTCAACCACAGTCAAATATTTGGCACATGTATTTTTCCTTTTGAAAAGTGATGGAAACACAGGACATTCATTCTTCCTTGGTGTCAACCGGTCTAGAAATTTAGCCCTTAATGTCAGGTACTGCATATGCACATATTTTATTCCATCATCTTCCCTAAATATGAGTTTGCATGTATAGTTTAATTCTTTCATTAATCAATACAATTTGTGTTTCTTTGTCAATAATCTGTAAATATAATTTAATTTACATAAGCAGTACTAAAACTGAAGGGGTAGTCTTATGTGTGCATATTAAAAATGCATAAAGATGCATTTAAACTACATAAAAATATGGTTGTGGTGTTGCTTTTATCTTATGTGTTGATTTTTAAAATTTCCTTATATTAAACTATAGATAGCTCATTTTTAGCATAAAGATTGGAAGTTAATATGCATATAATCATAAATTTCTATGTACAAAACAACAACAACAACAAAACGGTCTAAAACAATTAGGTACTCTTATTCCCATTGCATTCCTTTTAGATTTTTTTTTTGTCACTTCCCCTACAGAGGCAAAAGACCTTGCCCTGCTTATTTCGTGAAAGAATGGTTGGGAAGGAACTGGATAAATACTTCAGGCTGAACGTCTGTGTGTTGTGGGCAACTGTATAAAGGATAATTTGGGCAAACAGTACCTATGGGAATCTAGCCAATGCTTTCAAAGAAGCAGATAAAATTCTGGAGGAGATTTCCAGTACCAAAGGGTGGTGTATGTTGGGGGGGGGAGAGAGAAGTGGCAGAATGATTAGAACCTACTGATTTCAAAAGCAAGCTTGATCAGGCTATAAAAGTTCATATGATAATGATGCTTGTCATAGAAGCAATTGTATTCGATGAATAAATCTCTAGTGCCTCGGGAAAAACAGATGACTTATTTGCAGATGGTTAAAAAGGAATCTCTGTTGTATTAATTATGCCAACTGAAAACTAATGCATTTTTTAGCTATTCAAATGTGAAAAATCATCAAAGACCAAAACTAGATAAGATATAGCTAGGTCTTCAATACACTGTTCAGAATTTAAAGGCTAACCATAGCTAAATAATTGTTTCATTGGAAGAATATTAAAGGTTTAGATTTAAACTCAAGTTTGTTTATGATCATATTTACAGGAAAGAAACAGCAAATTGAGCCCATGTCATACAAATGTTATAGTTAAAAACACACAAAAATGGAATTATTTGAGTTTTCATGTAGAAAATTAGGCTAATACTCATAAATCTGCTACCATGAACACATTTTAATCTGGAAATTAACTTGTTCCAATCCCACTGCAAATGAGCAATTTGCAGGACTATGCTTAAGTCACAGTGCCAAAATATTTACCATATTGCAGACAATAGGCAGAGAATATTACTTTAACTGTTACCATGAGAAAATAACAAAAGTGCTTTGCAATACAGTCAAAACCATAAACCATCCAAAAACACCTTCCTTTCATGAAAACTGAGTAAAAATATGTGTATATTGTCTGGGATACTGTAAACTCTACAACGTACACAAAAACTCAAAAATTGGAAAATTATGTAAAATAAATCAGTTAAACATAAAAATTGCTTAATGAGTAAAATTAATCATTTAACATTGAATATCCACAAATACCATTAAATGTTTTATACAAAATGATTTGTATGTATTCACATTAAGGAACTACCAAAACTTTCTCTAAAGAAAGTCTTATTTGGGTTTCTAGGCTTGAAAATATCTCCACATTAGTACATACAAGTCACATTAACATATTACAATCACACAATCAAAAGTAATTTTAAGGAAGGCAGAAAATTTATATTTGTCCAAATTATTTCTATAGATACAATTTTCAAGTACCAGCTCTTTAACAGTATGTTCAATTAATGAAGTTAGTATATAGGGATTTAAAATGCACCTGCAATCCTGCAGCCTTACAATTCAGCCTACCTTGAAAGAGGAATGGTCATTGTCTAACACTGGTTTCTGTTTAAGAACAAAAACAAAGCAGAGAATATAGTCAATACCCACTCCTACCCTGCAAGCCAGGTGGAATTTAAGTGGCAATTTGATGTTCTGTTTAAGAGACAGCATTTGAAAATTTGGCCTTGTTACAAAACAAAGACAAGCAACTGAAAGAAACCAAAAAGAAAGGTGGAGGACCTAAGTCACTTGCAGCCTTCTCTGTTTTTACACTTACTTTCACACTTCACTTCCACACCAAGGGGAAAAAACAAGCAAACTATGATGAAGTATCTAAAAACATTTATTTTCAATTATATTAGGAATTAGTTAACAAGGACATATGAACATTTGAAGAAAAAAAAAAAAAAGAGAGAGAGAGAAATAGCAGCAAAGGGAGTTTTGAGATGAGGGAGATAAGTCCTTCATCTCCCTGGCTCCTGAAAAAGAGAGAGAATACATTAAAAGTGTTGAAAAGTTTTCCATTGCCCTAACTACGATGGTGGGAAATACATGCATTTTTAACTGTTCCTCAAGCACCCATGATTATGAGTATGTTGTTAGATATTCAGTTAATAATATCTGAATATAACAAGTGACACTCACATATGCCAACATGTTTCATTCATCTGGCTCCAAATGCTACAAAACCCACATTTTCTTTAACACTTACAATTCTTTTTCCAACTTCTTTTATACCATTGTCTTGTTGGTTGATGCAGAAAGGTTTTGAAAACCTTTTCAATTACTGTCCTGTAGCAAAGAAAACAAGTATTATGAAAGGGCACTACAAACACTAGAGAATAATCTAACAAAATCAAAATAATACTAGTGTAAATGAGGAGAACACCCACACAGTGACTCAATTGACCTCTCTGCTCAGGGATTCCCAGTGTTTTCAAAATGTCAGTTAAAGCTCCCACATTAAGCAGTATAAACCTTGTTTTGAAGAAGTATTCAGTCCTGATAGTTACCTGTTAATTTAAGTTTCTATGCCAAAAGTTGCTAAAAATCAGCACATTATATATATATATATATATTTTTTTTTTCCCTGTGGAAAATCTAGGCTTAGCGTTTTTCTCCTTGAAACACGCTGAATTTCAATACTTTTCTCTTATGAAGTGTTTTAAAAGCAGGTATGTTGTAGGTATGTTCAAAATCCTATACCTTCTTACATTGTTGAGGACTCCACATGAGATAAACTACAAGTCATAAAACCTGTAGCCTTGCTCCATCAGCATGAAGATGGAGCCATATTTTGTCACATATGTACATCACAAATTCCACTCAGAGTCACTGCCTCATGCTTTTGAAAATGACAATTGTATGACAACCTTTATCTTATTATTGCTATCTTATTAGAATTTCAAATAGGTAATGCAAATCAATTACTTACAAGGACAATCTTCAAGAATTCTTCATTAAGCCTGATGCCTTTTGATCTCATCTTCTAAAATACAGTGTCTGGTGAAGATCAGAAAACCTTCTTCCTACATAGAAGCACTGTAGATACTGGAAACTATCAAAGAAGTCGATGCTGTCAGTGCTGTAAGAGTTGCTTTGATGGCATTTCCATTGTTTCCTGCAGACAAATCTCCATCATCAACTCCATCATATTGAAATAAAAAAAATGACTTTGAACCCAGACGTCTTTTGTGAGTGGTTTCTTCAAACACAACATAACACATTAAGCTAATCCACTGTTTGGCATTCATTTATATATATTTGCTCTGCAATTTCATTGTTTCAGATGCCATTAGAATGTGCCACCTTTGAAACAATGGACAACAGGTATGAGATGAAGTGTGAACGCTTATTGCAGACAGAGCTAATAATATTTCTTTTGAATGCCAACAACTGATATTTTTTCCATTCAAATGTTGCTAAGACCTGGTGCCAGGTAATAATACCCTATGTTGATGATATCACAGTTATTCTGTATCAGAGAGACAGCACTATCATCTAAACTGTTTAAAGGAGAAAATCCTACATCTGCATTGGGTACTTTAGGCCACAACAAAACCCAAAGATCAGCATCAACACATACAAAGGGATTATTTTACTTAGATTACATATCAAATATATATAAAAAAATCCCACCAAACCCCCAGAGCTCACAACTGACACTCTTTTGACACTGTCAAAGCAGTATTTTTGATACGGAAGAATTATCTTATCATTCTATTTCACTATGAAAATTTAGCCTACTCTATTCTTATTTTTCTACTTTCTCTTAAATTCTCGAGATATCTCCCAAGGATATTTATATTAGCTTTTAATTTAAACCGTCTACTTTACCTTCCATTGACAAGCACAAATTACTTACTAAATCAAACCCACTTCTGGCAGTAAAAAGCTTATCATCAGCATGAAACTTTTGAATCATGCATCTAGATATTTACAGATCTTAGTTTATGAATGTATTCATTAAAAATCATATCACTTTAAAATTCTCCATTCACAAGAAGTTATCAATAAGCACATAAAAATAAAAACTGAAAGTAAAACCCTTCAAAAGCAAGCTTTTCATGAGACGTGAAATTTTTATGAATTGTTAAATTTATTATTTTAAAATATTCATTTTGAAACTCTAATATCTTTTTTTTTTTTTTTTAGTGATGATGAAAATTATAATTGGAACAAATGCATCAGTTTAATAGTTTAATATTTCATAGTTTAATCATAGTTTAATATTTTTTTCTTTTAATATTTTATTTTTAGAGTATTTTCAAATCTTCATTTTAATTTGCTGCATGAATATTTTGGTTTTAACAGGCTAACTACATATTGCCTAGAGATATATTTTAAGTACTGCCTCCAAAAAACTTGCTGCTACAACTGTTAGTCTATCCGTTGTTGAAAACCTACAAGTAACAAAGGAAATACATGATTTATGGGATGTCCTTGACATCCCATAAAATCCAGAAAAGTTTTACTGTTAGAATCACATCTCCTTCAAACACACAGTTTGCAGTTGGATGTTATTTTTCCAAGTTAGGCAGTTGCTGAAAGCAGAAAGTCAGTGGCACAGACTAAGTACAGTTTACCTTTTAGTAATTTGTGCTATGAAATTGCAGTAACATGGTAATACCGCCTGTGACATACTATGAACTTGTTGTGACCTAACGATTTTATTAACTATCACTTTAGACACATATATCTTCTACCCTGAATATAAACACACCATCTATGCACTTCCCTTCTTCCAGCCTCCCAATGAACCAAAACCACCATCCAAAGACAACCAAAAGTGGTCAAACAGAACCACAAAAGCCATCAGTTCCATCTTAATGCCTCCCTCACCTATAACCCAGAAAACTGTATTTTTGCTTGACAGAAAGCTCTACAATAACAATGTAAAAATTTTTGATATGCTGCCAAAACATATGTTTTAGAAAAATACCAGTAGCAATGGGGTTTATTTATTATATTCTTTGAATTGAGAATGGAAAATACTACTAGCTGGAACCCGTGTTAGCGACCTAAAAGGAGGTCAGGAAAGAACAGGAAAAAAAAAAAAAAAAAGAGGAAAATAACCTGATTTTTTCCTGTTTAATGATAAAAAGCAAAAGCTCCACTACTGAGAGAAGACACTGCCTACAGCCTAGCTTTTCTTTCAAGGACACTGAACTTTGTCAAAGAGCAGGACACAGACTGTTTTACCAGCTATCACCCAGGGGCCGAGAGAAGTTTGAGGCTTTTCCTTGGGCTAGACGCCATGAAAACGTGTAAGTGACACAGTCCCTGCTCAGGAGAGCTTACAATCTAAAAAAGTAAAATGACATACAGGAGTATGGAAAAATACAGCTAAACACAAACAAACTTTGTATACATATATATATACAGTTACGCTTATAAAAACTATTAAAATAGCATTGCTACCTCTACCTGTCCCTCTCCCTAGCCATTACTTAGATGATTGCTTAATAAGGATCATAGGGGAAGTGGGTTTTAAGGAGAGGTTTCAGGGAGAAGGTAGTGGCCTTATGAATCAGTTCAGGGAGGGCACTCCATGCATACGGGACAGTGTGGAAGATGTCGTATAAAAAACTTAAAATTGTGCAGAGCAGCATTTCTCCAGGTCAAAAAATCAAATGTTGTGTGCAAGATCCCTATTTCCTGAGACAGAGACAGTGTGGGTACGTGAGTAACTTTTGGCCATTAAAAGGACAAGTGAAACCACTAACGTAGGACTACACTGAGGATGTGTTACTGGCCACATACTCTGTGGCTGCCAGTTAGCATAGTAACTGTGGGATGATATGGAAGGGTTTGGAAAAGAGTTGGATACAAAGAAGGAAAGAAAGGCAAGATGAGACAAAAGGAAGAAATGTGGGGAGTATTTTCAGATGTAGTCTTCTGCTTGAGTTCTTAGTGTGTTTGCAATTTATTAACTAAATAACTAAAAAACATATACAATAACTAATGTACATTTGACACCATAAAATAAACTGGACCATATGCCAACATTTACATTATGTTATTATCCTTCACTATGGAAAGGTGAGAAACAGTTTAAACAAGAGACAAAATGCTTCCCCTTACCCTTCTTCTTCCGTACTGAAGCTTGGAAATAGAAAGGGAATGAACTGTGAATCAATTCTGAAGGTAATTTTATATGCTAAATCCTTGTCTGTTATTTTGAGCACAAACATTTTTCTTCTATCTAAGAAGTCAGTCTCTCCCTGCTAACCTGTACTATGCATGAACCTATCAAACCACTGTAGATAAACAGCTTGGCAAAAGCCCAGTTTATCAGGGTTTATACATGAACTGTAAGAAATTGCTCCCCTGCATATAGTAGGGATACATGTACGATGTTTCTCTACATTCTTTTTAAAAAGTAGTAACTGGGTCAACTTAATGAAATTATTATAATAGAGCATTTTAATATCTTTGCAGATTGAAGTGGAAAGGAATTGCTAGCAGATGTTATCTGCCATATTTTGGAATAATTCATTTGAAAGAGAACAACTGAGATGGTCTGCTCAGTATTATGGAGAATGGGGCAGCTAAAAGTCAGTTAATAAAGCTGTAAGTAGAGTTCAGAGCCAGGCAAAGAAAGTGACTGCAAAGACTGCAAGGTGTATAAATTAAAAAAAATAAATAAATAAAAAATCAAGTTGTTTAGCTTAGCTAGGAAAACTGACAAAAATATATACTCTAAGGGAAAACAAATTGGGAATTTCTATTTAACATTTTCTTATACTACATAACAAGGGACATTCAATAAAATTAAAGGCATCACATTTAAAACCAATAAAAAGGAAATACATCTGTACACAGCACATAATTAGCCTGTGGAATTCATTGCCACGAGACATTATTGAGACCATGAGCTTCTTAAGTTCAGAAAAAAGATTACACATATATTGATGAGAACATCCACAGTGTTCTATACATACTTCCTATTTATTTTGTACATATATTTTATAAAACAAATGTTTATTCTTTAAATAGTTTAATGGACATAAAAATGTGGGTGTTCTCATAGTTTATACAGATGTCCAATATATACACATATACATATAAAGATATATAAATTATATATATATACACACATACAATTGCGTTTTACGTCAGAAGACAACTTTTAACTGATGATAGTGAGAACATTATCTCTTTGGAAACTTGTTCAGTTGTTGTGCAATTTAAGAATTCTTGTTCCTTCTACTAGTAGTCCTTTTACAGGACAAATATTAAAATAGGTAGATCACAGATGTTATTTATAACAGTAGTCATAGTTTGCTAAGATCGCAAATGTTCACAGTATCATGTGGAACTGGTATTTATAGCCGTTAGGAAGATGGTAAATATCTGCCATGCTCCAGTATTACTACTTAGGGGACTTACACTTCTGGAGCATGTTTTAGGACTATTCTTCAGAATAGTAAAGTCTTGCCACCGTAATATTTGCCCCATCTGGATAAAGATATGGGTGGGAAACTTGCTTCAAGATTCAAGTGTGTCCTATGGCTGCTAGTCACAAAAGTTGCAGTGGTTTCTGCTAGCCAATGAGACCAAACAGCAGAACAAGTGCTATTTGCTGAATTAGGGGATGAGTAAGATAAATTGCAATGCTCTTCATTGCAGAGGTGACTTTACTGTTAATAAGTGACTTTCCCCTACAAAAGAGTGCTGCTTCTCTCTGCTTTAAGAACAGTACATACTATGTAAGACTGAAAAGTAAGAGAAATACAAGATATATTCTCAGAATATCCTCATTTTGAAAGTGATTTGCAGAAGGGAATAACGAGGGGGAAAAATGGAACCTAAGTATTCCTGCATCCTTGGGAAAGTTTGTTGACAAACCAGCAATGTTTTACAGCTTGCTAGCACTCCATGCAAGGAAAACAAATCAAAACATCCCAAAATAAAAAAAGTGTGCAGAAATAATATTTCACATTTTAATTCTGTAAGAAAAATTATGGAGCATTCACAATGTGCTGAAAACTTTGGTCAGGCTCCTAGAGTTCTTCTCATGGGCTAACTGAATTTTCTGAGCTCAGTTAGGGATAAATAATCAGGATGTTTAATTTAGTCTTCATTTGGTTGTTATGCTGCAGAGAAGACAGAAACCGTTCCTGCACTGCTTTGTCGGTCAGAGCTCCCACTGAAACTATGTGTCTTCTGACTCGCTAAAGGATAGATGGGGTCCATCTGCCCCAGAAAAAATTGACTTATATCGAAAAATTGTAGCCATTTATCCACAATGCTTTGATTCCCTCAGGTTGGCCTTCATATGAGTCTATGCCAAAAATAAAAATGATTACAAAACGTAAGTATTTAAATCAATTATTTCCACAGCAGTGGAAAAATTAGCACTGCTGTATTATTCTTCAATGAGGGACGTGGTTTGTTTTTACACCAAACATCATTTGCTAAACACACTATTCTGGTGAAATAACCATATATTTATATACCTTGGACTTTTCTCTTTGTATATGCAGTCCATTCATAACATATTTTTTAGTCTAGGTGCAGAAATTCTACTTTTTAATGACCTAACAGATAAAAATCAGGGAGGAAAAAAAAAGAAAAAAGAAAGAAAGAAAAAAAAAAAAGAACTGTTACTTTCCTCACTTTCATAAAATAAAAAAAAAAAAATTCCCAAAGAATTATGCACATTTAGAATGTGGATGTTCAAGTAAAGGAATCTACAATCACATTTCTTAGAATTAGCAAAGCAAATAAAAGACTGAATGCTCAATACTTTTATTACCAATAGTGAGGAGAATTAATCTCATATCATGCACAAAAGTCAAAGTGACATCATTATATACAGTTTTTCAGATCAGAGGCTAATGAAAACAGGTTGAAGTTGAAGCTGCTTTAACACTGTCAGCTTTTTTAACAACAGCTTCTGGCAGCTTACCTTTATCCACTAATGAGAGGCCACAGAAATTTAAAATAAAACAATATTAGATGAACTGAAAATTTAGAAAGCAAAGCTAACAAAATATGATACGGCATTACTTTTTAGTAAATGTGCCAAACTTTGATGATGCATAAAAATGTATCAACATTCTCTTGCATAGCAGTAAAGGCACAAGTTTTTAAAAAATTATTCATGCAAATCATGCATATTTAAATCTCCAAAGATGCAGCATTCTTAAAACCCTTTCTGCTCTATATACTGTACACAGTGCAGTTCTTTTAAATCAATTGAACGCAACATATATATATATTTAAATTTCTATTATCCCAGCATGCTTGTCAAAAAACACTTTCTTACCAAGCTCTTCAAGCTCTGAGGTCATTGACTTAGACCGCAAGGTCAGTGCAGTGGTTGGAGCTCGCTTAGGCGGTGGTGGGGCTTTGCATTAAAGAGAAGGATATACAGTATAAGTAAATATACATCTCTTAACCACTATATTCACATACACAATTTCAGATTTATTTAAAAGAATATGCCACATTAAATAAGGTAATATTAAATACGTACATGCAGAGGAAAAACCCTGAGATGCTTTTCAGGTACTGAATTTCTGTACTGTTTCTACTTTTAGCGTAGGTTGTTTGACACATCAGCAAGCTTTTATATAACAGGATACATAGAAACAGTTAAAGCTAAATAACTCTGCCCTTCTATTTTTCAGCAGGAAAAAGGCTTGTTAGAGAAAGTGCCTCACAGCAGTTGTGCCCCTCCTTCTAAGAAATGTACATAGCTAAAAATCTCCTGGAGACCAGCCAACCTCTGCCAGATTAATTTCATCTTTGAAGAAACTGTTAAATCTGAGAAATACAAGAAAGAAGATTCAAATTTATCTCTATAGTCACAGTGAGACTAGGGAAAACAGGTGATTCTCAGAATAAGTAAGACAAAGTAGATCTTAAAATATCAAGTCAATCAGTTAGCACAGAACAAGCATCTATTTTAGTATCCTGATAACCGATGTTTTATGATAGCTTCAAATGTATCCAAACCAAAGAATATATTACAATAATCCACTCCAGAGGTCAGAAAGGAGACTAACATCAGAAAAGATTATGGTAATGTTGGCAGAAAAGCAGGAGGTTTCCAGCAAGTAGAAATGGTGCTGGGACACCAGGAAAAATTAAGGATTCTGATGTGTTTTGGTCAATAACGTACATGATGCTACACCATTCTGACAACAGGTGGCAAAGCAGAAAGAAAGAGTAATGGAGGGAAGTATAGCTGCCTTTCTGTATCAGCTATATCCACTATGTCAGTTTCATCTTTCCCTTGTTAAACTCTTTCATCTTTTCAGAGAGGCTCGAAAACTAAAAAATATAGCTCAGGTTTAATGTCACGTATGTGGTATCTACTGCTCAAGTATTGCAAATATAAACTCCAGTCTCGGCTCTGCTCTTGCCCAACAAGAGAAGTGACAGCAAATTTTTGAGGCATAAAATACTGGATTCTTAATTGAGGCTAAAGCTGCCACCACCATGAAGGAGACTGATGGCAAGCAAATCCTTCCATACAATTCCCAACTTAAAACGGCATTTTTCAGGTGAGAAGAAAGGCTTGCATCAAAAGAAGTAAGAAACTTGCATCAAAAAGGGTCAAGATGGAAAGGTGAATGTTTTTGGCATTTTGGCAAATGACATGTGACCAATAGAAAGCTCTGGAAAGATGGCAAAGAACTGGGGTGTGTTTTTATAGAAACAACTTATTCTTCCCTTTCTGTTGTATACAACAGTAGTTTTATGCAGTAGTTTTATGTAAGGCCAGTATGACACATCAAAAGGCAGAAGTGAAATGTTTATTTAGAATGTGCTAATGGTAATTCTATTAAGCTAAAATTTATGTAAAACCGGGTTTGGACATGATTTATTTTATTTTAATTTATATATATATTTTTTCCCCCCCAAGGTGCTATAAGTGGTTTTGTTTGTTTGTTTTGCTTTGTTTTTAAGAAGGAGATGTCAAGGACATACACAGTTTAGAAGGAAAGTCTTACGCCTGGACAAAGAGGGAGCCCTCTGGTGCCAGATCCCAGTCTGCTCTTGTGTTGAAAAGCCAGGTGGCTGTGAGTGACAATTCAAGAAACTGGTGGGAGGAACAGGAGTCTTCAAAAATGTGATGCTTCTGAATTGAACACTAGTTACTAGCAGCAATCTTTTCTGATTAATGATAATTATGAGGCCTAATAACTTCCCAGAGCAGCTTTTACCTGAGCAGATTCAGGAGCACCTAAGGTGAAGGAAATAGTGTCAAATATTTTTTTGGAGGGGTCTTTTTTTTTTTTTTTTTTTCCCTCTCTCTCTTACTTTTTTTTTTTTTTTTTTTTTGTGAAATTTTGCTGTTTTTTTTTTGGTGAAGTGGGGGTGGATGAGGTTTTCGTGGGGGGTATAGAACATTGCAATTCTTATGAGCATAGCCCAATCTTACTTTATAGGTTATCCCATAATCTCCATTAAAGTTAATATAGGAAAAAAATAGGCTTTTAAACTGGGGAAAAAAAAACTTTCCCTGTTTGTACTCAGACAATTATTTCCCAAAGTCTTTGCAGCACATGATACTGTACTAACCTCTCCTGGATCAGCTGCTTTCTTGTTAGCTGTAAAATGGCACAAATAGAACTTGAATGTTTTCAACTTATAGAAGGAGGAGGGGATTCTCCCTGACTGGAACTATCCTTCCACTTTGTATTCACCTAGAATGATTTGACCACTGTAGTGTACAGTTTTTCTATCAGAAATTTAGTCAAAATATATTACTTGCTTTTCCTATGCTCATAAAGTTCCCTTATAAAATGTTTTGCCAAATTGTAAGTTCTCAGTAACTTCAAATTAACCTCAAGTATGTATTGAATTTATTAATAAATACAAATCTGATCTTTGTGGATTTTCTACATCATTACTGCAAGACACTCACATCAAGAAGTTTGATTACAACATCTTCAAACAACGTAGCATAAAGATCCACAAAGATAGAAATTTCACGTCAAGCATGACAATGGAACACTATCCTTCTTGTCATGTAGTAACGTGTATGTCATCAGATTTAAAGTACTCTAAATTAAATAGCAGAAGACTATTTCAAATTTAAAAAGGGAAATTTATAAATCAGCATTTCTTGTTCCTACCCTATTTTCTATGGAGCAAGACTGGAAGGACTCCATTAGGAAAAGAGAAAAATGTACCTTTCTTTCTAGCTGTGTCATCTGGATCAAGATTCCTGGTTACTGTGACAACCTTTAGAACTAGATGATTGCCCCCTTGTCGAATCATGTTCACCACCTGCCTGTGGCCAACTTTCACTACATTCTCATTGTTAACCTGCAAAGACAGAAAATGTTCTTTTAGATCAAAATGCTGAAAAAAAATCTGTTTCAATTTTTAAACCCAGAAGGTAGAAAGAACAGGAAGATACAGAATTTCTAATTACTATCTTTTAATAAAAATAAAAATTATATAGACAATATAACAGTAGAAGAAAAGCTAACTCTTCATGAAATATGAAATTAATTTGCCTATAATTACCAGTTAAACAAATCAACAAAAATAAAAACAAAACCAAAACAAAACACAAAAAACACAAAGAATTTAAACAAACCTTTTCCTTTACATATTTTATTTGCAACTATTAGTGTGCTACAACTCTGCATTTCACACACTAAAATATTTTCTTAAATAATAGTCATTATTTACCATGGCATTATGCACAAATGTTTTATATGCATTTTTCTCTCTAATTTAACCAATGATATATTTAGAAGTTTTTCCCTTTAGATCATCCAAGAAGTTAGATTTTCACTCCTGAAATGAACTCTCAGATTCAAGAGGCATTCTTTTATTTGATGCACTTTTTTCCTCATTTTCCAGTGTTTTCCTTCTGTGAGTTTCTGGAAGGATCTGATATCTAGGAAGCAAAGGCAACAGGGCCATAGCAGTCCAAAATAATTTTCCTGGAGAAAGATGAGTTAACCATATGAAACACTTACCATCTATTATGGTCATGCCAATTAAACTTTAAACCACATTCAACATTCAACTTTAAAATATATACTCTCCAGGTAACTCTTACTACTACAGCAAGATTTCTGCTCTATAATATTTCTTCTTAGACGTAAAAGAAAGCATAGGTGTAAAAATCTGTAAATAAGCATGCATAAAAGTAATATTTAAAATTTGTTTACACAATCTATAAGGAGTCACTTAGAGTTATTTGAAATCTGAATGATAGCAGCATTATAAGACTGAAATCCTGCATGTGTTACTGGAACATAAATGATATTAAGGAATAGAATCATTGAAGAGATGTTGCCAGAATACATGCTGGGAATTTGATCTTTATCCAAAATTCAACTGACTCAGTTATATTTCACTGAGATCACTCAGTGCCTTACAAAATGAACAGTCATTTTCAAAGTAAGCAGTTTTAGCCTCCTCTATTTATTCTGACAGGCTGGGCATCTCACACTCAAAAGAATTTACAGTTTAAAGCAAAATCTCTCATTAAAGGTTGTTGCTATTTAGCAGAACAACAAGCGAAAGAAAACCCTTTCCAACTAGAAATCATATTTTTTTTCATACATGAAAATCTTGACCTTTTCAGTGTTTAGATTAGACAAGAAGCATTATGACAAAATAATGTCTTAGCAAACCATATTTTCAAAGCAATGCTACAGTCAAAAGTCTCAAAGCACTACTCGTGTACTATGTCTGTAAGCCTGAGATGCCTTTTGAGATTTTTTTGTTTTCAGTTTCATATAAAATGACATAGATGCAGCACATGCTGAGCATCCAGACCTGCTGAGCAGGCAAATATGAAGTTCTCTTATTCTGCAGATGGAGGATATAAATAAGTATTGATGTGAATAGGACTGTTGATGTTTTGTTGTATTTTACACCTTCTTAGCATCTGCTACTTAATGCCAAGATACGGTATCTACATGTATTTAGCCAGACCAATGGCATCTGCATTTAATTTGTCTAATGCATTTTAGCAAACAGAGTTATCCACTTGCTTCTGAAAGACCTTCCAGTATTAAAACCTCAACCAGGTAATCCTTTTCCACAGAAAAAAAAGTTTATGTAATTCAAAACTAGAGTTTGCATCAACTCTATTTTTGCTGGAGTTAAAATTTAAGGACAAAAGTCTGTAAGGATTAGAATATATCCTCTAATGCTTCCAAAAAATAAATAGACCTCCAAATAAAACAAAAGTTAAAAAAAAATAATCAAACATGTACACTTCACTAATGTAAAGTGATAAATGTGTAAAATGATAAACAGCTTATGCAGCATACCATCTGTTCGCATCATTATGTGCAATGATATTTAACATTTAGAGCAAGAGCAAATATATATGGCATTTTTAAAAACTATATCAGAAACAGAACCTCTAAACGACTGTTTATAACAGTTATTTAAAATGCACAGTTACAAAAGCTGGTACCAAAAAGATTTCTATTACAAAAATAAAATATTGATAGGAGATCTAAAGATTACTTAACTCAGAATTTACAGAAGTATTTGTTAAGAAAAGAACTATGAAATCAGCAGAACAATACATCTTCACCATGTTTAGCACTTCAGTGGGTAAAACTATAGCATGATTAAAAAAAACTATGATAAAATCAGGATTGTGAAAAGCTTTTAAAGAGCTCAGATTTCAGCCACAGATTCTCTATTTCTTTTAACCCTCCTCAGTATTCTATATATCAGCTAAATGGTTGTAGAAATGGACATTAAATCATACCACACCAGAGTTCTTGCATGATTGTTTGATAGTTTCAGTCTGATGTTACTCAGCAAAACTTTTTCAGGTATGAATAATATGATGATACTGTCTCTCTGCTTCCCCTTCAAACTTTGAAAGTGGAAAGATGACTACTCTGTCTCATCTACGTTTTGTAAACAAGCTGAGGAAAGTAAATTTTTATAGTCAAGAAAATACTTAGGTATCTATTTCACCTGTGCCAATTCAGTTAATAATAGCATGTGTATTTGCTATTCAATGTGATCATAGTCTTTGAAATATAACAAAAAATATTTTTGCTTCTGGTTTCAAAGTGTTTAGAAGGATATTTCATAAACAAACTAGCAAAGTTAGTTTGCTGGCACAGATTTCTATTTCTCCCTCTTCTTCAACCCAATCTTTCAGCATATTCTCTGTGATTTTTCATTGCCAAACCTAAAGTTATTATTTTCCTTCACCTCTTCCGCAAAGCTTTTTTTTTTTTTTTTTTTTTTTTCCCCTCTCTCCACAGAACTATCTTTGCCCCATCCTTCGTAAAGGAGGCCTCAGGACATAATATTCTTGAAATTCACACTCTGTTGTCATATGGTTAAAACTGTTCAGTAGGCTGGAAGTTAATTTGAGCAATTTGAGAGAATTTGAGAAATAATTAATGAAATAATATGACCTCATAAATGTTATGCCTTTAAAAAATAACCTAAACCAGAAGCCCAAGAAACTCTCAAGCTGAACATATCCCACGGGATATGTATGAAATATTCTTGCAGTGGTTAAAAAAAAAAAAAAAAAAAAGAACACTTCTATGAATATCATGATTTTTTACTTCTATGCCTCAGTACCTTTTCCACCTTGTATAATCAATATACATCAGTTTTAAAGACAAGTACAGTGCTACAGGATGGGAAAATTATGACTTCAGAGCAAGCTGGAGACACAAATGATAAAAAATCAGAGCAGATATTTTTTTCCAGACAAAATAATTTCCTAGTTGTGTGGAGTACATTGTATTTCAATGTACTGAAATACTATTAGCCACACGAATTATAACACTGTTTTCAGATGCCCCATGTAACTTAACCTTGTGTGAACCACTCAGTGAGAAAGATTAGATGAAGCTGAACAGGCAGCAATAGCAGGTGAGAGAGATTTCCACCTAGCCTTTGCCCCAAGTGATGCACCACTACTAGTTAGCTGACAGCTTACAATGGTTAACACAGATGAAATGCAAGCAAAGTGATGCTCATGCTGGTGATCAGTATTTGAGAAGATATAGGTGGACCAGCTGTAATTAGAGGTACACACAGCTGGCTAATCCAGGTACTTCTGGATACATTTAAGGCACTGCATTTTCATACAAGACAGAAAATAACACTTGCCATCACTTCCACATAGTTATGCAATTTCATTCCTTTCCACTGGATGGTGGAATCAGTTATTCACACACTTGCCATTTCATGGGTTTCTATAGTAATGCAATATACTTGAACATGAGACATTCAGTTCTCCAAGATTAAAAGCAGTGTGCCGTGTCTTCTCTCCAATCCCCACTACTGCCACCACAGCAGACAGGTTTCTTTTCCCTCCAGCACCCTTTTGAAGAACCCACAACAGTGCAGTGCTCTGGGGCTTGCATTCAAAGTGCTTCACATCTGGAGTTCACACTTGCTTAAAGCTCCAAAACAGAGACTTGGATCAACAATGATGTTCCTCTTGCATGAAGAGTTTGGAACACCACCAATGAAGAGTTCTCTCCCCAACTTGGGTTTTCTCTCAAGTGGTAATTCAAAAACGTAGAGTAAATCAGGGACAAAGACCACCGACCATCACAAATCTCAGTATGTTTAATATCCACGTCTGCCACTCTGACCTGACCTTACAGAGCATTTCTACATAGCAACATCTAACACATAAACACACAAAAAACAGTAAGAATCATAAAATTTTATTTAATTATATATAATGAAGTTGTCTCCAAGGGCAAAATATCAATCTGGTAATCATTATTTTTCCTGTGTGAAATATTCCCTACATGAAAGCACCCTCCACAGAAAAGATAATATATGAACACCCATGACATCAGTAAATTTATTCTGAACCTTACAAAGAAAAAGATGTTCCTGTTGAGGCAATCTTATAATTCTGATAACATCGGACAGAAGCACACAGGACTAGGAATGACAATAGTTTATGAAATGGAAGAAGTTTTGAAAAGGATGAAGATATGCTAGAAATTGGTTTACAGTGAGTCTGAATGGAAGTCATTTGACGGGTGACTTCAAGAGATGTACTGAAGCTGAAAAGGGCACCAGAACTGATGGCATGAAGCCAGAAGCAAAGGAGAAAGACAGAATCAGGAGTTAAAGGGAGACGACAGCTCCCAGCACAAAGGAGAGGAAACAGGGATCTTCTCTCCTGGTCCATCTTTACAAAGACATTCTAGGTGATCTCAAAGGAAACAAAGAGCTTAGATATGAAACAGTAAGAGAGAGCACTACAGGTGCATGCAAGTCAGTGTAGCCAGACAGAAACTGATAAGAGGTATAGAAAATTGTAAACTACTTGTTTCAAATATAATTGCATTCACACGTTTCTAACTGATCACTATACTGCCCACAGGGCAGGCTGTATTTACTTTAGAAGCAGCAAGATTAGAGAAAGGATTACCCTGAAATCTGTTCAGGATTTTTCTTAAGATTAACCTTTCACACACACGGGCGTGTACCTCCCAAAATGTTCACTTCCATGTTTTAAAGAAAATGGAATACCATATTATTCTTTACAGTACTCATTCCACACAAGAGCTACTGTTGGGTGTCTGCTCCCTTTTTTGGCCAATATTTGATTGTAAACAGACTCTTTGCTATGTAAATACATGTATCTAGTGAACTTATCTGAGCAAATTTAGGGCAGGAAAGTAGAATACTGTTATTTAAAAATATGGATTTTTTGGAACAGAACACTGGATGGTTCATAGATGTCCGGGAGATGCTGGGGTAGATTTTATGGATATTGGTACAAGCTGCATAAAAGCATTTTTTCTGAAATGCGTAACCTTGAAAAAGGTTGGAAAATAAATAAAATAAAATAAATTAAAATAAAATAAAATAACCTGCACATGGTAGGATAGCAGATGTATGAGCTGGAACATATTCACCAGCGCAGCCTTCCCGTAGGAAGGTGCAAAAGAAAAAAACACTACCAGAGAAAGAGACCTATACAGATTTTGTTCTATTAATAATAATTAAAAAAATCCTAATTTCTTCAATACATCATGTAGCATCCTAATCTTTCCATTATCAAAACATTGTGGAAAATGTAGTCAGTCATTTCCACCAGTAAGTAAAGAGACAAAACCTTGTAATTTCATTCACAATGACCGCTGCACAGGTGCAATGGTGAATAAATTCACCCTGCGGTTGCAAATGCACATTCTGTCAAAATAAACTTCTCAGAAGCTCTTCCCATCCACTGAACTACTTGGAAAACAGAACAAAACAAAACAAAACAAAACAAAAACAAAGAAACAACAAACAATCCTCCCTGTTATACATAGCTACATACCCCAGTCCATGCAATCTTTAAAAATCCACCACTTCTGTAAACATTTAACATATGGTAAGCCCATTACAATTGGTACCAGCAAAATAAACAGCAGACAGGTAATTCAGGAGGCTCAAATGATACTTTTGCATGTGCACTGTTGTGCACATGACACTGTCTGAGCATGTCACAAACCAGCACGAATTTACCATCTGTGAAATATTCTTGTTCTGTAGATCAAAATGTGGAACAAAGACACAGTGACCTAGACAGTCTTTGGGAAGTTATTCATTTGTTATTTATATCTGCAGTGCTAACCTAGGAGTCAGTTACAAGGCTGTTTTATTTACTGAAAGCCAGCAACTGCTCTTGGTGCTTATGGCTGTGCTGGTCTTAATCTCTTTGTGAAGGGCCAAAGCAGTATTTAGCCCAAACTCAGACCATGTCCTGAATTTGCGCTCTACAAGTGTATTCAGTGTCAAAAAAAGTCTATTTGCTTCAGGCTGAAAACTATAAATTTGTGCTGAATGGTTAATATTTTAAACAGTGCTTACTTCTGTTTTCTGTACTGTAATCTTGCATCATCACCAAATACATGAAGAGCACTCAGTTAGACTGTCTATGTTGAAAGGACATGAAATTTTAACAATTTCTGTAGGCAACATACTTTTCCCTGAGTATTACAGGAAAGGAATGACTGGATAAATTTGCTGGTAAAATTTGGAGACCCAAATGAAGAGGCAAGTCAAAAAGGTTCATGTCAATTTATTTGAACTAGTCCTGAAACTGGTGTGGAATAGTCTCTGGAATATCCTTAAGAAATACCTAATACAAAAAGGACATTAGCTGACATTCTGAGCTCTAACGCAGACTTCTTTGATTGTTGCCAGGTTTTGATCATATCCTCTCTAATCTAATTTAGTGCAAAAGATGTTTCAGAGATTTTATGCACCCTTTTTTAGTGCCTCATAAAAGGCACTAACAACAACACCTTTACAGAGCCAAGAATACAAGCTTGTGGAAATATAGCTGAAATTCTGCATAAGTAGATTTTTAATAACAACCCACTTGCTTATATATTTCCCTGGACTGATGGCTGTAAAGCAAGGGAGGGTGTAAAGAAGACAGCCAGGTTCTTAGTCGTATTCCGTAATAGGACAAGAGCAATGGGCCCAAACTGAAATATAGGAAAGTCCAGTGAAACATAAGAAAAAATGTTTTTTAATGCGAGTGTGGTTGAATAGGCCAACAGGTTACTCAGAAAGTCTGTGTAGTTTCCATCCTTGGATGTACTCAAAGCCCAGCTGGGCATGGTCCTGGGCAACCTGCCGTAGTCGAACCTGCTTTGAGCAGAGAATTGGGCCAGGTGACCTCCAGAGGTGACTTCCAGCCCCAACAATTCTGTGAGTCTATGGGGTTTGCTTAAAAGAAAACATACCACAGAGAAGTACAGCCTTGCAGAAAAAGTTCATATACATTACAGGAAAAGTATCAGAACCGCTAGTAGCAATAACACAGTAAAAGTTTCTTCGCATAAGCTCAAATACTGTGGTAAACAAAGAAGATATAAAATGTCTGAAGGAAAACACCCTGTGGAGATACTATGTCTTGAGGTTTTATACTTCTTCCTGTCATCACACCCT
Organism: Aythya marila; assembly: GCF_965140915.1. NCBI lineage: Eukaryota > Metazoa > Chordata > Aves > Anseriformes > Anatidae > Aythya > Aythya marila. The sequence goes on from NC_139046.1 coordinate 47,718,047, forward strand.
TAGGATGGAAGCGGGGAAATATTACTTTGCTCCTCCAGCTCCCATGGCAAGGGAAGGCGTCCAGCCACCCAGTAAAGAGAGCCACCCAGTGCCCACCTGCAGCAAGGGGAGCAGACTGAAGCACAATCCACCTGGTGAGACCTTGGGTCCTCAGGACTGCTCCAGCCAGGCACCAGACCCTTCTTGCAATAGGCTGAGCAGCAGGTAAAAGTGTTGTCTCCTGAACTGCCACAGGAATCTGGGCTCTGCCTAGAGATTGCTGAGCCATGCTGCTGAGGAAAGCTTGAGCCTGCGCTTCACTGTACTCTAGCGTAGTACCAGTTCTTCAAATCTTCAGCTGTGCTTGGGAACATCTATTTCTGCTAGAAGCATGGGAATGAGGAGGCATCTCAGATCCTTAACTCCAGACTCCTTTGTTGTCATGGCAACAGCATCACAAAATTTATTTCTCAACATTTAACCAAGCTCCATCTTGGAATTACTCAAATTTCTTGCCCCTGTTAGGCCCCAAACCTCTGCCATCTGATCTCATCCTAGGTCCACATGTGACTAGTTTATATTCATTATTATTCTTCTTATTTTTTTTTCTCCTCCTATTTGGACTGCTAGTAACCTAAATAACCATTAACCCTCTACTCTCCATGCATTCTGCAAGCAGACCAAGTGGAAGAAATTTCCTGTCTTGGCTGAACAAGAATTTTAACAATGACCTTTTTTCAGAAGAGTTGAGAATTTTGCTTGTGACCATGTACTTATATATACAAACAAATAAAGCACAACAAGGAAACACAGCTGAGTATTTTAATAGAACTTCTCTTATCCCCAGCTTACTTCCTTAAGCCTTAGCAGAAAAATTAAGTAATGGAAATGTATCAAAATGGTTACTCAAGAGCATCTTATTTTGTCCCATTAAAAACATTGCCAAGAAACAGAAAGCAACAGTATTGTTTCTGTGCAGAACTCAGTGGCTATGTTTAGTGTCAGAGCTAAATGAATGTAAGAAAATCAGAAGAGTTGAAGGGTACTGTTTCTCTTACCAATACCATGGTTTGACAGATGGAGCCACATAAAACTAGTATTTTAATCTAAATTTTTGCATTTTTAGTACCTATATTTGAACCAAAAGCTGTTGAAAGTAAGTAGCTGCTGTCCTCATGAGACTACATTATACAGAACATTTAAACATTGCTCAATTACTTGGACCCAGTCCTATTAAAAATAATTGTCTCCATTAATCAGTACCTGTTACTATTTTGAATCATTTGGCTTAAGTCACATTTCTTAGGAGAGGTTCAATTAACTTTATTGCAGCTGATTGAACTGCAGTGTACTGCAATCAATTAAATTACACATAGGATGAATTTGTCCAATGTCTTTCAGGTGTGAGAGGTGGCAGTTTTTCACGTGATAACTACTCTTAGGAAAAAATCAAGTGAATTCTGCACATCTCTTTGGCACTCTCCTACACAAACCTGAAAAGGTTTCAATTGCTGAGGAATCTTCATAAAAATAATACACCTAATAGCTATATACTGATACAGGGCAGTATGAGATTGTGACCTATCCTAGATATTTTAACCTATTTAAAAGAATGTGGCTTATATTCATTGAGTATTTAAGGGCCTGGGAATATCCAAGATGAACAAAAGAAGTCCACAGTCTCTGTCTGGACAGGTCTCTGACCACTTCTTAATTTCCTCACACCCAGAATGGTTATCAGAGAGGAGGCTTGCACTTGGAAACAGTATTTAGAGGTCCATAGCTAAAAAGAGAATCTGGGCACAATTTAAAATGTCACCTTTTTATTTTTATTTTTTTTTTTTTTATTAAACTTTCCCCTCTTCCTTCCCCACTGACCTGACAACTCAGGAGCATGCCAAAGCCAAATATTTCAACCATCTGGCTCGCAGTGATCCTTACAATGATGGTGGCCTAACATAACCACAGAAGTTGGATTTGACAAGCACTGACCCCTTGCTGTAGCTTTGTTGGTACTCTATTTATTTGTTATTCTTCTGGTCTTTTCAGCATGTATTTATTATTTTCAGCATGTATTTTGCATACCTGAATTTCATTACTACCTGATAGTTTGTCCACTTTCTGCTACATTTGCTTCTGTTTTTCTTAAAATAAACTGCATGAAGATAAGCTGATAAGTATTATTTGTGCAAATGTCCATGCTTTTTGAAAATATGTTCTAATTGAGAATTCAGTAAAATTAAAATTAAGTTTAAAGTGCAACAGAGTATTTTTCAAAAACAGATACCTTACTTTTAGTTTGTTTCTAGCTGATATAATAGCTTATAAATTATGATACATAGCCAGCTGACCTCTGAGTACCAAAAATAGCAAACTAGAGGTCACCCATATACTAATGATACATCTCCAGCATATCCAGATGAAATCATGCATGAAAAATCTGAAACTGCTTAACCATTGCAACCAGAAGCTGCTTTCACCTCATTTCTCTGACATATCTATTATCATCCACCTTTGCTGGGGTTTGTTTTGAGGTCAAGAGCAACTGCTTTTCCACATAAAGAAAAGAAATACAGCCTCAGCTGCACATTCAGGCTGTGGTTCTGCAGGAACAGTAAGTTTAACAGACTCTTGCTCCTCTGCATTCTCCAGTTGACCACCCACCTGCTGCTCTCATCAGCAGAGTCACTAATGCTTTGTGAGGCCCTTCCCATATCTTGACTTCAGAGGAAAAAAAAACAACAAACAAAACCAACACATAAATTATAATTTTAATCTGGATCATTCAAGTGAAATGGTTAACAGTGCATGGGTTCCCAGATTATCCTTATGATCTGACCGCCCAGCACAGAGGGAGGAGTGGTTGTCTGTTCAGTTGACAAGCCATGCCCAAGCATCCTGTGGCAGTGCTGTGCTAGCATACTCCCTGTTGCACCCCTCAGCTCTTTTGGGACAACTCTTTGCAGGGCCTCATGAAGAACAGGATTCACTTGGGACAGGCTGTGCTTCTAAGCCAGGCTTATTCCTAGAGCTATTTGCTGAGCAGCTTCACAAAACAGCTTTACCTGTGCAGCTGAGAGGGCGTGTGGGGACAGCAATGAAGATCAGAGGAAGCTGAAGCCAGCATTACTGCTTTGATCACCTGTGAAGTTACACCCTGAGAACAGCACTCAACTGCCTCACTCTTGCCTATGAAATGACTAAATGCTTCAGACCCCAAGTAAACAATTCCCAACTTAACACCTTATAAAAACAGGAGGTAATATTCAACGCTAAAAATACATCCTTTTTGAAATCATGAGCATGGTGGAATTATGCAAGCACTGAGAAGACAATGGATCTTTATCTGAATTCTGAATGAACCACTTGATAAGTATTTACAATAGCTAGAAGATAGCAGGCTGAGCGCTTCTATTTTTAAAACTCTGAATACCTACATTAAAGGCCATTAGGCAGAGAATGCTAAACTAGGTATCAAAATACAGATCTCTTCATGAGTATTAATAATGCAGTCTAATATTTCTTTTCATTAGGGAAGCATACATTAGTCAAGCAACACAGTTTAAAGTTAAACATTATACATGGACTGTAAACTGATCGGTTCTGTACGTTACAAAGATTTCCAGCTAAAGCCTTTACAGAGATGACACAGATATATTGACAGAATGTGTTGTCATCAAGTGCAGATAATCTATATTTCCTCCTCCCACATATAGTCACTTTCCAGAAAATGCATCTGCACTGGGAAGAATAAAAAATGTATTGCTCACGTATTTCTCTATATGTAGGAAAGCCTGATTTTAGAGCATACGGAGGTAATTCTTTCTCACGTTTTTTCAATGCACTCTGCCTTAAAGTCAGAATTGCTTGGAAGTCCTTTCGTAGGCCATATCTGATGTTGTTAAAACTCAAGAAGTAGTTAGGGTGTATATGATGGCATTTGCTGTACAAACATACAGTAAAACATTTATGTCTTAGATTGAGACCTGTAGACAATTACTATGTGCTTTACAGATACATGGTGCAAAGAAATAAAGGTGACCGAAAAGAGCCTTAAATAAGGAAACAAATGTAATCCAATATTCCTTATTCAGGTGTGAATATGCTGACTGTCTTTATAAAAGATCATGAAGAGGAGAACTGAGTCCAGAAACAACAGGAGCAGTTCCAGCTTGATTAGAGGCATAGACAGGGCCTCATAGTAAAGATACACAGACAGCGCTTCATCAAGTGCACTTTACTTGAAATCTGTCTTCAGTGATTAATGTTGGAAAGGAGCATGGCATGGCATTTTAATACTTACTAATACGTTACTATCTATAAGGACAGGACCACCAAGCCCGTGGGCAGGCCCGAGTTTTGCACTATTTGTTGTTCCAAGACCATTGCATGATTTGACTGTTATTTGCTCAGTCAAGTCACGCAGCTGACCTATACTACAGAAAGGCATCCTTCCGATCAACAAAGTCCTGATTTAATTACCTTTATCCAAATGCTCACTGACTTCAGTAGCAATACTGAGTCAAGAAATGGTAAACAGCTTATGCTTCTGGACCTCAGTCCTAGCTGCCTGAACTATTCAGACTGTAGTAACTGATGCAAATTAACCAAGTAATTTGCAGGGTTCAGGTCTGGAAGAAAAATAAACAAACAAACAAACATAAATAAATAAATAAATAAAATCATTGGGTTTTATTTTTGTGGAAAAAATAAAAAAGTTGGAGAAAGAGCAGTCAAGACAATCTCTTCTTGTACCAACCTCATGGTTCTAGCAGGCTGCCCACTACTAAATCTAAAGTTAACCTGCCCTAAAATCTTTAAGGGATAATAATAATAATTAAAGGCATTTAGATTTACAAATACTTGTACTGAAAAGAAGTCTAGGTTCATGGCCTTATCTGTGTGCATATATATATAAAAAGTACAATATCTGTACCTTTGTTCAGTTTGGAATTTCCTTCATCTAAGTAAAAGTTTATTCCATAGGAATGAATTTATGAGATTCCTTAATGCAGGAATGGGGGTCTGCATCAAAATTGCACTACAACCCCAATTCTGTCCAAGACTCACTTTGTGACTTTTAAGCCTGTGCTTCTGTTCAACAGCCTTGAAAAGCAGAAAATAACTAATCCACTAATCCATCGTAACATACCTAATCAGTCATCAGATGCTAAGGCTCTGTGGTGGTGGTGAAAAAAGATGGTGGTGAAAAACTAACAGATTTGATTAGGAAGCAGAATATATTATAAAAAACAGTAAGGGACAGTCTACTTTTGCATAGGATTGACAGAATTCACTAGGCGTATTCACAAAGGCAACAAGAAAAATTCTGATCATCCTACTTTGTACAAGAGTATCAGAATGTCTCTCTGTAATTATATCACAACTTCTAGGTACAAATACATAGAGCTATAAAAATCAACTGAACAAAAACTCAAAACCAACAGAAGGCAACTTTTCTGTTCTCTTTAAAGAAAACAAACTTGTTTATACGAGCAACTTTGTTAATTCATTATGAGTCTTTCTGCTACCACTTCAAAGCAGCAAAGTCCTAATTTACTCACTATGCACGCAGAGTGACATTTTTACCATATCATGCAAACAGCTTCTCTGTTAAGAAGGAATGATTTATTTTGGTTTGTGAACAACCATCTTAGAAGTACAACAGCAGACTCCTCAAAGCATTTTGTCATAGTGGATAAGAATTGCCATCAAACCTTTCATTAAATTTGATTTTATTTGTAAATAGTTAGAAGTAAAAATCTATTTTTACTGATCTGATGACTCATGGAGCACGAGGAAATTTTCTGGCCTTTAAAGCAGCTCCACCTAGCCTACACAGAATGCTAGTCCTAAGGCAGTATCCTTGCAAGCAAAAGGCAAAACCAGTTGAGCAATGCTTTTGCCTTATGCATTGCTCCAAGTCTGTGGGTGCCTGCAGTGGCAGTTAAGATGATGCAGCCTGTCCTTTGGAAACATTTGCTCTGCAGCAACACGGTCAAATTCTGTATCAAAACAAGCTGGAAACATTTCTTTAGAAATGCTTTTTTCCTCCTGGGTGGCCAAAAGGAACATAAACCTGCCCTCCTCTTTCTTTCAACAAGTAAAATTAGCAACAAAATTGCCTGCTTCACAAACAGAAGTTGGCTGTGCAATGTATTGGATGAATCAGTGCTGTTATGCACTGACATTTTAGGAACACACTGAATAGCTGTAAGATCGTATAAAAATGTAGCAACTCATCAAAAAGCGTATCGTTGAAATAAGCATGCCACAGAACAGCACAGACGTTGCGGAGAGGGAGACAAATGAAACATGAGTGAAAATAACAACAGTTTTTCTATCAGAAAACAGCAGACACACCCATAGCAGCAGTAATTTTGCAGACTTGTTATCCTGCCGCGTTTATTTCCATGCATTAAATTAAAAATAAACAAACAAACAACAACAAAACCCAACAAACTCAAAACATTCACAGATAGCAAAAGATAAAGATAAGCTTGGAGCTATATTAAATCTTTTGGAATGTGAATTAAGTCTAAAAACAAACAAAGACAGATCAGAAAAGAAGCTTAGAAAGTACGTACAGCAAAGGAAGAACAGAAAGGGATGCTACTGCCTTACACTGAAGGGCAGAATTGCTTAGTACTTCCAGAGGTAAGGATGGGAAGCTTGCATTTAAACACCAAATATTATGTAATCCTCTTACGATCTCGGTTCAATTGCTTTGTAATTAAGTATTGTCAAATAGATTTAAATGTCAACCAAGTTCTTATGCAAAGGTTTAGAACTTAAAGGCATTGTGGAATCAATAAAAACAGAAGTATTTTGTTTCCCACAAAGTTATAGTCATTAAAACTTGATGCCTAGGTGATTTGTATACTACTCTTGAAAGTGAGCTGGACACCTTCAGTGAGGCTCAGGAGCTCAGATTCCTTAAGTGCTCAGCAAGCTGCATCCCACTCCAAAGGAGGCATAACTGTATGCAAGATGTTGGGATGATTCCTGTGAACACTTGATGTGCCAAAGCTTAATCCTAAATCATCACCGACAGGGAAGGGCCAGACGAGTGCTCACTCCTGACAGCAATACAGATGGCAGGTTACGCACCACAACCCGACCACCTTCCTGAGTGCTGAACTCCCTGCTGGGCTGCTAAATCCTGCTTGGCCAGCACCAGCAAGGGCACTCCCAGCCAGACCCCCTGAGGAATTTGGGAATCAGCATGGGCCAAGGATCATTTCCAAGAGGCAGGATGGACAATGAGGCTGCCTTGCTTTGGAGGCTAATTCTAACTGTATGATAGTGCATTGTTCCATGCCAGCAGCCAGCCACACCAGAAAGCTTTATAATGCTTTAATCTACTAGCTCATGTGAATTTTACATGCTAGAGTGGTATCTGGGAAAAAGAACTTTGCTTTTTGCCAAGCATACATCAAGTAATCACTCTAGTAGTTACTGGTTTCATTTCATAGCTAACAATAACAATTTATTTAATGACATGTTGCTCACATGGCTTTGCAGTGTGATACACTCACATGTAAACAGAACTGTGAGAGAGAGGTACACACACAAGTCAGATGTGTGACTTCTATATGACTTTAAGGTAGCAATTGATTCTCCTTGCACACCATCTTTTTTATTGCAGCCTCTTAGCTCTCTGCTTAAATTGCCCCTATTACAGCAGCATAACAACATATTTCTCTCCAAATAGCTTGACCTAAATCAGTTTTGTCCCAGTTACTGACATTGACAAGTCATTCTGGTAATGCTAGTGGTACAATTGCAGAGTATCTTAATACTCTTTTTATTGATTTCCAGGATTTTCATTTAAACTACAAGGAAGGCAGACATGAAAGACCTGATTAAGATCCTGAGGTTTGACCATGTTAATAGGAAAGGTTTAGTTCTAGGAAACTTGCTGTAAAAAGTAGCCTTAATGTGCGTTACTCTCTCGTACTAACCTGCACCCCAAGCCCAGCACAGGCAGCACTGATGTGATTGGCCAAATCTGAGGCAGGATACTTTCTGCCAGTGTTTTCATTACTGCATGTTTGTCAGTCTTCATAGTGTCTTCCTGCAGGATACAGGAAAATCCTGATCCATAACCAAAGCTCCTGAGAGCTTCTGAAATTAAAGATATTTTTAGACATTCTAAATATATGTAGTCTGAAATAGTTAAGTGATGATCTGCTAAGAATGTATAGTTCCCTTCACACACATACATAATATATCTTTATCAATAAGAATATGTTTCTTAGCAAAGAAGCTCAATTTTGTCCAGAGAAATAGAGAAAAATGTAGGTGTGCATTTGACAATATATGAATGTACCAGAAACAACTCAGCTAATAGGCATGGGGACAGTGAAAACTGTGGTGTTCAGAGGCAGCAAATTAAGAATAAATAAATAAAGCTTGCAAAATATGCCACTAATCAGTCCTTAATGTTTTCTAAGTGAGAAAGAGCAGCTACAATCTGATACAGCCTTTACTTACTCCATCAAATGGCTAATCTTGGTACAACAGGATAGTATATCACAAAAATAACACAAAAGGACAATGGACTGGGAAAATAATTCAGTCTTGTCAACAACATACTCCAATTTTAACATTGTCTCAACAGAAAGCTTTAAGGCAATTTTGCTCATGTTTACTTGGCATTTCTTTCCTGATGTTCTTGCTCAGAAATAAAAAGTTGAAATTTTTATGCTCCCCAAAAGACTCATTATTTAATTCAGAAATTGAGTTTATCCAAATCTGGAAAATTTAAGTTGGAAAATTCACAGGTTTTGTATGTAAAGGTCAGAGCAAATATTTAGGATTTCCTGAATCCCTGTGCTATCCCTATGGGCTTGATGCCACTCTCTTTGGAAACCCTGTTTAATGCACTGATGCTTCCATTCATCCTGCCACGTCCAGTTCTACTCACACTGAATGCTCCTATTGTTCTCCTTTTCATCTCCATTTTCTGTGTGCCCTTCATCTTTTACCTTCTTATAACGTAGTTTGAGGACATGTCTAGGACACAGAGAGAATGACTCTCAAGGTGGCTGACACAATACTGCATCAGAAGCACCTGAGCTAGCTAGCTAGCACTGAGCAATCTGGCATGCCTAAATGATGCAGCATGATACCATGCAAAGACATGAGCTCAAATCCTGGAAGAAATGCAGCCATACCAGCATGGTGCTGCCCTCAGGCTAATTAGCACTGCAACAACACACATTTGTCAGTTCTGGTTTCAGAGGTAGTACCTTCAATGCCAATTCACGGCTCTCTCTACCACAGGCTATGCACAATGTTAATGTGTGTGCCCACACCATTAACATTATAAATGTATTGGGACCATGGTCAGGGATGACATATGGAGGTTGCTGTTGAAGGCGCTATCATTTCCAAAATTTAATCAGAATCAATATGATCTTGTACACTAATGACTGGAGTATTCTCAGAACATAAGGAATTAATTAAATAAGGCATTCAGTAGTTATTCCTTAGCAGCTGACAGATACAGATAAATGTGATTACCTGACTGGAGAGATTTCACTGCTTACCTGCTCTGAGTTCTGATCTTGCAGAGAGAGGAAGTAGGGTTAACCCCATCATGCTGTGATCAGATCTTTCCTAAATTTCAAGGAAAATATGTATAGTACCAATACTCTGAAGTGTCTTGACCTTGACTCCTCAATACTTTTTGTATCTATCATTTCCCTTAGTATGCAGACAAATATATGTACTTGTTGCAAACAAAATAATGCAAATATGTTGGAACTTTTGAAACCGAGCCAAGATTAGAACCATATCATTACTTATTGGCAAAAAGATTAAGCTGATAGTATCTCCTAAATAGGGAGGACCTTGGGGTTAGCTGCTTAGTGACTGAGAAACTTTTCTCTTTCAGAACCTGAAAGAGACCTAAGAGTAGGATATATTTTTTTCCCTGATTATTTATAACTTCAGGTTTTCCATCATGACAGTATAATTATAATGTCATTAGTTGCAAATCAATCACCTAAAACTTTACCATTTTGGTGATGTGACTCCTGCTGTGTCAGGAAAATGTATTCCTATCCAGCAACAAACCTGAGTGAGTCTTTGTGAATTTTGACCTGTATTTCATTAAAGCCTTATTCTGGTGCCATCAGAGTCTATCATCATTGAAGATGGCTCAGTTCTCTGCACTCTAATGAGGGACTTTATGCATTCTAGATCCTTCTTACCAAGCAGGAACATTGCAAATACAAAATATTTTCCACCATCTTTATCGCCTTCACTTTACTAACATCAATTAATCAATTAAGGAATCTGGAGTGAAGTAAGAATTAGGATCAAAGTCTGTCATCCAATCATGGGCAAAGTTTCTTATAACATTGAGGAATTAAGCCACTAGCTACAAAGCATAACTGATGAGTAAGTAGGACAGGATCTGTTGTCCTGAGCCAGTGTCGAAAAGAAACACAGACTTTCCTAGGTGTTGTGGGGTTTTGGAGAATGCACATCCCAAATTACAGTCTGATTGTAAACCCGCTCTACCAAGTAACCCGTAAGAAGAATGAGTTTGAATGGGGCCCTGAACAACGACAAGCCTTTGAACAAATTAAGCAGGAAATAGTCCATGCAGTAGCCCTTGGGCCAGTTCGAACAGGACCAGATGTAAAGAATGTGCTCTACACTGCAGCCGGGGAGAATGGCCCCACCTGGAGCCTCTGGCAGAAAGAACCTGGGGAAACTCGAGGTCGGCCCCTGGGGTTTTGGAGCCGGGGATACAGAGGGTCTGAGGCCCGCTATACTCCAACTGAAAAGGAGATACTGGCAGCATATGAAGGAGTTCGATCTGCTTCAGAGGTGGTCGGTACTGAAGCGCAGCTCCTCCTAGCACCCCGATTGCCGGTACTAGGCTGGATGTTCAAGGGAAGGGTCTCTTCTACGCATCATGCAACTGATGCTACATGGAGCAAGTGGATTGCACTAATTACTCAGCGGGCTCGAATAGGAAACCCCAGTCGCCCAGGAATATTGGAAGTGATTATGGACTGGCCAGAAGGTAAATACTTTGGGATATCATCAGAGGAGGAGGTGGGTCGTGCTGAAGAAGCCCCACGTTGGGCGCCAAAAAGACTGTCGTGGTTTAACCCGGCTGGCAGCTAAACACCACGCAGCCGTTCGCTCACCCTCCCCCCTCCCTCTCTGGGACGGGGGAGAGAAATGGAAAGTGAAGCTCGTGAGTTGAGATAAAGACAGTTTAATAAGACAGGAAAATAATAATAATAATAATACAATGATGATAATAGTACTACTACTAATAATATGTACAAACAAGTGATGCACAATGCAATTGCTCACCACCCGCTGACCGATGCCCAGCTTAACCCCGAGCAGTCCGGCCCCCTCCCCCCGGCTAGCCACCCCTATATATTGTTTAGCATGACGTCAGATGGTATGGAATACCCCTTTGGCTAGTTCGGGTCACCTGTCCTGGGTCTGTCCCCTCCCAGCTCTTACTGTACCCCCAGCCTGCCTGTTGGCAGGACAGAGCAAAAGTCTGAGGTGTCCTTGGCTTGGTATAAGCACTGCTCTGCAACAATTAAAACATCGGGGTGTTATCAGCACTCTTCTCATCCTAAGCCAAAACACAGCATTCCACCAGCTACTAGGAAGAAAATTAATTCTGTTCTAACTGAAACCAGGACAGCCAGAAAGATGTATACCCAAACAAGAAGGTGAAAGGGAATTTTTTTAAAAGCCAAAAATAGAGAGGAAGGATAGATTGCAGGTTGTGATAAAAATGAAGGTTAGTTTCCTCCATCTGGAAAAGATGAAGCAATCTTTCACTTTTAAAGACAGAATGGTGAAAGTCATATATTTTACTATTTTACTTCTTACTTTGCCTTCTTAGCAGGATACTCAGTTGTATAATTTGATTTTTTTTATTTTTTATTTTTAGTCTTGAATACTGTATTCATCACAGCTCTAACTAAAACATTAGCAAAGTTCTATTAACTCTTTCCACCAGGAAATCACAATTACCAACTGAGAAATGAGGGCTTATCAATTACTTTATTTGCTCCTGTCTTTACTTTTTGTTTTTATTGGAACAGTTACAATAATTTTGGCTTAAAGCAATTGTGCCCAGTGTGCTACTTTAACTTTTTTCCTCTTCATGCCTTTTTAAACAAATACCACCTGCTTAAAAGCTACATGGGCAACATTTCATTTAGAGCACTAAACTGCTTGTTAGTGAAGTGTCTCTGAGCTGCCTCACAACCTAGAATTCCCACCGCTCACTCTCAGGTTAATAAAGAATACCCTAACTTAACTACAAACTATGTATAACTGGTAACTGGATTTCTTTTTTTTTTTTGGTCTCACCCCAGGGTTATCACATAATTTATCAAGGAGAGATGAAGAATTTTGTTTGACATAACTATAGCCCATCTGGAAGCTTGTAGAAGATCTAACTTGGCCCAAAGCTATGATTTAATACAGTATGATGACAGCTAGGAAAAAGCAGCAAATGCCAAAAACCTCACTGAACATTATAGTTTCAGAACTGCTTTAGTATAGAGTCTCTATTAGCAAAAAGCTTGCTGGATATGTCTTAGTTATAGAAACCATAAACCGTGGTTGCTTGTTTTCTTTTCCTTTGTCATGCAGCACGATACAGATTAAAAAGACAGACAAAATTACTTATCTCAAAGAAAGCATACACTTTGAGGTTTTGCCAGTATTTTGATAGTGTCCAAAGTCAGTGAACTGCACTTTGTCTTGTCTTTTATGTAAGAACAAGGATGAGTCATACAAGACTAAAATAAACACTGGTTTAGAGTCAGTCTTACTAATAATAGCTGCTACATCTTCACAGAGTCTTCCCCACTTGAAACTATTCTATTACTAATATAGTAGTATGGACCACAGTACTCATAGTTGAATTTTACCTCAGCTGTTTTTACCTTAGTGATTTGTTTTCATGTTTATATCAAAACTGATAAATCACACTAGACAGTGGGGCACAGGAATTTTAAAAATGTGCTACCGCTGAAACATTTATACCAGCCATTAATCCTACATGGCAGTGAGTGATACCAGAAGGAAGCTAAATTTCTGACTGCAATACTAACCTAGAAAACAGGAATAGCACCTATTCCTAACACATAAATCATGCCTTTGAACTGTTCTATACAGACAGGATATTTGAGCCTCTGCCTCAGGCTGGACAGTGTTCTGAGCAACATGATCTAGTGAAAGATCTTTACGGGTCCCTTCCAACCCAAACCATCCTATGATTTCTGACATATCCATCCCATAATGAACACATGAATTATATTTTGACACTTTGAGAAAACTATTAAACCATCATACATCTCTCATGTCTCACCTGACATGAATGAGTATTACCATCTTCAATGTTTTTTATAGACCAAATTCAGATTTTAAATATATGCAGAGTGCAAGATACTGCACAGGTAACACTAAGGATAAAACTTTTCATAGCACAGCAAAACTTAAGAAATAAAGTAAAAGGAAAACCTCCCTGTGTTATGACTGGACTATGAAAAACTAACAATGCTTATCCCAACAGACACGCACTTCCTGCTTGGATGTACATTAGACAATTGAATGGGACTTATGTTTCTCTGGATTTAAACAGATAGTTTTCAGATGCTTTTAAGGTTTCCATCGTCTCCACAACAGCAATATATTTACTGTTCCACTGCCCTAGGAATTTATACAACAGCTAAACATTTATATATATATATAATATATATATTATGTACATATACATATATAATATAATATCATATATATTATATATAAGTAAACAATTATTATATATATTTAAACAATTTATATGCTTCTGCTTATCCTCAAGAGAGTCTTTCCATATTCTGATCAGGAATCTCTTTTTCTGGGATTGATCAGACTTCTGGACAGTGAGGGCTTATCCTAGTTAGCACCTGCCACTGAATCATTTATTTTATTCAAACAAGCAGAATGATACTATATTTTTAATTCACATTTTATAGTTGTTCAAGGGGATAAACCCCTTTTTTGTGTATGTGTGTGTGTGTAGAAAAACAAGAAAATGCCCTGCAGGTTCAACACAACTGATCTTTCATTACAAACCTCAAACAGGGCTGCTGTCAGGTCACTGAATTTTGTCCTTCAAAATCGAAAACCAAGACCAGCTGTTATTAGAGAAGCACTGTCAATGGCTTTTTCTAATATTTAAATACTCCATTTAGCTTTTAATTTCCGCTGTGAATATGCTTTAATTATGTAGCCATACGTGGAGAAATGAAGCAACAACAGATTCTTTCAAGGCTCTCATAGTCTCTGTAATGAGCATATGCCATTTCTGTTTTATCAGAGACACTAAAACAATGTAGTATTGTTTCTTATGCACTTATGATTTTTTTCTAGGAAAGAGTGGTATTGAGACTAGAAAATGAATTGTCTTGGCAGCAAGAGCAGTTTCTTCCTAGCCTACCAAAACAAATAAACAACAAAATGTATATATAAAATATTAGACCTATATGAAATCTTGGAATACATTCCCACCCACACTAATTGTGTTACACAAGAAATAAATACAACCTAGGGAGTACCAGGCATATTTTTCACATGCAGATCTCAGATTTCTGACCATGTAGTGCTGGAAGGGAGAGTACACGTGTTTTAGCAGTGGAAGAACTGTGTATCCCACATAGCTGTGAAGCTTGATTTTTATCCTTGCATGAATCTCTCGTTTCATAGAAATGTTAAGATTTATCAGGGTTGTCAAATTCTTTTTCATTGGTTTTAACATACTGTGTTATAGAAGTTCCTTCCAAAATAGTAATCCACTCAGTGAATTAGGAGATGACTTAGCATATTTTTTTTTCTCACAAAGCACAAACAAAATATTTCAGCAGATTACAGTAAGAAGAAGAGAAAGGAGAAACCTTACAAAACTAAAGGATCCAACAACAGTTTCTGATCTAAATTTCCAGAACCTCCTCCCCACTGACAGCCAAGAAGAAAGATATCTGCCCTAAGTATTCATATTGGGTACTGAATTGAATTATTCTTTTTAGCGAATGTACTAATTTGAAGAACTAGGTTAACGAACTAAGTGTTAGAAACTTTCTCACAATTTAAACTTGAAGCAGAATGGCTTTATTTCAGTAGACAGCTCACAGGTCTACTGATAGAGATGTCTGTAGGTCTACTGGTAGGAAGAAACTTATATGGCGGAAAGTAAAGATTGTCTTCCTGTCTCTACCTTCCCACGTCTCTTCCAGCACACCATATGTTTCACATCAAATATTCCAGATGGATGCTTAAGGGGTTCATTAATTCAGTTATTCCCCAAACCCTGATTTCTGAGGATCTATGCAACTCAGACCTCTGTCAAATACGAACAAAATTCTCAGCCATTTAGTGTGTATACAGTCCATTCTGCTATCTTTGCTACACAGAGCAAAGTTCAACTAGATAAACAGAAGGGTCACATGGAAAGGTTCTTCATAGTCTGATTTCTATCACTGAAAAGTGTTTGTTGGTAAAGCTACAAACATTTTTCTTCCAGAAAGTTAGGAGTGTTACGGGGTGTGTGACTCAGCACTAGTCTGAGCTGCACCAGCAGCTTACTACAGAAACTGCCAGCAGACAGTGCTAGTCCTTCTTCCACAAACAGACTACAAACAGCTGAGATAAGGGAGAAACATGCTGTTCACTTTCCAGGTACTATTAATACACATGCAGAAGTGGTGTGGCTGGTGAAGAAGCACAGTGCTAGTACTGACATTGTTTCTGAACTTCTACTTCACCTCAGTAACAAGCACAAACCATAGAATCAGAGAATTATAAAGGTTGGAAAAGACCTCCAAGATCATATGATACAGCCCTACAACCAACACTAACTAAACCATGCCCCTAAACACCACGTCCAGTTTTTCCTTGAACACCCCCTGGGAAGGTGACTCCACCACCTCCCTGGGCAAACCATCCCAATGCCTGACTATTCTTTCTGAGAAGAAATTTCTCCTAATTTCCAACTGGGGACAAACATCCACAATACTGCTCTAGTATCAAGATAGACCGAGGTGGAAGAATCATTTATTATATTTATGCTAGACTAGCAAGTGGAAAAATACAGGTTGTGTGTATTTCAGATTACTAAAAGGAGTAACACTCATTCACTGACTCCCTATTTATTGGCTCAGGTTTAAGGCTGCATATATGATCTTCAGATATTGTAGAATAGACTTCATTCATTTCACAGTAAAATGGGAAAAAGGACAACCATGCAAATTTCATGTCACAATATAGAAACAAAAAATATTATTTTGTTTGGGTTAAAAAAGGAGGAAAACAGAAGAGTAAGAGAACAGAGAGGTGTGAAGGATAGTTCATGAAGTAGAGACTCATATGGGGGAAAGGAGAATCTGTAGTACACAGTATGCCTACTGAGGGTACATAGTTCCCCAAAACAAACAAATATTTTTCTTCATGGTAACACCTCCCAGTCCTGCTTCAGTGCAAAAACATTAAGTAAAGACAACTATTGCACAGGCTAAAAGATAAAATTGCCAGAGAGAGAAAAATGTTTTTTGCAATTGTGTTAACTTCTCCTCTGGGAATCTCTGCCATTCTTTAATAGAGCTGCACCCAATAACAAACAGGTAAATGCCTATTTCTACTTGCCATACAAACAATGCTCATAAAGCTAAGAGCTTCCACTGATACACATCAAGGAACACAGAAGAATCTAGAGTCTCTCACGCAGATTAATTGAGTGTTGTGCAGCAAAAACATGCTAAAACACAAATACTTTAGAACATACATAAAGACTGGATTGTCAGATAACAGAAAAAGAGAGCATAGAAAGGAATAGTAAAGCCCTATGCCTCCCTGAAAACAACAAACAAGCTGTAGAAATAAATATATTCTCAGCAATAAAATAAAATAACTATATGTTGAAACAAATATGTCCCTTTTCCTCCACAGTCTCTATTATTGATAAACTGATGAAGGCAGCTTCCATCACTGAAATGTTTCTAAATTTCTTTTTTTTTTCTTTTTTTTTTTTTCCTTTTCACTATCACTGACCCAATAATGAAATGTTTTGACATTTTACGGTGGCCTTTGAGGAAGGCACAAATCAACTATAATCAATTTTTAACATCTACCTCTGCAGCATCTAGACAATTATTACCCATATTAGAAGCTTTTGTAGCTAAAGAACTGTTAGGATAAATTCTGTTCAAGAAAAAATAAAAAGAATTACCTATTGAAGTAAGTATTTATTTCAAACTTGGTTTGCCTGTAGCTCTGAAAGATGACAAATTTGGATGAGAACACTCTTTCTAGAAGAGGCAGCTCTTAGCTTTCAGTGTACTGTCACACGTATATTATTATTTGGTTGTTTATATTGGATGCAGCTTCACAGAAACTGTGACAATGAAGGATTCAGCTTGGACCAGGTGTAGTCCTAGTACTTATGTGGGCAACTATCTTATGTATAAGCTTGAGCTGCTGTACCTTCATCGCTCTGCTGTCTCAATTATCTACAACATAATCTTAATGGTATCTCACCTTTGTGTTTACGCACATGTATATACTTACATATGCATATACAAATGCAAATGTGTATGTAAATGTGTAACAGCTGACAATAGCCTGATCAGCTGCAGCAGATTTAGTTCAGCTGCTAATTCAAGAGATACAACCTGACACATGACAAATTAGAGCATGATAATCATTGCAGTACCAATGAGTCCTAATCTGTTGATCATCCACACTTTGGGAAACCATGTACACTTTGAACAGCGTCAGAAAGGATGAAGAAACCACTTCAAGGAGTAGGTAACTACTATTTGTTTTTATGCATTTGCTTTATACAAGTCTGAAGAGAATTCAAAGTATCTGCAGAATTCATTTTACTGGTCAGGTGACAAAAGCGTAGAGTACATAGTCCAAAGTAAAGACGGTGGCAACAGCTTCTTGCACAGCTGCAGCTAATGAAGGACACTGGGTTGCTACTGCTATATGATACTGCTGAGAGGGTCGTGGATCCCGAGGGATGTATTAGCTTTTCCTATCTGCAGACTTTGCTTGTACTTCTCATTCTGCCTTGCATGTAATCATCTTATCACAACTGTTAGCTATTTCTGACCTACTTTTAATTTGTGATCTTCTCTGCCCTAATAATGCAAATTATGATACTTTCATCTGAAGCATCAAGATAACTTAATGAATAACTAGGTGATAATGCCATCCCTACACTCCCTATGCCTACGTCTTTCCACTTATGTTTTTAGACCCTTGTGATCTGACTTTTCGTCTAAATGTGGTCCCCATTTTTGTTTGAGAAAAATCTAGTAATTTTCTGCCAAATGTTGAAAATCCTTTACAGTTATTTCTTGGAGGGTTTTCAGCTCCCCAGACTTTGAGGTGAAGGTGGCTAAAGGGTATATCAAAAGTATTATTGATTTTGAATTTCAGGAGTCTGGGCAGTTTTGAGAATCTGGCCCTCAAGTGACTTATAATCTAGACTTTCTATATTTTGTGGGATAAAAATCCTTCTCACATTATTTCTTAATGCAGAAAAGGAATCAGGAGAGCAAAAGTACAGCAATCGCTACCAAAAGGAGTAATTAAAATTTTTAAGGGAAACAGCCTGCCCAGCATATTTGCATTATTATGCCTTGATTAAAAGTAAAATCTGATAATCCAATTAGAGAAATGAATGAAAGTCTAGCAGGTTCTGTGCATTAACATAAGAAATTGTATAAAAAACAGATTCTCTAAAAGTGTGAAAAACTTATCTTATTTTGACTGTTTTCACATTAGGATAAAATACAAATCAGAAAATATGGCACTGTTCAAGTAGGTAGAGATGTGTGGGTGGAGATGCTGGAATCTCTTTGGGATCAAGTGCAGCACTAACACCACTAAGGCAAGTCCACACATTAGAAAATATACTTTATTTTTTACATTATTTATTAAATAGTATTACAGTTCAGTATGTTTCCCACTAGGTAGCAGGTTTGTTTTTATTAAATCACTCTTTAATAAGAAAAGAATAACAGCTATGGCAAAGGACATCACATCCATTTGGCTAGCTAAACTTTCACCACAATAATGTGAAGCCGTAATTTACAATGGCTTAAAAGAAGACTGACCAAAGCTCTTGTGGTAGGACCAACATTATTAAAAACATGCCTTGACCCACAATAGCTTTGATTTTCAAATGGCATGAGCAAATCCAAACTTTCCTGGAAGTCCATAAAATGTGCAGATGAGAATCTTTTTTTCATGGGAGTCAGGTTCTGTCTAAATGGATAATTACAGGCCTGTGTATTTACAAATGTGAGCTCAAAAATCCACTAGCTAATTCAGTTTAGCAGTAAGTTCAATGCTCAAGTGGAAGGTTAATTATCATTTTTATTGTTTAAATAACGGAAACATCTATGTAAAGTTAGATGATACTGTTACATTACAGGAATGACAATATACACACAAACACATGTGCATATGCATCTTTCTTAAACACTGATCTTATGGTGAACAGCAACATCAGCAGGCTGACAGGAAACCAAATGAGTTTGGTATACAAAGGATAGGAAGCCTGTCTCCTTAAGATGGTATTGTGTAGCAAAACCTTATCTTTCTCATTACTCTATCTGTAAAGTGAGAGAGTATTAATTGCCCTTTGGAAAGCCAGAAGAAGATCTGCAATAAATATATTCGTACAATGTAAAATCTAAAATCAAATAATCAATATTACTTTATTTTATTTCAGAAAATATAAATTTATGGAAGCCAGAGACTTGTACATTGAACTACGACTGATGACAGTAGAATTTTGCATAGCTGGACCAGAATGATTTAGAAGCTAAATCAGAGTTTGAGTGCAAACAATAAAAATAATAATAATTAAAAAAAAAAAAAAAAAAAAGGCAATGTGTACAAATGGTACATTTATAACAAAAGGAGCAGGGTCAGAAAAAGGAAAGATAATGAATGCATTACAGTTTCCTGCAAATACTAAGTAGACAAATTGTAATTGTTTTAAATTTATTACTAACTTATATAATGATATAACTTGATAATTAGAAGATGTTTTGCAGATATTGAATTCTTAAAAGTAAAAAAGAAAACAAACAAACACAGAACAAGCTAGCCTTGATAGTTTTCCTTGGCAAATGTACCAATAATGGTACATTTCTTAAATTACTCTGGGAAAGGAATCAAGAATTGAGAGATTTCTACCATATTAAATAAAGATTGAGATACTGTGTTAAATGTTCAATAAATCTACAGCAATACAAGCCACAGCAGGACTTGCACTAAAGGATCCCTCTGGCACAAGTACCAGAATGTGAATTGTAAGATTACTGACTATACACCTGAATTATGATTTCCTTTTGAATAATAATAATAATAATAGCCCCACAAATCTTCATATATGTGTGTGTGTTTATATATATATAAATTTTATTTCAAATAACAGAAATCATTTGCCAAATTCTGTTTAGAGGTCTGGAATAGTATTTTCTTTCAAGATCCTCTTATTGGCCCTCTAAACTGAAAAATGCACACTATACACTATCCTACCCATGGCGGGATGGCGAGGGGGGGAATGGGGGGATGGTGGTGGAATTAGATGACCTTTAAGTTCCCTTCCACCCTAAACCACTCTATGATATTAGAAAATGAAATTGAAAAATGTAGTAGAAGGAAGTATTTTTTTTTTTAACTATTATTATTATTTCTAGTATGTTTTAATGATTTGGTGACTACAGATTTCAAAATCATTGCAAGATATTTAATATTCTGGCTGTCAATTACCCTGCCAAAAATGTACAGCATCTGGCTGCTAAGTCAACAACCTGTGAGGTTGTCATTAGTAACTGATCACTCTCTTGTGAGATAAAATTTTTAAATGCCATTTCCTAAACTAATTTAAAATGAATGAATGAATGAAGGTGATAAATAGTCAATAATAGTTAAATATAATCTGAAAGTAAAAACTTGGTCATATAATGACTTACTTATCTTTACAGTGATACAGGTATATTGAAAACTAATGAATGCACCAAGAATTTTTGTGGGTCACTAATTAAAAGAGTACGGCCATAATTTGCCCAACACAAATAGAACTGCATTCACTTTCAGCATGGTATCTGGTAGACTGATTGTACTTCAGCAGAGTGAATAATCCAGCTGGGGTATATTGATTATACATTTTAAATTCTGCTCCCTTGCTTCCCTATGCTGAAAATAAATGCTATGCTTGCTTGCAGTTTCTCCCATTGCTATGTATCTATATCTGCTTTAACAAAAATTGTCATTCTTTATTGAGATAAATATATCTAATTAATACATTCATATATAAAACACATGTTAGCACTCCAATACAATGGCTGCAATATATATTAATCATTCTTTTATTAATCCTGTTAGTGGTCAGAAGAAAGTTTAAACTAGTCTTGAAAGCTAATGCTCTCAGAAAGAAAAAAAATCCTCTGCAGAATCCTTTTTGATTTTAACTCTGAGCAAAAATATCAAGTAGCAAAACAGACAATAGAATAGAAGTGTATTGTTATAATGTGCTAAGGTTTCCTCTTGTAATGGTCAGAATCAGGGTATGGAATGACATTGCAACACTCATCAATTACTATTTCCCAAAAGGACCTTTAATTCTAGACAAGCTAAAGCAGAAATATCCAGAAGTTTGTGGGTGTGAATTGTAGCTCCACAAAGGTAAAGATATTTCAGCTTCCTCTCAAACGCATAAGAAGTTAATGGTATAAACCTCTGATAAACCTCTGTGCATGTATGCATAGGTTTTTAAATCATTCTTCAAGTTAGCTAGTAGATTGGTTTGATCATACTTTCAAAAATGGCCATTACTCATGAGGTACTATAAAAAGACTTATAAGGTAATAAAACAGGTCCAAGGAGGAGTAAAGTTTTACAATTATTGCAGTTATGCTGCCCGCACACATTTTAAAAGAAATGCTGAAAGCAGCAGATTTAAGAGAGAAAACAGAGGTCATTCAGAACAAGGAAAAGGTCAGCAGTAGAGACAGCATGCAGAAACACAGATGGTCACTAGAGAAAAATACAAAAGGGACTGATAAAATGTGAAGGTTGCTTTGAGAGTAAAGAAGAAAGAAGAAAGAAGAGTAAGGACAGACGTACAAAACTTTTAAAATGACATAGCATTTCAGCTCTGTGCAGACCCTAAATACCAAAATAACACTGAACTGCTACAGAAAGTGTCAAAAATTATTGTGGCCATAGAAATTTATTAGTAAGATGGAAGGAAAAGAAATAGATAACTTCTGAAAAATGAGGTAAGGCAAGAACTATTAAGGGTGAATATCTGTCTAGGGCTATAAAATAAGCAGAGCAAAAAGAGCTATTAGACTTCTGAAAGTTTAAATAACAGAGAAGAGACTTCAGAGCATCTGGAGGTGACAAAGATGAAGGGTTTGGTGGGATGGAAAACACACTTATGTGAACAAACAGTTATCACAGCAAAAATATTGAGGCCAGGCAGAATTACTTAAAGAAATTGGGCAACAGACGTATCAGTTTGCAGCAAGAAGCTTCTTTCATCTTCCCAGGTAAGGACTTGATCCAAATGACAAAGACAAAACTAAATACATTCCATAATTGCAGAATGTGAATTAGAGATGGTGATAAAGGAAAGAATAAACACAAGATGAGAATACTGGCATACTAATGATACATTGAAATGGAGGGGATTCAGGCAGTATCTTCCTTTTTTTTTTTTTTTTTTTTTATAATATATTATTAAATTAATTGGTTATCACAATAAATTGATCTTTCTTTAGAATTCAAGTAGCAAAAACTACAAAAAGTCCATGTATAATAATGAGAGGTGCAGTATTGCTTTCTCAGACTGAGGTGTATGGAACAATTCAAACTACATTCATTTATTAAATGGAATGAACTATGTTTTTGCCAAGTCACAGGCTGAGTTAAAAAAGCACTGAGCTGAAAAGTGCTTTTTATCAAGAGTTTTCCAGGAACTTTGCACTACCCTTCAGAATTCCCTCCAGAAGGTACTAAGTCATCGATGGCAGCAGCAGAATTCTAAAGTCATATCCAGTTCAGATATATTTAAGGATGAGGAATTTTGGCATCTTGCTAACCTGCATCCTTATTCTATATACTGTTATTGTTAGGAATACATTTGAAGTCAATGCTTAAGATGATGACACTGAAAAAAACAGAAAGGCTGTGTTACAATAAAAAGTAACTAAATTGGAGTTTTGTGTTCCAAATTAACCTGTTCTCTATTGTAGGTGCTGGACCCTACAATTAACCATGAGTCTATTCTTTCAAGAAAAAGCACTGTGAGTATATAAAAAAGTATCCCATACATTTCTGTTGGTAACACTGCAGGTAGATTTTGGGAATGGGGATTATGATAACAGCCTAAGCCACTTTATGACATGTGCCACTAAACACTGCATCACCTGTGTACATCTTTGCTTTCCACACAGCTACCTCAGATTTGTTTAAACAAAAATCTTTTGCCTTTCTCCTCTCCAAAATGGTAAAAACAGATAGAATGATTACAGCCATCTTCAGCTGCAATCCAATTTAAAAACTGTAACTTTTTTCTCCCAAATTCAATGATATTCTGCCATTTTATATCTTATTAATATAGTGTTAGGAGAATTTATATTTAAAACTTGCTTATATGTAAAGAAACAGGACCTGAAGGTGAGTTTCTTCTCTCAGATCAGTGATCTTGATTGTTTGAATTTACCATTCTATGTCAACTGCTGAAGATCACTTTATCTTTTCTCTCTCACAATTACTGCATATTACATTATTGGATCTGATCACTAGGGTCTGTTAGCTACGATTTATTGAGACAGAAATCAGTTTATTAATAAAAGGCCTGGTTCACAAAACCAGTTTTCATAAATAATGTTTCCATCTAGATAGGCTGAGTTTTGATCATTTCTGTTACTACCTATGAAGACTTCAGTAAATTTGAATTCTGCTTACATTTGTGTTTTAAGAAAAAACAAAAGAATTAAAGTATATTTTTATGGATTCCTCTTGTCCACCTAAGCTGGGAAACACCATGCCAAAGACACTGGGATAGTGCACTTGGGGCCTGTTTTCCTTTCCAAATTACCTCTCAGAAAAAGGTAATTAATATTCCCGTTGCTTGTATCATGATCAACATTAAAAAAGAGCTGAATTATTTTACTTTATGTTGAGATTTATGTCTGATAGCTGACTATTCAGTTGTCTACCAGACTGTCAAATGCTTATAAGCATGTTCTGTTTGGAACAAGTGAGAAATATCTTTGATATCTTTGTCTCATTTCCTGCAAAGCAATGAACTTTAAAGATGGCAACAGAATCTTGTACCACACTGTGCTGCTCTCTAGCAACAGCATTGACAGGTTAAGCATTTCATTCTTGTTCTCAAAGCTGCTTATCTCCATAACTTACTCGCATTCAGAATTGTTTGGTCAGTAGGTGCAAATCATGACGACTTTGTTGAAATTAGAAAAAAAAAAAAAAAATTCACAAGCAGCTTGTCAGAACATCAGCAGGTATCTTCTGCTGAAATTATAAAATAATTCAAAATAAATTTAATCACTCCTGAAGTCACTAAAATGAAGATAATTTTAAGTTAAATTTAAGGAAGAGATGGAAATCACCTCCTTCTGACCAAAGAAGGCAACTGCATGTGGTCATTTTTACCTAATAAAATTTTCAACTAAGATAAAGAAAATTCTTAAGCACAACCCAAATGTCAGAATATTTAGACATTTATTTAATTATTTTTAGGGAAAAAATATTTTTAATGCTTCAAAAGATTGCAGAGATACAAACTATGAAAAAAACTATCAAAATGAAAGTTTGAATTAGTCTGCTACTGAAGTGGAAAATGCCTCACTATTTGTCTCAGCCAGAGAGATTTTCTGAACAGTGGGGAACACTTAGCTGCATGCATCGTATCAGTAGCAGCAAATAAACTTTCTTTTCTAGAAGGAAACTTACTTTTCCACCTCCATTGTTTATCTGTTAAAATTAATATTGTATGCTATTAATTTATACACAAAGAAGATTTTACAAGCTTTACAAAAATATATAATCCACTTAAGTAAGTCCTGAGGCCACTTGTTTATGCATAGTCCTTGGGGACTAAATTAGCCTGATGTGAGCATGCACAGTCTGGGAGCAGTAATTTCTTCCATGTGGTTTGTACCTGATGGTGTGCTTCAGGACTCCTGAAAGAATTTCTTAAATAACATGTATAGGAGGATGCCAGTGATATGCTTCTATTGTATGATGCTCTCCATGGCTACATTTTCTAAAACTTGATGCTGTGACATGTATTTGATACCATTTTATGATTTCCAAACAAGCTTGATTGCTAATATCTTAGTTAAGGTGTTTAGATCCAGAAGTAAAAGCAATACCTGCAACAGGATGAACATCCAGGAAGAGAAATTTACCCAGGATGTGATGGTGAGACTGCAACCAACAGACTTTTACCATCTCAAGTATTGCTACATCTCACTTCAGTTACTGCCCTGACTGCAGAATAGGCATAGCCAGGGGTTACTCATCTGGTGCAGGCCTTCTGTATGACCTGAGGCAGAGAACCCAATCAAGTATCAACCATTATCAGTGGCTCGATTAGAATTATGTTTGGAGAAGCAGCTAATGATTGTGATTAAAATCATTAGACTGCATATCCTGTTTACAGTCTCAAAATATATCTCACGTACATTAAATCTAACCTGACAGCACCTATACTATGACATTGTCATTAGATTTTTATAAATATATCAAGACTTAAAGAAAATCTGGTACCAAATTGGTATCTCTTTTTGTTTGCTACTCAATGTTTTAATGCTTAAAATTGCAGCTAAGGCATAGTAGCATAAACATCATGGAGACAACTTCACTGAAATATGTTTGAAATTTTTTGATAAACTTGGCACTGCAAATCAAGGTTGGAATTTCAAGTCAAGTTTACTCTCTTACATGCATCTGTAAAAAAAAAAAAAAAAAAGTATGCAGTATGCTAATAAAGCATGTGTTGTGTTAATAGAGAAGGTTCTGAAATGGCCTAAAACAGTGTGGGCCCTTGTAAAAGTTACTGGATAATGAAGGTATTTGAATACTGCTTTGAATATTAGTTGCTTTTTCCTATTGTACATCTCAGCTAGTCTTCTAAGCATATGAACTATGAAACTATGAGTCCTCAAACCTAACTACTCACCATCTGAAAAAAAAGAAAATACATGTGACAGTTTCATGATGCTAACCATTTTGCACAGTACTCTGATTTCACTTAAGACCTCAAATTTTGTTCTCAAAAATCTGATGCAAAACCAGATAACAATAATAATCCTGTTCATTTACAGCTATAGCAAAGATAAACAATTGAATGTTGATCAAGAACAAGAAAATATTTTCTGTTCTGTTTCATCTCTTTTGCTGCTTTCTATTTCTCTACCTCAGCCTTACATCTCTATGACAATCATTATACAAACTACATCATTCTGCAGCCCACACAGGCAGTTAACAATTTATCCCTGTTGTCTCAATCATAACCACTTACGAAAACGGCAATCATTCTTGCTTTGAGATTCTGATAAGGGAATATGAATAATTAATTTTATCTCTGGAGTCTCAACACTAGTTTCTACTGTCCCTTTAATTACTTGGACAAACAGGTTGGGATCTCCATTTGTGCACCTATTAATCTACAAATCTTTTAATGTGATCAAAGAAACAGCCTTAATACCCTTGATCTCCCTATATAATGTAAGTTAGCAGTGAATCATGTCACAATCTTCCAAACTGCATGCTGCATTTATGAAATTTCAGATATGTGTCAGCTACTTTGCTTGCATCTGTTGAATCTGCAACTGTTGAATCTACCAAGCTGACTACACACCTTATGATTAGCTGTAGTTATCTCTATTAAAACAACTGTCGTTCTTGTTGTTCAGTTCATACTGCTCTTACAGTGGTGAAATCTCTCTCTCCCCTTTAGAAAATTCTCATGCAGTAGACAGAAAACTTCAACCAGAAAAATCAATCTAGAGTTTTCATGAATTCAGCTTGATGGCTTTTTTTTTTTCTTTTCCTTCTCTCAATGAAAAAAATTAACTTGTTACCCACATTCCTCTGATACCAAAATGTCATCTGTCTCTAAGTGTGCTGTACGAATTTTACCCTGACACTACAAATTCTTTTAAGCTTGGACCACATGATACATCAAATGGCTCACCTTCACAAAAAATAAACTACCACGTGGCCAGCTTATTCAAGATCTCCAAATGAGCACAAATGAAAAACAGCATCTGTATCATCATTGTTCATTTAAGAAATAACGTGATACTGCCTTAGAATAAAGCAATTAAAACCAAATTTCAGTATAAGAAAACAACCTTCGCTTATTTATTTGACCATGCCTACATGAAAAATATGCTGTACTATAAATAGTATGGTCTGATTAATTCAGACTCCTCTCATGAAATTACTATTTAACCTGGAAATTCACTGAAATCCACTGAAATTCACAACAATTTTTAAAAAAGGGTTATGTTTGTCTCAGAAAGAATCAGTGTATGAGCTGTCTTTTTGTTTTTTATAGAAAAAGGCAAAACATTCTATTAGATCATTTATCAGCATTAACTGATATAAACCATGGTGAGTCCTTACAGATCGTTAAAAGATTCAAAATAACAGAATTGCAGTTTTCTATCCCATTATGCCTTCCAATCTCACATAAACTGCAAATATTATGCTTTCTCACATCTTATTGGCAAAGCTTAACTCCAGGCTAAGCATATAGATCTTTCTTTAACAGATATGTGAGATCAACACTGAAAATGGAATAACTTTGGTCCCAAAGCTTATATTTTACATGACCTATAAACATTTTAATTGTATTGTGTTGTATAATGAATTATTGTCTTCCAGAAAGCAATTTACATTTTAAATAAATCTTATTTTGTGCTTATTTGTGCACTAAAAGCAAGACATATGTCTGACATTGCTGCTATATGATATATATCAAGAGCTAATTTAATCAGTTACATTTATTTCATAGTTTAACACAACTGGCAGTCTAAACAAATCTTTTCCAGCTCATGTTCCAGTAGGAGTCCTGTAACAGAATCTCCTTCAGAGAAGCTGGCTGAGTTAGTGGTTCGGGCGAAAGCTCTGGCCGTGTGTGTGTCTGATTGATGTGTGGCACAGCTGGCAGCAGCAAGGACTCACCCTTCCTGTGGTACTTGAACATGGCCATGACAGCATCTGTGCTGTGCCCACAGTGAAGCACACCAGAGAGCATCCCCGTGGCTTCACAGACAAAAGTGCTGCTTCCCAGAACCTAGTCCTTGATTTCTCCCTACACAGTTCCCTTACTGATGGTGGCATTTTTCCCCCTCAAGAGTGTATTCATAACAGACTAAACCCATTATAAGAGTCAGTCCCATAGGACTATTTTGAGGGCAATAAGAACATACTTTCCTTCATGTGCAGGCTACTCAGAAAACATAAAAGAGTTATTAACAAAAGAAAAAACTCCTGTTATGGCAGACACACCTCTTGATTAGAAAGCAATAGCATACAATTACTGCATAAAATTCATGTAAATAACATTAACAAAGAGCCAGTGAGTATTCCCCTTTTCTTATGCATACCGTGACCAGCCAGCTAACTGTCTCAGCTAGCTGCATGGCTTGATCAAACAATAAAGTGCTTCTAAAAGCTGAACCAGCAGAAGAGAGAAATCAAAAGTTTTTTTTTTTCTTTTTTCTTTTTTTTTTTTTTTCTTTTCAATATAAATAACTAGAGCATATTTAAACTTTTGATATGTGAACTTCT
Source organism: Aythya marila (assembly GCF_965140915.1). Classification (NCBI taxonomy): domain Eukaryota; kingdom Metazoa; phylum Chordata; class Aves; order Anseriformes; family Anatidae; genus Aythya; species Aythya marila. The sequence continues at coordinate 47,746,928 of NC_139046.1, forward strand.
CATCACAATTTATCTCAGGAATTTGGAGGAGCACATCAGCATTGATTACACAAAATGAATAACAAAACAGGCTCCCTGGAGTCTCTGACAAACATGGCCAATCTATGCATACAGAAATCTCAGCTTCTTCAGTGTAATGTAATGTTTTGATTTTCTGCTAATAACTGTATGGACTGGAAACAGATGAGTGTAAAGGGGACAGTGTACTATAAAACAGGTGTTAAAGTACTTCATTTGATTATCTAAATACTACCCAAGAACTAAGAACATGCAAAAAAATCTAATATATTAAATGGAAAAATTAATGAACACGTGAATTTGATGAGTCTGTCACATACTGAATTCTATGAACCCTCTATCCTACCTCCACATTTTCAGTGGCTTGTATTAACCAAAGACACACAGACTTCCTTAGGTAAAGAGCCATTAACAGTGATGAACTAAGTTCATCTGCTGAGGAGATGGGCAGTTTGTCTTGTTACATATCAGCACATATTTAATGACATGAATGCAAAGTTTTAAATAAGTAAATGATTTTTAGCAAAAACTTCCTCTAGGCCTGTAATCAATTACATACTGCTAGGATGCAATTATTAAAGGAATGAAGGAAGAACCAAACAGGAATTTGGAAGGTATTTTCTTTAAAGTTATCAGTGATTGCATTATCTGTCCTTCTGTGAGAAAAACAGTGGCTTTAAAGGAAGGTGCTCAACCAAAATGGCGATTTCACAAACATTATGTGCTCATCCGTGTAAACTGAGAAAATCATCCCACAGACTTAACTACTGAGCATAACAATGTGAAGAGAGGTAAGGAGAACCACAACAAAATAATTTGTACAAAATAATTTGTACTAAAAGCAAAGAAGCTGCATTAATTTGGGAGTATCTGCTAGGCATTTTTGAAGTAAAGCACCATCTATACTAAAAGGAATTTCTAAGAAGTTTCTAAGTAGTCTATAAAAATACTACCAATGAAGCTAAAAAGGCAAGTAAATATTTAATGATCCAAAACATTCTTGTGTGTATGCAGTCACAATAGAAAAGTCTAAGCCATCACAAGTAGAAATACCTTTTTCTCTTTTGCTAGGTTGGTACACCAGCTAGCTAAATTTATACGCTTATTATGGTTTATCACAGACCACCTTAGTGCAAAAGCACAAAAATAAGCTGCATAAATTACTTTACTGTATTAATAGTGAGATCCAGCAAAAACTCTGGGAGACGGAAGGGAAAAGGTAGAAAGATAACTAGGCCACTGATGAGCTTCACTGTTAGATCTGTCTGGAAATACCTAGTTGTATTCCATTGGGAAAAATAAAATCTATTCAAGATACTGAAAGTGCAATAGGCGTTTTTCTTTAAAATGAAGAAGATTGAAGAAGGCTGAGTAATTCTCTGTTGTGTTCATTAAAAGTCGTGAAAAAAATTAGACTGCTCTTTCATGAATGGTCAGTAATTGGCACAAATCAGAACTTGGATTTTGTGAGAAAATACTTCAGTATATTTTTCCCAAACTATTTGGAGGACTAGGATTCACTACTTAACCTATGGTTCATGATTCAGGATGTGGGGGGTGGGAGGATCTTGGAAAAAAATAGGGAGAGTTACATCTCATCTTCCTTTTTTTTCCGCACAGATGAAAAGATGATGCTAAAGTAAGGATGTATTATTTGTCTTTAATGAATTGCTTCTCAAAGAAATGTCTATATACTTGCCAATAGAAGTGTGTGTATGGGAAACACCTAATTTTTCATTAAAAAACAAAAACAAAAACACAACACAAAACATAATACTGTCAAAATCCTTTCATTGCTTTCTTGATGTAACTGTAATCACTTGATGGTCCCCACTCACCCCAAAGGAAGAAAAAAACAAACGACCAAAATCAGACTCACTTGGAAAGAAAATCTCAGTCAAACCACTTATTGCTGATGAAATCTTATAAGTACTTCTTGGTTAGTTTGGCTTAATATATTCTTTGAGGAACCTAAGAGTAATTATGAAACACTGAAGATGACTATCAGACTATCAAAAGGGAGTTTGAAAACCTCACATGAATAGACTTCTTACCAGAAAGAAGATTAAGAAAAATATGTATCTTGGCTGTCCAAGGTAACATTTCATACACTTAGCAAAAATAAATCTCAACATTTTCTTGTCTCTGTTCACTATAGCTCTTCTACCAGCAGAATATTGCATTATAACATTATATTGTATATTTGCTTTAGCAAGAGTGCTCTGCAGAAAGCAAAATATTATGTGGATGGAGGAGTAACTGCTCTCTCCTTTGCACTTGCTATGTGTCAGCCCCAGTGAGGATGCACACAAGGATGCCAACTGGTTGCTGACAAGCTTAGGTTCTGCCAATCTTTCCACCAAAATGGAAAGACGACTTTGGATCTGAACCACCAAATCAACCACCAGTTGTTATTAAATTTGTAGGAACAATGATTTTATGACTAATGACTTAAATTTAATGACTAGATCTTATGACTAATGATTAGATCTAATGATTTTTGGCTGTGTCAATTTCACAAAAAATTAACCAAAATGTTAAAAAAAATGGGGAGAAGGTTGGGTAGCAATAAGTGGCTGAATGAGCATACATGGAGATTGCAAAACTTGTCCCTCAGGAAGCCACTCTGAAAATAAATTAAAAAAAAATCTAAGTGATCAATCAATTTATTTTAAATCTCTTTGACAACCATGTCTCTTCAAAAGAGAAGTGAGGTCCTGATAGCAAACAAGGTTCTATTTAAAGCTGTTTCATATCAGAAGGATTCAAACCACCCTAGTATCTGTGAAACTTTTCACCCTTCATTATTGTAGGGAGCTTATTATATTGTGTAGTCTAAATCTTTTCTCCATTGAAGTAGGACTTGGGCAGAAGTAGAAAATTTGTACCTTGTTGAGGAAAATGCTACAGTAAAATTATACCTTGAAGTATTTTTTTTCCATGAAATATTCCTTTACAATATTCTTATCCTGTAGCTCAGTAAGGATGTGAGTAGGTGCATGAGGAGGTGAAGTTCATCTCAGGTTTGAAGGAGAGGGGTTCTTCAGTGGAGAAAAGTGCTTGGGATGCAGGACAAGGGAAGGGAAAGGAAGAAAAGACTGTGTAAGTACACAGGCTGGTTCAAGTCTAACACTCCCAGCTTCATGACATCAGTGGCAAAAGCTTCTACAGTTAGCAGTTACCAAAGTAAATCAGTCTGAGGAACCCCATTGTACCGTTGCTGCAGGAAGGCAGCAACCAACCTTTCTAAAATTCTTCCTTGTAGTGGCAGCCACCATATTATAGTATGAGGCATGGAAAATAAGTTGTTCTACAACAGGAAAGATGGTTATTAAACAACTCAGTAAACATCCTCTCCTCCTCAACACAAACTCATGCAATGCATTTAGCTAGTAAAATAATGTCAATGTTTACAAACAGCTAAAACAAATGAACTGTTATTTTAAATTTATGTGAAAACAGAAACCAAAACATCAACTTTATGGTGAGATTATGATAAAGTATTTTCCACTTAACAACAAACTCCAGCTATCTTTTTTTTTTTTTTTAAACAAGCATAAGTAGAATAATTACATATTTTACTGGTTTATTTATTTTATTTATTCAGTTGCACTCAGTCTCTACAATACAAAATTCAACTAAAATCTTATCTAAGTCAATTCTAACATAGATGCATAAATAAAAGCAAATCACAGCAGTGAAAGCATATAGATTAAAAAAAAAGCAAGTCTTATAGGCATCTTTAGCTAGATATAACAAAAAGTAGATTCTCTTTTTGCAAGAAGAATCTAAGACATCACAGACCAGTCAAAATTTTGATGGGAGGTGCAGCAAGACACTCTACAAAAACTTTAAAGGTGGAACCTAACAATTTCTCGTAGCTGACGGCTGATTTATTAACCAAATATGCTCTTTTAAAGTACAGTTGATTTTGTAGACCTTTAAGGATACAGGCACACATGACAAGCAATAAAACATTCACAAAGAAAACTCTTTCAAATGTACATATTTTTACTGTTTCTTCAGAATCTACAAAATATGCTACCTACTTTTGCCTGGCATTTATTAACACAACAGAAGAGACTTAAGGGACAGGCAAACTGGGGAGACAAGTAAATGGAAGAAAACTGGGATAAAGAATGCAGATGTAGGTGAGGAATCACATGAAACGTGGAGGAACCAATTACATTGTTAACACCAAATTAAATGGAGTTTTAATGAGCATTTCTCCCACAGGAGATAAGGCAGTAAAAACATTTCTTGCTGGAGGTAGTAACTAGATGAAGATTTGGTTAGACTTTACTCAATCTCTGAAACACAATTCACCTAAACATTTTTATTTTATTATTTTTTTAAATCAAAATAACATGACATAAATACACAAGATTCTATAACCTCTCATATTTTGCTATCAACCATAAACATCACTTTTTAACTGAATCTCTCCCATAGGATAACATGTAATGTGGCTTGTAAAAACAAACAGTTGGGACCTATCAATACATATTTGAAATCAGTCTGAAAATTGTTTTTGGATTATGTAGCTGAGGTATTAAAATCTACTTCTAATTATTATTTTTAAAACCTACCCTTTCCTTCTTAAAAACCAAATGTCTCTGAGCTGGGAATTCTGAACACCCAAGAGTACTCAGTCAGCTATTTGAACCACAATTTAAAAGGGGACTCATCACATCAAAGAAACAACAAGGTGATAAAATGAAAATTCATTTGGATGGGTTGGGGGAAGGAGGGTGGCAGTGACAGGAAACTCTACTGAATCTTTCTGTTTAAACCAAACCTAAGTAGACCTAAGTAGTCTACTGTATTGTGAATAACTAAACAATTATAACTTTCTCATCCAATGCACTGTAGAAATGCTCATCAAAACTGAATTGTAAAAAGAATTCAAAGCCTGGATTAATTTTATGTGGGAGAAGACAAGTGATCCTGTAAGTGAGACTTTTTTCCCGATGTTCTAAGATGTGGTTAGATGTGTGGTTAAAATGAGGTTGTGCAATTATAAAACACATTAAAAGTACAAAGGGCCTTTCTCACAATTAACTGAAGAAATCAAGTCATGCCCACCCAGCGAGCTTATAGAGAGGGCTGTGCTTCAGCACAGCTATGTGCTCACCACACTCCAAAGGTGTACACTTCCCTTCCCATTCTGCATTCCCATTGAGGCTGTGGCAGTGGGTCAGGAGGAAGACCATGCAGGATTGTGTGGCGGCAGGAGACAGTGGCCTTCAGGAGGCCACCCTGGATCTGGAGGAGCCCCACTCCCTATGCTCCCACACCTGCAGGACTCTGCACACTAAATACCATTTTGGCCAGTTACATGGAACTGCATGTGAAGTGTGCCCCTAGCTGAGAGGCCCATGATGGAAAATGGAGAATATCTGGGAGTAGGAGAGATCAAGAGGAAGTGTTGGGAGGCACTCCTGGCCTTCTGAAGACTTTAGGACATAGCTCTTACAAATGGAAAGCTTGTCTCGGTGACTCCAGTGCCAAACATACATCATAAGACTTTCTGATTATTTATGATGGAGAAATAAAATTGTAAAATAGTCTATTCTTAGCTACAAAAAGGGGATTTAAATACTGTTTCTGAAGCCAGAAATTCAAAATTTACCAAGAGAAAAGTGGCCAAAAATAGCACATTTTTAGATGTTATTAAGCACTTGGACCTATCTATGTAGACCTTCCATTAACTGGTCTTTCCAAAATTGAATTTACACTCAAAGGATTAGATTTCCAAGTAGACATTTTAGCACAGTTAAATTTTCTAATATTAATGGTCATAAATTAAATCTAGCTCAGTTCAAAATCTAGTTATGCATTTAATTCCATTAACTTCCTGGCACAGAGAACTTACCCAGGCAATTATACATTCTATACACTGACACACTGAAAGTATTATTAAAAATAAAATAAATAAAATAAAATAAAATAAAATAAAATAAAATAAAATAAATTGTTTTCTAGTAAATTCAAACATTTGTTTCTCAAAAATCAAGCAAGTTTTGTATTTTATCCCACTGACAGTTCCTGTTTAACTTTTAGTTATTCATTAGGACTGTGAAGCATAAAAAGCAAAGACTAATGGAGCCAATATGCATGTAGTTCTTAGGTTTGTCTTTCAGCCTCTTTCATTTTTATTTCACTTGTGCTGATGAATTAAACTAAATTTTCTTGGTAAAGATGGCTGTTGTGCAACACAGAAGTGCTGAATGACATGCAACTGAGTAGAAGCCAAATGATGTTTTATGCATATTCTACTGTAAATTATTAATTCTTATGATTTATTAATGTACATTCAGTGCAGAATTCTTTAGATGTGTAATAAACATGTTATAGATAAACAAGATTTTAAATACGGATTTTCTTTAAATGCAAAGCAAAAATACATCAGATATATGTGATATAGTAGCCATGGCAAAGTGTAATGGTCTCTTTTTAAATTTATCTAAATCTTAAATATCTAGCCAACCTAGAAAAAAAAAATCACACAACTACATAACTTTTTTGTATTAAATACATACAATTAATCTACAATTCTATTAAAAGTACCAGGATTAAAAATCAACAAGCTCAAGGCACTAGATAACTCAAAATAAATATTGCTAGAAAACTGCTCCATGGATTAGCAAGTAACAGGTACTTGTTTAAAAGCAAGCATGCATACTTTGAGCCCAGAACCTCCATTCTATCTTGGCATTGCCATGACTTTCAAAGGATAGCCTTCGTAGTGGTTTCAGTGCTCTTTTGTTTTGCATTGAGAAAAGATGTTAAAGTTTAAAAATTTACAACTAGAAACAAATATGAGAGTGATCAGATAAGATCAGTACCATCTACTTTTTGGAACTGAACAGGTTTTTATCATTTATTTTGAAAAAAATCCAGATATCTATTTCTGGGTTAACACTACTTTACACAACTTGCGCAGCATATTAACCTCTGAAAAATGACTGTATAGCTTTTCTATATCATAACAGTAAACAGTTAACATAGAATGTGACAAGAGAAATGGGGTAGAGAGAGGTTAGATTTCAGACAGCATTGAAAAATATGTATACACGTATACGTCTCCTAATGTACATTATTTTTTGTTATTATAAGTGAACAAATAAATCATCATGTAAAGCAGTAGTAGGACAGGACAGATGCAGTCAAACATAGCATAGACAGACTGCAGCTGCTGCTGGTTGAAAACAAGCAACAGCATGAAGGTATGTTTTAGCTAAAACTCTAAAATTTTCTTTTAATTTTGAAGAGATCTTGTCTCAAATCACTCAGAAACCACATCATACAGACAATCCTCATGCTAACTTCATCCCATTAATACAACCACTTGGCTGTGCTGTTGATACAACTGTCTGCAAATACATATATGAAATGATCTGGTTGAAAAATGAGGCAGAGTATCAAAAGCTGCAGCAATTGTAGTAAACTTTACTACAATTGTTAGGCTTAAACCCGTAGTGATAAAGAATGAAGGGCTCCACTCTCAGCTTTTCCTTTACAACCTTATCATGGATATAGCAGATTTATAGTTTGAAGTCTTCCGCGTTTTGCAGAGGTATGATGACTATACAGAAACACTCTGCTAGCAGTCCCTTGCTGCAATCCAGGCTGATAATCTCCACTGATGCAGGCTATGGCAATGTATCACAGAGGGACAATAATGCAAAAAGAGAGGATACCTCTATGGCACATTCTAAAGTGCTGAGGATAACAGCGTGCTTACATCTCCTCCTCTTGCTCAGACTTTAGGAAAAATAAAAATTAGTTCCACAAACCTGAACCTATGTTAAAAAAGTGATACCGAATTCAATATTTTGTCTGTAACAAGCAGCATTTACTTTTGCTTCTACTTAAATATTATATGAATGATGTACACACTTATAATAGGAAGAGAACAGAAAGGTGAGTTAATATGGAAAAGCTGGGAACCAGAAGAGATCATTTATCATACAACATGCAATGAACAATATAACTGCTGCTCCAGCATCCTTTTAACTTTCTAATAAGGAGAATTACTATTACATTACACCCTTCCTTCCTCCCTCTTCCCTTAGAAACGCTACTTTGAAGTTCTGCTATATTATTTCTAGTGTATTAACACATCAACATACTTAAGAGCCTGGTATTCAAATCCTTCTTCAAGGCTTTCAGTTCAATTTCATGCCTAGTATTTCATATATTATTAGGTATAGTTTCTTCCTTCCTTTGGGCAAGAGAGTAAGACTGGATACCTCCTTGATATACGTAATGCCACAGAAAACAAGATTTGAAAGTTCTGTAATTCTTTCTTACCTTTTGGAATAAAACCTGTCATCATGGAATTTGTAATATAGGATCTACCTTTCAATTAAAGAGATTAAATCAGCTTGTAGCAGAACTAGGTTTAATTGTGTATCCATTAACCACAAGTGAAAGAGAGATGAGTTCTTGTGTGACCTATCAGGGGTGTTGCATCCTTTAAAGCAATTTGCCTGCATTCACAAGGAAATTTCTTAAGATGCATTGCGAGTCTGTGCCCGAAAAGATTATTTACTCAAAATATAACTAACTCCTAAGAAATATTTTGGTCAAAAGATACACGTGATGAATTATTTAAAACTATTCAGAAAAGAACACAATCTATAAGTATTTAAGCAGATAAATATAACAATATTTAAATATAACAAAAGTACGACATTTTAATATCTTTACAAACACTTCCAGAGGACCAAGTACTATAAGTAACTCTTGGCCTTTAAATACCAACAATATTTAATAGCACTTGTTCATAAGTTTACACAAGCTAACTTAATACCAGGATGAGATTCGCTCAGTACACAGTAAAAATCCAAGGCAGTTTACATGTTTAATTTCATGGTATGCAAAGTACCCACTTGCATTTCTACAACTTAGAGAAAGCATTGACATTGACTATATAAAGACTACTGCAACTTTGCTACACAAGCCAGAATATGTGCCTTGACATTCAAATGTTGATACCCACTCAGAAATAGGAAGCAATTAATTCTATTTCTTCTCTTGCAGTAATACACTTGCATCTGCATAATAAAATTATATGGTAGATATTATTATTATTATTGTTATTTTTTGACACAGCGTTAGTAAGCATACAGCCTACTTTGGGCTCAGTAACTCCTCTCGATCCAAATGCTTAACAATTGCAGAGGAAGAAAAGGTTGTGTAATTAACCTGCTGGGAAATATCAGGAATCTTTACAATTTCCACTCTACATGCAAATATTTACCATCCCTCTGTTTTATTACAGGCTCTTCAGACTGCCATCAATCTTAACAGACTGCACCAATCCTAGAGCAGTCGATCGCCACTAAATTCAGCAGAGTAGCTAAAGTATCAAGGAGGTGAATAGAACCAAAGAAAAAGAAAAGATCTTTTACATTTTATAGAGATATCCTGATTTCAGATTGTAATGGTCTGATAAAATTTATTCACATGTCTAACAACAAGACGTGGTTTCAAAAAAGAATTTTCAAAACGTCTTGATAGCCAGCTCTACAATCTCACCTCATCTAGAACACATTTTTCCCTTTCTTAGCTTTCCATTTATTCTGAATATTCTTTATTAAAGAACCCAGTATTTAATAGGTCTGTCTCTTCATAAAATGTCCTAAAAACACTTTTTACTTTCCAAAGATCCTATAAAAGACAGCATTTAGATCTCACAGGAAATAAAAACATGCTGTATTATAATAAGTCATAGGCAGAATTCCTTTACTCCCATATCCTAAGCATAAGATCTGATTAGAAAAAGAAATGAACAGGAAATCATCTTTGATGGTAGAGCATCCCCAAAGCTGTATTCCTCATCTCCCAGTCTGACCAGAGAAAAGATGATTTGAAAACAGAGAAAAGTAAACATTTAGTTCTCTGAATATTATCACTGAGCCTTTAAATCATGTTTGATTTCTTTTCCTTTTAACTTCCCAGGGGATGTTCCAGAAGAGGTTACTTAAAATGAATTAGGATTTTACCTTCTTTAGGTAAAAATATATGAAAAAAAAAATAAATAAAAATTAGTTCATCCTTGCTTCACTGGAAGACTAGAATAAGTGTATATTAAACATTATTTCTTACAATTATGTGAAGAGATTAAGAAATTTCATGATGTTTAAATTTTTTAAATTAGAAATGCGAGGAAGAATTTCTTTGAGGCCCCAGCAGCTACACAGAGCAACCAAACAAAAACATTGTAAAGGAGCTACAATTTTAAATTTATAGCCAAAATACACAAATGACAAAAAAACAGCATTCTAATCAGAAAGCTTACTGGCAACTAGCATTTAATTTGGGATATTTAGCCAGCTTTTTTTAAGCCTGTAGTTTATTTTGTGACAGGATTTTCAAAATTAAAAACACCGAAGATAACTTTTAACATACTACTACTGAAATAATTCTTAAGAATATTACTGTTGATTTAACAGTGTACTGGACTATTGCCAAGACTAGAAGCTATATTCAATTAGTTTATGAACATATGTCTTAACGTGTTTAGAAGAACCAGGGTGCAACTAAATCCACTAAAATTGTTTAGCAGATGGAATAAAATTAATGTTTCTGTGTCTCATGCTCATGTTATTGTGTTTATTTTGCTTACAGGAAAAAAAAGAAATATATATATATATATATATACAAATCCAATAACAAATATAAAAAAATCAACTATGTTTCTGCTGAGATGCAAAGATGAGTGTTAACAGTGGTCTTGAACTCCAGGAACAAATTTGTGTGATCTGCATTTCATCAATTATAATACATACTGCAGAGAACATTTCCAGCTAGGAGAGCAACAAGTTAGCTGTACTATGACAGAATGTACGTATCTTTTCAAAGGTGCAAGAATGGTTAATAAAGATATGCACGTACTAAAATCTAGTTCCACTCCAGAAAGAGGAAGTCAATGTTTTTTTCTAAGCTGAAGTTATTTGTGGCAACCCTAAGCCTACATCCACTTCAGTTCACCTCTGACAGGAAAACTGATTAAAATAATTAAGAATAAACCTATAAAGCCACGACACACTCAGAAAGGAAAGCTGCAAAGGCAAACCCCAGCATGTGTCTACTCTAATTCAGGAGCGTGCCAGCAGAGTGAAACGTAGATAGTTGAAACTCCCTGACAGTTTACTCAGATTTCCAAAGCCCTTTTTGACAAGCTCCTTGCAAAAGACTATAAAAGCACAAGGTAAAGTCATGAAGTAGAACCCAGTTAAGAAACTGAGAAGGACTGAGTCATGCCTTTTAGAAACCTGAAAGGAAGAGTAATGTCCCACAGTTCCACAGTGGAAATGAAACAGGCTGAATAGGAAAAAGGCAAACCACCACAGCAGACAACCATTCCTTGTCAGACACTGAGCGTACTGAAATTGCAAAATGAACCTAGCAAGAGAAAGTAAATGGGCAGTTTAACACCAGAGAAAACGTAATCTATGGGAAGACAGGACATTGACAAGAGATCTGTGCTCTATTACACAGGTACTTCTGTTCACACATTCCCTTAAATGACAGTTGAATTTCACTTAAAATTCCCCACCTTTACTGCTGAAAGTAGACGATAACAAAAGCTAACCATGCCTATTACTGAGTTCTAGACTGTAAGGAGGTCCCAGCTGTCATCAGGATGGTCCTAAAAGCTCTCTTGAGCATGCAACAGTACTGAGAACTTGTGTTATTAGTGTTTGAATAGACAGTATATATTAAGGGAAAAAACAAACAAACAAAAAACAACAACAACAACAAAAAACACACAAACAACTAAATAGTTCTTGTATGGGACGACCAAGGCAACTCACATGCCTTTTCACAGAATTCAGTCTGAGAAAAAGAGGGCATTAGGTAGGGCAGATGACAAGCTATTATTAAATGAAATGTCTGCTTCTCAGTTTCTACTGAGCATCTCACATAGCACTTCTCAGAACTGCATTAACTTTTTTGTGCTACACAATTTCTATGGTTGCAGTCATTATTCAGACTGGCAGGCTTGGTTCTTGCACCTCCTCATTGCCCCCATCTTACAGTTCTTAGCACCAGTGCACAACTTTGATCATTGCCCTATTTCTTTTTCCTGTTCACCAGTTTGGTTCACAACTTCTTTGTATGTCCTGCATGACAAATTTTCCTGCTTCAGCATGCCCTCTCAGTTTTATATTAGCCAAAATTTAATGAGTAAACATTAAGAATATCTTCTAATCAATGTACAAAACGATTAACAACCTCTTTGCATCCTGAAAACTGCATTTTGTTCACAGTTTCCCATAGCTGACCTATTAGCCATCTTCCTATTCAACTTATTTTCACTTCTTCCACCTTCAATAATGATTTCCTATGGAATGCTTTAGTAAATGCTTTGTTTAAATCCATACAGATCAACTCTCCTGCCTTACTCCTGTCTAGAAAAACAGCTAATCGCTCTCTCATTAGTCTTCACAAACTAGCTTGAAAATAAAACATTGCCATTTACCCAACTTTCCATTTACTTTCTGTACTACCTATTTTTTTTTTTTTTTTATAAATCTGATTAAAATTTCATAAAGAATTGACCATCAGGAAATCTGCTGGCCTATAGCCACCTCACGTTTTATCGTTTTGAATGCAGATGTTATGTTCCATATTCATGTTTCACTCTGTATTATACAGAGTGAAACTCTGTATAATACTTCTGAGAAATGCAAACAACATAGATACTGCTTACCAGCTCTGCAGTTGCTCATCAAGACTCATTTTCTGTAGGTACCTAATCACTTGCATACACAACATGAATGTTTGTGAAAGCCGAGGCAAGGCGCTGTTTTCTGTTTCCAGACCTAAAGAAGATGCATCTTCCATCTTGAGGGAGGTGTGAACGTACAATACATGACCCAAAAGTTAGCAAGAATGAATGATTTTTTTTTTTTTGCTATTTGCCTAAATACGCCTTACAAAATGCAAATTACACAGGTTTCTAACTGCTTCCACATTCTTTATTTTTATTTTTCCTTACTTTTCAGTCCCCTTTCAAATCTTTATATATTCTCCACTTCCTCTTGAATCCTCCTTAAAGAGCCTATTCATGCAAGTAAAGCTGGTAAAGCTGCAGTCTTTTCTACAAGCTTTTGACATAAAATCTTCCTTGTTATCTGCTTTGCAATTTGACATAAACTGATGCAGCTCACAAGCTCACTCACATTCAAAATTGCTCTATTGGACCAGCTTTTCCCAAAGTCTCTCAATCAGCACACAATATCCATACATTTGGGATTTGGAAGTCTCTTATAGTTACTCATTTTCCATGGATTTTTATTTCCTCACTAATCCTACAGACACCCCTATATACATGATATCCATATGTTTTTGAATGAGTGCAGGGGTTGATAGCAGTCACATCAATGCCACTGTACTTCAGTTCTTTTGCTGTTTATCAGAGTTTATCAGAGCAGTTTGAATAATTCTAGTGATCAGTATCACCCACTTTTTATTTATTTATTTATTTATTTATTTATTTTAGAGGAAACTGAATATCTTAAACTGTAACATTGCTCAGTGTTTATTTCCCTCTTTCTTAAAGGGACTCTACCTTGCAGTCTGACCTCCATCTACAATTGCTATGCTGGGTTTCCCTGGAGAGGTTCTGGCCATGGGCTGCTGCAGGGCTCCTCTGTGAGAGGGCCATTTCCAGCTGTTTTGAGCTGTTTCTGCAACAGATGCACCACAGGACATGGCTGAGCTCATCAGTGAAGCTGCTGATCCTGAAGGAGCTGTAGCCCATGGAGAACCCATGCTGCAGTAGAAGAGAAGTGTGAGGAGGCAGGAGTGGCAGAGACGAGCTGTCATGGACTCACCCCCCGTTCCCATCCCCCTGTGCTACCTGGGGGGGGGAGAAGGTTGGAGGAGATGAAAATGAAGGAAACAAGTTGAGCCTGGGAAGAAAGGGGAGGGAGGGGGAGGTTTTTTAAACTTTGTCTTTGTTTTTCATCATCCAGGTCTATTTTAATTGGCAATAAATTAATTTTCCCCAGTCTGTTTTGCCTGTGACAGTAATGGGTAAGTGATCTCCCTGTCACCTTGACATGAGCTTTTTCATCTTATTTTCTCCCCTTCTCCTGTTGAGGAGGGGAAGCAGGAGAGCAGCTGGGTGAGTGGCTGGCAGCCTGCTGAGGCCACCCACCACAACCTCAGTCCTCCCTTGGGACCACTTAGCTTTATTTCTGCAGTGCTCAGTTTGGTGTCCTGTTTCACCTTTCCCACTTCCTCCATTAAAACTCAGAATGTATAAAAAATTGCATTTTCTTCTAAATGCATTAGCTATCTACCAAAATAGACATTCACTGATGCATCCTTTTCATGACATTCACAAATGTCTTCCTTTCCTTCATTCTCATGCACCTCATGGCACTGTACATGTACATTTGTAAGCTTCTTCCAACCTTCTTTGCTAACTTTGTAACTGTGCTTGGCATGTTCAGTCTCAATGCTAGGCAGTCCCACCACTATATCCTCATGATATTCAGTGTCCCCCTAAAAGCTGCCATCTACAAATATCTCAGGTGAATTAAACACCCCAATGCTCCCATGGTAATGTCATCCCCTTAAAACTATTTTCAAAAACATGCCATGCATGATTCTGAATTAAATCTCTGCAGGAATCCCACTATGTTCACATGAGTTGCAAGGACTTGGAGCATTTTTTTGTACCCTGGCATACCTTTTCCAGAAAGAATCTGGCTGTACTGTTTGTTCCAGCAATAATAACAATGAATTGCTTCTTTTTTATTCTTCAAACATAAGTTTGTATTGTTTCACTTTGCTGTCAGCACTGTTATCTAGATATTCTCCTAACAGATCTATCTATTCTTTTTTATGGATCCCTGCTGACAAAGCTCCCTTATAGGTGGTGTATTTCAGATAGCTATAACATTCTGTAAAGTCATCCTCACATTTCCCCTCTAAAACCATTTCTAACTTTTTGTGACTCTGATCCACTTCATGATTTTTTTTTTTTCCTGATCTCTGTGGATTGGTCTTTTATTCCACACAGCAGGTGCTTCTGGACTTTCCCTCTGATTTTCAGTAACAGCAGAACTATTCCACAGATCTATTTCTATTTGCTTCCTTTGCCTTTTTTTTTTTTTTTCATTGGTCATACTCCTTTCCCCCCACTAATTAGCCTCTCCATGTAGGTGTTTACATTTGGAGTCTTTAATATAGCTACTGGCATCTTCTTGCATTGTAGGCGCACAGAGATTCTCAGTTATATGCAATTACATTTTTTTCTCCTTGTTGCACTATCAAAATCTCACTCAAAGACCACCATTGTTGTGGGCTGGCCTTGATGCCCTCCCAACCATTCTCATACTCCCTCAACAGGAAATGGGGAGAAAAAAAAGATTAAAAAAAGTTTGTGGGTCAAGATAAGGACAGCGAGATCACTTACTGATTACTCTCACGGGCAAAAACAACTCGACTGGGGGAAAACTAACAACTGATTGCCAAGTAATAGAAGTGGAAAAATGCTGATAAACAGACAAATCTAAAGGACGTTACCCCAACCTCCCCTTTCTTCCCAGCTCAGCTGCACCCCTGGCTTCTCTTCCTCCCCTCCTGAGTTGCATAGCGGATGGGGAATGGGGATTGCACTCAGTTTGTAACAGCTTGTCTCTGCCACTCTCTCCTCCTCACACGTTTCCCCCTTTTCACTGTGGGTCTCTCCCTGAAGCTGCAGTCCTTTATGACACATGCTCCTGCATGTGTCCTTCCCAGAGGCTGCAGTTCTTCAAGAACAGCTCCAACACAGGCCCTCTGCATGGCTTACACTCCTGCTGGAAAACTGCTCCCATCTGGGTCCCCTTCAGGCCACAGCTCCTGCCAAACTGTTCCAGCATGGGCTCCTCTCCATGGGCTGTAGTTCATGCCAAGAGTCTTTTTCAGTGTGGGCTCTCCATGGATTGCAGCTTCCTTCAGGGCATATCCACCTGCTCCAGCATGAGGTCCTCCATGGGCCTACAGGGGTACAACCTGCTTCACCATGCTCCTCTTTGTGGGCTGCAGGGGATTCTCTGTTCCAGTACCTGGAGCACCTCTGAGCCTTTCTTTTCTGACCTTGAAATCTGCAGGGTTGTTTTTCTCACATTGTTTCTCACACCTCACAGAACTGCTGTGCAGTGTTTTTTACTCTTTCTTAAATATGCTATCACAGAGATGCCACCAGTTTTGATGATTCGCTCAGCTTTGGTCAGTGGTGTTTCCATTTTGGAGCTGGCTGTAAATGGCTCTCTCCATCACTGATCTCTTCTCACAGGGCCAAACCCTATAACATCCACCCTACTACCAAAGCCTTGCCATGGAAACCCAGTGCAACCGTTATCTTCAGTTATGCTTCTGGTCCATGGGATCTTCTCATCCAATTGCTGCATTAGGCACCATGTCACATGTAAGCAGCTTGTACTGGAAATGACTCAAGAATAATGAACAGCTTGCACTGTGTTTCACTATTGCTTTCATATTTTGGCACTTCCTGTGTTACTTTTCACATTTTTCTCCTAAGGAAAATGGATAACAAAACCCACATTTTCTTGTAAACTCCCGTATTTGCTGCCCTACCCTTACTGACTGTTACTTATTTGTTACTGGCTGTTATTTATTATCAGTCATCTCTGTTTCTTAATCAGGTGCAGGCACCAGTCGTAAGAAGTATGTGTGGCCTTTCTTCTGAAACGTCCCCCAAGACAACACAAACTAGCAGTTGCTATAAAGCTGTGCCATCACTTGGAAAAACGATGCTCCAAGTACGACTACAAAGCACATGAAGCAGCAGCTCTTGAATTGCAACAGAGGCTTTCTCTGTGCCATATGGTCTTCACACCAGTGTTTATCCCTGACCACAAGGAAGGAGGAAATGGAGGAACACATTTTTTGCACGTGTCATGCTCTGTCAAAACAGCTCTGACTGCCAGCACTCGCTGCCTTCATGACTGGCATATTCAGCTGGTTGCAAAAATACCCAAAGCCACCAGCCACCTGAAAATGTACAAATGAAATTGAGACTCACAAAGACAAAATAAATTCTATTATCTCCTAAAATCTCCTGTGCAGACATGTGTCACAGGGTTGAGCAAGCTGGGTTTGGATACCAGCTCTCACTTGGTCCATCACCCAGAGAAAATATGCTAAGAGATTTCCCAGACAGATACTAAAAACTTCTTCAGCGTTTCAGACTCTGAAGAGGTCTTGTATTTGTCTTTATCCTAGGGCAGTTTCTTATCATAGCATCTTTGCCACATCTCCACTTATCTCCACTTCTCACACTTAGAACAGGCTTTGCCTCCATCCCTTGCCAGTCCCAGTCTTCTCAGTGTATCCCCAGTTCCATTTGCCTTACAGGCTCACCTACTTTTTCTTAGTTGCTTGGGCAGTCCACCTCTTCTATCCTCCAAGATCCATCTGATTTCCTCTTTATCTGTTCTTCCTTTTTTTTTTTTTTTTTTTAAATTTTCCCTGATTCCTTCTCTGTCCTTCCCATAGCTTCTTCCAACCACATGCTTCCAAGGTTATCGCTGCTTCTGTCTAGTTCCTGTCCCTCATCCATAGGTGCTTACCAACTCATTTTTCAGTCAAGACTGCTTTCCCCTCCCCTTGCTCATAGTCTTCTAACCATGTGTACCCACAGCTGTGCTTTGTTGGCACCGGAGAAAAAAAATAATCTGAGATTTCCACCAGATTTTGAAAGGTCAACTGAGGAAACACATGCAATTAGAGAACAGGCAAACAGAACCAAATACAGAATATAATCTGGGTATATTTTCAAAGAAAAATTCTTACTCAAAAGCATAAGAGCACTATCATTTTTCTAGTAAAATCTCTCCAAAATTGCGAGAAAAAAAAAAAAAAAGAAAGAAAGAAAGAAAAAACAACAGCAAGAAGGGGACAACCAACCAAAAAAGAAACAATCAATTCAAATAATTAATGTTTCAGCAAAAGCTTAATAACTAAAAAAGTTTCTAATAGTGGCAAATATGACAATATTTTATCCTAAGCAATATAACCAATCTTATCTTCTAATAAAATACACATAAATGTCAGTACGTATTATACAACATCCACAAGCTGTGTTAACGCGTGAGAACTTTACTGTGAAATGTATTAGAAAAAGAGCAGTAAGGAAATTGTGACACGATTCTTTTCTGCTTCCAAAGCACAAAACCGATAAACTGCCTACGAGAGTATGCCGCGTTCCTAATTAAAGCAGATAACATAATTACCTGAAGAATATAACAGCATTATTTAATTAACTGTAAATGTGTATTTGTAAAGACTTAAGTACCTTCTTTTTAAAATATAATCTAACCTGTCATTTTAAGTGCTTTCAGATAAAGGAGTATTATGTACTTTTTGGACTGTGCATAGATCTGAAATGGAAGGGTATTTAATATTTGGTGTTTTCATCTTATCCCCAATTTATTTAGCATGTGTTACTCCATCATGATTTAATTTGGACAAGAAAACTGCATGGCTGCTCAAGCAGTAAATTTAAAGTGTAAATGGATTCTTGGCTGCTGCTGGCCCAGTTTCTGCTTCTGTTTCCATAGAAACCCATGTAGGAGTGGCAAGAAGACATAACTTAAAATATGAACTTAAGGGTTTACTTCCCCCCTCATCCTCCCTCACATTCTAACCTCCATCTCCTCGGAAATGGGATGTAGTTTAAAATCCTCACTCCACCACCCCCCACTTCTTTCTCATCCCTTGATTTTACTCATACAAGTATATGAAGCAAAACTTACAAATCCTGGGCTGTGAAAAGTGCTTACTTGACCAGGAGGAGGAATGCCACCCTTTCACACACACCCACTTTTGCCTGAAAATTCCAGCACACCTAGATCCTGTGTGTGTCTAAGGGCAGAGATGTATTTATAGATTGCCTTTGGATATTTATTTTTATTTAGACAGTGCCTCTGGTACTTCACAATTAAAGTAAATCAGACATCAAATCCTATGTGGATGCGAGAGAATAATTATGCATCAGAATATAAGGAAACCAATTAAGCAGCAAGCAACCCGCATAAATAAATAAATAAATAACCAACACCCCACATAAAAAAAACAAACAAACATAAAATAAAAATAAAATAAAAAATAAACAAACAAAAGACCAAATAACAACCCTGACATTCCCAGACAATCTAACTTTTTCTGTATTTGTACAGCACAAATTAGAGAGAGTTATTTGGATTTTTTTTGAGATGCCATTGCATGTAATACAGCTCAAGCTGGCAAAAACTGATTATTCAAAATAAGTTGCTTTCTAAAATATTTGTGAACTTCTTGGTATTATTTGTTTTGCTGGTGTTCAGTGGTATGATGACTGTGACAAATATTGTTTCCTACACTAATAGTCCTAAACAAAAGAGAATTGTAAACAAAGCAAAACAAAAACCTTTAAGTTGAATCCATGCTATCAGTGATGTCTTCAATGTACATATCTACAAGCACAGCAGTTTTTCTGGTAGCACCTTTAGCATTCATGAGACTGAAAAGGAAGATTGTTGGGTTTGGAAGTAAGAAAACATTTTCTTTGACTCTTGTGTGTGTGATAGAGGCAGGAATGTTCTCTGAATAAAAAGCCCCTCTCAGTCTGGGGCCTACAGCTGGGTTTTCAAACTTCACTGCTCAGCAATTTGCAAATCCATCCAGAGGTCCAAATGATAAATAAAACATAAAATATATTAGAAGAAAATACAGTAGGAGGGTATAATACATTTGGCCTACACAATTTTTGAAGTGAATTCCTCTAGTTTTTAAACTGGCTATTAAATGAGACTATGTTAAATACCTGAAATTGATAACTGAAAGGAGAGCTGTAGGTTATCTGATGTAAAGGTGATGTAAAAATCTATATAGCAGAGCTCCAGATCCTGCAAATCATTTGTGCACGTTTAACAGTATACCAAGTGTTTAACAAAACCTAACAAGAATTCAGATTTGTTTTTTTCTGTACATAAGTGTGCAAATGGCTTGTCCCTGCCCTAAACTCCGTTTTAGTTACTAAAAATACATCAGTGGCTATAACAAAATGACAATTATAATTTTGGCACTATTATACAAATATTATGAGTCATTCATTAAAATATCTAAATTAGCAAGCCTACTGCTAGCTAAAATGGACGACGTTAATACAGCCAAAGACTCAACACTTGCATTATACACTTAACAAGTCTTGGTGTAGAATGATGCATTAATACTTCATACAAAGCAAATACACTTTGTAAAAAGTAGCACAGTCTCAAACATACTCTAATAAGTCAGATCACATCTGAAGTGTATTCAAAATACACTTGATTGTGTCACATAAGCAGAAAAGAGCCAGCACACATGCTGAGTTCAATTCAGTATAAATCTTTTTTTTTTTTCTTTTGCTATCCACTGCAACTGGCCTTTTAGCTTTTATAGTAAAATCCTTGTTTCCTTTTCATCTTAAATCCTGAAAGAAGTAATGTTTACTGCCACATTCCCTACTGAAAGCAGACCAAGAAGCACCAGATGACTGATAAATGACTGGAGCACTTTACAAGTTCTTAGAGATCAGTAATTCAAATAGAAGCCATTTCTTTACTTTAAACAGGTGTCTGAACATTGTCCACACATGGGCAGGGTTTGAAGTAACATTCTTATTCATTTATTTATAACCTGGATGGTATGAAAATACAGACTGTGTGACATCATGTGACATCTTCAGATTTCACAGTGAATGCTTACACTTTGAAGTTTTTCCTTCCCTCTTCCTTTTCACACAGAAGCATTACAAGTTCAGAGAAGGTTTTCCTGCCCATATGCTCTTGTTCACGCTCTATTACTTGCTTGCAAGAGGCAGAAACATGAGTTTCTCTCAAAACCTACTGAAACAGCAGCACGAAGTGGACCGGAATCTACAACTTACTTGCTGTTGAGCCACATTTTCACTATGACTTCTTTCATTATTCTCAATTTTCCCATTTAACTTTGTGTGTATTTTTCTTACAGAATTTATAGCACCAGTGCTGTGTCAGCAGTCCTCTTAGCAGACAGACAGTAAATGCTGACAAGAGGAGCTTTTCTGCTGGCATCAGAGCACCATCTCTTTGAGGAAACATCATAAACCAGCTAAGCGAACAAAAGCTCCTTTTTACATCAGCCAAGCCACAGACATGCTGCCAATTTTACTGCTACGTCAATGTCAACCACGGGGGAGAATTTTTCCCATCAACCTGAAGTGACCACATCACGAGAATGCTATAGTACAGCTGAGAAAATTGCTTAAGTTATTTTGTGACAAACACCTTTCAGGCCGTAACGAGGACAACCTTCAAGCTAGCATCAGGAGTTTTCCAGGCAAATCTCATTTTCAACTAAATACCAGTGCTAGCACTTCTATGCTCACTAACAAACAAGACTTTCATATCAGTCTAATGAAACAGCAACATTTTTACAAATATTTTGGGTGAATGGAAGCAGAATCTGCTCTTCTCAAAACCACATGGCCAATCCAAACCTCAAACACATAAAAAAAGCTTTTTTTTTTTCCCCCAAAACAAGTTCTCACTTTAGTTTTTTAAACCGTTACCATAGTTGCTTTACTAAAGACAAAAAAAAGCAATCCTATACAGACTTTTCCACTGCTATCCAGAAATGCCATCATCTATTAACAAGTGTGTTTCACCCTTTTTTCCTACTTCTCCATTTCCCATAAAACAGCAAATCTAAAACAAAATAATTGCAAGAAATGTGAAATATTATTATATTCCTCATAAAAAGCTCAAGAAAAAAAGGTTAAAATGTAGAGTGATATTAAATGTCACCTATAGGATTTAAGTACATATCTGCATAGTATTTTCCCATGATTTTTGTTTTGTTTTGTTTATTTTATTTTATTTATTTATTTATTTATTTTATTGGGGTGCTAATGTATTTGGACTTGTGAATTCAGTTCCAGAGGAAAAAAAAAATCTGTTCCTATGAAATGATTTAGGTCAACCTGTTTGATAAAAGCCAAAGCAGAACTCAACTTCAAAACCAAGGATATAATAATAATAATACAGAGAAGTCACGTGAAATTGGGCAGCTGAGAAGAACTACTGGCACAACAGTCAAGGTCCAAGAAATGCACGAGAAGCATGCACGAGAAGCTAGTGTTTTTTTTGTCAAATTTAACTTTGGGGAATTCCAAGTGCTTGGCAAAGGAGGGAATCTACCATTTTTCTTCCTAGTTCAGGAACCTGCTTTAGAAATGGTTTGTGCCTCTGTTGGCTACATGCCTGTCTCTTTTCTACCAATAAAGCCACTACAAAACCTACCCTTTGCCCAATAGCTATCCTCCAAAGACAGAAAGCCTGATTTCTTTCACGTGGTACTAAAAGAAACTCACTGATAATGCCTCAATTTCCTCCATCCTCCACTTTTCACAGAATCAAATATTCCAGTGCAGGTCCCGGACACATTTTTTCCTCCATGTGCTTGGCAAAATACTGGAAAATAAAAGATCACTGGACAAGGGCCACACATGCCTTGTGGAACACTTAAACAAAACCAAACCAAAATACAAAGTAAAATTCAAGCCTGCTTCTGGCTTTTGGAAGTATAGGCTGTCAAATTTGGATTCTGTAACCAAATTTTCCCTTTGCTTTCAGAATATATATGTGACTCAAAAGCTGTAATGAAACAAGCCTGCACAACTTTAATACGTTGCTTAAATGAACAGTGCCCCTACACTCCAAGCAAAGAGCAATATCCTGATATTTCCTGTTTCTTCTCTGTAAGGTGATGCATGAAATCTAAAGATGCCAATTGGGTAGCACCTTTATACCAAAAAAGATACTAAATTACACTTTGTGTGTATTAAATTACATGTATAATACCTATACATACACCCAGACATACATACCACGAATAATTCACAATCTTTCCTGATCAGTACTGCTCTTGCTTAAATTTTTGTTTCCTTTTAAAGAAAAAACTGGTCTTCCCACCTATTTTAAAAGATGTTTCTAAGACAAGAGTAAAATAAAATTTACCCAAACCAAAATCATTTGATAACCTTTATAGTATAACCTAGACCATATATTATGAGAAGTATGAATATAGATAGTCTGTTGAGATATAAAACATGTGTCAAGATGATCATGTAGCAATGCAGGATAAGTAATAGTGAATGTTGCCTGAGCTATTTTTTTCGTGTTCAAGATAGTGACTTTTGTATTTACTAGTCTAAATTAAGACCATTCCACATTCAGTTTGGAAACAAAGTTTTTATAACGAACAACAAAATAAACATTCTATATGCCTCCACATCTAAAATACTCTTCACATAAACAGAGTGTAACACCTTCCCTGCAAATAACACATTGCAAATAAAATTACAGTCATGTAGCCCAGTATCTAATCTGGGCAATCTCTTTTTCTGAATTTTGTTATTGTGACATATAACTATGGAAAGGTTTAGCTTTTTAAAAAAGAGATTTTGCTCCAGTGGCTCTTAGTAAGAAGCAATATACTTCTAAAATTTGTATTAAAATGTAGTGGGTTATTTCAACTTCCTACCACCACTTTCTACTGCCATAAGTCCCATTCATCTACTGCTGGCCTGCACAAATAGAACTGGGAATGCGTTCATAGCTTTTGAATCTACCTGGAGGTTAAAGATGTTCATTAGAATTAATAAAAATCAGTAAGCAATCCATTCTTCAAACAAGAGAACAGGTCTGTTAGAAAGTGCGTCCCATTACTGTTCCTGTATAATTTGGCCCAAGCACAGTGGTAATAATACCTACTAGCTTCTAAGACTTTCCCTTTCAGCAAATTTGAGAAAGATATGTATCAAATAAAAGTCATCTCCTTTACAAGCCTACATTCATTTTCTTTACTGCATACCAACAGACTTTTAAAATAAAAACTGTGCTTGAAATGGGATTGCGAAGGTTTCACTTCTCAGTTACAGAAGCCATATTTTTCAACGTACCCAGTTAGTGATGTATATAGCATATGATTGTAGAACACAAATGTACTATAATATTTTTGATTATATAATGATTTTTACTGAAGATACAGATTTTTTTTTTTTTTTTTTGGTATTATTAGTACTTGCTGTAAACTTCAGCTTCACTATTAATTTCTTCAATTATGCTCAGTTATTTAATAAAGAGTCGACACTGTTGCATTTATTTAGAAAGCATTTTAAAATACTGAAAGTAGGAGTAAAGGAAGAAAAATCTCTGTTGCTATAGCTAAAATATGTGCAGTCTATATACACCTCCACTAGGTATCTTCCTACTCCTCCAAGCAGCTAATATTGCAAGTGTCTTCTGACTTTGGTGAGCTGCACATTTGAATATCCTGCAAAGTTTAATATGCAGGTTCACAGAGCCTGCTCTTTTTATCCCTAGCTACCTGTCAATTTTATTAGTCACTATTTGCACCTCCTCACATTTAATACATTTAAAACTCTATTATGCATTGATTATAGGAATTAGTAAGAATCAAGATAAGTAACCTTGCCAAACATATGCAAGTCTTCTATGTATATATAGTTAGTTTAGAAATGCAGTTAAGGCCATATTTCTAAACACCATGATCCCAATAAAGCCCTAAAAAATAGCATTCAATAGAAAGCAGAAAAACATAACAATCCCATTTAAAGTGTAAAATAGTAACTTGAGCACAAATTATCATCAGTATAAAAATGCTTAAGAGTCAATTACATCCTGTAAATGTAATGGAAATAAACTAAGAAGACAGTTAAATAGACTTTGATTTTTATTCCTCAAACATTATTAGCTTCTACCAGCTGTCTCAAAAAACAAGTACGTTTTCTCTTGATAACTTGACATCCTGTAGGTAGGGATGCTGTCATACCATAAGCAAAAAGCAAAACTGCCTTCCTACAATGCTATGCTAGATGCTTATAAGTCCTGCAACTTCTATTGGCTATAAAAACTGTTGCTTAGTCTGATATACATGTATGTATATGTGTATATATGTGTGTAACTATATAGCTATATAAATAGCTATATAAATATAAATATATATTTAAATATAAATATATTTAAATTTAAATTTAAATTTAAATTTAAATATAAATATAAATATAAATATAAATATAAATAGCTACACCAAAATCAGTCAGTCACTCTACCTGTCTATAACACATTTCCATTCCATAAAAAAATCTCTAGGCAGGAAAGCACCAAACAAATCCAATTAAAAGATTGGTATACTACGATGAACGGAAAAAAATTAAATATTCTTCCCACTAGGTAGTGAATTAAATGCAAGAATTACAATGGCATTTTAACGTTAAAAATAGAATTCAGAAGACTTTCCCTTCTGCCAAACAAGCCAGTGAAAATAAATGAACTACCTCCAAGCACAGCATGTGACACACAAGATTTAACATTACACGATTATTTTTTGGAGAAGAGAAACCTAAAAAATGTATTTCCCCCCACCCCTGCAAATAGAAAGTCTTTTGTCACAAGGGTTTTAAATGTGACATATTTTGAAGGGCTGTTTTTCCTTAAATAAAGATAATCTGAACTAATGTCAAAATCAGGGTCTAACAACTATGAAAATCACAAGTTAAAACTGTTTTTACATTTGTAATTTTCTAAGGGTGACACCTTTCATGTCTGCTTCTTTCAATTTCCCAGTAGATTAGCATAAGGTCAATGCCAATACCCAGTAAAAGAACTTGTTTCACACTAAATGTGGGAAGTTATTCTTTATGTTATTACTGGATGTGGGTAGAGAAAACCACATTAAAACACAAAGTTATATATTGTGTTTTTAGGCCAGCATAAGTAATTTGAAAGAAGCCAAGATCTTGAAGAATATACCTAATTTAAGGCATAGATAGTGGATCACAGTAATATTCACTGAAACATGTTACAAATGAGACTTCCTTAACCACCTACTTAATCACATTCTTAATGTTTGTATGCAGTTAAGGGTAGCTTTTGTATTCTTTTGAGCATAACAATCTTATTTTAAATGCTTATGCACTGTAAATTCATAATCACAAAAAGGTTAGAGTTGGGGTTGATATTAGGAGAACAAGAATAATACAAGAAAGATTAATGTGTTAGTTTTGTACACTCTTATATAGAATAGCAATTAAGGTCACATAAAATGCCGAAATACCCTGTTGAATCAATGTCATGCTGATGCATTCAGTATTCTGGAAAGCCCATGCCATCTCCCTGAAATTGACCTAAAAAGGTTAATTTGAGAATAACATCTAGCCGGCTGTCGTGTTACATGAATTAATAGAATAAGTAGGAGCATCTGCAAAAATAATAAAGTATTCCTATTTGGGGTTAGAAAAGTGAAAGTGTTAAAAAAAAAATAACGTAAATCAACACTTCTCAATAGACCATAGTCTACTTATTTGAACTAAAAATTAGTTACCAAGATTTGTAGGAATTGCCACTGGGAGTTAAACCAACAGGCTATCTCACCTAGACTTTTCTTTCAAATAGTATCCAGTGAGTAACTCACACAATATCTTACATCAAAGAGTCCAAGAACCAGCACACATGTGCACATCTTCCCCTCATACACTCTCCCTGTGCTCCAAGTCTGAAGTTGCATTTAAACCACTTAGGCCTCACCAGAGGACCTGTCTCCTTCCATCTCTTCCAAGCTGGTTTGTAATCCTGGTACCTGCAGTGATCTGTGGCCTTGCATTATGTGCATACGTAAATTTAAAGCTGTAACAACAACAAACTGCACCACCACCATCAGCAAAAAAACTGCAGTGTGCAGAGCAATAGCTTTGACACAGGGCAGTAAGGACCCAACCGTATTGTTTCCAGACTTCAGAGCCAGTATATCTCCTATGTTTTGTCCTTCCACATCCTTGTTTAAACCTGTGTTATTTCTAAAAAGGCTCCAACTGTGCCACCTGGACATGACACACATAGTGACTTTTTGCAACCTCAGACAAAGAATGTTCAGAAAAAAATAAAGTCTCTTGATTCCAATTCTCTTACTTAAGCCATTTGAGAACATACAGTGATTAAACATACACTGATTACAGTGATTGTCACCGAGGGACAAACCTGTTGCAATATTAAAATCAGAAAGACAAATCAGGACTAGTTTGAGAACCTGAGCTGAGCTGGAAGATTCTATGTTCCACAGTTGCTATGAGTAAGACCAACATTAGACAGATACATAAGGCTTCTTGTAAGTGCAAATGCCAGCACTGAGCTGACATTTCAGCTTCTTATTCTTTAAGTGGTCTGAAGCTACATACAGTCAGAGAGGCTAAAAATTCTTCTGCCAAGCAAGGCCAAAAATGGCAGCAAAAAGGTGACTGAGCAATTGTACACTATTTCTTCCTTTTTTTCAATGTTTTGGAGGACAGTGATACAATGTTGGTGTTCTGCCAAAGCCACACCTGATGAAAAATATTACACCTTTAGCAGTTTCACTGCGTGTTGCTATATAAGCACAAAAGTCACTTTGAAATGCCATCTTGCTCCTGCGCAAAAAAAAAAAAAAAAAAAACATCTTCTGAGAGGAAAAAACAACAACACAAAACAGAGAAGAACAAAAAAATCTTTTTTTTTTTTTTTTTTTTTTTCAGAATTTCCATAAAATAGGTCTGAAAACTACTGTGGATTGTAACACATTATTTGACTAATATGATACTAACTAAAACAAGACAAAATGAATTAAGAGAGAATTCTTCCAATGAGTCAGCAGCACTCTACTGAAACAGGTGGTTTTGTTGTTGTTGTTTTCCTTTTGCATTTTTAAGTCTGAAGAAGCATCACCCTGGTTTTATAACATTCCTGGGCCAGGTGTGAAATACCTACACCTTAGGAGTACAGAAGCATTCACAATCTCTTTCCTGTTAATGCCATGGACTGCCTAAGCACTGGCCTTCAGCTAAAGCAACTAGCCACTAGTTAGGGCCTTCAAAGAATATTTCTATTAAGGTATCAGTGATACACCAGTTATGCTATTTAGTATAATTATTTGCTATAATCTTGCTTATTTACAAAAATAATGAGATAAGCTGTATTTCCTGGGAACACAGGAGAAACAAACAGCAGGTAGTTTCATTACTCAGAAGTCCCCAACTGTGCCACATTCTGCAAAATGGTATTTTAACCTATGCCACCAGAGAAAAACCTGAACTGGACCCAACGAGAACTGTCTCAAGACTTTCTGGACCCACTGGCCTCCTACCACTCCATCTTGCCCCCTTTGCTCCCCACTGCAGCCTGCTGCCAGCCTGACGTGGTTTTGACTGAAGAGCTGAGCTATGAGCCTTCTGGGGGAAAAAATAATACTCATCCATCTTTATTATACAGGAGCAGTTCTCTGCTGAGCTGTGGGGTGGGACCACTTCAAATTTCTATCAAACAAGAGCTGTGTTCCCACACTACACCTCTATTGTTACACAGCCTATTACCACGACTGCCTGGAGAAATATTTTCTGAGTAAAGACACTGAATTGCTTCTTCTGTGGAGCCCAAAGAAGGAAATTGACACACCTCTAAACTTTCCTTAGGAGTTCTCTTAAAGACCCGGGTCTACATGGACAGCAATCACTGTCTTTCAAAAATAAGTCCAGGAAAAAACTGATTTGATTTGGTGGGGGAATTAAATTCCAGGATTAATTACTTTGGCAACAGATTTAAATAGATAACCATCAATTCAGGAGATTTAATGACTAAAAAGAAATGTCTCATTGAATGATGACAGAGAGAACTAGAGATTTTTTTTTTTTAATTAAATCTCTCCTTATACAAATTATTTCATTTCAGGTATTATCAGTAAACTAATCTGGGAAACAGCTAGAGCATCTGGGTCGTCAGTACAGTAAAGGAAAAAATGTAACAAAATATGCACAGAACTAACAAAAAAGTATGATCCAAAATAATTACATCTGTGAAGAACAGCAAATGCTGGACAGTGTACTGACAAACACCACGGAGCAAAGCAAAAAGAGCTCAGGAACAGGGTCCAGGGAGAGATGGGGCTGGGAAAGAGCCAAGAGGGAAATGCTCCAACCCACTCTGCACCTCCAAGCATAAGAACCCTTGGAGGACCCCAAACTTCTCCTGGCACTTGGACCCTTTGCACAAGAAGGAAGTGGCAGACACAACACTGCATGGTTTATCCTCCCTCCCCCATTTTTTTCCTCCTCTCCTTGTTTTAAAAAGCAGTGCAGTAGCTCCTCGTATGAACAAGAGGCAATGGTCTGTCATACTTCACAATTTCTAGCCAATATCCGTAAACAGATTAAACAGATTAGATTGCCCTGTAATGTTAAGCCTCACTGAACATTTTTAGTTTATTCATCTTAGCACTTTCAGAAAAACACACCACACTTATTTTAAGGATACACACCCAGGAAAAGTTAGACACCTCAAAATGACATCCACGTGCTGGCATGCTGAATGAGGAGTTGCCCTGGATAGCAGGAAAGGCTCAAGAGAAGAGCGTGTCTAACACCCTGTGTCTTACGTCTCCTCTTACAGGGTCGAATTTGAGCACCGTGGAGATGTGAGCCTTAGGTCTTGGCACAGAAAACAGCCAGATAGTATTCTTCAAGAAGAGCAAAACTTTCACTTTAATCCAATTTAGAAAAAGACTTCAGTCATTCTGAAGATACCCTTTTGCTCATTGCCTCCATCCCAGTGACCTTTAATATAAAAGGCATTAAAACGGACCAGGCATGGGTTCACAGGCATTCTTACATCCAAATCTGAAACCTTTTGGATAAGACTGTGGTCTGTTTTGAAGATAAAATATGGTGGTGTGGTTCTGCACTCTAGGTTCTCAAATAAAATCAAACTGTGAGTCAACCCAAGCAGAACACTTGCTTGTTGACCCCAAGGAGGGTTAGGAATGGGTTGTGTCACTGACTTGCCAGATTGCAATCTGGCAGGTCTGGCAATCACATTCATTCACAGAAGTATAGGACTCTTTGGAAGTGGAATCTGAAACCTGGGAAACCCAAATATTCACACATTAAGTGGTAGTTGAATGGGGTTTGAAGCACATAACTGTGAACATAAGCACCTAATGTGAGCATCAGGTAAGACACGTTTGGCCAAGATATTTAAAACCATAACCCGTGACACCGAAGGCTGTGGTTCAAAGTTCTCTACCACTGGGGTGTGTGCACCAGCAGTCCCACAGCAGGACCATGACCATGATCATTCAGGACACAAGACTGCACTTATGCCCACTCAGCACACATGATCTGAGGTTTTGTCAGCTTGATGCCTCTCTGTGAACTTCGTGCCAGCTGATCCAGCACACATACTGCCAGTACAAGCTAAGACATCATAAAATCAAAAAAATGGAGCCACAGAAGCAAGTTTGCGCTGTGCCACCTGGCTATGGCACTTTTGACTTGATATTGGGAACTCTGAAAGAAGATTATTTGCACATATTACTGGTATTAGAAAATAAAGGAATTTTTACTCCAAAGTTTAATCCACTGGTAGAAGAGTTTTGATGTGCCTTTTAAAAGGGCACATCTGCTCTGTAAAGCCAGCTTAATACAGAAGCCACAGGTTAAATCAGACAGAGGTAAACTGCACAGAATATTTTTCTTTTTTTTTGCTTTTTCAAAAAGTACGTATAAGAAGGAGGCTAGAACTTCCATTGTGTCTTTGAATATGGAGATAGTCTAAGCCAGCACAATCAGAAACCGAAAATTACAGGTGTGTAAATCTCATGAACATGTACATTTTTTTTTGGTACATGTACCAAAAAAAAAAAAAAAAAAGCAGGATTTGAAGTAATTACAGTCCATGACAGATGTTTGTATCATCACAAATTAAAAATTATATCTAACACTACTCCCAGTTATTGCCTCTAATGTATGAGGCAGAAGTACGTTGTTTGGGACTTCTAACCATTTCATTGGATCTTCCCCAAATATCTCTCTTTTTAAAGGGTCCTTTTCTCATGTATTTTCAAGTCTAACAAAAATTAGTTGATACCTGTGAGGAAAACATTCAGTCAAAACAGACTTCTGTCTAATGCAGCTATTTTTTTTCATCTCACTAATAACTATATATAATGTGATAATCACATGGAGTCCTTTTGACTAAAATTGCTGGTAATATGATAGAACTAAAATGATTATTAGTATTACCAATCAAAAGATTGAAATTAAACCTCTGCATATTTAAAAATACAGTCATTTGATCAGATTACTAGAACCAAAAGAAAATCAAATCTCATCCAAATCTTATTTATCTGAATTTATTCCTGAATATTATTATTCATTAATGTTAAGTGAATAAGCAATAGAAGCAGAGGCAAGTGAGTATGGACAGGGTTTAGGATTAAAGACTGTATCATTCAGTTCCTGGACTGCATTCAGTTTGAGGGAAAAATAAAAAAGATAAACAATGTTTATCAGCATGGAAGAAGCAAATGACATACATCAGGCATAGCTCATACAAACGTATTTTAAATATAATATTTGATAATATCAAAAAATATCCAACAACTACTTCTTGGGATTAGAAGTTCAAATTATTGACTAGTTATTTCACAAGATATGGTTATCTTCAGTCTTGTAACAGTCAATATGACCCAGCTCAGTGTTTATGAGGGAGTTCAGAAAAGACATATGGCAAGGTCTTGGCCAGCTTCACCAAGTTGTTTTACAGTATTTTGGGGTGGTGGAGGTGGGGAGAGGGAAGGGAGAAGACCACATTGATCCGTTCATTATTCATAGAATGTCAAGTTGAAACACAAAGAGAAAGGTGTGAAATTCAGAGA
This sequence comes from Aythya marila, assembly GCF_965140915.1. Taxonomy (NCBI): domain Eukaryota; kingdom Metazoa; phylum Chordata; class Aves; order Anseriformes; family Anatidae; genus Aythya; species Aythya marila. Next base: position 47,778,743 of record NC_139046.1, read on the forward strand.
TGTTACAAGTGTGGGAGGTAAATTTTCTTAAAGCTAAGGTACTAGATACCAGGTAACACACTGCATATATAAAACTATGAGTAAAACCCAGTTGTTCATTAATATGAATTTATTTTACAGCTTTTTTAACCAAATAAAGGGCTGCAAAATAATTTCTTTAGCTATGTTAGGCTATCAACATTTTTCAAATGCCTTGGAGTAACTTGTCTTTCACTTCAGGTTACAGTTACATTTTGGTCAAAGATACCATGCTCAGTACACTGTAATCTTCTCCTAAATTCTTTGATGCCTATGGGTCTCCAGTGACCTTATTTAAGCAGTTTTCATCCCAACTGCCATTCACCAAGAGATTAAAAATATCTAGATGTGCTTTGATAAAATAAATATTTCAAAATACATAAACTATATTAAACTTCTTGAAAATTTACCCTCCAAGATGCACAAATACAAAAATGTTGTGTCTATGAAGAAACTTCTAATTTATCTCACAAGACAAGAAATTGTACACAAGGTAAAAACAGACTAACTACAGAAAGCCATTGCTACAACTCATGCCATTAGTACTACTTGTTCGTATGGTTCATTTAAGAAACACTTATGTAACTACCAAGTCTTGCTGATGACCATATATGCAAATAGAGATATCCTTTTATACCAAACTCTAATATTGTCCCAGCTCAAAACCAACTAACTTCAGAGCTTTGTAATAAGATTGGAAAATTTACCAAGCTAAATATGCAGTGAATGGCATCATCTTTTTTTTTGCTTTCCCTCATTTCTTTCACATGGAAAACCATACAAGAAAAGTCTTGTAATAAATCCAAGATTAATCTAATTTTACTCTTTTTTTTTTTTTTTTTTCCCCTTAAAAGCCATAAGAAGACTAAGCATACACATGTAAGTGAACTTCAAAATGAATAACCTACATTATTAAATTTTGTACAGCCAGGAGGGTTAACTGAATTGACAACTTTGTTTTTCAAATGTCCACTGCTGAAACAGAGATTCTACCTAAACAGTTAACTTAGGAAACTGGGATGGTAACCAGAGTAGTCAAGTCAAACTAGAAACATTTCCAGATTACCTGAGGTGTGGGAGACAGAGGGATTTGGCCAACCTTTTTTCAGTGGTTTGCACGGACAGGACAAGGAGTAATGGCCACAAGATTGAGCACAGGAAGTTCCGCACTGACATGCGAAAGAACTTCTTCATGGAGAGGGTGACGGAGCACTGGAACAGGCTGCCCAGGGAGGTTGTGGAGTCTCCTTCTCTGGAGATATTTAAGGCCTTCTAGATGCCTACCTGGGCAACCTGCTCTAAGGAACCTGCTTTGGCAGGGGGGTTGGACCCAATGATCTCTTGAGGTCCCGTCCAACCTCTTCAATTCTGTAATTCTGTGACTAATACCTATGAGGAACAAAACCAAGAAAAACACTATGTTCACAATACCAACTATGAATTGCACTAAAATGAGAAAATAAATGCTCTCTGACAAAAGCAAAAATGAAACAAAACCAAAACAACAACAAAAACAAAACAACACTGGACAAATAGAAAAAAAAACAAAGTCCCAAGAGCAAATGAAACAAGAGTAAAATGCAAGCCTCAATTTCTAGTCTTGGAAACATCTGTAAACATTCACGTTTGGAAGATTTTTCAGTAGGTTGTGCCAACTTCCTGAGATACATACGCAGTAAGAAAGCCAGATATTTCAGGTTTATTGTTGTGATTACATGAAAAAAAGTAGAAAACTGTGGGATAATTATTCTGATCTGCTTTGGTAATAATTACACTTCTATCCATTCACTGAGGATTTGAAACTGAGGGTGGAATGCCACAGTGATTTATGAGTTATGCTAATTTAACCCATGTCTTCCCCACAAACAAACCTATTATATTCTTTTATTTACTTACAGCAGTTGCCTGCAAGTCACTAGTGAATTTTATATACTTACAGGAACATCTTTCTACACATACAAGCATGCCACAGAAGATGCTATTACCTGAAGCAGTCAAACTATTGGTCAACAAAAAGTACACCGGGATACCTCCTAAAAACCATTTTCCTCACTGGGGTCAGAGCCCATTCAGCTCTGAAATTTATGAAAGTTAGGAACGTTATGAATTATGAAATTTAACATTGAAGGGTTACCACATGATGGGATTTTATCTGTGCAAGAAAATAAATTTTATTGAGCTTTAAAAATCTGGATAAATTTTAGCAAATATTTATCCTTAAATTATTCTTGTCATCCACAGAAGTCAAGAGGTGTCTTGCCTCTATTATTAATGAGTTGTGATATGACTATCTAGTAAGTTTACTCATTTTTATATATACCTTTTTTATCTGGAAAAAGCATTTCTCAAAAGCATTACTTAAAAGGCCACCAATGAGAAATAATGACTTCAGAGTTAACATGATCTCAGTAATAACATAGTTCTCACATTTTTATACTTTGGTATTTTTAACTAATTGCAAAACTGGTACTCTTCCAACAAGATGTGTCTAGCTATTATGGTCATTATAGAACAAACCAGGAAACTTTATATTATAGCAGGAAGCTGGACTTGGCATTAAACTAGATTTGATTTTTGAAAAAAATATATGGAAACGATTCTATATGCCTGATGCTATTAGATAAGCCTACTTTTTAAGACAATATTTTTTTTTATTTATTTTGAAGGATGAGATTTAATTTCATAAATGATAATAGAATGAAATGTTCAAGAAATTTGAGGAAGCAATGGGAAAATAAAGGAACAGGAAGCAAAAATCCTGTCTCTGAAGAGCAGTCATTCATGTTAATAAATATGGAATCAGATAATGAAACAGTAAAATAATCTGAATTTGACTAAATTAAGTATGACTAAAATAATATATCTGCATAGAAAAATTAATGTTTTCTATAAAACTACTATTGAATGCTGAAAACCTACAACTGCATTTTCATTGAGGGAATATAATAAATACTTTTGGTATAGCAGAGAGTTTTATCTATACAAAACATATCCAGAAGAATTAAAGATAAACCTAGGATCACCAAAAATGTTTCAGAGTTGGATTGAAGATGTGTTTTTATTATTATTATTATTATTATTATTATTATTATTATTATTATTCATTATTATTTTTTTATTCCCTATGGACCTCCCAAAACGGGGAAGACAACCTCCTGCAGTCTGCTTCAGTGCCTCTTACAGCCTGTGCACAGGTCCCCAGGTGAGCAGAAACCCAGCGAGCAGAAACACAGCTGTTGTTTCTCCTCGCTCCCCTCTAGTTTCAGAGGTCTGATCCAAAATGCTTAGCCATTCTCCCTTCCAGGACATTCATTTATTTGTTGACAGGTTTATTAAAAGTCCCAACGTGGGGGTGGAGCAGGAGGTGGAGAAGAAGGAAAGGAGTGGGCTGGGGCAATACAGATTGCCAGCATATTTTACATTTCTCTCTGCAGGAAGCAGAAGGACAGGAGAGCTGTGTGCTTGAACTGCATCGCTGCTGCCTGCAAATCTGGCCCAGCCTTGCGTGCCCCAAAAAGCTCTCTCGTTTCCTTAGCAACCTCATGGAGAGGTTTGGGGCACCTCAGGCCTTGGACTCAGGAGCAGGCAGCTTTTGCTCTCCTGCTGCTACCTTTAGCTAATGAGAATGAACCCTGAAAACAGAAATATTTTAGATGAAAAGGAGAAAACGAGCAGCTTAATCTATATTCAAAGAAAGAGAATATATATATCTCATGCTCTCAGGATGGAGATCTAATCAGGGAATGGGTGGGATGCAGCTCTAATCTCTTTCTCAAGCAGAAAGCAACATATATATATATAGCAAGTTATCAATCCATCCTTCAAAGATTAATATGGGGTAGCAAAACCCTGAAGTCCTTTTGGCAGAAACATGTTACTCTTATTAACAAGCGTATGATAACTTAGATAAAGCCCTTGCAAGGACTGCCACCAAAGTCCAGCTTGCAAAAGATATCTGATTTATAACTGGTTCTAGCCTCCTACTTCAAGTTGTAAAGGGGAAAAAGAAATCTGGTGGTATCATCTAGAGAGCACAGATAGCTGTAAACGTGCACCAAATGTTAACTGTGAACTAGTTTTGTTACTAATAAAACTGAGCCAAATTAGAGAGGAAAAAAAAAGTTAAAGCGTTTACCAATAAAACCCATATGCATTGCAAACCAGGAATTGTTTGGGAGAAGGCCTTGCCCTAGCAGGTTCAAATAATCCCCACAGCATCCAATCCTGTCTGCAGCCATTTGCTATCCCTGCACTGAAGGTCCTGCTCCAGCTGCAGCCGAACAGCATGCACATAACATATAACTTCATGGCTTCTTTCCTTGCCAACCCACCTGTCCTGCAGCATCCACACCTAACCCCAAACTCCTTATGCTTCTGAGGACTGGAGCATCAGGCCACTGCCCTTAAATCCATTCCTGTTTAAGAGGTGTAAATCCATTGTCCAAACTGCAAGTTCATATACCACTTAGGTTGTACTGAATATAATGATAATTATGGGCTGAAAGAGACTGATCACAGAAACTAGTACTCATGAAGGACTGTCAGCACATTGATGTGTTTCTACAGCATAATATGTCACATTCTCTCACCTAGAAGCTTTTACTTTCTTTTAAAACATTACAGCTGGAGAAGGCATTTAATTTGCGATCTAAAAGTGTTTCAGCAGGTTTTTGGGATTGAGCTATTAAGATCAGTTAAATAGTACCTCTGGACTGAATAGCATTAATGAATGTCAAAACATTACAGACGCTGTCTATAAAAAGAGCATATAGTTATCTACTATTACTGTGTGGTCACTGACAGAACTAATGTCCTGTGGACTTCTTAGATTTTAGGAAGCATAGATTTTTTTCTTAGATTTTGGGAAAAGCAAAGCATACTGTAGAGCATATTTGCCAGCATCACCCAGAAACCTGCCAATTGAGGCTGGGGGAAAGGAAACAGCCTGCAAAATATAGACAAAAAGAGACATTCATAGACATTTTGCTAACCTACTGCACAGGAGAACTCAGAAGTAACCAAACTGTTGCTTCCTGTACTTCAATAACAGATACACTGGTAGGAGGCAAACGTAGACAGGTTTCTGATCAATTTTAATGGTCCAGGACTAGCACATACAAACAGGAACACACTGGTGTGGTTGAACTGCAAGTGTTACTGCTGTGAAGACTTCGGCAAAACTCTTAACATCTTAACACTGATAACAAAATTGTAGTATTGAAACAATCTTGCATTTACTCCCATTCTGGGAATCGTTTTTTCATTTCCTTTTCCTTCTTTCCTTCTATTTATCCCCCTAAGTAAAGGAAAAAGCTTTTAATCTTCTGAACTGCTACCAGTGTTTTGTCTCAGAACAGAGTTTTCCAAAATTATACACCCCCAAATCAACAATCACATGAATGACTATACAAATTATACTATAAAAAGAAAAAAAATCATCTTTAATTGCTAGCTTTTGTAGCAAATTATTTCATAGCTTACAATTCCCTGCTACAGAGGATTCAAAATGTTGTGCTGGAACTAAAGCCTAGATGAAGTGGACTGCTGTGTGCCTGCAGCTTATGCAGGGGTTGGAGCGAGTCCTAAATGAAACACAATACACATGACAATGTGATGAGTTCTGTCAGAGGACAGCAAATATATGCAATTATCTATTATCTTTTAAAAGAAGCTTCATGCATATATTGCTAGTTTAGCATTTAGCTAATGCAGATGGAGAGGAATGATATTAAACATATAGATTTTATTTCTATGATGTACACTGATTCAGTTAATTAGATTAACTCTATCTGAATAGTTATTGTCAGCTGGGCCTGCAAATATATTTATTGTTTTTGCTTTGAGAGCTCATTTACACTCAGCTAGCTACAAAAATCCTGTTTTGATGAGCACTACTGCTACAGCCCAGAGAGATGGACTGATTAATACGTTAGAGCTATCCCAGCAAAAAAAAAAAAAAAAAAAAAAAAAAAAAGACTGACGTGGGCAACTGATGACCGAATCCCCTTCCCCACAGGATCAGCCACACTGAGCCTGCCAAAAGGGCTCAAGCAGGACTGGGGCTGCCGCCTTACAGCAGCCGGAGCAGGGTGCCCACCACCCGCCGGGGCCTCCCTGCACAGTTGCCAGGAGACAGTTGCTGCGTTACAGCCCCTCCAGTGCTGAAAAATAGCGTGGAGGATGCGTTGTGCTCCGTGGAGATGGGATCTGTTACCGGTTGACCGCTCGGGGCTTTGTGTCCTCACTCCTGCAGATTAAGCGGTTTAGGTTTTTAGGAGGGAGTGATTTAGAAAGGTTTCTGTCTGCACGGATGGATACACTTTTTTGATCCGTGCTATATATGAAAGTCAAATGTTTTCACACCCCTTTGGAAACTGCAGTGAGTATTCATCAGTGTTGAATTTTGTCCACAGCTTTTTTCTATTACACTGCATACAGAAAAATTGTGGACTTTGTCATTTATTGGGCAAGAGAAATATCTCTCTCCCTCTTGCTCAATAAATAAAAACATATTTTAAAAATTAGTAGCAGTATTTTGTTCTCGCTCAATATTAGGATACAGTTTTCCCCCCTCTCACTCATAAATATGACTCTGTAGCATGTGTCAGAGCTACCTGATGTAAAACATGAAGAATTTAGTTTACTGCTGCTCTTTCTGCCCCTAGTAGCTGGTATCACCGGTCATATTTCTGGCATCTTTTGCAGTTTGCAGGCATCTGTACACACAATATTGTAACTCAGCCATGGAATACAGCCACAAATAAATTTAAAGTACAGAAAATAGAAATCAAAAGTGCCCAGCCTTCATTTTTGTATGAAAAACTGGAAAATAACTAGATCTTAGGTAGCTGGTCAGCTGTAGCCCAGCCTTACTGAAATTATTGCCTTCCCACCCAGTAAGAAGTGAGACTGGAGCTTCGACCTACATGTGAGCACTGGATGCTATGGTGCTTCTGTGGAAGACAAAGACTGTACGTATAACCATGCAGCTGAATGCCAACATAAGAGAGAAGGGACTCCTTCCTGACTAAAACTGCTAAATTTCCATGCAATCAGACAGAGATTTAGGTACCTTCTGAGTGGTTACTGATTGATACTTGACCTACTGATAAAATTACCCACATAACTTCGTAAGAGTTTTTATTGCAACACAGATTTTTTTTTTTATTTCAGAAGGCATCCACTGTCATTTTTCTGCAATGAAAAGATGAATTTGGTGAAATAATTATTATTGGCAGCTTCATTTCTCTTCTTAGAGAAAGGCTTCAGAAATAATACAGAGACACAATGAGACCAAACCCTAAACAATTTTTAAATCTCTTCAAGCAGGAGTTGCGCTTAAAGATGATCATCCCAGCTAAGTTAGGGAGATTTGCGTTTGGAGACAGGAATTTCCCCTTCCTCTAAGCTGAAGCCACAACTGCCCAACATGCAGTTTTTGTTGTTGATCAGTAAAAACAGCAGGTGGAGTTGGCATTACCAGTTCATCTAGATTTATTATGTGATCTAAAAAAGAGGAGAGGAAGATTAAGAGTAAGATAGGCTTCTTGGAAACAGTTATTTTGGGTATAGACTAACCCACTCAGTCCTTTGTGTCTAGCTTGTGAGGATGGCATAAGATGGTGTGCCACAAGGCACTGACATAACACAAACCACTGAGCCCCAGGGAGCAGGAGGAGCTGCTGGGTGGCAGCAGGTCAGGCAAAGTGGTCATAATTTTTTGAGCATCCTTAAATTAATTTGGGAGTGGCCTCTGTGAAGAGCTAGATTAGGCACTGTATGCTCAGTAAGATGTCTGAAGAACAAATTTTTCTATGTTTTTAAATTCTCTACAGCATTTTAACATTTATCTCATTGCTTGAAAATTCTGTTACATCCTTCAGTAAGTTCTGAGTGCTTTACTATCTCTGAAGTATGCCTAAGATTAAAGCTGATCATTTGTGTAGATTCAACAGGACAGTTCACTGCACAGAACATTTTACAACTTTATTCCTTTTCCTTCTGTTTTGAAAACTGTCATTTTTTATTTTTTTTTTCTACCTTTCAATTCTTATCCTTTAAGTTAGAGGTCATTTCCTCTTACTACACAGTAGTTTGTTTTCCAAGCATATCTTTCTGAAAATCCAAACCAATGCTGAAAGAGTCAAGGTCACCACTGATATATTCCCTGACTCCTTCATAAAGCGTGACGTTTTTTAAAAATGCCATTTTGAATCTTGGAGGTTCATATTTTTTACCATATTTCCAGTGATTCTGATCTTTGCAATGTTAGTACCAGTTCTCCAGTGCTGGTAACAAGCTTCATAGTTCAATTCTCAGGGTCATTTCCACGACTAAAACCATCGAAGCATTGTTACTTCCCATTCCTCTGCTATCAAGGCAGACCAACAGATAAACAAGAGACAGTGCTTCTGTTGAGAAATTTCATATCTGCACTACCCTCAGAACATCACCTTGTCTTCATGATTTGTTACTGTTCATTTTGTCAGTCAGTTATGAAACCTATGGTGTCTATGAAACCAGACATTGCTCCTCAGGGTAGGCTTATGCTGAAATTGATCTAACAATAAACTCCTATTCCAGTGGTGATACTTGCAGTCATGAGGCCTTCTAGGTGATTCTTGATGGTTAAGCTGATCACTGACCCCATTTTTTTTTTCTTTTTTTTTTTTTTTAATTTTAATTTAATTTTATTTTATTTATTTCACTTTTCAGCTGGATCTACAAACAACTGCTTTTGGATAGCAGCACTAACCCAAGAGGGATGGTGGGAGCCTGAACCTCAGGACACAGGTACAAGGGACTACAGCCCAGGCTCCAACTGACCTAAACCAAACCTGAAATTGCAGCCTTGGTCTTTATTTTCAGTGTCAGTTGGAAGCAAATTCACTAAACTTTTTATCTACGGCGTTCTTTTTCAAAAGTGCTCCCTTTCATAGGCCCATCCTCTTTAAGCTCCACTGACCTCTAGCAGACCTTCCTATTTCTGGTACATTTGAAAGAAAAAATAACATGAAATTTTATGCCTTTAACTAGTTCTTCCCAAAGATCTTTTTTAGCAACGAGTATTACTGTTTTAACTTTGCAGGATTTAAATTCTTTTATCACTTCCTTATTCACATTTCCAATTTTGAAAATCTAAATTCTTAATTCTAAATAACATTATTTTTTTTTAAATTATTTTTGGCCGTTTAATTATGTTGCCACTTTGGTGGCTGCATTCCTAATGAATGAAAGAAAGAGAGAAAGAAAGAGAGAAAGAAGGAGAGAAAAAAAGAGAAAGAGAGAGAGAACGGGAGAGGGAACGGGGGAGAGAAAGGGAGAGAAAGGGAGAAAGGGAGAAAAAAAAAGAGGGCAGATCTATTTTGTTTTGAAAGGTGTGAAAGGCAGGCCAGCCTGTGTGGTAGCATGCTAAATTTCCAGTTCCCAAGCAAATGCAAATACTTAAACAGCTGAAGAGAAGTTATGTTTAGTTGAATTCAGAAGGATGTTTTATTGCCTGTAGTCTTAACTGATTATATTTTGCAAGCAAGATATTAATCTTTTGCTTAGCAAGAATGAAATTGTTTAATTTTTCACCCTTAATCTTGTTGTAGCAAGAGTTAGCCTGAAATCTACTGTACCACTCTTTCTCCATAGCAATCAATCTACATAAAGTGTGTGCAGACAGGTCCTTGAGCAGCAACCCAGGACAATTTTGAGTGCTCTCAGGAGCTGGCCTACCTCTCACTAAATTGATGAGTCAGTTGGTCCCTTGTGAAGCCAGTCCTTCACAGAAATATTTCATTTCTTTCTAGTTTCTTCATTACTCTTGTAGACCAGAGACTACTAACTCAGCCCTCTTGGAACTGATGGCATGAAACAGCCACACTTCCTTCCAGACTAAGTAAAGGCATCATTAAAAGTAAAAACCAGTACCCATTCAGAGAAACTTACCCAAAAGACCATTGATGAAATTAGCTTATTTTAGTGACAGATTGTGAGTCACAAATGCATGATTCCCAACCGTTAATTTATTAGGTCATATAACAGTGGAAGAATTTGATCATAACATTATAACACAGCTGTTTTATTTCAGATGTGGAATGAGTCCAAGTATTTGATAATTATGCTGCTTCAATTAGTGGCAACTCAAGAGTGAGTTAATACGTATTGTTTGCTTCCAGGCAGGAAGCCCTGGGAAGCTCACAAACAAGTCTGAGGATGTGCAAGTCTGCTGGGCTGATACGCAATATGCTATGTGAGGCTGCAGTATGTCAACAATATGTACCTTGCTGTCCCACAATGAGTACAGTTCACAGCAGTTAAGCATCAAAATTTACATCTTCTGGTAAAAGGGTGAGCAAGGAAGGCATAAGAGGAAGAGGGCTGTTGGATGTAATAAAGTCCTTGATGAAGACTCTCATAATGAAATAGAACCGATTAGCATACCAGCAGTGTTAGTAAGACAGATATGTTTGCAGTCTTCTGTGTTGTTTGTTTGTGTTTTTTTTTTTTTTTCTCCCAGAAATTGAAGCCCATTTCTATGTTCATTTCCCTGTATTAGAAAATGATAGTTTATTCTTGCTTTCTCTGTCCTTCCTTTTTCAAAGCATATTTGTCTTATCCTTAAGGCAGGGACATGCTGTCAATATTTTAATAATGTTACCATAATATGATCATCTCTAGTAAGCAGCTCTAGTATTAGAGCCCTCTGATGATCTGGAAATCACTCCATGGAGAGCCTAGGAAACATTAGCTTTTGGTTCACCCTAGAAAAAGCCTGCAGTGCTGTATTATAGTGCAACTGCAAATCTTTTACTTCCATAAGAGAGACAAGGATGGAGAAAGGTTGTCAGCATTAACCACTGTGGTTGCCATTCAAATTTGCCCTTGGCAGTGAAGTAGAACAGGGGAAAACAGAGAATCACACATTATCTTTTCAAATTGCTGGAGAAAAATATAGAGGAGAATCACATTATCTTTCTTCTTTACACTATCACCTCCCTAGAAAGTTTATCCATACCCAGCCCTGTTATTTAACAATGAGGAGTGTAATTCCACTTTCACATATGATTTACTGGCACCTACCCATTCAGAAGTTGTCACCTTAAACCACCAAATAACAGCACAGTTTGTGAACTTTAATAAGACAAGAAAACCATTTTATCACATACATGGCAATGTCACATTGTTTTCAAAAGGTAGCAGAGGCCACCTATTTAGGCCAGTTAAAGCATACTCTTCTGTGACATTTTGCAGGTTACGAAGGAGGAGAAGGGGTGGGCAGGGAAGGTTACAAAGCTCTCTTTGATCCTTAAAAAAAAAAAACAAAAAACAATACCTCTTATGCTTGGCTAGGATACAAAGGGGTTAATATTATTATTCCCCATCACTTGCATTACTCAGAAAAATCCCGGCAGACTGCCAAAACTGCCATATAACATGAACAGCCTGAAGAGTTGGATACATATGGTAGCTGAAGCAGCTACATCCAGCTAATGCTACCACCAGAATTAGTAATGCAGTGAGAAGAGGGATCAGGACTGCATGTCTCTCTCTTGCCCCCGTGCAGGGGCCATGCCCTCCTCCCTCTCTGGCAGCAGGCAGAGGGGAAGAAAGATGAGGTGGGGACCAACCCCTCAAAGATCCACAACCTCTGAACATTTTTGAACAAGCCAGAAGCCCCAGACATCTGAGAAATGCTCACAGAACCTTTAGCTCTTCTCGGAGATAGAAAACACGTAGCATTGCTGTACTCTCATTCTTCAGTACTGGCTCTTTGAATACTATTGAGTTCTGAAGTCAAATCTTGACTATGAGCTAAGATGTACCGTCTAGGATAGCTCTGCTTGAACTACAGTATTACCTATACTAATCAATAGAAGAATCAGCTGGTACATGTGGAATTAATATTAAGAACACAAATCTTCGGACATCAGAGGATGAAAGGACAGTATGTGTTCTACAAAATGCAATCTGGTTTTATCTTTTTAAGAAATTCTTAAAAAATGAGGAATTTAGGTAATAAACAATATTTTTGTAAGATAGGTCAGGATTTCTAGATGCTAAGGAGTGCTAGTTTTATGCTATTTTGTACACACACACGTTACAGTAAAAGCCTTGCTTACATATTATGCTGTAGATACTGATTCAGTGCCTTAGTATATAACTGTATGTATGATTATTTTCAAATGTTTAATTTTTCAAAACAAGGACTTTCATTGTCTTCCTACTGGTATTTATGCAGAGAGACACAGACCAGGTTTATCCAGCCCAACTTAAATGCTTGCCTGAAGCGTCTTCTGAGCATCTCTGTCCCTAACATGGGACGATCTGGCCCTTGCTTAGAGCAGTTGTGGTTTGGAGTCCTTTGAAAAGAAATCCTCACAAAGCCAGAGATTTAGTTTTGTAAAGAAACATACTGTTTTATTTTGTCTTGGATAGGTCTTTGTGATGCAGGCTTATTCTAAAAACTTGACCCGTTGAAAACTTTTTAAAGTGAAGTTCCAAACAGTCTTTCATCAACATTTATTCTTCCTTGAAATAAACCAATATGCATTTGTACTCCACCCTCTGGTGGGTTCACACTTTGAGATAAACTTTAAAAACCTCTTACTCTGTTTGCAGTGAATAGCATCAGAAAGACCTGATCTGTAATTTTTTAGTGTCTGTAATTTTAATGGGACAATTTTCAGAGTAAACTTTACTTTAAACTTTACTGTAAGACAGTTTGTTGTATGTGCAGGAGAGGGTGATAACCAAAGCAAATCAAAACTAATTAAAATAATAATTCAAGAGAGACACTTCATCCAAAGAGATTATTACAGAACAATAAAAGAAGTTGCTGTGCAAACATGGCATGTTTTATTGAAGGCAATGTTTCTCTATTCAGAACCCTATGGACTGGAAATCAAAACCAGAAGGGGGCAAAAAAGTGTTCCTGACCTATTGGAAATGATGAAATTTAAATATTAGAAGAAAAAAAAAAAATCCCCAAGTGAAAAACAACACACCATTAGCAGTTTTCCACAAAGACCTTGTGAGGACAGAAATGCCAGACAACTGTCAAACCAGCCAATATGAGAAATTAGCCAATAATACTAACAGACTCAAATGTCTGCTAAAAAGGAAGTATGCTACTGAGCCATTTCTCAGTGCCAACTGAAAACACGAACACAGGCCAGCATTTGGATAAGTACTATATATATTGCTCCCTATTGTGAAAGCCCAACAAACAAAGACAAGATTTAACAAAAAAAAAAAAAAAAAAGGGCAATCATGAATCATGAGATTTCAATAAAAAGATGAAAGCCAAATGCCTACATATTTTTTCCCAACTTCACAGATTTATAACAACAATATTTAAGGATAAGAATTCAAAGTTTTACTTTTAAATAAGTATTATTTTTATAAGATAATGACAGCAAAATATGGGGATTTAAAAATCAAGATAATTGGAAATATAAAAACGAAAGACTTGGAAGCCTAAAAGCTGATAGTTCTGAAAATGACCAGCAAAAGATTCACAGCAACTGAACATGCCTGTGTTTCAAATCTAAGTACTTGCCAAAAGTGCAGAAAATAGTCCCACCCAAGGTATTGGAAAAGTGTGATAGATCCAAACTATATGCATCATTTTGGAAAGACTATTCTGGCTGTATTCACTTTCCTTAAGTCATAGGCTGCACACTTTAAAGAAAGCTGCTTCTGCACAACCTATGTACCTTTAACAGTAATCTAAGATAATCAGCAATGGAGCAAACTAGCTGTAATACACATCTGCTTTGTGTTTTAGTGAAAAAAATAATTAAAACAAAACAAAAACATCCCCCTTTCACAAATACACACACCGCCTGTATTAGCAACTGTTTAGACAACCTAAATCTCAGCCTCAGCAGTTCAACTGCAGTTACACACCTGTCCTAAGACTATCATTAACTTATGAAGCTACTGATAAAAGTTTCCTACTACTCACAGACCTCAGTTCTCCACAGCACAGCCATGTGTGAATATGGTTAATATTGGTTGAATGATAACATTAATTTCCTTCATCTGCATATATGTCAGCTGTTTAAACTCAGGCTGGCTCCTACAGCAGTTTAAACTCAACTATATAACATGCTACTGAAGTTAACAAAAATATCCCTCTGAGTCTGTTCTGCCAAATGAGCTATGCAAGTGATAAGGCAGTTCTACTTAATCCTAGTATTTCTTCATCTAGTTTTATATGTTTATTTTCTGTAAATATACAACATTTTCTAAAATGTGGATTTGTACAATTATGTCAATTTTGAAAGTCGATACTTAGAATGGGATTATTTATCTATACAAAACTTTAATCATGTCACTGATCCGGTGTTTATTTTGAGTAAACATGTTGAAAAGACTCTGTACTGATAATTGCATAACAGCATCAGTTTTGCATAAAATCATCACTCAAAAAAATTAAACAAGTTATTGTTGTTTAAAAATAAACAACAAAAAGCTTCCTATAGAAATTTTTAAGAAATTTGAATTTATATAGAAATTTATAAGAAATTGGGATAATGACATCTGTTTGTGCAATAAGAGCAGTAAAACAGACTAACTACACAAAATTAAAAATATTTTTAAATAAACAGAAAGGCAAGCTGATATTTAAATAGCAATTATGTATGTGTTAGAATGCAAATTAAGGGGGGATTCCACTTATAATTTCTCTGTAATGTTAGAAAGCCAACAGTATTCGTGTTCACAGGAACTTGATGAGTTCTTGATGAGATAGCAGTGTAACTTCTATGAGGTAACATTTTTATGTTCCAAATCCTTTCTGTTTTCTGTTGCTAAATACAAGAATTTATCAAATACAAAACCCCCTTCAGATATGGAATAAGCTATATACATAGCCTTCCTATTCCAGTTACAGTCAATATTAGCATTAATACAACCTAATTTGTATGAAATGAATGTAGCATTTATTTGCTTCAATCTTTCTTGAAAGGGAGGGGAAAAAGGTCAGTGTCTAAATTACAAGATTTAATGTAGCTCGATTAGGTGTATTTACGTAGAGGATCCAGCCACCATGCCTAGACTTCAGAGCATTTACCCATCATGAGAATGTTTTTTACTCTGTGTTTGAGCTTCCAGTAAACCAGCTGAAACATAGACACATAGATAAGGCAATTACAATTAACACAGAGAGCTAGAACTCTGTCTAACAGAACTCTAAAATGCAATTTACCCCACCAGTTTTGTAGGGATAACATTTTGCAGATTTTAAAAGGACAGCAGTGGTCCCTTTTGTGCTACTGGTAGCACAAGGGTGGTTTCTGTAAGTTCTGACCTGCCAACGAGAAGCATCATGTCTCCATACTGAGGTTCTAACACCTTTACATGTGGGACAAGACTGAGGCAGTTTGTGGCTTTTCTACAGAAAATTACCTCAGTTAATATGCTGTGTAAGAAAAACACAGCAGCACCACAAGAAAGAAGCAAAAGGAAAAAAAGAACTGAACAGCACTTCTGGAGAAGTTTGCATAGGATAAAGACAAGAGATGGAAAAAACAGTTACAGAAAAATGAGACTTTTGGATGAATAGTTCCAGTCACTGATTCCTGGACAATACATCATTTCCTGCTCTGAAAAGCAGCCTATTTGTAAGGTGTACACTTGATTTCTATTAAGATATCTCAAATGAATTCTAAAAATGCACAGGGAATTATGGAACCAAATACCTGCTCACAAACAAAACACATCTTAAATTAAATCCTCAAACTGTATGTTATTTGCCAAAAAAAAAAAAACACACAAAAATTTTCCGTAATAGGAAAAATAAATAAAGCATATTTAGATATTAAAATTCTAACAACAAACTTGAAGAAAATGCTTCCAATAAACACATTCCTGGTCACATAAAAACAGTCCTTTCTTTAATTTAGCAGTTAAATTGAGTCATAATAAGACTAAATAAACATGCCCAATGCACTGTTAACAACTCACAAGTCTGTCAACAACTACTGCCTCACACAAATCTATCAGTGCTGAAACACCAAGCCACAGGTTGGTTCCATTAAAAGCAGTAACATTGCTTGAAGCTTGTTTGAAGAATAATCCTTCGGTATCTGCCACATAGACTTGCTTTTGAGAGCTCAAAGCAGGAGCTTCACACATATCCTAACCTATATTTAGCATGCAGGCTGGTATCAAAAGTATGCAAGGTTACAACATGTTGATATCAGTGCAAATCCAAGCTGAGTCTTCATGAAAAGACTTTTTTTTTTTTTTTCTTTTTTGCTATCTTTAATGCCAATTCCATAGCAACCATAAACTAGTAAATCGTGGATATTTCATGGTAAAGTTTCTTTCTGCAATGACTTATTCTGCCCAGGATTTCCATGATCCTCTCTTAACTCTGTTCTTTACTCCATACACCTATGACATTTGACCAAAATCAACACTTTTTGTTCCAGACTGTAAATGGATTCTTCTATTTACAAGCATCTTTATGCTTGTAGATTTTCTCTTCATCACCAAGCTGCCTAATTTTGCCCTAATAAAAGTTCACTCTTGAAAAACTCCATTAAAACTTTGATGTATTTGCTAGGATAATTTTCAGTGCTCTGATCAGCAAAGCTTTCAGAGACCTTCACATCCAACCACATCCAGCACCTCAAAGTTGCTACTTGGCATGAAGACTATCCCAGAGTTCTTATTTTGAAAACAGAAAGGCAAAACTATCACCACAGAGAAATAATGTTTTTGTAACGGGTGAGAACTTTGTACCACCAGGTGAGGGGAACTAGAAATCCTGCTTTCCAGATTACTGCTAGAACATATGAAGCAAAAATGAAGCAGAAGAGAGAAAGGATTATTATTCTGTATTGTATACAAGAGTTTCTGAAAATATTTGTATCAGTGTTACAATAGAATATAAAATGTAATTTCTAATCTGATTGATTTAAAACATATTTCGATTTCCTTATCAGATAAATTTGCCAACTCCCATAGTTACAAGAAGTAAGAACTGCTTTGAATGTAATAGAACAAGCCACACATCTTCAGAACCAATCTTCTGTCATTACCTTCTCTCTCACTGCTTTCCTTCATAGCTGTACACTAAGCTCAGAGGAGCTCAGCAACTCTGGGAGAGATGAGCACCTGCTGACTGGGCCCCAGCTTAGCATACCTCCAACACTGAATTCTTTCACATCGATTAAATCAGAAAAAAAAAAATAAATCACTGGATCATATCTCAAATTATTTTGCCTTTTGTGCCCCTTTTTTATGATTCATTAGAGAAGACAGACCCTTATACTGCACCCTAATACTGTGTGAGGACCTGGATTAGACAGAGGTAGAAGTTTGTGATTTTTCTTACATCTACAAACACATCAGGATGAGAAAAGAGTAGGGAAGGAAACATTTTGCTTAAAGGATTAATTCCAGATCCATGATCACTTCTCCATGCAGGACACATGCTACAATCTGAATGCAAAAGAAATTATAATAACAGGAAGTAGAAATTCTGCTACATTGCATTCAAAAGTTCAGAATTTCCCTAAATCACAAGTGTTTCTGCAGTTATCAGCACCCACACAAAAGTGACGAAGAGCCTGTTCGTGTACTAACAGGAAGGGATTTATCTAGCCCCTCTGAAATATCTAAACCAGTTTATGAACCCCATTCCACAGTATAGGTTAAAAGATCATGGTTATCAAGAAAACCAAATGACTACTTCTCAAGTTCTGGAGTTTTCATTTGCTTTTTCAGGTCTGGAGGTTACAGCAAGGATGTATTTGGATAGTTTGAGACTGCGTATATTGGAAAATGAAGCTATTTCTTCAGAAAACCAGAAACTTTGGTTGAGGAGGAGGAATGGGTAGGAAGAGAGGGTATGGTTTCTGCTCATGAAGCGTGTGATAGCTGTGTATCAAGCAACTTCCATTTAACTTCTGGACAGACTTCTGTTTCATGAGACAACTACCAGGTGAACATGGCTGTTCAGCATCACACAAGTTGATTGCCAGTCTCAGAATAAGAAAAAGAAAACTGACAATAAAACAAACAAACAAACTACTAAAACATGAACACACACATGCAACTCCACTTTACAGTATTTCTTTTGCTTGTGAGGAGAGACTTAAACTAAAATGCTTAGCCCTCCTGAAAACAGAAAAAAGAAAAATTCCAGATATTGGATTAGTTCTGCTGCACCACTCAGCAGCAGGAATTTATCAATTAATTCTCCACCATTTGAAACAACTCATCTGTTTTCCTTCACTTATAATTTTGTAGATTTGTAGAAACATCCCCCAGTTAGAAAAAAATGTATTTTCTCTGTAGGCACAAGTACTGTTTTTCATATAGTTCCACTCCGGCAACCAGGTTTCCATAGTATCAAAGACTAAAAAAAGCCAACAGGCTTCAGAGAAATTAATTTTAATATAATGTCTTCTGGAAATCTCTAAACTATACCTTAAAAATTGCATTTATTTTTATGGAGTCTTAATACCTAACCTCAAGACTTAAGAGCTGGAAAAGGCAGAGTTGTATTACTGTTGCATTATTTTAATGGAGGATAGGCAGACGCCTGCAAAAGCGAAGACTATGCATAGCTGTGCTTTCTGTGAAACACTGGATGGCCAAGATGGCTGGATGCCACTGGATCACTTCTGGGTGGCCAAGAACTGGCTATTTATAAGCAGCTTATGTTTAAACAAATTTGCTATTTTTAGAGGTTGTGTAGTAGGAAGTCAGGGAAATGCTGGCTTTTATATTCACAAGAAGCCAAAAAGCTCCCTGTGGATAGCTCCACACTCCACTAATGTCCCAGGAGCTTTGGCAGCATCCCTCAGAATATAAATGTTGGCTAATTTCTCTTGAAAACAGAATCATCTAGGTCAAAATGCCTTAAGACTAATCACAGAGAACTGAATGGACACAGAACTACTTCTGACTGTTGCTGCCCTTATCACCAAAATTCCTTCCAAATCCTCCTCTCAGAGAAACATAAAAAGCAGTTATCAGCATCAAATAGGTACTTGTTACATTTTTGGTAAATCAGATAAATACCACCATTTTCTCTTGCACCTTGTGAACACAAGCCTAATATATACCTAATGTAAAATCAAGGCTAAAGAAAAACACTCCCCAGTTTTGCTTGCAGCCTGGTTTTGTATGTCTGACAACAGCAAAGTGATTTCATTTTTGTCTGCTTTTCAGTCTTATTTTAAAGCATGTTATTTGGTTAAGCGTGAATACCTGAGCTCTTGTAAGAACCAACTTTTTCTTTGTCTGCCCCCTTCCATCTATGCTGACAAAGCTAACAGCTTTATTGATGTATTTATAGAATAAAATGAGATTGGTTCATCTTCTTTATGATCACACTGAGCACATTCGGAATACCATCATTTCCTGCAGGTTAGAGTCTTCATTTAAAAAAGTAAAAAGAAAGAGCCAAAAGAGTTGTCATTTTTCTACAGTGCTTTTGTGTAGATCCAAAGCACTTTGAAGGCACAATACTTTCATTCAGCTGTTATCACCCATTAAAAAAATAAGTAAACAACAACAAAAAATGCAAAGCCTCACTGACTGAATTTAAATAGAAAGAAAACAAAATACTTTTCCATCAAGTGAAAATTGATTTGAGCAGCCAGAGCCTGCTCACGTACAGTGGATTCTTCAATAGTCACACCAGAGCTGTTCTTCCAAGACCCCACTGTCCAGCTTGTAAGCACAAGAGTTTCAAAACCAACACAGAGGAGGAAAATTGCCTTTGGACTCTGACAACTTTCAGCTTAAGAAATGTTAGGGGGATGCTTGTGTTTAACAGATACCGTTTACAGATGTCACCAAGAGGATTATGACTAACCAGTGAACAGAAATTATCTTTATCCTTTCACAGTTGGTTAAATCAAATTGTGTATCACCTAAATATTCAGATTTCAAAATAGTGGTGCCCAGTCTAGATGTGCAGGATCTGCTCTACCTCTGAGTTGCATGTTAGTGAGAGCCCTGCTATGCTCACTATAACCATGTACGTACATGCACACAAACAGCCTCTATATTTTATATATGTCTGCGTGCATGTGCATGTGCTGAAACACTGCAGTACTGTTGCAGTTTTGCAACAGTAAATCTCCTTTAAAATCTAGTTTGTACAGCTGAACACAAACCTCAAGGAGATGCTGTCTAGGAACAGAACTGCTCAGAGAGCTCAACCATGAGCCTCACTGTTCCCCTGCTTAATATGCGAAGACAGAGGCTCACTGCATGCACAGGAGGAGCAGCCAAATTGGCAGCAAAAAGCCTAATATAAGATGGTGATGTAGAGTGGACATTACTCTTCTGGTCCACTAAAAGGCCTATGTTTGACAGGTAAAGACAGCATAAAAAAATTGAAGATTTTTTTTTCTCCTCTTACACACAATATTACTAAATTGCTATTGCTATTACTAGAGTAGTAGGATATTACTAAAATACTGCATTGAGCTGATGTTCACAGTTTTAGATGGATATGAACAAAGTTTCAGAAAACAACTGCAAAAAATTGCAATGTGATAAACTGTTATTATGAAGACAATAACAAAATCTCAGTTTATTTCAGGAAGAGAAAAAAATATCATGGTCTCTATGTAGCTTCCTTTAAAAAAATTAGATTTATATCTCATGGCAGAAGCTAGAGAGGTTCAGACAAAAAATAAGAAAAAACTCAGTCACAGGGTAATTAATGAAGCTTACTTAGGGATGGAAAGGTTTCTCAATTGCTAAAGGGACTTAAATCAGTAACAGATGGCTTAGTATAACCACACTAATTCATCCAACTGAACTATTCCGAAAAATGATGAGAACTCTTCTATTATCACCTCTGGTTTTGATCTCCGAATCACATCTTGATTATTATTATTTTTAAATTAATAATACACTTTTAATCTACTTTATATTTTAATTTGAACCTAAACAAACAGCTATTCTACTCTGATGACAATAAAATTTCAATTTATCTGGAAAAATAAGTGATTTTATGGCACAAGAATGCAAACTTCAACCCCTCGTTTAGAGAACTAAAGCATTATTACGTTAAAATATTACAGAATTACTTTCAGTTCTGAGTATTGATATTACAGTGTTATCATTTGATATATGATAACACTGTAATAGATGAAAAATCCCCATACATCATATCACCACACCTGCAAAAACAGCTATACATTCATAGATAACAACAATAACAGCTAATAATCCACTGGGTGTTAATTTAATAAAATAATCTATATTCTACTATTCTAACAGAAACAAAATTCTTCTGACACACACAAGAAACTCTTTTACACTAACAAATCTCTTTAAAGATAGTTATAGTTGTATATTTCATCGAAGCAAATCTCAAAACCAAAAAAAAGACCAAACCAAAACCAAATTAAAGCCCCAAAGCCCCCAAACTCCCAAGATTCTTTGAGTCAATTTGTAAGGCAGCTCTTTTTGAATGGTTTTTAATAGTTCCTCTGCTTATGCTTAGTTTGAGTTCTACACTAAAGTTAATAAAGGTTAGGCACATAAATATTGTTAATGAATAAGAGATTTAGAGTCAGAGCTAATACATGTCCTTCCTGCAAATACTTCAAGTAACAAATCAAATCAGCTCATGATTCAATATTTTCTGATGAAGTCTTCACAGGCTGGAGCAGGTGTATTAAAGAAGTTCAGTCATACTCATGAATTCACAACAGCCTACAATGGCTTTATAATTGGTGTATACCTTAATGATGGCTGTAGTTTCTGAAATCCCCCTCTAATGGAAGCCATAATGTTTTAGGTTGCATAGCACCTGCACTAACATAGTGCTTTATTTTTATCTGTCTTTTTAATTGGGCAGATACTGAGATGAATAGAAGATCAACTAAAAGAAGGGAAAAGAAGCAAATAAGGCTAGCTATACAATCTCTCTCAGCTATAACACTCAAGTCATAACCATACTCCAGTTCTGATTGTTTATCAAAGCAAAGAAAAATCATATGAATTGATAACTTGTATTGCTTATGAAAATACACATATAATGAAAGCTATCTCTGGCTAACTGTTTCAGCTCTAAAATTACTCATATTCTTTCCCAATACATTTGTGCTCTATCCAGAAAAGCCACTAAACATTATATGTTTATCATAAAAAAAAAGATCATGTTTGAAGCAAGGATAAATATATGTATGTATATATCTCAGAAATTTCAGCAAAGAATCAGCAAACACTGTATCTCCATAAGCAAGTTTAACATTAATCATTGAAGTCCCATGCTGAAATTAATTGTATAGGTTGGACAAATCATTACCACGTGGCTTTTCAGAAAAAAACTGCAAACTTGATAAAAACTCTGTCAGATGTTAAAGTGTGCCAGCCCTCTTTCTCTTCTGTGTACCTGCTGAAGCAAGACAACACCTTTTCTTTTCTTTTTATTCCCCATAAAGCTTTTATCTGTTCTGCTCAATGTGCATCGCCTTCAATACTGAACTACTTTAGCAAGCTCAGTAGCTGTCGTTGAAGTTTTTATCCCCTTTGGAAGTCCAAGAGACCATAATTACACATGAGGAAATGATGCTTTCTGTTCACCTACACTCACGATCCTTTCTGCTTCCAAGGAAAGGATTTATCTTCCTGTCAAACCTGTCTTTCCATACAGTGAGGAAAAAAGCTCCTCTTACCTCCATGACCCCAAGTCACCGAACTTGCTTAATTAAGAGTGAAACATCTGCTCTCCCGTGCATTTTGCCCTCTGCCAAACTGGACTCTCACTTCCCTAAAGCCTGACGCTTGCCGCAAGTGTTATAAATGGGACTAATTAGGATCCTAGTTGCCCATTAACTCCCTTTTTATTAATGTGACATTTATGATAAATGCATTATATTACTTACAAATGGTTAAGATGGCACTTACACATACCAACATAAACTTTGGAGTCATGGAAGAAATCATTTGACAGTAAGACAGACTAACTACACCAGTTATAACCATGCACTGCAGCGTAGAGCACGTTCAGCTCTGAGCAGTTCAACACAAGAAATTAAGTAGTTTGGCATTCATAAAAGGGCAGGTGTGCTGGTCATCTATATTTCAACAGCAGCATCTTTTTTGCATCAGTGTAAATATCTTCAAGCATGGCTCTCTATAGCTAGGCAGCATTGTGCACTACACAAGTAGCTCATAAAAGAGGAAGAAAAAAAAACCACAACCCTGCATTTTCTCCAACATAAAAGTCTTCAAAACCATCAAAGTTGTGATTTCTCAGTATTATTGTATCCTCTTAATTAAATCGCAAAATTCAGAACAAAATACCATGATGAACATAAATTACATAGAAATGGATTAGATTTGCATGTAACAACTGCTTCTTTCAAAATTAATTACAAATATACTGGCCTGTGTAAAGTATGCATTAATGCCCTGATTCAGCAATACATGTGCATGTTTAACTGTTCTTCCAGGCTAAGGCCAGGAGATGATTGTCTGGACAATTAATTCTAGTTCTTTCATTTGCAAGAAAACTAGTAAATCTTTGAGCAGAATTAGCTATCCCAGACTTCTTGAATCCTTTCATAGGGTTTAAAAAAATCCATATGCATAGTTTTCATCCTGTAATCCTATCTATTAAAGTACACATTATTCACCATCAAATCTATCTATGAAATCATCCAGTACAGACTATTCATACTTCCTACAGATTAAAAGCCTAACAAGAAATCAATTTCTAAAACCAAAGCACTGTTAACAAAACAAAACAAAAAAAAAAAAAAGCAAACAACAAACCAAACCAAACCTTGTCTTAAAAATCATGGCTTTGAAAGCATCCTTGCACAGAGGACATATCAGTACAATTTATAAGCCATCATCAAGCAGTTTGCTATACAATCATTCTCAAGTAAACAAACAATAAGAAAAATGTATGTTGAAGGTACAGATAAAAATGCACATTTACTTTAAAAGTCTTCTAAGCCTGTTCTTTCATTGTGACAACTATTTAAATTCAATCATCATGGGAGATCAAGGCACGCAACAAATGAAAGGTGTATATTCTATCCTCTCCTGAATGGAAAGGCCAGGTCTGTAGAGATAAATGCTATGGCACCAGTAAATATTTTAACAAAATAGATATTTATACCTGAAGAAGGGGAAACCAAAACAAAACAAATAGATTTTGCAGATTTTAATCACCCTGGAAGACCTATTTTCAAAGAACCACAGTATCACTTTGTTAGTCGTGGAGGGGTTGTGGGGAAAGAGGAAGAAAATCCCCAAACATGATTTTGTTGCAAACTGACAGGTAACACTAGAAAGGAGTACCAACTATTGCAACAAAACCTGACATCCCACCCAAAATTTCTCCAAAATATATAACGTCATGATATTTTTGGTATGACTGAAGATATTATTTAAATACACCATTTTTATAAAGTAGTTTATATAGTAATCTACCATTCTATTTTTTTTTTTTTTTTGTATGAGTACAGTGCACTGTTGCAAATATTTAATTTCAACCTAAGTCATTTGCTTTATTCTCCATGGTTTCCCAACAGCACTAGATCATTGATATTTCTGATTGCAGAAACAGTTGCATAAGAAGCCATTAATTTTGGTGACTCTGTAAAAATATTTAGAAGATCACAGAATTGATAGCCTGCAGTAAATACAGAAATTAATGAATTCAATAATGCCAAGAAAAACCAAAATCCCCAACTTTCTTTGCTATTATATTCTTTGCTTTCTTTGCTTTGTATTCCCAAATGACAAAAAGCATAAATAGAAACTTCCTAGGCAACCTGAACATTGTTCTTTTTACTGCTTTCCTCAATGCTGCATGATATTTAAAAATAGATAAAGTGAAATATGTTACCGGTGCTAGTACACTGAACTTACTTTTTCAAAAACATCATACACTTTTTCCAAAGTAAATTCTACAAAGGGAACGTCTTTCCCCAGCAGAGCACTAACAATTAGATGTCATGATCTCCTACCTCGATCAAAAAGTCCCCGGTTCTCAGGCCAGCTTGCCATGCTACTCCCCCTTCATCCACAGATTCCAAGTACTGCAAAGCAGGAAAGGCTGGAGTTGGGGTGAATTCTTCAATTGGTGTGTCAGCTTTAAAAATAAATACCACATTAAAAAGATAGTTAGGGAATGCTTGAAAATACCACTTGATTAAAGGCCTATTATTGGCCATTCAAATTTATGGTTTAAAAATGGTGGGTGCTAAAAGTAAGAGGACTCTGCCTCAGATAATATCAAAATGCTGGGAACAGAGTGCAATCTCTCTGCAATAGCAAGCCACAGGTCTTCAATTCAGAGAGAAAAATGCATGCTTCTTTACTGACAGAAATTAAATCAAGCTGTATGGGGCAATAGCTGGATTCTGAGTATTCCAGGACTACTTCATGTAAACCTTTCGTATGCCTAGCAAAATGCTTGTAACTCTGGAAACATCCAACTATAAGGGAATTATTCACTGTAGCCAGAAGAGAGCATCCAGCTGAACTAGGGGGAGAGGAGGGTGGGTAACAGGATGAAAGAGATCAAAGTAATTTTTTCTTCTAGATGTAGATGTGTATTACAAAGAAGATAGTAGCAGAAAGCACTTTTATTGAAAGGAGACACAGCAGGCCTTGTACCAGCCCTCTCTCTCTCTGTCATGTACACAGACAAGCAGAAAAGTCCTTGGGTCTTTCACCCGAGGTGCCCCCACTGTTACAGAGAAATTCAGGGGGAAACAGTTGGGCTTACACAGAGAGAGTAACCTCTGCTTAATGCACAGACAACTCATGGCAATGGGTTAACTAAAAGGTAGCACTATTGGCTTTCCTAGCAGAACTCCAAAAATATTAATTTAGCTAAAATAAGAAAAGCATTTACAACACTGAAAATCTACGGTGTCACTGGTTTGGGGGTGTGGGAAGGGGGGGAGCAAAAATGATGTCCCAGGAATGAAGATAGGGAATATTTTTCATGCTCAAGCAAGGCAAGGGAGAACCCATGTTAAAATGAGGGGGAGCAAG
The DNA here is from genome assembly GCF_965140915.1 of Aythya marila. Classification (NCBI taxonomy): domain Eukaryota; kingdom Metazoa; phylum Chordata; class Aves; order Anseriformes; family Anatidae; genus Aythya; species Aythya marila. The sequence continues at coordinate 47,804,759 of NC_139046.1, forward strand.
AGGTGGGACATACCATCATATATATTTTTTAAATACAAAAGGAGCAAACTGGACTGAAAGTTAAAAAGCAAAGCATTAAATAGAATGCTTTTTTTAACTCCTGAGAATGCCATTATTTTAGATTTTAGTCTACAGAAAAGTAACATGCAGTTTAACATATGAACAGCTTTTAAAATGAGCACACTACAGGCCATGCAACATACGTGCAGCTTCTGAAGATATAAAAAAAGATCATATTTTCATACTAAAACTGCACCAATGTCACCTTGCAGAAGATCCACACCTATTTTAAACAAAACATCACTCTCTTGTCTATTTCTATTCAGAGACCTATTTAAACAGACTGACATTTGAAATAAAGAAGCAGGTTTTATAAGGAAAGCAGGTTTCCCATAGTTAGGTAAACTGCATAACAAAACAGATTAACGACAAAATATTACATATACCAACACAGTAAAAATACAGACAAAACTTTCTCCCCCCCAAATGATTATACAGTGCTTCTCCTATATAAAAACGCAAACTGCTTCAGACAGAAGCCACTAAAATCTATCTGAGTAGTACAGCATACAGAGAATCCTGTTGTCTAGCAACCAAGTGCACCAAGAATAATTCCTGCTTATATTCAGAGATGTATAAATTTCTTCATGCCCGTGCACATTACACACACACACACACAAAAGCACATACCTTTTGCCCCTCTGAGCACAAATCCAAATCCTTCATTGTCTTTTTTCTGCAGGACCACTGCCTTTTCTTCTATTATGCAGTCACTGTAGAGAGAATTCCGAGGATAGCGACCATTATTACATCCCTTCATCACCACTGTAGTAGCTGCTCCTCCAGTGTGCAGGTTCATCATCATCACAGCCCGTTAATCAAATAATATTGCAGTAACCAAGCATGGGAAAATATATAACAAATAGCAGCAGGAAGATGACAAAGACTAAGCCTGATGATAAAAGAGAACATGACAATGCAACTTAAAAAGAATAAAAAAGGCAGAGAGGAAAAAGAAAGAAGAAGAAATCATGCATGGTGGTTTGTGTTCTATATGAATGACTGAATGAACATGTGATCATGTAATCTGTGGGCTAGCTAGGACTCTAAAAGGAAAAAAAGTAAGTGAACTGAACGACAGTATCATTAATAAACTCCTCAATCGTGGATGTACCAGATGCATCTTCTAGTGAAGCCAAAATGAAACCAACCAGAAGAAAAATGAGGCAGCATTTTAAATTTAAAGATAATATATTATGATTTTATATAAGCTAACTAAAAGGCACAAATATATTCTGAAAGCTATGCCTTGCATCAAAAGCCCTTTTTCAATCCTATTGAATGTTGCATGCTGCAAGAATCCCACATGATCATCTGACAGCCTACAATGCTAACAACGTGCAGCTGCCTTGGCGTCATCAAGCACAAATTTCCACAGCATCAAGAATCTGCATAATTGAAATAGTAACAAGACATGCACAATCAGGAAAACACATTTCTAAGGAATATTTCCCATCTCCTGAACAACAATTAATATTAGAAAACAAGGCGATGGTTTAAAGGACTATTTATGTAAGCAGCATGCCCTTAAAGAGAAAGTAGCCTTAGGAATCTTACTGTCATTGGCTAAGAAAAAAGTAGACAGGGGATGAAAAAAATGCATAAAATCCATGTTAAAATGGGACATTTTATATACAGAGAGCAATCTGTAAAAGCCTTGAATTGTTTTGTGACTTTCATTAAACATTTGATTACTAAAAATAAGCTCAAAATAAAAAACAAAAATAAAAGGGGGGGGGGGAATTTTGAACATTCTTTTAGGTACTTTTAGGTGTAAACTCATCACACAGCACAAGTTGCAAGGCATTCTTCTGAATAAAGACAGTGTCAGGGGTTAAGTATTCATGAATCGTAAGCACCGCAAAACACTAGTAAGCTGGCTTTAAAATATTTACACAACTGGTAAAGACAGGAAGAAGTATAAGCAAGTTTTATTTTCTTTTCCTAATTTTGTATTAGCCAGCTAATGTTTCCACTGGTCTTGTGCAGAACTTAGTCACAAAAGCATTCAATACACAGTAAGAGACAGGAAATGCTTCATTGCCATTAATAATCCAAAAGGGGAGGAGAAAACTAATTAAAGAAAAATTGGTGTGACCTTTTTATCTAAAGCTCTTAACAAAGGCAAGGATGATGAGATGGGGACACCAATGGACAGCCTCCAAACTCCAGACCTCTCATGCATCACAGACCATTCTTTTGGTGATTTTCCAACTCTAACTGAGGGATACAACTTCTTGTTACTCCTAAAGTGGTGAGCTAATTATGGTTTCCATACTACAAAGTACTTAAATGTTATTGCATGGAATAACTCATGAATTAAAGCTACCACAACGGTGACTTCAGCTTTCTGAGCAACAGATGACCTCCATAAATACCAACAGCTTTTGAATGTGTTCTCTGACCTCCATACTATTTACCATATAATTCAGACATTACCTTTTCTTACTATGAATACCTCTGCTGTGGAAAGGATATAATGATAAAATGCATATTTCTCAAGAAAGCCAAACACACTCCTGGTCAAGATACCGGGGTGGGATGGCATCTGCAACTCGCAGAACCCATACCATAGCACTGAAGCCCTCCATCATGCCCTAGAGTTACAGAAAAAGATATTGTACAAGTGTACTGACATATTTTCAATTCACTATCACATTTTCAAGGTTCGGGCTCCATACTTATCCACTGAAGAGCTAACAGTAAAGCTGTCTTTAGAATTTTTCTTCATATGTGGTCAAATTAATAACACCCATTTCCTTCAAGTTTCCTTCAAAACAATCAACAGCTTAATAGAAGTTAGAAGGCTTTTGAGAACCTTATCACAGAAAGTATTGTTCAAAGAAAGCCCCTTGTGTCCCCTGTCCAAACCCTTCTCTCATCTGAAATAGTTGATGTAAGGAATTCAGAAGCCTATTATCTAGGGACCTTAACAAATTTTGCTCTTATTCTTTATTTTTTTGTCAACAAAACAAAACAAATTCATAGTATCATTCATTAAAAAGCTGAAATTCCAAAAGCAGATCATGGAAAATTTCTTGGGTGCCATTCACCTGATCTATGTTACATATCTATGCCCCATCCAATAAAAAGAAAGAAAAAAAAAAAAAAAAAAAAGGAAAAATAAATAAAAAGGAGCATTTAGGGTCCATTCACAATCAATTAATGAAATGAACAGGCATTTAGGCATTTTCAAAGTATGCTTACCTGATCATAACATAGACATATATGATTGTTCAGATGAAAAATATGACAAGCAACTATGATTTTCCCTTCCTGTTCAGCACATTTATTGTAACAACTAACCAGTTTTAGACCTCCATTTACACATGGCAAGTGGGAATACTAAACCAACAAAATGTTACAAAGTTTTGTGTTTTACATGGAAATGAAAGAGAAGGAGAAGCACAACATGAATGTTTGTACAAATTGATCTCTACTACTTGACAAATACAGGCTTATAATACACTGTTCCAGTGATGTACTACTTAGGGAAAACTTCGTCACAGCCTTTAAAGCAAAAATGTAGGTTTGAAAATAAAACACACAAAACAAAACAGATGTATAGCCATTTCTTCTCATTTATGTAGTAGAAGAAGGGAACCCGCAATAATCTTATGTTACGAACAGTCAAAAGTTGTTTAAAGGAGTCACAGCAAGCAAATTGATTCCCTACTCCAGTGTTGCAGAGCCAAGAACTAGAGGCAGAAAAAGGATGGAAAACCAATGTGCACATACAAAGTAACTGAATTTGCAACCCCTACACCCCTTCTCCCACCAAGCTCCCTTACACCTCAGGACGGGAGGAATTTTTGGCAATATTCCTTTTTGCTTGCTTTGCCATGGCAGCATTCCCTTTTCTCAGTTTCAGACTGGACACATGCACTGAAGACAAGTGGAAGGTCTGTTCACAGTCTGCTTGGTCCTGGCAGGCAAAGTGGTGCCAAATGTAAAAGTAGGTCAAATTTTCTCACAACCAGCCTTGTTGGCAGCAGTTTTTCTGATCCTGAAGGTGTAAGTACTCAGCAACAGAATGCATATAGGTTTCAGCTATCAGTGACAAACAAAGGAGACATCCTGTTACAAGCCTGTTCAGAAGTCTGATCTCAAACAGGAAGAAGCATTCCTTTGCAGATGCTTTGTGTACAGTGTGTGGCTCTACATGAGGCTGAATGGTCCCTGCTACCTGTGATATAATATATGTCAAATTTCAATATGTAAAAATCTTTATTTTAAAATCAATAGCTCATTACTTACATGGGTGACACATTACTTTGGGCTGTATAAATCCAGGATTCGTTACATACAAAGTTAAATGCAAAATACATCTATAAAACGCAGAATATTTCTGCATGTGGTACTGTGACAAATCTTAAATATAAAAACTTTAAGCCTTCCCCCAAAAAATCAATCTGAAACCACTTTTTCTCTATAAAAACACTAAGTATTAGAAGATATACTTATTCATGTGCTTCTCTAACACTTCAAGGCTGAAGAACTGTGCACAGCTGTTAGACTTTCCATAATTTTATAGCCTTACCAATGGAGACAGGGAAATAAAAAGACCGGTCAGACAGCTGTGATTTGAACACAGAACTCATTCAACATAAAAGCCATTATTTGTGTAGACTTTTCAAGACAGCAAGAAGTTCTGCTTCACTAACAGCCCATTCAAATAATACTTGAGGTAGGTGGTAGAAGTGTTAAATCCTTCAAAAAGACCTTATGAAGAAAATAAAGGTTGAAGCACTGGTTCATGATGGAGGCACAACCATGAAACTTGGCTTCCATTTCACAACTAGAACAACTACCCCCCATCTTATCGCATGAATTACTCCAAAACAAAAGTCAAAACACTAAAATACAGAGATGGAAACCATCAGAACTGTAGAATATGGTTAGGCAAGTTTGTATTGTGTGTATCGTTGCTGATTTCAATCTAAAAAACAGCACATAGAGTACACTCCAATGGAGATAATCATCATTTCCTGGAAACAAAAATAGTTACTTGGTCTATTGTCTATGTCTCCCTAAGGTAGAGAAAAAAAATATGAATTTAAATGGGAAATGTTTTCTTTATTCTCTCCAATTGTGCAGCCCTTAGAAATATCATCTAGATCTAACCTTTCCAGCATTAACAAACTGGACTACAATTTTCTAAGGCAGAAAAGTTATCCAACGGCTCACACGTGAGATTCAGACAATTCTGTCAACAATGGAGTAGCCTTCTCAGCCCACAAACCGTTCAGTCAGATGGCTTGCTCTACCCATGAGTGAGAAGTTATCCTCACTAAGCTCATTTCTTTCAGTAGGTGACGCAAATCAAAATAATTTTTTCAAACCTTTTTTTGTCCTCTCTGCAGCACTCCTGCAATTTCATTTTTCTGGGAAAGATCTACTCAATACACTGCCAGCTTCATGTTAGAAGAATCAAACCACAGCCCACCCCCTCCCAGAAAAGGAAAAGCCTCTTTTAATTGTCACTAGATGCAATAAACAATACCTTAACCTTTTCATGAATTGATACACAATATCTGAAAAGCAATTGCACCAATTCCTTTCAGGCTTAGACACTCAATTTACAGAGGCTAGGTTCAAGCCCATAGAAGGGTATGCTGGAAATCTATTCAAGAGGAAGTCTTTATTGCATTTTCTGCCAGTCAGTCCCAGTTAAAAGCACATGAAGAATGTTTTCTCTGAATACTCTCTGAAGACAGGAAGTTACCTGTCTTGATACCATGTAAAATTGAAATGATGTGTACAGCAAATCTTATTGTAACATATAGGAGACTTCCAGTGGAAAAAAACTTTTCCTGTCACTACTGGAAGAGGTCAACCTTTCCATTTATAGTCATCTACTATAATGACTTCAGGAAAATTAGCTAATTCTAGTAATTAGGGCCTTCAAGATTAATGAAGACTCTGTATTTGATTGCTCATGATTCCTGGACATTTATCATCCAGCTGAGAGTCTCACAGAAGAACTTTCACAGCTCATGTAGCACACAGAACAGGAATTACTTGTTCAAGAGGTATTAGCTACAACAATAAGCATGCTTTTTTGCACAGCAAATGGAAAAATACACAGATGGTCCCCACCTAACCCACTTACAAACCAAACAGAAACAGCAAGATGTAGTCAACCGTATATCCAAACTCACAGTAATCTCTCCGTAATATGCTGCCGTCCCATGCAGAGATTCCCTTATGTGAAGATATCTTTTACTGCACTGTAATGCAATTTGCATCCAAATTTTTTTTTGTTTGGTAAGGAATAGCCTTAAACAGTAACAGGATGCTATGCTAAAGAATAATATACAACTCAGTGCTACTGTCTTCAATAGAATCTTTTCATAGGTTTTCATGATAATGTCTTAAATAACCAGTAATAATTTCTATTTTGGTGAAACATTTTATCCTTTTTCAGCAGGTGCTTACTTAATGTATTTTGCTTTTCTCAACTATTTATTCCCATCTTCCAACAATACTGTTTTTTGTAAGCAGCATACACCAAAACCACATGCGTAGTATTTATGCTGTACAACTGATCAATCCTGCCAATATCTTTTCAGTCATATAAGACAAGTCTAAATGATTTTGCTTATTCTGCAGAAGAACATATGCTTATCTGGAAGTTTATAGCAAAATGTGATTGGGAGAAGGGCTGTATGAAAATATTTTCAGATACATACTTGATAACTACCGCAATCTTATACTCAAGGTAGACTCAACTTGTCATTAGAACAGAAATACGGGGGGCATACTAAATTTTAAATTGATAAACTCCTTATTAGGAAGTGGAAGATAGAAGTCCAAGGAATATTAATGATGGAACAATAATTAAAATGTAAAGAAAGAATGAATAGATTCACACAGAAGAACTAAAAACACTGGCTCATCTTTTCTGCTCTTCAATATCTGGGGTCATGAGATTCTCACAATAGGATATTTCAAGAAAAACGCTGCTCCTGTTCTGATGCTTACTACTACTCTTGCATTCCAGCTTGAGAGGTGCTCTTAAATTGCAGCATCCAGTGATAGAACATCTTTACTAGCATGTTCAGCAGTTCAGTGTTTCACAGCCTTACTGGCACAGCTGGCACTCAAACAAACAAAACAGAGAAGGAAAAAAAAGGCCAGCGCCCCTGCCCTTCCACTGCTATTCTCTCTCACTTTATTATCTGGCAAATAAATTCAAATTGCAATAGAAGAGATGTATTATAATTCTTCATTAGCCAACATAACATTTCCTCCATGGCTGAAAGGCTAAATCAGCATATATTCTCCAGCTAGCTGTGTTCAGGCCCCATAAAGGAAGGGGAAAGGAAATGAGGATACTTTGGCAATACTCTATATACTTCCGTTATCTATATATTCTTTTTTCATATCTCTTGTATCAGTGCTGTTCCTACAGAGTTCAGTAAGCATCACTTCAGTCATGAGAAATGCAAGGCTGCGTATTTTCCATTTAAATTCATTTGTTGAATAAAGAGGTATATGCCAAACAGTTACACAAAAGGAGAAACACATATGCGTTCCCTAGTTTCTATATTTCACAAGTCTCCTTTCTACTGTGAGGACATTACAGGCTATAGCAAAGCCTGACAGCATAAATAACTTTTTCCACTTAAAAAGATGTTTCACATTTTTCAACAAGTATTTAAGTTGTCTTTATTGGATTTTGAATACTTGATAACCTGAACACCTCTTCCCTAAGTTAACAAAAAGGAAAAATATCAGCTACAAAGTGATTTTTTAAGCATTAGAAAGTCAGAAAGATTATGCTGTTTTTTCCAGTCCTATGATTGACAGAGTTGCCCAGAAGATGAACCAGCAATAGAAGAGACAACCTATTCTAAAGAGAGTAACAGTGCTATATACCACCATGAATTTATGCTATAAGACATTTCAAAGAAATGCACCTTTTAAAAGAGAAACATTAAATTTTAAGACACAGACAGAAGTTATGCAATTTTTCTTTATGTAGAAGTAAGGATAAACTTTCTCCCTGTATGTGTGTGTATCAGTCCACATTCTTTTAGCCAGCTTTTAATTGCATATCATATTCTTTGGTATGTAATGAGAAGATATTAGGTAATCTGAAATAATACCCAAGTCAGTTGATTTGGCTATTTTTTTCTCTGTTTTCATCTTAAGTTCCTGAAATTGTGATCAGTAAAGTAACATACTGGTATGGCAAAATGGGAAGTCAAACAAATTCCTGGAAATAAAAATCATTCATAAAAATCTGATTTTATATTATGGGAAAATCTTGGGATAGGTTATGAAGTAAATGATGAAGTCACAATCCTATATATAAATATAACACAATGAGTGTATATAGTCATAATCTTTTTTTTTTTTTTCCTTTTTCCCAAAAAGAGAAATATTATTTTCTTGCATTTATACTGGTAGGGAGAAAAAAGCATGGTGAAGGAAGGGTGGCAAAGTGAGATTAAAAAATGAAAAGCTTCATTCCCTTATCTTAATTAATAATTTCATTTGTATTTTAAAAATGAATAGTCAATTCAAGTACCTCACAAGACAAAGTAAAAACTAAACACGAAACATTTGGGTAGGTGTCATTCTAGTACACAACATGAGTATTTTATAATACAGAGTCCTTCAAACCATTTCATACAGCTGTTCTATCAGTCAGTATTTTGGGCTACAGCACACACCATTTATACCTGATACTTAGTGGCAATTTTCAGTTGTAATTATCAAGCATTTGAGCAACCTAAGCCTGCACTATGAAAATATTAATATTCATTGCTCATACTATGAGCCTTGAATAAATAAACAGAATGTACAAATACCTACATATGTTTAAGTAACAAGAATATTTCTCCTTCCTTATTGCATTTGTCTACCCAAATCAGTTGCAGTTCTAGCCCCTGCTATTATTACCATCAAAGCACACAGAAAGAGGAATTTTATCTCTAAGCATCTTAATAAAGTATTTACACAAAATGAATAATTTCAGCTATTAATAACAACACTGCCTCTCTATATAGCTTTTTTATTCAATAATTTTCCACATGTTTTTGCTAAAGTCCATATTCTCACAGCAACCACAGCAACAAGGAAAATAACTTTTTCAAGGTTAGTAAATAGGACAATTAAAAAAGGTAGAACCAGTGACGTAAATCTAGATTTATTCAGATTTAAATAATGGTATGAACATACAAAAACATAATTATATACACCAATACAGATCTTCTCTAGCTGACACAGCATCTTAACTAGTTCATGAAGCCTGATAATCTCTATTCTTATCTCAGAGTTGGCACGCATCAGACAGGACTTGGAATTTTTTTCTTCCCTTTTTAGCAAAAGCCAATGCAAGCACAAGCACAGCCATGCTGGGTCAGACCCAATGTCCTGTCTCTGCCAAAGGCCAACAACACAGAAGGGTGCAAGAGAAAGTCAAGCATATTTGGTGCTTTACCAGAGCATTCCACTAGCCTCCAACTAAGCTCTTGTCTACTTACTCCTTGTCTTACTGAAAAGCAAGGCCCACTTTTTCCCTTCTTCTTGTGCAGTATTGTCATCACATTTTGGCACATTTCATGGTAATGCAGGGGATTGTACCAGCCTTCCTCAGAATCTCTTGACAAGTGTTTCTATAGTACACTTCAGTCAACATTCCTTACTTCAGCTTCAAACTTCAAATTAAATTTAAGGGATCCCTTAGGGTTTCCATCATGCCCTGTTCTCTACGAATTATATTCCTCCTGTCCTGCATTTCCTGGAAACTAACTGCAGTACTAGCCACAAGAAATCTGAGTAGCCCTGACTGTTCATTTCAGCTTTACAGACATGAGTATTTCACTTAAAGTTTTACATTGTACAGAAGTGCACAGAGCTTTATTCATCAGCATTAAAATTCCTGTAAGATATTATGACACTTGCATATAAGGCATATGTTACAAATAAGTTTCAAATTCTGGCTCAAAACAAGCATGGTATTACCAAATGCATAGAGTTAATTTTTTTTCCAAAAGCATTTCCTCACTTTTTTCTTCTCCAAGTGCTTTAGAAGACAGTACAGAGTGCTAAAGTTATATTTTTTAGGTTTTTACCGTAAACTGAAGAGGGGGCTACAATTAGAGCTTAATCTGCATGTATACCTTTAACAAATCCTGGCTAATTACCATATTATTTTACAGCCTCATTAACGTTGAAAAGGAGGCAACATCTTTGCCTTTAATCTGAAATATATTTCCACCTCGACCATTTCTCTAATTACACTAAAATCCTTCAGTTATTTTAAGCCTACTCCAAATTGTTTGCTTATCTGCAAACCAGCTTGAGAAATGTCCATCCTAACAGTTTCCTGTCTAACAGAATTATAGTTTTCAGTAATTCTGTCAAAGCATGGCCAGTTTAGGCCACAACTTTGGTAGCAACAGCAAACAATCACTGACTTACAGATACCAGCTGATGAAGAGAAAAAGCTCTGTGTTATTTAAAATGGCAATTCCTTTTCTTAATTAAGTTAATGTTCAACTGGAATCTCTCCATATTGTCCCCTTTCCTTGCTTGCTGGTTGAATTGCAGCTTAATATCTGGAAATACATAGCATTTATATTGTACATATTGGAGATAGGGTAAAAATTTTGGTTTAGTTTTTCAAGCAACTTGGGTGCCTAACCTAAGATTCATAGAGTTTAATTTTAAGTGTATTCTAAAATTTATGTTATTTGAGTTGTTCACAGTACAGACATAAACCACCTCTGCTACAACTTGCACCCTTGCAACTTGTCTATAAATCTGACAGTGCTACTCTATCAGTCACTGGAACTGCTAGTTTAAAGGATCACATAAGCTGCTCAGTATCAGCCCTAGTTTTCAATGGTAGCATAAAACTCTTTATTCTGAGGCCTGTTATCTGCGCTCAACATGCTTTTTTATTTCACAAATAAATTAGAAGATACACAGGTAAGAGTCTTTTTTTTTTTTCCCCCCCTAAATATGCAGATACCACTATTTGCCAGTGCATGTACATGTACTTACTATAAGCTTCATTATTCTTCTGTTGGGAAATTTTCCATGAAATCAGTTTTAGTGAAATGTTTACCTCTTAAAACAAATCTTTTGTCCATATTTTATCAAAGGCTTAACTTAGACTAAAGATTATTTCTCCAGAATGCAGGATGCAATTCTGTGTAAGAGTGTGCAGGTACTCCTGCAATATCACCAGCTCTTCCACCAGTACATCTGCCCATTGTTCACATCTAACATCCCCACCCAGGTGCCACAGCCTCTGAGGACACACCTAGTGTCCAAAAGGCTTGGTAAGGAACTGTTCTATTTGTCAGGTTCACATTCATCGGTGATATAAGGTACAGGTTTAAGTCAAAGCAGTCTATCAGAGACTGAAGCCCAGGTGAACACCGACACCAGCTTGCTTCCTCTTTAGCAGGTCCCTCATTCTAAATTGGGTGGAAGCAAAGCCCACAAAGAAATACAACTCCAGAACATCAATTTTGTCCTAAGCAAGACATCCTCCTTCCATCATCCTTAATGATGAAGAACTTTACAGTGACCCTTTTCTGACTTCCTTATAGCTTTTTTTTTTTTTTTTTTTTTTTTTTTTTTGAACAGGATAAAATGACGTGTTGCCTGCCAGTCACCTTTAGAATTTGCCATGTAGATCAAATTTACCAAAGGCAACAAATATTTGCGAACTCTGGCTAGAGGGAGGAAAAAAAGTGATTTAAATTTTTGCTCCCTCTGGAGGAAAGCCCAGAGTACAAGCTCAACTGTTATTTGTTCCTCTTGGCCTGCCAAAACTTGAAAATGCATCACTTACAATCAGAGGCACCATATGTCAGCTTTTGCTCATCTAGTGACTAGGTGAGAGGAAGGCAGCCAGAGGTGTAACAGGGCAAGGAACTAAAGGTCACACAGAGGAAGCTAAGTCATCACAGTGGAGGCTGGGACATGCAAATGTAAAACACTAATTGTTAGAAACTTAATCATTCTCATTTTCTCAGAAAATCAAACATTTTATCTCCTGTTTTCTTCTGCTCTATCCTTGCATTTAATTATGTGGCTCCTGCTTCTAACTAACCTGGTATCTCGCCCTCACAATCTTTTCTTGTGTCCTCACCTTCTGGCATTTCCACTCCTTTTCCCTGTTTATTTTTACTTCTCTCTTACTTTAATTCAGAAAACTTTATTCCTCCCCATGCAGAGGACATGGGCTATAGGCTGCTGCTTTCAGTTCCATCACCTAAATCCGTCCTGTCCTCCAGCAGCCCGCAGGAGAAGTGACAGAGAAAATATTGCTGAACTTGAGTGCATCAATGGCTCTGCAGGAAATGGCCCATGTATCCAATCACGGCCTTGACAAATTGGATCTTCAAGTACCTATAGTTACACTGTTTAATTTTTAAAATTGTGAAGTAATACCTTTTTCTTTAATGTTGCTCTTGGAAACTGTTGGTCTTTTCTTTAAAACATTTTACTTCTAAAAAATTACCCCTTCTAGCCCAGAAAATGTCTCAAAAAATTTAATTACTACTTGCAAAATTATTAGTTGCTAAAAGCAGAATCTTACTGAAGTGTTTTAAAAAAACTTTACTATTAAGATAGTAAACAACTTAAAAATGCATTTACCGGTTCATGGAAACTCCTACCACTCACCGTGGAGTATTGCATCTCACTGTAATTGCATTAGACTTTAATATGCATCTTCATGCAATTATAGCGCAGATTTGAACAAAGAGATACTACAGTTCAGATACATACATACATGCCCTCTTTACCTACTATTTTAGCAACTACTTTAAATATTATCTGTAGTCACCAACATAAAAAGCTCAGTCATGGCAGCATACAACAGCAGGGGAGCCAAAGTGCAAAGTTGTTTATTAGCAAGTCAGATAATTTGCATTAGAAATTAAGTAATAGTAAATGAAAGACTTCACATTTTATATCTCCACCTGTTTCACAAAATGCTACAATGCCTTAATTATTGCTTAAACATATATTTAATTTCCAAAATTGAATTAAATTACATTCTTCAAGTTGATGAGGCACAAAGTATTAAAAATGAGCTGCCCTTGTCTTTCTACTGCACATTAATAAAGAAGTTCAGCACAACCAGACTATCATACTGAATGTAAAGAAACTAATTCAGTACAGGCATCAGGCAAGCCCCTCAAATATCTTTAGAAATAAAAGAACAATTAACACCAGAAAAGAACATTTTACACTTTTTGCATTTCACAATTTGGTTAGTGCTACTTGTTCCCTATGCCTGAAAAACTCAAGAGCAACCCATGTGCAGAGATTTTACGCCCTTAAAAACTCACCAAGCATTCAGATGTAAACATATCGCTACATCATGTGAATGCACATTATAACTATAAGCATTTTCAGGTATTTTTACCAGCATCTCCTTGACAAAGTTCAAGCCTCATATTAAAAAACAAGCAAACAACCCCCCCCCCCCCCCCCCCAATTATTGTTTACTTCTTTCCATCAAAGAAAATAAAACCAAGGATAATGCTTAAAACCTATGCCAGCACACTGTAAGATTCCTTTCAAGTTATCAAAGAGATGAACTGAACAGTACACACTTCATAGAAAACATTAGTACAGCAGAACTGGTACCATCCAACAGAAAAACAGAAGAGGCCAATTATGTCAATACAGAATCCCCTCTTCTGGGTAAGGACACTGATATCAGTCTCCCTCAGACTCTTCAGGCCTAGGGGGAACCAACGTGGAGAAAAAAAAAAAAATTAAAAAAAAAAATTAAAAGCTCTTAAACATTCCTTCAATGGGTAAAGACCCATTTGCCAGTATTTAACAGATTGCTGCCGAGAGCTGCACACAAGCAAGCAGTCCTCAGTAAGTACATCTGCTCGATTCCCCACGCCAAGGAAACAGTACCACGGCTGAGCCACAAGCAGGAAAATGTCCCTTTGCTTCCTCTCTGGTGCTGAAGACCTTTTGACTTGCAAGAACCAGAGGTCTTCAAAAGGTTTCCATTCATTTTAAATGTCTATTTTGTATATTTGTCTATAAAGTCATAATAATTGCATTTTTTCAGGAATAGGATAATATTTATATCTAAAATTTCTACATGAACCCAAATATCAAAACAGATCAAATGATTTCTGCATCAAATTGAGAGCTAAAAAAAACCCACAGTGCGTGTCACGCTTGATATTTAATGTATTAATACAGCTGCAATTACATCACAAATTTGGGATTATGACTGAGGTATTCAACGGGTAGATTCTCCAGGTTGAAAAATAAAAATATAAGAAGCACTACACAGCATGCAGAGTTCCTGGGCACTCAGCTTCAGATGCACCAAGGAGGCTCTCAGAGCTGTCTGGGATTAAAGCTTATGAAGCTCTACCTGACACTACAGATGACAACATCAACACAGAAAACGTGGGATGCACAACTGAGAGATCTCTCTCTTTTTTTCTTCTGTATTTATGAATTAGTGGGATTTTAAGGAGTTGCTTCCATCAGCTTCTAATGCTCATGAGACTAGCATGCTGCCACTGGAACCAAGTAGGGACATTAGGGTTAATGAATTAAGCTTTTAATTAAGCTTGCTTACACATACCTCCCAGACTACACAATCAAATTTTCCTTTTTTTCTTCATCCAGAAAAATAGAACAAAAACCAGAAAGCAAATCAATTCAGTCCCCTCATTAACTTTGTGGCAACCAACCTTTGAAAAGGTTATTTATTATTACATCCTCTCACGTGTGCTTTCTAAAGTGCTGTAGCCAAAGGAGCTCATGAAAAGGCACCAAGGAAATTTCTCCCATGCAGTGACGAGTACCAGTGAAAGTGGTTAGTTAAAAAAAGATGTGAATGTCAATTGGACTTTGAAGAAAGAGAAAGCACAGAAAGGTAGGGAACCTTACATTTATACCATACACTTCATAACTTTTGAAGCTGGCAATTAAAAAGTCATTCCTACTGATCTGCTGTTTCACTATTCTGCTAGTGGTGACAGGCAGATGATGCAATTAATGCAGTAGTAAAAGTTTCCACATCTGTGTTCTAAATTTTCCATATCCATGAAGGCAAATGGATAAAGTTTTCCACCAAATTAAGTTTACACTGTTTACATGCTACTGAAATTGCTCATACTATTTATGTCTGCAGAGTATTAAAACTAACAGTTACTTTATCACCAGTCACATCCTTTAAAAAGGTGCCAATAATTTACATTTGAAATTGAACAATTAATTAATCTTACACATTTTAATTTGACAACTTAGATTTGTCTTCCCTCCATTTTTCCTGACTGATTAACTCCCTATTCTATCCTGATGGAATTAGTTCCCTCACTGCAGGTTAAATAGCAGATAAATAGCAGATTAAAAATACAATTTGTAAAGGTCTAAATTGATTTTATTTATTTATTTATTTAAATTCAATGTTTATTCTATGCCTTAGTATTAATTTCTCTTATTAAACGAATTCAACTGTGATGAAACAAGACTTCATGAAAGAATTGATTTTAGGCCTACAAATAATTTTATTTGCATTAAAGGTAGTTCTGAATTTTAACTAGACCTCTGATGAATACTTGCAGCACTTCTGAAGCTTCCCCTTTGCTAGCGCACAATATTGCCCACTCAGCCTAGATAAGACAGATTGAAATAACCATTTTTCCAAACTGGACTCAGTAGTTTCCTCAGTAGTTTCCCTCAGTAGCTTCCCCCAGCTCTCAAAAGCAATGTCCCACGGTTGTCAGGGCTGCTACTGACCACAGACACAGGGAAGACACAAAACTCCAGGGATGTGTTAGAGTAGTGCTGTCTTGTCTTACCTTATCTCCCTGCACCTGTGTTGGTGTACCTGCTCTTTGCCTGTGCAAGCTTTCTGCTCCTGTCTGGGGCCATAAGGCATGTCACGAAGTAGAGCCTTGGGCCACAATGTTTCCTGGGGTATGACGCCATGCTCCAGCCACTGCAGGCATGGGGCTGCCTGTAAGCTCCATCTGGCAAGGCAGAAGGAAGCTTTGGCCATCCAATTTTTCAGCTCAGCCTCCAGAGCTGCAACATGAGATGAATGTCCAGAGACATGCATTTACTCTAATTTGTCCAATAAGAACTCCTGCTACATAAGACTCGCCCATGTCCACAATTGCAACAATGCCTATCCTTCCCTTCAGTGTTTGCCTCTCTGCATAAGATTAAAGGAAATTGATTGCAAGGAATTAGTTCTCTAAAGTTTCTAATAAAACAGTAAAGAAATCCCTGTAAAGAAATGGTAACAGAAGCAGCGCCTGACAGCTGCAAGAGACATCACTTTTGCATAACAGAATTAATGCATCCCATCAGCATTTATACCAGCTAATACATTAGACTTGATAGTTTCAAATATTCTATTTGTATGATATTTAATGGTTATTTGTACTGGCAAGGAAGTCTCATTGCTTTTCTACATGTTAGTAAGCATACTATCCATTTTCCTGAAGCATTAATGTATGGATAACTCATTTCTTATGCAAAGCTGAAATAGGATTTAATGAACCTCCATTACTCAAGCTGCACATTTTCCTAAAGATGAAAAATGCCATGTACAATGTATTTTCCTGCATGTGAATAAGCCCATTAATATAGATTTCTGAACAGTATTTCTACTCAGCAATTTTTGCCTTCCTTGGAGCTGGAAGGAGAAAGTGAGGGGAGCAGACACTTCCCCTTACTCCCCCACATCATCTCTGGAAAGGAATTGAGTCAGATTTGTTAATACTTTGGTTTCAAAGCTCTTCTTAGATTTGCCTTCTAACAAATGTTTATTAAATCTTAGCTGCAAGCAGTTATATCATTTTTACTGTATTCTTCCCTTACTTTGACAGGAAGCCATAACAGAAAAAGTAATCAAAGCAACACACAAATTTGGAAATATTGACTATTGTTGTTTGTTTGACATCACGTTTGCCTCTTTTTAACAATTTCCTTCCCTGAAGAAGCCCATCCTAGAAAATAAATGTACTCTACATACTAACAAGACATACTAAGCTCCTGCCATACTTAAATACAATTTTTTTCTTTACCAGCAATATGTAAGAGCCAGTAAAATTACCATTTAGATGCACAAAAGCTGATCTGCAGCCTCAGTCAAGTATCTGAAACTCAACTTCATATGCTACTGCAGTTTTAAGAAAGCAAGTCCTCATACTCTATTTTATTTAGAATAAAAAGTATCAGAACAGTGTTTTGCTATATGGCGTGTTGTAAAGGATGAAGAAAGTTTACCTTTCATCATGGTATATGTTCTCTGTAAACACGTCATTAGAGCAAGTTATTGTAAATGCCTCAGAGAAAACTTATTTCTGTTCCAGCAACTTACTAGGTTTGGAAACTCAGTCACAAAAAACAGTTTTTAGTTTTGCTTATATTATTTTTACAATTCTTGTAGAGAAAAATGTTATGCTAGTCTACTTTTCAACTGTATTTCTTGGAATTTCCCATTAATTCTACCTTCTCTCCTACCTTTCCCTTTCAATTCCTAGTTGCACTGCTGGACCGTCATTATTACCCTTCTAAATGGCTCCACTGGGATTCAGGTCTCTGTAAAAATTAGTTTTCTCCAAAATCTTACTTTACTCAGAAGCTGACAGGAGGAATCTGTTGCTTTCCCTCATACTTCTCAGACAATTAAGAGATACTGTTGACAGAATCAGGAACAATTGTAGATATATTTCATACTTAATTTCTCAATAATTAGGGAGTATGAAAACTTTCATTTTATTTGATAAACTTTCCTGCTCATCTGTAGTCTGAATCACACAATGTAAATTTTTGAGAGCTTTGCTGTTGCATTGCACAAACAAAATCAATCAAAGGAACAAACAAAGAAAGAAAGCACAACAATAAAAACAACAAAAAAAATGGTTTCAATGGAGCTGACATTTTCAAATGAAAACATCTTTTGTTAGAAAGCAGGACTATTTGGTATCTCTGAGGTAACATAACATGGCTATAGCTTCTAGCATTACTGAAACAACTCTATCCATTAATGTTGAAATATAGAGACAAGGCTACAGTGCTTATGATCACGAAATCTTACAAAAAGCCAACTCCACTCCCTGGAAATATAACTAGTAACCAGTTAACTTGCTTTGCAGAACAGTTATGTGTTTCATAGTAGAGACTAAGAGCTTCTTTTGGCGACTTTATCATTATTAGACTACATAGTCAATCATATCATTGTCCAGCTGTGAAAAGCTCTGGTGACTTGGCTGACCATTGCAGGGTAATATCCATGATGTTGAAATGGGATTTCTCTTATCCCAGGTCACAGTAACCAGAACTGATGCCCTACAGCACACTGTATACTGAACAGGAACGTCAGACCCTCCAAAATGGGACGATTGTAGCCAACCCACCATCTGCTGCCCCCTCCCACTGCGTCACCAAAGCTTCCCTCTGCATCCAACATTGCAATGCTCATTCAAATTACAATTCAGTGGGACTGCAGATTTATGTATTTTTCAAATATTTACAGGCAGTAAGCAGCAGACAACAAGCAGACACTCTGCCTTTCAGAGTTTTGCACACCAACCAGCAGGAACAAGGAAGGATGTATTGGCTATCCAAACTACTTCAGCTGACTTGAACTCCACCCTCCTGCCCCAAATTGCATACAAACTATGCATAACCCTCGGAACAAAGATTAAGATCACATAATAAAAACAATTGTTACAACTTTTTTTTTTTTCCTTGAAATAGATAGCACCACATGAAATTCTGCCATCATTGCTTTACACATTGCAGAGCTCTTCACCTACAAAAAAGGTGTTTTTCTTGAAAAGCTGTAATTAGACAGTCAGGAGAAAAGTGTAAGAGATTCCAGTATGCCACCAGTTTTCTCAAGAGGACACCAACAGCTAACTGACATTCTGCATGTTAAAAATCATCCTTCCTATCAGAAGCTAGCTGTACATCCAGTGTAATGGGAGAAGAACCTGCTTAAAAATCATGAATACTCAGGATCTAAGGTATCGTTCAGAACAACAAATTGCAAAAATTTATTTTGTTTTTCCTGTCAGCAAGTATGATTCTGCAAACAGATACAGAAGGCCAGATCTTGTGAAATACCCAGCTTAAGTGGTCCTTGACTGTGTAAGCAGCTGGAACATACAGCATCTGTGAAATGCTGATCTCTCTCACTACTCATGAAAACGCAACAGTGATACTCATTATTTCTTTGCTGTTTACTATCTTTGCATACCCATCCCATATGAAAGGGTAAACTGATAAAAAAAAAACACTTTAGATGTAGAATGATATCTTAGAAGCTCAGTTTAGTCATCTGTTTCCCTCTTTCCCTCAAAACTCTAAAACAAAAGTAACAATTAAACAAGATCGAGAAAGGTTTTGTAAATAGATTGCAACCAAAAAGAAAAAATCTTACCTTGAAGCATCAAAGCTGTCATAGGATCCGACTGTGTAGTGTCTAAACAGTTTCTTTGTTCTATCTGATCGTGTTTCTGCACAAAGAAAAGGGAACATTTAACAGTACTCCTGTGCTTTTTAATCAAGCACTGCTTTCATTTGCCATTTTAAGATTGATCTTCTGCTATACATCAATTAAGAAAACCTATAGTATTTATAGCGAATTAACATGGTCTCAAGGAATTTTGAAAATATTTTTACTTTGGAGCTGAGGTATTCTTTTAACACATCACATGCATCAATTAAGCAGGGAGAATCTGTAGATCATGTATCATTTCATTTCTAAGTTTGAACATCCCAACTCCATTCTCAGAGGCAACAACTTCCTTGGACTAAGAGGCAAAATACAAGAAGAAAGAAACAAGAAAAATAAGCAACACATTTTGGACAGGTTGGAAACATAGCCAAAAAAATCCAAACCAGTATTGTTGTTGTTGTTTAAATGTACACACGCAACACAGAAAACAAAAGCTTTTTCAGCCATTTTATGTGGCATATAGAGAAGGGGGTAGGGGAAAAACTAGGCACCCACAATCATTGCCATCAATCAAATCTCACAAGAAATAGTGCTGTAAAACATGTACTACAATTATGTAGCAAAAGGAAGCAATTCAACAAACTGTGGAACAGGGGGCGAAGCAAAAAAGAAAGAAACTCTTTATTTCAGAAACATGATGATCAAAAGAAAAAGATACAACAACAAATTCACCAAAAATTAATTTAAAACCTCAAGAATATTAGAATTTGTTATTTATGCCTTTTATAAGAGGAAAAAAATCAAAACACCCCAAAAAATCCCACATCATCCCACTGAAGCAGCTCCCATATCCTGTGGCTATCAATCTATTATGACCACAAAATTTATGTTCACAAGTATTTCTACCATCAGATTCACCAACACTAATACTGGTTTAATATGGCTATAACAGTTCAGTTTAGAACAGTATCTACAGGATGACTGACAACAGAGCTGAACATCTCTCTTCCTTGGAAATAAGCTTTCTTATTGATTTGAATGGGTATCTAGAAGAGCACCAATAAATCAAGCTTACAGGAAAGATACAGATGCTACTCTAGTATTCATTTGCTTCAGTTTTCACAGCAAAGAGCATAATCTTAAAGGCTTACACTGAAAGGCTACCACAAAGTACATATTTAAATTATACCTTTGGGGAAGGACAAATATATTGTACAGGAGGTAGGTAATTCATTGTCATGTTCTTCTTCAGATGACAGAAAAACATACAAATTTACTTCCAACAGAGGCATTCATACAGAATAAAACTTATGCAAAAAAAAAAAAAAAAAAAAAAAGAGAGAGAGAGAGAGAGCAAGGAACATTGTTCAGTAGCTTTATGTATTACAAAACTTATTATTCAAAAAGTATCAATTTTCTGAGTCTTACTCAACCTTTACCACAACAATATTTCAGGGTATTCATTTTCCTCAGAACAGTATCTCTAGTATGAACCCTTTGTCTCTGGCTTTATCTTTCAAGGGAAGATAGTTATACAGAAACTGTGGGTTTTGAGGCAGGAAAAAGTTTGGTCTAAATACAGGCTGGACCTCAAATGCCATTAAAATTTTAGCCTAACAGACTTCAAAGAGCAAATTGAAAAGTTTCTGATTTAGCTTGTTACCATGAAATTCTCATCTGCATGGCCCAGGATTTTTTCATTTAAGGCCATCCTTGCTCTATCAAAACAGATTTTATTAGTTCTCCAAACTAGACAAAGCCCTCAAGGTAAGCCATCTCTATGTCACAACTTTTAAGGACGTTAAACGCTGCTACTCTGAGATGTAATGTCAGATGACCAAGTGCTAGTCTGCAGAGAGAAAAAATAATACATCAGTGCAGGATGACAGGCTTTAAACACCATCAAGGAGCACAGTGCAGAAGTAAGTACTGGGAAGCAGACTTTGTGAAAAAAAGAGTTGACAAAAAGTCTCTCTCCTTGCTTTAACCTTTACAGCTGACTCAAACTGGATTGTGGGACTTCAGCATATTCCAAGCTGGAGACATAAATACAAGTACACACCCAAATAGAGGAATTATGGCTGGAAATAAAGATGCAGGTTGCAGCTGGCTGACAGAGTAAGCAAGTTACTTCATAGTGGTGTACTTCCAAGATACAAGAGATGCCTCTAACAAGTACTAAGAAAAAATAGAAATATATACCTATACACAGATTTTGGAAAGACCAGCCAGCACCCTTCCTACAGGATGGCCAAAAAAGGAGAAAGTTCCTTATACAATATGAATCCTACTAGATAGTTTTGTTTACGTTTATTCTCTCCCTTTGTCATTCACCTACCAGCTGTATTTTCTGCCAGAGACACCTAAAATTTACCCCAGGCTCTAGGTCCTACTGCCCTGACCCACTGCCTTTCTGGAAAAGCCAAGAAGAGCACAGCCTGCAGCAGGACTAACCTAGCACCTACCTAGGTACAAACAAAGCTCAGCCAGGCAGCACAGTAGCTGCAGGGCTGGAGGACACCACATTGCCTTTCACAGAGTAAGAGCTGTAAGTGTAGTGAGCAGCGATGGTACCCAAGGCTACATGACACCTGCTCAAAGAGATTTGGCTTTGAAGTAGCTCACTGTATGGCTGTACCTCTCAATGTGCTGTAAGGGTCCAGTGAATTTTATAGGTCACACCTTCATCACTAAGTTGAGAGGGTTAGCTTCAAAATTCAATGACGTGCTGTGACACGAAGGAAAAAGACCTGCATGAATTGCAGTCTATTTAATATCCTGAGACATGACCAGAAGCCACATAGAAAAACTTAAAACTGGATTCCACTTACAGTTTACCACTGGCCTATTTTCAGCAGTCGGTTAAAAATAATTAAAAGAACAAGGTATGATGACGAATATTTTGGAGCTCTTAATGCCACTGCTTGAGCCTTAAGGAGCCAGATGTTTCTTCTGCAGAAACTGTTTTCTATAGCATGATATTTCAGTGCTATTAACGAATACAAAGTGGGTGGGAGGAAAGACACAGTAAAGCAGATAGCTTTGTTCAGCTACTTAGTATTGCAAAGCCAGCACTCTAGCTGCAGCCTGTATCTGCTCCCTGCCTCTCCCATCCCTCTACCTTCCCCCACTTCTTTGTGTGCCATCATATTCACAGGGATTACTTGGGAAACCATTAGCCATACAAATCCCTGAACTCAAGGCTAAGTGGCATGTTTCCCAGGTTGCTGTGTAAGCCCTAGAGTTCTTTAATTACCTTCTTTTCCTAAAGCCTGACTCAGATTCCAGTCTGTCCTATTATGCAGCATAAGTACACACACCCATAAGGGGAAAGGATTAGGAATTTGTCATCATAATGAACAGGATATTGGGGAAAGAAAAAAAATAAAAAAGGCCACTTTAAGGCTTCTTTTTTTTTTTTTTTAAATTGACTAAAGAATACAAAGAACCTATAAACAATTGTTTAACAAATGTTTCTATGAATTCACAACAGAATTACAAAATAAACAGGTATAATAGCACCAAGAGGTTAGTTTTGGCTTTCAGTGGACTTTTGTGCATTCTTATGTCCTCTCT
The DNA here is from genome assembly GCF_965140915.1 of Aythya marila. NCBI lineage: Eukaryota > Metazoa > Chordata > Aves > Anseriformes > Anatidae > Aythya > Aythya marila. Next base: position 47,827,830 of record NC_139046.1, read on the forward strand.
GTTTTCTAAGGTCATTACTTTCAACCAGAACTCTTTGGAACAAGTTACGACCACCTAAGACTCATATCTCTGTCTATCACCATTGCTTTACCTGTGGAATGTTTGCAGATTTCTTTTTCAACTTGCTGCAGACTAGAAAGACTATCAGGAAGACACAGACAAAAAGGTCTAGAAAAACATTATTTAGCAATGTGTATATTCCTTCATTGTTACTGAGATGAGTATCTGTCACCACAGCCAAAAAGTCACTGCATGAAGTTGGACCAGTTCAAAAGTTATTCCAGGAGGATGACCAAAGCACCAGCATTTGCAAAAATGCTCTACTTTTCTTTACAGCATCAGGGGAAAAAAAAAAAAAAAAAAAAAAAAAAAAGATCATAGGAGAATCATTCAAGATTTCTAGAGAAGCCCCAATTGTAACTCCAACACATTTGTTTCTATTATCTCTAGTTAGCTAGCAGATTCTCTCTACAGGCCTTCATCATTTCTAGGATACAGCAACAGGACATGCCTGGGTACGAAGCACCAGGACAAGGTCACAGCTAACAACTCTGTCCTCGAAGTACCACACTGTTATTCACAGAGTAAATGGCATTTTATGCAAAAGGCAAGGCTTTCTCTACAGCTACAGAAAATATCTTCTGTAGGAACACATCATTACCACAAATCTCCTGACTTTCTGCTACAAAACAAAACAAAACAAAACACTGCCTAAGAGACTTTCTTCACATCAATTAATACACCATCACCTAGGAGCAACCTGAGTCCTAGCATGACAGCCATAGAGAGTCTACAAGGAACAAAATAATGTGGCCATTTTTTTCCTGGTCCATTTACCACTGAAGCCAATGGAGTTGCAGCAGAAATAAGCCCTTTGCACTGTGCAACAGGGGTAATAGAAATAATAAAACCTTAGCTTTTTCTTTATAAGAAACATTTAATGTTGCAGACTTCTCAGTATGCAACGGACTCAAATCGTGACATTCTGAATATGATTTTTAGGGTCAAAGAAAGGTGATCACTGAGAAGATGCAGAAATAAAACATATTCTTTTTTTCTTCCACCTCAGAAGGAATGATAGTTTTCTTCAACTGAGAAATATGCATACGACTTCCCTGCGGCTTCCTGGTGTTAGCCTCATAACTGACCACAGGACTCCAGCAGTGCCTACAGATAGCATTATCAAAAGCTGAATATTGCTGACACTAAAAGGAAGAAATAAAATTTGGACTCTAACCCACACAGATAGATACCTCAATTTTCGCTCTGTGTCTTTCATGATTAGCACGTAACTCTTGTAAGCACACTACAACAGACACCGGTACTGTTCTTCGTAGCAGCTTGCTTACATACTTGATATTGGTTAGAAGCATGAAGAGCTAGGGAAAGAAATCCCAAAGCAGCTGCTTTCATTTCTTCTCTCCCCTGCGGCTCCTTGCAGGGCGGCTGTGTGTTTCCTAGGAAACTGTGTGGGGCTGCGGTGCCGGCGGGCACGCTACCGGGCCGCTTGCCAGCCCTGCGGGAAGGAAGGGCTTCGAGCCATCGGCACGTGCACAGGCTGACCCAAGGACTGGAAACACAACCACCTCAGCTGGTGGGGCATTGGCGTGGCATTGGTGCCAAGTTAGAATCCTTCGTTTTGGTGCTCAGCTGGCCACAGCAAGTCAAATGACTTAGCACCATCCGAAAACATGCAGCTTTTCTTTCTCCTTCCCCAAGAGCACCTTCAAGGGACACAGAGAGAGCTGGAGATGCTCTTCGCTAAGAGAGGGCCAGGTACAGCACTTGGCATGCAGCTGACAGAAAGCAGCACCCAGCAGTAGCAAGAGGCTAAGGCTTTCACTTTTTTAACCCCTCTTACATTTCCTGGGCAAAAATGCTTTCAGGGCTATTTATGTTGAGGGTTAGACCAAAGTTATTCAAAGCTGAGGAAAGAGGTCTGAAATTCTTTGTTACTGCCACATACACAGACTGTAAGTAACGTTAATAGATGTCCACTTGCTCTAGCCATTTTCTATACACTTATTTTGGAATAAGATAGTACCATATAGCCTTTCCTAAAATTGACCTAATTATATCACAAAAAATGTTGACCCTACAAAAAAAAAAAAAAAAAAAAAGTCGAGAAAAAATTATATGGGATTGAAAATGTCACAGTGGATATCATTTATGTTTCTATTCCAATAACTTGCACATTCAAAACATTTGCCATACTAAATGATGCTGAATTAATTCTACTGTAGAGGAAGCAACGTGTGAAATAGGCAGCAGGTCTGTTGGATACTACATCTCAAAAACAGCTAACATAGTGGACATTCTTGTCCCAAAAGCTCGGCTCAAGCTGTGTTTCCCATTTATTGAATTAACTAAGCACGTCTTGCTTCAAAAGTCTGTGCTGCTGTGGGATAAACACTACTGTATTATGTGCTGGTCAGAAAAATGCCATTTTATGTGACCAGATTAATGAAAGACAGATCCCATAATTAAAGTAACCCCTTGCTTCACAAAAAGGCCAATGACTGCAAATTGTACCCGCTTTGTTACTATCAGGTACAGCACAAGTAAAGCTTTGTAAATCTTAGATTTAGGTCATAACATAATATATAGATTGTGTGAAACTATGTATTAAGGAAATAAATGTTACATTTCAAAAGCCAAAAGAATTTTGCATAGAAGAGTCACCCTATTCCTTCCACGGAAAATGTATTGTAAGCACAACTTTCATACTTTTACTCATTTAACACATTGTTAGTTCAGTATGCATTTTGTTTTTAAGTAACAAGAGATTTTCATGATAACAGACACATTAATGAGAAGAGAAGAGAAGAGAAGAGAAGAGAAGAGAAGAGAAGAGAAGAGAAGAGAAGAGAAGAGAAGAGAAGAGAAGAGAAGAGAAGAGAAGAGAAGAGAAGAGAAGAGAAGAGAAGAGAAGAGAAGAGAAGAGAAGAGAAGAGAAGAGAAGAGAAGAGAAGAGAAGAAGAGGTCATTCATATCACATATGGTAAAGTTTCAATAATCTTTTCAGCAAAACCATTTCCTTATTCCCTTTCCAGGATAGAAAACTGAGATTCATCAAAACAGAGATGTTCCACAAAATTTTGTACAGTAAGATTTTGAAAAGCAGAAGGGTTTTTCAGACCTATAATACAATAGTTTAACATATTTTATATTTCTTTCTTTGAACAGTCATTTGAGGTGTAAAAAAAATTTCAGGGATTCTCCTCCAAATCAAGCAGAGCAGGATGTCTTGTATTCTGAACATCTATGTAAAAATGTAAAATTGTGAACCAGAAAGATAAATTTGTCACTAAATTTGAATTTCTCTCTAAATATTTGAACATAGGGTCCTTCTTTTTTAAGACCAGAAGTTGGTGCATTGAAGGCATCAGAGAACAATCCCCTCAATGTGCTGTATTTAAAAGCTGAACCAGGACTTCCCTCCCTCCTGAATATCAGTAGGTGCAATTTTGAAGCTAGAATGAATAACAAATTCATATGATTTACATTCAGTGAATGCAAACAAAGCCTACTTCTGTTGAAGGGGTATTAAAATTCTTGAAATGCAAATCTTCAGGTATGTACCACCCAAGAATTCAGAAGAAACTACAATTGTCTTTTTCATGCCTTTGGAAATTTGAAATAATATTGTTGCTTCATTAAATGGTGTAAACTATCATTATCAAGAAAAAAAAATCTGATGAAAGCATTATAAATGGTAAACTAAAGAAAAACTTTAATTCATAATTCACTTTTTTTAAGCTTGTTGATTTTTTAAAATCTCAGTATTCAGTTCACGTGGTGTTCTCAGCCAATTTTTCTTTCAGCTGAAGCTGAGAAATAGCAAATCTTATGTGGTATTTGAAGTTTTCAGATTTGAGAATAGGCATAAAAATGTCTCAAGGATGACTCCTTGACTGGAATAGCAAATCCTTGGATGCCCCTGCTTTTTTTTTTTTTTTTTTTTTTTCTTCACCCCGCCAACTTCTTTAAAAAAGAAAGGAAGACTGATGTTGATTCCCTCATGCATCCTCAGAGAAAGATTAGCTGGAACGTAGTGAATTAGCTTACTCACAAAGGATGCTGAAATGGCTGATCAATGTACCGAATCAGCACGTTTGCTTGCAAGAGAAGCCTTAATAACTGAAATATGCAAGTTAGATCCCTTGGAGAGGGGGGTTATGTTTAAGAACTGTGGTTTCCCATGTCATTAGTTTTCCCTATAATTTATCAAAAAGCTCACTTACACTGAAAAAATAGCAAACAGTTGCTGAAACATTTGCTTCTTACTCTCTTAAACTTAATAAGGCTTACAGAGCTGAATATGGGGAATCAGTATTCTTGTAACAAGATCACCAGCTATGGACACAATTCTGTTGCTAAAGTTTAAATCTGACTGAGAACATAACTTCATCTGTTTGTATTTTCATCTTATGAAGAAGCAAAGTTATATGTGCATTAACATTGAGGCAAATCTCTGAGGTAGATTTTATTTCAGAACTAGGTCTTCCCTTTGTTATGCAAACTGTTGATAACCCGTTGGGAAGCAGGCACAGCAGACAGGGGTTTATTCTTGCATGGCTCTTCCTTTATTTGCAGAATATTTCCAAAATACTGTAGTGATCACTTGATCTTTCCCTAAGAAGCTATCCTGGGGCTTTCTGCAGGTCTTCATTCCCTGTGCCCCTCATTTATGACCCATCTGCAGCAGAATAGTTAATCAGCCTACTGCTTGCAGATGCTGCAAGGCAGCTTTGTGTCCATGGTCCCAGTTGAAACGGAGGATTAAATTACTCAGTGTCTGGAACAGACACAGACACGGGTCTGGGTGATGTCATCAAAGGAGAGGAATTGGGAGAGGACATTTTTTTCTCTCTTTCCCCAAGATTTATTAGACTTTACAGACTTTGTTGCTTGTGAAGAGATGGATGTTGACCTGTGCTAGTAAGAGACCATGGAGACTCTAGTAACCGAGCATGGAGTTGATTCATTCGAACATATTTACATTTTTGCTAAAACAGCCCACTTTTATGAAATTTGGTCCAAAATGAAGCAACTTAAATGCATTTTGGTTAATCCTTTATTGTGGATAGTTCTTGTTGTTGATTTCAAATTGCCCTGATCATGTAATAAGGCAACTCATTTTTCCAATTTAGATGGAACACAGAAATCTTGGTCTGTTGCCAGCTGGCAATATCATCTGTTGCAAACATTTTACTTATCCTGAAGGTCAGAATGGCTTGTTCAACTACAAAGCTGAGGTGGTGTGATGATCCAATTCTTTGGAACTGATTTGTTGCACCAAAGTTTGTAATCATAACACCTTATTCCATATTTTTCTGAAAATATTCTTGCGAATCATTTTAGTGCTCTGACTAATAGCAGCAGCTTAATCCAGAATGATGGCCTGTAACAAAGAGCAGGAGTCGCATGACACTTAGTAGTTTGCTCAACAGTGCAATTTTACTCTTCACACTCAGTGAATGCTAATTTTGTGATCCCTGTCTTCCAATGCTTCTGTACATGCCTTATTTAATGCAAAGACTAACTTCACAAACACTAACCTCAGTATTTCAGTAAATGTCCCTCATTTTAAATCAAGAATACCTGTCTGTGAGCAGCAGAGGCCATTTGAAGTCCCAAACCAGCACACTGCAAACAGAGACAACAGGCTTATGGGTGTGAAGTGAACAAAGTGAGGACTTTGTAGTGCTCAGTGCTGGTATGTTAACACAATGTTCAGTTTACCTATATTTCTACTTATAGCCCTAAAAAGAAAAAAAAAAAAAAAAAGGAAAAAGGAAAACAAAAATCAATCTTTAATACATACAGGGAAGAAGCCTTCTTTTTATCCACACCCAAGCTGAAAACCCAAAGAAAAAAAATCCTTGAAAAAGATAAATTAAAAAGAAAACAAAACCCAAGTAATATTTTAGAATTTGACATCTATCTCATTTATTAATTAAATGCTATGTTTCTCATAGCTATCACCACCCTCTAAACTTGTAGTAGACTTTGTTTACTTCTTCTAAAGAGATAAACTTCTGCAGCTTTAGGCCAAGCCAAAGCCAACTGAAGCTGGATCAGTATGGTCATGGTCACCTGTTAGGAAGTGTAAAAATACATTTTTATCAATCATTTTCACACAGTTACAGATATACCAAAAGAACCTGAATTTTAACCTCGTAGAAATATTATTTTTTAATATTATTACAGTGTAGCAGATAGCCTTCAGTGACTTTGCTTTAGATTTAGAGAGACTCCACCAGAAGTTTGTGAAGAAACTGCATTGGTTTGTGTGGCAGAAGCTGTGGTCTAGTCTACAGCACGCAGGCTGTACAATCACACAAGATAACCAACTGCTTTGAAGAAGGTCATTCTGCACCCTAAGGTGGAAAGAACAGATGGAGAACTATTTTGGGCTGCATTAGCAAAAACAGTCCCTGAAAAGCCATTCTTCTATTCAATTTTAAATATCATTAATTTTCATGTACAGCAAGTTTCAGCAAGAGTTACTATGGACTTTTATCAACAATGGTGACACAAACATTTCCCTTTAATTTCCTCCCTTGCAGAAGCCTCATTCAAATCCAAAGCCTTGCCAGCTTTATTCAAGAACAACGACCTGTCAAATCCTCACACATCAATAACAGGTAACATTTTGAATACATGAGAAGCAGTCATCTGCTGCACACAAGAGACATGTGAGAAGTTCAAGGAACATCCCAACCATTTTCACCATAACTCTCCTTAACACATGCAGTAGTTTCAAACCTGTCTTTCTGACAGCTTTGCAGCCAACTAGCAATTCCAGCTGCATGTAGGCCTCCTCTCCCTGCCATCAAGCAGGTCTCAGACTGCCCTGATCCAGGATGCAAGGAGGGGGTTTTTCATACTTTCTGCTAGATCAGCTCCATGGAGGACTCATTTGCCCAGTTAGAAGCATACTGGTTTCTCTTTCTTTTAGCAAGAGGCAAAGGAATAGGAATACTTTGTTTTCTTTCATTCCCCTCTCCTTCAACCTTTTTGGAATATTTCAGACATTCGTAAAAATGTCTCAAAAGACAACTTTCTCACCCTGTCCTGCCTATACAGATGGCACCTCTTCTTAGCTCTTTTCCCAAATCTTGCTCAAGCTGCTCAACCTAACATCATAAAAGTATGGTGTGACAGGTACTTAAAAGGTTATAAAATGCAGATGACTTTAAGAACAAGATAACACTAAAGAAAAATTGAGTAAAAGCCAAAATTTCAAGTCTTCACTCAGTATCTTTTTTTTTTTCCCCTCTGCTTTGATTTTGCACATGTGCTTTCCGCTTGAATTCCACTGTGGATAAAGGATACCATTACCAAAAACCAATAGACATGCAGAGGAATACTCAGCAACTTTTACTGTAAGAGCCTCAGAATAACTTATAATTTAATATTATGATTTCAGTCAGTGCGAACAAATGGCTCAGATTAGCAGAGCAGAATGTTGCTAAGCAATGTTGTACAGGAGTTTACACAGGCCCAGGGAGGGGAGGATCAGGGTGGAACAAGCTGATGCTGAGATGCGCATGGTTCCCTGCTCAGCAGGAAGAACTCCTTCTTCACCACACCCCTGAATGCATCCAAAAGTCAAAGGTATCACAACAGCAAAATTATGGAGGAACCCCACATTGCTTTTAAGGAAGATAGAGAAAGAGCATTATGTACTGAACTGTGATAATTTATCAGAAAATACAGATACAGTTGTATACAGATATAATTATAAAAATAATAATGTAATATGCAATATATAGAAAATAAAAGTATGAAAGTAATATACAGATACACCTATAAATGCTTCATATTGATGGCTGTTCAATCTAAGTTAAATATCACAGGTATTGGAGTCAGGCCACAGCTACCACATCTAATACTGTAATTTGACCATTGGTTTGGAGAAGCTACCTGGGTATTCAAAATAATTACAATAACTGGAGTTTAAAAGCAGCAAAATCTGAAAATATTTCTGTTTGAAAACCTATAAACGGTCCTTTCAACACTCTGAAGACAGATAATAGTAACTGCTTTAAAAGAACACATTCAGAAGTCTATGATCTGTTGCAACCTTAACCACTCCTAAAAATTAGGATAAATTGCTGAGAATTAAGAGAATAAAGTTTTCCTAAGAAGGAATCAAAAATAAGACTACTAAAGAGATATCGTATGTTAGGCAGTGCATATTAAGTACATACCAGATATTAAGAAAAGCAATATATGACTGTACAAAGTTTTTTAAAAGTACCCATATTTTCTAAGCATTTTACTGACTGAGGTCACTAATCTCGCTATACAAAATCTTACCGTTACCCCCACCACCACTTCAAAAAAACATCGTTCTTCATTACAGCTATATACAATACCTCCAAAATGAACTCTCTTCATAGATCTTGACTTTTCAGCCATTGTTTCTAACCAGCTGACTTGAGTTTTGTATGCTTCTGCATCCTCATGAAGAAAAACATCCCAGACACTTAATCTCAAAATTTGCTATCTTAAATATGTTAAAAAGTTGAAGCTTTTCAAGAAATGTAGGATTTGACAAGTGTTCTAAATTTTTGTACAAAATGCTGCTGAAAACAATTCTTATTTTTAAAGAACAGCAACAGAAATCCCAAATCAAGATGACCGCAAACAGGAAGTCTTATTTCACACAAGTTACAGGCTGAGACTCCAAGCCCACATCCTTTCAGTTCCACACTGTACCAAGAGATTTTTTTCCCTGATGCAGGTTTCCATGGAAATGCATCAGTCACTAATCTAAATAAGTGCGGGTGAAGGACGCCTGAAAACCTAGAGCAATTACGCATGCCATTAGAGGAAAAGAATATGATTCAACCCAGCTATTAGAAATGTGGCACAGCTATCACTTCTATATATTGTTGTAGTGTTCTAAAAACAAAACTGCTTCTCTATTTTTTTAAACCCACTCTTTTACTGCCTATAAGAGGGGAAAAAATAAAAAAAGCATTAAAAATACCTTTCATGTAACAAGCACACAATGAAGTCAGACCATATCAATTGCAAAACACAAATGTAATTAATAACACATTTATTTTGCAGTGAAAATTCAGTGTACATGAAAACTTGTTGTTCCATTATGGATCAAAGACACTTCACTTTAGTTATTTTGATGAGCAATAGGGAAGTGAATCCTTTGATCTGTATTAAAGATCTAATGATCCTTGGGAAAAAAAAAAAAAAAAATGTAAATATAAAGTCTTGTTAATGTGTTACTAAACATGTATTTGTAACCAGGACATACGTCAGGCATAGGTAGGATAGGTAGGTCTGTACTTACAAAGATAATTGCAATTCAGCACCCAAATTAACTTTGAATAGTATACAGCAGTAATGGCATACATTCTTCTGTCTGTGTGTGAGTACTTTAGGCTGTATTACACTGCACATACTGATCCTCTGAGACTCTATTATGTTTCACCTCTGTCCCACAGTGTGCACATCTCACCTGGTCCACGTTGCAGGCACACGAGCAGTTTGGCATCCATGTCAGCTAGCTTTCTTGTCCTCTTGCTGCTTTGCACTCTATGCATTCCTACCTCTTATCACATAGGAAAACATCTAATGATCTGCAGCAGAGACTGTGCTATTGAGTATGAACAAATGCTTTGCCATAAAGGCAAAGAGTCTTTCCAGACTACTTGAACTGTATGACAAAAGGATTATTTTGCCCCTTCCCTCACTCTTGAAGAATGAACTATTGTAGTGCTACTCGTAAGTGGAAACACTGGGCAACCTTGAAAAGATCCAGTTTTGGGATTGTAAGGACAGTTTTGCAAGTTCTTATAATCTATGCTAGGTTTTACAGAAAATGTCTCCCAAACGATTGTAATTATATATGAGTGAGGCAAGTGAATAAAGAGTGCTGTTTGAAATTTTGAAGCACAGATTTGAGATGCAGCATCTATGCTACATGTATGTATACCAGTAACGTGCTACCACTAACACATTTGACAAGTCTACTTGAAATCATTGTGATCTCAGCCAACAAACACTGCAGTTAGACCACAGGCAGTAGGACCTGAGAAGGAAGAAGCACTTTTCTGGAGGAAAAGACCTCTTAAATTTTTAACTGCACTCAAGTCTCTGATGTGTGCAAGTCCTATTTCCAATCCACAACTAAGCATTCCCCATCTACCCTCAAGTACTGAATACATACAGTGAAGCAAGCACTCAGGAGGCATAGAACCAGTTTTTCTTACAAGCTCAGGGTTCTCCTTTCCATCGTGCCACCATTGGAAATAACATCTAATTAGTTAAATTTGAACCCATACAATGGGAAACCCAGAATGGGGGAAATGAAAGACAGCTTAGACTAACGCTGGCAGAGAAAGCGGTGTGAAACAAGACAGGAAGAGCATCAACAGAAACTACTTGGGAGAAGAATGGGCCTATGGGAAGGAGCGAACAACAATGAAGCAAACAAGACATGTAAGAGTCTGTCAGGTAGACTGGATCCTGCTCAGGGCCAGGACCTAACCTGGCACTGCTTGTTCCAAACCTTACTCATAAAGAGCGTAACAGCACACTACTCCTAATCTGCCATTAATCAAACCACAGAAAAAATATACCTTAGGTTTTAAATTCAGCCATTCAGATACTGTCTCTGGCTACCCTACAGACTCTCCTTTAAGCATTTCAATTTTTAATTACAACTCCTTTTTTTTTCTTCTCTCTACATAGCTTCACTCTCTCATTCCGGCAGTTATGGGAAGATTTACAACTGCAGAATAGTCAAGTCTAATGAATCTCAGCAGCAAGTTCATGTCATTTTATATATGTATACTGCACATCCCTGGCATTTTGTTACCCATATAAGACAAATACTAGTGCAGTGCAAGGGTTTTGTATGCTAACCTGGAAGTATGGGCGGTAACTGGCTTTTTTTTAAATACATCTGTGTATTTAAAAGATGTGCCGATTGAAAATACAGTTACTACACATGGATATTAATGAATATGTGATTAAGGAAGCATAAATTTCTAGTCCATCAAAAGCTACTAAGCACAAGCACTTGCATTACTGTAGGCTATCGATGTGCAAACCAGAAAAAGTGAAATACAGTAGTCAAATAATAAACTGAACTGCCAGTGACAGGAACTTGACTTTGAAGGTAACATACAGATAAAGTAATTCACCAGTTAAATAATAAAATAAACTCCAAGGTATCAGTTACCTGAAATTGGTTAAACGTACCTAAAGGGAGAGCGTGACCTGGACCCAGGTTGATATGAAGCTCACATATGGAGTATTTGCAAAAGCAAGTATAAAAATGGCTCTTGATTTACCAGTTCATCCCTGGACTAGCTGAGTTTCTCAAATGCCAGAATGAGAAGTGGGAGAGGTAAAATGTGGTGAAAGTGCATCTTGTTATTTACTTCTATATCAACATTTTCAAAACCAGTTACTCCTCATTTAGGGTAGACCTTTTAAATGGCGGCAGATTAGACACTAAAGCAATGTATTAGAAAAGTGGCAGATAAATTGTCTTTGCTCCTTCTGTTTTCACGTTTTCAGTGACTGTGACTCTTCTGAAGAGGAAGGTAAAAACAGGTACATGAAAAAATTACACAGAAGTAGTTCATGTATTAGACTACAAAAAAAAAGTGAATGCATTGTCTGGATGCATAGAAAAATATAGTGCTATCTTTTATATCTTATATGTGATAACTAACATACATGTTCAATTTCATTGACCAATTTCAAATTTTGAAGAAAAAGAGGGGTCATACGTGTAAATTAAGAACGCTGAAAGATCGTGTTAAAAGTCAGCTTGACTACATATTATCCTTGGTTAGCTTTTAGTTTGTTAGCTCCAACGCTTGCACTTAAATGTCTTTTCTTCATTTGCTGAAGTCTTCATAAAAGCAGTAGAAAGTAGGTCTTCCTTCTCAAATGTGACAATCTTTTATCTACATCTCAAGCTAGACCCTTTCAAGTTTCATTTTCTAACTTTTAGTCCAATCTAGATTGGGAACTTATTTTAAAAGTGACAGTAAAATGCTTTTCAAAGTAAAAATTTAAAAACTCTTCTATGACAGAAGGCATACCCTTTAAAAGTTTTATTTATAACACACTTTGAAACCCTTACGAATACAATGTCATGAACCGATCACTAGAAGATTACATGGCTTTATATTTTACATTGAATTAACTGAATAGTTGTTTCTCCTTTTATTGTTCAAAATGCATTCTCACTTAAGTAACAATTAAAGCTAAGAGCATATTATGATACACAGATTTGGAATATTTGAATATGCAATTGTAGGAATATGTAAGTATTACAAATATATATATGTATATATATCAATCAGCTCAAATAATACCAGTCAGATGATATTTTCTGACTTTAAGTGAAGATCATCACAGAAATGATTGCTATGAATAGTAAAAGAGAAACTCATTACTGTAGCTCAACATTCATAAAGTCACTATGAGTGTCTAAATCTTCAGGGTATTTCTCCTCAGAATAGCATTGCAATTTGGAGAATTAAGTAACTGAGGCACAGGGAGTGTAAACAGCATGCCAAAGATTACCATGGAAGACAAAGGGAAGGCAATAAACCTGTTTTAAAGTAGTTCAGCTGAAAAAGCATTCAAGCTTTAAGTCTGTAAGTCTAACAATAAAAATGTACATTTGCTAACTTTTACAGAAATGTCAAAACATATTTTCTAAGATGTCCAAAGGCCAAAAAAGCAGGAATGGCAAAAGACATTTCCAGATGTTTTCTGTAAGTCTAAATGACTAATTCTTGGAAGCAAGTAGCAATATGGAAAGGAATTCTCTTAAGACTGATATGTTCCTGAAACTCCATTATGTATCATGCTTAATGCCTATAAACTAATAAGAAAAAACTAATTATGTTGCATCTTTGTACTTATGAGATTTTTAGTTATGAGATTTGTAAAATATTATAACTGAAGAAATCAAATACTGTGGGCATATTAGCCACATAAAAAAAAAATAAAAAAACATTCCTGGAGGCAGACCGACAAGGAGGGCTAGCAAGAGAAGAAAACAGGAATTCAGATACATTACAGAGTCAGCAGTTACCAACTCTGTATCTATGCATCAGTCGTACTTCAGTAGAGAGCACCATTAACTTTGTCCAGCAACAGCACATCTCTGTGCATAATCTTTGCTTTATATAATCAGTAACAACAATCCCCACTGAACTTAATGGTTAACTGGAAGAGGACTAATGATCTCGGGGAAGATTCAGCTTTTACGCATCATACTTCTTTACAACTGTAGATACTTTAAAATAAAAAAGTCTATGACCAACTGGAGGTTTCAAAATATTCCCTTCTTGAAAACGTAAGAATTCAGTGGTCTGTTCCAGAGGGCCAATGAATGGGGAGTGCTAGTCAGCTTTGTAGGTTACAGCTTTCCCAAGAAAGGGAAAAGCTGTAATTAGAATTGATCCTTGATCATACGGGAAGAGGCCAACCTCTGAGCTATCACGTACAGGTGCCTCAAACCAAAGGGACAAATCAGCAAAGTGGGCTAGCAGCCTGGGCTCCCAGAAGACTGCACAGTTCTGTAAATCATTGAAGACTAGAAGAGTTTCTCACCAGCAAAATGAGGAAGAAGATAATGGAGAGTTAATTCTGTAGCCTATTAACCTATCGGGAGTGATGGGGTTCTCTTGAAATGGAATACACTTTTCTTCCCTCATCCTAAAGAAAAGTAGTTTAAAAGGCTTGACTCAGTGAACCTCCAAAAACCACTTTAAAGCTTGCAACACTATACTGAAAATGTTGCCTTGACCTGATAAAAACTTTTTCAGAAATCTGACAGAGTAAAATGGAGGAAAAAAAAAAGGGGGGGGGGGGGGGGGGGGGCGGAGAGAGAAGAAGAAACGAAAGATGTTGAATCAGTGAATTTTTGTTCTGTACAGGTGTCTCAAACATGGGATGCACTTAACTGAGTTATGTACTTAAGATGTTTATTCCATTCCATTCTAAAAAACATAGTTGAGTATATTAGACCAACCTGGATTAGCCATCTCTCTGTACCTGATAATCATACTCCCTCTTCTCACCATTTTCCCTCTCTCCTTATCTCTTTCTCACATATGAATTGAATCTCAACATACTCAAACTTAATCCTCAAAGAAACCATGCAAATCTAATCCTCTCTCTCTGTATCTTAATAAATAAATATATAAATAAATAAATCCTGTTCCATTTTATTTACCACAATCCAGCACACAGACAGTACAAGAAATAATCACTTAACAGTGATAATGATTTGAAGAGTTCTTTTGACACTCAAAATGATCGAACTGATTAAACAATTATGCTTTAATACATCACAGGCTAATTACTCTTTACAGGACTACCAGAGCACTACAAGTCTTTGGCATACATATAACACTACAGTCATTTTAGGAGAGAAAGGACATATAAATGCCTTTAAATAAGCTTCTTCCCTGTCACATAATCTGAAGTTGACAACTTCGATAATGTCATTTCATTAACATTATGGTGTCAAAAAAATATGATAATATTGTTTGAAAAAGCCATATCTAGAAATGGGAAACAGGAATAAGGTAGCTAAAGGTAGACTTGCTATTCACAGTCTATTATTTGTAACTAAATTTAGTTTCACCGGCTTTAAGTGCATTTTGCTATCAAAAAAATGATTATAATAATAACTCAGATTATTAATAAAACTCCATACATATACTTCTACAAAAGCTCAGACCTCTATAGGATGCTTATGGAAACTACCACAGATTCAGAGTGATGTTTTGTTTTTTCTTTTTAAACTTGAAGGCCTCATTTCTCTTGACTTGCAATCACAAACTCAATTGACAGATATTAAATGCTGAGAGCAGTAGGCCAACTCCACATGGGTGTTTTCAGGACTGATCAGCAGGGTGTTCCTCCCAGAACTAAAGTAGCAATAACATTTCTTGCTCAAAGACTTTTACCAAAGAAATGTCATAAACTGAAATGCTAGTTATCCATAGCTAGTTCTAATTCTGCCTATAGATACAAAACACTCAAAATGGGTAGTCTTCAATCCAGAGACATTCTTAGTTAAGCAACTAATCTAATTTCATGTTACCAATATTTACTTTACTAAATAAGCTTCAGAGATCTGAGCCCCCCCTCCCCCCCCCCCGATGTTGTGGCAAAGGCCATCTGTTTTATTCCTGATGTAACAGAAGCCATCATACATTTCACTCCAAGATAAAGTGAAGCAGAATGGTCATTAGCCAAAAAAAGGAATTAGTAGTTTCCTAAATATGTAATCAGAAGCCTAATGAAATGGACTTTACCAAAAAACTGAAGAAGAGAAATTAGCAGGAGAGGAGAAGAGGTCTCATCAGTTTTGTAGAAAGTACAAATTACAGAGGTGAGAAAGCTCCTGTAGATTTCATAAGTCAAGTTCAATTTAAATGCACATTTACTATGGATATTTGGAACGAACATGATCAACATTTTAAGCTGCCCTCCTCTGGAAGAAGGAGACATTAAAGACATTTTAGAAAACTTCTGTTTTCTGTGTTAGTTTTCTAGTATATTTCCTGCGTAAGTAGGTGCAACTTCTGGCATTTTTAGCATGCAGAAGCAAGAAGAACCACTTGGAAGAAACAACAGTAATGAAAGGAGATGAGGCATAGTTGCATGAAGTACAATTAGAAGTTATCTTAACTGCAGACACATTACTTAAGGGCTTGCTAGATTTTCCTCACCTGAGCTACGAGCTGAGTGGCCATATGCCTTTGGTAAATGTGCCAAATGTCAAGGGTAGTGTGAACACCAGGCAATCTTGTCTTATGTTCCGTGTTGGCCATTTCAGATTCCTTACCCAACTGCCAGTCTGAGGAACCAGCTTTGCAGATGCAGAATGTTGCTCTATAGCTGCTAAGCAGACTATAGGCAGGCTTTCAGTGCTGACAATATTAACACATACAATATTTTCCTTATAAATACCAACACATTTCAAAGCTCCTATTGTGCTCATATAGAATTGCTGAGGTGCAGCTAAACAACTTCCCCTCCACATCTGCATTCTGAGAGTAGCTTACAATACATACCTTTAGCAACTGACAGAAATTAAAGAAAATAACACCTGCACACAACACTTCTTAGGATGAGAAGCGGCAAAACTTATTAGGATGTGCACAGTGCTGCACAAGGTGTGGATTGCCACACTGTAGTCTTTGTAGTGCTCAGGAGCAAGCAGGGATTTCCTCCAAGCTGCAGTACATAACAGTAGTAACAACACTGTAACAGCCAACAACTAATGAGATCTGGGCATTTCTTTTAAGAAAATCAATTCCATTCCAGACACTGTGTGTTTATGAAGAAATATTTCAAACATTCTTACAAAATCAATAATGTGATTTTTTTGGACATCTTCATGTGAAAGAAACCAAGAGTGACACCAGGACTAAAATATCAATGCTGTCTGTGTGAAAAAGGATAGAAACAAACAAATCACAAATAAACCCTCACAAAACCCCTGTGAGCTCCTAAAAATGAAAAGTTCAATAAACCAAGCAAGTAAAACTACACACATGACATTTCAGAGACATCACCCATTGCCCATTTGATTTGAAACTTTATAAAACTATCTCCATAAACTGCTTAGCAAAACTATGCTCTAAAGAAAACAAGACAAAGAACGTAATTTCATCTCTATATAAAACCTCTGTATGCCCACTCCTTGAGTACTGTGGGCAGTCCTAGAATCACAGTAAAACTAGATTATTATTGCAGATACTGGTTGAATATGAAGTTACATAAAAAAATAAAACAAAGTTAAACGCAGAGGGTATTTCATTAGTCAATTTGTCCATTAGCAGTTAAAATACATTGATATCAGGACAGATTCTAATTATTTCATGAATGCATACTATTAAATCTGAATTTCTGGTGGAAAAAAAAATAAAAATCTTACCCTTCCCACAGCCATAGTTTATATGGTGAAGGACTTTCTTAATCTTTGTGGGTAGTTTTTTCAACAAACAGTCAGAAAAGCCAGGACTCAGGATTTTCCCAGACCAATAGTCTCCTGATGTTTTAAAAGCTTGTTAAGGCTACTAAGAGCTAATACATGGTATTTTCTGTCTTTCACAAAGAGGGTGAAAAGCAAAGAGCAGCCAGGTAGGACTGAGCCTTTCAGGACACCTCCAGAGTGCTCTGAGGCCACTGCCCCTTCTCAGGATTCACTGGTTCTTGCATCAGCTAGCCCTGAGTATACTAAGACATAAAATACCTTTTGAAACCTCTTCACTAGGCTTCACATATGGTTCACTGCTGCAAGTATTGTATTAGGAAGAACAAGGATGACTAGATAGGATTTTTTCCATTTTACAGACTGTATAGACTGTATGTAGTAGTTTTCAGGGTTTGGGGTTTATTCTGTTGTAATAACAGCAAATCAACTCAGAAATGAGAATAATTGGAAGGAATTCAAATTCCTCCTTACATTGACAATACCTAAACTTCAGTGTCATTGACAGAAAATAGTATTTCCTCCTGAGGATCTACCCTTGTATTAAAGATGTTTGCTATTTATACTCTTCATACCTTTGAGGTGTGACTGTGTTTAAGATAACGTGCGTAGTTTCTTGCATATTCTGAATACACGCTCAGATCTTCATTTACTCAGTTGTATGCATGCAACTATTTGAAAACAGCATTTGCTGAAAGATGTGATCTGCTGTGCAACATGGAGTTGCAGCTAGGGACAAAGAAGTGCGCAATTTATTTTCTCCCTCTATCAAAAGCAAGGTTATGGACACTGGGAAGCCCAAGAGTATGCCTTTGACCACCAAAGAGTTCAAAGACTCTCATGAAGATTACAGTAAGTGACTTTTCTGCTCAGCTAAGCACAGTAGGATTATACCATATTCCAATCTATTTTATAGTCTTGTACAGTAAGAACTTATGTGACTGTCTTGCTTTTTTTTTTTTTTTTTTTTTTTTCCTAAAAAAAAAAGAAGATTCCAGTACGGGTTATTCATTCGCAATTATTTCCCTGCTGCATTATATCTTGCATGACCATTAAGTAGCTATTAGTATTGCATATTTTACTTTGGCATTTATGTTGCATATAAAGTGATTAAAGAATAATTTACCACTCTTTTTTCATTTAATTATTTCTGATTCACTAACTATATTTCCAGTAAATTCTGCAAAGTGATGTTATTCTTTATAAAAAGCATATTTATTATTTATTAGTGGACAAGACTAACAGAAATAACACGCAACTATTAATGCTAAACAACTACAACTCAGCCAGTATCTTCACCCCACGCTCACAACTTCTGATCCTATATGACGGATTAAAGGACACAAGAGACCCACTCTGAAGAGGGCTTATTGTGTGATATGTTTTTTTAAGAGAACTTTCTCAGGTAAAATGAATATAGAGAGATGTCTATCACAGGTTTAAGGAACACAACTAAATAATCTCCTAATATATACACTTTTCCTTCCCTAACTATTTCCATGCCTTATTATTATGCCTTAATCATATTTAATTCATAGTATCACACCAGTTGCAGTATATTTTAGGTAGGAAACCAAGTATTCCTTTCCTAAGTGTCTGCTTATAGCTGAAGATAATATGAAACAGTAGATTATACTCCCAAGAACAAAGTTAGAAAAATCAGAATTTAATAAAAAAAATACTTTCATTTCTGGAGATGATGTCTGTAGGAATGCAGACCCCACTGCATAACCAACAATAAAAGAGAAACACAATCTGATACAACACAATCACACGAAGATCTAATCAAATCTTGGCAAAAAAACATTTCTGGTTTAGTTTAGGTTTTCCCCTGCTTGAAAAGAAAGGGGAATGGACCAGAAAGGCTCACATCTATGTTGTATTGCCCATAATTTAAACAAGCAAACAAAAACCTTACAAACATATACACAAATAAACCATATAACAATCTGTGGAAGATCAGGGAGTCTTACTTAACTTTTTGTTCATTTACTCCTACTAAGTGTTTCAAAGGACACTTTTTTTTTTTTTTTTTTTTTTCTGGCAGTTTATATCATCCCAAATTTAACACACAAAAACACCAAAATGTACACTTTATACCTGGGAAGAAAAAAAAAAAAAAACAACAAACAAACAATCCTCCCTGCTGCACAAGACCTATTGAAAACAAACAGAGAAGCATGCAGGCAGACAGCAGATCAAGAACCCAAAGTTTATGTGGATGTTCACTTTTCATCATATTTCATCAATGTGGTCTCCCTTAACCATTTACTCATCTCATTCAAACACCTTCCAGTGGCCCTTTAGGTTTCAGTGCCCTCCGTGCGATATTTTTTTTTTTTTTTTTTTTTTTGCCACAATTTCTCCATCTGGCCAAATAAGTAGGAGAAGGTCTAGACAGGTTCACTGAGAACTTAACCAAACCTTCCTTCTACCTGATTGTTCTGTGTCTCCACCAACACTGTTTAAGCAGCTTAAGCAAGTTATTAGAGTTTTTTGCCTCTAACACCCACATTTTCTGTGTTACATGAAAATAAGCAACTACTTTGATTTTATTTTAAGATATCGATTTTATGAGTGCACTCCTTCCATGCAGAGGAGGAGTGACTGTAGCCTACTTGAAAGGGACTGGGAGTGAAGCAAGCACACAGTGGGATGAAGGCAATATGAATTATATTTAACATGTTTAGAACACACACTGTTTTATACCAGCAATGCTTTTGCTTATTTTTTGAAATGAGGGTATTTTTGGGTTATTAGTTTTCAAAGAGTTTGCATACTGCTGGGGACACAATCTATTACGTAGGTAAGATAATCAAAAGTATCTCATCTCTCCCTTAGTAACCAAAGAAAGGTCCCACACACTGTCGATGACGAAGACTAGCCTGAAGAAAACAATTTGTTAAAGCAATACGACAGAGCACCTTTGCCACAGGCAGAAAGTAGAACAGGCAGAAGCATTCACTTCTGCTATCGAGCTGAGACAATGCACAAAGCATTTAGAGGCAGAGAAGTGTGCAGGAGGAGATGTTTAGCTGCACAGGACATTTATTCTGGAGAAAATGATGGATGCCTATTCTAAAGATTATCCTACATAAAATTTGGATGAAAATGCTGGGTAATGTGAATGTCAGAGCTTCCTTTCTGTGTGCAAAGCAAGCAAAGGAAAATAAAATACTGCACAGAAGTTTTCTGAAGGATATGTCTCAAAGTCTGCGTGATGAGCATAAAAATCTGAAGAAAATAGGTGGGAGAGGAGAGCAAGCGAGAGGAAAAGACAGACAGCAGGGCCTGGGAAAGGCAGCTGGTGTTGGAAACCGGTAAAGTGTAAGTGCCTTTGGGACAGGCAAAGCGATAAACCACAGTATGTGAAGAGCTACAGGAGGTATACGGTTTGGTCAGAGGAACATCAAGGACTGATATACGAGAACTGGTACAATTATTTCTACCACAAAATTGTCTTCAGAGTAGTGTGTAAAATAGTACTTAGGAACAGTATTCAGGATTTAAACTTGAATATTTACAACTCAGGAAGAAAAATATGGAAACTCACCTGAGTAGGGTTGTTGCGTTTTTTGTTTGTTTGTTTTTATGTTTATTTTTTTCCCCTCAAATACATTTAAATGGTTATTATTACAAATTTACAGAACAGTTTTAAGATAGAAAAACAAATTGTCAACAAACACCTGTAGCAGGAGGAATCTAAATAAAAGATGCATGCTATACTGATTTGAGATGACACAGGAATATTTGGCAGAGTTTTTTCCATTTGAATTCCAGCCCCTTATGCTCACACTGTGTCCTCTTTGGCTTAAAAGGACTGCCACCTACTGAGTTATCCTTGTCTTTATATGGAATTAGGAAAGAGATTAACATTGCCTTCAAATAATGAGAATTTTGATTACAGATTTTTTTTTCTTATTTAAACATAAAGACTTGATGAAGTATCTAAATCTTTAAGGTTTAGAGTGTCAAGCACCATTTTGCTTTGCTGCAGAAATTATTTTGATATTGAACTGAAAAGCCCTGCTAGTGACTGGTTCAAAACTACAAGGTTGCTAGGTTATGATGAGGGCACATCAGAGATCAGCACAAAGATAGCCATCAAAGTAACAATATATCAAAGCATCTGAAGCAAAGATTCAGGTAGTGCAGAGAGCATGTAAAGGAGAGTGCTCCACCTTACCGAGCCCTTTCCCCTGTGCCACAGAAGCAATAAAACCAAGTGGCAAACAAGCCTGGAGAACGCTGCCTGCAGTAAACTGATGTTACTCAACGGCACTCGCAGAACAGTGTTTATTGCCACTTGAGATACTTCATCTCTCATTTTGAATTAGAACAAAATAGATGAGTCAGTTCTGAAACACAGCTAAGAAATCAATGATGACTGCATTTATTCATCCTAAAATATGGCACTGACTGAGGTAAAGCAATTGCCCTGTAGCCAGCTGATACTTACAGCTTTTACTAGGACAATATACTTTTAATTGCTCCCTGTGTTCTGCAGCACTGTGATAGTTTTGCCACAAGTTTTATCAAGGAACAGTCCTCAGGTCTAAATGGAAATTCTGATGGACTTCTGAGAAGCAGGTTATCACGGCATTACAAGCACACACTGTCCCAACCCTATAAGAGACAATACCAGTAAGTATCTGTACTCGTCCTCTGATTATCAGAGCTTTCCTGCAGTTCTCCACAAAGAGAGCTGATGTTGTTGATTAGTTGCTTTCAGGTTTAAGGGCCTGGAAGATGTGATCTGTCCTAGAACTTTTCATAGTGATTGATTATTGCCTCTAAGGACTGTGAGCAAAGAACCTAGCAGATTCATACATCTGAATTCATCTATAATCTAAAAACATATTTCCATATACAGTAACTAGGAAAGTATTTTTAAAAATTACAGATTATTAGCATTCAAGGCAAACCACACTGCTTAGAAAGTGCAGCCTCTAAAACAACGCAACAAAATTCTTCCTTCCCCCATCTCTCCCACTGCCCTAACATGTCTTTTCTTAAGTTTTTATATTCACGCATGAATAACAGTGGATTGAAATGTGGTTGAATATTAAACATTATATATTATTTTCCCCTTAAATTCTGTACCCAAAGAATGCCATCTAGTGACCATCTATTGAATACAAGAATTGGTATCAATAATGCAACTCACTTCAACTGTTGAGATAACATATTACACATTAAACATGATGTGCATTTCATTTTGTTACTTTTTTTTATGAGAAACAAAAATAATAACATTATAACCTGAGTATTTTTATTCTAGAAGCAAGAGTCCTTGTTGCAGACACGGACATCTGACCTCCAACAGCGAATTTGTCATCTCCTCTGTGCTTCAGCTACTCCATCCAGAAGGTGGCTTCTGTCTTGCAGAACATTTTTAGGATAATTGCCTCCATATGTGTCTACAGCTAAGTACTGAAGCATTTATGGCTTCCCAGCATTTTGCAGACAGATGAAATTCCATTTTCCCTTGCTACCCCAATTTTTTCTCCTTAAGGAGAAAAATTAAAATTACTTCCCTATCAATTAAAAACTAATCACAGCATTTTCTTTATGTAAGCTATGTTGTTTTTGTGTTTTTTTTTTTTGTTTTTTTTTTTTGTGACAATATTGCTTACACTGCACATTTTGTTATAAAAGACAAATAGCACAGAAACATGTAACACATTTGAACACAAAACATTTTACAAAAATCCTAAAGGTAAGACTTTTCAACAAGCCCTCATACCATGTAATAAAGATTATAGAAGGCTTTGCGCTCCCATAACAAGACTTTATCTCAAATACTGAGCTGAAAGAAAGTATCCTAGTCAGTCCCTGATAAGGGCATATTTTGTGACATGTTACTGAAGACTGTAATATTCCAGTTGTATAAGAAGATCAGAAAAACAGAACGCCTTCATCTAAAAAATATTACCAAATGTATACTATTTCAAAAACGTTCCTATATTTTCAGCATTTTTTTTCCTGATATTAGAAAACAGATTTAGCTTTTGATTAATGTAGGCTAATACTTACAATAATCTTTCAGATTATTTTTGCCTGTATTTGAAAAAGCAAACTTTTGGAGGGAGTCAACAGAAACAGAGATGAGCAACTGCTGCCATTACCCTCAGAATACAGTCTGGACTAACATGATGTTACTCACAAACTTTAGAAGCAATAAAGTCACATTCAGTTGATCACAGGAAAAACTAACTCCATTAGGGAAGTATCATTAGAAAACTTGAATAAGGTCATGTTCTATATATAATTTGATGGCAAATATGAACTCCTTAAAAGCCCTCTCATACTTGATGAAATTGTCTATTAGGAAATACATATTTAAAAAAAGGCTTTTGCATAATATGATTGAAAGCTGCAACCTATGCCAATTTTTAATTAATAATTACCATTAAAAGCTCACCATTAAAGTTAGATAGTTCCACTAATTCCATGTACAGACAAAAGCACAGCACTAGACTCCAGGAACAGTGTTGTTACCATCCTTTTTCATCACCAGGTAGTGGATTAAGATAAACCCCTCACATAAAATATGACTATCTACACAGGGATTTACTTTCTACAAACAGATACGTTATAAACTACCTGAAAAAAAAGAAAAAAAGAAAAAAAAGAAAAAAAAAAGTACTGAATAATTCTGCATTCTTTTATTTTACCAAAATCTCTCAATTCATAGAAATTCATAATACTATAGTATTACTGCTTTGTAAGATAATCAATACCGCAAACTAAACACAAACAACAGCTGCAGTACTCTTTGGGAAACAGTTACAAGGGATGCTATGAGAGGTCTCAGAGAAAGAAGCACCTTCACACTCATTCTCATTTTTTTGGGGAATAAGGCAGCACACCCATGACCTTATCTGAAACCCAAAAGGAATTTAAACAAAGGGCACAAAAGACATGTACACCCTCAGCAACCAGAAGTTAAACTGGAGAATGAAATTCAAGCTTTGATTGTATCTTTTTAAAATTCTGCTGCTGTACGTAACAGTAATTGATTTTCTGTAAGGAAAAGATGCAATCAGCAAGTTAAGAATGTAAGAAGGCTTCTGAATATTGATATTCCAGATGAACATACCAGAACAGTAATATTTATTGAGAAATACGTTTCTAAACAGATGCTTGAGATTGTAATATATTAATGAAGTTAACTGATTTGTGTAATACAATATTTGAACTTCAAGGAGCCTTGACTTAAAAGATCACCAAATGCATGTGATAACAATTCAAAATATGTTACTGTTTCTGAAATGTTAGAAAAAAAACTATGAAGGAGATATGTTAATGAGCAGCGGGTCATATGTTCCATACAACTGTAGGATAGTCAGAAGAGTATTTTTTCTTTTTGTACTTTAGAATAATTTGCCTAGAACAGTAGGGAAGAAAAACTTTAAAATGTCTCTACATTCAGTCTTGATTAATAACAAGGCAGAGAAAAAACAACACAAATCAGTGGTACATTCATATGCACATAAAAGTATATCAGAATACATAAGCAAAATGAATACTGCAAAGTGACTGGCAAAACCTGACTTAACACATCAAAAAATAAATGGTT
Organism: Aythya marila; assembly: GCF_965140915.1. Lineage (NCBI taxonomy): Eukaryota > Metazoa > Chordata > Aves > Anseriformes > Anatidae > Aythya > Aythya marila. The sequence goes on from NC_139046.1 coordinate 47,852,432, forward strand.
TAAAAACATATGGTATGAATAGGTTTCATAGGAGGGGGAAGCACAACATTATATTGTGCAGATTTTATATAAGCATTTTAAAAGTACCATGGAAGTAAAAATCATGAAAGACTAGCATGTAGTTAGGTAGATGTGTGAACACAAATGAAAACCTAAAACTAGTTAAATTATCTGTGGAGTTGTATGTGCAAGTCAGTCAACTGCAAGACAAGAAAGCTGAAGAAGTAAATGGAACTTTGCAGCTGCTACATCTATGAAAACATTTCCCCTGCAGTTATTTTCTGCTGTGCAAGGCCTTTCTAATTTCTGTTCAATTGCTTATTTCATTAAGCTTATTTAATAGCAAAAACAAAACAGCAACAAAAAAAACTACCTTGAGTTAACTTAAAGAACCAAAAACTGTTTTAAATAACTACATCCAGGACAGTTATCATCATCACCTCAGCCCTACTACTCAAAAAGTGTCTGTGAATAATGTAGTGTTTGAATGCATCATTTGTTACATCTTCTTATAAAATAAATTTTAGATTAAAAATTTCTAAAGTGTCATGCCACTTCTTAATCACCTCTGTATAAAAAGAATTTAGTAATAAAGTTGGCTAACTTCACTATTCTTTTTGACCTGAAGGTATAAACCTGCAATGGGTGGACAGCAAGAATACATGAGCCCTACTTCTTTAGAAAAACTAATATGAAAACAAGCTTCCCCCCCTTTTTGTAAGCTAAAGCCTTTCTCTAAATACAGACAGACTTTGACAATAGTCCAGTTATAAAATTATTTTTTTTTAATATCTCTTATTAGCAATGATATAATTTTTAAAGTGTCTTAATACTTAATATCAGCCATATTAAAAAAAATAATAATAAAAAATATGCTGTTTAGTTCTGGGAAATACAGTTCCCAGGAAATCAGTGGTCTCTTACATTGGTCTTTTCCCAGAAAGAGATTCCAGTAGGGACAAATGGTATTTTAAACCTACTCATCTCAGTATCCAAGCAATCTGTTTGAGAAATATGAAACTTAGGTATTAAGGAAAAAGCCTTGTTAGCTGTGAATACTTTTAGAAAGCTTAGATTATTTTTTTTTCCCCCTAGTGTACAAGAGACTACCTGTGGTACTGCTGGCAGCAGTATTTTTCTATTCTACCATCACCTTGGCCAAAATGTGGATGATAGTAGCCTATCAGCCATGCACAGAGGAGTCTGAAACACTAACTCATTAGTAAGTCTTATACTGGAGTTCAAATAGTCTGCCTTATGTTAGGGAAATACATATCATTGAATTAATTCAAAGCAAATCATATTAGCACAAAAAAGTCAAAAAAATCTACATGCGGATTTTCACAAAAATTACATATTGGCGCAGTTGTTGTGAATATAATATGTGAAAATACACAGTGAGTTGACCTGGTGGTTAATCTTGCATTGCTTTTATTATTTCTTGTACATTGTGCAAAGTTGATGTAAGTGTGCAAACCAAATCAGTACTGCTGGCAGAGTCCCTCAGAGCTCTTCCCCAGAACCATGTAGTGTGCCTGGAAAGACTCTGATTACCTTGCCAGAAATTAGTTTCTTGTGTGAGGCTGCTCCTGCTCCTCTTGTGCATTCTTAGCTTGAGTCAGGCAGAATTGACTGGAATATCAAGGAACCTAAGTTTTCCCTGTTGCCTGCTCCAAAGCCAGGTGATGATGGCACAGAAAGGAAGACCTGGACACTGAACTGCTGTCAGGAGAGGTGAGCATTCAGCCTAGCTTATCCTAGAAAGGTATGAGTCCCAACAAGCAATTGCTGTGTGTTCACAAGTTACAATCCTACCTGCAAGTTTTCAGGTTATTTCAGAGATGCCCAACTGTACTAAGTCCAAAGGGACAACAGTTAAGTTTTTTACTAGTATTGGATTCAACAGTAATGCAGACCTTCCTCAGCTCAGAGCTCTGAAGAAAAACCTCCTCCTCCTCCTTCTCTTCCATGCAATTTCCCTCCCAGACAGGCTACAACAGGAGTGCGGTGGAAGCAGCGTGGTGACGGCCTGCAGGAGTAGGCCAGGGGACACCGCTCAGACACTAACAGGGTTCCCCACAACCGGTCACCGCAGAAATTAGACTTCCCTCTCTCAGCTGCTAGTTAGAAGGAGTTTTCCCTGATGTATACTTGAATACAAGACAAAGTACCTTAAATTCTAAAATTCTATACATAAAACGAGGGAACAAATACACATAATTTATAGAATTACAATTTATTTTTCACATGCTGGAAGTGTGAAGGCCTAAAATCTCAAGTGCTCTTTAGACCCTTTTTTTTTTTCCTCATCAATTTTGAGCCCAAAGGCAATTAACAGATTGTCATAAAAAATAAATAAATAAATACATAATGCCCACATCACAGATGCCAGAGGTGTGAATATTTCCCTTGTTTAAAAAAAAAAAAATAATAAGGAAAAAGGTAAGAAGTGGGAACAGATCAAGAGAGACTATCCATATCTGGCTTTTGTTTGCTCACAAAGCTTCAGCAAAAATGACTAGAGAAGTCAGAACACAAACACTACATCACTTCTGAGAATAAATAAATACCACAAATCAAAGAGTAAAAATAGATGGAAATACATCCACATATACCTTTAAAATTAGATAGTATTGTCAGAAGAGCTACCAGATACTTTTGTCTCCAACAGTTTAAGTTTGTGTCTTGTAAATAACATGACGACATGAAATATATCCATGTTGACAGTTGTACTCACAAACATGGGGAGAATCCCTAAAGTATTTCTACTTATTGACTTTCTGACTCATACTTCAACATTGTTTTAATATAGTACAACCTAAGCAACTAGATACTGTTTTTAAATAATTTATTTTGATTCTAAGTGGATCAGATGATAGCTTTTGTACTCTGCTCTATTTGTTATTCTGATTGATCTAGGAAAGAGGATAATCAACTATTTACTGAATCTCTACTGTTAAATCTCTACTTTTAAAAGATTCAGTAATAACACAAACGAAAGCAGCAGGAAGATTCTCATACTGTGTCATTTGTTAATAAAAGATTATATATATATACTTTTTATTATTATATTAAAACATGGTTATTAATTTTTAGGAAATATCCAAAAAGTAAATATTAATGTTATAAAACAGGCATGGCAGCTACAAATCTGCATGTTATTGTGATTTAAGAGTGTAGCTATTCAAGACTGGAGCCAGTAACTAAACTATCTTCATACTATAAAGCATTCATTTGTGATACGTTAGAAAGATGCACAAAATATACCTACATTAGGCATACATTTTCCAGAAAGAAAGTCTAGTTCAGTGTGGTCTAAAAAGTACGTGATCAATTTCTTACCTACTTGATCAAAATAGCTCTGTAAGAACCTTCTTAAATATTTGGCTGATGCTTTAAAATCCATTAGCTTGAGCACTTCCAATTAACTTTCAAACGTGGCATACAAGTTGCAATATCCTACAAAGTGTGCTTAGGACTTTACAAAATCCTAATGATTTACTTTTGAAGATGAATATTTATAACACATTTCAATCTTTCTGTGCTGTCTACATGGTGATACCTCACCAAATCTCCAAATCCAGTATTGCTCATGTAAACTATTACAGTTTACCTTCAGGTTTATTTTAAAGTGTTGTATTTGCAGAAGTGAACCCTTCAACATCTATCAAAAGCAGTAAGTAATAATGTCTTTTTAGAGGTGAAGCTTCTAATTAGATAATCAGCATTACCTGCACAACTTAGATAGTTAAGAAGATATATGCTAACAAACTCAATTCCTGCTTAGTGAGGAAAAGAAATTCAGTACTGTTAGTTAACTCTCCATATAAATAGAAGCATGACTGCGCACAAATTTGATTCCAAGATTACTTAAACTTTAGAATCATCAGCCATTATTTTAGGAACAAGTTATATAGAGTTCTACACACAAAATAACATAAAAAAACAAACTTTATATATATTTCACAGGCTGGCTGCATCTCAGTGCACTGTTAAATACACACCCAAAACAGAAAGGAAGCTGGAGGCAATAGTGCACCAAAATATATGGAACTAACGGCACTTGCAACATCAGCTATTTTGCTTCCCAGGTGTATGTTTTCTTTACTTATCAGTCTTATAAACACTTCCCACCCCAAGCTACTTAGAGTTATTAAGCCCTTGTGTCAAGGTCTAGTACTGCGTCTACATGTACTACCAAGCATCTGCACTTTTTAACAGTATCGCAATATGTTTTGGGGGAGTAGGGACCTGAGGACATCCATTCCTAAAAATAGCATCTTCCATAATGCAGCATAGAAGGCATCCTCTGAAGATGAGGAGACATGGAGAGAAAATAAACACTAAGCTGTTCTTCAGCAATATTTTCTCACTTTGATAAAATAACTCATAGGGATAAATTACAAAAGATGAAAACTGGGGATTAGCTACTTTTAACTGTAGAGCAAGAATGTATGATCCTTCAGACAATCACTTCCTGTTTTCCTATGAACTCTACAATTGTTTCCATTAAAAAAGACATTCACAAGAAAACAAAAATCTTTCTCTTACACTTGTCCATCCGCTGCCCAGAAAACAGGTAGTACCTCACAGTGTCAGTAGCATACTTCACGCAAATCATATTTACATATGATAAGAGAATTAAAACAAATGAATGAGAATAATATAAATATTTTAAATATTCATAAGAAAACAAACTAAACCCTTACACCTTTCTTTTTGAAAAAGAAGCACTAATGAGAGAACAAAAAAAGTTTACCTGACTTGTATTTTCCTAATTATTAACTTTTTCTTTTTTATTTCCTGAATTTGCAGTGCAGTGCACACTTCAAATACAGTGTGCTGTGTCGAAACTCCTCACAGTAACTTAATTTCAGATACTGTTAAATTAATTTTTAAAAGATTTTCACTTTATTTCCTTGTTTGAGTATGCAGATGAAACTAGACGTACACTAGAAAGAATATGTAATTTTCAATTCTCTCAGCTTTAATAATGGCATCTGGATGTTTGGTAATAGTTATAAAGATTAGGTGTTTCAGAGGTTATGTCCCACTCCAGAGCCAGTTAATAGGCTGGGGACAGAGAGGGAAAGGAAGAAGAGTCCTCAAAGAGCAAAGCTCAGGAGAAGAAATTGAAGAAAGCTGAGCTATGTGGTGATTAAAGGAATGGAGGGAGTAAGGCCTAGAACTGACCCACAGCTACAGAAGCCTTGATCGTTTACAACAGAAATTAATCTTTATTTTACAGCTTTATATCAGAACTATCTGGAGATAGAGAGTCTTAAGAGTCTAAAATTAAATTGGATATTAAGATATTGTCACCAAGGAACTACAGCAACACTGCAAGTCTCTTTTCCAGACAAAGGAGTTCCTTATCTCAAGATACTCCCTTTCTTACTCTTCAGCCAGATTTTCTTTCTGTCTGCGAGCATTACTTTATCAGCAGCTAACAGCCTACATCTAGGATCATACCAGTACTTACAATGCAAACAGAAAAAAATCAAAGGATCACATTTCTATTCTAATTTTGTGTTGTATTTCTCCTCTGGTTTTTATCTAAGCTTTTGCTTCTGCAGTACTAATCAGAGCACTTGTCTATAAATTGCCCTTCTGTCTTCTGGGGCAAGTACTTAGCAAAAATCACCATTCTTTCTATTGCATTTTAAACAACCTTTGGTTCTTAAAAATAAATCTTGGCATTGCCTTTTCTCATGGTCTTTTGTTCACTGCACTTAACTGTATCCTGCTCTTGTATGACAGAATCTTAGCAAAATATATTTGTGATTTTTGTAAAAGTGCCATGCACATCTCCTGTATGTGTGTACATTTCCTCTCAATCAGAAGTCTACTATTCTCTTCGAAGTCTTAAATGAGACCAAAGATTTTGCAAAGATTTTGTCCTGGAAAATAAAAGGAAAAATTTAATCTACAGGATTTTACAGTCAGGAATATAACTCTTTCTTGTATTTCTTCTTAAATATTGACCAACAAACATTGTTATAACATGGAAAATAAATTGTTTTTCTAAGTTATCTGAGAGAGAAAACAATTAGAATGGAAATAGCAGCTGAAATTAATTTTTTCTTTCCTTTAAGTATATTTTATCTTTAGATAACTATTTATTTCTTTAGATATTTTTTATCTTGCATCTTTTTGAAGCGGATAGACATACTAAAACTTAGGCTAAGAAAAGGTAAAGTTTATTTACACCCAGTGAGGAGAATGTAGCAACAGACAGCCAACAACTCACTGATGATACTTATCACCATGAGTTTTCTGAATTCACTCAACAAGTTTCTTTTTTTTTTCTTTAAGAGAAACAACTGTGTATGCTTTTAAATTATATGCAGCTAGGAAACCATATTTTGTTTGTGTCTCAGACTAGCTTCAGAGTGCATGTCAGTCCATACCTTTGACCTGCTAAAATAAATATTTATCTGCATCTAAGTTTTCACAATTGATAAAAAAAAATTCAAATTGCTGTCTTGAACTATTTTTCAAAGGAATGTCAGATAATCCACCCTCCTCTGGTGCCTATTTCCCTCTCCTGCATAGAAAGGTAGAACAGGTAGAAACATTAATATCATAGACATTTATCATTAGGTGAATGAATTGTACCCACCACGGCTTTACTGTCTACATGCAGTCAAGTAAACTACATGAATACTACAGAAGCATCATGGGTGGGATTAATTGTTTTTAAGTGCCTTATAATTGTCACTAGCTCATTACTGCAAAGTCAGGGGTACTTGTTAACTCCTGCTCTTCAATCAGTGCGTTACTGAACAGATGACTCAGGCGGTAGTTCTCTGCACTATCAACCGTTAGGACTCCCGTCCTTTCCACTGATCATTGATCATTTTTCCAAATGAGTCTCAGAACAGGACAGCCTACCAAATAAGATATAAACATATGTATTTAAAGCACTCTGCTTCAGTCCACAGTGTAGCCACACAAACCATTTTGCCACTACAACAGTACAGAGAAAACCGTGAATGGAAAATAATTGTAATTGACAAACAAAATACTGCTGCACAAATTTTGCACCCAAAAAAGATGTGATTATACAGACAATGATGTACATGCATATATATATGATATATAACTACAACTATAAAAACTTAGTAACTGAGAAAGTAGTAATTTATTTTTTTTTGTCTTTCACATAGTCATGTATAAGCATATGTGCGTGAATTTTAATTTAAAACTTTACAGAAATGTTGGGTTGTTCTTGTGTCAAGGCACTTTGCAGCTGGTAATTTGTCAAGTGCAGATGTGCTGGAAATGTGAAACGCCTTCCTTTCCCTTCCATCCTACAAATGTTCCTTGGCCAAGACTTATAACACGGAATCATTCTTAAGCACATCCTTTCCACTGCCACGGTTTTCTAATCCCTATCTGTTTCTCGATGTTGTTGGTATCTGACTGGTTTTCCTCAGTCAATTTTTGGTTTGACCATGCCTATCTTTCATAACATGTATGAACATTCTCAGCACACCCTGAAATAGCGATACTTTCAATCATTCATAGCAATGTGGTTGCAAAGACTTCTACTCTTGTTAACTAACTTCAGCTTTCCACCTCCTGAAATATATTGTTACACAGAAATGTATCTAACAGAGTAGAAATACTTTTCTTAACTCATATCATAGAATCATAGAATCATAGAATATCCTGAGTTGGAAGGGACCCTTAAGGATCATCAAGTCCAACTCTTGACACCGCACAGGTCTACCCAAAAGTTCAGACCATGTGCCTAAGTGCACAGTCCAATCTCTTCTTAAATTCAGACAGGCTCGGTGCAGTGACCACTTCCCTGGGGAGCCTGTTCCAGTGTGCAACCACCCTCTCTGTGAAGAACCCCCTCCTGACGTCCAGCCTAAATTTCCCCTGCCTCAGCTTAACCCCGTTCCCACGGGTCCTGTCACTAGTGTTAATGGAGAAAAGGTCTCCTGCCTCTCAACACCCCCTTACGAGGAAGTTGTAGACTGTGATGAGGTCTCCCCTCAGCCTCCTCTTCTCCAGGCTGAACAGGCCCAGTGACCTCAGCCGTTCCTCGTACGTCTTCCCCTCAAGGCCTTTCACCATCTTCGTAGCCCTCCTCTGGACACTTTCCAACAGTTTCATGTCCTTTTTATACTGTGGTGCCCAGAACTGCACACAGTACTCGAGGTGAGGCCGCACCAGCGCAGAGTAGAGTGGGACAATCACCTCCCTTGACCTACTAGCGATGCCGTGCTTGATGCACCCCAGGACACGATTGGCCCTCCTGGCTGCCAGGGCACACTGCTGGCTCATATTCAACTTGCTGTCTACCACGACCCCCAGATCCCTCTCTTCTAGGCTGCTCTCCAGCGTCTCATCACCCAGTCTGTACGTGCAGCCAGGGTTTCCCCGTCCCAGGTGCAGGACCCGGCACTTGCTCTTATTGAACTTCATGCGGTTGGTGATCGCCCAGCTCTCCAACCTGTCCAGATCCCTCTGTAAGGCCTTTACGCCCTCATTTGAGTCCACAACTCCTCCAAGTTTGGTGTCATCAGCAAACTTGCTCAAAATACCCTCTATTCCTACATCCAGATCGTTTATAAAAATATTGAAAAGTACCGGCCCTAAAATGGAGCCTTGAGGGACCCCACTGGTGACCGCCCGCCAGCCTGACACAGCCCCATTTACCATAATCCAACCATATGATCCAACATTTTAACTATTCAGCCAAATTTAATATTATAACTTCTGGAGGTTTCCCGTTAACCTTTACTACACAAACTAATTTTTTTAATGTAAGGAATTTTTAGATAAATGAGACAAGGATACATTATATTTAATTTCCTTAAAGTACTAATTTGTCATACAGATAATTAAATTTAATTCCTTTTATTATTGCCAGGAGAGCAGCCAAAATATGTAACTATTTAAAATGTCTCTCTAGATATCATTAAACTAGTGTTGGAATGTGCATAAAATATCTATAAACATGAAGACTATGGCTTCCTGTGATTTTCGTTTAATTAGTAGAAATTTAGCTACTAAAAAGTCCTGAAACAATACACTGAAGTCCTTTTCACTTGTATGTAAATCAAAATTATCTTGACCTTTAGAGCTATTTTTAGGTATTTGCAAAACTAATTCATTCTTTAAGTTGTTTACAAATTCCTCTCTTTACACAGTTGTGTAGTGTTTGATTCTTCATGAGGAGTCACAGCAGTTTCTTCAGACAACAGTAAATAACAAATGCCCCTTTGTCTACACCCAACAATTTCCACCCCAAGACAGCTGACAATGCAGGGCCTGAATTGAGGGTTAAGAAACTCAGGGGGCATCTTCCATTTCAAATCAGTAAGCAGACACAAATTTCAAAACTCCATTCTAAATGTGACCTGTTTTTAAAAATAATGAAGCCAAGTTCAATTACCATTTAAAATTCAGTGTATATTTTAAGTACAGAATTAGAAACATTTGCTTGGGTTTGTGTATTTTAACTGAAGACAAATAATCTGTTCCTGGTTTGAAAAATAAGGCTATCAATATCACTGTGATATTCTTTCACTTCAGTACATAAACACACTCTGCAATATTGATTGTCTGAGTAAGCACAGCCCTGGCATGGCGCGTTTCAAAGCCCAACCCTTAAAACCAATGCCACAGAAAATCTGCTGCAGTTCCTAACTGGTGCCTTCTGACTCTGCCCTCCAGGCAGAACATGGAGTGGCTGATACTAAGAAAAAGACACCTGTGAGATGTCAGAGTGAGACAGAGATAAATTGAAAGGAGATGGTATGAATAACCCCAGTAGAATAACTTCTTTGCAAGCTCTCTGGCCACATGCCAGGCCACCTGAGATACTGGAAAGGTCTGGGGCTGCCTACCTAGAGATGATCCAGCCCAAGAAAGGTATGCCAGTTAGAGAGAAAATGGTCCCCTTAAGAAGAAATTAAAAGCCTTACCTCACCAGCTGTGGTTAACAGTTCACATGGCAAGTTGAGATGCCAGAGTTTCCCTTTGATACCAATCCAGTAAAAAAATTAACAGCTTTCTGGCGAAAGAGAAACCACTTACATGGTTTTCACTACAGAATAAAAGCTGCAATTGGTATGTAATGTAATAACTTTTTTTTTTAATGAATCAAAATAGCATGCTTGTTTTCACACTACTTCTACAATGTTCAGTTACTATCATCAAGCAGTATATTATCAAGTAATTTTTTCGCCATCAGGCACTCACAGATCTGTTAGCAAGCTGGAAAAGGCCACTTTCCTCTCGCTTTTGTTGCAGGCAGGTATGAAAGCAAAAAGCAGTGACGTAATTTAAGATCAGACTATGGACTATCTACCAGGTGCTGCTATTTAGGTATCATTTTCTTGAACATCTCCAGCACTGCCATTACTATAAGGAGACACTCTTATCATCTTCCTTAAATTATTATGAATTTGAACTTAGATAATTGGGGAATGTTTCAAAGAGTTTTCAGCCTCTGTTGTCAAGCCTTTAATCTGAACCATTAAAAATAAGAGGGGCAAAAAAAATAAATATGTCATTTAGTACCAGAGAATACAGAAGAAAAGGTGATTTACCAACACTTTCTGAATACACGTAAGATTTGCCTTGCTTTGTGTCAGCCATTTTAAGCAAATGGTTTTCTAAAGAAAGTTTTAGGTTATGCTAAATGAAATGAGTTAAATGAAATACCACACTTTATTTAATCCAAATACATACCCAGAATTATTTTAACAGAAGTTATATTCTGAAATAAATAATACATATATAGGTGTATCAGCAAATCTTTATTAAGCAGTATTTCAAAAAATAAAAAGGGGGGGGGAGGGAAGAGGGGATGTAGAATAAAAAAATAAAAGCTCAAACCCTACTCCTACTATAATATAACATACTATAATTGAAGATATTTACAGAAAGAGCAAAGGCCAAATATATTTGATTGTAAGATCATAAGACACTAGCAAGTAACTCTAACCAAGAAAAAAAAAGAACTATTAGTACAGGGGAGAGATGTTAATATAAATGTATAAATTCTTAATAAAATCTGAAATGATGCAAAATTCCAGAAGGAAAAAGCTATGGATTTTGCCTAATAACAATGGAGATATGCCAAATGATTGGTTAAAACACGAACCAAAAAAAAAACATTGGTTTAAAACATTTAAAAAAAAATTTGACTCTGGACTTTGATGGTTAAAAAAAAAAAAGTGTTAGTCTGTGTAGTTTTCATAAGAACAATGAGGAATCCAAAAGTTACGTGTTATTTCTAGATTGTTAGTACACTGCATAACGGTGCTTCTCAAATTCTGCCACAGGCTCAAGTATCCTGTCTTTAATAACAGGGCTTAAATTCCTAAGAAGTTTAGATCACTTAATAAATCATTCATTATATACCTTTATCTTTTTCATACTTCTTAAGTAATTTGTAACATTAGAAAGTTTTGGCTTCTTTATATGTTCACAAGCTTTGAAAGTTACTTCTTCACATTAGATGGACTGAAATTTTGTGCAGAATATGTGAAGGAAACTGTGGAAGTAAAAGGAAGGTACTATAATGGTAACTGCTTTCTTTTCGAGACACTCTTCAGAATTTGCACTTTTTATCCTTTATTGTTAGATGGACATAGAAGAAAAAAATGCAAGAAGCAGAAAAGAAAAAAAAAAAAAAGTGCACTTGCATGTCTGAATTCACACATCAGCAATCCCAGATGCATTTGAAATGTTGAGTTTCCTAACATATAAGTTTAATTTTATATTGCTGTGCAATTTAATTTTAGCCTATTTCAATGCTTTAGAGAATTGTGTTGCTCCTTTTCAACTGATTAGAGTTATTCCTAAGTGGCTCTTAGCAAGAATGAAAATCAGAGTGAAAGGGATGAAGTGCATGTCAGCTGAGGAGATGAAACAGTAAAATATTATGAATTAAAAATTACTTATTCAGAGATAAAGATGCAGACAGGCTTAGCTCTAGATCTAGGCTTATATTTTCTTTATTTTAAATAATTATTCCATGTTTTTGCTTTATGGTGTTCTCAAAAACTGGAGGAATCATGGAATCTTTATTTTACTCTTTCTTGAAACCAAGCTCATACTGTTAGCAAAAGAAAATCACTCTTAATTTGAGAGGGATTATCTGACCAGTGAAATCAGTTGGTAGACTCCGTCTTCCAAAGGACAGATATCCTTCCTACAAACACTACTGTTATAGTAAGAAACTTCTGTTACATCTTGGTCAGAAGAGCAGGGACTGGAAGTCTGCAGTGTCTTTTAAGTTGGCCTTGATCAGACAGAACACACATCACCAGGTTGTGTGGGAAGCACATTACTCCACCCTATAGCTAGTGTGTAGACAAAAACAACTCTCAAGTTACCTCGGCTTCTGAATTAGTATTATTATAGAGTGATGATTCATTTAGAAGTCTTTTCCCAAACTGCTGTTTATCATTACTGAGAAACACAAATGCTTTGCTCAGCAAAGCTAAAGTGCAGAAACTTGCTGAGATTCATTCTTTAAATTTCCACTACTTGAGACAAAAACTAGAGTTGATCTGCATCCTCAGCTACAGAGAGTTGTCAGAATTGGTTGACTAGTATTAAAACAAGCTCCTAAATCACCTGGGTTTTGAGGATTGGCTTGAAACCAACTCAGATCTAGTTCGTCACACTGACTTCTTTGTTCCAGGATAGATTATTTTTTCCCACTTTTTGTTGAAATGGAATGCAGTTTATACAAAAATGTAGTGGGTAGCATATTCCTGATCTTCACCATAAAACAGAACACTGTTTTTGTGGATGCTCACATCCACATCATTGCATGGCTACATAGGTAAAAAGAAACAGGTAAAGGAACTATTTTATTACCGAAAAATCTTACCTACTGGAAAACTGTATTTTCAAGTTGCTGAAAACGCAGAAGCAAGCTACGCTGAATGTTTAGGTACAGACATTTGGAGGCAGAAATCCCACCTTAGATGCTAGGTAGCATCTGCTCTGAGCATCAATGACACTAGAGGTCAGCATGGGAACGTCTATATTAGCATTTTAGTCTGGGCCAGGAACATGCTTTCTAAGTACTGCCTACTCTGCTGTAGCCCACAAGACTGAGCAGCCTTAGAGTTTGCAAACTGGATCCTTTTAGGAGGAAATTAAATGAAAGATGCCACTGGTGGTTGTTCAATCAACATGCCTGGATTAGAAGTAGTCTGAAATAAACACCCAGGACTCCAGTGTTACAGATGCTGGGTTCATTCTTTGGATTTGCTTTCCACCTCTTGGACTACTTGCTAATGTAGATAAAGTCTCTGACTTCTATCTGTAGTAGAAGAAAAAGCACTACTTTGCCAGGTGAAAAATCCCAGTCTAGATTTTATGTAGGAACATGCAAAGAGAGCATTGTGAAGTACAATCTTAGAAAAGTAAAGACCATCTAAAGTAAAATAGACAGAAATATTGTGAATATAAAAACTGGTAGTCATTCCAGAACATTTCATCAGGTGTCTAAAAATCACCAGCTAAGAAGATGGCTACAAAAACCTAATAGTATCTATGAAGCTATTATAAACAAAGCAAAACACTCCATCTCATTTAGTAGAGCAGCTTCAGAAAGAAGTTAAAAAAAGAAGGAAGGAAAGAAAAAAAGATGGATAGAAAATGAGAAGCTGAGCAGTAAGTATAAGTCAGAAACAAAGGATTGTACAGAACTGGAAGGACAAGTAAAACAGGATTTAGACAAACTTGGCTATTAAACTGAATTGAATGGTAAATAAAAGATGTGTATTTGAAAAGGACAAAATTTGAGAAATAAAGTCAACTTGCTAGGAAATCAACTGGTATCTGAAGCACAGAGATTTGTAATGTCACATCTTCTCCTCACTCATTGAATTAGACATGCTACAACTATGTATAATGTGTACCCTAAGGCCACAGGACAGAAAAAAGCACGGAGTTTGCTACTTAGTGAAAAATCACCCCAAAGAGGATATGAAAGATGAGCAAGGAACTCAAGGAAAGGTACACTGAGAAGGCCAAGAGATGAAAGAGAATTACTAAAGTGAGAATTACTAAAAGACACGCTGAGTCTGCCTGCATTTCAACATCATCTGTAAAATCTAACAGTTCTACAGGCACATCAGTAGAGAGAGAACATAGCAAGAAGGAATAATATACAGTAAAGATGGAATGTAATTAAAGATAACTTCTAGCTTGAAAACTAAATGAATACTTCAGCTACAAGCAATCAGGTTATCTATATCTGAGTGCTGAAGGACATGGAATATAAAATCACAAGTCCAGTAAAAAACATATTTGTAGCAAATCTCTTAAGTCGGAGTAATACCTTATGATGGAAGAAAAACAAATGAAAATACTTATACTTAAGTAGGAGGAAAAAAATTGTGTCTTCCATTGATGGTGGACAACTGATGTTATGGACAACTTATTCTTCTGTAAATCATTTTCCATTGGACGGTATTAGGCAGCAATTCTTAATATTTTTAAGAATGAAAACAAATTTTAAGGATAGAGTAAATGAGTAAAAGGAAGCCTTGCTCTTCTATGGATAGAAAAATTAAAGCTATGTCATAGTGCATTCTTGGTGGATACAAACTATTGCTGCCAGAGATTCAAGATGACTTTTGATTCTGTGAGCTGTACCCCTTAGCTAGTAAATTCTGTTAAGATGTCCGTTAACCCACGGTAGTGCCTCACATTTCCATAAATTTCAGTTAACTTGGATTTAACATGTATGAAGCTTCTCCTGCACAGAGCATCATTCTAATCCACCCAGAACACTTTGACACACATGAAAAACGTATATTTTTAAATATTTAGGAATATAAAAAAAAATAAATCAAGAATGGAATGTATTCATAACTAAATAACATAGGAAAACTGTCAATGCAGAAAGAAAAGGTATGTAACATTTGTATTGTGTTTTTGTTCTGGGAGAAAAAATTAAGATGCTGTATCAATCTCATCTGAAGGAATACTTCAATCTCACCTGAAGGAATACTTTCGACTCTAACAAAGCTACTGGTGAATGTTAAAAACTGCTTACTAAAGCTACACTGTTTAAAATGAGATGGTACAAAGATTTTGTGCCTAAGAATTTTGAAAAAGCAAGCAAAGGAATTTAGCAGACCACTGATAATTATTTTCCTTGTCATTATTCGTTTTTCATTAGGTCTTGAAATACCAAGGAAACTTCATAAGACTGAAAGAAAACATGTTCTTTGCCAGTGCTATTAAAGGGTAATGAGACAGGCTGGATAATTAAAAGCCTATAAGCCTAGCATCAATCGTAGCAAAATAATGGAATAATTCCTACAAGGCTCAATTAATGAAGGATTAAAGAAGGGGTATAGAATTAATGCCAGTCAATATGAATTTTTTTGGAAAACAGAACTTGCCAAGCTAGCATGATATCTTTGAAGAGATCACAGGAACCAGGTGCTGTTATGTGCTGCCTACTTCCACAGAAGAGTCTGGATGGCAATGAAGTTCCCTGAAAATTGAACATGTCTTACAAGTGAGATTATACATCAGCATGACACGAAACACCTGCCCGCCAGTTTTACTGGGCATGTAGTGTTTAATTGTGGTTTGTTTTTTCCAAGAACTATTTCTCTTTCTTTCATTCATGGTGTGCAAATGACAAGCTACTATTAAACATAATTATTCAAACTTAATAGCAAAGGGAAGCTGTTTGAAGAAATGTTCCTAAATCTCATTTGTAGAAAAGAACTCTTGCTTTGGTCCTGGTCTGAAAAGAGCTGAGTTTGAAATTCATTTCCTACACATTAAGACGATCTACTTACTAAATCATTATCATAAGGAGTTCTGCTGCTTTGCAAAGTCCAAGATGCAAATTCTTGCAACTTCCACATGTTTATGATGTTTCTCAGCTGATGTTCTTTCAGCAGTCCCAGCAGACCTAATTTAATTTCTAATCATTTCACCATGCTTAACACATTTTTTCTAAATTACTTTTGCATTTGTACTCGGAGGGAGTACAGACTGATTTTTGCTTGTAAAGCTCTCTTCTTTCATTTCCTTTGTTTCCTATGCAAAAGGAATGAAACTGACTACATTGAGCAATTCAGTGATTAGCTGCTTTCAGTCTATACCATACTTCAATAATAATATGGTGCATAGTGTGCATTTCACATATTATTTCACACTTACAGCCCCAGCTTCTATCACATCGCACACAGAAGTATGTACCTCATTTATGCCCTAGTTGCAGGCCAGAACCCTAAATTTTTTCCAGAGAGCCCAGCAAAATACAGGAATGCACTCAAAGGTATAGAAAATGTGCCCATTCAAGTTTGTTTAATTACATTTTCTTCTTTTTTGGAGAAGAAGAATATTGTATTTAAGGACTTTAACTAGTGTTAACATTAAACAAGAAACAAATACAAGAACAATCAGAAAGACAATAGTATGCAGTAAGTATAAATTTGAGTTTTGCCAGACACATGGCATAAGTTTTCATAATTTCATGTCAGAAAATTTGTAAGATGTTTCTGTTGATATTCTTTCAGCACTTTCAGATTTGGTAATCCTTTTGCTATTCTCACAACATTTTTCTTCTTAATTTGCATTTTACTTTGTCTGATCAAAGCAATATTTGCTTGCAAACAACCTTGTCACATATTAAAACAATCATAATATATTGAATTTACTTCCTACACTGTTTCTTGAGAAGAGCTTAAAGGATTTGTGACAAACAGGTTTGATTACCTTCTTTTTTCAAAACCACTGTATATGACTAAAGGTAATGCAAAACTTCTTTCATATTTCAGAACTTCACTTAATGCCCCTTCCCAGATATTTTTTTCATATTTGGACACAGATGCACAATTCAAATTTAATTCAGAGCTGCTATGAATCAAGAAACATGTTTATGATAGATGTCTTTCTGAAGTCTTTCAGTTAAGTGGCCACAAGATGTTATTGAAGGATCTTCAGAACAGTTGTGTGGCTCTTCCATAACTCATGTCCCACACAGACTGAATTTATTCATTTTCCATAGTGTTTCCAAAAACTGAAATTTCACTGGAAATTCAACTTGTTATTCCTTTTTAGTACTTGAGAACTTCATTGCTCCTAGATTTTCCATTTCCAACCTCAATCTTTCTTTTGTTTAATATTCTTCTATGATTTTAAATTCTGTTTGTTTGTTTTTCTTCAGCCCTTTCAGGAGCTACACAACTATCACAACTATTCTCACTATTTTAGAGGCTAAATCTGTTCTCTCAAACATTAAGCTTGGTTTTGCCTCTTCCTCTCTCTCTCTCTCTCTTTTTTTTTTTAATTTCTCAAAAGAGAAATGGAAGTATAACCTTTCCATACAGTGCATAGTTATCTAGAGCAGTGTTCTCGATGCCTCATTCCCTCATTCTTTTAAAGCTTTCTTATTATAGAATCTACTTTTTCATGTTCATCTTACCTCAGCTTCCATTGTAAGCAAGGAAATTAAAATTATTATCAAATCTTACAAACATTTTCAAATCCTTACAACCCTGGAATTACCTCATCCAGTGAATTCTATTTCATTATATCTTGTTTATACATACACGTATACCCCTATTTAGTGCACATGCAAGAAGTAAAAAAAGTATGCCTGTGTAGTTTATAATGGCATATATAAAATAATAATGTTCATGAATCAACAATACTATATATAAATTTTAGTGTATTTTCTGTGTATTGCCAGGAAGTTCTTAATACATCGGAGATCCAAAACACATCAATAGTTAAATTAAAACTGCACACACTCATGGAGAACATTAATTATATTCTTGGAGCTCATTTATAATGAGCTTTTAATTGGAGAGTATGCCCTCATATCTTAATTCTTAAAAGGAGAGAAATTACAAGATGTTAGGTAATTCTTAAAATAACATGCTTCAGTGTACATATTTTCTTTCTTTTACTATACATGAACAGTAAAGACTGTTTGCCTAAAGTCAGTCTTCCTTTACTTATGGCAGTTGAAGCGTATGATAACAGAGAATTCTATTTCATTTTTAATCAGTAAGGTTGTAGTGGGACGTGCCCTAATGGATGCTGCCTCTAAAATTTAGCAAAAAGGTCAACAGAGGGAACCTTACTCCCATGAAAAAGAGATTAATACATTCTATGACTACCTCAAGTTTGGGAGACAACTGACCAATTTTCCTTCTATTATTTATCTAATTAGTCATTCTCCAATACTGTATAAAATAAAACACAGCATTATGTTTTACAAAATGTCTGAATACATTGCTATGTTAGAGCTTTTGCAGAACTTCACAGCATAGTCCTTCATTAGAAAGACTGTTTGCTTGGACAGCATCCAGTAAAATCTAATCAATATACCCATCTTTATTTTTTAATTCAGCAGCTCAGCTTTATTTAATTCTCCAATTTCTAATATTGCATAAAAGCACTGCTGTATAACACATTACCATCTAGGCTGCTAGTCCAGATACATCACATTTGTCATTGTTAGAATTCAACAAGAACTTGATATGATTACCTGGTTTGCTTTCATTTGGTTTACACTGAACTTCTTCAACACATTCTGCAGGAAACCATCCAACATGTCCCCGGGTGCTGCCTTCCCAGAATCCACCTTCACCAATGCTTAAAACTAATCACAGAGACACAAAGGAAGCATTAGACTTTTTTGTCTTCTAATATAAATACCAAGATTATTTACATAACACATTCAATAATAATTGACTATCATGTTTGTAAGAGCAAACATTGTACAATAATTCAAATTCCAGTGCCTCAAAAGGGGGCACAGAGTAACCTTAAATTAAGAATCTTCCTGATCAGTCTTTGCAACCCCTTCCCAAAACCATTCGTGTCAGAAGTTTTTGGGGCCCTGACATATTTTTTTTCAATTTTCACTTTTTGCATTCCTGCTTTTATCAGGGATAAATGTATGGCCACATTAATACCAAAATTCTGCTTGCCTG
Organism: Aythya marila; assembly: GCF_965140915.1. Lineage (NCBI taxonomy): Eukaryota > Metazoa > Chordata > Aves > Anseriformes > Anatidae > Aythya > Aythya marila. Next base: position 47,871,394 of record NC_139046.1, read on the forward strand.
TTCAAATTAACCTGAAGTGCTGAAAGTCTTGTAACACTGGACCCACATTGAAATTGGGAATTGGGTTTTTGTTTATATGCATATAAAGAGATGCATATGCATATATATGAGAGAGAGCTCTCATATGTTTCATACTTCCTAAGCAAAGATACCACTTCATTTAGTGGGTAGCTCCAGAGATTTGTAATGTAGGTCAAGTAATATGATTTAATGGTTTGAGTATACAACATATACTTGAATATCCTGTAGGTGAGATACACAATATACAGTCTTTTGAAACATTTCTGTGACTTTTCTCAGTAGAAGATAATGACAATAGGGAGCAGAATGATTTGCCAAAGGAAGAAAAAGCTTTTTACTCTAGTACCAGTTACCTTGATAGTAATCTTAGGACATAACAAACATTGTAACAAAAGACTGCAGAATAAAAATGTATGTTTCTATTCGTCAGCAACTGGAGCTGAAGTTCTTACCAATCATTGTATTTTAGATTGAAAGAACATAAATGTTCTATTAAAAAACACTATATATTATTTTGTTAGAATAAATATGATATTATAGACCAATAAAAATACAGGTAGCTCTTCTAAATAGGTTGATTGGGAACAGCTCGGTTGTACAACACAGGTCTACAGAGTACATCTGTACAAAACACAATGTTCAGTCTAGAGGTCCCTGAGCTACCAAAAATAAGCCTGTGGAAGTTAAAGCGGCACAGCTCCATTAGCAGTGTGCTAGCTAAGCAGCCAAGCTAACTGGCCCTGCTGAAAATCAAGGCTAATTAGCCCAAGCTCATCTCTTTCCTAACATATGCATATGGTTTTCAGGACCTGGAATAATATCTCTGCAGGGTATTGCAGTATGGTAGGGATATTAACTTGCTCAGAGCTATTTTGATGAGCTCCAACATGAGCACTCTTTGCACTGTTAAAACATGCCTTATCAAGCTTTAAAATTGTAGTCCCCAAGCCTGAATGCAATTGAATTCTGTATCAGTGGAACTGCTGTGACTCAATGGCTTTGAATTTGAACTTGATTTGCACTGCCATAGAGTCAGATGAAAAATCAAATTGATGATAGGCAGAAAAAAAAAAAAAAAATATATATATATATATACATATATATATATACACTGATAATACTAAAGTAGTAGTAAGATATACTAATAGTATAATACTGAAGTAGTAGTAAGAAGCTTGGTCTAAAAAATCAGGATCTACAAAGCTGCATTTGAAATTAAATATTTATCTAGTTTGTCATTAACGCAATCTTAAGCTATTTGTGCTGTTGCCTAGAGAGCATGAATGTCTATTAGCAGAAATTTGACAGAAAAATATTTTTAAATAGATCAATTTTAAGTTCTTTTCTACTGTACATTCAGATACACAGATTCCATGAACTGCATACTTACAGATCACTTTCAGTGAGAAGTACATAATAAACCCCGGGAAACACCCATTAAGGCAAAATCTGGATGGGTTTTAAATTTACAATTTATCAAGTATCTCTCAATATATCTCATGTATGTGAGGAAACCTATAGCCAACTAGGAAGTTAAGAGCTAATGTGGGAGGGCACTGAGCTTGGAAGACAGCAACAATTCCACAGTGCCATGGAAGCCAAATAAAATTTGTTCAGCATTCCTTTTCTTTTAGGTACCTAAGACCTATTGCTAATGTTTACATAAGCAGAAAATTGCATCTGTACATTGAAATGCAAGTCAAAATGAAGAAACAGGATCTGTGCTTTAATGATTTTAATAAAACAAATAATACATAAATTAAAGTATTAATTAATATAAATTTGGGGCAAAATTAATGAAAAACATGTTGATAAATTCCAAGTGTTCTTGAAAATTGTTAAAGGTTGTGTATAGTACTACCCAAAGTAAATCTGATAACTCAATGTTACATGAAACAGAAGCCTGTTCATATACCCAATACCAACTACTCATCAGCTTTCAATTCATTTTTAACAATGTACCCTTTGTTCACATAAGAATAGAGTGTATTTCTTACATATGAGATTATAAAGTAGGAAGACATAATTAATAATATACATATAGATATTGTAAGTATTGTAGCATCCTATTGTACACTGATTTAACTTCAAATAATACATGATTAACTTCAAATAATAAAGGATTCCAACCAGCTGAAAGAAACTGCAAAATGTGAGACAGCAAAAGACACGTACTGAGGAGAGTTTTCATTTCTAAATCTCAGTCCTGATTTCACTCCACAAACCAGCAAGATAGGAAGAAAAAAAACTACTTAGCAATTAAGAAAGACTTCCCTAATTCAGTATTTTATTAATCTGTCAGATCTGCTATTTTGATTTTCCAAATTACATTAATGTTTCAATCTCCAAAAAGCATTTGTGCTGTGAGAAAGAAGTTGGGTACATCACACCCATAAAGTAATTTCAAAAGTTTATGTTAGCAGCTGATAAAACACTGAAGTCAAGATGGGAGAAGGAATGTGCTTTTTAAGTCTATATGTGAGTGCAAGGCAAAAAGTGGACGTGCAAAGCAAAAACACTCCCACTTTAGATCATTATTGCATGAACTATTAAATATTAGCAATTGCTAACAGCAAGAGCAAAGCAGTAATACCCTTAGACATGCCTGAAGACATAACATCTATGGAAAAGAGGAAGAAGAGAAAATGAGGTATTGCCAGAATGCAGCCAGCCTTCAACATTCTGGTTCAAGATGAGAGATTACATCTACAAAGAAAATAACTGGGCCTTTGGACTTCTTATTAAGGAAGAACAGCTTTATGGGTTCCAAGCAAGGAGGCGAAAACCTGATGGAACTGCACAAGGCACACAGATACATATTTACAAGGGGTAAACATGGGGAAAAACTAGCAATATGGTTGATGTACAGAATACAAGATGAATTTTTGGTGAGATACAGGAAAAACACATACTTAACCTAATACTCAAAATACAAAATTTGAAATAAAGATGTAGGTTCTGTCCTACCAAAAAATAATAATAATAATTGAAATTTGAAATAATATTTTTTAATAAATCTCAGGTTTCCTTAATAAGAAAATTCTTCAGCATTAATAAGAAATTCTTCAGCAGGAGCAATAACCATCTGCAATCTACATTTCTACATAAAAACTGGCAACACTTCATGCATTCCAGTGTAGGTAATGGGGAACTTAAAGTATAAATAAAAAATATCTATATATTTTTTGTACCCATGAAAGCTTTTTCAGAATGTGGCCTTAATTTCTTTACTTTCTCTCTCAAAATAGCTCATAAGAGATATGCTGTAATAGATAATTTGGTATCAGCAAGAGACTTTCTAATCAACATTTCCTCTCTGAAGGACATAACAATGGTAAATAAAAGGATAACTTTCCCAAAATTAATAATTAGGCTTTACCATTTCAAGTTTATTTTTTTTTTACTTTTCTTTCAGTAAAAACAAAAGATGTGGTTGCTATGGCAAGAGAAGGCCACAGTCTCTTTACACACCATATGAATTACAAAAAAGAATCTGATGTTACAAGAGTAAAATTAATGCTCTAATAACATTGTGAATTCTGTTATGTCTTTTCATAACAAAACTATAGTTTAAAAAGAAGAATTATGTTTAATTAATTGAACTAAAGTTCAAATCAAAATCCGATAAATACCAAAAAGTTTAATAACATGAAAATATGCAGATGTCTATCAGGATCTTATACTTTAATGTCATTAAAGTATTATACCTAAAAAAAAGTATTATACCAGTCAGATTCTGCTTTGCCAAAGTCCAAAAAATAACAAGGAAATTATATATAATGCCAGTCTAGTATAAGATGTTTTATCTCTTCTCTAAGTTTACAGATGGCGTATATATTATAACTAATTTTAACATAACATCCTTATCTCAAACAGCTTAACTACATGATATATTATCCAAAATTCACGTTAATCCAAACAGCAACAACAAAAAAGCTGTTTTCTTCCACATTATAGCTCCTTTTATTATGCAATAATAATGAAATTGGGTGTAAGAATATTTTTCCATCAATTTTTGGTGCAAACAATTTTCAAATATCTTGTAATATTGAAATTTCAATGAATTAATTATTCTAGATACCCTTATTTGCTAAAATTTTAATGGAAATCACAATGAAATACAAGCCATTTTCTATAGCTGTTACAGGGTATATCTGAAACTGGTTCACAATATCTACAATCAATTTTTGGTGCTTGTATAAACTGCACTCTTTTTTCCTGGGAAAAGAAATGATGATACGGATTGGGAATGATAGATCATCTTCTTGAAAAAAAATCTACAACCAAGAGAAAAAAATAAATGAACACAATGGCAATAATGCAAAGTTCAAAACATACTGAAAAATCTGAACAAGCCTATGCTGATGTAAGAGCCATCAGAGCTAAAAGGAAGTATATTTGCAAATCATGAGCAGCTGAATATCTCAATACTTTTAGTGAGAGGTGGAATTATGTAAACTGAAAGCCTTCTGTAACTCACAGTAAAAAGCAGAAAAATTCAGAATTTCTTTCTTAATCTGAAAGGGACAGTAATAGTGTCCCTTCCATTCAAACTGCAGTATGAACATGTTATGTACCTTGATTCCATTGTTCAGTTATTGCTAAAAAGTGCCATTTACCTAATGAAATATAAAGGTCTGTCATCTGAATTGTAGATAGGAAGGCTCAGTGCAAACCTGAGCTATGGTTGTGTTTCTTGATATAACAATCTATCTTCTGGATTTGTTGGTTGTTATTGTTTTTGTTTTGTTTTAATGAAACTGTTGTTTTTTTTTCCAGTGGCAGAGACCCAACTTTTTTCAGAAATATATAATATTCTAATTTAGTCTTTTCTCTTTTAGAAATAACTTTTTGATGTAAATTTTCAGAATTATCTGCCCTTAGTAAGGACAGCTTCCAAATGACAAGAATACAATGACAAGATCCAAGAATACTATTTCACTAAATAAAAGTTTTGCTTAAAACATTCCTTAAAAAGGTCACAACTGGAAATGTATTTTCTTAATCTTGTGTTATAACGGCAACTTCTTTCCTTCAAATACGCCTCAATATCAAAAAGGTCAATGTTTAACCAATGTCTGGATATGACCAAGTAAATAGAAAAGTAAACTAATAGACAAGTATCTTGCAGAGTGGCAGTTCTCTGCATCTGAAGTGTACCTTGACTCACATTTTACAAGCCAAATAAATGAAGGTCAGCACAAGTTACAACTTAATCTTGCTTTCTCTTAAGGATAGAGCTTTTTCTGAAAATGTGGTTTTAGTTCAAATTTTTCTCCATTTCTTTACCTTTCCCTATTTGTTCCTGACATGTATCCCTCATCCCCTCCCTGTGATTAACGATGAACAGGATCTGTCTGTTCTGCCTTATGGGCAGATCGTTTTTGGCTTTAAAATACATAATCAAGAGAGACTGACATAACTTGAGATCAGTGTAACACGACTGGAAAGGAAGTACTTGTCTATAGTCCTGATGACAACCATGTTAAGGCCTCCAGCATGCAAACAAGTGACTGTGCCCCAGCTGCCATGTAGAAAATGTTCCTGTGCAGTCCACGTACAATCTGGAAGGAAAGCCTTGTGTATCCGCAGTTAATGATTTTGCATGATTGACCTGAACAGTCAATTTCAACTGTGGTTCCACAGACATTTCTTTTAGCGGAGAAGTGAATTCAGCAGTTCTTCCCTACCTCTGGCTGTAGAAACTCACAGAAAACTGAAATTAGGGAAATAACATGGACAGGAAATATTCCTCACTTTCAAAACTTACATTTAACTTCCAGTTTTGCCTCCAAAACCAATGTGTGATCAGCTGTGACTTTGATTAATCTAGTCAAATTTCTATAATCCAAATGACCCTGCTGGTTTATCTGAAAAACTACCTTACCTACCTGTAATTCAGTATTAAATTGTCTGATTTCTAGTAATGATCAAACTACAAGACCCTGATCTTACTGTACGTTTCCTGGTTGATCTTACTGCACATCTTGTCTATCAGTCTCTGTGGCCACACACACCACAAGTGGACAGTGAGGTAGAGGAGCCTTAACTTAAGGTTTTGGGTATCAGTCACAGCCACAGTCACCATGACTACAATTGATGTCAGGCTGGATCCTGACTCAAAGCAGCTTTTTTTTCCTTTATCACCTCTATTTTCTTAAGAAAGAAAAGAAGTGATGTTCAGGAACAGGCCCTGGGTTGAGGAGTAGTTAACAATGATGGATTGTTAACAGAACAACCATTCACTACATCAAAGTCTACAAATACAATAATCTGCCCTTAATCCTCTAAATCTGAGGAAAGAGAGCTCAACTGAAATGGAACTGAATGAGCTGTGCTGTTCAAGTCAAGATTTAGCCCTGTATCTTTTTCTTCCTCTTATACAATTGTTAAAAACTTTCTATGAAGTTAATCTTTTTCCTGTTGTTCGGGTGTTTCTTCAATATTTCGGAGAAAGGGAAGGGATGAAAAAAAATGTGAGAAACAATTCTTTCACGCTGCTTTGAATATTGAAGAGAAATTCAAATCAGGCATTGGAAAAATCTATGAGTTTGTAACTTTCATCACCATCTCTGCTGAGGAAGGTGCTGGCAGAGTCAAGTTTGCTCTTCTCCACAGTAATGCCCAAACTAAAGGCTGGGGGAACACAGCAGAGAGAATTAATCTGAGAAGAGATCCCAAACCAACTCAGATCTGGAGTCCGTAGTGCTGTGTCAGACGATATTAGTGTGCACATATCCAGTTCATAGCTCCTCATGCTGGTACTCCATGTCTATTGAATATTTTGGGCCAGCTTCTGATTACTGAAGGTAGGTTGTATTTAAGTAGGCATGACCTAAAATGATGGGGATTTTTAGATGGTCTTATAGCCTAACTACCTTCCTTGAGCCTCCATAGCAAAGCAAACACTCCTGCTGGAGCAGCAGCAAGGCTTTGTGTTTGTCCCAGCACTCTGATGTGCTGGTCACAAGCACAACTCTCTCTCCTGTTCTTCAGGTACAAGCAACTGGAAGAAATGAATTAGGTTATTATCTGAAATGAGTCATAACGAGTTGTTAGAAGTTTCAGTCAAACTGATCAAGTCAGGAGGCAGTAAGGAAGGTAAATAGACCAATAAATCTGAGTAAGGTTAATATTTCAGTTCACATTAATTTCATCCTTCATATTTTATAGCAAAACAATACTTATGCAAACCTCTTAGGTTAAATTCTGCTGCCATGCTTATTCACACAAGGTACAAAATGCTCTTGAAGAAACAAAACAGCATTTCTGTAGCTTTTCCCTTTCCAGTACTTTATTTACTAATCTAACAAGTGCAAAAGCTCTGGAGACCAACTTTTCTTCTGCCCACAAACACTGTCTGTTGGCAATATTTCCAAGCACAGCAGGGGTTTAATAATCTTTCTTTTTCAAAATGACTTACAAGTAGATTTCACAAGAAATGAAAATCTTAGTGATATATTTGGATTGCCCTACTGGCTGAGAGCATGCTGAAATAAAAGCAGTGTAGCAAGGGTCAGTATTTCCAATGTGGAGAACTGCTGACTTTCTGATACAACAGATGCTTGAATCACCGCTACTGAATTACTTCTGTTTCTCTTACACAAGAGAAGAAGGAGAGCAGACCTTGGATGTGGTAAACTGTGCCTGCACAGGTGGCATCTGACAAGATTCCCAAAAAAAGTCTACATTGGAGCATATTTGAGACACTGAAATAGCTCCCCATTTTTCACTAGATAGTGAACACTAGAAAATTTCTTTAATCACAGTAACGATTAAAGAAACCAAACATTTTCCAGAACTGGCCCCTGCATTTGCCTTCTAGGTGAAACAGAAGAGATGGTGATATTGGGCAACAAAAATAAGAGATGAGAGTAAAAATAAAAGACCAGTGTCCTACAGTTGTACGACACAGTAGACCACAGTTTGGGAACATGAAAATTAGAAGGAATAACTAGACATCATGTGGCAAATGAAAAAACTGTAATAAAAGCATATAATAATAGAAAAACATAAAGAACAAAACTGTGAGCAGGGTAAGGAGTCTGAAATTCTCAAAGTATCTTATTATTCTTTTTAGCATTTTATTTCTTCTTTCCAGGTCATTAATGGATCATTTGTGTCCATTTCAGATGTGCTGTAATAAAACAGTTTGTGTTTTTTCTAAGAACTTTTGTTTTGTTTTGTTTCTAAGAGACTGAAGATTGTCTGCTCCTTGTTGAGTTATGAACAGAAGTAGCATCTGTTAACTTAATGAAAAGGTACAGATTTAAACCACAGGTAACCTTCTCAGGGATGCACAGATTCTTCCTTATCACTTTGTCTTCATGATACAGAAAACTAATCATTCTTCACTCACAAAGCCCTTACAAACATTACCTTCTCTTCATATCTCTGGGTTTTGTTTCAAAAATGCCATTTGACTTACAGTTTAAGAATTATATCTAGCAATACAAAAGATGATTAAAATAAATTTTGCAGGTACTTTATATATATGTATGTATGTGTGTTTGGATTAAGCCAGGTTTATTGCTGTGGACTTTTAGGTATGAAATTAAAAAGAAACAAAATATGTTAAAAATGTTTCAATGGGGAATGAAGCTAGCTCTTTCTCATTTATGTTTTCATAATAAAACCTGTACAAATAGAGATATCAGGTTTATTTTTACAACAACCATGGTCCTTCTCTCATGAGTGGCAGACACACAAATGATGTCAGTGTGTATGACTAACAACTAAAAATAAAGCAGATATTTTTGTACAGGCTATGTAATATCCTATTAATACAAGACCATTTTGTTTAGTTTACATTTTCTTTGGACCTTGCCCATTCATAACTTTTTCTGAGCATTTTTTTATATCATATACTGTGATCTATCGGCACTCATGCACTTTTCAGAGCTTTTAGAAAGAAAAAAAAAAGTCTACCTTGTATTCACCTGATAAAAGTGATTTTCATAAAGAGTTTATGAAATCACCCCCCTCTGTGTCCCACCTTATTTTAGCAAGTTAAAAAAGAAAATCCATAAAAGCATTTCCTAATTTATCTCTTCCTATATGTTGTTCTGGATTGTTGTCCCTGTGGTAAATGCCTTACTACATCCTTACTGCAATCATTTTCATGGGACACTCAGCAATGAGAATCTCTCCATAGTCAGGCTGAACAGGGGCCAGAATCTTTTAGGGAATTCTGATACAAGTCTGTATCCCTCCCACACAACCCAAGAAGCACTTGAAGTAGCATCGAGGTTTTAAAAAGAACAGTGCAGCTCTCAAGTTGGTATATGAAGGCTAAGACAAAGGTTTATTACTTTTTAAAAGTGAGGCTAACTCACTTTTTTGCTGTGTTCCCAAACACAGCAATCAGCAAGTCACTAAACCTCAAACAGCTATGTGTACCCCAAAATAAACAAAATGGTCTTTTATTAATAGGATATTTTGTGGCCTGTACAAAACCTCAGTGCTGATTGAACTATGGTCTTGCTAAGCAAGTCTCTAAATGACAGAAAATATAATGGATACTGAGTGGATCTTCTGGTCATAAAGGAGGATCTGATAGCCAGCACACAAGAAATACTGAGTTTTTTAAGAGCTCCAACACCTGTGCTTTTTGAACCTGGATTTTTGCCAAATATGGTAAGTTTGAATTCTTCCTCCATACTGTTGTCCAACTGAGACCTTTTTAAAGAATCACCATCTTTTTAGCTGGACTCTTCATTCTCTACATGACCTTGTTGTGTGCATTCTGACATATTTTTTGTGACACCTGAGGAACTGGTAACACAAAATAGGGTTTTATCTGCTTCTGAAACTTGTTCCTTTGATTAGCAATGGGAGACTATGATGTGGTGTTCCAGCCTTTCTGTGCAAACAGCCTCAAATTACACTCAGAAAGACCTTATCCTTAGTAGCACTATTTTTTTCTTCTATTTCCAAGCTTTTCCTAAAAGCACTGACATGTATAAAAAGTCTCACTAGACTTCACTGTATCAAAGTTCTATAAAACGTTCTAAAACAAGTGTGTCTACAAATGCTAGATCTCTGCAAGCTTTTAGTTCAATGTGCAAATCATGTATTTGAAGCTGAAACATCCCTGTAGGGATGATTAGATGTTAGATGGATATGTCCTGCTTTTTGTAACAGTAATAAATAATTTATAGTCACTTTCAGTAAACATAGATTTTCCCCACTTTCTAGTTCACCATTTTGGCATTCTTTAGTTAGCATCCCCCCACAAAATCACTGGTTTCAAGTTTTGATCATCCTATCGTAAGAAGATCTGAAAAATGAACAAATTTCTTCCTGCATTGTTTTCCAGCTACTGTCACAGTAACTTAGAACAAAGGGCTCCTGAATTAATTTATTTAAATATTAAACTCTTCATTGAAATTTAAATCCCTTGTTCACTGGATATTTTTATATATGTAATAAATTCTAATGTAAACAAGCAGCCCAGTAACGAATGTCTTTACAAACTTCGGCATCCTAAGCAATGTGTTATACTTTTTCCACTTTTGTCGGGGAACACATTTTCTGTCTTGCCATCCTCAAGAACTGCCTGGAGTCTCTGTTGTTTTATTCTGGTTACAAGAATCTATGGTCTATGTTGATCTTACATCCTCTTCATAAAGAAAAATATTACCACATCTTTAAAAGCAGGAACTCAGTTGAACACAATTGCATAGGGATGCAATGGCCCCCAAAGAGCCAACTATATTCATTCTTTATTTGTTGGCATCTAGTAGAACCCTACTAACATGCCTGATACTGAAAGGTATTTTGTACCACTCATAACTCCACAAATTTAACCTTTAGTAGGAACTAGCAATTCTTCCTCATGGTACTAAATTTTCTGAGATTATGCATAAGCAAAAGTTCTGGTGCATGCTTAAGTTTCACTTTTTTGTTATCATTTTCTTTCTGCTATATGCAACAATTTTTCATTTTCTTGTAATTCACCAACATGCACCTTTCTCTACTGTTTTGTTTCTCTACCCTTTCAGTGTGAACAAACTCTATACAAGACGCCAGGCCTTCACATTTTCAGTATTCTTATGTAAAAGTTTGAAAGATCACATTTGTGTTCAATTTGCTTTATGTTTTGCATGACAGTTACTCATAATGTAACTTTACATTTCTCTGGGTTGTACCTATTCTTTTGAAACTTGAAGGCTTTTGTGAAGTGATATTATGCATTATTTCTCTTGCATTTATTCTCACATACTGAATACTTACAAATTTGGTTCCCAAACCATACCAAGCATTCTCAATTTTGTTTGAGTTTGAAGCCAGTTCTGTTTTCTTGTGAATTGAACTTCATTTGATATTTGGCATTCCCAAGAAATTCTATAACTTCAAAGCTTTGATTGACTTTCTTAAGTTTACTCTAGCCTAGATAACTCCCATTACTTGATAACTTCTATAATGTTTTATCAAATGTTCATATCAGCTCTTCCAAACTTTTTTTTCCTTGGGCGCTGTTTTCTTTTGCTCATAATCACTGCTTCCTACCAGATCAGAGCACAATCTCCCAGAAATGTTATCTTTTCAGCCCTATAGCAATCACCACCTCTCCTAAATTTAACCCTTCTCCTTCATCTTTGCATTTAAAATACATCTTGCATATGCTTTATCTTTAAAGTGCAGCACTCGAGATTTGTTCTATGCCTTCTGTAGACCTCAGTTAACAAAAATTATTTAACCCTCAAATGCTTCAAGAATCAACCATTTCCAAAAATACAAAACAGAAAAAATACTTTCTAATGGCTCCCTGATTATTTCTAACTACTACTCATAGGATCAGAAAGAAGAAATATTTTCCTTTGAAAGATTAGTTTCAGTTGCAGGAAAAAATTCATCTGTTTAACATTTTTATTTAAGCATAATGAATTTATTCCCTTTTATTTGCCTTCTATAACAGTAATTATGTTTGTATAGGTTGGGCAGAAAGTCCTTTAATTCAAGTTTCAGCTGGATGTGCAATACCACAGATGAAACTGTGTTAACAACACACCCTTAGGAAGCTGAATCCTGTAAGCCACATTTCCACTCTCTCAGTGTAAACCTGGAATTACTTATTGCCTGCAAAGTAATAACACAAACTTTGACCTTGATTTTAACTTCTTGTTTGGAAAGTGCACCAGTAGCAAGAAACTGTATATGCACCACTATACTTTCTCCCTAGAATATTTACAACTAGACTCTATCTGCCTGCTTATCATAAGTCTTGGGAGGAGACTCTTTCTATATAACCAATAAATTGTTCCTTGTGGAAAAGGCTTGAGACAGACTTGACCCTATCACTGTTTCCTTCCTGAGCTGCTTGGATACCAGATAAGTTTACAAAGTTTTGAAGCTCTGATATGTTATCTTTTTATAATGACTACAGAAGCCAATTACACTTTCTGTGTAAAATGCTGCTATTTCTGCATAGATTTTTGAATTTTACTAATAGTTTGAAATCTCAGTTGAAATGGTAGCCAAAAATGCATTGGTTACAAAAGAGAACTAGGAGCAAAATACCCTCTAAAGAAACAAATGCATAAAAGTATTTCTGTTGAACACAAGATAGACTTTTTTCCTAAAATAGAAAAGAATGTTAAAATTTACATCTATCAGAAGAGAGTACTTATTCGAAAATACTTACTTACTTACCTTTTACTCTATCTCCTTTGTGCAGATGAATTTCCCCTTCTCCTTGAGGTTGATATGGCTTTACGACAATAAAAAGTCTTCCAGGTACAGCACTATAAAGCTTGCGCTTTGGACCCTGATAATCCAAGGCAGACAGAGGATCCTTGTTGGCACTAGGACCGTAAACGGCACTGGAAATTGAAATTACATATATATATATAAAAGGTTATTTAAAATGATCAAAGTTAATTATCTACCATCACATTGTTAGGATTATATTAAGCAGTGAATAGCATAATCATCTTCCAGTAAGACATCTAAACCTACAGAAAAAAAATACATGTTTTTCATCCTAAACACACTCTTTCAATTGTTGAAATCTTTCTGTCTAAAACATGATAAATATGCATCTGAACATGATGGCCTATAAATGATGGCCTATAAAAGAAAACAAACAACACTGAAGTTTTTAGTTTTTCTACAAATTGAACTTGCACATTCCAGACCCAGATGAATTTTAAAATTTATCTGCAAACCATACATTACAAGAACCACAATTTATCAGAAACACTTTTAAGCATCAATATTTACAATTTTTGTTGGGAATGGGTATCTCTGTAACATTGCAATGTTAACTGAACAATTGAGACAACTGAATTATTGACTGAACAGACTGAATACTTAAGTTACTTCATACTCTACTATGGACCAAATAATCAAATTACTTCATCATTCCAAGGCCTGCAGCTAAATGTTAGATTTGAATGTGCACAAAGCAAGGTTCTTATGGCTAAAGTATTCTCCAAAAGATCATTACTTATTTGTGGTAATCAATAGCTCTCACAATGAGAGCTCATAGAAATATATGAGATCATTATTAGAACCCCAGAAAAATGAGTGAATTGTCAAAAATAAAGCATGAGAAAGAGGGTGGAAATATTATAAATATTAGAAGGTGAAAAACTTATAGGATATATCCAATACCCTGCTATTTAACTTACAAGAAAAATGCAAAAACTTGAGGTCTTACACAAAGTCTAGAAATAGAAGTTAATTGTGAGAAAAAATATTCATAAAGATGTTGAAGAAAAAGAGTACCAAAAGAAGACAAGTAATTGGTGGTCAAGCATTGCAACACTCCGTGTTATTTTAAGAAGAAAGAATTGAACTCAAATTGCTATAAACCAAATGAATTATGAAGGCTGGTGTTTACTGTTTTCAACCCTTCATTATTTTGTAACCAATCACCTACCAAAACAGGAGTCAGTGAGATTCTCAATATAGGTAAAGAAGTTGTCTAGTAAGAACAAAACAAAACAAAACAAACACAATCATACACAAAAACCTCAAAACTAAAAATCATAGTGGAACTTTCTTATCAGGAACACTTCCATTTTACTGCAGTAACTTCTTCACTGCTTGAAATAGTGTCTTCCTTTCACCTTGTCATGATTTTCTACTACTGTGAACAGCTGCTAGTAAAGATAAGCAGTCCTTAAATGTTTAAAAGTGAACTCTGGTTGCAAGTCTGCCAAGGAATTTACATCAGAAACCTCAGCTGGCTCTCACAGTTGCATAAAGCAAGACAGCAAAAGACATTTAGTTTTCTGTTCTTTTGTTACATTCCTTTTTCATTCTAGGTGAAGAAACAGTCATAACTGCAAACAATCCAGATCAATAAAGTACTGCTAAACATCTGACTTCCACCAGTATCAAGCTGCATTTTCTGCTTGATGTGGTAGCAACCAGGTAGCAGCATTGTATTTACCTCCTATCACAGACTGTTCATTTTCTCTTACTGAAAGAGGAGGGGGGAATGGCACATTTAAGCTTTGCGCTGAAGGCATCTTCTCTCACAGGACAGGCTTACTAAAGGATGTCATGGCTACAACATAGGAGTGATGACTTCTTTAAAAAGATCTTCTCTTTCCCTCTGCACCCCAGACTTGGGCTCCCAGCCCAGCACATCCCATGCCATGAAGGAGCTGAAGGATGATGTGCAGATTTCAGAAGATGCGCAGATGTGCTTCCCTCTCACCCAGAAGGTGGCCACCCCAGACAGCTCAGCCCTGACTGAGTCTGTGCAGGCACTTCCTTTCACTAATCATGATGCTGGTTCCCAAGCCTCTCTCAGCCCCTCACAACACCAGTTTGGTGTGGAAAGCAGCAGCCTGGTGAGAAGATAAACACCTGAGTGACAGGCTGCAATGATCACAAGGACCCCTGCAGCACCACTCTCCTTCTCTTTCCTTTCCACCAGTCAAACAGCCTTCTGAAACCTCATTAACCCTCTGGTGATGCTAACCCCCAGCTGCACTCTGACCTCCTCTGTTACCCTGCCCCTTCTGCTGCTGCTGCTTCAAAATCCAATCTGTAGTGATGTCAAAAAGGTCTTTGTCAGCTAAGGGGAGCAACAGGTTCATGGTGATTGTATTATTTTCAAATAATAAGCAGAGACAGCAACAATTCCCACATTTAGCTGATAGTAAGTAGGTAGTCTTACAGTTAAATAAAATCTGTGAGGAAAGTGTCATGTAAGGTGCCATTCAGGGTTGCAAAATAGGCCTGCAGCAAGAAAAAGCACTGCCTGCAGGAAGAGATTGTATGTAAGATGGTTTTGGTTGACTTTACATTTAGAGTTCCAGTTCTCTTCTGAGTGCTTTTGGGTGCTCTGGACATCTCTGAAACAAGTCTTGATGGAACTTATCACAGAGAGATCTTCAGCTGGACAGCTGTCTATGCACCTGTCATACTGACACGTCAAGAGAAAGACCACCATTTTATCACCACAACATTTCAGGTAGGAAATTTGTTTCCACTATCATTCATGCAAGTTTTCAAAATTATGGGCTCCCAGAAAGGGAAAAGGAAAGTGGCTAAATAAAGCCAGAGCAAATAAACATTACTCAAATACTTATTAAAAACTTTTTCTTTTTAATCATTTTTTTTTAATCCCTCCCTGAAATAACTGTTTATACTCTAGGAATTAGGAAGCCTGTTATCCCAAGGATATTGATGTAAAGGTGCTTTAATTCCCTTCTAGCTAAAGCTGTCGTCGAGTACAAGGTAGATCCTCCCACTTTGGTGGCATCAGCAGTGCTCAGTAGAATGTGAGGGCACTCATTCTGCAAAAACCATCTTGCAAAAACCTCTTCACCTAAGTGAAACTTCATTATGGACAACATGTTATTAAGCTGATATGGTTCTCTATTAGGTGCCATCCAGATTATTACCAAATGAGTTTTTGAAATTATTGTAACATATAGCACAGTAACAGTCGTTTGGTCTACTGAATGAAGCTATTGGCTTAAGGTACTCAGGTCTTCTTTCTTCCAGGGATTCTTACATTTCAGACAATGTTTTTTTGTTGTTTTTTTTTGTTTGTTTCTTACAAAGCACCACATTTCCACTCTCAAGCAGTATTGTTACCAGCACAAATGATTATTGTCAATTTAGGCATCTACAGCCAAAGAGAGAATAAGAACATGCAAGGTATCTTTAACTACATTATAGAATCATTAAGGTTGGAAAAGACCTCCAAGAACATCTGGTCCAACCAACACCCTACCACCAATATCCCCCACTAAACTATGTCCCTAAGCAACTCTAAGGTCCAACCCTTCCTTAAACATCCCCAGGGATGGTGACTCCACCACCACCACCCTGGACAACCCGTTCCAATGCCTCACTACTCTTTCTGAGGAAAAATGTCTCCCCATTTCCAACCTGAACCTCCCCTGGCACAACTTGAGGCCATTCCCTCTAGTCCTATCACTAGTTATCTGCAAGAAGAGGCCAACTCCCAGCTCCCCACACCTTCCTTTCAGGTAGTTGTAGAGAGCAACAAGGTCTCCCCTGAGCCTCCTCTTCTCCAGACTAAACACCCCCAGTTCCCTCAGCTGCTCCTCATGGGACTTGTGTTTCAGGCCCTTCACCAGCTTCGTAGCCCTTCTCTGGACAAAGAGAATTATAATGCAAGCAAAGATCCAGATACCTACAAATTACAAAGAGAAACCAGCAGTTGCATTGATTAACAACACTCTTGCCTTTTGTGCACTGACCAATGGATGATTTGGGGTATTAGGAAACAGGACAGACAAACCTGATATTTTAAATGACAATTGAATATAACATGTTTCATCAAAACATTTAATCTCTGATTCTCTCCAGCTCTGCCTCCCTTCATTTTTCTAGCCCTGAGCTTTAACCCTTCTGGCTTATCATCCTCGTGCAGCTCCATCACTTGCACACTTGACAGATGCATTTCCCACATCCTCCTTAAAGAGAAGCTGTAATTACCTGTTCACAGGACAGTGGTTTCATAAAGCTGAAGCCCCCATTTGCGATCAAAACATAGACACAATCATCTACTTAATTATATTACTTGTAATACATACATCACTCTAATTAGTCAGGATTTGCCCTCCAGTGGGACATAGCTGCAGGATATTTGCAGAGTGCCTGCTAAATCACATTTATAATTTGAGAGGAAAGAAAGCAGCAAAGTCCTAGGGAATGCAAAAACCCTGCATCTAGGATAATCATGAAAAGAGCCCCTGACACCTATCACCAACATCTCAAGAAGCTCCCTTTGCTCTCAGTCATTCTCCTGTATAGCCCCACTTATTCCCCTCAGTTATTCCCTCTGGTTCTGGTTCTGAACTCTTTGGTTCAGAATTCTTCTGCAGAAGAGAAACAGTCCTTGATTCATCACCCATAAGCAGATCCAACCCAGGTTTCAGGCATGACCAACAGTTTTCTCCAGGGACCAAGCATCTCAGAAATATTTTATGTGGCTATTAAATATAATTGTTATTTTAGCTATTAAAAGATCTCATGCTGTGCAAATATTTTAAATTCACCTGATGTGCCTGTGCTGCTGCCGTTTGGCATCCTCTCCCAACCTGTTTAGGGATGGTGACCGGCTTCGGGAGGATGGAGTGTAACTCCCCACAGTTTTTACAGTTCCATTAGGATTATTCTGCATCTGTTGAAGTAGATGAGGTGAAAGGCTGCGGTGGGAAGAGGCAGAAGAGGAGGCTGACCACTCAGGGAGGTTGTTGATGTTCAGATTGTTGTCACTGTTGGAACGAAGTAAGATACGGGGTGCTGCTAAGGTGCTTGGGGGTCTCCGCCTTCTGTTTGAGTAGGTAGGAGCCTCTCTAAAGGGCACTGTGTAGAGAAAGACATACAGAATAATCACAGATGAATTTACCATTTATACATGCTTACAACCCCATAAAAAGATTTAGTAACATATGGCATTGTTTTTTGTTTTTGTTTTTCAGAGACAGAAACTCTACCTTGCCTGAATATCTAATCAAATTCATTATCTTCAAAACACCATTAAAACTGAAAACAACTGGCCAATATTAAACTGTTTACTGGTTTTAATAAATAGTTGGGCAATGCTAGCAATGTGAGCGTGCAGAGCAGTCTGAATTATGGTCTAGGTAAAGGGAAACACCTAATTATCACCAAGTTTGAGTGTCATACTGCTCATATTTACTCTATGCCCTCATTTTCAGTCAGAAAGCCAATGAAAGTGGCTGATCAGTAGAAGTTTTGGTGCACAATCTCCCAACCTCCTTCTCCAATCAGAATCCAAGCTGGGAGAATTTTGTTCCATCTCAAACTCAGGCCTAACCTGAAATGTGTAGTGTTAACAGTCACCTTATCCCCATCTTCCAGGTTAAAAATCGAGGACATAGATTTTTCTCCTGGCAGAACTCTATTACACTGCTATAATCCCTTGATATTCCTCTCTTTCTAATCTAGGCATTTCTACTGCATCTATTACTATTGTATATGGAGCATATTACCCCAGGGTAATACACTCACATTGTCACGTGCTGTGTCCCAGGGAGAGCACGACTGTATCCAAAGGCTGCAATATGCTAGTTAATGAAACAGTCATAACAGAAAACAAAAGCAAGGGCAATAAAAACCCAATACAAACCAGAGGGCCTACCCTTTCATCGGTGTTATTAGCAGAGTGTTGCAGCCATACAAGAATTCAGACAAGCAGACACTACATTTTCCAGATCTTCATTTCTCACTGTACTGGGTCAGTTACTTGCAAATGCGACTTAAAAGGAGGATTTCCTAATAAAAAGGCATCCAACTCACACTAGAAATGATAGCATTTCCTACTTATTTTATAAGGCAGTAAGCAATCTGACCCTGAAAACTTACACTTAGTCCAGTCCCCATTCATGCAAGTACTCTCATAAATTCCAGTGGAACTCATGGGGTTGCAGGATTGATCCAAAGTGCAAGTATTTACATCTGAAAAGTCCCAGTAGCATAACTAACAGAAGAGAGCCAGGCGTTATTCTGAGGTCTTTACTGAGCTGTTGTAATTTTCAAAAATCTTATTTCAGTTGGGAAAGAAGCCTCACAGAGCATCACCTATATGTCTAAAGTGCCAGCAAGTGCCATTTGTAAAGTGTCACAAATGTCTGCACATTCAATGCCCTTCAAAACCACACAAAATAACAGAATTAGAATGTGTCTATCATCCTCTGCAAATAAATAAATTCACAAAAATATGAATATACACAGGAATCAATCTGTCCTGCCTTGACAGATAGCTTTTAATTGGGAGGACACAGCAAAATTCAAGGTTCTAAAGCAAAATTGAAAGCATATTTATAACATAAAATAAAGGTGTAATTGCAAGTAAAAGAGTAGTTTATATTATTTTCATCAGAATTCTTATATGATTAATTGTGATTCTGAGAATTTTAAAATAGCATCCTTCATATTTCTAAACTTTCTCTGGTAAATAGCTCAACAACGTCAGAACCACCAAACAAAAGAGAACAGTGTGCACGGGGAGGAAGGGCTTTAAATTCATTTCCATAATATGTTTGAAACAAAGCTGAAATAAGGGAAGTAGTCTTGAAAAGCTGCTAAAGGGGATAAAGCTTAGTAGCCCAATATTTGGGCTAGAGACTGGCAGAAACTGTATAATTTTCTGGATATTCCGAGTCTTTCATATTTTTGTAGGGTTACAAAGCAGCAAAGTATGTCTCTGAAAGTACCTTTGTGCTTCAAATGCCATGGTGAAAGCCACAGTTAGTACTAACTTAAAGAAAACTCACAGCACTTATTTCTAAAATTAACATACACAGATCCTCTGATCAACGTATATGACATAGATGTGTTGTTTGTACATTTCTGGATGTCCAACAATAAGAATATGGCTCTGGAAATGATTTCATTGAAGACAAGAATCTTTCCCAGGAACAACACAGCAGAACAGCTACTGTCATAATTTTCTTACAGGAGAAATCACACAAAACCAGAGAATGCACGACAGATACAGGGCTGCTATCTGAAAGAGTAGCCTTGTTCCCTTCAGGTCACCAAAGTTTGTCTTAGACTTCAATAAAAATGGGCTCTGACCCTTAGACTTGAATTTTTCACCACTTAAAACTGCTAACATTCAAAGCAGGCTGCCAAGCCTTTAAGCTACAGCTCTATGAAACTAAAAACTGCCATGGTTTTTGACCATTTGCTGTAAGCTCTGCAGCTGGTGGGATGCACAGTGGTGGCAGCAGGAGAGCAGGGTGCTCAGGACGGGGACAGGACAGTGGGGAGCTGCTGAGCACCTTCATGCTGGCAGGTTTGAAAAAAGCACAGGACAGTGCATTCACTCCTAATGGAAAATAGTGTGTGTTTTGTATGTATGCACGCTCTCCAGGTATCACATTAAATTAGCTCTTTTTCTGTTACACATCTGAAAGGGATTTTACATTTGGGAGTTAGTTTCTGATTTGCTATTAATGCTCTGTTCTTAAGGACAGAATTACAAGCTAAATCAGCCCTTACTACAGAAAATAAACAGGAAAGGGGACAACTAATTACACCAATTGACGTGTGTCTAACAAATCTTTTATAGAAAGAGTTAAAAATAAGCATTTCCATGCCTAAAATGATTAATATTCCACCCAACTGTTTCTTTTCCCCAGCAATCTGCAAACTGTAAGTGGGTGGGTATTTTTTTAGCTCCTCTTATAGTCATTATTTATATTATTTGCACAATAAAAAATAACTACAACACAAAATGATGGAGTGCAAATGTCCACACTTTAAGCCCTGTTGGACACCGTCACTTCCTAATATCTCAGTATGTTCACAACTGTAAGAATAACTGTTGCAAAACTTGTTTGGGAAAAACAGTTGATATAAAATGACATGAAAATGACTGAACTAATTTCATGCCCCTAAACTTTAAAATTATCATCTCTAAAAGCATGCCTGAAAGCATCATTTAATTCTTTCTCCAGCTCTCAGCATTCTTCTATTACTGGTATTTCATACATCTGAAGGGGTAATTCAGCAGCAGCCACTGACAAATATTCACTCAAGAAATTCCTTACGTGTCTTCAAATGATTTTCTTAGGGAACAAAACATTTCTATAACTACTTCAGAGAAAACCTTAAATGAATAAAGTCACATCCAGCCTTCATAAGCAGTTGCCTAAATGGATTGTCTAGCATAAAATAATTTTGAAAACGAAACTGCAGAACTGATTAATTATAGAGTCACTAAGCCGACCATATTAAATGTACACAAGAAAACACCAGTCTGAAACATCAAAGTGTTCTGCTTGCATCGCTTACCTTCTTTCTTTGTGAAGGCATTTAACAAAGACTTCATTTTCCCTTTTACTTTAGCAGCAATCCCCTCATTATATAACCTTTGCTGGGAAGAAAGAGGAAAAAAAAAAAAGAAAAAAAAAAAAGAAAAAAAATAAAGCTACCCAATTTCTATGTGTTCGGGCTGCCTGCACCCTGACATGAGCAGCAGGTTTCTGGGCACTGTGTAATTGCCAGCATAGCCGGGCACACAGCGCCCGGCGCGCTGGTGACAAAGCCCACCCCACATCCTGTCTGTCAGCTGGGAGCCAACTGTGCATAGACTGGAGCCGCTCACACACACACACACACAGAAAAAAAAAAAAAAAAAAAAAAAAAAAGGAAAAAAGAAAAAAACCACCCTGCTATCTCTCTCAGCATTAGTCATGTGAACGGCACCGCTACAGCCTCACTGGTGAAGCCCTGCTTTTTCTGGTGCTGCCTTGCTGCACCCCACATGCCGGGTGCAGGAGGTGGGGGCTGAAATTTGTGTTGAGAGAGGGGCAGGGGGAAGGATGCGCGGACACAGGGGCTTCTCAACCACACGCTATGGGCTGTGCTGCCAGTGAGAGGAAAGCCTTGGCAAAGCTGAGAGCGGCTTCACAAGTGCATCAGCTTGTAAACTTGCCTGGCTGACTCGTGGTGCTCGAAGGCACCCTTTTGCTTTTTGATGCTTTTTGCTCCCTTAGTGCGATGCTCAAGAGAGCCAATTTGAGGAAAAGTGTGAATCAAACCAGAACTCACCAAGCCTCCTGCAAGGACGACAGTAAGACCATAGACAAAACTGACACTATGCAGAGTAACTGGAGCTGGCCTATATTCCAGCCTGAAACAGATGGGGTACCAACACCAACAATTTTCCATTCCCCTTCATTGCAGCAATTACACTGAAATAAAACAGAATTTCTTTCTGCACAGAGCAAAAATAATAAAATTTGACTGAGTTGTTCCTCTAAATTTCATGCAAACGCCACAGAATAGATAAGGACATTGTATTTGCAGTTTTTAAAGTGCTAATTCTGCAACACATTCTGTAGGGAGCTATGGCAGCCGTGCAAGCACACTTGCAGGGGTAGAGCAAATCACTGACAGGCAGGAAGGAAGCAGGGGGCGGCGCTAGCAATCACACAAAATTTCAGCATAACCAGTTACACCTACGGAAAAAAAGATTCTGAAGAACAGGAAGTTCACTGTTTGAAAAATGAGTAACCCAAAGTAAAAACCTGTCCTCAAATAGTATGAACTATATAGCAGTTAATAAATATTTATTCCGTCTCAGACACCTCTGCTGGCTGCTAATACTTCTATTTTGAAAATTTGGTCTTTTTCTAACTGAGAAAACTGCATCAAGAAAAACAGAAAATAAATGACTTAGATGGATTTAATCTCCATATGCACAGTGACAACATATTTAACAGAAAACTGAAAAGAATTAGTAAGCAGAAATAAATTCAATATTTTAAACTTCATTTAACATTTTGATGTTTACACAGCTCTTAATTTCTAATGAAAAGAATATTTCTCTAAATCAATATAATTTTCTATTTTGTTTTAATTTATTTTTAAAAGACCCTGTGCTTATCAGGTGGTAATTTTACCAGTGGAAATGTTGGACACTAAATATAAAGTTAAACATCTGTATTTGACAATAATATACTTTCTTTTTTCTTAAAAAAAAAAAAAAAAAAAAAGATGCAAAGCTTTCTAGAAAGTAGCTTTGAACTGGTATTTGAACTTATAAATACGTGGATATGTTAGCTCCCCATCAATATTGATTCCAGAACAAGAACTGCTCCACTAGGATAGCCGTGCCACTAATATGAATTATTACCCTTTCCAGTATCTCCATTCAATCCCTCTGATTCCATTTGGAGCTACGAGTGCCAAAGAAGCTATAATGATTAGTAATATTTCACATTTCCATGGTGTTTTCTAACTAAACTTGGTCAACAGTATGTGAGGGCTGCTGAAGTCTGCACAAAAAAACTCAGAATCTTGTAGTGCTCCCATTTCAATAGCCAGATGGAAACTGGCAGAAAATATTTTTATGATGGCAGCCCCCTGAAATGCTCAGGAAATACTGAAATCTTACTTTTTGCTTACTGACGGGGCTGTGAGCACCATTCTGAGCACTACTGTAATGCTCATGGGACAGAGATTTCCTAGGGTGTGCATCTTAAACCAGTTTAACCCAGTGCAGGGAAATGCCCTTCATTGACTGCATGGAGCACAGATTGATTCCTGTACACAGAGAATTACCTGTTGTGTCCTCAGAGAAAGAACAAAATCCCTGCCTCCATATGTTCAGTTCAGTGTGTTGATACCCAGAACATCAATTGCAGAAAACCATACGGACCAACGTTAACTATCTATGGAGAGATGGGATCTCAGTGGTGCTTATGTTGCTCCATGCAGAAAGTCCTGGGCATTTTACTACCAAGGTGCCACCGGCATAGAACCTGGGAGCCTGATCCTCAAACTGCATCTTGCTCCACATGGGTGTCAGTGTTTCAAACTATTGCTATCCTAAGTACCTAACTGTAACAGTTAGGCTAGGAAAGTGTTAACTCAGTTGTGTTCATTCATGGCTGTTCATATATAGTAAAATAAAAACAGGCAGGCAACTGTAGTCAATCAAAATAAATCCCAGGGGGTACTTTTATTAGATTCTTGCTGGAGCTCCAGCATTTCATCATCTAGAGGTTTCTAATCAGTGTTATAAAAACATAAAAAATATTAAAGTCACTTGAAATTATTGAGTTTCATGGAAATTGTGGGAACTCTTTCCTATCTATACCATCAGATATATCACCTGATGAACAACCATTTTATTCCACTTAACCATCTTTCTTTTCCTTATCACAGGAAATATAATTTCTTCCTACATGGCAGAGCCTACTGTAATAAACACTATTGTACAATTGAAAAATATGACAATCAAGGAAGTCAGTGAACTATTTGCAGCTGCATTTTTTTCCCCAATTTTCACTAATAGCTTATTAGAATTTACTTGTTTTAACTGAAGTCTGAAGAACTGAGCTGTGGTGTGGGGAAGTTAAAGAAATTATTCCAGCAACTTCCACCATTTCCAAAAAGATTTTTCTGCTTTATGATGGTAGTCTTGGTATATACAAATTAAGATGCCTTACAAATACAAGCCAGGTAAGCCCTAATAAACTTTATTCCCCCACTTCTTCTGCAGGTGCTCAGGAAGACATCTGTGGGCTTTGCATGGGGATGCCTCTGCAGAGGAAAGGTCCCCTTATGCAGAAATCAAAATGTGGGCTCCAAGGTTGAGTTTGATTGCCATTTTTTGTATGTTTGTAATATCGTGTTCACAATTTTTTATATGTGCTTCCAATAGCTTCCATATGCAAAATAGTGACACACATTTAGGCATTTTTCGAGGATCTATTTTGGGGCAATTAAATGTCATTAGGAAAAGTTAAAACATGATTTGTTTGATCGAATCTACATTCTTGCTTAATCTTCCCACTATCACACCAACAGCAATTGCTTATCAGATGATGGCAGAACACAGTTAAAATTATCGTGCTTTATTCTTTTTGGATTATTTTTTTTGAGTTCTTACCAGAAAAAAATCCCTTCAACTTGTATACACATCTAGCCTTTTGTTAAAAATACAGTTCTTCACACGTATAAATAAATTTCTCTCCGCTATAAAATAGGCGTCCCTTATGCTAAACCACCAAGTGGAGAGTTAGACAAGAACAGCCAGATTCAAATATAGACTGTAAAGTACAAAAAGATTCAAATATAAGCTGTAAAGTACAGAAAGAAAAGGAAAAAAAAAAAAAAAAAAAAAGCTAGGTTGATACTGTTTCTAGATTACTTGCTTATCCCACAAAGCTATACGGTGGTCAGGAGCACAGACAGTGGTGACAGACTTGGAAGGAATCCATCTCAGAGGAACTAAAACAATTATTAAACAAAGGTTTTTTTGTTTTGCTTTGTTTTGTTTTGTTTTTTTTTTTTGCAAAAGATCCGAGTTTGCTCAGGATATTGCAGTTAGGCCAGCCCTGAGAAAAGAGTGTCTGAGCTCACACACATTTTGCTTGTAGAGCCCAGCCTTAACTAACCTAACCTTAGTTTCCCTGTCACCACCAGTAGCATTTTTATGCCACCCAGCAGCGCTGCTTAGCAGCCTTCAGGCAGGCAGTCCAAGTCTGAAGGGTAGAATGGGGGCAGGAGACAGTGTGTAGGAAAGGACAGCAGAGGGATGGATCGGGAACAGATGGCAAGAGTTATCAATTAGAAGAAGAAAGAAAAACAGAATATAGCAGTGAAAGTTACACAGCCATGTGCCAGACTTCCCTTCCGTCACCTGGCATTTATATTACATTGCTGTCCCCAAACTTTGCTCTGTTTGACAAGGGCCAGTCTTGCTCTACTCTCACAAGGAACCAAGCGCATTCGTGGAACTACATTAAAAAGCAACAAGAAGCATGTGGAAAGATTTTCAAACATCCAGCAAAATTCACAGCTGTGCACAAGGCTCAACACTAGAGGCAAGACCATGCAGTAGAGTTAACTGGCTGCTGGGGTCTTCAGTCCTGCATAAAATACTTCATGCAAGTCCTGTTATTGAAAGAATTTTAATTACTAAGCATGTGAGGTGCACGCGTTTGTGGGCACATTTCAAAGGAATTACAAAGTTGATGAATATACAGTTGCCACACTCAGATGAGCTTAAAATCACGGGAAACAAAAATCAATCCCTTTTTCTTACCATACTCACATGATTATAAATAAGCCTTCAGTAAGATTCACTGGGATTACAGCAGTAATGCAGGAATAACATTAAAGAGCTGCATGCTTCTACAGAAGGCAGGCGTGTTCACTGTAAGGCTTTAGTTTCAGATGCTTACACAACATCAAGAATATATTTAGACCATATAAAAATTGCTAAATATTGCTTAAAACTTGTAATGTGTCAGAGCAAATGTCTGAAATCTCTTTGATAGTCTAGAAGGTAATGGGTCCAGAAATTTTGATCCAAAAGTGCTTGAAAATCATGGGATTTCATTTTTTTTTATTTTTTATTTTTTTAATTATGAAGCTCAAGGCAGCAATATCTGCAAATTTTTGAAGCTCTGACTGCAGGGATACAGGTACACACACCAGAATTCACCTTAAAAGTGAAATAAAATCTCTGTCCCAAAGGATAAGAGGCTGCTTTGCAGCCCGGAGTTGTGTGAAAAATCTGGGTCGGGATGCAGAAAGACACAGAACAACGGAGGGTTAAAAGGTGGGAAAATTAAACACTGCTATTTCACAGGAAAGGCTGGAAGTGGGAAGGAAACAATGGCCAATAATGAGGGAAATGTCTTGCAAGTAGTAGCTTAAAGAGAGAGAGAAGTAAAGGCAACAAGAGAAATCTACAATAGCTGAAACAGAATTTGAAAATGATTGAAATCTATCAGCAATGTCAAAGAAAGAAACATATTTGAATAAAGTATGTATGGCTCACTTTCATTTTATCATGTACAGTCATATACAGAAAAGGCACTTACCTAAATAAAAACCTGTATTTTACATAGGTCTGTTTTTGCAGAATGTTCTCAATCCTGAGGTGTAGAATAGGGAGGCCAGCTCTGAGCTGCCAGGTGACAAAAGTTTCTAAAGGCTTTATACTCTCAGAGTACTCACAGCTCCCCATTTCTTTACACGTGTTTGGGTTGAAAGGAACATCAAATCTTGCTCAGAATAACACAAATAACTGCAACAAATATTTGTATCCATCTTCCATAAATTTGTACACCCATATAAGAAATAGTTTCCTCTGCTGTTTGCAAAGACCTTTCCACTGTAATATGGCTAAGGGAAAAAAAAATCTTAAAAAGTAAATAGTTCTTGCAAAACCTTTCCAAAACAGCAGTGGGTGATTTAGAGTAGATGAAATAGGAAACTAGGAAACTACTTGGTTTAACTGATTAGGTTACATTTTGCTGGCATTTCTTTAAATATGGATTGTCCTGACTACAAAGTCTGTTTTCAGCAGCAAGTAGAACTCACCCAGAGTTACTCACTTCTACAGAGCAGCGGACTATCAGTAACCAGCTACCTAGGTATGTTGTTGAAGCAAGAGATCAACAGCCTGTAGAGCATCTGGACAGAAAGATCTATTTAGCTCAGATTATTCAAGTTGCATTGTTTTACCTCCAACAATAAGATAGAAAATATAAATCAAAAATAATTATAACCCACAACAAATTCTTGTGCTCTTTAAATAAGTTGGTGAAAGGAGGGTGCAATTTTCTCAACTAATAAACTGGGAAATCTAGTCCTGATGCAGCACCACTCAGAAACATTGAATTACACCACACAAAGTTCATTCTTTGCATTATGAACACATTCTATAATGGCTGATACACATGGGCCTTGGAAGCCGTACACAGATTTGTGGGCTGTGGTTTCATGTTGCAGAGGAGAACAAAGACAAATGAATCTGTACAAGATGCTTAGAAAAACAAATGGACCAATATTGGATAGCATGCTGCTTCTGTGTTCTGGTGTTGTACAGAAAACAATCTAATTTTGCCTTTGTGTAACTTTCCTCCTACCAAAAGCTCTCAACAAATTCCTTAAATCATTATGTTGTTCCAGGCTTTATTCAGTGATTTGATTTCACTGCTTTAATCTAAGTGTGAACCTCTTTAGTAAATAGTGGGACAAAGCATCTGTGCTTCCAAAAGTGTTGGTGGATCATGTCAGTTTTATTTAGAATAACACCATTTTCATAACTGAAAAGTGTATATTGCTCTCAATGGAGAAAAAAAAAATCTCACAGAAGTTAAAAAACATATATATAGCCAAAGTGGTCAAATAGCGTGCCACTGCTATATGCATTGTCCTTGTACAATTCATACAGACAACAGTAATTACTGGGGCAGGGTGGATTGAGTAAACATATTTGTACTATTTTATGTGTCAGTCAGTTGGGTCTGATTCTCCAGGCTTCCTACCTTTTGGCACTATTCCTCCAGCACATCAGATATGAAATGCATCCACTCCGCTCTGACAACATTTTACAGTATCTTTGCATAAATCTAAATGGTAACACAAGGTGCATAAGGATGGAGAATTAGCCTGCAATTAATTCCAGCTTGCTAGCCCATCACTGGCTCAAGCATTTCTTAGACATACAGTTATTCCCAATTTACTGCAGGGTACATGACAGAAAAAACAAGCCATGACATTAAAGTTCATGCATGACTGTGAACTAGTCCAAGGCAGTAGTTATAAGAGAACAGCAAAGAAAAAAATACACAATATCCTCTTGTAGCTGTAACTCCTCCCTCTTCTTAAATCTTGATGTCCTTCACTGCTATTTTTCAACCTCATTTTCCCCCTCTCTTAATGGCTACAGTTGTCTTTCATTGCTTCTACCAGTTTAAGGATAGCCTGCCTGCCCTACAGAGCCAATAAATGGTCTGTAAGAGTCTATCAGGAGAGATTTCTAGAAGATATCACATCATGGCAGTAACATAAAATTAGCAATGAAGTTAAATGGAGAGAGGTAGAATGGTTGGAGGGCAAGAAAACAGCACTGAAGTAGTCCACCCAGATGTGGAAATTTATAGCAGGTCACATTGCGTAAAAGCCTAATAAGAGTGGAATATATCACCCCATCTTCATACAGCAAAGTTTGATTGTGGAATACAGGAGGGAACAATCAAGCAATTAATGCGACATTGTTCTATCTTTTTAATACCTTATTGCACTCTGAGGGTAACATTTTCATTGAGAAAATAATACATTGTTTTACTGAGGAGACCTCAGAACCGTGAAGACTTTTCGCTATACTGGTTGGCTTCCCACAGGTGCACATTTCTTTCTGGAGTATATAATGTCAAATACTTGCATTACCACTTTCATTCTTGTTTTGCAGTAGAGAAGCAAAAGGAGGCCTTTTTTTGTTGTTGTTTTTTTTGTTTGTTTGTTTGGTTTTTTGTTTTTTCTGGAAGAGCTATTACCACTAAAACTACAAATTAAGTGCAGGGAGAACTAAATTTTTGGCTCTGCAGCCTCCCTTAAAGTCCATTAATCTGCAAGGAATGTACTAAGAATTTAAGGACCAAATACGATTGGGGGTCATTAGTGTAGAAGAAGCCAGAGAGACCTCCACATCCCGTGGACTTGCATTAACAATCAAAAAAGCAGGAATTGTTTACATATATTTAGGAGTAGTTTCTGAAATGTGGAGTTAGAGAAAAACATCATTACTGAACGCTGAATGCTCTACACTTTTTTTTTGCACTTTTTTTTTTTTTTTCGGTTTACACTACCTAGTCCAAGCTGTCTCCAAGAATTCCTCATTTACACTTATTGTCATCATTTCAGTTTCAAAGTGGACCTAGCACTACAAGCAGGGAGTAGGTTATATTTAGCTTTTGAGATGATGCACATTTGGGTTACCTGAGTACAAAGTCTTCCACTGCCAGCTTCCTTTTGTCTTCTATGCTACAGATAGTAGTTATGCCATGCAAGTATTCACCCCTCAAAATATCTTTTCTAAATAGAGGAAAACAAGCTCTATCTAAAGTCATGTCATCAAGAAGGATCTTTGAAAAATAAAACCCAATAATTTAAGCTGATAATTGTCTCACTATCCTTAGTTCCATTTAGACATTTGGTGTTAAGAGGAAACTAAAACATAGCTGACTTATTCATTAAAATAACAGCATTTAAAATTATATTAGTAGCCTACATTTCTCTGTCTCAAAAATAACTGTTAATGAATCATGCCGGTCTAAATAAGAAAGGATAAAAAAAGAATGTATCCGCTATAGCAGGGGGTTATCTTTGTACAAATATGTAGGTGTAGCATTTGTAATGTTCTCAGTGGTTAATCCCATTGAGAAAGGAGGGCTTGTTCATTGAAGCTCATGAATACACTTTTGAGGTGTTTTAATAAAGTAATATTAGCAATACTATGCCTACTTCTAATTCAAGACATTTTCCCTTGCATTTTAAAATGTTTGAAAATGTTGAGGTAAGCCTTTTCTTCCTTTATTTCCCATTGTAACCTTGATTTGGCCTGCAGGTTAAATTTTGAGATGGTGCACCAATAGCTGAGTTTAGGAGATTTTCTGTAACAAGGATATTAAAAAAGACTCTTGTTTATACAGTTTAGTAAGTCAGAGCCGACAGGACTAAAAGAATAAAAATGCAAGCTTTAAACCCATTACCAAAAATTAATCTCGTGTACATACTATTTCAGAAATATTGCCCCTTATTCTTACATTTCTGGCAGCAGTGGTGGATGTAGCTACATGATATTCATTAATTCAGCAGAAAATGCATGGCTGACATCCAAGACATTACTATGAAAATAGAAGTTCTGGATATTATTTGGCAGTCACACCCCCGGACATCAAGAGTACTACAATAAAATTTGACTTCCATGTTCAAGTTTCAAAATAACTCTGCTTTCTTCCGGACAAGAAGTGATGCAAATAAAGCTAGTAGGAAAAGGCAATGCAAGTCTTTAAAAAAGAATGGAGTCAGAGAAAGGAGAGTAATTGCATAAATAAGCAAATTGCATATTTTGTTCTCTACTAAGCCATGGCATTTCAGATGCATATCCTTGATGTTTCAGAATAATTTCAGACTGTGTGGTTAGCAGAGAAATCATTTTGCATGCTGGTATTACCTGTACATATGTGAAACTACTGTATGCATCCACACTTTCATTACAGGAAGGACCATGTGGCACTAAACACCTAGGATCATAGAATCATAGAGTCAAAGAACATTCCGAGTTGGAAAGGACCCACAAGAATCATTGAGTCCAGCTCCTTGGTCACTGCAGATGTTGCAGGGGCATAACTGAATTGGAACATGCCTTGAGGAATCCTCAGAAGCACATCTAAACTAAGTTAATAATGATTGTACTCATACATGTATATTTAAGGACATAATTTCATGTATGAGAACCATGAATAACATGTCTTTATATATATATATACATAAGCATGAAGAATATACTGTGCATCAAAACATAAATAGTATGGAATCAGACAGAACAGATAGATACAGTAACATGAAACATGTATTTAGGATATTACAGTAGAAAACTTCACCTGAAAAGTGAATTCAAATTTCTTGCAATATTCATTTGTTTACTAATGTTTGTAATAGAGACCTAAAATGAAAGAAAGATCCCACTCTGAGCCAGAGGGCACCGGACTCAATTTCACCAAAAGCTTGTAGTGCAGCAGTCCTGCAAGCAACCTCCAGCTACTTTTGCTGCAGAGGAACCACTGCTTCTGAACCACCTAGAGGGTACCATAGCCTCTGTCACAAGAAGCGAGGGAACCCCAGCCAAAGACTACTCACACTCCCATGCTGTGCAAGTCAGCCTTTCCATCAGAGGTCAGGAAAGGAATCAGCAGCCTAAGATCCCTCCCTCAGCCAGACAACAGCGGGTGTTGGAAGGGTGGGAGAACAGAACAAGAATAAATGGAAAACTATGAATTTGGGGAACTTTTTATGGAAACACTGCAAGAGTAAATTTTCAATTAATTCTTAATATTTCCTGTTCTAGAATTTGGCAACAAATTTAGAAATGACACAATCTAAGTTCCCACGGATATGACCATGCTTTCCTTTACATTAGGAAGCTGCAAGCAACATCAAAGGAATTACCAACAGTAAAGGAGAAATAAATGGGACTCACAGGACACCTTTGAGTTCAATAAGTGAAGTATGAATGGCAATGGAATAACTGGAAGATAGGAAGAAAATACAGAGAAATTCCAGTGATTCTTAGTGAATCTGGGAGATATAGTCTGAAACAGACTTTCAGTGAAGAAAATGAAAATGGATTACTGCTTTAAGATACTTAGGAATGACAGTTTCAGAAAGGGTACAGATCTCAGGAAAGGGTATGATATGTAATATACAACCAAGAAAACAACAAATTTGGATGCTGCACATTACTTGGAGGAGTGAAGTGATATTAAGCAACTCCTACAGCCTCTTAAACCATACCTGTAATATCAATTCCTGAATACCAGGCCCCTGTTTAACATAAAGATTTATGAAACACACAGCAGGGAAGAGCAATGCAGAAAACAATTAGGATGCAGAAGTGACTAATTAGTTTTATAAATTTATGTAGGAAATATTGTAACAGGTAAATGCTCTGAGCAAGATCCTATACCACACACAGTCAAAAGTTTCAATATTGGCTTAATTTGAAAGAGATGTCTTATTCTAGTTTGTTAATTAATAAACAGGAAGAAAATAATAATAATAAAAAAAGCTTAAATTCTAGTCCCAAGAAAAATGGTACATATTTTGCCATGGATTCTAGTGGGACCAAAGTTTCAGTCAAGAAATAAAGGAGTGTTTGAATGATGCAAAACACAGGACCAATACAGAGCAACAGAAACAACCCTAAGGAAGTTAACTAAAAGAGTAGAACAGTACAAAAAGCATAGAAAGTATTTGAAGATCATAAAAAAAAAAAAAAAGTGTAAATGACTTTCCTTCTCTTCTCCTTACATCCCTCTGAACAATCATAGTTTGCAGCTTTTTCTAAGCATGCAACCAGAAGGAGCAAAGAAAGGGGATGCAGCCCTGGTCCACAACAGCCAGACAGCTGGAAAGTCACTCTCCACAGCCCATCATGCTCGCAAGTCACATCTCAACCTGAAAGTTCTAAGGAGCAGTTCATCCCTACCTCTAGTGTTGTTCCATATCATATCACAACCCAAACTTAGCAGAATAAATAGAGAAACAAGTTGCTTCTTTGATCCATCAAGGAAGTGGAATATCTGTGGAGCAGAAGTGACAAGTTTCACAACTGTGGACAGAAACCTCTGTGAAGCATACTCTCCAGAGCAAAACTGCAGCAGAACAACCCAATGAGTCCTCTATTTCACTATTCAAATATGGTCAGTATTTCAGTAGGTGGAGTTAAAAATATTAACCAAGAATTTATTTTAACTAGTTGTTCACTGTTCCATTACCAAAAACAATAGACAAGGTTTTCTTTTACATCGTAATTTTATTTCAGCTTGTGTGATTAAGACACTTAGTATTTACAGTTTGTCTGGATTTTTAGAAGAGATTGTGTGAACATTTCTGATCATTAACTGACAGGAATGGATTGCCTTATCTGACAATATGTAATGCTAGTGGTAAGCAACATCATAAAGGGAATACAGATTATTTCTCCTTAAAATCATATTACTCTGTCTTGGCAATTTTAGATTGGAGTTATTGGATTGATTTCAGAATCTTACTAATTAAGCCTTACCAACTGATTTGAACTTTCATCTGTGCTTCTTAAAGGGCTGAACTGTCAGAGCTATTGTTGCTGTGAAAACCTTTGGCTGTGAATTAAATTGAACTTTCTTATCTATTCTGTCACTCTCCTTTACAGAAAAAAAAAAAAAAAAAAGAAAAAAAAAAGGAGGGGGGAGGGAGAAGAGCTATGTCATAACTAAAGTTCTGTGAATGATGACATAGGTATATAGATAATGGCTTTTACAATATTATTACTTCACATCTATCAATATTCTGCATTTTTAAGAACCTTCCTACTATAGGTGATGTTTTGAGGCTGTGACAAAAGAGAAGAAGACCCCGCAACACACAACCACTGGGAGCACTGGAAAGAAAAGACATGCAAACACATAAAGAATAAAAGGATAGGGGGAAAAAAAAGACAAGATCTAGAGCAGTCACATTAGCAGTGATGAACTGACCACATAAGCACATAACAGCACATAGAAGTAGGGTCAGAATGGGCAATTCAGAGAACTGGCTGGCACACAACAGCACTGCAGCTCCAGATACGCCTGCAATGAATGAATTGCAGTAAGGAGATGGTGAAAGATGGCTGAAGTTTTTTGACAGGAATTTAAGGATTAATAAGAGATAAAGTTCAGGGAACAGTTTTAAATTATATGGAAAAAAAAAGGGGGGGGGGAAGGAGACAGGAATAATAAACAAAGCAGAAATTTAATACTTATGGCAGTAATCATAGATATTTCTGAGTAAACTGGGGTACAAACACACACAAAATTTGTGACCTCTCATAACAGCAAAGTCCATTGATTTTAGTTACTTCTCAAAATACAGTACATTAAGAGAAAAATTTAAACACCACAACTAAGACTTATCTAGCTTGATAGAAACACTCAAAGAATTTAGCAGGATACAAGAGTGCTAATCAGGTTACAAGATCACATTCTTAGCTATTTGTGCCGTGAGTAGGATGATCTAGAGCAGCAATTTTTGCATGCATTCATGCAAGCCACACACAACTATTAGGAATTTCAAGCATGATCTGGACAGCTAAGACTTCTGAGATCCTCAAGCTTGTTAGGAGAAAAAAAAGTAATGTAAGGAATAGAAAACAAGTAGTATAATACAGTTTTTATATTTGTTTCATTCAAGAAGAGGCCAACTTTTTTCGAGCACTGGTAAGGACCTTACTCATTACTAATCTACAGGCATTAAAAGTTAATGTTCATAATAAGCTATGAAGGACATTAAAATCATTTTTTTTTAAGAGTACACGTGTTAAGTAATTCATGTAAGCAACATAACCAGTTGAATGCAGCAAGCGCAGAGCAAAATCAACATTGGACTTGGGCATTTCTGCACCATGTTACCAAAACAAAGAGTAAAAGGAAAGATTAATACCCATGATTTTTGAAGTCAGGAGGATGCAGCAAGGCAAGTATTATGCTAGAGCTAGTAAGCCATCATTTACTCACAGTACTCCATGCAGAACCACTTGAGAAATCTCTGCACAGTCTCTGGGTATCTCAGCTTGCCATCACGTCCCAAAATGAGAAATGACCACAAATGCACTGCTACTAAGTGATAGTGGATTTACCAGAAAGCATATTTTCTGTGTCCATTCCACTGAATTCTAAAAGATATACTTCAATGGGACACAGGCATAGAACCAGCTTAAAAAAAATAAATCATAGAAATGTATATTTCTACACCATCAGGCATCCACTACCTGTAAAACTCCAGCATTTTTATGACCCTTCTCATATGGTGTTTAAATATAGTCACTAATTAGTTTTACCAGTCTCCATGTAGGTACCCTTGGAGTGGAACTGTAGCACATCCATATAGGGAAGGACAGAGGCTGCTAAAAGTTGCTGTCCCAGAATATCACATGGGAAAAGAGCAAGAGAAAAGACAGGCCCCCAGCTCTTCCACATGCATGGAGGGGAAGATAGTTCATTAGAAGGTTTGTGATGGGTCACAACACATTTCACGCAGCCAAACACCCCCAGACACCACAATGGGACTTAATTCAATAATTGTGTTTGGGTTGTTAAAGGATGATGCTGAGGGCACTTTTCAAACTGAACACAGTAATATTTCAAACATCAGTATTTAAATGCTTCTCTCATTTCAAAGAGAGTGGTGAAAAGAGAGTGTGATTAAATTTATGGAATAACTGAGTTATTGCTTTGGTTTATAACTATATTGCTACACATAAAATCGTTACTTGTACTATCTGGTAACTTAGAAAAAAAACATCATTCAGCATTCAAAAGGACAGCGCTTTTCCTCATAGGTATTTAAAAGCTTGCCTGACTTAACAAATATGTTTCATTTACACAGTATTCTTGGAGGACTAGAACAAAAAAAAACAATTAAATTGTACCCTACAGAAAAATATCTTCTTTATTTTTCTTGAACGTATCTAGATCTACACTAAGAAAAAAAAATTCAAAAACATCCGAAAAAAATCAACATTTTTGCACACTGTGGTTTGAATATTCTAATTCTGTCCAGTAGTATGCATCTGTGTAAAGCCATCATTAGATAATTCTCTGTCCCATAGCAACCACTTTGTTTTCTCAGGGAAATAAAATATTTTTACATCCTTAGGCAATACCTTTCTCTGCATGGTTTCCTAAATGAAGCTGTTTGTAATCTGAAGTTAACATCTCAATTTACAGTGGACTTTGCAGAGATTTATAGCTATGTATGTGGAAAACAAACTGCTAGCACTAGGCTTTTCTAACTCTCTCTATATGTGCATGTACAGAGTGAGTATTTCACATTTTATATAAAAGCCTAGATTTGTTAATAAAATATTGGTTTTTTAAAGTAACAAATTCAAGTTATCAGATGTATTTGTGTTATAAAACAATTATTTAAAAGAGAACAATGGAAAGACAAGAGAGGTAATGTTTTAATCATCTGAGCTTATAATAATTTAGTCCTGAACTTGCAAAGTAGTAAGAAAGAAAAAAAGGACATTCAGTTTGCATCTTCAAGCACTGGGAAATCGTGATAATGGGGCTGGAAGTAAAGTCTCTTGGAGTCACAAAAAGGTCATACTTGGAATATTTGATTTGTTTGGTTTGTTTGTTTGTTTGTTTTTGACATTTCATTCACAGAAAATTGCCTCGACGGAGACATCATTTTATTTAAAAAATTACTGCTTAAAAATAAAATAAAGAGACAGATTTCTGAAGTTTGTCTATGCCAAATGGTTCCTGTAATCTAGTCTACAAATCAGAATGCAACATTCATGCTAAATGGTTAACATAAACACCAGGGACTATAGGCAGCTTGAAAGGATCTTCCTGTTACTGTCACAGCTAACCATTTCACAGGAATCCACAAATTTCAGGGCTGCTGGTCAGAG
The DNA here is from genome assembly GCF_965140915.1 of Aythya marila. Lineage (NCBI taxonomy): Eukaryota > Metazoa > Chordata > Aves > Anseriformes > Anatidae > Aythya > Aythya marila. The sequence continues at coordinate 47,908,358 of NC_139046.1, forward strand.
CCACTGGTTCTCAAACAAGGGTTTGCAGTACTTTCCCACAGGTCTCTGTGGAGCTAGCTTTTTCTTAAAAGGGTTTTTAATTATTAAATCACACTAAAATGACTATACCTATTTTAAATAATTTACTCATTCTATTTTACTGTGCAAGTCACTGCTTAAGTTCCCTACAGACATTACACAAAACCAAATGTGAAGAGAGAGGAGTATGCAATATAGTAGTATGCCACTGAAACAATGGCAAAAAAGGCATAGAAGCAGACCTTGTACCACAATATGACTTACTGTCACCACATAGAGTATTCCAAGTCAGAAGAGACCCACAACATGAGGGCTTGGGTGCTGACCTGAACATCATCTCCATTCAAGCATAAAAGGACTGTCATGAAAGAAGAATTCTGATTTATTTATTTATTTATTTGGCAATTCTATCATGTCTCTTCATTGCATCAAAATATGACTGATTTAGATTTTGACAATGAGGTGCATTAGATTGTGAAAAAATCTCCCAGGGGAAACTGGAAATGTTTGAGACGTGGAAAGCTAAACAGGATGCAAACACCCACACAAAATGCTGCAGGAAAATAGTAAGCTGGAATAATAACATTCATCTAGCTGCTGTACTACACCATATCTTTACCAAATCTGATTTCTCCAGCTAAATTTTGAAAATTGAAGAATCTATTAAGTTACAGAGTGAAGTTTTGAACCTTCACAACTGTTCATTAAGATTGCTGATTTCAGCAAAGATTTTTTTTTCATCTCTACTTACTCTAGCCTTTGAAACCAAATACAGAAAGAAAACTAGTAGGAATCCATTCAGTCTCAAGTGCAATTTAAATTTTTGTTATTAAGCTTTAATGGAAGGAAAAGACATGATCGGAGCAGTGTTTATTTCAATGATGATGCAATGTGATGGGTGCACTGCATAATGTCAGATGATATCAAAAGATGTGTCCTGGTGTAACCTCCCTTATACATAGTGAGAAGCCTCTGAAAATACAGAAGGCAGCAAACAGCTTTGAAGCTGTTACTGGAAAGTTGTCATTTGCTTTCAATAACTGAATATGATTTGTGCTTATCTAGTGTTCCAAATTGCTCAAATGATTGGTTACAAAACCACGTCTTCTTCAGATTCTGAAAGGCTCATCTTTCTTATTTAATAGATTAAGATTTTTGTCCTGAGCGCTACACTGAAAAGAATTGTACAAAATCGACTTTAGGCAAGTCTTGTGCTCCTTGGTTTTGGGGCTGCCTCACAGCAGCACGCATAGACCCAGATTTCCGCAGTGGGGCTTTTCCTGCCATCACTCAGGGATGCCTGGATGATGGGCACAGCTCAGGCATACTTTTGCTTCTGCTGTGCCTCTTGGACCAACAGCCACTGCCCAGGATGTTCACTCAGTTTAGGGAATGGATCAACAGCTCAGCTGAGTCTGGATCAACTCAAAGCTGCTGAAGGAAGGAAGCAGGACTAGTAGTTTTGCTCATTAGCTTTGTAAACCCTTGGGATATTCTCCTTTTAAAACTGTCCCCCCCAAAAGACATCTTGTATAAATTTCTCTTCTATTGTACATTCATAGATTCAAGAATTAGATCAGTTCTCAGTGCCCTTTTCATAGATGTAAGACGATCACCCCATACTTTGCATTTACAAACACTTCATCAGGCAAAGACAAAAGATTTAGAAATCTATGAGGTTATAATTCCTTGTTAAGTAATTGTCATGGCGGATTCCGACAAGAAAAAAAAATGTCATAAAACTAAGCGATTCTCCAGATAATTTCCAACTTCTAATAAAAACAGAACATAGTACATCTATACATTTTATTACAAAGGCTGTAACCATGGTAGAAAACGCAGCACAATTTAATTCTGACAACCTGTAATCCAAGTTATACCACAGTTTGAATAAAAATAATAAAAATAAAAAAATAAAAAACAACCTCTACATTACAACTTTAAAGCAAGAATATCTAAACCTAATGAAACTGCATTGAAAACATCCTGTATTTTAGCTAAGGCTCAGGGGAAGAGTCTTAAAACATTCATATTACAGCACATCAAACCATCACTTTGGCTAAATTAGCATAATATACATTTAAAAAAGATATCTGACTGTAGAACAGAGTTTGAAGGGGAACTATGAGAAAATGATGATAGGAGATTGGAGATGAACCATTGTCTCCAGACACAAATAAGAACACTTCTTACATTGGACAAGAAGTGGAGTAGCCACTGCAGAATACTTCAGAGGTTTATGAAACAAACATTTTCATGAAAACTTTAACTTCACTCATAATGAACTCTTCTCAAAAACAATAATAATAATAATTTAAAAAAAAATCTAACCAGTTCTAACTTGGTCAACACTGTTTAGGCAAACTCAAAAGCTGTCAACTACACCAATATTGTAGTTACTGAACAGTGTCAATCTTCATAAATGCTGATCTGTGTCTCAGTTATTTCCTATAACAATGTGCAACTACACAATTATTTTTTTTTTCCTCTGAGATATAACAGTGATAAAAGATCATCATTAAATGTATTCTAACTGAATGCCTCTCACCAGGAGTTCAACTGACTTATCTTTAAACTTTATTATAGTAGAAAGGACCAATTCTACTACAGTAAAAAGGCTACAAACGTGATTTATTCCAGCAAAAAATACTGTGCAATCGTTTAAGAAAACAAACATCTCGAACTGTGCCTGATATTCATGATGTATAAAAGTACTGGTTAATTCATCCCTACTGATTTTAAAAGAAGTTTATTTGTGGTTGGTTTGGTTTTGGTTTGGTTTGTTGTTGGTTTTTGTTTGCTTTGTCTTGTGGTGTGCTTTTTTGCTTGTTTGTTTTGTTTTAGAAAACTGTGAATGTGGTCTTTGTTTGTGCAACATGTATTTATATTCTGAAAATCTTTTCTTTGATCCAGCATCAAACTACTAGTCACATCCATTTCTGAAACTCAGATGCACAAAAAGATAAAGTAGAGTTAAAGTGCCAGAACAGTATAGCCAAAATATACCTATGATAAGAATAAGTTTAACATTTCCTTTACACTTCTGATAATAGTAAGGACACTGGAAAAAATGAAGAAAAAAAAAAAAAAAAAAGATAATGTTATCTATTGAAATGTTTGAAGCATTCTATTTCAAAAATTGGAGAACTTATTAAAATGGCTTTGTCACTTGCTTCACCATAAAAATAGATATGCATACATGTATACCCAGACGCGCATACAAATGTCCACAGACAAATATGTGGTAGACATACTCCAATAATCCTTTATATAAGCTTTCCTTGTAAAACTGTTCTTCATAAAAATGTTACATAAAAAAACAGGTAAATCTGAGGTCATATATTTTAGAAACATTCCCCTGCTTTGCAGAGTCCCTGGAACTCTGCATGGCTCATGCAGACTTCTCATAAACCTTGGTGCAGCGGTGAGGCCACAGTCTCAGTAAAGTTTTAAAGTTAGGACCTTTATGATTTCCAGTGTCTTTGAATAAAAATTAAGCAGCTATTCTTTTTAAAAAATTGAAAAAAAAGTCCAGGCTAGATTGTGTGATGAAATTCGGAGTCTTCCTTTTAACAACTCAATTACAAACCACATTAAAATACCAATATATTAATGCAAAGTAAAATGTCAGTACAGATTAAGCTATAACCATTATCTTAAAAGAAATTGTATTAAAACACTACATCTATACTAATAGAAATATTTACATATAATCAGTATCCTATTTATTACTCATCAAAAACACTAAAATCAAACAATTTGCTTTTAGGTTTTCACACCAAAAAAAAATAATAAAATAAATGACAGTATCAAAATTAAATGGCTAATGTTCTATAGTGGATGGGAGACAGATCAACTGAGCATTATGCAAGGAAGCTTGCCCCATTTCTTGCAATGTACATATTAATCTGCATTTATAAGGTCTTCCTGCATAGACGTCTGTCATTTGAGCTACTGTTCTGATGTTACAGTTTGAAGAAAAATGCTAATTTGGCCCAACCCATAAAACATTGATTTTGTAAGCAGAAATTTCCAAAATACATGCTGCCCTTCTTCTGCTGCACATTTACTGGCTTTCCAAAGAATAGAGGTGGATAGGGCCACATAGAGTAGACTCCAATATAAGGAAACTGTGCTGAAATACTTGCAACAAGACTATGAGATCAGGTGCAGAACTGCATTATTTTTACTAGACAGTATAAATATCCAGTATTCCATCATAGTTAAGATAAGGTTGTTATTTTAAATATATATAATTTAAATATAATATATATTTTAAATATAATTCAATTACAATTGTTTAAGTTTGATTAAGATTGCTTTTCACTGGTCCTCATACAGAGGGTTGCCAACAACTAAGTAAAGACTTGCACATCAGTCCTAGAATGTGTTAGGCTTTGTTAATCATGTGCTATGGTATAGAAATCTAAGTAATGCCTGTCATTACTGTCAACAGCACCTCCACCCAAAGGCTGTGCTTTGTATGCCTTGTTGTTAATCATTGTCTCTGATCCATTATGGTACTCCCTCTCCTGGGGACAAAGGCTGAAGTAAATTAAGCTCTGCAGGGCTTCTTGGTGATGTCTACATTGGCCCATTACAACAGCTTAGTGCTGCTGGAATACATCAGACTCTTGATAGACCTAGTCTAGCCCTAGTCAACATGTTAGGTGCCCTTTACCATGCATCCTGCAGTCTTCCACCCTGAGCAGCTCCAATGTGGGTGGCTCAGACTGGGGTGCACCAGGGCACGCTGCAGTTCTGGCCTGTGAGCCAAGCTTTCCTCCATGGGAAACCCAGCAGAGGAACAAAGGAGAGAAAGGGGTTGCATGCGTACCTGGGTCTGCTTGGGACATGGAAATGAGAGGTGCCAAGACAGTCATTCATCATAACAAAACATAACCCCCTAGCATTCTGTTTGACATACTGACTGGGATAACACCACTTTTAATCACAACTTTGGATATTTAATTTCATATATATGAACATAATATAAAACATTAAAAACAGGTTATTCTATACTAGTCACAATGAATAGCATCTTACTCCAAAAATACTCCCTCAATTCCATCCACCTTTTCAACATACTAAGGACCAAAGGTGGAGTTCAAAGTCATTCTGAGCCCATGATCTTTGATAGAGACTCAATTTAGCCTATGTAAACAGGCTCAAGATAACAGAACAGGGATTTGTGAAGTCTTAACTTGTGGGGCAGCTATGCTCCTAATATACCTCTGTGTTTCACTAATTTTCCTTCACTAGGAATAAAAGCACCAAAATCACACCTTTCTACCATTACCCCCAAAGAGAAAAATGACCATGGTTTAACCCTTACCTGACAGCAACAGATTCCGGGGACTTCTACTTGGATATAGGAAGCAGGATCCTTTCAGAAGGAAGGGCAAGGAACGAAGGCAACATTAAGAAGTTAGGTGTCAGAATTTGATTTTAAGGGGAAAAAATGTAAGCAGAAGTTTATGTAAGTGAAGTTCTTCTTATGGCATGACTTGAAAATGGAAAAATGGGCAAAATAAACATTTATAGGAGATGAGGAAGTGAGCTCTCGTTTCTCCCAGTCTGCTGCCCCTGTCACTTTGCACAGGAAATGAGGTGATGAAAATGAGATAATGATAAAGGTAATGAAAGGTAATGAAGAGTGTTAGGAGTAATTAAGGACAGCAGAAGATGGTGATACAGAGCTTAGAAGACTGAAATATCTTAGAATCACAACTGGAACAACAAAAAAAATCTGCTTCACTTGCAGTGTTTGAGTTCCACACGTGAAAGTCTGGGACCACTTTCCGTAGTGGTGGACAAGTCACCACCAACACCACACCATCACAAAAAAAAAAAAAATTAAAATAAATCTAATTTCCTCAAAACATTTTTACTCTTTTGCTTTTCTATTATTCTTTGATTATATTTTGAGAATTTATATTTTACAAGCTAAAAAACTAATGTTAATGAGAACGTGCATTTTGCCAAATCTTTCACCGCAAATTTCAGCATATAAATACCAAATACAACAAAAAGTCCACAAAATACTCATAGGGCTGTTTCAGAATACTTGTGAAGTTCTGTTATCATAACTATTAAACCATGGCTGCTATTTAAACATTTGCACAACTTTATGTCATGTTTACTATACCATCTCTATAATTTCACAAGCTTTCAATATTTTATCTTGTTATATGTCAAGCTACATTTAGCTTAAAAGCATTACTTTATAATGTGCTTATCTATAGTTCATGTCTGGATGTCTAAATTCAAATGATATTGTTATATTTGGGGAGTTTTGAAGAGTTATATTTTCTAGGACTGTTTGGTTCAGTAGCATGAGCTGTTTCTAACTCCACTTTCACTGGACTCATAATAAACATCGTTTTCCAAAATAACCAACACATCGCATACCTCCCTGAAAGCCTTCTCATTACACATCTGACCATTTCAATTAAACATTTGGTTTAGAATGGCCCATGGCCTAAGTTTCAGAGTTTCGACATTTTAGGGATCAAATTATGATAGTGAATAGATGCTCCATAATTATAAGCCTAACCACAGGCAACAAGAAGAGTGACTGTGCTTTAATTTCCTGCCATTCTGGAATACAAAAGGATAATTTTTAATAGGTCATTCTAATAAGAACACTGCCTAAGTTCTGATCTTTTCTGCCTATTCCCGAGACTGACACAAGTGTCCACTGAGACACTCAGTTGACCCTCGGTAGCTTAATAAGAGAAGATTCATAGACTTTTTCCTATAAGTGCAACACAGGTTGCTTCAATTACTACAGGATTCACTGTGTTTAGATCTACCTGTATGATATACTGGATATATTATACACAAGAATTGTACATATCTGTGCCTCAAAGTTACCGAGGAGAAGGATACCCCAGTTATCCTTTGGGGACATACTGAAGAGTAAGAAGGAGGTGCAAGAGAGATCAATGCAAAGTCTCCTGAGCTGGAGAAACAAATTAACCTTAGTGGCAGAGAAACAAAGACATCCCCATTCCTGTCACTTTTCAGGAAGCTTAAGCAGCAGGTACAACAATGTAGCACTGAATCTTGAAGGGGAGTCCCGAGGAAAACAAATTCTTAATGGAAAATTGGCAACTGACTTTTTTTCACGGTAATAACAGGTATTCAAATGGAAAAGAAGAGAAAAAGCAAACATTGCCAATATTTTGGCATTTGTAGGAGTTATCCAAAAAAAAGCTTATCTAGGTTCTCTACAGCTTTAACCTGAGAAAAAATTGCACATTAATGCTGCAAAGGAGCTGACACTTTTCATCTGCAGCCCACTCAGCCAGGGAACATCCACTTATATACCCTCATGCATTATTCACCAGGAAAATTGAAATAATCCACCAGTGGTTAAGCAGCTCAGAATCAAATGCAAATCAAGGGGAAGCAGTTAAGAATGAGGATCATTCATAGCCTTCCCTGAACTCCTGACTCTTCCACAACACCGGCATGCAGACTGCAGGAGCTGCTCAGATCCTAGCAGCCCCATTCCTGGCTGCAGGTGCTTGGTGCAGCCTAACCTGTAAATGGGCCTATTTCTGGGATGATGGCAAAAGCACCGACCCTTGCCTGTGCTTTATTTGTAGTCAAGAGGATTCTCCCTCCCTGTCAATAATAGCAGGTTCTTTGGCACAAACCTGAGAAAAAACAACTTCTATTTTTAAAAGCCTCTGTTTGCTGTAGCACTGACTATAATCTGGAGTTTAATTTCATTCTTTATCTATGTCACCCTGGCCATAAAACAGTCAAGCATAGAAAAAAATTTAAAGTTTAATAAAATACTTTTTCAGTGAGGGTAGAAGTTATTGCTGTCACCATATTTATTTTCAACAGAAAGCTTCAATGGAGTTTACTTTATATTGTGATCAATAACAATTATTTTATTACGTCTATTTAGGAAAATACAACAGCAAACAGTAAGATCAGAAATCATAAATTCATTTTTAAATCTCAATGAGAAACTACACGTCCCATTAGCTGTTAAGAAGTTATACACTACCTACAAGCTAATGTGAACAGTAGAGGTGTGCATCATTTCTGCAGGTTTATACCCAGCAGCACCATGGATACATTTTCAGTGAAATCTACCTAAACTTTATATTGCAAGTACTTTCATGAATCTGAATTTATTATCATTGATGCATATTAAGGATGTTGTAATATCCATGCATTAATGTTCTTTATAAGAATTTAACAGCTTTAACACTTTTTAAAAACAATCATTATACTGGTCATATCTTATGCATTTTTCCCCCACAAATATACAGCAAAAGATTCTTCAGTTCAGTGAAAACTGATGTTTATTTTTCAGACAAGATATTTACAAGAAAAAAAAAAAAAAGGTTGCTTTTATTAACTACTTAATCATACCAACAATCAGTTAAACTCAAAAATTCTGTTTGCAACCCTAGATTCGATTTCATGAAATTTCAGAATGACAAATTACAATAGAAAACATTCTTGCCATAAATGGGAAATTTGAAAGTGTAAAATAATGAATGAAAAATTAAGTACACCTTTCTCTAGGTGGCAAAAAAAAAAAAAAAAAAAATCTATTAGTTTCATATACCTTTGCAGCCCTTTCAGATATGTGTTTGACTGTCAGAAAGACTAAGACAAAAAATAAATGGTAGATATTTTAAGTACCATGAGAAAAGTATGCTGTTGACAAAGAAAGAAAACAAAATTAATAACAACCTCCACCAAAAACATTCAACAATATTTTTTCAGTAAGAATTTGGCTAGTATCCTAGGAGAGTCACATTATCTTTTACATGATTAGAAACATGATTGACATAAAACACTATTTGAGCAGCTCATTTTCCTGTAATTCAGTTGTATTTCTCTTCATGAATTTTCAGTTAAATTCTCTCTTTTAGATCTGCTGGAGTAAAGTCTGGAGCGTGTCATCTAAACTGTATCAAGTAGTAGCAATACAGCCTGCAGCCATCCATGAACACATCACTTAGTGATGGGAAACAAGAGCCAAAGTCAGAGAGAACAGGGTAAGGCCTTTATGGAAATTACTAATAGATTTTTAATGTTCACATAAATCTAGGCTGAAACTCTACTCTCATTGTACCTTCTTGATGAATTCTGCAGATAGATCTCTACTTGTCCCCAGCACAAACACATCCTCAAACAATATTAACCTCTGATTCTCAGGATCCTGGGTTCTTTAAACATGATGCTTTTGCTATAAAGCTACATAAAATTTTCCATGGAATGTGTGGAGATGTTTCTTTGCCAAAAGTAATCCCTACATTTGAAATCAACTGATTAAAAAAAAATAAATCTTAAAATAAGTTATTTTAATATAATTAGGACATTATACACCCATACTTAAAATCCTTAACACAATTATTCATTTGGGCTGAATAATTGAGATCTCCTGTGCTTCTGTTCCTAATCCAGGACACAGTAGTATTATAGAAAAAGGACATAAAATAGGTACTCAAATATTTTGCCAAATATTTCAGAACTGGCACCTCTCTTCACAGGCAAACTATACTGACTTTATCCCAAATCTATATGTGATAAAAGATAAAATCTTTAGCATCTTTAAACATAGAAAACTGATTCTGATTTATAGTTTCTTTTGGGTCAGTGCTTATTGCACTGATTTATTTATTTATTTATTTTCCAGAGGAAAAAAGAATATAGACTCTGATGACTTTATTTTATACATGTGTTAAAAACAATTAACCACCTGATCTGGATTTTTCTTTTTTAAGCATATCTGTTCACATCTTGCTACATCAGAAGTAAGCAGGCTATAAAAGCTTAACACAGAAGTATGAAAGCTATTTGAAACGGACACCCTGTAGGTTTTATGAAGTATATATAAATGCAAAGGCTCTATCATGAAACAAAATGGTTACGGTACGTGTCATAACTAAACCCCAACATCTACAGATCTGCATAAGGAAGGTAAGTCACAGACTGTTATTTATTTGGTAACAATCTGTAGACTTTATCTGTGTGCTAACCTGACATCCCATGAAATAAATCCTGCACCCAAAAATTTTGACCCTTAACATAGCTTTGTTCACTATAACAACTTGGTAAAATACTCATTTTGGGTAACAGGGATTTACACATTGTTTTGGAAACACACCTTACTTTAACACTGATATTAACTAATGGTCAAATGATACTGCACCAGTGCCATCCCATGTTATTATGTCCAATTTACCTTTATAGGTGCCTGTCATGTAGCGTGGATGAGTAGGGCTCCTTAAGTCAAATTTTAGGAGTATTTATCAAGGCGAGAAAAAAAAAATAAAAAATAAAAAGACAGAAAAATCTTGCCAAAATTCTGAGACTTCTTTAGCACTGTGATATGATACTGGGTTGACTTCTCCTTAGCGCCTGGAAGCAATTCAACCAGAATAGAGAATCTAATCCTTTACAGCATGTATTTTAATGACTCATTGTTTTCCTATTTCTTTCTAGCTTCCACAAAGCTCAATGGACTTGAGCATGATTATTAAAACACAAACAAAAAAAAACCCTTTACGTCTCTCAAATAAAAGCATATCACAAAAACAATTTAGCCGTAACCAGTAAAGGACATTCTAAAATTAGAGCCTGTTGTGTTAGGGATATAACAAAGTGTCTCAGCCATATGCTGGTGTAATCTATAAAAGCTATATTTGAAGCTTATGTCATTGTAACTTTTTCAGAAGGCAGCAAAAATGCTACCATACATGAACCTAGTATTATTCAAGTCATTTTAGATTTTAATCAGCATATAGCATTGGATCGATAGAAACATTTGGATACATGAAGTACATTACAATTTTATCCTCATATGTAAAGAATACATCATTACCAAACATTAATTGTAACTAAATGAGGAATCTTTGGTTTTGAACAGCTCTTTACATCCAACGTACTCCTTTTTTTTTTTTTTCTTTTTTTTTTTTTTCCACTTAGATGAAAGATGTAAATCAAAAGAAAAGCAGTTTTTTTTTTTTTTTAAATCTACACAGGACACAGTTATTTTTCAGATTGCATAGGATGCAGTCCACTAGCTGCCAGGAACAGACTTAATAGATTTTGTCTTTTTTCTTCTCAAAGCAAAAACCCAAACACACCCTAAGACTAGCCTAAATCCGTAATAATTTATGTGGAGTTCATCCAGATTTACACTTCTTTAATGCAGAACATGACCTGCCGCTTGCATAACAGTCTAAACACAATAAAATTTCCCTCATCAATGGAACCATTTCCCTCATCAGTTGGTATAGCATCAACTCCCAATGAGAATTGTTCAGAAGTAGCCATGGACAGAAAACAGAGATACAAAAGGCTTCACAAAAAGAAAAGTGCCTAGGGCATAGAAATTCCCAGGTACCTACAACCAGTGGGGTGGTCACTGCCAGCCCAGGGGACTCTGCACTACAGCACTCAAAGCACGGGCAGTCACCAGGGCAACCAGCTCATTCCATAATACAGGGACCCTGCGTTCAACATCGCAGGCTTGGGAGATACCAGGTTCTCCACCCTCTTGGGCTGCAGCTCTACACTGTGGAGAAGAGGCATGTTCTTCAAAGGGGGAACCCCTAGACTTATATGTATGATGATAGCCCCCATCCCCCCCACTTTTTTTTCCTTTTTTTTTTTAATAAGAAAATGAAGTTAATGAACAAAACCAAAATTCTATGAAGGTCTGATCATAATTAATACCACTATACAATCAAAAAGTTTTTATCAAGTGCTACTCCCTCCAAATCTCTGGACAGGTCAAAAATATGCTTTATTGTGTATTTATTTTTTGCCAGAAACTCACTTCAGAATTACTGGCTAATACAACACAGGTACTCCACAGAAAGATGAGAAGCACTGTTAACCCACAGAACCTTACATTTCATTGTCCTTTTCAAGACACTTGAGGTGGCCTGTGAACAATGACTGCATTATTTACCATGAGGAGAAAAATAAAGTTCTGTGCTAGAAAGTCCATGTCATTTTCTATATTAGGAATCTAGCTAATGCAAGTTTGTTTTCATTTAGTTGAAATAAACAGTGTTAGATTAGTTCTTACATTTTGTTTTCTCTTTTGATTAACTTCGTATGTAAGATTGTGCATCTGTTGCTTACAAAGACATCTGAATAAACATTGTTAAGCTAATGGGTCAAAAGAAAAATAAACACTCTGTCCTAAGTGCAAATGAGAAAGGAAGAATGTCAGCAGACTCCTGAGTTCCCTTTTAGCTACTTTTAATTTCTAAACTCCAAAATAAATGTCTCAGAACTAACACACAGAACTCCAAGGATCCAGTCGAAGACCAACAACGTATTTTACAACTGCTTGTAATCCCTCATTTTCCCTAATATAATCTTTTCTTCAAGGAGCGTTAAACTGTTCTTCCATTGCTAGCAGTCCACTGCTATTATAAAACAGGGCCACCTCTGCCAGTAGCTGCAACACGGCAGCATAAAGATACATGGCACTGACAATACTTCAGGTTCAAGTATCTCATACATCACTTTCAGAATTTACTGGCATTCACTGCAACTTCTGCATGCACTGTGGCATGAGAAACATAAGCCAAGTTTTAGCTTTGTACCAGTCAGACTCTGAAAAAAGTACAGAGGATTACCCTGTGCAGGGGTGAAATTCAGCCTTACTTTTTGAAAACGGGGGACAAAGGAAGTATTTTCCTTATTCCAATAAGTTTACAGTTTCTTACAAGATTGCTGAGTCAAAGGACAAGTCAGCAGGCAGAAATCTCAGCAAGTTCCTCAGACACAGGAAAAGGTTGTATCTTATATGGGAATAGAAGCTGAACAATGGAGAAGAAAAAAATGGAACAGCACTGAGGTACCAGACTTGAGAGAACGGGAAAGAAGTTGGCACAGGCAAAAACAGAAAAATGAGGAAAGGTGAGAATGAACAAAAGAATCGTGAAAGCAATCATGATTAAATGGAGAAATGATCTGAAAGAGGCAAGATGCAATTAAAATGAAAAACATAAAATACTCATTATGGCTGTAATTAGCAGTTAGACAAATCCAATGTGGGATATGAAAGACTTGGTAGCTGTGTTGAAGAAAAGGCTGTAGATATTACAGGAGATGACAAACTGATGACATATTTCTGGGGCAGACAAGTGAACTTATTCTAGCTGTTCCTCAAGCCAGACTGTCACTGTATCGATACAGTAGCACAGAACCATAAGCTAGCTATAACTAAGCTAGCTGAACCTGATTGCTTGGAGGCTTTCTGGTGTTAAACACAGTTCAACACAAAGCTGAGCTCTTTGTGTTTCAGAGTAAGTGCTGTCCCACGTTTCTTCTGAGCACATGTAGAAACTTCTGAGCTTGCCTTCAGAAAACATAGATATCCCTGAAGTTGCAGGGTTGGGGAAAAGAAAATACAAGACTAAGATGCATAGGGAAAACTGTCTTAGGTACTCAGCTCCTGGTAATCAACCAAAGTATTGGATATGCATCAAACTAGAAAGAGTTGAAGGGACAAAAAGAGTGTCCAGAAGTTGCTGCTATACTTCAGGTCATCACAAGTGGTTCTCAGTTGTTTTTTGTTGTTGTTGTTTTCTTTTCCTTTTTTTTTTTTTCTCTTTTCTTTCTGATTTTCATTTCATAAATACGAAATGTATGTAAACCATTGCAGAGCAGAATCCCAGCCCTTGCCCTGTGCAGTTAGGTCAGCATCAGAGTCCCTTTGTTGTCTGACGGCTTCTGCACAAAGCAACAGAGCAATCTCTTTTCCACCCTCCGAGTTCCCTACCACCTAGCCATTTGTACATATTTAAGATATGGCACTACCATGCTAAGCCAAACTCCCAGATAGAATGTACATCTCTTCCTCTGGGAAAAATATCTCCTCCCTTTGTGCAGATAACTGTGCGGATAACACTGAATGCTAAATAAAGAATGCACTCTGGAATACTGGTGGATAACAGAGTAAATTTCTGACCTATTGGTACTTCAGGATCCTTTATTCAAAGATCTAAAAACATTTTTCATAGAATTATCTGGAAATAGTCAATTATCTGATGAAATATAGCTAACAAAATGCACTATTCTGCTTTTTATTTTATTTGTTTTCATATGCATCATTTCATGCCTTTAGTTTTAATTCCCTGGCTTTTCAGAAATGGAATCGCACAAATATATCCTTCCCTTTATTTTCCTATAATAATATCACAGCCATTTTCTCTGGCTATTCTTAATCGCTTTGTTCTCTTCACGGCTTCTCCTAGTCTTAGAGAAGAAATATGTAAAAATAGGCCACAAGAAACTAGACACACTTGATATGCACAGTAAAAATAGAGCTCTTTAGCACCTGGCGTTCTTGAGAGTGTTAATGAAGCTGGCAAGATAAGCCATGCTTTGACCCAAAATAAAAAGCTAAGCCCTCAAAAGAAGGGTAAAGATAAATTTGAACTAACACAAAAAAATTCCATGGGCTCATGGCCTCTTGACCTCCTGCATGATGTGACCCCAGAACTCTGGACAAGTGCTACATGGACAAATAAGGAGGGATTGGACTTCCTTTTGAAGGCAAAGACAGTGAGGCAGGATCAGGGTGTACAGCATGAGAGCATATACCCATGGGAGGGAGTCTAGGAGGGCTCTCATCTCTGCAGGAGCATTCATGTAGGCAGGATATGCAGGAATAGGACACATAATACACATGAAAATATTAATTTCAATCTGCTAAAATCCCTGAGGTCAAGACACACATGTACCTTGGTGCTTGCAGTACCAGAAATGCTAGAAGTGGCTGGATGATAGATTAAAATAATAATAATAATAAAATAAAAATAAATAAATAAATAAAGAGGAAAGGAAAGCAAAGGAAAGGAAAGAGAGACTCAAACCAGCAAGCAAGCTGACAGTCTGCACTTGAAAGGCTTTTTCTGAAGCAACAAATAATTTCTTCAGGATAAATAAATGATTTGTGTTAAATTATAGATTTCATAAGGTACATTTAAAAGTGAAAACACACCAGAGTTCATGTTTAATTTCGCTATTGCAGATGTTCTGAAGAGATGTAAGCGGCAGTTTACCAAGTAGGAAATGTTGTAATACAAAAGATTAGATACAAAGAAAGGAAATTTATCAAGTAAGAGAATATGTTAGATGGAGGAATAAGGTCATTTTATTTTCCTTATTTCTAAAAAACAAACAGCTAGAATGATAGTTTTAAGCCAGTATCTTTGCTAGAGTACTGAGGTCCTAATCTTCTGGTGTTAGCAGAAATAAATGTATTTAAAAGCAAAACAGAGATACTTCTACACTTACACAAATAATGCAAACTTAAGGTCATTATCTCTTCTTGCCTCTTCAATTTAATAAATCTTTTGTTGTTTTCATTCAGCATGGATTTAATTATAGCCACTCTCCTGGATAAAATTTACTTTGCAACCTCTTCTGAATCAAGACACTATCATAATTGTCTTTTATGAAAAAATTTTAACAATTATTTCAGCAACATTACATAGAAGATGGAGCAGAAAATAATATTTTGACTTCAAAACTGCATATGAAATTGTCAAGACACACATAAAAAGGGTAAGAGAAAAAAACATCATAGAGGTTTAGAGACACCCTGAGCAAACAATCCTGGTACACATTACCATGATTCCCAGGCTATGCAGTCCGTGTAACTATACCGCCCTGGGCAGGCTGTGGGAGACTGTCCACATTGAAGATGTCTGGCCAAGTAACAGAGAAAGCAGAGAGAAGTGCTCCAGAGAAAGAGGTGGAAAACAACGAACCAACTTACTTATTTGTATTTATATCTATACGTATAACTATAGCCAAATACAAATAAAGTTTTAGATAGGCTAGCAAATAAAATTTTGCGTCTAATTGGCTAACTTGGGAAGTGAAGAAATTAAAATTGACATCCCTTAATGACATATGCCATCCATAAATTTTGTTGTATATTATTATGTAAAGAAATAACTTACATTTCAACTATTCCTGAAAATACGCGAAGTTAGATAACACAATTTGTCTGACATCTTTTTAAAAAGGTTACTGCAACAAATAACATATATATTATTTAGAACTATCATGTGTGACTGGAGAGAACCATGGAAACTAGAAAAACAGACATCCAACTGATTCAGCAACCCTCAAAACTGCAAAATATGGAAAAAATCATCAAAAACATTTTTGTCGATGAACTGAACATCTGGCAGTGAAACAAACAAACAAAAATTCTCCAAACATCAGCTCATTAAAATAGAGATGGAATGACAGAAAAAGTTCAAGAAGTTTCAACTGCCTTGGGCTCCCTGATAACTTTGTCCAAGATCCTAAGAAGATCTGGTTTAAACATTCAGGAAGTGTTTACTCTTAAGGTACCTTCCACAGTGTGACAAAACCTTGACTGAAAAAGACAATGCTTGTTGCAAACTCCAAGGGGAAGGCTGTCAACTCAGACATCGGAACACCAGTCTATGAGATTAAGATATAAACAGAGTAACAACAACAGCGTGAAATATTGTGAGCAGTGTGAAATACAGTGTGAAGTATTACACTCATTACGAAGCAGCATGCTTCAAAGCCTATCCCTTTATCAAGCCTCATCTGTAATTTGACAACAAATGGTCTTCTCTGAGGACACTGTTTCCTTTTGAAGAGACAGCATATTACAAGATCAATTTTCACTGAAATTCTGACATTAATAACGATATTAAAATCAGATTATTCATAAAATACTAAAACAAGTTTCTTCACTGAAGCCTGGGTTCTTAAAGCAAATTTCCAAACCATTGTATATTGAATGGAAAACAGAACATCAACTGAATTTTGATAAATAATATTGTCTGGAAGAAAACCAGTATGTTTAGCTGTTAAGAACAAGGGTAAAATTATATAAATTTAGCATAATAGACAGAGGAGCTCCAAGTAAGGGAGTCACTGAAGTGTAAAAAATTTGTTAAAAATGGAAGATATTAACAATTACTGAAAAGCGTAGCTTGAAAAGGTTATTTGAACCATTCTAAAAGAAAAATGTTATCCCTGACAATCACTAAGCTCATACAAATGCTTAGTGAATTATTTTATGATTGGCAATGAAAGCAAGTTGCATTTGCATTTGGAAGGCTGCCCTTATCCAAATCCAATTAGTCCATAGAAGATGTTCCTTTTCCCAGGTAGAAGTCATATTAAACCTGGTTATTTTCAATAACATATCCATTAATATATACATTGGCAGATAAGAAGAAATGTTCAGAAATGTTCTTTCCTATAGCCTTAAGTTTGTGTAATACAGGTAGTCTCATTATGGTAAATAAATCACTGGGTGCAGAATAAGGCCTGTGATGAAGTCCTCAGTATAAGAATGTACATTACATACAAGTTTGTTTCTTTTTTCACTTCCTTTATTTTTTAGTCAATATCTGTTAATACTTTGGGAACTACAGGAAATTTCTTCAAGAACTCCTGCTTACTCTTGCCTATCTCTACTTTTTCTTTTCTTTTTAATCTCTACCATTTATTTCATGTTCTTTCATCTCTTGTCCTGTGTTCTTACCATTGTAAATGGGAGAAATAGAAAGCCATGGGATTCTGTACACATCTATTTCTCCATTTGGCCTACATCTATTTTTGACATGACTTCACTGCTTCATTGTTTGAAATCCTGTGTAGTGTTCAACCCAGTCTTAGAGAGCTCTTGAGGCTCATGCTGAAAAACATTCTAAAGAAAATGTGTTAGCTTTTCAGGAATACTAGAACTCTCTGTACAATACTTCAAACAACTTTCCTTCTGTACTGTCCCTTACTGGGCTGTCTCATATCTGCACTGATGAATTCCTGCCTCGTTTTATTAGGTGTGGGCCTTCTAATATTCTGATATTGGTACTGCCATCCAAATAATCCTGTTTTGTTTTATCTATATACACATACACACACAGGCACATATATATAAATAATGATTAAAATGCACATACTTCCACAGGGCATACCCTCCTTAAAAATATATATATAAACAAATAAAAGCATGCAATTACAGAAAGTATAGTGATATGGATTTTAATGGACCCTGCAATAAGTTAGCACCAAGACACTTAAAATTACAATAATATTGATAAAACAGCAATAGAAAATGCTAGCAAATTACATGATTTCTTTTATGCTAAATTGAATTGAACTTCATTCAGGTTCTACATCTACCTACCCACAGTTTTTTCTAATAGTTTAGATCTGCACCTTGTTGCTAAAATGGGTGTCTTAAAAAAAATAATAAAATAAAATATATATACTCAAAGTCCAGCAGGTACAGCAGACAAGCTGGTTGGAGTTACCAACTCTAGAAAAATTCACAAATGCATCCAATGCCATCAGATAGCAAGACAGTTACAGTTTTCCAAATCCCATTTATCCATTGATGCAGGTTTTAAACAAGAAAAAATGTTTTTTCTAGTTATAATCCAGTTCCAGCAAGAATTAGTTAATACAAATTCTGTAATCTGCACTATGGAGAAGGTCAGACTGCATGATCACACTAAATCTCTTCAGCTTTAGGATCTGTGACGTATAAAATTGAGCCAGAGATCACTGAACAAATTTCATGTCCCATATAAATTCAAAAGTACTATCCTCTTTTTAGATCCCCTAAGCCTCATTCAACATATTCTGGTTTCTGGCCTTGCCCCTGAAGGCACCCTGCATGATCTAGCTAGGAAAGATGGTCTCCCAAGGGACGGGTTGCCTGCTTGCCACTTCCAGTAGCTCCAATGGAGCTGCAGAGGCTTAGAACAGGATCTGGCCATCAGCTGGAACAATTCAGTTGAACACTTCAGGCCTCAGCACTGCACTTTAGTGAAAATAGAATTGCAACAACTGCTTACACAAAGGTCAATTTCACTTGCAGGGAGTAACCGAAAATCATTATCGGAAGTTCTAGTTCAGCTAAAATATTAGTTCAAAATTTCAGCATTTGAGATGTCTGGGGTATTTGCATTGCTGTCTGCTTATAATGTGACCCTTGATCTGCCTATTTGGCTCAATGGCATTATCCTTTTATGCATTTCACCAGAATTGTTGAGGATAGCATAATCTACTCAATTACTTTATTTTTTGTAAAGCAAGCTCTTACTCATTTGATAACCTGCTCAATATCCAAAAATACATTCTGCTTTGTCTCCAGTTAGAGCAATTATCCCTGGTATACTTGAATCATTTTTCCTACTGATTATGCTTTAAGGCTTTCTTTCTTTTTTTTTTTTTTTTTTTTTTTCTTTTTCCCAGCATCATGCTAGCAACACTATTCAACTATTCGTGTGCTTGCTTTTTAGCTCATCAGCTTGCATTAGTTCTTTACACAGGCTACAATTTTACTTCCCTGAACACTACCTCAGAAGTCTCAAGCCAGTGAAAGCTATTAAAAACAAAATCAAAAAGTAAAACAGAGAGCAATGGAGAAAGGACCATGCATTATGGCACACTTATCCTTTAAGAACTTGGGGAGGTAACTGACCCAGCTCCATGATGGAATGACACACAGGAATATTATAAAATAAAATAAAATAAAATAAAATAAAATAAAATAAAATAAAATAAAATAAAATAAAATAAAATAAAATAAAATAAAATAAAATAAAATAAAATAAAATAAAAAAAATCAGTCTCCAGCTGCTGGATATAATGGTCCCAGCCTAGAGTGAGCAGAGAAGGTGAGCACCATTTCTCTTGATCTGGAGCTAGCAAATACCTATTTAGAAGCCAGGCTAGGAAGAAGTGAGCGCTGAGGGACACTTTGGTCCAAACGTGACAAATAGGGCAAGACCCAAACACATACCAATTGTATCCCCATTTCCCTTCCACCTGTCCTCTGCCATCCTCCCAGACATCTCCAGGAGAAAGATGGGGATAAACCACTCTTGCATGACCTGCACCCACTGTTCAGGCCACAAAGCTCTTGCATGAAATCAAAACTAGCTCAAGGGCACTGAAGATAGCCTGGGGTTCCTGTGGTAGTTTATTTTTTGCTCAGTTACAAGGCTCTTCTCGTTCAATCTGTAAAATAAACTCTTAACAGACGCAGCTGTGGCAATCATTCCCTACCTGGCAGGTAGCAAGAACACACTACAGACTGGTTTACAGAACCAGACCACAACACTCTGCAATCTATAGTACTTATATTAGCAGTTACATGTCAACATTTCTCTCCTTAGTTTCCTGCTCAGAATTTAAAGTAAGCTCTAAGAAATCACAGGCTATGACCAAGTACATGATCTGCAATACTCTGCTCTGCCTACAGTTTCACATCAGATAGTTTAGAAGCTCTGATCCAGAAAGCCCACAGAAAAATCAAATGTATGAATATGCACAGAACTACACAATTTCAAAGTCCAAGAAGAACAATCCACTTCTAGAAATTAAGCTTAAACTTTGAAATAAAACAAAACAGTGCACTATTTTGTTCTAATACATATGCAGAAAAAAAAAATACCTGTGATCAAAGGGAAACAAAAACTACTGTAAGTTTTTCAAGCCCTGTCCTACATTCCAGTATGTAATTACATTAAAAGATAATAATTCCCAGTTTTCCAATTTATTTGCTACTGCATACCAAGACTGAACATATGACATTCTATTCCTTGTAACCCTTTGGAGAAAAACAGATAAATAATAGCAACAAACTTATTGCACACCACTCGATACTTCTTGGGTTGCAACTCATCATAGAAATTGTTAATGCAAAGCTTTTTTTTTTTTTTTGCCTATGGACATAAGAAACAATCATTCATTTCACATAGGTATTTAAAATACACTGGAAAAGGGAACACAGGATTATGTCAATCTCCCACACAACATGCATTTAAAATGTGGCAATGAAGATCTTAGTGTCATTGGTATCCTGATTACACTAATATCATCCCTTTTCCATGTTAAAATGCCTAATAGCATATGAAACAGGTTAATGTTACTCCCATTCAAATGACAAATGCATAGGGCTGTAATACATGCTTGTGTCCCTTTTGCTTCTATTAAGTAACATGAGCTAAAAATAGAACCAGTCTCATGCTACTGACAGTTTTGTGGATCTTTAAGTCTTTTGATTTACTGCCCTTTCTTGTTTCTGCTTTTATCTTTCTCAGTATGATTTCTCCTAACTTGAGAAGTATTCTGAAGACATTTGATTTATGGAAATCAAAATTACGCAAAGGTTCCCAAAACCAAAATAAATAAGTAAACAAGCAGAATATTTATTGGTCTGGATAGCATTTAATAAAAATAAAAATAAATAAAAACAAATAATAATAAAAAACACACTTGCAGCTGAAATAAATTAATTAATAAGCCAAGAATGCTGACCTCAATCATTCTGATCTAATTAAAGAAAATGGGTTAGAAAAGCAGTTTTACCACAAACCCACTAGTATCCTTGTCTTTTAAAAGACACGTTTTGCTCATTCTACAATAAAATGCATGTTTCTTCAAAATTCCAATAAAAATAAATATTTTTAGTCATATTTTACTCATGAAAAATGTTTGATATAAAAGCAATTGCCCTGTGTGGAATATGTATATTTTAAAGGAAAAGCCTTTATATTAGCAGACTTGCAAAAAAAAAAAAAAAAAAAAAAGAAAATCCATGCAAAAGCACAGGCAAACCATCACATACACATATCTCTGCATAATTATAGAGGAATACAGGAACTCTGACTTGAAACCTAGCAACAGTATCCAAGTATTAGTTAGTCTGCTAATCAACTACCAAAACTCACACACCAGCTCAATGTGTTTCATTTTTCAAAAGCAAAAAGCAAACAAAAATAAAGCAAAAGAATCCTATTGCTTCTAGCATCAGCGCTGCTGAAGGACAAGATGTACAGTATAAAACAAACCTTGTTCACTTGAAGAAGAACAACCCATGTCATTTAATCCATCTGAAAATTCATCTCATCACAAAGAACCAAGGCAAAAGACATTAAAAATAGGCTATCCGAGTCAAAGGATTATCAGCTTGCAACATACTTAATATCTGCATATCTGTACCTAATGAAAGCTTCAATATTACATATATGATTGGTTTTTGTACCTCCATCCTATAGAAGCCATAGTAAATTCTGTATAGCAAATGCTTCCTAAATCTGCTGTGCTCATTTACTCACAGACAGCTGCAGGCTGGATGAAAACAATCAGGGATTAACTTTTCTATTCATCACATCTTTTAATCCATTACTTTCTCTTAGTTTACAATAAATAAATGCATGAAGTTAAATAAATTATAAATGTACTGTAAATAGGTGAAATAATTTTTTTTAAAAAAGGAAGTTTAAAAAGGGACATTATTTTTTTTCAATGGTGTGGTACTGCCATGCAGTACATGAGGAGTGTATGTCGTGTCTTCCTGGGTGCAGCAAAGAATAGTCACTTTGCTCCAAGATACTTCTGGGTTTCCAAGACTTTCATAATAAGTGATGATTAGAATAAGCTGCTTTGACATTGTTATTATTCCTTACATAACTAATTTAGGGGCTTGATTAATTGAAATAATCTGAGAAGCCATACTAAGTATTTCACACTGCTTGTAAAGCAAGTTTCTAAGTACCTTATGGTAATAGGTTTTCTTGCTTTATGAAAAATACTATTTTCATTTGTTTCAAATAGGATTAATTTAAAAAATGATAGGACAATTTACATTCAACTTTGGCATGTCTGTCAAAAAACAACAAAGGGATCCATTGATGTTTAGAACTTCATAAAAGAAATAAATACAATTAAATCTGTATCTATTTTTAAATCTCTTACTGATATCCCTTTTCCCTCTCTTTGAAAACCTTTCTTTTTATATATGTTTTGGTCTTGCAAATCAGCACCATCTCCATCAAACAAGACTGATGTAAACATTCCCTATTAACGACAGCAAGGTGTCCATTACTGTACTAAGCTACAGGAATTGTTTGCAAGGCTTTTTTCTCCATTTGTTTCTCAAAATTGCAGCACCAAGTCAAAAACAGTTATCTGCGCTGAATAGTTTTCATGCCACAGTTTCAACAGACTGCTCACCCAGATACCTAATGTAAAGATTAAGTGGCAGCTGATGGTGGGAAGAGCCGCAAGGTAAGAAAGAAACAACTTG
Source organism: Aythya marila (assembly GCF_965140915.1). Lineage (NCBI taxonomy): Eukaryota > Metazoa > Chordata > Aves > Anseriformes > Anatidae > Aythya > Aythya marila. Next base: position 47,931,483 of record NC_139046.1, read on the forward strand.
CTGATAGAAGAGAGAGCATGTGTGAGAGAACCCACACAATGTTGAGCATTCTGAGGAAAAGGTCAGGTTTTTTTAATAGGACAGAATAGCTAACAGATTTCATGTTGGTACCATGGCTGCACCCACCCATGGCAAGAATGTGATGGACATCAGGCTTTCTCCAGACTGAAGGAATGATGGAGAGAGGGAGGAGGGGTGAAGGGAGGGAAGGATGGAGGGAAAACAATCGTGGCACATGCTCTTCAACAACAGTGGTGGTGCTTAAAGCTGTCTCAGTGTATGTCTACCAGCTCTGACCTCTCCTGATAGTTTTGAAACCCTGAATAACTTTATCTGTCTTTAAACACCCACAGCTTAGCCAACTGAATGGTCTCTATAGCAAAATTTTATGTAGCTGAAAACTTTCCCGGCAAAATGTCCTCTCCCCAGATTTACTGGATATTCCTTGGATAAATCAGGTTGCCAATGGCACATCCATACCCTGTTCTGGATAAAACCATTATTTCATTTGCTTCTATAAAACGAAAATGGACATAATTCGTCTCTCTAACTAAAAGTATATGCTCATATTGGCCCTCGGTCGATGCTTTAATCTGGCAAGATCTAAGTGATACAAACAGCCATTACACACCTTAGAGCATCCCCCTCTTTCAGTCAGATGTCACATTACTTTAGTAACATGGGTCATCATTTTTGCCTTTTATGACTTTTAATAGATATCATTACATTTTCTTCTTTTTACAGTATAGAGTCAAGTCTTATGATTATTATATAAACAGAAAAGCTTATTTTATATTTGTTTGTTCATAATTTCGACATATTTGTCTAATAGAAGTGCTTCATAATTAAATAAAAAGGAAGGGCAATCTCTGTACAAAATGATTTGTATCTGAGATTTTTGAGTTTTTAGAGGAGCAAAGATTTAGTAGTTCTGCTGTAAATTAATATTTTCTACTGCTAGAGGATACCCTGGTCATTTTTCACTTGAGCTGCTTCTCTATCATCTTCAACAATGAGGACAGGCTTAGCACTACAATTTGGCACAGATCCAGGCCAGGAAAAAGAGAGGGGAAAAAGAAAAGAGGAAAAAAAAAAGTCTCCCTTTAAGACACGCAGTTCAACCTCTTCTTGAGGCTGAACAATCCTAGACTTTGTGTATGGCTTAAAATAGTATCCTACTCTAAAAGCCAATGAAATATAATTGTCAGACAAAGGTGGAATAGATAATGAGTGATAGACCCAGCACTTAAGCATGCAAATGTATTTATGTAGAGCTCTTGTGGACTAGTGCATTGAGATGTAGTGCTCCTGCTGCTGGCACGCTGCAGCCTCATCCCATTACTGCATAGGCAGCAGTCTCCTCCTCCTGTGGAAAGGCTGAGCTATGATCTCTGCCACTGAACAAAGCAGCTCATTCATGGCGATGCATGGCACAGGACCATGAATCATAAGCATTACATTACTGCTGTTAGATTCTTATAATTGCAGTTTTGGCAACAACACTCGAAACAGCTTTGTGACTACTGACAAACTGGAAGACACCCACATAATACCTTCTGCATTGAAAGTACAAGTGACTTCCTACTGCAATAGCTTGGGACAACAAAATTATCTAAGAATAATGTTAATTAGCGCATGTCAAAACAGATGGACATTGATAATGTAGTTCCTCACTGTGTAAGATTAGAGATTTCTAGCAAATATTATTTTCTAAATTTCAGATACTTCAGTTTGAGAAATGTAAAAATTTGTTTCTGTCAACAGATGAAAAAATAACTGTTCTTGAAACTACTAAGTTAGGTCCAGTTTCCAGCTACTCTAGGCACTTAAAATTTTCCCATATTCAAGATGACACACTTAGGAAATCAGATAGGTTCATTCTGAAAAAAAAAATATTATTGCTATTTCTATTAATTTGTTGCATAATAGGCTTCCATTTTAAAAGTATTTATTGTTAAAGATACTGTATGACAATCACTAAAAGTCAAAATATTAGGTCAGAAATCTTCCAAGAGCAATGTGGACGTTCTTTCCAATACATCACCAACCCCTCTGCCAACAAATGCTTTTGTGAATAATCACAAATATCATCAACAATCTTAGTATTAAATGATTGAACACCACATCATCTACCATCTAAAACTTCCATAGGAAAAGGGACACACACAAAGTTGTATATATTCCAAGAATTTCCCAAAGTTGTAGCTTATTGATTATTAAATAGGTCTAAAATAACAATGAGGCTTTATAAACTCATTTAATATAAAAATTAACCTAACCAAAAATACACTTTCTGAAAGTGCATTTAATAAAAGATGGAAGTTTAGGATACTTCTCTAGCTCTTGGCTATTTCTTGCCACTCTGTTGCCTCTGTGATCTAAGAAGGTGCATTAATCAAAAGTTGTATGTTGGAATACATCCAAAACTACAGGAATATAGCAGATAACCAGACAAGTAAGGTAAGTAAACATCAAGTTTTTGAAGTTTAAGTGCTGAACATTGTTTTGCACATTCTTCATCATGCTAGCTATCAGGTTTTCTGCTCAGGATATTGTTCTGTGATTCATTTATTTTTAGTTTGGGAAACATTCAAGAAATAGATATTTTGATGCATTCAATTCTGCCTAAAGCAACAGCCATGTGGTTAACATTTCTTTCCTGAACTAATTCTCATCCATCTACTTTTTAACTACATTCCAATTTCTCTCATACATCAATAAAACTTGGAAATGGCACCCGTCAGGGGGAAGGAAAAGCAGTGAAGAACTGAACAGTCAGAGAAGCAATGACTTCAATGTCAATATGGCTTCATGTAATCCAATTTAGAGGCTACAGTCAGTAAGTGTACTGTGAGCGTTACTTACATTTTAGAGTTATCTATGCCAAAAGTGTACACATAGTTAACACCAGCAAGTCATTCCTTCACTAGACTTTTTTTTTTTCCTTGTACATAACTGTTTTTAAGAAAAAAAATTCATTTAGAAAAACAAAACGCAATACTTTGCATTGTCTACTTGCAGCACTTTTTCTGCACTGGCTGTACAGGCAAGCCAAAGAACCAAGAACTAGCACAGCAGAAATAATGAGGACCATTTGAATCTAAGCAATCTTCTCCTTTCATTTCAAGATCATCAAAAAGTTTTTAAAATCATTAGCCATATGTAAATATAAACAAGAAGATTCTTACCATATTAGGAATAGCTGGTTCATTTCTAAGTTAACTGTTTACATCAGACTATTTATAAATACAGAAGGAAGATGTCTTATATGGAAAGGAACTATCCCACTATGTCAGGTAAAAATCTTACAAACTCACTATGAATTGCAGAAACATAACTTCTACACAAAACTTTTATGCAATTTCCTCAGTTCTCTCAAAGTATACTGGAAAGAATTAAAAGTATCACGATGCTACTAGAATTCACATTATTGTGCCAAATTTTAAACTATATCCCTGCAGAGCATGTGGAACAAGGCAGGGAAAGAGAAGAGAGACCTTAATCTAGAACAGATCTTTACAGCCCCATGTTGTATGTGAGCTGACCTAGTTTTCCACATAAATTAAACACTATCAAGTCTTAGACATACATCATCGAGTTAAATTGGTACAGACAACTATACAGACCCTCCTACTTCACAATAAATGCCTTTTTTTAGAGCAACTTCAAGATGTTCCTATAGAGTTTTATTTGACTTCAGTTAAAGGATTTAAATTCATTTTAATTAAACTGGGTTAGAAATTGCTTTATTGAAATTTTTGTTTTAATGGCAAAATACACTCTGTAAAAAGTTCTTTAAATAAACTTAAGGATTTGTTGTTGTTGTTGTTGTTAATAGACATTAATGCCTGTCATTTGGAACTGCTCTAGATTTAATCCAGTCTCACTGAGGGGAACAGATTTTATAGATAATTTCTGCCATGTATGTTTTCAATTCCAGAGAAGCATCTTAATCTTCTTCTGACCAATTATTTGTACTTAAGAGCTTCTCTGGGACGATGCAAAAGTTCAAAACAGCTTGCAGGAGCCCATTTAGCTCTGCTTCATATGGACACATGTATTTAATCTGTCAGAAACTGGCTAATTCATACTCATGAAACACCTATGACATGCATTATTTCAAATTTACCTCAAAATTACTTTTTTTTTTTTTCCAGAGCATATTTTGAAAACATTTAATCTTTTTCTCCTGCCTGCATTATTTTTAAGGAAAAGTTACTTTTAAAATCTCCCTGAAACAATACTGTTGCTAGCCCCGTAATCATATCACACACTGAATGACATTTAAATTCTTTATAAAATCTTGGTTTTAAAACGTATAACATTTCCAGCATTTGCAAATATTTTGCTTACCAATATCAGCTTCCCTGTGGTTCTTGATATATTCAGCAAGCTCAAAATTTCCCGCTATTATAGCCACCTGAAGGATTGCAAAAATAGCTACAATTAATATATTGTCATAAATTAAGTATAAAAATATGTACGTTACATTATTTACAAACAACACACATATATTTTCATTTTGCAGAATGGAGTAATTGTTTGTTTCTTGGACATTTCCACTTCCATTCTGCTACTACTGTACGCAATACATTTCTGAAGCAATGCTAAGAAATTATATCACAACCTACCAAAAGCAGCACGACAAGTCCCCCAGTTACCCATTTGCTAAGGCTGCTGTTCTCATGGATGTCTCAGGTGACCACTAGAACAGCTGTGGAGACTTTCATGTGGTGGCAGTCAAAATCAACAGTGAACATTAAATACAGCATTTCCAGCACTCTCAGCACTATACTGATGCGTGGAGAATTGTACAATGGCAGGCTCTGATATGTTTAAGATATTTTTTTTCCTTTAATTACTTCTACCTTGCTCCTTACCTGAACAATGAAACAGGAGCTGCAGTGCAATGTACATGGGATAATCAGGAAGGAAATACCAAAAACTACAAGTAGACAGGTATCACCAAGACAGCAAAGATGACTGCAAAGGAGAAACTGCAAAAGTCTACACATAGATTTTAAAGTATTTTAATAACTGTACATCTAAAATAATCATTTTATTTTTCATGTATTTCCTGACTGCCAAAAACAGATGTGTAACTGTCTATTCCAAGTTCTCATCTAAATGAACTCAAAAAGAGAAACATCTCTAGTGGGTATGAGGAAGGTGATTTGCTTATACTCTTTCTGTCTCCTCCTTTTTTCTCCTCCTTCTCCTATTTTTCCCTGAATATTCAACAGTTCATTTTTCTGCATCCATTTTGCAACTTTCTTTCCACCCAGTCTCACTGTGGCGTTCCTAATGTTGGTAATAGGGATAAACCGGGCTCACCTTTCTTACTGAGCTTCTGCATAAACAGGGTTCAGGCAAAACCAAAAACAAATGAAGAAAAAAAAAAAAAAAAAAAGGAAAAAAAAAAAAAAAACACCTTATTTAAGGACTCACCTGGATATAGGGCTACTGTCAATCATGAGAAATGATAGAAAATCTCATGAAAATTCTGAACTCATTACCATGAAAGATTATCTGCTCATCTGAACCACTCCACAAATCTCAGGGATGAAGAATAATAAAAAGGAAGAAATGTTCTTAGGGAGGTGTATGAGGTACAGTTAACATCAGTAATATTTTTGTTTATCAAGTTTTATTTTGTTTATCAAGTTTATTTTTGCTCTCACTGCAGCAAATTTCTTTGAAGGGCCAATTCTATTTACTATTAACTGAAACAAAATAATTTCAAAGTCCTCAAAAATGAAGACTATATACAAGCAACAGGATACAGACAGAAAATATTGACTATTATGTATGTAAGAGTTTCCAAATCTGCTTTAAATGGTAGACTTGGTCCTGTTCAGTACATCTATTTCATTTAAAATAAAAATACTTCCTCATATTTTCTTTGCTGACTATTTACACTATGCCTCATTGTGCCATTAGTGCATCTTCTGCAGACCTCAGAGTGGATTTATATATATCCTACTGCAGTGTTGGAACAGGTCTCATTAAAATGCAGTCCTACAAGGACTATTAGCTGCAGGAATGGGTAACTCTCTTAGAAAAGTGAACTCACTGCAAAACTTATAAATAAAAATAGATGGGGATTGATGACAGTCAGATTATTATGTTATTCTCCACTTTACAGTCTTTCTGGTGAGCTTGTTTTAAAACATTTATTTAGATCTGAAACTCCCATTGTATGGGAGTCCTTATGACTCAAGCCATTTCACATGAAACCTTTCTGTATGCAGTCCTAGAAATCTTTGCAAAAGGACACAGATCCAAATAAATGTTTTCAAATACAGTGGAGTAATCTCTGATTTATCTCTTGGTCCTAAGCAATCAGAAGCTGGTCTAAGGAGAGACAGGCTGATTTAGTTCAGACTGTAAAGTCTACTCGCTAGTAAAGTACAAGCAAGCCTTCAAAAAAATTACCATGTTTTAAGAATAATACAGTATTAGAATGACTTTTTTTTTTTTTTTTTTTTTTTTTTAAGCTTTATTTGGTAGCAGTTGAACATAGCATTTATCATTTTTATGTCCTGAATCCAAGGTGTCTGTCCGCCCCCCCAGCCTTTTTATATTACTGCTTTCAGGTTCTGATGTTTTTCTCTGTGAGTTTTTTATTTTGTTACAAAATTCTATCCAACATAACAGGTAAATATAACAATTAAGTTTGTTTCTCATTTCAAGGGCATATATGACAGCACAAACTCTATTCCATATTTAAACAGTTCCTAGCAGTTATACGTAATAGGTATATGTTTGTTTTAAAATAATCTTCAGTAGACAGCTATGAGTGAAGCATGTGCAATATAATAATTTTCGTCTTTTAAATAATTGACCCACATACAATACCACTACACTTACCAGTGATAATCATGTAATTATTTTCTGATTACAATATAAAAAGCAAGAAAATGTTTTGCTTTGGGCACTTCTCAGTTGTGTTACATCTAATGATGGAGTCTTGCAAGCAAAATGCATTAGTGTGAATCAATAATGCTGGTTCTAATCAATCCCACTTCTGTTTCAAGACTGCAGTTGACTCAGAGGTATCATAAGATTTCTGTATGGCATAATATCTACAAAGATCAGGGAGGTCAGACAGAGTTAGATTGATATGGTGGAGCATTGCCACCTCATCACCAATAGCAATAATTATCCATCTGAAAATTACTACTTTAACCATTAGTCAGAACACCTTTATTCCAGGAACTACTCATGAAAAAAATCTGCTTCTCAGCATGGATAATGTATCAGAATCTGGCCCCCAGCCTTCACTGCCCAGCTTCTAAAGTGTAACTCATGATTCTCCTTGGCCAATGGCACTGTGTAAGTAACAATAAAGTTGTTCAACAACACCCGTTTAACCTCACATTCTGCAGCCTGCCACATAAAAGCAACATTTGTGTACACATAAGGGGTGTCTTTACATTTTAAGCAAGCAATAGTACCTTTCATCAGCATGCAAAATTCAAGCAGGGAATTCAGCAGTGACAGGCAGCTTGCTAGACAGCCGCCATGTTACTCAAATGAAAGAATTTTTGATACAGAGAAGATTTTAAAACTCAAGTATAAACATGCTGTTCAAGTGATAATCACATTTTATTGCTTGAAAAAAAAAAGATAGTACCGGATAGCTGACAGACAGCTTGACAGAGAATTGTTTCTGAATCAAGCAGTAGATTCAGCAAGCTCTAGGTATCATCTCTTTCAATTCAATTTCTTTCAATTCAGTAAAAACACGATGTAAAATTCTAACAGCAAAAATGAAGGCAAGTATGTTAAGATCTAAAGAAAGCAAGAAAAAGTAAAAAAGTACAAATATTTCTTGGCATAATGTCAATGTACTTCACTTGAATTTGATGGGTAAAGAGTGTGGGAGAAAGTGACGTCAGTGAAAAAGCTGAAAGATACAAAATTATATTCATTCAATTTTTACAGTTGCAAACTATAAAACACAGCAGTCAACACCTCTTTCCTACCAAAATTTGTCTTGAACCAAAGTTCTAGTTTGGTTCACAAGCCTGCTAATGTGAATTCATTAGGACAAGAGAATGGTCTTTGCAAGATTAAAGCAAAGGGCTTCAACCAGTTCAAACTGAATCCAAATTAAAGTGGTGCAATACCTTCCTTTGATGAAGACAAAAACTAGAGTGGAAAGTAATTGAGAATCTGAAATGGTACTGAATTGTGTTGTACTTTAAAACAAAAATAGTAATGTAACTTTATGAAAAATAATGGAGTTTGATATTCTACATCCTTGATAACTGACGTTTTCAGATAGTCTTATTTTGCTTGCAAGGATGTTCTGCAGTCAAGTGCTAGATTTCTACTTGGCAAGAAATGGCAGGGAAGAAGGTTTTGTTTGCTTTTTGAGGGTCACAAAACTTCTCAGCAGTGAAAAGGAAGCACAAGCAGCACAACTACTGAGAAAGTTTCTTACAATTCCAGTGGGAATTGGATTGTACTCATCAAAATGCATCACATGCATGTTTCCAGACATGAAATATTACCATGAAAGCCTGGAGCTAGCACTTTATAACTAGAGGCTATCTACAGGTTCAGTTATGCTGAAGCTTCAAAAATTGCAGCTTTTTAAAAACAGCATATACAGCAGTCTTACGATATTTCAGGTTCATGTCCTCAGTAAAATTATCCTGCAAAACTTGATAAAGCCTGGTTACTGCATTTTCTCAAAAAGTCACTCATCTACAATTTTCACTAAAATCTGTATTTTTTGCCCTATTTTTAAAGTGTATATTTACTTTGCATTGGCTCTAGACTCGGAAAGACTGCACCTGCAGCATCCCAGCATGGTGTCAATCAAAGTCCAGTTGAAAAGCACAACTAAGTAGTTCAAGTGCAGTGCTTTCAGATCCAAAGTAGGATCTTGTATCTGCTGCACTGACATTTGGTTGGGATCTCTGCCACATACTCAGCTGTACAACAGATATAACAGAAACTCTCTTGGTTTTCATATCATGATTAGAGGCAATCTTATATGAAAGACAGTAACCAAAGTGAACCATTTATCAGCTCCCTGCCTTCCAAGTTTAACCTACCACAGTAAGAATGTTGATATAGACACCTAATTATTTACTAACTACATTTGATTACATACACGGCTAACCTGAATAAGTACATACACTTACAACAGGGAAGTGAGCAGAAACTAACAGTAAGCCTCAAGACCTATCTGAGTAGGAGGTAACTCACAACAAAATAAAGTAGGGCAAACCCATGCAGATAGAATGGCAGTATCATCTACTTCCACGATGCCCTGTCTTCATATTGTCACCCTAACAAAATGTTAATGGAGTCACTGAAACAGGTCATAGCAGAGTTGCACTCAGATGGCTGTGAAGCACCAGGCCATGGAGTTTGTGACCCCCTGGGCAAGGCAGCCAAGTGGAGCTGAGAGTCGGCTGTTACTGTCAGGGTATGCAGAGCAGAGCGTGACCAGCAGCTGTGTGTTTACACTGATATTTGCTTTGCCTTGGGAGAAGCAAAGCTTGTTACAGTACCCCATCGTCTCTCTGTCTCACAAACAGATGTTTCTTTTCAAACCCAACCGGTTACAGTGGCTTACTGTTCGTCATGCCAGGCAATCCCAGATGCTCTGTCACCAATTCAGTGAAGATGGGGATGATTTTAATCCACACGTGGCTAGTTGCTATGGATGGTAACTAAGTGGCAGCTCAGTGAAGCAGGAACTTGAATGAATGAAGTATCTGCAATGCTTAGGCTGGGCTAGGGGACCAGGCAGAGGACAAGGGCACTCTGCAACTGCTGCTCCACACAAGGACCACGCAACTGGACAAGGAGCACAAGACTAACTGTTGGACAACTCCTGGCACAGCATTATTCTCATCTTCTGGTTTTCTGGTATTTACAGCGAGGAACATTCCCTCTGGAGACAGGCAGTTTTAAGGTTGGCTTTCAGAAGTCAAGATTAAAGATTCAAGGCATATGGTTAATTCTGCTTTCTTGACTCATTTTCCCCAAAGAAATCTTGGGAAATGAAGGCAAATAAGACTACTTCATGTATACATTGGAGACTGACAGATGCCCAGTGACAGATTCTCCCATTGACAGGAGAAAGATTCATAAATGTTTTCAGACACTGGACTAGATAGAAGTAGCAGTACTGTCTAACAGAAGTTTCCCTTTTCAGCCTTGTAAGTGCAGTTGTCAATATATCAATTACATACCCTCAAGCATTTAGATTAAGCATTTAGATTTTTGGAATTGTGATTAATGCAGTGTTTTTGTTCCTTTCGGGAAACTGGAAATTACATATACACTTTACCTGTCACCAACCTTTCACAATTGATTTTTTCTGCTCTTGAAATGTATCACAGGTAGAGATTATATTAAATTAGTATAAGATCGTTGTAGCCTCTTAGCAAATACGATTTTAGAGGTTAGTCCCTGAAAGGCAACTGCCGTGATTAAATCACATTATTACTGTTTGGAACAAACTGCTCCCCACAATAAGAAAAAAAAAAAAAAAGGAAACTAAAAGAGAAACTGAAGTTGTCCCCTCTTAAGCCCAGCCAATGAACTTTGACAAAATTTCTACATGGAAATAAGGACTGTATCTCATGGTTCATTAATGTTTCACTGTCAATCAAGGCTGCTGAACTTCCTTCTGCACATGCTTAAATTTCAGACCAGGCAAGACATAAAGCTTTAAAATGCTCTGCCTAAATGGAGAACGGAGGAAGCTGTTTGGGCTGCAGCTGCAATTCACAATAAGCAGTTCACGATGAAACAGCCAGCACACCCTACCTGCTTTTTCTCCCCCTTCTCTTTTTTTCCAGACAATTTCACTTTTCTGATGAAAGTACATTTCATTATTCTTCCCTTCAGGGCTGATGTTTCACCCTTGCATTGTCTCTGCTATCCAGCAGTGCTTGCAAAATGATGGTCTTTCAAGCAAGCTTGAAATAGCAATGAGCTCAGGTATGGTACTATACATTAAAGGAGACAGCTTTATCCCAGGACAAAAAGTGACTTTACTCATTCTCAGGCAAGCAGAGGAAACAGATACAACTTCTCTGAGTCTTATATACACTGCGTTGTTCGTATGCCTAGGAAGAACTGGAAGAAAAAGATGATAGAACCCTGCACCCTGATAGAACCTTATGGAGAGTGACCATAAGATTCTCCAGAAATTGTTTTCCACTCAAGTTATAGACTTATAAAATTATAATTTATTTAATATACTACAAAGCACTACAGTATGGTGAAAATAGAAGAAGAAACTCCATTCAGACAGCCATCATCATTATGCAATAGGATTCACAACCAATGAAGACGGGTGAGAAATTATCACAAGGAAGGAACAGTTGGGGTCACTTCCTTAACAAAGAGGCTGCCTGGATAGCTCTTCCATGTGTCTTAATTGTGACATGATTTATTAACATTAAAAATATCAGAAATTTTATAATTTTTAATGAGCATAAACTACCAGATTGAAAAAAAAAATAAAAAAAAAAAGCCAACAACTCGCTCAGCAGTTAAAATATCAAATAAGGTGTAATAACCCAACAGCATGATGACCTCTGAACCATTCTGTTATAATTGTAATCTTTGGACACAGACATCTTTTTAATTTGATATGAAAATATAACGGTGCTTACCGTGGAGCAATGAAAAAGCAATGTAGTTCAATGTATTTCTATCATGTCCACCTGAAAGAAAAGCCCTTCCCAATAAAACTAAGAGGTAAAGGCTTTTCAGAGTCTAAAGCCACTTTGAAATCTGCCACTTTGCACTATCAAGTATGCAGTATTCATCCACAAGGACGTTAGAAAGTTAAATTTAGGTTAAGTGTGATGCCCTTCCTCTCATGTATGAGTGTGTATGTCCAGGCTGCACATAGCACAATGAGGTTACATTCCTGATAAACAGTGACACAAAAATCGTATAGTACCCACTGCAGACTCAGAAAAAAATCTTAAATTGATATGCGTTAGTTACTCTCACATATGAGCAGCATGTAGATTTTAAAACTCTCTTCAGTGGTACAGATGGAGTTTGGTTTGGAAAAGCATGAAGCAATCTGCGTTCTGAATTTCTTTTACATAGGTGTGGGAGAAAAACGTACTTATCAAGCATTACTGGTTTCTTGCCCAATTTCAAAGAGCTTTTAAAAATAATTGAATAATAAATTATATAAATATAAAAACATATTTAAAACTAATTCTCCCTTGGAAGCAGATTTTCATGTAATATCTTAGCAAAATATAACAGTTTTAGTTATTTTCAATTAAAGAAGACATTAGGAATTCCAATAAAGCAAAAATTGTATTTTCTGAACCAGCTGGAAAATTCTGTGCAGTTACAATAACCATATAGTCTCAAATACAAATGCTGAATAATCATGAATTCTGCAATTTACATCCCAAAAGCAAAGGACAAAGCAGCATCCTACATTTTGCAGTAATATAGATTACAGTTGATTCTTGAGTTTGAGGCTATAATATTTTAAAATAAAACTTATTTTTTTAATTCATCTCGTTATACAATAAAACCAAATACTTTATTAATATACTATTAATATCACTATATCACGTTCTTTTTCTAATAGCTCTCTTGAATACATATAAAATGGATGATAAGAAACAGAACCTCAAAAAGATATATATGCTTACACTATGGAGACATATTTTTTTCATTTCCACTCCAAAACTTTTTATTAAAAGTAATCAGTTTTGAAGTTGAGATATAATAAATATAATTAGAAATATGTCAGAAGTACATTACTACTTTGAGAATTTTATAATTGTGTAATATTTTGTATAGATAAGGTAATAATATTTTTCTGAGACTATGTGAGTTGTAAAAGGTTTTACTCGAATTGAGAAAGTTTTAAAATATTGGAATTTGAAGTTTTATTTCAGATATAACACTGTTTTCAAGTTTCAGTAAAACTCGTTGAAATAAGATGTGTAAGATACATATAGAATAAGCAAAGCAGAAAAATTTAATATTATTTTCGTTAAATAGTAGTCAGTAAAGATTTATATTAAGTGCAGGAATAGCCTACATCTCTGCCAGGACAATAAAAAGCTGGCAGTTTTTTCTAAAATTACTCTATAGTAATGTCATTAAAGAATATAAATAAAAAATTGTACTCAGCATTTTCATACATGCTTTTTTCCTGGACAGAAAATAATTCTTAACTGTTGTAATTATATAATGTAATACAAGACCAATAATTTCCATTTTGAAAGGAACTAACTTTGTATATTAGTATATCTCTTGTCCAGTAGATGGCAAAGTATCAGCAACAGTCACCTTCAATTTTCTTGAAATTTGCTTAATTTAAGCCCCAAAGTACAGTATTATTTTTTTTTTCCTTCTAGCTTCTGCTTTCTATTTCATTGGATAGCAGGATTAGCTTTACCTTTTGGATGTTTTCTGTATATTATCTGGTTGAAAGACAATTTCATCTTCATCAGCTCTTGATACAACAAAGCACAATAATGTTACTATCCTTTAAATAGTCCTTTGAAGACAGTTTCTTCACCACTGAAATTTTTTTCTCCAAAAGCATGCTGCTGCTACTGTTCCCAAATTTGCCAGCACATGTTAGCATACTGTGTACAAAAATCTCTTAGCAACAATATCTTAGTGTCTAACATTTTCCTTCTTCCAACTATGATTCATGGAGCCATCTGTAGTCAGATATTGACATGCAGTATCTTAAAATAGATACCTTGCATTTGCTTAACAACTAGTTTTAGCAGCTGAAAATATAAATTATGGGAAAGGGCCAATATTTCTTTGAGGCTCTTCATCATTCCCTTGATCATTTTACCACTGTTTAAGCAAGGATTTGCCACGATCACATCGCCTCAGTATTAAGGTCACAGCATTGTGCTTTCCATAGCACAGCAGCATGAAGTTCTGCTGTGCTGGGTGCAGTCCTTTACATACGCCCTCAAAGCTCTCTATGTAGCAGCCTGGGCGAGAGCCACCTGGTGACCTGACTCTGTTAATATTAATCAAAGACAAGACTTTAAAACTGTAAAGTATTGCTACATTAAGATCTAAGCATTTTATTTTTTTTTAATAGTCTTGGAACCTAAGCTTCACGGAAAGTGTCCCACAACAGGTGGAACAAGCTCAGCATCCCACTGGGCAATAACAAAAAGACTTTTGCAGCATCAGTACTGTAGGGAATGCAAAGATGTCCTGAAGCTCACTAAGGGAATGCAATAAAGATTACAACCACAGCTTCCTGAGCAGTGCTTTTACTTCCTAAAATTCTTAGAAAGTGTGTTTGTTTTTTTTTTTTTGTTTGTTTGTTTGTTTTTAGAAGAGAAAGCATCTTGTTTTCAGCTACAGCAAATTGCAAGAATTATCTATCAGTAGATAAAGATTTTGCAGTTATTTGTTGCAATGCAGTGTGCAATTTCATATAACTTAAAATAATTGTACGGTGCTAAAATCAAGTAATGCTAATTTAATTTAATTATATTAAATGGAGAAGATCATATAGAAAGAATTGGTAGCATGGGTTTGAGCAAAAATCTTGAGCAAAATGTGAGGAATACAATTCCATGCCAGGGAAATGAGAGTATTAACAACTTCAAGGAACTAGGATTTTACCATAAAGATTTTTGTGTAACTGAAATTTAAAAAACAATCAAACATTCAGTTATACAACAATGGGCATCCAAATACATATGTACTAAAGTGAGTATTATCAAAAACGTACACTGCAAGCATAACATTCTCAGTACATTTTCATTGCTAAAGTTCTGGGTTTGCTTGCAGATTTTACAGTCCCTCTGGGTCTTCGGTAATTCACTCGTGAATTATCATGAGCCATGAAACACTGCCAGAGTTGACAAGCACAGTGAATTCAAGTCAAAATTAAAAGAAGGCTATTACACTAACCAACCTTCCTTTGGTCTTTCTTTCTCCTGCGGTGCTGTCTTAGCTAGGGCTCTATACCGGCTGGACGTCTAAAGTGCCTTTAGGCAGCCAAGCTCATTTTCAAGTAACCTTAATATGATTTAAAAAGTAGAATGTGTATTTTACTGTACGCTGTCCTTTCATGAAGATACACAGCCATTTTCTTAAAACTTAACTGCTCTTACTCATAAATAAGCCATGCCTGAATACCCTCAGATTAAGCTAAGCTTGCATGGACAGCAAGATAAAAAATATAAGTCCTTTCCTCACAACATGCAAGCAAATCACTTCTAAATTATCTCACTCTCTCAGCTTTGAAATGCAAACTTAACTCCTATGACAAAAGGATCCCGTGTTATGCAAGAACTAGCTTGCCAGGAACGGGCAAGTCAACTAAAGTTACCATGAAACATGTCAGGCGGCAAAAACAAATGTGCTGGTGAATTCATCCCAGGCACAACTTTCCTGCTTCACATCACTCTTTTATTCCCTTCTATTTCCTTAGATGAGAAATAACTAATATTTTTAGGTTACCCTACTTTATACAGATTGTGGTAAGCCTCCTCCTCGGTCACTACACATATTAGGAAATTTAATGTTTATTTCTATACTAGGAGTAGAAAAAAATATGTCTTTTTTCTGCTTCTCTGCTAAAAAGCTATCCAGCAAGTTGTTCTCAAGGAAGATGCACTTTTCTAAGCTTGTGTTTCAATAATTAATATAAGAAGGAAAAAGCAGACAGTATGATACACACGTTTACAATTACAGACTCATTCCACATGAAAATCTAGCTCAGGCTGGAAAGAGCCATCAGAAGCCAGTTATTGCATAATCCCCATTACTGCTACATGAGTGAGCAGCAGTTCCAAAGAAGTATTTATTAAAAGCAGATAAAGCCAGGTTGCAGCATCAGATGAATTAGATAAGTCACAGACAGTAATAAAATTGACTTAATTTTCTTTTTTTTTTCTTCTCCCCAATAATATATTAAATCAGAAAGCCATGAAATGCAATCTTCTTCTGCAGAAGCTTTTTAGAAAAAGACTGAGAAAGTATGCTGTGTAGTGGATTTTGCTTTCCTTGAAATCACAGTCAACATTGGGTTATGCAAAAAATGCAGCTGAAGTGTGGACAGGTGTGCCCTGCTGTAGGGTGCAAGCTTTCACCTCTGAACGCAGGCCTGCCTCATAGAGAAGGCAAAATTAGTGGTTACTGCCCAAAATACTTTCAGAAAAAAAAATGTCTTCCTACTCAGGGTAGGCAAGAGATACTGATAACTATTTCACAGTGAAAACTGCTTATGAGATTCAGTTCTGCAAACAGCACTCTTTAATAACACAGTGCAGTTTAAACTGCTACCCCAAATGGACAAAAATGCCTTTTGAAAGCCCTTAGGACAAAACGCACCAAGCTAATAAAATACAATGATTATCTTATCTAATACATTTGGTGGATTCATTCCAAACTCAATGGGTTATCCAGAACAAAACCTCTGGAAACAGTAGCCTAGTAAAAGTCAGTGCTGATGGGATTGGACATGGGACTGCAGCGTATGCCAACTGTTCGTCACAAGCACCCTCTTCAAACTGGCAGTGCAACAAGATGCATGGTCTGTCCTAAAGGTACAGACCCTTCCTTTTTATAAGCAACAAGGACTCACTCAGATATTACCAGAAATTAATGCTGAATAGCCTGTATATTCCTGCAAAAGCAAGAGATCACGCCAGCACATTACCTGCCCATCAATCATAATCATTAATTGGTATTTGCAGGCCTGATGTGCCCGTGATCCCAGTCAAGAGCTGTGCTCAGCTGAGTGGATACAAAACAAAAAGATCGTCATTGACCTGAAATGCAAGCTAAGTTGTGACAATCCACTCAGATACAAGCACACAGAGAACAGCAGGACACTGCTGGGCATCCTGGCAGAAGTAGCCTCAGCTCAAGAGGTAGAGAAATTTCTCTGAAATATCTAGTTCATTAGCATCAACTAATTCAATCAGCGTCACTAGGGCTTTTACATACAGATTATAGTGGCACACAAAATTTAATAATGTACTAGGTATTTAATAGAGAAACTGAATAGTATTAACATCTCAAAATAACACCATGTAACAGCAGTAAGAAAAGTTTAAATGTAGTAGGTTAGTGCAAGCATGCTTATCTATAGTTTGTGAAACAGATTTCCCATACGATTTATCCTTCTTTATACCTCATACATTGGTCCCAGCATCAAGACATCATAAAAGAACCACATCTCTCATTTTTCCCACAGTTAAATCTGGAGCAGAGCCTGCTATAATACACTTTTCTGTAGGAGCACTGAAGGAAGGAAAAAACAAAACAAAACAAAACAAAAAAACACTAGCTATTTGTCACTCTCTGGATGTTCATACAGTTCCTATCATTTCCATTTCAAGTCACGTAAAATCCTGGCAACGATGTAATTCAAATAAATGGATGTTTTATATTAATCTTGTTCATCCTAGCCTTAGGACTAATGGTGGGTTAGGGAGATTTGTTGTTGTTTTTACTTGGAGAAAAAAATCTGCTTTATACCAATAAAAGAACAAAAACAGCCACTTATAGACAAAATAATCAAAGTATTTCCAATGACAAGATTTACTGTGCTCTTTATAGTTACAGAAAAAACATGCAGAGTTGCCACAGCTGACATTTTACAAGGATAAGACAAGCTATGTGCGACTATTCAGTTATGATCGGACTAGTTAAGAACTTACCCTTGTTGCCTTCCGTTCTGGGATACAGTATGAATAAAATAATAGGAGCAATATTTAAACTTGCTATCAAAATCCTATAATTAAATTATAGTTATACAGATCTTCGTTGCCTCTTGCAACCTCCCTCCTGACAGCTCATTGCAACTGCACTGCACACCAGCCTCGCTTGCTTGCAGCAACAACAGGTAGTGACCCTTACAATTTAGTTTGCTTTATTTCCTCTTTATAACCTAGTTTCAGCTGCTTCTCAGCTTTTTGAAGTTTATCCACTTGGTAGGGGAAAAAAAAAAAAAAAAAAAAAAACACAACAAAACAAAAAATAGATCAGCTCCTAGCTACCTCAGGGACATGCTGTTTCCCAGTGAAACACTGCTGTGAGGGAGGACACCTGAGGCATTTCAGCTGGACTGTCTGAGTGGGGAGAGAAAGCTCAAAGGGGAAGATAAGAGGTCTGGGATCCTTTACACAGAGCACAATACAAATCACAGACACTCCTCCAGAAGTCTGCAGCCACATAACTATGCAGCAACAACTGACTTTTTTTTTTTTTCCCCTCCCAAAAAGACACATTCTGTGGTATTTTTAGCATCTCCAAGTGTGGCAATATTTTGTCTTTCTCAATAAAAGATAATCACATATTTTAGTTTCTTTGTGTCCCAGTTTTCAAAAGTAGCTGCAGTATCTTCAGAAGTAGGGGGCAGAAGCATCATAGCTGCCCCAAGTTCCCAGCCGCAGTATCACATACCTCTTTGTTGTCACCAACTGTATAATGAACCAAAAATCGATCCTTGGTAATTGTATTTTGTGTGCTGCTAAGAAGCGTCTGCCTAACAGTTTGTCAATGCTTCAAAATTGACAATAGCAGGAAACCTACTGGCACTTGAGGTCACCTCTAACTTGCCATTGGACACTTTTCTCTTGGAAGTGTTGCTTGGAAGAACAACTTGTACCCCAGCTATTCTCGGGAATACTTTCATTTGGCAACATTTACCCTAATACTCTAACAGATACCATATCAGCACAACAAAGGCATAAATATGCTGGAGGTGATGTATGGGATTCCCAAAAAGCCTTTTTCTCAAATGAGAACATGTGTTCCTCTATAAATAGCACTTCAAGGTAAGTGATGAGAAAACATGTCATAACTAATCATTGTTTGCATCTCAGTATATCACCATGAGACCTCTTTTTTTTTTTTTAATAATCTCCTCTTATGAAAATAATGGTGTGTATGCACACATCTATACATACACATTTATTTTCAAAGGAAAAAAAAAACTTTTTTTTTTCTTGTATGGTGACTTCTGTAGGCTTAAAAATATTAAATGTTTTATTTTTTTTAACCATGTCAAGTCCTTAAACCTTTCCATCAATATTTAAATATTACAAATAACAAGTAAGTGTAAATTAGAATGCGTACTCTTCCATGACAGTCTTTTACCTGCTATTTCTGTACTGCAAAACAGAATGTAACTGATCAACATAAGCAGTGGTCAAACACGAAAAATAAATAAATAAAACAACCAAAATGAGTAAGAAAAAATTCAAAGATTTGACTGAAATCAGGACAAAAGCTTGAAGTCTGACTCATACCAGAATGTATCATAAGCAGAGATATCTTTTTTGCCAATAACACATAATATTCAATAATGCATTGTTTGCAAGGGTGTTTTAGGACAGGAATTAGGATGAAAAGAAATACTTAGCAAAAAAAGATGTCCTTATCCAATTGCTATATTCTACTAACACAACAGTTATGTATTTTAACATCAAGAGAGAAAATATTTCTTTATATTTGTAAGAAGCCTTTTTGAGGCACTAGACAGAGATTTTCAGTTGTAAAATTTCCTTTAGAGTTTCACCCTTTCAAAAGTGTCAGAGACAAAAAATACCTGGGAATATCTCCTATTATCTTCTTTATCTATAAATTCTATCAAAAAAGATGACTAAAAAAATTCAAAATGATAAACTAAATCAAAACTGCGCTTTGGGAAGCCACTACAGCAATATGCTGGATAAAAAAGGTGATTTTTTTCTGACCCTTAGCAGGGCTGGGAGCACTGCATGCCTTTCCACTTTGTGACATCCTCATCCTCCCCATCTTCCCAGCTCAGGCTTGATTTCATACAGTCAGTCCCAGTTTCCCCTGATCTGATTTTCTTTCTCTTCTGCCCTTGATGAAGAAAAATCTCCCAAAGACCCTTATCTATTTTGCTCTTACTCTGTTCTCTCTTTCACTGACTCCCAGCCTTGGTCTCAGGCAGTCTTGCACTTTTC
Source organism: Aythya marila (assembly GCF_965140915.1). NCBI lineage: Eukaryota > Metazoa > Chordata > Aves > Anseriformes > Anatidae > Aythya > Aythya marila. The sequence continues at coordinate 47,951,438 of NC_139046.1, forward strand.
CACCCATCTGCAAGGTCAAGCTCTCAAGTTCCTTGTTTGCTTACCCATGCCCAATTCTGCCTGTCTGTATTCCGCTAGCCAGCTTCCAAATACGCAGTCTAGTTCTGGAGCCCCTGTATTTGAGTCAGACTGCAAACCATTTTACACTGTTGTATTATTAACATGGAGATCAGTGACAGCATGCAGGGCAATTAAAGAAAACAAAACAAAACAACATAACACAACAGGGGAGATGGGGCGAGGAGAGGTGGGTCAACAGAGTTTTCAGTATGAGCAAAACAACACATGTTTTCCCTCACCCATACTCTGAAACAGCTGAATCATTTTGTTTTTCTGAACAATGCAGCCTCAGATATAAGGCATGGAAATTTTCATTTCAAATGATTCAAATCTGGCAAAAATATGAGCAATTGAAATAGATGTACAGCCAACATACTGAAAGGAACAATCCTACCTGCCATGGCACTAGAAGAAGGCTGTTCCTCCTGCTGTCTATATACTAGCTCAGTTACAGACCATGTTGATTTGGGACAGCAATGGTCAATAACAGAGTACATCTGAGAGAGAAATCACCCTCAGGTACAACCCTGGGTGTCACTAAATGCAACCTCTGAATAGTTCTTCTGCATATTTGAACACATATGCTTGAAAAACACTAATTATTACCTCTGTTCATTCTAGGCATGGTAGTGCTTTATAGCCCATATGAAAATATATGAATTATTCATACAAAGCTTCTGGTCACTAACAGAAAAAACATGATAAACAAGGTGTATGTTCACTTGAACTCGCGTATACAATATTAATGGCTTGTAAACACTGCAAAACTGATTATTCTGAGTTACTGGATTAATAGTTGCCAGATAGGTAGAAATTATTTTACATTAATCTGTGAACTCAAACTGCATGGAAAACCAAGAAGTTATGGATGTTGGTAGGATATCTCAAATTTTCTAAAAGAACAGTTTGTCAATTTTCCATTCCATCCCTTTGCAGCTACCACAAAACCAAGAACTAAGCTTCTGTCTATGTTTTCAGTAATAACATAGAAATACTAACATGAAAAGAACAACTGTAATAAATAAATAAATAAAAAGCTAAAACCACTGGAAAGTTTAAAGATAGCTTATAAATGTTATAGTTATAGTTTATCACGTCATTAGACAGTTTATGCGAACTGTAACTCGATCTACTGTATGTTGATGGCAATCATGTTTTGGCAAGCCCTGTCAAAAGGTAGGAATGGCTGTGGAGCCAACAGCAGAACTTACAACAGGGATGACAGAACAGTTCACAGACGTGTTAATACTTATTAGGGGGAAATAGAAACAAATAAACAAGAAGAAAAATACAGAAAAATCTCTGGTATCCCATATTCTGTTATTGTGTAGTATATCCTATCAGCAAAATCTGTTACAGTTGACAGCCACAGACAGACTTTCAGGTGGGGGTGATATCAGCTGTACTCAACATTGATTACTAACTTGAGAGATCCCAGTAATCAGTCTGGATGAAACTCATTTCTTCAAAAGTGGCTAATAAAATGTTATGCATTTAATTGGGAAGCATATACAAGCTTTTGCATGGCTTTGACACTTGACAATGCCATTCTAATACTAATTCTGCCAGAAACTGAAAAGGTAAAAAAGACAGACATATCCCAGGCAGAGATGCCCACCCAGAACACAGTATGGGATACCTAAATTAAATGGCACAGAATTCAGCTCAGAAGAGTCTCCCTTCTTTATGATCCTGTAAATTCCTGCTTATTTTAATAAGGACTTGATTTGGAAATAAGCGAACACTCTCCTCCCCACCCCACCCCCCCAAACCACCCCCTCCTTTTTTATGTGTAGTAAAATTAAAATATATTCACTGGCCACTAATGCAAGATGCAAAGTCAAAATATGCTCCCCCTTTTCATCAAAAAAATAATAATTAAAAGCTTTGGCCTGCCTTGAAAGCAGTATAAAAACTCTCCATATATGGATACTGTTTATTTACAGAAAAGCCCAGTTTTCATACAATCAATTTTGTAAGCAGCAATTCAAAGGAATGATCCTTTTAGATTTCTGGGGAAATAACATAATGGAGGTTACTCAAAGGAATAGATCATGCAGCTACAAGCATTCTCATTATGTACATATGAGATGCTTCAATGTTCCTTGCTACTGATTACATGAGTAAACAATTTTAGTATGCAAAATCCTATTAACTCAAGGGGATTCTGCATAATTTTATAACAGCTCCACTTGTGGTGTCTGATCGACTGGGTCAGCAGCAGACAGATGGCAAAGAATTAATTCTAATTGCAATGCTGCCACTGGGGTTTTCTCTACTCACTGCATTTGGAAAAACTACACCTTTTCTTATATTTCCTACACCTAAAAGCAAGACACCATTGAGTAAAAAGATGCAAAGCAATTTCCTTTTTTTTTTTTTAAGCACATGGTTGTAGAAAGGACAGAAAAAAAGTCAAACTAATTGTCAGTCCTTCTGTCCCGACTAGGGGTAGAGGACCAATCAAAAGCCCAAATGTCAGAAGTGTTAACATATAATAAATGATAACAAATAGAAGCATTTTATTCCCTAGGGACAGGGAATACTTCACTGGTCAGTAAGCACACTTCCACAGCTAGACTGTTCTCTTGAAATTATTTCTTCTTGTCACTGTGCTTGCTTGCTGTTCTGACATTATTTGGTTTTGGCTAGTCACCTTTCACTACTTGAAGCCCTATAACCATCAGCGCTAGCTTTTACAAAGACTTTTTTCTGCCTTTTTTCCTGTGTTTTTTTAATTTAGGAGGAACAGTAAAAATGTTGCAGCAGTCAGTATAAAGAGGAAGAGCGACGGAAATTATTCTGCCTTCCATTTACCCTCCCCACATAAAACCCTAAAAAAAAGGCAATAGTGAATCTCAAATATACACAGGAATAAAATCTGATTTCTCAAGGTAGAGAGATGACACTGCAACCCACCCCTCCAAAAATTTGGGATTTCTCTTTTCCAATTCTTAATCACCCAGTTAAATCACTCCCTAATTCTAAGGTGCAATGATTAAGTATTATCTAGTACTTAGTGAATTTGTGCTTAGTGCATATTTGGATGGCAGATTATTAGCAGTCTGAAAATCTAAAAATGGTCCCTAAAATTAAATTATTAATACAGTGTTTCCCTAATCTTGGGAAAACGGTCTCCAGAGAAAACAATGATCTGGCTGGGATTTGCAGGTGGAACTCTTAAGCTCAAGAGACACAACCTATGTCCAGAAAACCTTCAAAGTACAGAGCTAATTAAACTGATACAGAAATATTTGCCAGAGTTTTGTTAGGAGACAGAGGCATTTTCCAGGCATAAACTCTGAGAAGCCAACTCCAAGACCTACATGGACATAGCAAGTATTCGATCAATTTTATTTGTCAAAGCAAAAGAGAAAAGGTGTTTTATTTTGTGGGTTTGCTTGTCTGAGGTTTGTTTTTCTTTTTTTTTTTTTAATTCTATGTTCCAATTAGGGAGCAGAATGTAACTGGAAAGATGCAAAGGTAAATCAGGATTTTTTTGTTAAAAGAGTATTTGTTTTGGGGAAACGTTCCCCTCATGTTTCATGACAGGACAGTTCGTTTTAGTAATACTGTATAATCACTCTTCTAGAAGCACTATTTTCTGTAAATTGAAAAAAAAAATCTTTTTCTTAAAACATTGCAACTTTCATTCCTCTTTCTCACATGCCAGTTTGTATTACGAATGTTTCACTGAAATCCAGACTAATTAGGACTGCTTCAGAAATGAGGGCTTAAGGTTGTCAGATATACCTGGCAACCCTTTTGGACAACTTTCTTCCATCTGGATTTTTAATTAAGTAATATGAGCAAATGCTGAAAAAACATCTAGTGAATTTTGACTAATCCAAAGAAAGACTTTCCTTGTGGTGAAAGAGAAGACAACTTCAACCTTTATCACTGACTGCACTGCACTTAATCCAACCCTGTCCTTGAAACATTTCCCAGTTTTTTGGCATCACACCCAAGGAAGGAAGAATCGACAAAACCTAGTTCACATAGTACAGAAAAATAAGAGTGGTTTTTTTTTTTTTTTTTTGGTAAATATTGTTGAGGGGCAGGAGGAAGGAAGGCTTTTTTTTTTTTTTTTTTCCCTTACCTGAAACGGAGACTGGCTGTTGTAATTCTTAATCTCCTTATTTGCTCCCCGGAAGAGCAGCACCCTGGCACAACTCTCCTGAAAATGGTAAAAGGGTAAACTTAATAATGGTCCTAAACAGATGTTGAGGCTATGAGATGTTTTGCTGCTTTGAATATATTTTCTTAAATAAGAACAGCAATAGTCAAAAAATATATGTATTAGTCTGAGAAAATAAGTTATAAAGAAGTATTTAAATGCGTGACAGGGCTTTAGGTGCTTTGCAATGTGTTAGAGTTGAAACTACTTGCAAGTGTTAAAAAAAAAAAAAAAAAGTAAAGGAATGTGAGATGTAAACATCTTATTAAATTTTTAATAAATTGTACTGTGGAAATTCCATATTTAACAAAAAACAAGAATTTGCAGTAAATGCATTAGTTCAAAGTGAAATTTGACTCCCATATGTTTTTTGCCTATTTTGTAGGGAAAATAGCACACTGTTCAAGGTACGGTAAACAGTACTTGTGATGAACAAGTACTCCCCTACTGCTAAAAATTATATAAAGCAGTTTTACCGGTTGCGTGAACTTTCTCGGTTTATTGGTTTGTTTGTTTGATTGATTTGTTTTCTTTCTTTGCTTTCAGTTGTTTTGTTTTTGTTTTTGGTTTTTTTTGGTTGGTTGGTTGGTTTGAGTTTTTTGATTTTATTTTCTTGCTCATCCTCAATGCTAAACATTTAATGTATTTTGTTATTGTTGTTGTTTTGTGTACCTGGAACCGTACTGACCAATCTAACCTATTCTCTTTTCCCCCCAAATACTAACAGTTACAGTGCAAACCCAATAAACTTCTTTTAAGGAAAAGAGAAATGTATGGCTCAAGACCTTCTGAACTGAGGAAATCTGCAAATGAAATCCTCTAAGAACAATTGTTTTGGATTTACACAGAGTATCCTTAGTCTACACTGTTCTGAAGTATGAGTGACCTGTCAGAAATCCTCTGTGGTTCTGGAACACTTTTCAGAATTCTAGACTTTTTGGCAATCCATATATGTATATACTCTATTTCCTATATGTCATCTTCAGTGTTCATCTTAGGATATTATGCAAACCAGTTTGTTTTTGTTTTCTGATGATGAACATTTCTACTAATTTTATTGTGCTTTTCAGATTTTTTGCCATGTTATGTTATGGAGTTCTACCAAATGAAATATTTCAAAGTGCTACCTTTCATTTCTAACAGTGAATTTGCAGCCAGATAAAAGAGTATTACAGTTTAGCTGTTTTAGTGACAGAAATTGAGCTTATTTATTAGGTTTTATGTCATAAGCAAACATGTAGAAAGTATGACTAAAAATAATTTTCCTCATGTTTTCTAATTTATCACAGCAGATTCTCGATCTCCTCCATCACAAGATTGTCCTAAATACATCTGGGGCAGAGGTATCCTACCCTTTCACTAAGGTTCATTACTCCAAAAAGATGTTCTTTTGTTTCTTTTTGCTCCCACACTTCCTATTTTTGCATAACAGACTGAAACAATAAAATGAATCCTGTCTCAAGATAGGATATTAGTAATCATCTATCATCTATATTAGTAATCATCTCTCAGACAGTATTTTTTAAAGATATATAATATAGTCTCATTTGCTTGTACCAAAATCTGAACATTAGGTGAGTTCACTGTATCTCTAAACACAGAAAGACAAAGACCAATGCGTAAAATGTCAGTTTTCTGATTTTTCTGACTTCTATATTAGATATGCAAAAGAAGTAAATGTGCTGCAACCTAGAGGATGACCTCCAGGTTTAAATGAATAAATAAATATACAAATAATCTTTTCCAGGTTACTTTCCCAAGAATTTATTTCAGACTGACTGCTAAATGATGCTAGGCTTACACACTCTATTATATTCCCACAGTGACCACTATTCCCCCAGGAATAACGTATTTTTTACATTCTTCACAATCTTCAATGCAGTTATATACAATGTAACAAAAAAAATGTAAATTGATTTATTTCTTAAATGGTTTTGATAAGAAAAGTTTTGTCAAAAGTGGACAGAGTTGTTTGACATAAAACAAATAAAATCTTGTTTTGGATGAAGTACAGATTTTCTTTCTTTGTTTCTTCTTCTTAAACAAACAAAAGCATTTCTGGCTTTGAAGTCTTTCTTCCTTTTGTCTCCTTCTCATATGTCTGGTGTTAAGGGGAACAAACCAAGGAGAATAAGCAGAAAAGCCAGAACCAAAAATGCTTCGGATTATCTTTTTTTTTCCCCCCCCTTATTTCAAGGGAAATTCCATATTTAAGAGTTCGTTGTTTATAAGGTGCTTCCTACCAATGCCACAACTTCTGTTTGCAATTTGGACAAACTAATAACTTCTGATATTGAGAGCTTAGCATTGTTCATTCATTATATCATTTATGAATCAAATATGCAGTAGCCTTTTAGACATCATAAGACTGAAAAAGCATTTTTCAGAGATCTCTGGGCTTGTCAGCAGATAAGATTAAATTTGGTGTTTGAGTTCTAATTACCTGAGTTAATACTACAACAGTTTCCACATAGAATCCAGTCCTCAGACTGAAAGAAGGCACTCTACATCCGTGCATTTTTATTTGGAAAAAGCAGAGTATAAGACCTGTCTACACTTCATTGATCTACTGGATGGCCACAAAATAATAATAATAGTGATAATGATAATTAAATTAAAAAAAAAAAAAAAACTTTAAAAGAACAAGAGAACAAGAAGTCATTTGATCAGCACTTAGCTGGTACTTAAGAAAACAAATCCTGAGAAAATTCCCTGGGGAAAGCTGAAAGAGAAAAATCCAATGGGTAATGACTCCATCTACAGGAATCAAGAGGCAAAAAGGATCTTGCCATCCTTCCCATCCTCTTCTTCTCGAAAAGGTAAACACAGTTCCTTCCACATTAGCTAATAACAACTTTCAATTAAGTTGAAAAAATCAACATGGGTTATGGTTGACAGCATAAAAGAAAAACTTCTATATTATTCCTGATTAAGGAAAAGAAAATCAGGACACTGTAGCCACAAGCTGTAAAACTTCCAGTCAAAAAGCCCAATTTAAGGACTATGAAAACATTCATGATCTGTAGATAAAATTTCAATGAGATTCTCTGAATCTTCCACAGAATATTTCTTTCTATAAACATCAAGAGGAGAACACACCTTTACATGAAAAATACTGTCATTCAACAGGATTATTCTAATTTCCATATCATACAGCATAACATTTGCTACAAGTGTGTGATCTTGTAAATAACTATAGCCATGAAAACATTGCAATATAACGTGTTGTTGTTGTTGTTTTTTTAAAAAAAGAGAGATTAACTGGCATTTTTATGTTTATATATGGTCCAAACTTCAAAATTTTTACTATTAAAAAGTGAAATAAATGAAGTTTGAAAAAATATTTTTTAAATATTCACTTAACTGTGAAAATGCCTATAGTTACTTGTGTCTAATTCCTGATGGGAAGCATAAATGCAAAATTTTTGTTGAGAAAAAAGTGAATTTCAATCCTCTGCAAAATCCTCTAGGAATTTGTATGCCTACAGAAGAAACAAAACAAAACACACACACGCACAAAAAAAAAAAAAAAAAAAAAAAGCTTAAAAAAAAAAAAAATTAAGCTTAAAAAAAAAAAACAACTAAGCTTAACCCAGTTGTTCCAGGAACTTAACCTGTTGAAGACCACCAGCAGACAGGGAGCAACAAGCAATCCGCAGAGACGCTTACACACAGATATGTTGAATGCTTCAAACAATAAAGAGCATTAACAGGGAAATTTTGTATGACTGGACTCTTTTTGATTTGAAATCAATTATGGCACACACAACAAGTCAACTGTCAAATTATTCCCCAAATTCTATTTTTAAAACAGTCAAGTCTTCAATACTTGAAGAATCTGCTTTGAGAAGACTTTTGAAAAAGCTGAGATAGTAATTAATTAAGAAGCAGATGCTTTAACAGATGTTTCACTAGTTACAGTCACATCTCATGACTTGTATTTTCCTAATCCAATGTAACATTAAACGTGCTGTGTTTTAACATAGTTGTAAAACTTATTTCCTCCCTACCATCTCTGCAGAGAGAATATTACATGCTATCAAATCAAAATGATTCTGTTATTTGTAAATGGCTACACAAGTTGTAAATAGCAGAACATTAGACATCTTTTGTATAATCTACAGATATATTTCTACAGTATTTTCCAAGTGTTTCTTATTTAATTCTAACTTAAATTTTAGCAAAACAGCAATAAGTTATTACCAGGAAACAAATATTTAGATACAACACTAAAAAACAGTCCAGTCATACATTGTGTTGTTTTCTTTTCCAATATGTATATTTATTTCAATAGGTATAATTTTGCTACCAACAATGAGCAGCCTTATTTGTAATCAGTGACTAAAATATTAATAAAGTTGTGTTTAATTATGTCCCTTCTAATTTCTAGGACCAATGTTTAAAAGTGGAGAACGTGTGTGCCCACTCACTTGGTTGTAAAGGGCACAGATGTGCAGCGCCGTATTTCCTGATGCGTTCTGCGCACACATGTCTGCGCCATAGAAGAGGAGGTGCTCCAGATGTTGGACATGTCCATACCGGCAAGCCTATGAAGAGATACATTAATATCTCTGTTATGATACAATCTGGCTGTATCAGGCAAGCATTCCATGCAAGCATTTTTTTTTTTCATTTTTTAATCAGATAATATATTACTTAAATTTAGACCTAATTTTTAAAACCACCCCTGGACTGAATGGGAAGCCTACCAACCAGATCCGCATATCTGTCTATGAACTCAGATGCGTGCACTTCAGGCACAGCAAGTCTGTGCAAAAATTTAAGCATATGCTTAAGTACTTGGCGAACAGCAACATAAATTATTAAGAAAATACAAAGATTGATATTTTTCTAATATATTCTTAGGCAGAATATATAAACAGAACTAATATTCCTAGCCAGTTAATCATGTTTAACAGTTGACAGAAAGTGATTTTTTTGTCCTGGAAAATCTTTGGAAAGTTGTCCACTAGATGGCACTGAAGATGATCAGATTTCCAAAGCTTGATTTTAAGGTGTGAACACAGTTTAGGGAAATCTGGTCAAAAGAATTGAAATAATAATTTTCAGATTATATGATGTCACCAGATGTACAGATTTTCCCCAAAAGAGGGAAAATCTTCAAATGTTACTTTCACTCACAAAGATAGAATGTTAAACCCTGAACAGTTGTAGATAAACCTGTACAGAATGAAACTCCACTGAAATTTGAAATTTTCCTGATTTGCAAATAAGTTTGAGAAAAATCACATTCTTTCAATTCATAAGTCTCAATTACTTTACTCCTTTCTTCTCTGTAGCACACCAACTGAGCATCTCCCCAGTTTATAATACTTTTACCTTGACATCATCTCAGATCAGTATCACTCCTATAATATATGGATTCCTATTCCTATAATAATATGGAATTTAAACTGAAAGATACAGATATACAAAGCCATTCACCCTGTCTTAAATACCTAATTACTACTGACTTCAGGGGGAATTATATCACCTCACCTTGCAATTTGGATCAGAAGTGTTAGTGTACTGCTCAACGCACAAATTAAATGTGACACATCTGGGATTGAACTGGATTTCCCAAATCCCAGACTAGTACCCTAACCACTACATCTTTTCTTTCTCTAAATTTAAATTGCAAGAGACAGAAAAACAAAACAAAACAAACAAACAAAAACAGAAAAACGGTGATTATTAATTTATTCATTTACAAGTTATATGCAAAAACTAATGGAAACATCATGGCAGATGATGTTAGAACAGGAATATTTTAAGGCAATAGAAAGCAAGCATCTGAAAATAAGCAAATTGGAGAAACAGAATCAAACCATAGCTGTGTTTCTGAGTGGGGGGGAGAATAGAGCAAATGCACAATGAGCCATAAATGATCATTTCAGTCCTATTTCTAAAAGTCAATCAACAGCTAGATATGAATGTGCAGGTGTCCAACTTTCTATTCTTCCTACAATAAGCTGGACTAAAACCAGGCCTTTCCCCCACTTTTTTCCTTGCTACAGTTGGGTTTAAACTTCTCTTCCTCTGGCAATCTGACAGCAATGCTTTATTCAGCTTAGGCTCTGGAAGACAAAAAAAAAGACAGAGCCTCTTAGGGAGGCTCTGGAAGACAATTTACACAAGGGATATATATTTCCCCTAGGTATACATGCTAGGAAAGCTGTCCAAACCATTCAGACCATTTGTCAGGGCTCCCCATCATGGTCAATGGAGAGAGACTGGTATCTCCAAGAAAGAAGAAAGTATATCTGACAAACACACAAGAAGTATTACCAAGGAAATCAACATTTAGCAAGTAACAAAAAGACTGAGAAAGCCTTTTTTTTTTTTTTTTTTAAATAAAGTGCCACGAAAAGGCTGCTAAGCTTCAAACTTCCAAGATTCCATTGACTAAATATGATTAGCACCCAGTTGCAGTAGCAATTTCTGCAGCAAAATCCACAGTAACCATAGGACTAAAAAGTTAAAAAATATTCTATTGGGACAGCTTACACTTCTAACTGACCATAGCAGAATGCAAAGCAATATGCAAACAGAAAAAGGAAATTTTCTGGAGAAAAATGGAAAAAAAAAATCCAGAAAATGGAGAAAAAATTCCATACTTGTATGTACAAGGACTAAACATATACAAATGGCATTCAAAACACTGTTTAACCATAAAATATACATGGTGCACATCTCCTGGTACTATTTGAACTCTAACCAAAAAATATTCTTATCTACCTGATGAATTTCTTGCCATCCGTTTTCATCTTTGCAGCTAACTGTAGCGTGTTCATGAAGTAGCAGTTCACAGCAGTAAGGATCCCCTCCCACGACAGCAGTGTGGTACAGAGGTGTCAGGCCACAGCTGTCTTTGTAGTTAGGAGATGCTCCAAGTTCTAAAAGAGTCTGAAAGCAACCACAACCTGTTAAAACTATCTTTTGGAGGGACTTGTATGTGAAAAGAGACTTTTCTACCTTTTTTGTAAAATAATTACAAGGTTGGTATTTCCCATAATGTGTGTTTGTTGCTCACTTATTTACAAGCTGAAAGAATGGGCTGCAACACAGGGTAAGCTGAGGAAGGAATGACCCCAGAAGAATAAGGACCTCAAGGTGCCTACAGGGACAGCAAGGAAAGGGTGAGTGACAATGTCCTATTTCCATCTTTCCTTCAATTTCAGAACTGGCACTCTGAAAATGTCGCATTGACTTTGAAACACATTTACCTCTTCAGTTACAGGATGCTTTATCAAAAATGTCATGCAATTTCAATATCTGTCAAAAGGCAATAAGCAAATGCCATAAACATAAGATTTAATCTAGCATATCAAAGTGATATAAGAATACCTGTTAAAATATGAAAGAAAACAGAAAAGACTATGTTAAGATACAATGTGTAATCTGTATCACTGGCATTTACTTTCAGAGATAAGCAGCAATAATACTATTCCTATTTCCTCAAGCAGATATTTCCCAATCTATCAGTGAATGAAGTTGAATTTCACCACTACCCAAAAGTTAGAAGTAAAAAGGCCCCTTATTGAAAGCAAATCCTAAGATTTTAAAACCACTAGAAAGCACTGGAACAAATATGTATTAAAAGATCCATTGGGGACAATACAGTAATTAACTGAATGCATTTTCCTTTATGTATTTTTCTGGATAAAGTGAGGTGTAATTTGCTACTAAAAGCATTTACCTTGAGGGTTACTTGGTTCTTGGCTCTGGCTGCTTTGTGTAGAGCTGTCATTCCATCTTTGGCTCTGAAGTCTAAATGTGCTCCTCCATTTTTGAGAGCTTTTATCACTTCTACTGTATTGTCAAGCTGAACTGCCAAAGTTAGTGGTGTTTCTGAAGAATAGAATAGTATACACATGAAAAAAGATGACCAAGTTTACAAAATAAAGAACATCTGCTTTACAAACTTTAAAAATGTGAAGTTAAAAGTACTAATTAAAGAAAATCATAAATTATCAATTTCCTTCTTTGGTCAGCAAAACCATACAGATTCCATTAGCCTAGAATTATGAAGGCAACAGAAAGAATGCATGAGATTTAACCTGTTAATCAGTTTAGGCTGAGCAACCCCATGGTACTACGCTATGCTGCTACTTTTATTGTTCTGACCTCCACTTTCTAGGTCATGATAGTTGGGGTCCAGTCCTCGGTCCAACATTTTTGTGATTTTTTCCACTGAGAGGTGGTGAACATGATCCATAAATTTTCTCAAATTAGCCTGAAACAAAGCGTGACAAATTAATCATCCTCTGATTGTAAAAGGAAAGTTTTGACTAAAAGTGAAATATTCTGTCACTATATATCCATTGATACCATGGAACAAATTCACATTCCTGGAGAACCCAACTTTATGCTGTGAGCATACACCACACAGTTTGTAAAGTTTAGAAGTCAAACACAATGAGAGGATTCTGTTGTTCATAGTTTTAAGGAACAAGTGAATGAAAGATTCTTTAAGCAGGAAATTAGGATAACATAAGGTGATCATTATTATTCTGACCTGAAAATGAGTCTAAAGACATAGATCAGCATTTCTGCAGCATGCTAAAAGCATGTTGTATTTACGTAATACGATTCATTCGATACTACTTGTACACCTACATGAGAGTTTTCTATAAGCAAAAATCCCATATCACAATTCACACATCTCTGTTGGCACTACAAACACATACTACTTGTTGTTTGGTAATTGGACCAGGTGGTAATGAACTTCTACAGTTTCTCAGACACATTACTTTTCTAAGAACACAATTGTTTGCTTCCCCAGTAAACTGGGCATACCTTTGTGTGAAGCTTGGCCAGTTGTTTTTCATCAAGATTGAACTGTTTGTATACTCTTTTCTTGTATCGAAACTGAGAGGAAACAAGCAAACAAAAATTTAAAATATCCCATTTTGCTTAAAAAATAATAACAAGAATATTTCTGACCTTACCAGGAAGTATTCATGATGATGTAGATTTTGGAAAATTAAAAAAAAAAAATAAAGGCTTAGTATTTCATTTTGAATATTCACCAATAATCAGCCCAATAATCAGCTTAACTTAGTGTCATTATGGCCATACAGTTCATGTACAGAAAATTACTATCTTGTATAAATATGCTGAAATAAGTGGAGTTACATGGGAAATACGATCAGCCTCTAGAATCTACGTAAATAAGCAAGAATTACAGTGAAAAAAGCTTTCTCCCTAAAGGCATCTGTGCATTTCATTTATAGCCTCAGATAGAAAGAAGACCTGGGAAGGCATGTTAAATAACAAAATACATATTTCAAAATAGCAGCATAACACTTCTGAAACTTAAATTAAAGAAAAAGATTCCTGAAAAATCCCTTAAACAGCATAGGCAGCACTTACACATGGGAAGAGTTTTCCTGATGCTTAACAGAACTGGTCCTGTGAATTAGGTTCATAGGATTGTCTCTTTTGACTGAAACTCAATCACTGTGAGCAGTTTGATGCCCTTTGGCTAGAGTAGACAGATCTACAGCCAAAATCATGTTTACATAATTATAATTTCCTATTATTTCATCATACTACATACATTTCAAAGAATGCAGCACATTTGTTGGGCAAGGAGACTATATGGTAGGTGGCTGTAATAACAGCTTTTAAAAAAGATCACTTTTAACCCATTTATTGCAATCCTTTAGCTGTTGCTAGAAGAATTTTGTAGAGTTAACACTCATGAAACAGAACACTAAAAAATATAACAGATAAAATAATGCAGTTATTTATTTTGCTTATGGCTATAATATGAATATAATTGATTGGCTCTCAGAAATAAACTGCTGGAAAAGCCAGGACTCAAAACTCTCTCTGGACCCTGGTTCTTCTTTCTAGTAGTGGGGTGTCTGTTAATTACAGATTACTACTGGGTGATGTACCACCATACAAGCAATATCAAAATTAATTAAATGCCAGTTCTGTGCCCAGCTTCCTGCTGTACAGTGTGATCTGGCTCTGCTCTCTGCTTGCCCAGTGCCATAGTAGCTCTGCCCTGTTTAACCCCCAGCAGTGCAGCCCCTGCATGAGCAATGGAGAGGAGAACAGGTGACTGCTTCACACAAACTCACTCTCCTCAGGCTTCATTGAGACAAAAATACCCTCCTTTGGCAGGAGACAAAGGGTTATTATTCAGCAACTGCTACTCTACTATGGTAAACCTAATCACGGATCCAAAAGGTTAATCCAGTACCTTACATTTCTTTTTTAAATCAGACTAAGATATGTCCACTGTGTTCTCAGCAGAGGAAAACCTCAAAATCAAGTTTTCTGAAGGGTTTGATTCTGTGCAGATTTCTGGGCATAATACGTGGAATAACTCCACCAAACAGGCAAACACCAGCACTTCTAGGAGCAAGGGTTCAAGTTCAGACTTGCTGATCACTGTTTCTAAACACAATTCTATTGCATGCAGAAACCTCAATTACAGTTTACAGTATCAAAAGAATACAATGGTTTTTGATATAAAGAAATACCTCTAGGGAAGGAACTCCTTTATTCACTGGCTGTGGGTATTCCCTAAGAAGTCGTTCCTCATCCAAAAACTTCCCATCCCTACCATTGCTTGCAGGCTGGAACAGTCCATAATTCAGGACATCTTTCAAACTCTGATTCAAAGTGCACAGAATTCGTTGTTTTGCAACCCACACTGAAGCTTCTGGGTTAAATCTAATGCATTTCTGCAAAGAGAAATGATAAGAAGTGATAAATCTAAATAATGAGAAAACATTCAAACACTATCTTATATTCTAAAATTCACAAGTGTTGTATATATATAAAATAAATTTATACAGGCCATGACAAAGCATACATCAACAGGATTATATTGCAGACGCTCCTCCCTCTGTAACAGCTAATCTAATGTACAAGCATTGTGAAAACCCAGGACATTTCATGTCCCACCACAAAGATCAGAGACCACTTCCTTTTTCAGAGAAAGGATGCCTTTAAGGCAAACGTGTAGGAAAAGCCAAGTGTAAGAAGGGATGTTACAAGATATTTAACCATCCACTTGATCCTAACTTGATGTTCTGATGATCAGTCTGATATGCAAGAGTTTCACACACACACATACACACAGAGGGAAAAAAAAATAAAAAAGTATTCAGGCTAGAAATCTAATTTGTTTTAAGCTATGTTTATCTTGGGGCAAGCTTATGAGAGGATCTATCTGATGTGAGGCAGCAGAGGATTTGAAAACCTCAAAAGAGCCTTTTCAGTTCTCTGATACTCACCAAGTTGGAATTCAGGAATTTAAGAAGTTAAGAAATTTCACAGAATCAAGAATATCCTGAGTTGGAAAGGACCCACAAGGATTATCTATTCCAACTGCTGGATTTAATAACTGCTGCCAATTTACTTTATTTGCTTCCAAATTCATTGCAATGTGTTACAGAGATGTTTTGACCTAGGAAATAGCAGATAGCTTTAATAATTTATGGTCTTATATATAAAAATGTAATCAAGTGAGATAATAGATTTTGTCATGAATCTTTTTGTCATGAATTTTTGTGTCTAGGAAACATTTTTTGTTCTGGGGTGAAGCACCGGGGTGTGCTGAACCACCTTGGATCCCCTCTGCACGTTTTGCAAAAAGGAGTTGTAAAAAAGGAAACACAAGAACAGAAAAGCAGAGACTTGGGCACCAGACTGTCTTCTTATGCCTCCACAACAGGGGCACACATATAATACCAGTATTTCTCTCTAAATCTCAAAGCCCTTATTCAGACATGAAGCTAGTGGAAAAATTGAAAAAGGACCTAGAAAACAACAACAAAAACTTGTTGTACTGACAATATCTAAGCTAGCAAACTTATTTCATATAAAGAAATATCATTTTGTGTCAAACTCTGTAGTCAAGCTTCCCAGCTATGCAAGCAAAGGGATGCCAAAGAAAATTC
This sequence comes from Aythya marila, assembly GCF_965140915.1. NCBI lineage: Eukaryota > Metazoa > Chordata > Aves > Anseriformes > Anatidae > Aythya > Aythya marila. The sequence goes on from NC_139046.1 coordinate 47,967,599, forward strand.
CAGTTTAGGTGATAAAAATCCATAATTCTGTTTAACAGGTAAGGAAGAATTTGCAGAGGGTATTCTATCTGTAAATATCTTGTACGTGTGGTACCTTCTTTCACAATGTACTACCTGCTTCAGTGGTGTGGTATGTTGTCTTCTCAATTTGCAGTCAGAAAAGTTACAATCTGCATTTTAAGATCCCTTACGTAAAAAAAAAAATAATAAATTAAAAATAATAAAAATATTAGGCAGACTTTCCCATCAAGTTTCCCATGTAGAGTCATTCCTCAGATTCTGTCATATCTGTATTTAGGGACAGAAAGCAGCTTCTTAAATATTCTATAGAATATTTTAGACTGCAGAAGACTGACAAAATTCTGCCCTTGTTTTCATACTTAAAATGCCAGAAACTTTCCTACCTTTGACAAAATAAATAAATGGACAGCCAAACATACCACTGTCCTCCATACTTTATCTCACAAAATATTCTTTTAAAATCTTACTTTCTCATTGCTAATGAAAAGCTACCCCTTTAATATAGCCATCTTGGTACACACAAATGCATACTTTGATTATTTGATTGGTTTAACACTACTAAACAGCTCAAATTTGGGCACAATACAGAAAGCAATAAGCCCTTGCCCAAAGAGTTTGTGATCTTTATTTTTTTTTTTTTAACAATTAGTCTGTTAAATCTGTGATATGATTAATTTTACAGCCTAATCTGATCAAAATGCCCTTCTTGTACTTGCAAGTAGAGATGGAAAGCTGCAATAGAGACATGATAGCTTGTGTCTCAGCACTCAAAGTTACTGAAATTACTATCAACTTTGCCATAGGCTTTGAGCTCCTCACTTGGGCTGTAGGACCTGATTTTGGCAAGATTAAAGTACCAATACTTATTGAAAATTATGCTTGTAAAGAATTTCCATAGAATGGAAACATCAGCCCTATAACCAAGGAGACATACACAGCCAAAAAGGATTTAAGATTATCATAAGTTGGACTAAAAAAAACAAACCAAGGGGAAAAAAAAAAAAAAAAAAAAAAAAAAAGCCCTCTGAATCTTGCTAAACAATCTTCTTTGGGTTACAAGATCTGAAGTCAGGGAATTAGGAGCTACCACAAGTGGAAGCAGACAGAGCTATGGGATGCCAACAGCAGAGTGCCTGCAGCCATGTACAGCAGCAGCTCACCTGATGAAGGCTTTATGCAGAGGGGAATAGACAAAACAGATCGGAGGGGTGCCAGACCACACACAGCAGAAAGCATTTTACAGCACATCAAACCTTCATAAGACTCACACCTAAGTAATCTGCACATAATGAACTGTGCAAACGCAGCCACCAAAGGTATGTTCATAAGAGGAGAGGATTCTTTGCCTTTATCACATAAACAGCTAATCAGCACTGGACTAGGAATGAGCCCAAAATCCATACAGAAAACTACTATCAATAATAATGCATCAACATGCACTGTCAATAACAGGATACCATGAAATCTGATGTCAGCAAACTGGGATTTACTGCCTGCTTGAGGAAATCGAGCAGTTTAGCAGGCAGGCTGAGGAATGTTTACCATCCACTGTACTGAAACATATTGTTGGTTCTTCCAGTTTTAGGTAAAAACAAGCTATAGTTCAAAAGAACAGAAAGCCTCACAAAGTACCAGGCAGGCACTAAGACTTTGGATTACTTTTCTCTTGCATCCACCTGTTTAAAGAAAGGAGAATTTAAAGAGCCTAGTACCAAAGTTTAATTTCATGGCAGAAGTCAAACTCAACTTGTGTTCCGACCAGCTTCCAGGTCATTCTGGGGTAACAGTTCCTGGCAGCCTATCTGACATAAATCTACAGAGTCTGGGATACTGCCTTCTTTCTTCAGATTCATTTGTTTGGCAGAGCAGCAAAACATGAGGCTCTGGGAGAGACTGCCCTCTTGTTGAGCACAACTTCGTAACTGTGGTGACCACGAGAAAGTAAGACGGCAGCTAAATCAAAAAAAGCCAGACAAATTTTTCTAGCAGGATACTTTCAATAACTTTTTAATAACAAAAAATAAAATAAAACATAAAAACAAACAACAATAATAAAAACAGAAAATGGGGACAAGTTTTGTGGCAAAGAACTACAGAAATACATAAACAGATATTTTGATACGAAAGATGTGGGATATATTCATGCCAACTTTTTGTTGCATCCCAAGACCAGAATGCTGACTACATAAAATTACAACAGACCTATTCAAAGGGAAAAGGAAAGGGGAAAGGGAAGGGAACAGGGAAAAGGGGGAAAAGGGAAAGAGCCCTGAGTGACTCAAAAACCCTGTCAAAATCACACTGGGCCACTAGAAATCCTAGTCTAGCAGCAAGTCAGCATGGCAGCATCAGCTGATGAAATGTGAGATCTGCATTTGTAACATTAAAGCTCTTCGGATCATGAGAGACATGGTCAATTATAGTCTTATACATCTACATGCTGGTAAGAGGAAGTCGCAAGTGTAACAGCAGAACAGGGAACAAGGGAATCATATAGCTCACCCATGCCAGCTAAAGGGAAGCTATTAATTCAACGGGAATAATGTTCATGATACAGAATCTCTGAGGAATAACATTTATCCCTTCAAAGTCGATCAACCAACACTTCTTTATCATCAGACTCATGTGGATGTCAATCACACAGAACTGCGCTGCGACAGAGGAACACTGACAAAAGGTTTGTACAGCTGCCTCCAAAATGTGATTGTCAGATTATCAAAATACAAGTTATTCCTTTGGATAGAAGACATCAAGATTAAAGATGCGACAAACAAAAAGTGGAAAATGCAAATGAGAGCTGGATATCAGAAAAAAAAAAAAAAAGAAAGAAAAGAAAAATAGAAAAGGAAAAAAAAAAAAAGACACCCTCATATTAATTTACGCCTAGTATTCAACTTAATTCCTTGACACACTGCATTTCTTCCTCAAAATGAATTCAGAAAGCACAGAATTCATGAGGTGAAAGGTCATTGAGAAAAAAACCTGACCACATTGCCACAGGTGGCAGATCACCTGCTGTCAGGGCATAAGTATAGATCTTGGCAGCTCCCACAGTGTTTCCATCATCAAAACAAAAACAAACAAAAAAGGAATGTCTGCTATAAACAGAAAATAACAATAAGCAATCATTCACAAAATGGGGTACAGAATATCCGTGAAAGTTGCAAAAGAAACCCTGCAATGGATCTGAGGCAGTGGACAGCAGAAAGATAGGAAACAAAAAAGGTTCTTAAGAAGGATAAAAAAAAAAAAAAAGTGTCTCAAGCTGCAGACATGACAATTGTGTTCCTACCTTCATAAAATAAAAGTTAAACAAACTAAACAAGTGCTTTATCCAGGAAATAAAAGTACTGAAGGGAAGATTCTTAATAAATACTGAAAAAAGTAATGTATAAGGAAGGATACAAATGTATAAAAAGCAATGCAGAATAGGAAAACCAAAAAGCAGTTACAACTTAAGGTGTTGCTGTACCAAGCTGCCACTTACCAAACGACGTTTTGTGAGAAAATTCCAATATTTAAAAAAAAAAAAAAAAGAAATGAAAATGGGGAGGGGGAAGTTTTGCTTATTACTGAAGTGGAACAGCAAAACAGATGGGCAGAAAGCATTTCAAAGAAGTTCTCAACAGACCCAATCCCTTCTCAACATCAGAAATTAATAAAACATTTGATTCTGAGCATTCTGATTTTAAACATAACCCAGAGGGAGCACATAAGCATAGGATAAAACAGAAGAGCAGAACAACCACCATATGTTGATAGCAAAACAATAAAAAACATTCCTAAAAACAACTGGCTGACAGATCTCTTCTTTAAGTCAGGGATAAAGAGCAATTCTGAACACAAAACATTTGACATCACTGGTAGAGCACCATGTAGAGCTTTTCTTGACAAGAGCAACTGGAGAAGAACCAGACTGCTTCCAGTTAGAGGCAAAACCTCTTACAACGTGTAAGCATGGGCTCATAGAGGAAATGGATACAAGACATCCTCAATTCCGATAAGATCCAGGGAGAGGTCAGATATGCCATCTATCATACAAGAAAACACAGGAGGTCGCTAGTTTTCCATGTCCAACAGTCATTCAATGGCATATGCGGATACGGCTGCCTTTGGGCATGAGGTAGGTAGTTGGGATAGTTTCAAGCCCAGGTGAAGTATTCGATCCTATCCATCCAAATCCTTGCACTAATGGAGAGGCCACTCTGGCCAGGAGAGGAGGAACACCCAGTTACCATGATTCCCATCATAACAGCAAGAAGTAGGGGTCACTGTGAAGCCATCCGGGGCCCTCTGTGCTGGATGCACTACAAATAAGCTACTGCTCAAAAGATTACACCTGTGTCTTGTTCCATAACGGGGCTATTAAAGCTGAGGCTCCTGGTTTATTAAATCAGGAAATTAAATGCTGTGTGATGCAGCTTCTTTGCTCACTCTCCTAAGCACATATGTTTGTGAATACGGAGGGCTTTTTATGTGCTCTATTCCCTCAGTCATTTTGGTGAATCAGGAAATCTTTTAATCACTCATTTAAACATTCTCCTTGCTCCTGTGCTAAGGATGACACTTAGTTGAATACAGATGATGAACAAAAGAAGAAAAAAATATTCTTTCTACAAAGTATTGTTTCAACACATTGTATTACCATCTGAATTGAAAAGGAGACAAAAAGAGAATTGATGAAATAACTGAAAAATAAGTCTTCATAAGAGCTTGTTGAGGTTTTAAATATCTTTAAAGTTTCAGATTAGAATAAGAGGGCAGTAAGATAAATTTCCTACAATGGGTGATAATTTATAGCTTTCTATAGCAGAACATCCTACTTATTATGCTTGGTGATTATCTTATATTTGCAATGAATTAAAGGTGATTTACACCACCATCACTGCAGAGGAGCAAACTTTTATCCCTAGTGAGTTCAGCTAGGGATTTAAACCCGCCAAGTGAGTTCAACTTTATCTAAAGCCCTATACTTACCTTCCTTTAAAAGAATACATTCTCGGTGAGACTTCTAAAAACTAATAAAGAATGAAAATATAAAACTAAATAATGCAATTTCATGCTCCTTTGATTAAACAGCATAATTTCAAATAACTTTTATAGTAAATTAATTGTGATTACACAGCAAATGGGGTGCATGTTGGGTTTGGCTTGTGTTATAACACAGCTCACAAACTTATCTTTACTGAGCTGTGCTACACTGCATTTAAGCTACTCATTTGTAAAACTAAATCCAGATTTCACTTTTTTGAACAAGAGCTTGTGGGCTGATAAATCAGACATAGATCATCTGCTACAGGATTATTTAAAACAACTGAGTTACTTTTCATTAATACTTTACTGAAAATCGAAAAACAAACACACACACACACAAAAAATAATTTCATTTCCTGCACAAAATGAATTTAAACAAAAATTATTGTTTCAACAGCGTCAATAAGTAAATGATTATTGGTCTAAGAAACAGAATAATGAAATGAGAGGACTTCAGGAGGCTAACATCTCTTTGATTTTAACAGCAGAGAGAAGTCAGCAAGTAAAGCTGATCTTTTTGTTTATACTGGATCTATTCATTGAGCACTGATCATAGATAGAGCAGACCGCTAGGATCATTGACAGAGGGCTTCATTACAGGGAAAATCTTTTTAAAATTTAAGATGCACAATAATGGATTTCAATATTTCAATCAACACTGAAATGAAAGATCCAAGGTAATGACTGCTTCAGCCAAGATTTAATAAGGATGCCATGGGTGGTTCCCAGCAACCACAGTGCTGCTCTTCCCTCAAAAGCCTTCCTGTCAGCTTAGGTCCCACACCACCTTTTCTTCACAGATTTTAATCTCGTACAATTTCAACTATTAGAGTGGAACTGTAATTTCAGCAGAAACAGGTTCAAACCTTAAGTAAAAAATAAAAAACTAAATGCAAGAATTGAAGAGGCAATGTTCCCAACTCCAGCACAGGTTTTTCTCAATTTCAGCAGCACTGTGGGGGTTGAGATTTAAAAAGGGAGCTCTACAATCAGACCTAAGGCCACACTGTCAAAACATCTCTTTCCTGTCAGCCTGTAGACAGGTCATCTCTATCATTCCAAAAATGAACTTAATTAAAAAGAAAGAAGTAATTTCGTGTTAGATAAATCTTCAGTGGCAGCACAGAATGATGTAGATCTTAAATGTCAGCATGGAGTGATGTATGTAACAGACATCCATGAAAAGGATGTGGTTTTTATAGTCATCTTTGAAATAATAATAATAATAAAAAAAAAGTCTGATGTCTACCATGAACTGAAAATCCAAACAGCATTCAGGAAGGCCCAGGATAATTTAGATAATCAATCACAGACTTAGACAAGTTGTGGTTCTAGAGGGAATTAGCAACTCCCAAGACCTGCTCTAGGATGCAATTTCTATTCCATTTGTAGCATTTCTGGAGGACAATGATTCTTTTACTTCAAAAATAACAACAGCAAACTTTTCCAGATTTATTTTCCTAACTTTCCATGTCCTGAACCTCACATATTCTACCATAAATGAAACACAACTTAGTAGTTTGTTGCCAGAAAGAGCAAGGAATTTGGACTGTAGATTTTTAATATCTAAGGAATGCCCACAATATATTTTTTGATAGAAATATCATTTTTATCATCAAATTAATCATATAATTTTAAACAAATTGAAATTCTGCTTAATGTCTCTTTTGGTAAGATTTAAGAGATTAAATCTTTTATTGAAAATTCTATTTTCATCCAATAGACTAAGGGATGTGGGACATAGTCATAGGTTTAGGACATTTGCAAGTTAACTTTACTGACTCCTCTTGGAAAATTCAAAAAAGGTTCATTTTACCATTTTTGTTATGTATCCAATATAAGTGGTGAAGAGGTGAGAAAGAATAAAATAGTAATTTAATGTCACTGTAAAACCTTCCTCCAAGTTTCCTAATTTCTCTAGGTGGAAGGCTGAGAAACAGCACTGCGCAATAAAGGCATAGCAGCATAGGAGGAAGGGAAGATTTATTTTGGTGTCTCTTTCCTTATCTTTATGCTCTGAATGTCTTCAGCTTTTTAAGAAGGCTATTTTTTCATGAGAAGACAACAAAAAGGTGGCTAGAGAGAGATCAATGACCTCCTGCCAAACCCCAATTTAGTGTAATCACAAACTATCTCACAAACAGAAAAACAAGAAGACAGTGGGGTTACCTATACGTGAGGTTTTTCTAGAGGTGATGTGATTTTTGGTTTCAACCATCATCTTCTGGTAAGATTTTTAGATCAAAATTCTCCTTACTCTACTCAGTCATGCAAAAAAGGGTTTAACTTTATGGTCATGGCTTTCATCAAGTTAATATGCTAAATACACTCCCTTGCTTGGGACGGTCCCTTATTTTAGGCAATCCATTGGACATACCACCACTGTAAGAAAATTAGATGTGAAAGAAAACAGGACATAAATTTTGATTGATCTATTATAAAATACAAGAAAATAAAACAGATCTACTCTGGACTGAAACCAGCAAAGTAAATAATTTTAAAACTTTTTAAAAATGGTCATGTAAAATCCCTTACTGTTTGCTGTAGATCAGGTATTATAATTCGAATCACTAGAGTGTTGCTCTGACTGTCGTCCATTCTGCTGCTTGGCTTTTCTGCGGTTGCTCTAATTGTGTCATAAATAGTTTCTTCTTTGGAGCTGTCTGATTCAGATTCAACAGAATAGTCGGAAAAGCTTTGTGCCATTTCATCTTCGCTTGATGTTGGGCTACGAGGCATGTTCAAGCTTTTTACCCTGCCAATACAAAGCAGAAAGAGAAAAAAGCATATATAGATAAAGTCTTAAAAACAAATCAGCTGCAAGGTTTGTTTGTTTTCCTAGAAGTAATACACGTTTCAGCAGTGAAGTCATAGGTTTCATCTTCCTTTTATTTCCTCCTGTAATTTATAGGGGTAGGCACAGTGCAATGGAAATAAATCTAGCTACTGGTTTACTACTAAAGAGGAAAAGGGGTAGGAGAAAGAGAAAAGAGACATGAAAGAGAAAATGACCTTTCTTCCAGGCACTCTCAGCTTTCCAAAAGATCCAGAGGACCCCTGCACCATCACCAAGTTCTCTGTTAAACAGAAGTGTTGTAAACTGTAATTCCAGAGACAGGTCAGCTAGACCTGACCTCAAAGCGTATTTCTCCCAGTGTAACAAGACATTTCAAGAAATTAATATAGCTGCTAAACTAACATCATCATTGAGACATAACTAGAATTGAGAAACTGTACGGGTTTCAATAAAAGAAACAGAAGATTTTATTATTATTATTATTATTATTTTATCTCTTCAATAAAAGATAGTATTTGCAAATAGCAGAATCAACCAAAAATGAAATCCTATAGGGAGCTAGACAGATACAGATTCTTCTTTGTGGTCTCTGGCTTGTATAACACCCTTTATCATCTACACTACCAAAATCTTTCTATTATACACATTTAAATAGAGAGTTTAGTAATACCTTTTAATCTGTGATATAGATTAGGCTAAAATAAGGATATTTGCATTCAGATGTAAATTGCATCACCTAAGAGTTCAAAGTATGAACAGCAAAAAATTGTCCTTCTGGGGTTTTTGTCCCACAAACTCAAAGCTTCTCCTGGAAATGAAAATTATTACTCTGTGGAACAATGAGGGAAAATTTATACTGGAAAGAAATGGAAAGATCATCATAAACTTTGCAGTGCTTGGCAAGCACATACTTTTTCAGTTTTCAGAGGCAAGAAAAATGTAAACATTATTTTTCACATTTTCCATAAGAAACTTTCCAATAGAACTTCTCTGCTTCTTAATAAAGAAAAATTCCACAGTTAAAAGAAAAAATACCAACCAGTTCCACTGTTGGCCCCCATTAAAGTGACATTAAAGCAAAACACAGAAAAGAAAACTGACTTTGCCAAGGTCACTCACATGCCAGGTCATTGTACCAAGATCTCCAAACGTATGCTTTGTACAATGGTCTCACAGTGAGATCCCCAAAAGTAAATAGAGTCAAACAGCAGCAGGGACTAGGAGAACACTTCGTACCACTGTGTCTCACTGTTCAGTTTGAGTCAACTAAATATCATAACCATGTTACTCATTCCTCTTCAATGACCGGTCATTTATGCTGATATGCTTACAAAGCAGGCATAAAAGACAACTTCTAATTCAGCAAATTCTAATTTTAAGGTGTCCCTATGCCAGTGCCTGCACCAGAGCACAGGCAGTGGCAAGGCAGGCCTCGAGTTTGAGGTCAAAGTCAAGCATTTCCAAAGCACATCACATACCCACATCATCAAGTAGTATTGTTATTTCTGGTGAAGGACAATTCCAGTATTATTACCCTCAGCTGTAATTACTAATGAAGACAAAAACAATGCATTCAAAAATCTGAAAGCATGCCAGTACACAGCAGCTTCATGCAAGGCTCTATTTACAAAAGAAAACTCTTGAGGGAATATTTCATCATCTTACTTCTTCACTGAACTGTAGATTAATGCTGCTCTCCAAAGCACCTTAAGTCAATAAACAGCCTAAACATCTCAATGGCTTCCTTATTTATCTGCCAATGCTGAATCACATGAAACCAAAATATAGTAGGTTGATACACAGTATTTTAAGAGCATAAGACATATAGGCCAGTGAGCGCAAGAAAAAAGACACAAAGAACATCACACAGCTTGTCTCTCCCTAAAGCCATCTGAGAGCATAATATATTCCAGGGCAATGGCCTCAACAACTCTAACAGAGAGCAGTAAACTGCAATTATACAGCATAGAAATAGAGAGCTGAATTTGGAAAAAAATAAAAATAAAATTTAAAAAAATCCCAAAGCTTTGGCAAGTGGATTTTCATGCAAGAACTACACGGAAATATCTCATGTTGTAATAACAAAGGGAAATTACCAGCTGAAGAACCATCTCCCATATACCATGCACTTAAGTTGAATAGAACTTGGAAAAGTATCAGCAATGTGTAAGGCACCTAATTTTCTACAATATAGACCAAAAAAATGCACAAGTAACCACAGAAAGGATAATGAAAGACTATACACAACAGCAAAAAGAGCAGAATTTATGCCTCACCAGCACTACCAAGAAACAGATCATTTAAATGCTTTTTTTAAACAAGACGATCTGACCACTGGAGACACTAAACCAGTGTGCAGGGCAGATCCTTCCAGGGTGCAGAGATCAAACATCCCTCTCTTAAATCTCAGTCTACACACACGCACACCTTAGGCAACTTGGTTGTTTGGCTCTTAATTTGCACGGAAACAGAATATGCTGTCATTTGTTAACCAGAGATGCTCACTACTACTGCTCCCACAGGGAGCATGCTATCTTTTAGGAGCTGTTTCAGGTTTTTCCCAGCGATATATCAAAGACTTTCCCACAACCAAAACCATAAACTGAGGATAAGTAAGGCATGTTGTTTGGCTTATCTATATTTTTACTGCAGAAGAAAATACAGCAGCACAGGCTCCTAATTTCCAGTTGGGAGAATGTTATTTATTGGTTCAAAATGATGTTACATAGATAAAATACAGATTAGTTTTTAATAATACAATTGTTTGGGTTTTGTTCTTTCCACTTTTTTTTTTTTTATTAAAAAAAAAAATTATTAAAAAAAAAAAACAAAACATAGCAGACCTTTGGTTCCTATGGTTAAGCTGATCGTTTTTTACAGTGACATGATGCATCAGTGTGCTGAGTGGAGAGAAGTTTCTCACTAAATTAAAACAGATTTCCAGAGATCTTTAGAAAACAGTAAGAGTACACAAGTTATCAAAAGGGAAGAAATCCAACTCCCAGAGCTCTATGTACCTGAATGGTGTGCTCCAGTGGGTGCAAACTGATACAGGAGGGAAAAGCAAGAACAGTGACAAACCTGTCCATTTTTGGAGCCTTATAGCTGATAAGTGTTGTATGGACAGAATGTATTAAATACATATCTTAAAATTTATGCTCAATTTTCCTAAATATTATAAACTAAATATTTACTGAAGAGCTTAATCTATCTTTAATATGCATAAATATTGGACATGGTATCTTAAATAAACATAGATGTATCATTATAAGATACTCAGTACACATCCCTGGTACAAAATCATGTCTTAAAATCTTCAACTTAATGAAGGCTACATGTGTTTTTGTTTTTTTTTATCCTAAAAAGTAACAAGCTCTCCCATCTAGTTCCGTAGTGGTAAACTGGAGCAAAACCAAATATACAGACACAAAAACCTGCTTAAAAAGACCTCTCATATAAGGTCCTCTCCCTATTGTATCAGCACTGACAAGTGAGGTGAACATGGGTGCTTGTCGAGTTTCCATGGACCAAACCCAGCAGTCCTGCATCTGACAGCCACCCAAAACCGGCAGCTCAGCACAGAGACCCCACTCCTCTGAGGCACTCCTCTGGTGATCACTTCTGCAAGAGCTTCTATCTCAAGAGAGAGAATGGCACAAAGGCAGAGTCCCTGCCCAGCCCAGTGGGGCTCTGGAGTCCCCACTGTGTCCATCCACGCTGGCGCAGCAGAGAGCAGAAAGGCAAGGCAGCTGCGGCCGCACTCCCCCTGGGTTTCTGCAGAGGGAAAGACTAGCATATGGCAAGACAGAAGGAAATGCACCCGTAACACAGAAGCTAAATTTTCATATGGAAGTCACAATAAAGGACATTTAAGGATTCAACACTTCCTTCCCTGACCTGTGAGATTTTGGTTTTGCTGCCATGTGAATGAAGGCTAGGCTCTCCACGAGTGCCCACTACAGACTAATCAAAACAGCTATTAGCTCTCCTCTCCCTCAAACGTGGCTGAGGCACACGCATCAAATATCTTGCCCAAGGCCACCAAAGGATACATCTCAGAGCAAGGTTTCAAATTCAAGGGCCGCTGTCTCTCAGTCTCGATAAGAACAATCTATTTTTATATAAACATTCACTTGCACAATAGCAGCCCTGTTGCCTTCAGGGAGAAACCCTCTAGGCGGCTATTGTCAGACGAGTTAAAAATGTACCTGTGGGAATATCCCAGACACAGAGTAGGCATTGTTATGGGCTGAGTAATACCATTAACGAGACTGTGAGAAAATTCTGCTGTTAGAATAACAGTAACTGCTAGAAAGAGGCATTTAATAATTAACTGTGAAGAAATACTAATCAGAACAGGGATTTCCATCTGTGTAAAATCTGCCAGCTCCTAACACTCAGATTCTCTGGATTTATTCAGGATTACACATATGAGAGCAAGAACCAGCTCTCCAAGCTACTAAATTAAAATACAGAAGAAGATCAAGCATTGCCTTTTCTAAATTTATTAATAGTAAAACAAAAATGAATTTCAGATGGAACTGGAGACAGGGGTGCAGTCACACTGCACTGTGCATGTCATGCCTCTCTACGGCTGTGCAGAAAGGACTGTGGAAAACAAAATCTGATGGGCAGACAGATTCCAATGGCCAATTTGATGGATTTAGACTCCACTTTGTACTGCTGCTTTAAAGCTGTTGTTAACCAGCATCGTATCCCAAAGAAGCAATCCAGGTTAAAGACCAGCCTTTTGTTTTCGGAAGTTAGCTTCAGCATCCATCACATCACTGAGCTGGATCACTATGCAAATGTTTGTATTAGCAGTGGGAAGAAGATGGCAGGTGGCCAGAAGCAAATAGCCAGGGCATAAAAAGGGCAGAAACAACTTTTTCCAAAAGCAGCATTAATGTTGCCAGCATAAAGCGAATCTGTGAGACTACTGCCTATGTGACGAGAAAGAAATCTATGTAAATATGACAAGTTGATTCATGCCAATGAAAACCTCTTCATTACTAGCACCAAAATATAACTCAGAACAGGACTGCTGGCTGAAACTTACTGATACAAAAATCATTCAGGAAAATACAAAAACCTGAAATAATACCTCTGCATGGAGAAAAAAAAGTACATAAGGAATGCTAACCAGCTCACAGTAAAATCCCAGGGAAGATGAGGCCCTTGCAGCTTCCCCTGTTCTCCCAAGCCCACCAGACCAGGAGGGAGCTTTGGTGTTGATGGGACACCATGCGAAGCTTTGCTGGTCAGGCTCCAGTCCTGGGGGTCTTCTGCAAAAGAGCCAGCCTGTTCCCCAAGGGAACACCTCCTGGTCCAATTTGATTTAGAAGTATAGCTGTAGCTCAGTAGACTGGAAAACAGAGGATGAGGACGTGCATCAAGAGGATGAGGACTCTAAGAAAGTTAATCTATTATCCCACAGTTCTCTTGATCCACCTCTGCAAAATGGTTCTTAATTCTTCTGTAAAGCACTTTTACGGTGTGGGAGTAAACGCTAGAAAGCCAAATCTCCTGCATGCTATCAAAAAAAAAATCCCCCTGCAAAGTAATTACCTAAAAATTTTAATCATACAATATTTTGCTATTCACACCCCTGTATTTACAGTTTCCTTCCCTTTATATCACTCCTTCTCTTAAATTTGTCTTGGTTACACTGTCTGGTAATGCATTTTTTATCGCTCTGTTAAATAACTGAATCAAATAAATATTTTACAAGATATGTGTTGAGTACTCATGTACCAGATCACCAAGCAAAATTCCTCTTTTAGTTTTCTCTGAAGCTATTGTTTCTCGTCCCAGTATCTCTTACCCTCAGATTTAAATACTGGTTTGAAATCAGTACTGAAAATCAATGGCCATACCCATTTGTCATCACCGGCACCACTGGAAGATTCTTCTTGCTGCCCTGTTTCAAGGCTGACTTACGCAGTCTTTGATTTCTCTGCTAGGTAAGCTGCACAGGTGACAGAGACAAATTGTTTTGCAAAAGTGATCAAGTGTGACACTTTTTTTTCCCCCTTCCTTTAAAAACAATAAACAAACAAACCAAAAAAAAAAAAAAAAAAAAGAGAGAGAGAGAAACAGTGAAGGGATTGTTGAACCTGCTTCTTATTCTGAGGCAGGTTGTTATCCCTTGTTCATGTATATTTGTGCAATGCAGACATGCCAAGAAGAGGCTAAGCCCCATTAACTTCTGGTATTCAGAGTCCTAAATACCAACATCATATGATTAAAGTGGGTCTTAAGATCAGACTGGAAGAATGTAATTTGTTCTTTTTACAGATGTACTTCACCATTAGCACTCCTAAAACATATAAAATCTACACATTTAACCTATTTCTACAAATATAGGGTAGTTTTCTGAAAGTTTTGTTAAGTTTCCAAGCAGCTTTTTGTCCAAAGATAAAATTCTTCTCATCCTCCAGCTGTTTTACTTAGTGTTTATTTTATTTATAAACTATTCAGATGGTCAAAGTATCTTTATGGAAAGCCTGAACTTCAATCAGGCAGATGCAAAAAGAGATTTTGGAAAAGGACAGGTACAAAGAATACAGTAGATAAGTGACTTATTGTGTTGAACGAGCAAGTCTGGAAGAGAGGCCATTATGGAAAAAGCTTTAAAACGTTTGAAGTAGAAGCAACTTTTCAACTTGAGAAAACAAAACCTGTTGAGAAGGAGAGAAGGAGAGGGAAAGGAGAAGATTCAAGCATATTACTAGGGGAAACACAGCCAAGTATTTATAAATGTTAACCACAGTGAAGTTTACAGAAAAGGGCAACTCCCATTGGCAATACAGTATCTTAAGTGTCTTCTGTTGAGCACCTGCAAGGTTTCCAGTGCAAACCTATCTGACCTTTATTTAAAGGTCACCACTCCAGACAAGGAATTACAGCCAGCCCCTCGAGCCCCACGGTAGGTAGCTTCCAGGCTCTCTTCATTTCTACTGTTATTTTTAATATGGCCTCTGCTTTTGTACATTTATTAGAACATCTATTTCTTAACAAACAACTGTGCACCTAAGTAATTATTTAAATAATACTTGCAATGGATGCTATATTTTACCTAGGATGAAATCATAATGCGTTTTGAAGCATTAAGTAAATGACTGGACCCCAAAGTGGATGCGTACACTTATTTGCAAAAACAACTTTCAGTCTGAGAATTCATCTGCTCAGGGTGTATTATTCCAGTATTCTAAAACACTTTAAGTAGATGTTAAAACAAAAGCTACGTAAATAGCAGCTAAGTAACTAATTCAAATAGGACAAAAACAAAACAAAACAACAACAAAAATTAAGATTAAAGCAAAGCAAATTACCCCAGAAACCAAAGCTCACCAGCATACCAAATATGAGATCTGCCCTGAAGTCATATGTTCAAATAAATACCCTTTCTAGGCAGCTAGCATTGGATCCTGAAAGTCTGCCATATAATCTTTATACTGTTGATCTTGTTTGGAGTAAAATATAGACACGGTAACCCTCTGAGAGCCTTTTTAAGCAAATTCATACCTTGCATGGGGAAACAATAATGGATGTAAACCTGCTGAAGTCAACAGATTTACTTTAGGAATGGCTGCATGAAGATGTGACACCTACATGCATTCATAAGAAAAACAGTCAGAGAAAGTTTTAAGACCCAACATGAAATATGGAAAAGTCTATCCAACTCTCAAGCCAATAAAGCTTTTCTTGATAATATCACAATAAAGATATAAATATTAACTTTCATTAAGCATACTTATGTATAGTAACTGGAGATTTCAAAGTTGCAAACTTCAGCAATGAAAAAAATATATTTCCCATTCAGTTATTCAAAAAGAGAATTATACAAACTGAGTAAGTAGTTATGAATTGTTCTCTTTAAGCAATGTGCAAGTACTACACCACTTCAATTTTAAAAGATCATTATCTATTCATAAAAGATTCATATAATGCTTGTTTTGGTTTTCCCAGAAGTTTTCCTTACCTCAACTGTAGTCTTGCAGAGAAAGCAATTTTATCTTCTAGGCTTTCTGTTTCCAGCATCTACTTGTACTTGACTACGTAAATATCACAAAGATTATAATATGTTGGAAGGGAAAGGACATAAGAGAATTTTAAAAGACTTAGATTTACAATAAGAATTGGAAAAAAAAAAAAAAATCAAAGCTTGTTGAAGGTATTTACCTCTGGTGCATCTCCCTGGTGGATAAAGCAGCTTGGTTGCTTGTTAATTTGCACTTTATGCTTATCAATTTATTTTCTTTTTTATCCATAAGAAAAACATTTTTGTGAGAGCATTTAATTATTTTTTTTTGTATTCAAATGAACAGAGAAGCACTGTTGCTGTCTTGTTATGTAGATTAGATCAGGTCCTGAGAGTAGAAAAGACAGACTCTTCTATCTACAAGTGAGTTAGTTTGTTACGAATGGGTTTTGTTATGAAGATCTACCTGAATTTTCTTCAGGTATGATCCTGATGGAGGGCTACTACGTTACTGAAATGAATTTGCTGTGTTGCCAAAAATAGTCTTATTGCATACATTATTTTGGTCAAAGAAATAAGGAACCAGTTAAAAAAGCAAAGCTTCAAATAGATGGTTTATTTTTCCTACAAAATTATGTTATCTTTGTCTGAGAGATGGGTGAAAAAAACTAAATTACCCTTTCTTGTTGTGCTCGTTTGTTTTTTTTTTTATTTACTTTCAACAAATTCACTACAATTTCAACACATTAGGAGACACCCCTTGAAGCTTGCAGAGGGTACCTGGTACCAATGTCTGCAGCAGAGGTGGTCCTTGAGGGCACAGACTTTCCAGAGCCTGTCACCCCAAGGCAGTCCCATGCTGAAGTGCCCTATATATAGTTGGGGATTTGAAACATATACCAGGGTGCAGAAGCCTCAGATCAGGAGCAGTTCTACAAACACAGGTCAAGAATTCTATGATTCTAAGTTGTGGCTGTTTCTTACCAGCACTGACAACTATATTGGCAGTAATAGGAAGCAATACATAAGGCAAATAAGCTTCTAGTTCATTTGCTGCCTTGCAGAGCCAAGCAGAAGTAAGCCCTGGCCTCAGTTAAGATCATGAAATCAACATGATAGAGAGCAGGGAAGAAAGGCAGAAGGAACTACTTGGCCTTTATAAAATTAATTTCTTTTCCTAACCAAAACGGAAACAACAAATGAACAGTGACCCAGAAAGGATTTGCACATTCTACAGCCAGGTAGGTGACCAGCCTGTGGTTTAGCCAGCCTCCAGTGTAAGCAAAGCCATGTGCTGTGTGTGTCCTCGCTCTCTCTGCACCCATCTGTGCAAGTCTGCAGCAAATATCCCTGTGTCCCAGTGGCAGATGGTCTCCAGGCTTCTCTTCTCCAAATTGCAGAAAAACTTACCTGATTTTTTTTCAAATGAAATTTTAAAAGAGGAACTCTGATGATCTTATCTGCATCTTGCCTGCTTATTTTCCACCCCCACGGTACGCACAACTTGGGCTTTAACCTGTACTCCAGCCTGTAGATGCAAGCCTGAGTTCATACTGGAATTAACATTTTTTTTAGGATTGTGTATGTGAGTGATGATAGTGATGGCAGACTGGGGAAAAATATTTGCATGCTCAGAAAGGTTAAATGGTCTGCCAAGATGACACAGGTAGCACAGTAGTTCTGAAGGAAAACTGAGAAATAAACTATTCTCTTGCCCTTCGAAATTTTGATTCAACTCAAAGTAAAGATAAGAGATTAACTTTTTTGATTAACAATCAAAACACAATGAAAAATACCGGTTTTCCTCACAGACAATCAACACAACTATTGGCTTCAGTAAACGGCTCAAGAAATAAAAGATTACTTCTTAGGCCAGAAGAAAATAGAATGAGATGCGTGCTTTTAACTAGTATGCAGAAACGGGGAAACAAAAATACATATAAAGGATAATAAAGTTTAAAAATATATAATGATTCATCAATAATTCTTTGAGCCTTCATTCCCTAAATGCCAAGTGTAGTTTGAAATTTAATATTAAAAATAAATAGCATGCCAAATCACCCTGGATAACAGCTTACAATACTTTGATTTAGAGATTCTTCTCCAGTTCAAGAGAAATCCCATAAACATCTCCAGCCAAGAACTACAAACTCTTGACATCAAAGTACCACAACTGTTCAGCATCCTACATCGTTGTTCTTCTGAGGTGTCCCTGTCTCAATGCAGAACGAAGACAAATAACAGTCATTTGCATTGGAAGGGCTTATGGAGCTCTCTAGTCAAGAAACCTGCTCACAGCTAATGCAGCTGTGAGATCACAGGCTGCTCATGCTGTTAACTATATTTGTCTTGAAAACCTCCAAGGATGGAGAATGTGTAACCTCCCTGAGCAACCTCCCTGCCCCTGCCTGACTGTCCTCGTAGGGAAAAAGATTTTCCTCATACCTGGTCTGAACTTGTTCCAACTTATTGCCTTCTCTCTCTTGTCCTCCTGCCATTCATCACTGCACAGAAACTGGCTCTATCATCTCCGTAAGCTCCCTGCAGGTGTAGGCCAGCTGATGCTCCATCTCCCCAGAGCCACCACTTCTCCTGCTGGTCACCTCTAGATTTTGTCCCCACTCCCCTCACAGAAAATCTTCTTTACAATAGGATCATTCCTCCATGCATTTCAATATCACTAACACAAAATCACCAATTTTGTTTTTAGCTAGGATGTGAAGATGCCCTTTCATCTTAGTTTTACGTAAATGCACGGTTAATGTATATTCTCAAATATTCTGCAGCCTTTTTTACTTCTGTATTGTTCAAAGTATGGGGCAAAAACAGAGGAGAATATTTTTTCATTCTCTCTTCTAATCCATGGCCACTCAAACATTTGCCTCCCGTGTGCAGTCCCATAGCATTCCTGCAGCAGCACACAGTTCATATGAAAAAAGAAATACTGATTCAGAAAATCAGGTCATTTTGCCCTGTTAGTGGTGTATGTAACAAAGCCATGACCAAACCATTACAAAAACTTGACCTCACTAAAGAAGGGCAAGGCCAGGACTAAGTTTAGAAACAATACTGGCAACCGTGCCAGATGTATGGACAGCTTGGTCTTACTGAGGCCAACTGCAAAACACAGCACTTGCATCTCTATTTTGTCTTTAAATAGAGCTGTAATGGTTAAGATACAACTGGAAGATTAACAAATAGGCTTAGTTCTATAACCCCCCAAAATCTGCAAGTTTCCAAGCAATCATATGTTTTGTAATCAGTATGGTTTCACAGTATTATCACACTGTGAAATATATGTACAAAGTTTTTTCAACTGTACCAATACATGTTGGCTGTTAACCTACTATCAGTAATATGTTCCTTTCTTGTGTTTTTTTAAGGGGACATCAAAGTTCAAATTATCATGGACTGAACAATTCAATCTATAATTTACAACAGAGATCTAAGTAAATTTCATCATCATCAAAGGAAAAAGGAAATTCTTGATTTGTTTACAAGAAGTACAGTGATTTCTTTACAGAGTATGATTTTCACCTGTTTGTACAAGTCTCTAATTCAGTCACAGGTAATGTACATCCTAAAACAAGGCTGTTAGAGAACTAGAAATACTTTAAACAGATTTATTTCTAATTGACTAGATTTTGTGTTGATTGTACTCCTGTAAGACCTGATTAAGTGAATTCATTACCATTTGTAATTTTCTGACGGCATACTTTGGAAATTCCAGCCAGGGAAATTATCACAGTCTAATCAAGAAATGCAAACTGAATATAAAAGCATTCTTAAATAATCTTGATTGAATTATGATATGAAATATTCCTAATAAAAATCTGTCTTGAATTCCAGGCATACAGCTGTCAGTTTCTGCCATTAAGTAACTACTTAGTAAAAGTTCTTACTAAATCCTCTGTATGCATTGAGCAGCTGATGGTGTAGGACTTCACAGTCCTTTTGACGGCCACCTGCATGGGACTGCCTTTCTCTAGAAATGAGGAGCAGTGATGTACAGGAATAAAATGCGTGAAAGAACTATTTCTTTTTAAAACTGGGGGCTGGCACGACCCTGAGATGAAGTCTTTATTTTATTCTAAGTCTTTCTATTTTACTGCTCAAATACTCCCATGTGTATTGCTAATGTTAACAATTTCCACGCAAAGCTCATTTCCTAACACTGCTCTTGATGCTGTCAGAGCTACCTATTCCTGCACCTCATTATAAGAGAAGAACAACATCTAGGCAGCTCTGCTTACTGTGTAATGCAGCTGTGCAGGGAAGGAAATAATTAAGCCCATCATGTGAACCAAATCCTTCAGGACATTCCCATTAACGAGATCTACTGAACCCCTCTCTGCCTTGCTGCTTGCACAAATGAACAAGGCAGAGACAGAGTGCAAAAAGCCCTCCTCTTCAGAATTAATATAAAGCTATGAAAACAGAAATATATTTTGTTCTATTCACATTTTTAAGGAAATATGCATTAAAAAGAGATTTGCTGTTAGCTTTTATGCCTACTTCATGTTCTCCCAGAGATTTTACTCAGTCTGCCTTCCAGTGTTTTCACTCCTAGCTGCCTCATCTCAAAAGTTTTCCCCAGGCCTAGCCTCCTCTTCCCCAAACTGTTTCTCAACCACACATGGTAAACTACCGTTTCTGCCCCTTTCATGGTACTGGATTTAATTTCTTCCTAATGTGCTTTCATGTTCATGATTTTGACATGCCTCTAGTCTATTGGGTTAAGAATGCCACCAGCTCCTCCCCATTCTTTTTTTTTTTTTTTTTTTTTTTTTTTACTAGATTTCAGGATGTATGCTAACTTTCCACACAGAAGATAGGTCACCAGGCTTGGCTCTCTCCCACCACAAACCTGCAGCCATTGATATGCCCAGCAGTTGAATTTCCCACCATTATAGCTTGCCACAGAAGGCATGTTAGGCATCAGAGCTGCATCACCACTGCCTCAGCAAGAGCAGGGGGGCAGGAAGGTCCTCAGACCTTCTTGCTTCCACAAGACAACTATTCTTGCAGCAGCACCCAGGCTGCTGACTTGGCTGCCCTGTTCCACCCAGGGCACAGGGCTGGATCCCCTATTGTTTGGCCTGGCGAGGACTCATTAAATCACAGCCAGTCAGAAAAAGTACATAAAAATTGAAGTTTTGCTATAGTAAAAAGAGCAAAGTATGTATATAATATTGCAGTATTTTGTATATTAGAATAATGAATGTTAACTATACAAAAAAAAAAAAAAATGGTACATGCAACAAAGACCTATAATAATACTTTTAAGAGAACCACAGAATTGGGTACTGGAAGTTCCCCTTCACTAACAACTCAGAGCACGTAAAGCATAGAGGAGTGTTTACAGCCTGTACCAAACATCACTGTCACTGTTGGCTCTCACGGTGAAACAGCGTGCTCAGTCATGAATGTCTGCTTTTCACATCTGCAGTCACTGTGACTGCTATGAATATAAATGGGAAAGAAAGACATTTAAAAAGAAAAAAAAAAAAAAAAAGGACTGATAAGGTAAGCAGAAGCCTTACCCATCACATCTGTAGTTTAGAATGTGTTGATGTCTTGCAGTGTTAATACATTATCAAAGCTAGATTTGAGTAACTGCTGTTCTTTATGCTTCAGACTTATTTGAAAGGTAGTTCAGTTGTACGCTGATGATGTCTATTTCCCACAAATAGCTTAGTAGCATTGAGCAAATGATTTAAAAATTGAGATTTAAGTTTATTTTCCCATTTTTAGAATTGATTCAAAGTATTTCCTCTTACCTCCACGCTTTCTCAATTCTGCAGACTACTCAAACATATACATCCCTCATCAAGGTATGACAGTATGAGCTCTGAAGGATTATTTTGATCATGCCATAGACTAATGACCAACTTGATATTTGAAAAACTCCATAACTAGAAACTTACTCACACGTTTTAGTCAACAAAAATTAGTCTCCTAAACTCAACACATTGCCAAATAAAATTCTTTAATTCTGTATTTGTGTAATTGTCTTTGATCCATTTCCTTTGTCTTCTAATTGGCATAAGTACTCATGTTTGATATTGGCGCTAGCCACAGAAGCAAATAGCCAATGATAAATTCCTGATAAGTTAATATTTTTTTTCTTGTGCTGGCCTTGAGATACACACCATCATGTTTTAAACTTTCTCTCCTTTTTCCATTTCTACAGACTACTCCTCCAATTTGAAAGCGTCACCCTGCAGTTTACAGCAGTCCCTTGCCCACTTTTTACATAATTTTAATGTTTTCAGTCTCCTTCTGTTGCTCATCCAAAGATACTGCTAGGACTGTCTATCAGTGTGAAACCACCACACTATCTTACCTTTGATATGTGGTCATAATGTGCATTAACACAGACACCTGCAGCATCAATGTGAGAAAAGGCCCCTTCACTTTTCTCTCATCACAGAGAAAATGAGGTTTTTAGTTTTCAGATCATACAGAAGCATCAGGCTTTACCAAAGGAAACCTAATTTTAAATCACTGTAGTTTTTGATCATTTTTTTTCTGACTTCTGAGTTTAAAGTTATTTATTTTGTAGCAACTGGACTGTAAGCCAATAAAATAATTCTAGTTTAAGAAACTTTTGTATAAAAAGGTGTAAGAAGTCTCCAGAGTACTACCAAAACTTTTCAAATTGTGTTTCAAAAGAATCACAGAAAAGATATGAGGGAAAAAAATAAAAAGGAATAAGAAAGAAATACATAGAGACTAGAAGCCTGGTTGAATAGAAAACACTGAAAATGCAGTGCACAGATACAATAGAAAAGACACAATGGACATGTCTGAGCTATATAATGAGAGGCTCTACAGTGACATCCCAGTCCATCAGTTTTCACCTAACTGTATGATGAGGGACTACACTATGAAATTCTTTACCCAAACTGAACATTAATTGCAAAAGTTACAGTGAACTTCCCAAAAAAATTGCTCAAAAAAAAAAAAAAAAAAAAAGTGTTTCAACACATCTAATACAAGAACTACCATAACATTAGTCTTCCTGCTAGTTCAGATTTAAAGTATATTCAGTAGGAGGAGGAAGAGAGCTGCTACACATGACGATGGAAGTTAAAGTGCTCTCCCAACTGTCTTCACAACAGGCTGCTGTTAAACTGCTAAATTCTCAGTTTTACTAAATCTGTGACATAAAAATCAATTCTGAGAAGTTGCTATAGGATTAAAGGGAAAAAAAAAGTGAAGAAAAGACATGAGTAACTTAAATGATTTCTCTACAAAAATTAATTTGGCATGCTTACCTGTCAGCATACATAAGAAAGCAATTGTGTCAAGATCATCAGCATCTAACTATTCTCATCTCAGATTCCTGTAAAAAATAAATAAATAAATACATGAGAAAATTGATACATAGAGAAAGAAATCCAGTGACCTAACAGCCACCCTCTTTAAAATCTGCAAAGCAGAAACACACAGAGCACAAAGGGGATTTTGATGTATTAGTCTTCGAAGAAAAAGAAAGAAAAAAAATAAAAATAAAAAAGAGGATTTTTATTGCTTTACCAATTTACAACACATTCATCATGCTGTAACATAAATATTATGCATAGCTTCAAAATGACAGAGCCTTACAACTTGACTCACTCCAGAGTGCTTCTGGCAGCATAAAACTAGTCTTAAGGCAAAAACAGGCTCTCCTGGTTATCAACAGACATAATTTCAGGCCAGATCTGTCAGCAGGTGAAAGATGCTGCCTTGCTGTTTCCCATGGACATCTTTCTGAATTTAAGTTTTGCAAAGCACTCAGCATCCCAGGCATGTGCATTTGCAGAACAACCCCAATTTGTGCAGCAAAATGCATGTCATTGATTGGTGGTTGTTGTTTTTGTTTGTTTGTTTGTTTTCCTCCAAGTCTAGCTGAGATCCAGAAATTATGTCTGCTTTTTCCAGCCCCTCAGAAAGATTCCCCAATTCAGCAGACAGGTTGAGCATCACAGTCCAACTCCCACCACAGTAAGGGATAACCTAGAGCAGGCTAACTGATGAGCACTGAAGTGTATGACTAGATTCAAATTTATTGTCTTCATGGATGGGTAGAAGCTCACACTGAAGAAAGTCTTGCCTACGATGTATTTCTCCCCTTTACAGGTGTAAATGAAAAGAAAAAAAAGAGACTTCTACATTGAGAAAGCGAGTTTGACAAACTTTTTTCTTTAACTTTTTGGTAACGCACTCTACTGCATGGTACTCCGTCAAAAAAATAATATTAGATTATATTACACCTGTTACACTAAGAGGTCCAAACAGGCACTCTCAATTAGCCACAAGAGAAATATAAACCAATTACGTAGCTCCAGAAGAAGTACAGAACATGACCATAAGTTAAACCAGAAATTCTCAGGGATAATTATGTGAACACCATTGGACTGCATGTTCTTTATTTTAAATTAAGATAGATTTTGACAAATTTTACTGAAACAAACCTATTCAAAAAGTTTCAAGAAGGCAAAAAATATTTACAAATGTCTCTCCAGCAGCTGCATAACTCTGCACAACTATCTTATAGAAACAGCAAAAGCTATTTAAATATAGAACACCAAACTACTGTATTTTGTACTAAATAAGCTGCTTTTGAGATGAAACCTAGTAGACCCAGCATTTTCAGAGTCAGAGATATAAACATGATCTCCACAATCAGGAATGTCATAGGAAATGTAGAGAAGGAAGGATCACTAGCTGTTTCTCAGAAGGCAAAAACCAGAATCCATGGAAGGGAAGGTATCTGCAAGTTAAAAGCAAAACAAAATCAGCTAATCTAACAGGTTTCTTAATCATGCTTCCACTTTTGAACCATCTCTTATACATGCCAGCTTTCAGTTTCTATATGGATATAGAGACAGAGGATAAGGAATTACCTGGAACTCGAAAACATCCATCACAAATGAGTCTTCCAAAATTGCTTACAAATGCTGACACATCTGCATATTACAAAAAATGGCTTTATAGTTTTTTTTATGAGGCTTATAACTTGGCCAATTTTAGATAGATATTGGTAGGATTTAGTAAAGGCATAAAGCAATAGTCTGAACTTTAAGGCAATATTTTGGGACTTTGTTGTTATAGAATGTAACAAAACCAATATAAATATTAAGTATTCAGCTGCTAAATACCCCACAGAAAATAAAATCTAAGAAAATTCAATGAAGGGAAATTTTGCACTTCCTATGGAGAATTGCAGCAGTTTTTTCTGTATGGAGTCCGAAGTCTTCTGTTTACAAAAATGACCCAGCAACATGTCTCCATTACTTGTATCTCGGCTGTTAATTTACTTCTTACAGTAATCTCTAATGCTACATCTAAGGATAAGAAAATCAACATGAAAAACAGCAGTCTCAAAGAGTTAGGGAAAGGCCTTTAAATGAGAGTCTTTGTATACTGCAGATTTATAGAAAACAAATTAAATGGTGCCAATGCAGGCTTCCTAATGAGGTTGGGTGAGGTTGCATAGTGGATGAAGACACCACTGTTGCAAAATTAAGCAACTGTTGTCTTCTCTTCCTGAAAAACACACCTCTTAATACTCACATGCAGACAAAAATGATCAAGATCCCTTCAGATCCTGTTTTTCCTCCCCTCCAGCCTAAGACTGGTAAAGCAGAAGCTTCTCTTTCTACCATCAGAGCTTCTGGCACACCCCTAAACAATTCTCTGTGCCATAAAATCCCAGGTTACTCTCACATCCCCATCACTTCCTGCTGCAACAGCTTTCTCTTCCAGATGTTGCCTGCATGCCTGGCTAGGCAAAGGATCAAGTATTATCCCCCAGGTGACGCACAAAGCAGGACAGGAGCTGCTGACCTCATGCCTTTCCCTCCATGGAAGCACTAATGTGGGTCTCACTAATACTTAATCACCAATTTTCATAACATTTGCAGGAACACCTTAAGAGATTTCTGTTACTTTAAACAAATCAGCTGAAATTTAGCAAAATATTCAAAAGCCATTGGAAAGTAGCAGGAGAGGATTAAGGAGGGGAGAAAAGACTGGCAGCCCAGCCACATAAGCCATTTTCCTCATTAAATCAACCTAAAAAGCACCAAGCCTTAACTCCAAAAAGCTGAGACAAATACTACGGCTGATGACACCTATGGGGCCATGCAGCAAGGAGATCTGTCTGATGTTTCCACGCTGTGCAGTGTGGCAGCAGTACCCTGGTTCAGGGAGCTGCAGCCATGCAGTATTTATAGGACTTGCTGCCCTGCTCAGCACTGCTCCTTTCCCCAAGCAGGTTGGCCAGGATGCCAACCATTCCCAAAACGATGCAAGTCAAACATTCCCCCTGACCTGACAAGTTTTCAGATTAGAAATGTTCCAGTGTTTCTATAACTAGCAGAATGAAAGTGTCAAGATTTCCACATCCTCTTTTTTCTATTGTAACACGTGCATTTAATGAAGCATCTACACAGGGAGATTGCCTTGCTTGTGGGCATTTCTCTGTGCTTAGGTGCCCACGTTGGAAAGTACAAGTTTTTAACTGAAGAGCGAAGTTCAAGTAAATTCAGCTACTGACTAGATAAAGCATGTCCAAACACTGCTCAGCATACAAACATGCATTTATTCTGCCAGTATTCTGGCTCACGCAAACACAAGCCAACCAAAAATCATACAACCATATTGGCAAACTTGAGTGAATATTTGTGCTTAACCTCTCAGCACAATTTCAGTGCCAGAGTAGCCCCAGTTTCTGGCTCTGCCCTGGCTCCCAGCTGACCAGCCAGCTTCTTCGCACAGCTGTCTACATGGCTATGGAGAAACACCCATCTCTGTGAATTTATGAAGATGGCACAGAGAATGGTTATATGGAAACACTCAAAAATGAAGCATATGGGAATGCTCAGCTCCAGGATAAGCATGTTTTAATTAATACAATTTAGAATGAAACATTTCACAAATTTGTCATTATTTTTCCCAAACAAAAGCAGCCCTTGCAATCTTAATACTATTGTACAATACCAAGTGTTCCTCATCTATATTCACATAAACAAAAATATCTGTATGTCATCAACAGTGAAGATCCCTTTATCTGCACCAAAGCTTATGTTCCCAGCAGCTTCTGTCAAAGGCAATTTATACATGAGGCCTTCAGCAAGCTTGAGTGAATGTCTTCAGAATGTAAATACCAGAAGAGTTCACAGGAATACAGAAAACTTCACCTGGTTAAAAAATGGCTAAAGCAGTCCAGCTATGCTAGATGAAAGCGCTAACTGCTGCTTTAACAGTACATTCATGTAATTTATAGAGAGCTGAAGGCACCGTAAGACTGCAGGCAGTCCATTAGTCTAGTAATACAGAGACTCCCAGATGTCCTTAATACTAATAGGCCCCAAACACACACACTGAATTCTCCACTTTTTTTCCATGTTAAATTGAGAGCTCAGATACCGGGGTGTACTGGTAGCCAAGGCTTGCATCTCTGGCACGTATGTACATGATGGATTCAAATGCTGCATGAGAGAGACTGAATAAGCAAACCTGATCTGATTCTAGCTCCAAAGAGCAAAGCAGCAAGCTGAAAAATGAATGTAGCAAGGGAAGAGCTATCTGTGATTTTGAGAGACTCCTGTTGTCCAATTCTGCCACTATATACTGCCATAGCAAACAAAGGAAGTCTGTTCGCAAGGTTGAAATGTGAACAGAATCAGGAAAACAGTTCAAGGATGTGGAAAAATAGTTATTTTATTCATTAGAAGAGACCATATTTGGGCATAAATTTAAAACTCAGAGCAGAAAATACTCCACATGGACCTTTTTAGAACTAAATATGAAGCCTACAGCTGCTTGAATACTTACTGGAATGAATTCACATATTTGTGACTCTCTTTTTGCTATGCTTGACTACTCTAATCTTTTTTTTTTTTTTTTCTTTTTTCCTCAGCTGCCCAACTATAATGGGTTCAATGCTTACAGTTTTTGTGGTAGCAAGGAATGGTCTTCAAAAATGTCAGATGATTTGTGGCTTCAGACCATTCACCATCTATGGCAGCACATCCATGCTAGCAGCAAAAATAAGATTACTTTCTGTCCAAATACAGGTAATATAAACATACTATTAATTTCATTTACACCTAAAATGCAGAGAACCCTCCACGGTTCTCACACATGGCCTCTTCAACATTTTTTATTGGATAAAAAAAAAAAAAAGCAACACTGGGAATTTGGGCAACACAACATATTAAAATGAGGCAGATTAGCACAAAATCAGGGATGTCCCAAGTTGGTGCAAAGCAGATATTAACAAGACAACCCCCCACAAGTCATCCCTGCTCACCCAGGCATCAAACTTCTAACTCTCCCTGCACTTGGAGAAGAGGGGAGGACAAGGTGCAAAGGTTGACTTCATTTTACTGGTCCTTATTAAATCCATTTCTAAAATATTTAGCAAATTGAGCAGTTGGTAGACCTCACTTAATAGCTCTGACCTGCATGCGAACTGCAGATCTCCAAACACCTCATTCTCTAGCACAAAAAGCCATGCATAATGCAGGAGTAGTGCATGGGTGAAGTTAATAGTGTATGCTAATCCCTTGCTGAAGCTCAGGGACATGCTTGGCCTCTTGGCCTCTGCTCTGCAGCCACGCACGCTGGGCACAGTTGGCCAGAAGTTCATGACCACTTACTTTTAGAAGCCAATGGGGTCTATGGTGCTACAGTGTGAGCACAAGGCAAAAGGCTTCTTGTGACAGCAAGAGACAGGATCTACATACTTGATGTCTGAAACCTGAGTTTCAGAGTTTACTCAGCATGAGTAGATATAAATCTATTGTGATCTGAGAAATTTCAAACTTCGCTATCTCAGAATAAGCTGAATGTGATTTAGGCAGAATTCAGGTCTGCCATAACACTCCCCACTTTTAAGCAGAAAACATAGTCAGGGTCTTTAAATAGGACAAGGCAAAAATCCTACTCAAACACAAAACACTTCTGGGCAGTACTGCTGCCCAAACAGTCACACTGCACTTCTAATCTGACCTGTCATTGTGCTGCTTGACACCAGAGGTTTCCCAAGTACAGGAACTTCAGCAGAAGCCCTTAGGGCAGCCGCTTGCTAGATTTCCCTCCTCCTCTTTGCCTCATAAAGTGGGACAGCCACAAATTCAGAGCATACCACTCATGACTGCTGGCTTCTGTAATAGATTATTTAGCGCAATATAACCTTCATTAAAAGGGTCCCTCTAGGGAAAACACAAAGTCAGGATCAGAAGAGTTTGCAAGATACTTAAATAGCAGTTGTGTCACATACACACAGGTGGACTGACAACCACCTGAAGAAGAGCGAGGTTGAACCCATAACAATTATTCTTGACGCCTGTGAGTATGTCATCAGCTAAGGAGAACTCAGGAAGAGACCACGGGAAGCAATTTTTTTCTCTGGCATTTTGTTAAGTGACAGTCCATAGCCACTAAAACAATTGCAATATATGCAATATTCTAGCTGAACATTAAAGTCAAGATCACGAATAAAAAGTATGCTGCCAACAGACCTTCTCTACCCCATAAAAATGTGGAAGCCTTGCTAACAGCTTCTGTGTAAACTATTCAATGCCTATGTTCCAGTCTTCTAAAATGATTTTTTCCAACCCTAAACATAAGTGTAAGGAGACTCAGGTTACTAGGAAAGCCATGCCACATAAAGAAACATACAGAATAACTTATTTCAGGCAGCTTAAATTTTTAGTTTATGATAATAAAAGAACAACCAGAAGTGAATGCTGCATTTTTGTTACCTATTTGTAGGAGGTTAAAAAAAAAAAAAAAAAAAAAAAGTTCAGTCACAGAAAAAAACTACCTCCTTCCTATGCTTATCTAAACATAAAATGCCAATATAATTAAAGTGATAAGTATTACTGCAAATCATAAGCAATCAAGGATGAAAGAAAAAAATGTAATCCTCAGTTCATGGCTCATAATTATTTCATTTCCCAAATACTGCAAAATCCACAATAAATAATAAATAATGAAAGCCTTTCAAAAAGCCAGAAGATGCTCACCTTGGATGTAACTTTTCATGTAATTCATCTAACATGTCCAAGTCAATAAAGTCAAAATTGTCAAATTTCAACTTTTGTTCTATGAGATGAAACAGTTCGAAACATAGATTCACACAAGTACTTGCACCCAATTGCTACCTGCATGTATAACTGGACTTTGAGTCTAAACTCAAAGGAAAGCCTATTGATTGTTAGCTGTTGACCAAAAAGAAACAAATTGTTCGAGAAGTGAATGAAATCCACAGACTATGATTATCTAAAAGGAAGAAACAGCTTTTATGTGCTCAAGATAGGAGAGCACCATATCTGCCATGCTTTCAGCATTCTGTGTGGTTCTGTTTTATTTACATGTACCATCTAAACAACCATCATTCTGTTGTGGAAACATTTGTTACTGTTGTGACAACAGAAAGGAGAGATTTCCCCCAGTTACAAATCACAAACCACTGTGGACACCTGTAGCCTTTGTTCCTTCATCCTTCTCTAAAGACAGGAATGTTTGCAAAAGACAGGATTTTATTAACTTTCCTGGCTGAGCTACATGATAAGTAAAAAGAGATGAAATGGGAAGCAACGACAAAAGGAGAAAACAGAGCCGTGGCCAAGTGTGGTGCAAGGAGAGCTGGGCTGCCCAGAGGTCCATTATGCAGCTTGCCAGCAGCTCCAGAGGGGTGAGTGGGTCCACCAACCTATCCCCATGCCCGTTCAGTTTACTGGCAGTGAGTTTAGGCTGATGCAAGAGCAGACGGGATGGTTTGTATTTGGTGGGTAGGGTTAAAAATTTGGTTAAGAAAAATGTTTTCCATTCTAAGAAGAAATAATCAAGTTTATATCATGCCAGCAATATTTAAAGGAAATAGAAATACATAGTAATACCTGTGTTTTCTTAACACAAACCTTGTAACGAGATGAATGTGGTTTACAATGAACAATATAAAAGAGAGTAAGTAGGTATAGCAGGTAACCTTCAAGTGAATGTTTTGAACTACCTAAATGGGATTAGCTCTATGTACATTGAAGAGTATTCAGTAAGATTAGACTTACCGGTTTTTGCAACACCTTGGCCCATCCATGATCAAAGTGCTACATTGAAGGTCTGCTGCCATCAGTTCTGCAGAACAGTGAGAAGTGTTGTCACTGCTCTGAATCCCCATACAGGTATTTAGCGCATTACTAGAACTACATGGACCAACGAAGTATCTGAGCCATGGGTATACATGCCTTGCTCATATAACATATTACAATAAATAAGGTTACACCAGGCATCAATTGGTTTATTTGTTGGGCCATTCCATTAAGGATGCACTGCACAGAACATCAGCTATTATTTTCATGGGGGATTTTTTTTTTAAATAGAAATCATAAATACAATTAAAGAAAACATTTAGAGTGTCCCCTAATTTTCAAATAGGGGTCAGGCAGCATTTTGTCATATGTTTCTTCTATTCACAGCTTGTTCCCTTCCCTGCTTTTATCTGCCCGTACGCAGATGGGCAGATTTGCCCATTTATTGTTCATCTGAGTTGTGTTGTTATCCACAAATTTGTTTATCTTCATAAATACAATGAAATAATATAATACTATGAAAATATATCGAAAACAAATCAGGTATAGAAAAGGTCATATACATCTATAAAAAGGCACTTGGCTACTACAGATCACTAAATCTGCTCTACAAATATGTAGATTGCTATATGGAGAACTGACCTTCCATGCAGAAAAAATAAATGCTGATATGCCCCAAAGTAGTATACGGCCATGTAGCCTGTTAAGTGAATGCAAATATTCATATGCACATGGCTGTAAGCTCTGTTTAAATGATCTTTACCCTGAGAAACAGAGTATTCTCATTAAAATGCAATCTTAAACAGAACCAGACGTCCCCTTCTCCCCCAATGAAAATACAAGGTGTATGTCTGTCGGGAATTAAGCAAAGCTAACGTTGCACAGTGTCACCCCGACCTAAGCTACACCTCCAAGGCACACCACAGACTTAAAAAGAAAGAAAGAAAGAAAAAAAAAAAGTATTAAGAACTGTGAAGAGCGCATTTGTGCGTGTGAAATACAAAAAGGCTCATTTGCTGAAAAATGTATATGGCTTCCATTAAGCAACTCTTTAATCTCTACATGACTGTGTTTGCTTTGCAGGCTTCATGAAGAAAATAAACAAAAGCAGGGAGCACAAAATCGCTGTAAAAGCTGCTGGCGGCAATAATCCAGAGAATAAGATCTGAGCAGCCTGAGCTCTCTGAAACAGCCCGGGGAAGTCCCAGGAGAGCTCTTCCTCCAAGGGACAGCACTGGGTCGTACTTCCTACAGGCAAGGAATCACTGCCCACAGAGCAGTGATAGTAGTAAAACTTTCCTCATTTTCAGAGTGTTTCCATCTTAATGTTCAATAAGATCTAGTCTGAAGGGAGGACAGAACCTGGCTGCAGGGAGCAGCAGGGGAAAGTGATGACCGGGTAAGAAAATGGCAAAATGAATATGAAGTTGATAAATATAAAGTGACATGGTCAAAAACAGTTCTATGCATACTAAAATGAAAATTGAGCTAATTACCACCATTCAAGAAAGACAGTACTTTGCAGATATCAGCTTTACGTGCCACATTCACAAGAATAACTAGGATATTAATAAATAAATAACAAAATAAAAGGTAGTAAACCACATTATCAATCCATGAAATGCAGATTCTGGCATTTTTTCCCATCTCCTTGTGCTTCCTCCCAGTCCTGAAAGGGTTAGGGTGGAATTAAAAAAAGATACAGAAAAAAATGACCAGCTGGCATGCATGTAACAATAACAAGAAATTATAACTTTTCAAGCCCGGGGAAAGTTTACTAAGAGAGGTGTATCATTATGAGTGCCTGGAGAAATCAGAGTACTACCCCCCCTAATAAAAGGAGTTAGAAATAGCAAATGAATCTTGCAAACCCAAAACAGACAACAAAGTATGAGAAGCTGACGAACTCTGCCACAGGATGCTGCTGGTCACCCACAGTCAGCACAGGTTCCATGAACACAATCCGGGAGCACAAATCCTTCAGAATCTTTGTGGAGATAACACATCACTGCCTCAGTAAGATTATGGCCTACAGCTTCAACTGGGAGAGGTAAAATGAGCATCATGGCAAAAACACGTGACTAACTTATCCAAGGCAATCTGCTCCAAGGTCTGTTTTGGTACCATATTAACTGTCCCACCTTCCTGGTTCCAGTTTGAACATACCTTGTGCTACAAATCTTCTCTGTGTCTCCCTGTCCACCTCCCACCACCACTTCACCTTCATTCCAACAGGGCAATGGGCACAGATGTTAGCTACACAGCACCTCAGCTCCAGTGAGTCATATCATTATGCTTTCTTATAGGTATTTTGAAAGATTTTAATAATATTACCCACCACAGACAAAGTGGAAGAAATTAATATGGCCCTAGAAAGGAGTACAGAGAACACTCTCTGAACATAAATTTCATAGAACACTTGCATGGATATTACAGGGATTGAAATCATAATTACTTATTTAATTTTTAGTAGGAAACAGAAAAACAAGTAAAAGATATGGTGGAGAAAAACAATAAGGGCTGCAAGTACAGCAATATTTTTCAGAAAAATCTTCAGAGGAAAAAATCACGAGGATCTTTTGTGCCTCATTGGTACCAATAAATGTAAACACAATAGTAAGCAACCTGAATTAAGTATCATCACTAAATGCTAAGAAAATCAGATGTTAATGACGTATTAACATCGTAATTAGTAAACAGGATAATTATGCTTATTATCTATCATTCAATTTGCAAACAATATTTTGAGTAGCTTTAAAACAGTACAAGTCCCATTTGAATTGTAATGTTTTCAATTAATAGGTTACTGAGTTTCCCCAATAAATAATTCAGTAACTAATGGGGAAACTATTCCCTATTAAGGTTTACTTTTAGAGCTCCTAACTAGATGCTCTGAAAATTTGCTACTCATCTGTACGCTGACCCATTGTTTCATAAATAAAAGAAAATTTCAGTTTCTGCTCTCCCCAAATACAGTGTCTTCCAATAAACATCATGCTGGCTGCATTCTTCTTGCCACCATTGGCCAGGTTTCCTTGCCATGCTGAGCAAAGGACTACAAAGCTGAAGTGGATCCGAGTGCTCCGAATTTAACCCGGTCCTACAGGTAAACAGCATTAGTGGAAATCTTTTTTGCACCATTACAAGGCCCAGCTCTTACCTTTATTAGAAGCTTTGCGTACACACTTGGCATTTCAGCTACCCTTCAAGCTTTTTCTCAGTAGTCACGAACTATAAACCTTACACTACAAAATGTTCCAATCTACTGGTCACCCCCAAAATAACTGCAGCTACTAGAAAATAACACTGGCATTCAGCATATTGCTAAATGAATTATCTACCAAGCCTCAAACAAGTCACACATTCTAAAGAGTCTTAGCAGAATCTATTTTTTTATGATGTTCATTTTCTTGGAAAGTGCTTTGCAAGTGGCTGTTTAGTAGCCATTTTAAATGTATATCTCCTGCCATCTGCAATGTATAACAATCACAATGATCAAACGATCATTGTTTTATTAGTGAAAAGATTCTTGATGACAAACCCTTAGTGAATGTATACAAGTTGCTGTAGCACTGAGGCTTGCCTTTTCCATTCTGTCTTAACTAATTAGCTTCCCTGCTAATGAACAAGAGTAAAATCTGATGGTACAGGTGACTAGCCATGTACAACAATAAAAAAAAGAGAAGCATTTCATTAACCATCAGCTGAAAAACTAGAAGAAAATACATAGAAGTCAGGACGGATTCTATTGCAATGACAAGTAATGCAACCACTACTAAATGTTATATATAGCAAACATAAATATGCACATACACATTATATATATGTATATATACAAAACAGAGATTGGGCAGAATAGGCCAGAGTGTCTCAGTGACCCCAAAGTCCCTTTGAATGCATGCTCATTTGGGAACTTATCTTGCCTCTAAGATGTATATTATATCTGATGCAGCGAGTCTCGATTAATAAACCCAAGCAAGAGAAATAACCTCTCTAGGACATTCACTCTTTGTCCTCTCTAATGAGATCAATATTTAGAGAAAAAGTAAAAAAAAAAAAAAAAAAAAAAAAAAAATGAGCCTGTGGTCAGCACAACAATTATTTAGCTCAGTATCCTTCCTCTGATGATGACAAGAGGAAACTCGAGTAAACCTGGTTACCTCCTGTCATCTTCCCCCTCTGACTCCGTGAGAACCCAAAATCGTAGGAGGGAAGTTAGAGGGCATAGCCCTGTCCAGTCCAGTTAGCATCTGCACAGGGAGCTGTAGTCCATGAATTTATCTAATCCCATTTTGAACTTGATGGTACTGTCTACTCCCACGCCTGCCTGTGGCACCAGTTTTTGGAAATTCATTATCCAAAAAATATACGTGTATACTATAGTATAAAAATATATACACGTATAATATAGAAAGTATATGGAAAAAGCATACTAAAAACTACCAGTAAGGAGCTTCTTTGAGTCGGCTACAAACAGCAACTGGTTATACATGAGCTACATTTGTGCAAGATACAGTAATGCACTACCTGCTCACAGGTGTATCAGCTAGAGCCCAGATTCACAAGCTTTACAGACTCACAGGACTTTACAACAGCTTCCTTTCCCTGCCCCTTTCTCTTTCCCCCACAGCATATCCAGTGCAGAAGCACCCGAGCTGTTGGTGTGACAGCTGCTGAGCAGGCAGGATATAAAACTCAAGAATTCAGTTACCTGCTTTAAACAATGTTATCAACACCTCTGCAAAGCCTTCTGCTGTTGATGGACCAACGGATGATGGAGTTTTATGATACAGATACATGGAAAGATGTGACTTTTGTGGTTTTGCCTATATTTCTCTCAAATCCCAAGTATATTATTATCTCTGACATTTCAAACCTATATAACCTAATCCCCTCTCTCTATAGGCCCCTATTAGGAGACTGATCATCTATATTTAGTGCTAAAATGATGGATATATTTATGACAGATTTGAATTGTTGCTTACCACGGGACAGCCAGCGCTGATGACAATCCCTATACCCAGGTCCAATGTAAGTGTAGGATAGATACAAACTCCCTTTCTTCCTGCACAACTTAGGTCAGAAGAAACTTGGAAAGGTCATGGGATAATAATGTTTGACTTTCATTTCTATTTGGCTCCCCTAGCTCAAGGATGGTCCTGCAGGTACACCAGCCTTACTCTTTCCATGCACGCCCAGCTCAGTGACAGCTGCCTCTTTCCCATACTTGTCCAGATTTTTACAGCCTCTACTTTCAACTGCATGTTAAATTTCTGTTAACAGAGGGAGAATCCTTTTACTAAAGCCTTCGGTAAGTTACACTTTCCTTATCACATGGCCACCAATGACATTTACAACACCAATCTCCACAGCAACTCTGGAATGCAACCAAGTAAATAAGAAATAAAACACTGGCAAGGGAGAAAGCAGATGTGAAGTGACTGGATAAGACTGAAAGTAAAATCTAACTTTTGTATTTCTTTTACCATAATATATTTTCTGAAGTCCTATAATGAACCAACCTAATTTTGTTTGTAACTTCTTTTCAGGAATGTGTCAGTAGAACAAAAATAACATTTACTTTGGTAGAACTAAAAGTCAGCAGAAGCTCTTCTTTTGTTCTCTGATCTTGAGTTCAAATGAACTACAGACAAATCTTGTGCATTACTGATGCATGATTTTAGGATTATTGTCATTACCGTGGCATGGAATGCAATAATAAACAAAAGGGAAAACGTTCCCAATCTGTGTAGCCATCAACAGCCTACACAGAGTTTTATTTTCACTGCTTTTGAAACACGTTTATTTTAAACTTTTTCAAGAGATTAGAAAAAATTGTTTTTAGGCCACTAAAACCTTTTTTTTTTTTTTTTTTTTTTTTTTTTTTTTTTTTAAGACCACTGCACTCTATTTTCTTCACAGTTACTAAACCAAAACATCTTACAAAGAACAAACCGCCTTAACTACATTACTTAGAGGAGACCTCACTGACTGAACCTTGGGGCAACACGTTCCATTACAACCTAAGAAACCACAATGACCTTTGCAATGGAAGAGAAGTCTGTGGAAAGGTAAGTTCTAGAATTCCAGTGAGTTTCTGCATCGCCAGAAGTGACAGTACCAACCTGTGAGCAGCTCCAGCCAGGGAAACCAGACATTCTTTCAGCCTTCATCAGACTGAACAGCTAATTACTGAACCTAGAATATTTCTTTAGCAGTACAGTGGGCCTTCTTTAAGCATTATAATTCAGCATCAGGAATTTGCCATATTCTGTCCTTCTTAAGAAAGACTGCGTTAAAGGCATGTCGCCATTGTCAGCCAGTCCATTAATTAAATGATCCATATTCAGAAATTAAAGCAGGAATTTACACACCCCTGTTTCAGACTACCAGCTCTCCCTGGCATTGTAGCCAGTACTGGCACACCCCAACACCAGAGGCTACATGTGTTTGGAGCAAAGTTCTGTACATTAACGAATTATTTTGGTCTTCCCCACACATGGATGATTTAATGAAGAAATTTTAGAGAAACAATTAACTGATTATCATCAGTACAAAAAACTAGTACGTAACATTCAGTGAAAACAATTATTCAGGAAAAATAAATATTCAGTTACACATTCTCAGCTTCATAAACTATTTTCCAACAAGCTTCGAGCTGACCACCTCAGGCAGATCAGAACACCAGGTAAATTAGGGCCAAAAGGACATCATCAAGAAGGTACATAGGACATTCTCTGTCCCAAAGCAAGATAGAGTAGACCTAGGTGTTTGCTGACAGATATCTCTTACTTGTTCTTAGAAGTGTCCAGTGGCAGAGACTTTACAATCACTCTAAAAAGTCTGAAAGAAAAAGTAAACACTAACCAAATAACCCCTACATACACAGGTCCACTACAACACACTTTTGTGGCTACAGGACTGTTTTTCTAAATACACAAGGCTCTGGAAAATCTTGCTTGCTCTTTTGGTCACCAATTGAACTAGAGCCTTTCAGAGATGATATATTTACAATTTTGCATATGGAATACGTTCACTCTACAGCCTTACTAAAATATTATTTATTAATAATAGTTATTAACTGAGAGATTACAATATGATAAACTGTTTCTAAAAAAAATAAATCCAAACTTTCCAAACTGATAACCAAAAACTATCAGCAAGAAAAAAAAAAAGAAAAAAAAAAGTAAAAAGTAAAATAATAATAATAATAATTAAAAAAAAAAGGTTTAAAAGTTTTCAAAGCAAGATTTGACAGAACTGGAGATAAATTCAAATACTGGTAAGCAGTTTCATAAACAACTCAGCTGTAGTGAAATGAAAATGCTGTAAGTACAGTGGGCTTGATTAGACATGAGGAAAAAAATAAGAATAAAATATTTCACAACAACATTGTGGAGCAAGACTTGGATTAATGGTTATACCAATAAGCAACATAAATTGTGGAAAGACGTTAAATAGCCTATGCTTCATGGGACCACTTTATGCTTCCAAATAACCAAGAAGGAAACATGGATTTGTGAGAACCTCAGGATAATACTGTTTTCAGTCTAGGTTTAAAATTACAGAATCTCAGGTATGAATAAACCTGCATATAATGAACATACTACTACTCACCATTCTATAGTATGGGATATTCTGTTACTCTGAATAAAATTATTAAGTATGAACAAACTGTACAAAAACATCAGTATGTATCTTCTGCTGCAAATGTATTACAGAGAGCAAGGAACACTGCTTAACTGCTAGGTTCAGCATAACTAGGATTGTATTCTCATCCCATGGTTTGACAGGTAAGAAGGTTTGCAAAAAAATAGAATAAAAATGTAGTTTGGTGAGTTTAATGTCATGGAGTTTTACACCGTCTTAGTCAATGTGATGTCTCACATGAGGTAAGTTTCATAATAATCCTCAAAGTTTCAGTCCACCTTTGTTCACAGAAGATAAAGGCGTATCAAATCAGTAGATTACCACAACAGAGAGAATTTCAAGTAAATGTTTACGTTTTCATTTGAACTTTAAAAAAGGCTACTCTCTCTTTTTTTCTGCCTTTGAAACATACTGAACATTTTTATCTCTGGAACTCATTAAAAAATAAGATCATGTCCTCAGTAGAAGGAAAGGCAGAGAAGCCATGAGACACGAGATAACTTCTGTAATACAGGCATTTAGGTTTAGAAACATAATCCACTGGAAACGAAAGAAACTCTGATAAACCTATGATCCAACTCTGTGGGATACCAGCCATCACATTCCCACCACAGTGTGAGGTATCACTTCTCAGGAGAAAACTGAGGGATACAGGACTATTGGGATACTACAGGAGAGGGAATGGGAGAAAGGAGAAGCATAAAAAAGGAAAAATACTACCTCCAGCTGTTTTCTGTAGTATTGATCTTTTAGAAACCTTGGTATATACTCTCTTCTATGAGGCATTTAAAAGCTGTTTCACTGTGCCTGCTCTTTGCATTACTGTTTGTGATTTTGAAGTCAGTTCTGAGGTGGTATAAATAACTGGCTTCAGCTGAGCTGCTGACACCGGCTGAGGATCTCAAAATATACAAAATAAACACTTTTGTTCCTCAAATGTTTCTCACAGGTTTTGAAATCTAAAAATTTCACATTGCTTTATCCTGTACATTCATCTCACAGATGACTGACGAGCTAAGCAGCAGTCATAGCAGTCATAAAAACTTCGCTTTTCAAACCCAAACACAGAAGGGCAAAGACCAGAGTGAAAGCCAGAATTTGTTAAAAGCCAAGTTCTTCCATTATAACATTTCCAAATATTTGTTTAGGGGTAATCTTTGCTAACAGGTAAATGCTATGCTGACTGAAAGGTGAAGCACAATTTTCTGGTTCATGCAGCAGGAGCAATCAAAATAAGCATGTTTTTCTTCTGTAATGCATTTTCATCAGGTGAAAAATTGTATGCTGAGTTCAGTTTTGCAGGTGGTGCTCACTGTACTTGCGAAGCACAGATAACCGCTCAACTACAGACATCAGAGGACAAACACTGAGGCACCTCAGACTCATGGTCAGAGGAAATAAACCAGAAAAAGCAGTACCCACAGGCACTAGACCCCTTCTGTGGGATGACATGCCAAAAGCGGCATTCAGTCCTGACCTTGAGATCCCTCCTCCTGTGGGTGGTGAAAGCGACCTCTCCCTCCCACACAGCCTTACCTCACACCCAAAATGGCGGTATGAGCTTGTAGGCTGCTCCTCCGTCCCAATGGGCCTCAGCACACCAGTGGTGGGCAGACAAATCCACGTGGCCACAATGGGTCTGGAACAAAGAAAGGAGTGTGAAGTTTCTGTGTGAAATTTCTGTGGGATGCTGACTTCCCCAACAGGTTTTAGACACATTTTAGAGATAAGACAAAAGAGAGCAGCTTGCCCTGACAGAAGATGGTTGAGCCATGAGGAAAGAAGGGCCTTCCAGAACGGCCGTTCACTCACTACTTAGGCACTTAAACCACTGAAGTTCAGTGAAACTAAACCAAGCCTTAATTAAATGTATTTTGAAACAGTGAAGCCCTGTAAGCCACTCCCTGCTCCCCTAGGACAGTAGGCTGAGCAAAAAAACAGATAGGTCTCTCCACTTGAGGGGCCTTGTCTAGTTGCCTCATCTCAGGAGCCCACTGCTGACCCTAGTATGAACCACATGCTGGTAAACCCCAATGGCCTGCAGCAGACAGGTAGACAAGCTCTGTCTACCAAAAAACGTTTCATTGTAAATTTTTTAGCTTTTTCAGGTCTAACACAAACAGGAGAGGGACAATTGCTGAGCTGCAGAATGAGTACCCCCTTTGGGTAGACATCAACTTTTGTATGAAAACTGCTAGTGGCTTCCACAGCAATCCCAGCCACTGGGAGTTAAGACACAGACTTTCTCACTGTAAAATATATAAAACAAAACCAAGGATAAAGTTTTAAAAAATGAATTGATCAGCAGTTACATTTCTTTTTTTCCCCTCCTAGGAAAAGACATGTAAGAAATGGATACATGACTATCAGTAGTAGGAAAGGGTATTGTCATCTTGCTTATGTTTTTCAGGCTATAACATGCTTCTGGAAATCCTATCTTAATATTTCCTGGAGAAGACAGTACAGTCCACTGCACTGATGATAGGATCATTCTGCTATCTGATTAAAGTGATATATAATAACAAAACTAATAACAATACACCACACCAAAGTCATGTCCTGTGAGTATATTGTCTAATTGGATAGACAGTTATATTTTAAGAAAGACAATGTTTCATACAGCTACAATCATTTATAATGTACTTAAAAGTCTATTTTCAGTAATAATGGCTACAGATGTATACAGGCTAGACTAAATTAATGGGCCAAATTACTGAGCTTGCTACAGCGATTGCATGCTGTAAGGGGAACCTAATTCAAAATCAGGTGGTCTAAAAGAGCTGCTGGAAGGTCAGTGACCTGCCCGTTCAAAATTTACTCTTACTGCTAGTATCAAAGCTACAAGCACATGTCCTGGGGATAACCTGGTGGTTGGCAAGTGGCACAAGTTCTGTTATACTCCATTTGCCATCAGGTCAGGTCCTTTGACAGTCCCTCCCCAAACGCTTAGGTAGAAGAGGCGAGTAGCACCAGGCAGGCTGGGTAGCAGCAGGGCAGACTCAGGTTGGAAACTTGCAGGTCCATAACTTTGTAAGGACAGCAACACACTGGAGGAACTCCATGCACTCTTTTAAATTAAATGAAAAGAAAAAAAAAAAATCCCTGTATGTTACAGTGGTCATAAAAACATTTGAAAATAGTGTGAAAAGGGGAAAATATTAGCATACACCAATTTTAACCACACCACTAGTGTTAACCCAACTGTGATGTACTCTACTCACATTAATCCCCTTCACTGGAAAACCTACTTTCAAAATATGCATGAGGAATGTCAACATATATCACTAACAGTGACTGCACATCACAGTTTCTGCCATCAGCCCTCCTTTAAAAACAGGTTATTGGAACCCAAACACACTTTTGACATGACAAAAACTTTTTTGTGCCCAGTAAATTCTTACATCAAGTTATTTAATTATGCACCTAGTTTAGGTCTAGTCTATTTTTATTTTTTTTTTTTTTGGTTAAAGAGCTAGCATATAATGCAGTCGTCAGTGATTCCTTGAGCTACCACGAAAATTGCTCCAGATCTCTTACTATAAAAATTCTTAAAGGAGGCTCTTGGGATATTTCACAAGAAGGGGCAAGTAACACTGTCTTTTACACCTAAGTGAACATCACAGACTTTCAGCCTTCAGCCTGACTGGGATTTTTACAGCTGATGAAGAAACTGAACATCAACTTGATCAGCAAAGAGGGAAGCCAAAGGCTTAGGCCTGCAAAGGGCTTCATTCTCCATCATTTCTCTCTTCGCTACTTCAACATGTTACCTTTGCGTCTTCTCCTCACCTAGAGAGTTTCCTCTCCATACTCCAGCTGAGCTCCACTCCAGCCGGGCCAACCCACCAGTGGCTGGCTGCAGCTGCACATGACCCAGAAACAGATCTCCCAAGCTAAGACTTAGCAATGAATAAGGATGCTCTGCAGAAGTCACAAGCTATTCAAAATCCACAGCCTCTTCTCAAGTCCCTAGATAAAAGTCATGATGGTGGAATGGTTGGATGATATCAAATATTTATATTGCAGTGTTAAAACAAATTAAACGAAGAGTATCTGTAATCAGAATAAGGACTGTTGAACATATTCTCAGTCATACTCTGGTGATTAAACATTAAATTTAAAGCTTACACTGCTGGTATGGCCTGTATCATAGCTTCACAGTCTCAATGTTGAACACTAAAATACCATTTAACTGTTTTCTGAGGTTCACTGTCAAAATGTACTCAGAGTAAATATTCTGTTTGTAATCAAAAGGACTTTAGTCCCCAAACTCTATTTCCATAATGACAGCATCCTCATTAGAAAACTCAAATTTTGTGAAGTACTCGCTCCACTGATATTTTATCAGTAAAATGTAATTAACAAAAAGCATGCATACAATGTGAATTTGAAATTGGAATGGCGAACTTATGTGCATGGCTAAGTATAACAGTTTTACCAAAACCTAATTCATGGACATTCAGAATCCAAACATAGGAATGAAACACTCAAAATCAATTATACGTGACAATCATTTTAACATGAAAACGCAATAACAGTTTCATTAGAGCAATGCCATAGGTCCTGAATATTATGGCTGTATCTCTACTAGCAAGCAAAACAGGCCAGTGATTGTTTATGGGGCCTATAAGAAGGTGTTGGCACAACACTTTTTGCTTCATTCATCATGCCCTCATTAAGCATCCTATTGCTCAGTCATGCATATCTATAGAGATCCCAGCACACTCACCCTGCTGAGCACAATGCACATCTTCCCATACACTACAACAGCCCCTATGCATAAGAAGAACAAATGCTGAAGAGTGAATATGAGCACATTGCTCTCATGTACTTCTTTACACCAAAACGACATAATAACTGAGATGGTTTCCTTCTGATGTCCAAAGTTGGTTTTTGTTGTTGTTGTTTGTTTGTTTATTTTTGGTTTTGTTTTTAAATGATATATCATAAGCTGTCTATTTCTAATACAGAAATTTGTTTGAAACAATGCCAAGCATGAAATACAACTACTGTATCTCAGACATCAGATAAAACCATACGCTAAATGTGTCATGGCAAAGAAGATCAAAATGATTTGTCAAATAGAATTTGAACTTAAATCCGATCCACAATTATGTTTTATCTCATCAGTTTAAATG
This sequence comes from Aythya marila, assembly GCF_965140915.1. Lineage (NCBI taxonomy): Eukaryota > Metazoa > Chordata > Aves > Anseriformes > Anatidae > Aythya > Aythya marila. The sequence continues at coordinate 48,011,315 of NC_139046.1, forward strand.
TAGGTCTTTTAAACCAGTAGCAAAATAAACATTGTGCACTGTTTTTCTTCCTGAAAGAAAAGGCACTTTAAAGCTGCTATATTGGATCATCACCAACAGCGTCGGTTTCTGTTTGCTTCGAAGGGGTCCAGCATGTGCATTTCTAATCAACAGCATAAAGCACTCCAATGGCATACAGAATTTGCAGTCCTAATGATAACCCTGTTTTCAAAGACTGTGAGTGCTTTCAGATAGGGATGGCCCTTATATGCCATGGCATCTGATCCAAAGTAACCTTGTGCTGGCTTACAGACTCACTGGCTTGAAGACAGCCTATTAAAACAAGACCTGAATTCTGTGCAAATGATGCATATCAAAGGCTCATTTCACATCCTAGGTTTTTAACATGAATTAAATCACATCTACTTATTCTTAAAGATAGCATGATTGGGTCAAAAACATGTACTCAGCTCCTCTAGATTTCAGTCACTATCATTTCCACAACCAAGCAAAAGCCCAAGAAATGTTTATTCTCAGCATCTCTGATATCAAGCAAAAACACTCATGCAACCTACTGGCAGAGTGCCTGTGTTGGATCCTTCTCTACTGATTGCTCCACGCAGTGACTACCAGCCTGATCGTGCAGTTCACACACACAGCTCTGCACTGTGAAAACTGAAGTCTGGGGCCAACTCCACTGCTATCCACCTCCAACAACGTTGATTTCCACTGGTTTGCCAGAATTCCTCAAAATCTGAAAGTTCCTTTCCACAGATACAGGATCTTCCTCTGAAATTTCTGGAATGTGTCAGATGCTGCGTTCACAAATGGTCACAATGAAATCAGTGCTAGCGAGCTGAGTATAAGTATATACCATACTAATATTGCTCATTTTAAAATATTTTTTTTCTCTGCTGTACTTATTCTCACAGTAATAAAGCATTTTATTGAAGTATGAAGACTTAAGAGAGAAAGTGGTTAGAAAAAAAATCACCATAACCATACTTGTAAATTATTTTTCTTCTCTGACTGAACTGAAAATTGTAGGAAGCAAAAAGCAGAGTGTTGAAAGTAGTTTTTATTTTCAGACTTCTTGGTTTGTGAATTCCAGGTGCTACTTCTCACGCAAGAAAATTAGATTCAAAAACAAAATTGATTTTTACCATGACAGTTTTTCTGAAGTTAATGACATGCAAATCATTATGCATGTATTTACATTCTTGATTAGGACAAGATTGAGAAGTTAGAAAATAGAGCGATGATGCTCCTGTAGGTTTTAGCAAAGATTTTTCAGGTAGGCAAAAGACATGAATGACTAACATGCAAGAAATAAACAAAGCCCTTACAAAAAGTATTAAAATGCTGAAGATAAGTAACTTGCCTCTAATGTCCTTATCAAAGAGTTCACACTATCTAGGGTGCCTACTTTCTTAATTAATGGAAAAATAGTTTGATGGGAACACCTACGTCACGCTGGGGCTCTGCGGGGCTCCTCTAGAAACTCGCAGTCCTGCCACACGGCGAATGCTCATCAGGCTCCCTAACACAACAGTCTGACCTCCGAAGCAATGAAATTGAAGTCTGACAATGAAACTTAAGAAAGAAACTCGATCGAGCCATTGGAGTCTCTTGCATAATTCAGTCTCTCTTCTTTGGACAGCCCTTCACTGATCTGTTGAAGGAGCACCACATCCCTGTCCTAGACACCCAACATACACACACCTCACCCAAGGCGCACGCTAATGGGCTGAAGCCACAGGACCACCCACCCCAGAAACACGCTGCAAGGAAGAGGAGGAGCATTTCTAAAAAGCAAACTCCTTGGGAAGTGCTGTGGCAGCTAGCCATGCACAGACCCCAGCAAAAAAGAGCCTGGGGCATGTGGTCTGACTTCCTTGCTCTGCACATGGCACAGCTGAGGAGGAAGCAAGAGATGGAAGGGGCTGGCAGGGGAGGGTGGGGGGCTACTTCTGAGTGGGAGAGCTAAGAGATAACCCTGAGGTTACAGCATCTGAGGAATTTCTAAGCTGAAGGAAAATAGAAAATTTAAACAACCTCATCTGAGACTGAAATGCACAAGCACAAGAAAAAGGAAAGTTGAAATGGAAAATGGGAGGGTGGGGGTGGAGAGGGTGAAAGAATCAACCTGAAGAAATTCCTCCATTCCCTTGTGGTTTGCTCTTTCGTTTGTTTTTTTGGGGGGATTAACATATTTGGCCTAACTGGAGCCCTTAGATTTCTAATACAGAATATATGGGCAAAGTTAATGCCCTATGATATCCAGTAGGGCAGCTGGGACTTCAGCTCCTTGTAGCTATGAAATGTATGAGCCTGTTCAAAACTCAGAGGTTGAGGACCTGCTAGGTCCCTTCCCAAAGTGTGATGACTCTCACGGTGGTATCCAGCAATGGAGACAGGAATTTAACAGTGGGTACTCTGGTTCACCAGTTGTAGCTGCAACTTTTAAAGAGAACAGCCGCCCACAAAGGGTTGGTGCATACTTTAACCCATTTTCTTGCCACCTCCTACTACATCTGAGCTGGTGGATGTGAAAGAGCTCCCAGTTTCACACACAGGGGAGCTGGGGCATCGCTAAGCCTGAGGAGCACGCTCTTGGCAGACCAGGCAGCGGTGATGCTGCTTTGTCTAGCAGCTCCCTGGGTGCAGCAGTGCTGTGTGCTGCTCCGCATTTGTTCCACGACGACAAGCAGGTTAAGGCCATGCTGTGGTGGGTGATACAAGACATGCTGTAAGAGGAGCGTGAAGGTAGAAGGATGACTTTGCTTATTGATTCTTGTTCTTCCCAATCATGGGCAATTAGGCAATCACAAGTCTAATTCAGACAGATCCATGGGAAACCTGATCCACTCACCAACAGACAACAGGCTTTAAAATAACACTCCATACTGATAGAAGAGCAAAACAAACATCAGACCTTCAGTAAAACACCTAAAGATACAGCTATCGACCTTAAAAAGAAGCATGGAAGATTAAGAGGATTATCAACAATAATCCAAAGTATCTCTTCAAATAAAACCCAGAGATAAAAGCTATATGTCTAATTATATATGTATTCACAAGTGGGATGAGGTACTGTAAAAGCTGCATTCAAGTCTCACACTGCTGAATTGCATTTTAGCCTCTTTGCCTCCTGACTTTGATAATTTTAACATGGTATTGTGTTTTCAATATAAGAGCCGTGCGATTTCACGGCTAAGTCACAACCTTGATCCACAAATAGCTTTAAACAAAGATAGCGTTTGTTTTTGAGGGCTTTTTTTTTTTTTTTTTCTCCCTGCCAGAGCTCCCTCGAACAAGGCAGGTTATTCTGAGAGGAGTTAAACAGAGCCAAGAGCGCAGCAAAGGAGAGGAGGAAGAGCCACGAAGGGAAGGAAGTAAAAACTTCCAGGAGAACACGTCCAGGGGTGTGCTGAGTGACCGGTGGGGAGGTTTTGCGCCTTCTCCCGCTGCGAGGAGCGAGGCCTGCGGCGTGGGTGCTAGGGGCGAGCTCTCCAGCAGCCCACCCAAGGCTGCGGGTCTCCCCTCTGCTTTCGTTCCCCCGCTCCCCGTGCTCCAGGTCCTCCTCCCTGACGGAACCGGGCAAGCGGAGCGATGAAGGCAGCTCTGCTGCGACCGCGGGTTTGCCACCCGCTGCTCACCTGCTCCCCTCTGCCCTCCTCTCACCTGCACCGCGCCCCGAGCATTCCGCCCCGGGGCTCCCCCACCGCCCCGGCGCCTCCCCGGCAGTAGCTGCCGAGCATCCCCCGGCCGGCAGGCAGAGATTCAACCCCAAAACTCCGCACGGGGCTACTCCACCGCTCCCGAAGTGGGGCGGGGGTGCCCCCACTGCCACCTGTCCCCGTGCAAGCGGGCGCAGCCAGTGCCGGCGGGGAGGTCCGGCCGCCCCCCGTCCCCCTTCCCCTTCTTTCCTTTCCCCCGGGGCCGTGCCTACCTGTGGCCGGGAGCGGGGCCGAAAGTTGCGAGGGGGCGGCGGGGCCCGGCCGCGCTCCCCTCACGCCTCGCTGCCGCCGCCGCCGCCGGCCGGGCTGGGCGGGGGGGGCCGGGCCGGGAGCCGCCCCCCCGCGGGCTGGCAGCGCCCGCCTCGCCGCCCGGCCCCCCTCACACCCACACGCACCCCCAGGTCCTCGCCGGGTGAGTCGCTTTTGGGGTTCCCGTCTCGCTGCCCCGTCGGTCCCGCCGCGCAGCAGCCGCTCCTCCGCCTCGGGCAGCGGAGGGAGGCTCCAGCATCCCGGCCTCCGCCTGCATCCCGGCCTCTGCCCTTCGTGGGCAGCCCCCAGCCGTCACCCACCTGCAGCCAGGAGCAGCAACAGCCCTCGGGTGGTCCCCACCGCGTGTCACAGCACGGGCTGGACCCCCTCGCTCCTGCCCGGGATTCCTGCCGAGCGCTTAAGCTGACCCGGAGGCACGAGAAGCACATGGACGCAAATTGGGGCCGGTGCTCCATACGCCGTTCCTCTAAAAAGGCTGAACCTCGCAACATTTTTATCACCCAGCCGGAACGACACTGGCTGTGGATCAGTGATGCCACTCAGAGCAAACATCAAGATGCTCCAGCCAAGGGTGTGGATGTTGGAGCACTTGAAGGAGTCCACCTTTAGACACAACGCCACACCAAACTTCAACAACAGTGATGACACTGTATTTTTTCCTATGTTAAAACATTTCAAAGTAAATAAAACAGAAAATATACATACAGAAAATATGCATAAACAGTTTTAGCAGCTCACTTTTGGACTTTCTGAACTGCTTTGCACAGTCATAAAACTTTATGCCATGATAACTCTCAAACAGCTCTTTTTAAACATGTCCTTGAAAAGGAGAAAATTATTTAATACACACAGAGCAACCATGTAACCTCATAAATATTAATGAATATTAAACTGTGTGCCATGAAAATCGTTTTCATGCAAAAGGTCTTGTGCACGTAGGTGCAGTCACTGGCAAAGTTCACGCAAAATTCTCTCTGCTGGTTGCAAGTCCTTGGTGGTACATGTGGAGGTCTCGTCTTTAAGATGCCATGAAGGAAGCTGGGGACGCCCAGCTCTCAGAATGTAACATCATTAGAGAAAATTAAAAGCAAACAAAAACAACAGAGAAGCAAGCAAGCAAACAAAAAGAAGGCTATTTGACTTGGATGGGAATTTTCTCCCTCTTCTAAACTGATCTACCCATCCCTACATTTTTCTCTTTAAATTTTAAAGCATCTGAACATTTGTTCTGTCAGTCGAGAAAAAAATGGACTGACTTAAACTCATCTTAGATCCCCAGGGGATATCATGGGAAAATAGGACAGCAGTGCTAGATGAAAAACTCTATCTACTGCATCTTTTACAATTAAAAACTTACGAACAGTGAGAGAAAGAAAAAAAAAAAAATGCTGCAATTCAAAATTCAATATTGTATCCAAAAAAACAATGTACAAAAAGTGCAAATGAAAATTACTTACGTCAGTGGCAATAGCTGACAGTTGCTCTATATGAGGAGCATCATTCTGTAGCTTACTGACATGTAATTAATACATAGTATCTTTATCAAATTTCAAATGAAAAGCCTTGAAGCATGATCAAATTTATCTCTGCTTCTTTGTCATGTTTGAGATGCAAGAGAAATTTAGGATCCTTCAAGTATTTTATAAATACCGATGGAGACAACGTGAAAGCACACACACACGAAATATATAGATATATATAACTCCCCCCCCCTTTATTTTTCTAACTACAATGCCTGAAATTTTGCCTTCCTGAGTTAAGTCCTACCAAAGCTTCATCTATCATTATATGTTTTCTGTTTCTAGATTTGTAGGTTTCATGAGGAAAAAACAAACAAACAAACAAACAAACAAAAAAAAACACCTATGACGACCTTAAGGAGCTTCAGCTGAGTAAGGGCTAGGAAAACTGGGACAAAGAAGTTGCTCCCAACTGTAAATTCTTCCCTGAAAAAATGTGGTAAGTTGTGACAAGATTAGGAGTTTTTTTTCTGTAACATTTACCCTTCCAAAAACATGAAAGTACAGCAAGAGCAAAACTCTGTAGGTAGTAGAAATGACACAACTTTGCAGCTTCTGGAAGCTTTCTCACATTAATATGTTAAACTATTAATTTCATAACACACTCTATAACCTTTAATGGTTGTCCATAAACTTGTGGAAGTCCATAAACCTGCTGCAGCAGTCTGGGCTATTTAACTTCTGTTTCTGAGCCAGCAAAAAGCATCATCTGACTATCACGGATGGGGTTCATTCACCTGAGAACCATCTGAGCCACATGGCAGGGGCTGTCACCTGCAGTTGCTCATCTTTTTCCATTGATAATTGAAGCACAGAGAATTGTCTCAGGCAGGAGAACGACTGTATTGCAGGTTGATAGGCTTAGGTGGGATGAAACCCATGTTTCTTGATCACAGTAAAGGAAGTTTCAAGGGCCTTTTAACCTCTTGTTGTTTTAGACATACGCTGAAATAAGTAGTGACCTTCTGGTGTCAGTACATTTGACAATGCAAGTTCAGTTATCATTACACTTTCAAAATTTTTAAAACCCTGCTATCAAACAGAATCTGCATGTAGCTGAATTATAAAAATCAATATAGTGCTGAAGCAATAAAGTGGCAGAAATACACTCAGATATCTTATATGGGAAGACAGAAGTGAAGTACTTCATTTAAAAAAAAATGCGTATTCCTTGTTATTTTAATTAACTTTCCAAAAAGATCAAATTGTATACATTTGCTAGGAATCTTATTTAGATTGTTTGCACATTTACTCATTTACTAAACTCCATAAAATTCACTTTCATGTCAAAATTAATGTTTTTAGATGCTTAAGACAAATATTTACTTACAGATATGCTCTCAATACCTCACTCCCTTAAATGATCCTACCGATAACATCCTCACCACCAAATTCCTGATCCTTCCCTATGCTCTTTAGTATTCTCAAGACTTCTAAGCTCTTTTGGGGTTTGACATATCTTCTTTACCCCATTTTTTGTCCTTTGCTTCCAATACCTCTTCAGTAACTATTTCTCCTGTTCTGTTCAGAAATATTTTATCAGCTGCTCTTTATAAGCCAGTTTATTAAGTTTAAACCAATATAAGGTTAAATTAATGCAGATATTTTTTTCCCTGCAACTGTGAATGGATTTCCCCAGCAGTTCATTACATCCTTCATGAATAATAAAAGTCATTAAAGGCACCAGTTAGACACAGATCTGGAAGAAGTGTAAAACACATACATATGTCCTGAGGTAAGATTATTGTGCCCTTTAAAATAATAAGCCATTTAAGTATAGATATTTAGTGTCAATTTTTATTAGGTTCCTTGCACTCCAAGATAAAATGCCTTTTTAAATTAATAAGAAATAAGGAAATAAATCTGTTCATTTTCCATTATAGGTAAATTACTATGGAGTTATTTGATGAAAGTTTCTTGCTATTAAAAAAAAAAAAAAAGAGAGAGAGAGAGAGAGAGAGAGAGAAAGTATCTTCCGTAATTTTCTCTCTTTACTTCTTTTTATGTTGAAGAAAACAATCCTTCCATAAATTAATATACATGGAAAAAAGGGTCCATACTAACCATTAATTAATAAATTATCTAATTTTCCTGTTTTGAAAGCTAGTTTTTCATTTTTTCTTCTGATAAATTTGTAATTTGTAAAACACATTTTCACATTTTAATGGTTAATTCCTTTCCTCTTGGGTTATATGCATAATGACAGAGTTACACAATAATTTATTTTAAGAATTTTGCTGTACTTGGCTCACCATGAGTATTTCACAAAATCATGACCGTCCAGATCACATCTTATATTAGTACCCCTACAGTTACCCCACTGGTGTTTCCACTAGCAGTAATTTACCAGAAACAACAAGAAACAGAGAGAGGATGTCTTAGTGATGCACATAAATGGGCCTGAGATTTTCTTTTATTTTATGTCTGTTACAGATTTCAGTTCCTAACACCATGTTATGAGAGACAACTTGCTTTATCTGCTCTGAAGCCCTGAGGTAATTTACCACACTTTTTGCTGAAGACAGGGAGAGACAAGTGCAGATGACCTGAGAAGATTCAGAGGTGTGCGTCAGTCACAAACACTATGGAAACACAAGCCTTACTTACGTCGGTCAAAAGCATACACTGTTTACATAGGTTTTCTCACTCTATATATGTACACACACATATATGTTATATAGATAAAAATAGTTTTTGTTGTTTTTTTTTTGTTTGTTTGTTTGTTTGTTTTGTTTTTTTGTTTGTTTAATAAGTATTCCTCAAGGAGGAATTTAGCACTTAACTTTCACAAGATCAATACTAAAATGATGCATCTTATGCAAAAGAATTTGTATATAGTGTAAGCGGAAGGACAAACCTGCCCTTATTCATCTGCAAAACTGAGTAAGGCAGGCTTAGAAACTTTCCTTGTCCTATCCAGCCAATATAAAGTTACTTTTGATAGACCATTGATAGAAAACAGCAGACACTCGAACCCTCACAGCCTGCTAGACCAGGACCCTGGAAGTGCAGAGGAGAAGCAGCCGCAGGCTGTGACAGCCCTGACCCTGCACATTGCTTCTGTGCCATTTGGGAAGGCAATGCACAGCACCTCACAACAATATCCCGTGATGATCTTTCAACTATGGCCACATACTTCAACTGCTTTGTGATTATTTATGAATCTCACCTGCATATGCATACATTATATATTGTCCAAAGCTGATTTATTTTCTGAGAGGAGAAAGCTATTTCCTACAGACCTCACAGGAACAACAACTTCAGCAAATGCTCAGTTTATCATAGTAGCTCTCATGGTCAAAACAACTCCTCCGGACTGGAGTGAAGGGTAACAAGGAAAACAGTGAAACTGCTACTGAATGTTATTCCTGTTTCCACATGTAAGCAAGTCTGGCTTTAAGAATTAACATAACAGACAGCCAAGGTTAATTATGTTGGCATTCATAATTACCTTACCCTTATACCCAGCCTAACTGGGGGATATTTGAGATGCACAGGTCTTTGAATTGCCAGATCTGCTTTAATTCAGAAATATCCATGCACAAGCTGAGTTCAGGAAAACAACATGCAAGAACTGTTTTGAGCCTGTGGTCCAGAGTTCAGACTGGCTTCACAGCTCTCCATATCAGACCCACAACACAGGCTTAAAGGAATGCAAATGCCATATTCCAGCTAATCTCAGCACATGTGGGAAACCCTAAATATATGCTTAAATTTGATTTTGGAACATGTGCTCAGTATTTTGCATGCACTTTTATGCTTTTCTGGGTAGGAATGGGCAAATGTTTACTTCAATACTCTGGTGAACACCAGATGAAATCATGAGATTTCATGCATATGTATTTCAGTTTGGAGATGCAATGATAGTCTAGCAGTCATTACAGCAATTTCTCAAAATACCAAGGAAAAAAAAGGGTGTGTGGGGGGGGAAGAATCAACTGTCATGTTTGTACTGCTTTTAGCCTGATTTCAAGCAACTTCAAACGACAAACATTTCTATCCACTGCACTCCTGTTCTGTTATCAAGCCATAGCTAATCAGCTCTAGGCTGTCCTGCTGCTAACTCAGGCAACAAACCACTCGTGACTTCAGCAGATGTTCTCCTTTTCATGCCAGTAGGGATATTTACTAATAGTTTTTCCATGTTATGGTTTTCTGTCTCAAAACTTATTTCTCAGGATAAGGAGTACACTATATTTAAACATTTAGAGCCATAAATATCCATTTGCAAATTTGGTGCTTTCTTGAAAGCTACATGACAAGATCTTGTCACAGTTCAATCGTTTAAACTACAGATTACATAGACTTCAGGTCTTTAATAGTAAGAGTTCATTGAAGTTTTTTTTGCCAAAAGAGTTCATCAAAATGGCAAAACTGAGAAGGCTTTCTGCTGCCAAGCTTCACACGCCCTCTGCCTTTACTAGGCTCTGCCAAATGTGGTAGTAGCTCACCAGAGGGGTGAGATGCTCACTCATAGTCTCTTATTATACAGGAATATAATCTTCAATTTGTAAATTAAGGAAAGCTGTACTCTTCTATGCACTAACTGGCACCTTGGAAAGAACTAAGGAACTTTTTATAAAGAAGAGCAGGTAACTTATTTTTGTTAGAGTAACATTTAAATGCTTTTACTGATCATTAACTACTCGGTTTTGTTTACATAGAATTTTCAAAGTTCATAAATGTTAACTTACTCTTAATGCCTTCCTGTGAAATTTAATTTTCCTTGTCAATCTGTTAAGATATAAACAGAGGTTAAGAAAATTTCTCAAAGGAATGAATTAGCCAACATGAATGGAACCTTTATGAATCCTGCTTCTTGTTAACCCCAAATTATGTTCCTTTTTATTGGTCTGATGTTTCTGAATTGCAATCAGTACTACCAGGTGTTAGGTAAGCTCAGATTTTATTGGTTCTCGACTTCTCATAAACTGTAAATCCATCTTAAAAACTAAAATATATGTGAATACTGTCTGATGGGTGCCACATTACAGAGACCTAGGGCACACGGAAAGGAAAGAAAACATTTCCCTCTTGTTTTTTCCTTGCTTTGCTGTGTGGGTACAGTCACTCCCTCTCCTGAATCAACAAGGCAGGACACAGTAGATGGTAGTAAGTCACTGAGCAGGAGTGCTGTCTGCTGATTACCAGAGTCAGTAGTTCAACTTTACTTCTCATTGTAACAGTTGAGGAGTTTGCACATGGTTACACATCTCAGCTGAGAGGGGAAGTAAACTTGAATGTAGCCAATCATGTATTAAAATAAGGCCATTGGGTCTTTATGGTAATCTATTTGTTATTAGATGCATGTACATAACTGTTACTGGGCAGCAGTTTCCTAAAACTAGCAACTTTGTCGTGTTTGATTATCTGACTGTATCTTCAGAGAATTCTTGATGCAGTTAACCTATGAGAGGCTACACATTGAAGCTGTAATGAGAGCATATGAGCTGCTTATCTTTGCTAACACATGCTGCTTTATGCATATAGAAGGCCCTAGATAGTTAGAGAGTTTTACCACAAAACGTAGATAGCTCATGAGTTGGGCCAAGATGTGAGACCATATCTGCCACTTAGCTCCCAAGCCTACAGATAGCTCTGGGTCTGAGCAAGTTGCCAAAGGTCTGCACAAAATGTTAGTGGCAAAGAAGCCTTCCTCACTCCTAGGGAAGACCCTTGAACTACAGCTCGATGTACAATTCCTAAAGAGACTAATGGTTTCAATATACCTTTTTTTCCACATGCAGATGCTTTTTTTTTTTTTTTTTTTTTTTTTGTGTGTGTGTGTGTGGTACATACTTGTGCTACATACTAAAGAGAAGAATTCATAAAACAGAATACATAGGTAAATTGTTCATTTAAACGACATAGAAACAAAGCCATTGTTCACCATAGCTACTCACCCTGTAAGATGTCTAAAGCTTTCTAATCTTCACCATATTTTACAGCTTAATTTTTCATGTTCATTACCTTAGCTGAATATGAAGGCAAATCTTAATCTTTTAAATAAATTATTTCTTTAAAGTTCATATTCTAGTAAGATTATCCAGTAACATGACAATATTGACAAGAAATCATTTTCCTCAGACAAGAACAAAATAAATACAAAATAAAAACTGACATCCTGTGCAAAAGATTTACAAATATCTTGTAACACAGAACAATTATAATCACTCAGACATGAACTGTTGAGTTCTCTTTATCACTGAACTATAATTTTAGCAAGATAAGTTAGCACATATGAATTATAAAATCCACATTGGCAGTTCATTTCCTAACGTACCCTTAAGGTCTAAATACCGTCTGTTTCTTAAGAATAAATGAAAAACTCTGACCCATTCAACAGTTGGGGGTAAAAATGTTCCACCTGTAGTGTAACACCTCTTGGAAGGTAAATAATGCAATCACTTCCAAGACTTGCAATTTTTAGAAACTCAGATGTTGTAGTGGTACATTTGGCTGTTACACCACTGCATGTTTATGTAAATTTTCCTAAAATCGAGGGGATTCTGTATAAAGACATCATTGGTGATGTGACCTGATTTTCAAAGACAGTGAGCACCCAGACCTGCCTTTGGCTTTGCAAATAGCTATAGATGTTCATCATGTCAGCCAGTCAAGCCATTAGCCTTTCAGCATTCTCGTTTTTAAGATCGTTTAGATAGATTTACCCAGAGGAAATTACTGTAGCTATTAATTTACGTTCATTTCCTCACACGTAGAGAGAATACATGAAAGTCATTTTTGCTGCTGACAATAAAAATCGTACATTCAAAGATCAAGTACTTTGTGGTTTTGCTGGCCTGAGCCCTTCATGCTTTGTCAGCTCTCTCTCCTCACTGGCAGACCACCAGTTAATGGATTTAACCTCTGCATCAATGAAAAATAATGGATCAGCATGTCAAGGATAAGCTACACCAAAGTCATGTATGTCTTCTTTCTCCTTCACTAGTTTTCATATTCTAATTTCCTTCACAATTGCTTTACTGAGTTTCCAAAGAAGTATAGTTACTCGAGCAAGTAGAAAGCAGTTAAAAAGTAAAAGAGTTGCAGCTGTTGCAAATTCAGCTCCCACATGTGCAAATGGCACAATATCACTAATTAGGTCCTACAGACACCTGGACAACCTCTGAGAGCTCTTGACTTGAGCAACAGTTTAAGACAACTGAACACGTAATAAAGTTTTGTCAAGGTAATGTAAAAATAGACAAAAGCCACTCAGTGTTGAAATAACCCTTTATGAAACAACTATAATGTATATATGTACACACATATGTATAACTGGGGAAAAAAAAAAAAAAAAAAAAGCTTTTTTCATTTCCTGCTAATACAGTTACTTGTATATAATGTTAACAGTCATATAAATATTTGCAGATAATATGGTAGTGTCAGAACAGAACCAAAGATCTGTCTTCTCGAACTCTGGGGCCGTGTCCACCAATTACACAGTTTTAACTTTATTCATATTTCCAGGAAAGCACCCAAGACAAGGTAGTAGAAAAACAAATTCAGAATTGTAGAGAATGAGAAACTGAAAGATTTAGGAATTCAAGAAGTCAAAACAAGTTTGATGCTGCAACCCTGTAATGTGGATATTTATAAAGTTAAGTGACTCCTCCATGAGCTCAACAGATCTGTTCAGTTCTCTACAGAATAATGTTTATATTTTTCAATTCAGATAAAATTTCACGTATTTTGGAGTGCTAACAAGGACAGTAACCAAATAAATTGTAAAAACCTATCACAGTATGTACTGAGGTATCCTCCCAAGGCCTTTTAGGATACCTTAGGCTGCAGTTTATTCTGCAGCGTGGTATATGTGAATGAATCATTGGAGCCAGCACAATATCCTAGTGTTTTTGAGCATAATGATTTACAGCAACAGCTTTGAATGCAACATTAGGTCCTAAATCCATTCATTCTTTATAAAAAGAAGCAGATTTTGGTAAAGAGCAGGGAGAAACCTGAAAAAGGTTTATAATGAATTATAATTGATTCCCTATTACATACAGGAACTATGTAACTTCAAGACAGAATAACCAGAATGAATTGGACAGGCTGGTGACCAGTCACTGGGTGGTGTCTGTAGGCTCTATTTTAGGGACAGTTCTCTTCAACATTTTCATAAATGACCCAGATGCAGGACTTAAATGTATACAAAGAAAATTTGCAGGTGACACTAAATTAGGAGGAACTGTTAACTCCCTCAGCAGGGGAAAGGCCATCAGAGAGATCTTGACAAATCAGAGGGTTTGGCAATCACCAACCACATTAAGTTTAACACAAGTAAATCCTGCATTCTGCACTGAGAACAGGCAACCCTGGCTACATTCACACACCGGGGAACAAGAGGCTGGAGAGCAGCACTGTGGAAAAAAATCTGGGGGTTCTGGTTGATGTCAAGCTGAATATGAGTTCACAGTGCGCCCTGGCAGCCAAAAGGACCAGCCACACCATGAAGTGCATCAAGCACAAACAGTGCTGCTAGACAGTCACGGGAAGCAATTGTCCCATTCTGCTCTGCACTGGTGCAGCCTCACTGCAAGAACTGTATGCAGTTTTGGGCACCACAACTTAAGAAGGGCATAAAACTAGTAGAGAGTGTCCAAAGTAGGGCTACAATGATGGTAAATGGTCTACATGGAAAGACCTATGAGGCATGGCCTTGGTTTGTTCAGCCTGGAACTGAGAAGACTGAGGGAGGCCTCATGGTGGCCTCACAGGCAGAGTGGAGGGGCAGGCCCTGATCTCTGCTCTCTGGGGACAGTGACAGGACCCAAATGAATGGCATGGTGCTGCAACAGAGGAGGGTCAGGCTGGGTGTTTGGAAAGGTTCTTCACCGAGAGGGTGGTCAGGTACTGGGACAGGCTTCCCAGGGCAGTGATATCAGCACCGAGCCTTCTAGAGTTCAAGAAGCGTGTGGACAATGCTCTCAGACATAGAGTCAGATTTTTAGCTGTTCCTATGTGGAGTCAGGAGTTGGACTCGTTGATCTTTGTGGATTCCTTCCAATTCAGGATATTCTACAGTTATATTTTATGATAATTGATATGATTTAATGAATGATAAGCTGAGAGCTCCATATGGGCGACTGGCCAGTTAAGTGACTTGCTGATAGTCGTAACTCTTATAAAAATAAATAACTAAAAATTGCAAAAAAGCTTCAAATTCATATCTCACAACTAATTTTATTAGACAAAGTGTATTAAATAGGGTCTTTTCTTTGGATCCTAATAGCAGAGAATATGGCAGGCTGGCAGTGATAGCATTTGCATTCCATGCTTCCACTATTGCTTGAGTGTAATTAATTATGGGTAATTCCCACAGTCTTGTAATCTGTTAGAAAGACTAGAAAACACCCATAAAATAAGGAATGCTTTGAAGAGTGAGAAGTTATTGAGAGGGTAAAAAAAAAATAAAAAAATATTATTTCCCAGCTATGAATTGCCCTGTATAAGCTGACCCTGGAATTACCAAGAGATCAAAAGACAAATTCAATACTACACATGTTCAAAGTATCATGCATTGACATACTGCAACTGCTGAGCAAAGGAATAGGCAACTGATTCAGCCTGGCATCTATGAGGAGAACAAGAAAGACGCACATAAATTCAGATTACATAAGAAGACTGAATGAGAAAAGGAGAAAACAAAACACTGAACACAGTCTACATACAATGGATATGAAGCTTCCTAGAATTAATATAGGAAAATATATAGGAAATAATATATAGGAAATAAAATAATATAGGAAAAGTAGATATACTATTGCTTTGTGGGTTTCTTTTTTACACAATTTTGACACAGAAGAAAATGAGTACAATCAACCACTGCAAACTACAAAGTCTGAGTTTTTCTATAATCCATCACTGACTTGCACAGAAAACATTGTTTTGGCAGTTTCACTTTCAGCTTTTTAGTTTAATACTATACAAGTGTGAAAGCTAGAAGTTTTCTTTGGGAACATGCTCAGGAGTATTCCCCTGTCTTCTCATGATTACTTGGCGATTACAGAAAATAATTCATCCTACGTCCTGACTGAAGTTTAAAACAAACAAACCAAAAAAACAACATGACTTTGGAAAGCTAATTTGAAGAATTTGTCCTGTTTGACATGCATTTTAAACATGATCACAATTAAAACACCCCATTACACAGCAAGGCTTTTTCATTTTCACCCTCAGCCAACCATAATGAGCCACACTGGTCTCCATCGTGGTCCTCTGTGCACCATTGTGCTCACCAGCCTATTTCAGCCATATAATAGTCAAGTAAGAACATGTGCAGTCAATAACACTTAAGAATAATAGGCCAGGTTCATTGCTTGAGTCAGTGGGAGGGCATTTGGCCCATTAGCTCAGATACATAGGATATTTTGTTATGAAGGAATCACTTTGCAGAACCCGGATCTCTTGGCTAACACTCATTAACATCGGATGGAAATCTTGAAAAGAAAATATTCCCTTATTGTAACGAGGTAGACATTGTTGCTGGAAAACCCAGCCTCTCTGCATCTGACTGTGTGTTGAAAATCACATACCACCTACTGTAAAAGCCCTGAGCAAATTGCTACCATCCCCTGCATTACAATTTCTGTATAAGAAAAATGGAGATTATAATTTTAAGATGGATGTATGGTGCAGACTGTAGTGGGCATTTCAAAATCTTTAAATTTTAGAGCAGTTTTCATAAATCACACAGAATCACAGAATTTTCTAGGTTGGAAGAGACCTCAAGGTCATCGAGTCCAACCTCCAACCTAACGCTAACAGCCCTCCACTAAACCATATCCCTAAGCTCTACATCTAAGCGTCTTTTGAAGACTTCCAGGGATGGTGACTCCACCACTTCCCTGGGCAGCCTGTTCCAATGCCTCACAACCCTTTCAGTGAAGAAGTTCTTCCTAACATCTAACCTAAAACTCCCCTGGCTCAACTTAAGCCCATTCCCCCTCGTCCTGTCACCAGGCACGTGGGAGAACAGGCCAACCCCCACCTCGCTACAGCCTCCCTTGAGGTACCTAAAAAGAGCGATAAGGTCACCCCTGAGCCTCCTCTTCTCCAGGCTGAACAAGCCCAGCTCCCTCAGCCGCTCCAACAACTCTTTCCCATAATCACCTTGTTTCTTATTTCATTAAGCGGCTACTCCAGCAATCTATCCCTATTCAGTAAAGCATTTTTGCATATACATAATAATAAATGCATTTAAGCAAATTCTTGAAGATAAACATGTCTTTAAATGCCTTACTCAACAGAGAAGAAATTTTGCTCTGTCAAAAATAACCAGCTGCATTGGGAACTTTCTCTTAAAGTATTTTCAAATGTTGACAATAAAATTATAATGTACACATTAAGTTCATTTTTACAGTGTATATTTTGTATATTTTTCTAACAAGACTTGTGAAAACACTATTCATGAGTGAAAAAACATTTCTCTTTTCTTTAGTTAAAAGTTGTAGAAAATGATTCTTCTTGTGATACAAAACACCCTTCCTCCATTAAAAAAAAAAAAAAATTTCATTATGATTTTTTAGTTGCAGAGTTTTTATTTTTCATAGCAAAAAAAAAAAAACTAAATAATGCTAATTCAGTATCTAAACAAACTTGTAACTACTAGAATGTCAGCAATATGGTAAATGAGTACTCTGTTTCAGAAATAGGGTAAGGCACCATGTTTAATTTTCAATTTTTTGTAGCAGATTACTGTAATGATATGAAATACATTCCTTCAGTCAGAAGGCTGTCTGAGGACAAACTGATCCTCACCTAATTTAGAGGACAAACTAATCCTCAGCTAATTTAGAGCAGCACAACATTTAAAGCCTCCTATGAGAATTGATTTACATGACATAAATCCTTTGAGATATTGGTGTAGCCAATTTTCAGCAGGTTTTTGTCTTTAAAAAAAAAAAAAATCCTATGATTTTTGCAAATCAGATAATGGCTTGCTCTTACCTGGTATAAAATTTACATGCTCTCACATTTCTTCACTTCCAATTTCTAGAAAGCCAAAACCTGCCAGTCTTTCAAAAGTATTGAAAACTGCAAAATTACCTACTTTCAATATATATCTCCATTTAATAACAGTACGTTGGACTTTCTAATCTGAGAGGCCCAGTCCAGTTCAACATCTACTTATGGATAAAACAATTACAAAGTCTAGTTTGTCCTCATCATTCTGCAAATCATTTTTTTCCATTCCTTAAAAAAAAAAAAAAAAAGTGCCTTCTCCATAGCAATTTAAAAAAGAAAAAAAAATGTTCACAAGGATTAAACTTTTTGCTTTTCTACTACACACACACACACACTGGCTATGACATAAAACTAGCATAGCTTCATTTAAATCACTTTACACCAGTACATATCATTTAGTATTTTCAGAGCATAATTGTCATTATTGAAAATCCCACTGTACTAAAATAAAACAGAGTGATGAAGTGGTAGAACACCCCTAGCGTAGTTAGTCCTGGGAAATACCAGCCTCTGGATTCAGGGAATTACAAAAAGGTGCTGTACCCTGTGTTTTCTCCTTGATTCATAATACTGCATTAACATGAATCCTATTTGGCAATATTCAGTTTGATTGATAGCATTTATGATGTGCTTAATGCCATTGCATAAATACATAACCGTACTGTTATTTTTCTCCAAGACATCTGCAGAAAAGAACGAATCTCCTGCTTGACTTCACAGGCAATGTGATCTAAAAGCAGAAAGGAAGCATGAAAGAGTAAAACAATGTAGTTTTACTCTAATGGTTGTTTCTGCTATAAATCATACATAAACCTTTTGCAAGCTCATACAGTTTTTATTGCTCAAAAAAAAAAAAAAAAGTCAGTTATACACAATATTTGCTCTACTAAACAGACAAGAGACAGAGCAGACTGCTTCCTTTCCTTTAGCAATGATCACCTCGTAAATCCCAGCTCAGGAAAAATATGGTCCTGACCTGTGCATGCAACCATTTTACATGGTGCTACTTGAGATGAAGGGCTTTCCTTTGCTCATAACATCTTGCATAAGCTATAGAATCATCCAGGTTGGAAAAGACCTTCCAAATCATCAATTCCAGCCATCAGTCTAACCTACGTGAGTGAGCTTGGTGCTAGCCAGCTTTTAAAAGCCTTGTAATCCTCCTTGGCTCTTTGGATTTCAGTGGTGATTATGTGCTATTTACAGTAATATTCAGCCTTTTTTCCTCTGCAGTTCCTGGAGCTCAGTTGAACTTTGGGGTGCTCCAGCCCCATGCTTGAACAGTTGTAGGACGACAGCCAAGAGGGGGCCAGTAGAGATGGCCTCCCTGGAGGGAAGGAAAAACCACAAGCTCTGGGGCCTGGAGACTGAGGTGGCAAGGGTGGATCAGTACATTCCCACATGCTGTGCAGAAGAGCCAACAGTACGTAAAAATATGTTTTAAAGGTTGTCCTCTGCTATCAACTCTTCATTTAAATTGTTAGTGCTCTGAGGTCGGTTTGTTTGCATAACATTTAGGTGCTTTGTTATTTGCCAATGTGATAAGGAAAATGGGACTTGATTTTTCCAAAACCCATTGCAGCCACCAGCACATGAGCTGAGGTCTAAGCTCCTTTCTGCCAGACAGACTTGGCTAACCAGGGAGCTTGGTTACCTGGCTAGAAGAAGTGGGCAGAAATTACTCTCCCTGCTTCTTCACGGGTCTCTGACCTTACTTCTGTTTCTCCCTCTTGCCTAGTATGCATCAGCTACCTTCTTGCTTGATATTATAAATTATAAGCTTAAAGGCAAACAAGATACTGTAAATTTGCTTATCAATGGTGTTTGTGTGATTTCAAAATCTGTTCTCCAAGTTCAACACTCAGTTATCCTTTAAGGGAATATTATATCTAATTGTGAATCAAACTACATCATGATCACAGCAGAAGAGTGGTACTTCACTAAGAATCTCCTGAATATTTAATGGTAAGAGCCATGCCATTACCAGTAAGCAGTCACAAGCTGCCCTGAGAAGCAACAGGACCGAGACCATTACAACCATGCTGTTGAGCAGCTTTTGCAGGTGAACGATTCACAGCCACATATGCATGAAACAATGCATTTTGTAAGTTAGAATTTTCTACATTTTATACCTATCATGGATATTCTTAATTGGTTTCAAATAAAGACAGTCTGGTTACATTCATATCACTATTGATAGTGTTTCATGGAAACATCTATGTAATCAACTTTTTGTAAACCAATATTAGTAGACAGCAAGTTGAATATGAGCCAGCAGTGTGCCCTGGCAGCCAGGAGGGCCAATCGTGTCCTGGGGTGCATCAAGCACGGCATCACTAGTAGGTCAAGGGAGGTGATTGTCCCGCTCTACTCTGCGCTGGTGCGGCCTCACCTCGAGTACTGTGTGCAGTTCTGGGCACCACAGTATAAAAAGGACATGAAACTGTTGGAAAGTGTCCAGAGGAGGGCTACGAAGATGGTGAAAGGCCTTGAGGGGAAGACGTACGAGGAACGGCTGAGGTCACTGGGCCTGTTCAGCCTGGAGAAGAGGAGGCTGAGGGGAGACCTCATCACAGTCTACAACTTCCTCGTAAGGGGGTGTCGAGAGGCAGGAGACCTTTTCTCCATTAACACTAGTGACAGGACCCGCGGGAACGGGGTTAAGCTGAGGCAGGGGAAATTTAGGCTGGACGTCAGGAGGGGGTTCTTCACAGAGAGGGTGGTTGCACACTGGAACAGGCTCCCCAGGGAAGTGGTCACTGCACTGAGCCTGTCTGAATTTAAGAAGAGATTGGACTGTGCACTTAGGCACATGGTCTGAACTTTTGGGTAGACCTGTGCGGTGTCAAGAGTTGGACTTGATGATCCTTAAGGGTCCCTTCCAACTCAGGATATTCTATGATTCTGTGATTCTATGTTCATGAAAAATCATTTAAAATTCAAATGTACAAATATTGTTTCAAAACAATGGAAAATGCGGCGATGCAAATATTTGAACAAAGAATTCCTCTGATTTTCTCCAATCAAGCAGGAATTTTGTGTAACATGTGGCCAAATGCATTGAAATAATATCTCAAATTTTGAATATTCATGGCTAGTCATAATGTGAATAATCCTTCTGTTGAAAAAAGAAAAAAAAAAAAATCTGCTTCAGAGCAGTTCTGTAAATTAAAGGAGCAAGAAAATTCACCAGGGAGAGATTATCTGCCCTGCTGTAACTACCACACTGTCAGAACTTCCAGAATTAGTTTCCTATACTGTAATGTTATTCTGATTTGGCATTTGCAGTATAATTTAACAAGTAACTGCCTTTTTCCTTCCTTCAGTTCCCAATCAAGTAAAGTTTCCCTCTTTTCCTTTCCCATCCCTAAGAAACTCTACCTTAATTAAAATTTCGTTATGTTATCTTTAACCTTAATACCTATATATAAGTATATAAAAGTATACATTCATTATAGAAGTTTCCTAAATAAACAGTATCTTTTTAACAGCTCTCTACCCTTTGAACATTATAGGGAATTGCCTAAAATGGAGCTCATATTCAAAGGGATTCAGTTTTTCATTACAAAACTATTAGCAAGAACTTAAAAATACCTCTTTGGTATTTTCATGGTTTTCCTTAATGACAGTCTTTTCAGTATGCATCCTTCAGATTCAACTCTCATATCTCTATGGTAGATCAGCACAAATTTGTCAAAAGTTCATATGTGATTGAAGAAAATTAAGATGTAGTTATGAGAAGGCACTGTCTTCCCATTTAAAGGCAAAACTGAGCAGTATTCAAGTTACCTACTCCAGACAGACAATTATACATTAAATATACAATTATATATACATATGTATATATACATAGATATATATATACACACACTCTTGAACTAAAACAAATAGTCTGTGTGCTCACAGAGTGAAGGAAGCATATACCTGAAATGAACTAAGAAGACTGGAACTGAAGGGCATTTAAAAAGAACCATCCTCATGGTTCTTTTTAAAAAACAACACAGCAGAACCTGAAAGGATCTAGGAACTATATAAAGCAAATATTTATAAAATGGCCTTCTTGGGGAGTGCATCTGTTTGACTAGTGAGTGGGTCTCAGGGGACAGAACGAAGTCTCTTGAGAATCACCATTTGTAGAGACAAACATAGATATGAGGTCTCTCTCTGAACTAGAGGTTCTGACTTCAACAGTCTCAGAAAAGACCATTCTCTGAAAGTATGTGATTTTGCTTGATCACTTATTTAACCTAAACAATAGGTATATTCCTTAATTTTATGAGTTGTAGATTAGAAATATTTTCTTTGTTTTGATTATGTTCTTTCACTCTTCTCTTAATCATTGTTATGTAAGAAGTTTAACTGTCTTACATATCCTTAAAATCTTCAGCTGAAATCTCTAATAGCGGTAGTGAAGACAGGACATCTTCTGGCTCTTTCTATCAAATATGCAAGCGACTAACTGTAGACAATGAAAAAGAGCTCTGATGCAGGTGTGGGACAAACTTATCTCCATCCCTGAAGGTTTACAATCTACTGTCACAATAGATGACAAAATAGAAGAAACCTGACAAGAGGAGGCAGAAGCAAAAATTCTTTTCCAGGTTCTCTTCTAACATTTTCCTTCTCACTGCTTGCATCTTTGCTCTCCTGTGTTATTTTAAGATTCTTGTCTTCTTGAATTTTCTGCCAAGTGTGATGCACACCTGTGCAGCAAGAGAATTAAGATAATGACAGGAATGCACTCACTGTTAGAGGGCCTGCCTCAATTTGCAAAATCCAAGACATTCATACACTATGAAGACACGACACTGAGCTCACTGTGGCAAACTCAGAGTACTTAAAGTCATGCTGCATTCATTGTTTCCTATCTATTCAACTTCTGTACCATTTCCCTGCTTGAATTCATGCCCAAGCAAATCTTTCTGTATCAATAGGGATGGAAATCAACCATGTATTGCTTCATGAAAGCCTCTGAACTTTTTTGCTCTAAGAGTCTAAAGTCAGATTTTAAAGAAACTTTGCAGTTAAAAATCGTGCTATAAACACCTGATGGGAGACAGAAATGCTCCCCATTGGATTTTCAGAAAGATTTTCAGTTTGTTATTTGCTGTACTCACCCAAATAAAATACAACAATGTCCAGACAAGTAAAACATCCCATGTCTCATTTTAGCCAATTTAATCTGTCTTAATCAACTGGACAGCACAAAGTGATCATCTACTTTTAACTTGTATGTCAATAAGTTAGACACCTTTTGAACCCACACCCCAGTGTAACCCTGAATTTTGCGGCAATCTGTCATGAGCTTTCCCAGGAAGAGGATTCTCAGTCCACTCCTCTGAGGCAATCAAAGTAGAATTTTCTGCAAGTAGTCCTGTGAATCAAATTTTCAATATATTCATAAGCACTGGGTTATTTTTCAGTGGTACTTTAAAGCCAATGTAGATCTGTATGAAATATTTTGTTTCTGTGCTGCTTATAAGGTTTTACATTTGATAGAAGTTAGTAACAGAGAATTATATTAAAACCAAATGTTGTAGAATCCAAATATTTCCCAAAGAGTATCCCTTGTTTCTGTTACACAAAATTTGATGCACAGAGCATCAAGTCATTTATCAAATCAAACTGAACTGTCTTTCTTTATAAAGTTTTACAAATTTGTCAAAGTCAGAAACAGTAATGTCAAATTCTACCATTAAACTTGGGTTAGAAAGCTGGGATACACATTACTATTAAAATAGATGCTAAATTCCTGTTATCTCTCTGTATAACTTACAATCTTGCCTAAGCTTCATCAACATTGTCTAGACAGTGAATTGTACTGGAAAGGGAAGTATTATTCAATGGTTTTATTGTTAGAAGGCTCAGAATACCTTTTTTTTTTTCCTTCTTTCCTTTTTTTTTTTTTTTAAAGGAATACCTGTGTTTACCGTTAAATATTCAATAAATTTCCTTTTTTTCCTTTAAAAAAATCACAGTTGAAAAGGTTAGTTTTTTGTTGTTTTTTTTTTTTTTTCCTCTGACAGTAAAATTATTACTTGCTCTCATGAAGAAATCATTAAAGCAGGCAACAAGAATGTTCTAATTCTTATGTCCCCATTTCCCAAAATATCAAAATGATGTTATGTGCCTTGTTGTCCCAGATTGTCTGTCAGTAGATTGCAGGTCATAACGGATCATTTTATGGTAACCCAGAAATAAGGAGCTCTGCTCTACCCTAAATTATAACCAAGTTCCTGATATCAGCAGGGTCGTACTGTGGCAGAGCGCAGAGTTTGGGATGGATTAGCTCTGCAAGAAAATATGTAAAACATTTGCAGCACCTTTGATATCAGGAAAGCCCCAAGAGCACTAAATATCAGCCCTCAGCTCTGAAGACAAAGTGAATTTATGTGAGCTGGCACAGAAGTCTCCAGACTGGCTGAAGCAGATTGGATCACCTGGGGGGCTGACAGCAGCCAGCGCCCAGTGTACAAGTGCAGCATCACACAGGTAGCAGATTATCTATCTATCTGTACACAATCATCTCCTGACACAACACCACAGCCTCCATCAACGTGCAGTTACATACGTATATCATACCATATAGATATAACCTTTCTCAATGCCTCTGCTCCCTCACAACTGAAATGTTTTCCTTTTCCAGGCTGCCAGCAGCCAGCTGTGGGAGCTTCCCCTTCAGACAGATTCTCGTACATCACCATGAAATGTAAGATGTCACATTGCATGTTCAGAATGATTAAGCGATTTCATCATGTTCTCAGATAATAATAAAACCTCTGTGCTTCTTAGAAAACAAATTTGCCATCCATCTAACGAGTGACAGCTAGTACAGATACCCGAGTATACCTGTGACAGCTGCTAAATAGAAACAAGTTGTTGTTTGACTGGTCTTCGCCTGTGTTTCATTGCAGCAGCAGACATCCAGTTCATAACAACGCTGCCACTGGTATCAGGTGCCTAGGCAATGTGGAAGTGGTGTTTTTACCCATGAATCATTCTCCAGAAGATATGCAAGCAGAGGTGTCAATGATTATGAATGACCCTGCATTCATCTGTGTATACCATCCACTCTAAAACAGACAAGAATAGGTTTTATGCTGTTTGCTTAGATTCCTGGAATATTTTACAACATTCAAGTAATTAAGACTCTCCTCCTTCATATCCTCCACGAGAACAGCTTTTTATGGCTGAGGGTTGCTGCATCACACCATGAAGCTCCAGAAGTAGAAACGGGGCAGCTCGGTGGCTGCCACCCACCTTCAGGCAGGAGCCGAGGCAAGACAGGGCATCTGGCCAAGAGGGAAGCCTGTTCATTGAGTCACAACTTCCTCACACAAATGTTGGCTTTGGAAGGATGTGAAGCCTGGTGACCAAGCATGAGATTTCTGAGAGCCAAATATGACTGAGACTGAGTTCGAAGATTTCCCCAGGCATAGAATCGACAACAGTAGGATAAAGTCACAGGCTTTGAGGGGAGAGCATAATGCAGTTATTAACTACAACACCTTGAAAAAAATCTGCTACAAATGCTTACCTCTGCTGCCTTTGTGACACCCACAAAACCTGAGAATTTACATGCTTTTAGGCTTCTAAAAGGAACAAGAATTAAGGCAAAAAGAAAATTTGTCCTATACAACTTAAATATCTTTATTGTCCTGGACTGTGTATGCCAGCAGGATCCCTGCACTACCTGTTCTTATCAGAAAACAAACATATAAACAAGGATCAATGCACAGTCACTTTTTAGAGCAGACTAAGTCATTGTAAAGGACTTTACAACCCAACCACTAACAGTATTTTTAACGATTTCAGAGGGTCCAGCTGAGTATCCCTAGCTGGGGCTCTAACTCCTGCTGTCACTTCTCTTCAGTGCTATTCCAAGTGAGATATTCCTCCATCCAGCTACACAGCCTAAGTGCTGGCATGTGGCTCTGGAGACCCCTTTTCCATCTGCTCAAAGCATTTTTACACTCTTGGGTTGGAGTGTAGTTGTTCTACTCTCATTTCCTCAAATACTTGTTTGAATGCTTAACATTACTCCTGCGAGGTCGCTTGCTGATTTCAGTGTTACTTATCATGCAGACATTTTGCTTATCTGTGTGCTTTTATTCCCTATTTATGTAAAGGGGACAACACTTTTCACACCCAATAAGTATTTGAAAACAAATTTGCATATGATGGTGAGCTGCTGAAGCACCACTATGACGATAGGAGTACTGCAGCTAGCTTGATTCTACATTATTATTAATGCGTCAAATGAGCAGCTTACCAGAGATGATTTCATACAGTCAAAAGAATGGAAATTAGCTACCACAGGTGGCTTTAAGCCAAAACATGAACATAACGCACGGGACTGCACCCTTTTTTAAATTGCCTCTTTATGGCTGTGATAGACAACAGGAAGAGGATGCAAATGGGTTTAAATGTCTGCTTCTAAATCCACTGTTGCTTAGATCTGGTTGAAACAACTCAGTATTTTAAATATCATTCACATATTAAGTGGCAGGTGTGAGTTTCTGCTTCTTATTAGGAAAAAAACAGCTGCTTTCTGTGAATTTAGCTTTGGGAGCCAGAGCGCTCCAATTTCAATCTGCATTCTGGGACAGGTAGCACAGACCAATTAATCACTAAGGCTCTCTGATGGTCTCACCTTCTTTTGTCTTTGAACAGCACAATACAAAATAAAAATGGGTCATTAATGCATAAAGCAAAAGGCTGTGATATCATATTCGTGAAGAGAGATTATATATGCAGCACCTGTGCGAGATACAAAGAAAAGCAATTCTTTATCACTAAAAGAGCAAGAGCACGTAGTCTGACAGTGAGGGGAGCATGTGTTTGTTTGTTTTTTTTAAGTACTGCAAAAATCCTTTCTATAGCAAGGATACTAATAGCTTTCAGCTCTGTAGCTCTCAAGTGAAACGAAAGATCTGGAACACGAAGCTCAGGAACAGATGAACTCATTGTTCATCGAAGATGCCCACTGTTAGTTGAAGCCATGAAAAATAAGGTGGTGTTGGCAATACAGGTGTGTAGTGCCAAATGCCTGGGACATGACATATGCCAGGAGCAACAGGCAGGCAAAGAGAAGCATGTTTAGGTAGAAAAAATAATCTGTAGAAACTGGTCATAAAAACAGAGGGAGAAATGGAAGAAAGTTGTCATGATAGGTTATAAAGCCTCATATCAAATGTATCCTTCACTTTGTCATTCATAAAGAGAGTGAAGAGGGACTGTACACAAAACAAAGGGAGAAGAGAGGAAAGTTGACAGTTCAAGTCCCAAGCTAGACAGAAATCAGCCCAGTGCTACTGCTGAGCTTTAACAGCATCAACAGACTCCTTGGGATCAACACAATATGCAGAAGCTGTGCAAAGCAGGACGAAGTCAGTATTATATTAGTTAAAAATATCTAGAATAAAAATCATTACTACTAGGTTCTACAAGCATGATTTGAATAATGGGAATAGCAGAAAATAGTTGGCATGGAACATTTAGCAAAGTATACCTAAATTGCAGATAGTCAGTCTGCATTTACCCGCAGAGAGCTTGCCTAACACATCTCGTACTGCCTCATTGAAGAAGCAACAATAACAGAAAAGATTTTACAGGGAGAGAATCTGCAGGTATAATTATACAGGCCTGCAGGAAACATTTTTGGCAGAATAATGAGCTGGAAGTTAAACATGAAAAAGGGAGCCACCACAACAATCGAACTTCAGTCAGTGCAATGCTGTGGAGGAAGAGAAATTCTGAAGATAAATAAATCAGAAGAGATCTTACATTGCTGGACAACAAGGTAGTGCAGGATCTCAATACATAGTCTCAATTTAAATACCTCAAAAATTCACTGTGTCCATAGGTTAATTGCTCTGATGATTAATTACTTTCAGTTAATATTAAATCTACTCTGACTTGGTCTGCCTTCAGTTTTCAAACTCTGTTTTTTGTCACACCTTTGTTAGATTTCACAGCTCTTCACAATAAAATCCTTCCAATCCTCTCCCTGGAGGCTCTGCAAGTTTACCCTAAGCTACATTATCTTGAGATGCGTTGCATGTTTTAGTTTCTCATTATCATCATGATTTTGAGACTCTCTTTTTTCCATCTTTTCCTAATTTCTAAGAAGCATGGACACCATGTGTCCACAGGAACTGGACACAGTTTTCTAGTTAATGCCTGAACAGCACAGTGTCTAATCTCAAAATAAAAATAAAAAATAAAAACAATTGTAGACAGTACTTTGTCTTGATATGGACCAGAAAGTTATGTTCAATGTCCTGAAAAGGACTCTAGTCTGGCTTCTGGTGGAATTAACCCTTATTCAGTTATTCCTGATTTTTACACTTAATAAGATGAGAATCTGGGCCAACTACACAGATCTGGTTAGAGGAAGAAAAAAAAAAATTGGACAACATGAAGTTCAAAAGAGGATAACTGAGATAATAAGCCTTAATGACCCTAAATGATAAGTGAAAGAAGGTTAAATGTGCTATGGAAAAGAAAAGATTGACAAAAGACCTCACTGATGCATAAGATATCTTAAGGGAATAGAAAGAATAAGTTTTAGTAGACTAGCAATTTAATAGAGGGATATGCAAGCACAATTAATTAATTAGTTAATGCCTGTATTAATGAAGACGAAAAGCTCTACATAAAAGCTTTGTGCTGTATTATAAGATAAAAGAAAAGCAGCAGACAAATCTATACCTTTTAACACAGAAGTTTAACAAAATGATCTCAGGGGACTAGTAGGCTGTGCATCTGAGCTGCAACAATGCAGGTATGGCAGGGGTGGAGAGAAGGGACAGAGGTGTTTCAGCTAGCAAGACCTCTGCACAGAGACAGGTGAGACCACAGAGACTGACAGGTGTCTGGAATAGGTCAACTTAAAACTGTTTTCAAGTTAACTCACCACTGAGTGTCTCATTACAGAAGGAAGTTATGTTCTCACTGGTTATAAGGAAATATTCCATATTCCACCTTTATAACAGGAAAAAAACAACAACAAACAAAACAAAACAAAACACTGTGAGGATAGCTAAGAATCGGAACAGGTTGCCCACAGAGGTTGTGAAATCTCCACCCTTGGAGATTTTTCACACCTGGTTAGACAAAAACTTGAACAAGCTGGTGGGAATTCAGGCTTGACCCTGGCTCTGAGCAGAAGGTTGGATTGGAGAGCTCCCAACGTCCTGTCCAACATGAACAAATCTGCAATGCTCTGATGTAAAGGAAAAATAATAGAGCAGCTACAATTATAAATACAAATAATAGATAAGCTGTGATTCCTAATGTACAGATAAGGAAAATATTAGCATACTTCACCAAAATATGAGATGTATACCAAAACATGAGACATACATATACCAAAACACACACACATACACACCAAAACACATGCAACAAATAACTGGATATTTTTGTCTCTAGAGACCCACACCTTGCAGTCTCTGAGGTTTACTGGACCTTGATAACTATTCTAAAGCTTATTAAACCAGGGGTATTTTTCAAGCAAAAGAGTGATTTATAACAAAGAGAAGCTGTAGATTTCCTGATAAAGCCTTTGTTTGATTTGAAGAGGTGAATACTGTTTTTAAATAAAAATCAGTTTAGAAGAAATGTTTACAGCTGTCTTTCTCTTTTCTTTCTCCTTTGTGAAATAAACAACTGAAAATGGGTGGTTTCCTCTCAGTCACTGAAATTCAGTATATTGATTATAAAAAAATATTTTTGCTAACTAACTTTCCTGATTATTGATTAAAATTCATTAGATATTCTTTTAATTATAATGCCACAATGACTACAACTTGCTGCATTTATCCCCTTTTGAGACAAACCCAAACTGCTAGCCACTTACATTTATAGCAGAACTATTTGTTTCTTTCAAGTTATTTGTTATGTGTTTATTGATTCCGCAGCTTCACAGGAAAGAAAAGAATATTAGATACTGTATCCTATAAGGGCTTTTTACAAACATTTCTGAAAGTATAAATTTGAGTTCATGGTGCTTAGTATCCTCCGGATAGTAAGGGTGCTTCAGTTATTTGTTTTTTTTTTTTTCAAGGTGAGAAAACAACAACAACAAAAACAACAACATAAAAAAAAATCAGAAATGTAATGTATCGTGTGTTGGATAAATAATTGTTGCTATTTATTGAAATTACTAATGAACAAATACAAGGGAACCCAATTCTTAACTGACAGCAAATAAAACCTTGTAAAAATACCGCCCAAGATGCTCCAATATTTTTCTCAGAAAAATGCTCTTTATCCTGTGTTTGTTTAAAACAAAATATTAGCTGAAGCTTTGATTAAATACAGACAAAAATACTTTGAGAAAAAACAAAGGGGAATGTAAAAAGGCAAAGAGCTTGGTGCAGGCCATGAGTTGTTTGTTTAATGCAACTTGAAAATATGGATATAGAGTAGCTTAACTTTTTATACAGTCCAAGGTTGTTTTTAACTGAAAAGCTATCTTGTCATTGCTGTTTACCTGCTATTTCATTTCTTCCCCTTATGTCAAACACATCTCTTATTTTTAGTACAAGTTGTCCTTCCTGCAACATTTTGCCTACCAAGGTTTTCTATATAAAGCTGCAGTATATCTCTATATACTATATAGGTTTCATTTCCAGTGAATGAAACTCCTCAGTACCTTCAGGGTAAAAAAATGAGGTGTTTTTTCCACATAGATCACTACGAACAACATACACAAGTGTAGTGGGTTTACGTGGCAAGGTTTTGGTAGCAGGGAGCCATAGGGGTGGTTTCTGTGAGAAAGATCTAGAAGCTGCCCCATGTTTGGGAAGGGCCCCATTGTTTTCCAGATCCGAGCCAATAAGCGATGTTGTTTTGCGCCTCTGTGAGAGCATATTTAAGACAGGGAAAAAACGCTGCGCCACACAGCAGCCGGGAGAGTCAAGGGAGTGGGAGAACAGCCTTGCACCAAGGTCAGTGTAGAAGGAGGGGGAGAGGTGCTCCAGGCGCCGGAGCAGAAGTCCCCTGCGACCTGTGGTGAGGACCATGGTGAAGCAGGATGTCCCCCTGCAGCCCATGGAGTGCCACGGTGGAGCAGGGTTCCATGCTGCAGCCCGTGGAGGAGACCACGGTGGAGCAGGTGGCCCTGCACCGACGGAGGCTGCCGCCTGTGGAAGACCCCTGCCGGAGCAGATTCCGGGCCGGACCTGTAGCCCGTGGAGAGGAGCCCACGCAGGAGCAGGTGACCTGGCAGGAGCTGCTGCCCGTAGGGGAGCCAGGTTGGAGCAGTTTTCTCCTGAGGGATGGACCCCGTGGTACGGACCCATATCTGGAGCAGTTCTGAAAGAGCTGCTGCCTGTGGGAAGCCCACGCCGGATCAGTTCATCAAGGACTGCATCCCGTGGGTGGGACCCCACAGCACAGGGGACGAGAGTGATCGAGAAGGAGCGGCAGAGAAGAAGTGCTGTAGACTGACCGTAACCCTCATTCCCCCGTTCCCCTGCGCCGCTCGGGGGGAGGAGATGGAAGAGGGTGGATGGGGGGAAGGTGCTTTTGGTTTTTTTTTTCCCTTTGTTTTCTCACTTCTCTCGCTTGTTAGTTGTAGGCAATAAATCTTACTATCTCCTTATGCCGAGTCTGTTTTGCCCGTTACAATAATTATTGCGTGATTTTCTCGTCCTTATCTCAATCCTTGAGCCCTTTTCACATATTTTCTCCCCATTCCTCTTTGAGGAGGGGGAGTGAGAGAGCGGCTGTGGTGGAGCTCGGCTGCCCACTCGAGCGGAACCACGACAACAAGTCAGTTCCTACAATGATGCCTCAGCAATGATGCCTCAGCAAGATGTATGTTTTGTTCATACATCACGCACAATTACAGCTTAGAAACTGGCCTAGGCAAAGACCATCATGAGGTTTACACCACTGCTCTTAGCCACAGTCCTAGAGGACAATCTGTGTTGGTAGCTTCTTAGTAGCAGCTTGTTTTAGCCACAGAAGAAAACTTTCCCAGCTCAGAATGCCACTGTCACAGCACTGCACGACTAACAAAAATATAGGGCCCGAACAGCTTAGTCTCTACCCACCCTTCCTGCCCCAGCCAACAGGTGGTTGTTTAACCACCTTGACCTGGCAGGAACAGGTTTTGATCTAAATACAAAACTTCTGCCTGTAGGATCACCAATGTAGTATATTCAATTCTCTTAAAAATCTTTCAGAGGGAACAAATGGAAGAGACAAAGGAATTTATTGCAATGCAGTTTCCAGCACTGGGAAATGTCACTTTAATGGTCACTGCCAGTGTGGTTTGAAATGTTTCATTTAAGCTCATATTGAACTCAGATTGCTGAAGGTCCCTCCTGCTCTCCCTCCTACAGGCAAATTCTGCTTCCTGAATTCCCATCTTTGTGGGTCTGTGCTGCTAGACAAGTCCCCACCTAATTACCAAGATAGAAAAGGATTTTTCACCCCAGCTACCATTGTTGTAACAGCTGATAATACCATTTTTCTATCATCTTCTAAGGAAGGGTTATGTCAGTGGGAGATCAGACACTCTCCTCTGAAAGGAGCACAGTTCAGCCACTCACTGCTATACAAATCAGCATCCTTTCTCTTGCTAAACATCAGAAATCTTAGCATTATATTACTTCCCATTTTGAAACTATATACATATTGCCAAATAAGAAGGCTCCAGGAACATATTCCATATTCCCTTTCACTCTCTGCCACCACAGTGTGCTCAGAAGTGCCTTCCCTGAAGACTTCATTCTGAGCAGAAATACTTAATGGTGACAGCAAGACAGCACAGACCATGCAGATATTTCTAGGTTTCCCTGAATCCTCTTGCCTGACTAAACAGGCTCCCTTTAGATTGCAAACAAGGCCACCCCTCCCCATCACAGTGGCAAAAATGTCTGTATGTATAGGCGGTCAATATTATCTTCTGGTTTCATGCAGTAGCAGCTGTATGTGCGGTGGACTCGTACCCTTCCTCAGCTCAGCAGGATTGGATCCAGACCTCTGCTCTGTCATGCAAAGGTCCTTGTCACAGAGAAGAGCTACAGTCAAATGAAACAGACTCAGAAATGTCACCTTGTAAATTTTGCACAGCAAACTGAGTTGCAACATATCTCAACTGTATGCATCTTCCATGTATAGCCCACCAATTTTACACCTGGGATCTTTTTCTTACCAGTATGGCATGAATAACACAATCACGCTTTAACTGATTATTCTAATATGTAGTCATTAGATGGAAATTGTGTCCAACCTGCTCTGTCTTTGGCAGGATAAAAGATCACAGAGACAGAACCATATTTATCTCTCCTGTATTTTCTTAAAAAGAAACTGTACTGAAAGCCTTTCTCAAGTCAAAGTGATCACCCATTCCTCCCCCTTCATCTGCAAAGCCTGTCATTCCACCATAAAAGTCAGTCGGGTTGGTCAAGCACGATTTACTCTTGGCAGATCTGTGCTGGATGTTGACAATCAAATTTTTGTTCTTCATGTGCCAGTAAATGATTTTCATGAGAAATTGTTCCATAATCTTCCTAAGGACTGAGGATAGGCTTTCTGGCCTATAGTTTCCTTTCTGTCCTGAAGACGATATACTTCCTTTTTCCTGTCATATTAATTAATTCCCATGAATATTAATGATAAAAGATTATAAAATCCCCAGATAAAGGTAATCAAAGCACCTGGTCCCAGACTGTAGACAGAGGTGTTACTGAATTGTGAACAAAGCCAACTCCCCCTTTCTTCTCCCTCTGCATTGTTCAGCTTGTGTCAGTCTCCACAGCTGCCAAGTCTCTCCAGAAGACAATTCAACTCACCAACCCAACTGAAAGCTAATCAGTCAAAACAAAATAAAGAAAACAGGGGAAAAAGAGTCAGATAAGGAAAGCTGTTAGGGCCGTTTGCAGTACATACAGATGTAAGGAGGTGATGTATGTGTGTTTTAAACTGCCTTTTATTTTTTTATCGCAGCTGTTTCAAAGAGTCTATAGCAGACCTCCATGAGGAGCTTTATAAAGTTTGATGTTTTGTAAAAGAACTTTGATGTTGCCTATCAGATCTTTTCCTAAATAGATCCCTACTCTTCTCAAACTCCCTTTTCAGCCTTCATACTTCCTTTCACTTGCCCAGTATTGCTGGTGGTTGTCTAGGCAACACATCTTGTGCTCTCCCTGGCATCACAGCACCTCTAATGAAAGAAAGCCTTTCGCATCTCTGGGTCACATAATGTTAATTCAGTGCTCTGTGTGAGATCCAAGCAACTGATTTAGTTTGGAACTTGTGATGCAAAATGCTCTTTACAAGCCTACCAAAGTAACAGAGCTACCATAAGGAAATGTTCTTCAGAAGCCCTTCCAGTGGTTACCTGTACAAGGAATTGCACATATGCAGAGAATCACCTCTTCTCATACTTAGGTCAACAGCAAAATACTCAGCAACTGGGAGTTGGAATAGGCCCAAAGTAGTGGTATTTTCTCAAGACAAACTCCATAGATCCCCTTCAGGCTGCCATGTATGGTAAGCCTATAAAGAAAGCAGAAGAGGATTGTTGATATTTTGTTGTACAAAGAAAAAAAAAAAAACAATATATATATATATATGAAAATAATAACATACATATATATATATATAAAACACCTCAGCAGTTATTTAATGCTCTTCTACCCTGAAAGTATGGTTCTAGCTAATTCATCCATCTCCACCTTTAAGCATAAGAGAAGGCAGATTCACCCAATGACACAGGGAAGACTGTCAATCCCAACCTTTAAATACCATTGGAGTTCCTAAAAATACGGAATTTTCCTTGCTGTCTTTTGGATTCTGCACTGATTGCTACGTAATCTTAGTAGCAATGAGTTGTGACTGAAAATGTCTCACGAACCCTTATTGTGGTATGGGATATAGGAAACTGCAGCAAGGAAAAAGAGGCACAGGCTGACCACTAGAAAGGTTGCTTTGTGTGGACTGAAAGGGGAAACATACCCATGAACTGTGTAAAAGCTACAGAGACAGGGATGATTCTTTCAAAATCACTTTGAAAAAAGCAGCAGATACCTGAAAAATGCGGCAACAAAGAGCAGGACTGGATTGCAAATAACATTCTCCTTGATTTTTTTAATCATACACCACACTTTTGGTCCTTTGCTCCAGGGAAAGCAAGACTGCAATAACATAACAATAAAAAAAAGCCATAATCCTGATGATTTATAGTCTCAAACTGAAACGTGTAAATGATCCGTTCTCCTCAGAATATTAAAGCTATTTGCTATTCGAACCCAGATCTGAATTTTGCAAAGGGTCTCTCATTAATTGAAGGTCAGATCAATATCACTACTTGTAGGGTGCTTGGAATACATGTCAGGAAACATTTCCATATTAAAGTTGAACACGGCATTACGCCAACAATTCATTCTCGCCCCAGGTTAACCTTAAACAGCAAAGAAATATTTCACTTGTTAATCTCATTCTCCTCCATATTAGATTGTCATGTTGTTGACCATGGCTTCTGCAAATTTAATTCATGTCAAAGCCTGCAATTTTCTTTGCTTGCTGTTGCTACATTACACATCTTGTCTTCTTTCTCTCAGGAATGCTGTTTTCTGAAATCCACAGTTAGAGTGATATGTAATTTCAGTGGTTGTCATCCTTAGGGACACTTCTGACATATGCACATTTTGAAGCCATCTGTCCAGATGAAAGATCAGATGGATGAAGAACTCATCCGTACAAAGCTTTGAAAACT
Source organism: Aythya marila (assembly GCF_965140915.1). Taxonomy (NCBI): domain Eukaryota; kingdom Metazoa; phylum Chordata; class Aves; order Anseriformes; family Anatidae; genus Aythya; species Aythya marila. The sequence continues at coordinate 48,046,534 of NC_139046.1, forward strand.
GCCCTTAATCATATCTTAAGTAACTTTTCTCAGACTAGGGAGGGGCCTTCCCTCTGGCCACAGACTCATCCCTGTCACCCACAAAGTGATGTCATGCTGTCTAGCTTCATACACGCTGTGATACTGCACTCTCACCAGGTTTTCTAGCTGTAGGTTCACAACAGAAACCAGGATCTTCAACTAAAACTGAGGCAAGCAAAACAGACAATGACTTACAGTAACCACTAATCAAGGAATCAGGAGCCAAATCTTGCCTCACCTTGACATCTGTTACACGCAGACATGTGTCTCTTAGCTGTCAGTGCATGGTAAGTGAACAAGCTGGCTTGGGCAGGAGGACAGCCTGGATGATATCAGTTACCTTTTGTGTTTCTGTTACCAAACACCAGGAATGGAAACTGAAGCACAAATGCTGTCCACTATAACCATTTAAAAGCAACACGCATGTTTTTCACTTCTCTTGTTGGACATGAATGTACAACTGGGATGCCCAGGTAATGATCTGCAGGCAGAATGCATGGCTTTGCTTCTTACATAAAGCACTCATCAGTATTTTGTCATTAACCTTTTCAGTAAAAGATCACTGGGTCCTTTCCACTGGGTCAATTAATCCCAAGTATGGTGCGCCAAGAGAGTTCAAGAAGCTTTCTATAAGGACGATTTCATCATTACGCATTTGTGTCTCTTCCCTCTTTATTCTGCATATGAGGTAAAGCAAATGTCATTTGTTTTTTGAAAGCAGATGCTGTAACCCACCAACTCACATAACAATAGTCAATAATTATTTTAATCAAACTTTAGCAATTAGTTTCAGAATTTCCCTTGTAATACATTGAAAGCTGGAGCTACACAAGAGCTCACCTATTTTCTCTCTCCAAAATGATACTGATTTTTAACACAGTTTTTCTTGTTTAAAAATATTTCTCCGACTCTTAGAATTGTCCAAGAATTTAGAGTCATAGATTGTCAGCAAAGCCCTAAGACTGAGTTCATTAGTTTCCTAAATACTACTTCACCAAAGATGCAATATCTAATTCTGAACAAACATGGGCAAAAAACATGGAGAGGAAAGCTCCCAAAAGAAGCCTTTAAAATGCTGCTTGTATTTTCTAGGTGAACATCAAGAAGATCTGTGACATAACTGATGACAAGAACCCTGACACCATCTCAGATCCCATACAATTTTAAGAAACAGAAAAGTACCACTGATGTGAAAAGTAGAATTGAAAGGTAGTGTTACAAGAGACTAAAATCTTAGAAATTATTTGTAAGATAGCTTCCACATTTAAAAGTTATATGTGAAATACTCAGTGGATTTAATGAATTAAGTCTACAGAATAGCAAGCTACACTAGTTTTTATGTACTGAAGTTGGTAACCTTTTATGAACGAATATTTTTCCCTAAAAGTTATTCTTATGAAAAGAAGGTATTTCCCCTTGGAAAATGTGTGAGGGGAATTATCTGCTTATCACATTGAATAGATTTTCTTTCCTTTAGAAGAAATAACACTTAAATGACGGTGACAAAGTTTCCTGTGTTAAAGGGAATAGGAGAAAAGGGGATCTTTTGAAGCCACACATTATTTAACATGGGTGCAGGAAAGCAATTTTGAGAATGTTGATGGAAGCTTATTTTTATTACAAAGTTATTACAAAAGAGAAAAAAAAAAAAAAAGTAATAACTGTGAAGTTCAGAAAAACTTTCAAAATTTTAAAGCACGCAGGAGACAGCTTCTTGAACAGGCAGGTATTAAACCCTGAAACCAGTAGGGTTCTGAGAACAGGAACTTCATATAAAGATATTCTATATCTCTAGTATCATAGCAGCCTGAAAAATACTCTTATTCGTATTTAAAAGCACACTTACACTTAAGAATTGTACTCAAACTCAATGTTTCACACACCAAGAACTCTTCTATGCCATTACTTATTAAAGAAATGGAGCAGGAAAAAGAATTAGGCCACTTCAACAAAGTTAGGAAGCACAGGAAGGACAGCCTAGAAGTGCATAATAACTGATATACCTATGCTGCATAGCTGCCCAAGGCCAAAAATCTGATTACAAAACATGCTGTACAAAGACAGAACCAAAAACTGGCTCCTGCTCAAGAGAACTTTTTTTACCTAAGAAAAAGGACAATAGTACAGAAAGTGTGGGTGGCAAAAGGCAGGTCAACCTTTGATGGGAAATTGGCCAAGCTCCTAGTTCTTGTTAGGATTCAGAGGCATCAGGGCCTTATAAAGTTTTATAGAAGTGCTTAGAGGGATTGAAGTTGAAAATGTTTACAGGGAGTTGCTTCACAGAAATAAAAAGCAAAAGCATGCTTAATTTGAAACAGAAGCTAGTCAGAAATATAAATCTACAATTTGATAGGGGAAAAAGAACAAACAGATCAGAGTAAAGCAACAAAGGGCCTTTAATATGAAGACATTAATTTCCTTGTGAAGGAAGAAGGTAATATAGTCAAGGTCACAGTGTAGGAAAACAATGTTTTAGGGAGCACATTTTGAACAGATATAAGACTGCATTTGTAAAGGTCAAACAAAGTAATGTGGCATTAACCAAAACATATGTTGGGACCAGAATAAGAATTTTACTTTGCAAAAAAAAATGAAAAAAAAATATACCTTCATAAAACAAAAAGATGTAGCATCCACAGCTGAACATTGCTCATTGTTGAAGTTGAAGAAGCCTCTTCACCAGAACCATGCAAACATAACTGGGGATTCTCCTTTGGAACCCCCCTGCCCTTACCTTGCTCTTCCCACCAGAAAGCTTTAGGCAGCAGGAACAGGAACACATGATGAAGATGGTTATAGTCTCATAACTAGAAAAAATGGGGAAGAATAGTCATTAGTGTTTGTTTCCAGACACTATTTCCAAGACAGCCACAAACTCTGCCAAATGCAAAACACTTCTTTTGCGTCATATCAGCTTGCTTATAGTGAGGAAATGGCATGCTTTTGGCCTGTATGGAGCTAGCTGCTGAGTGTCCTCACCTTGAGAGTCTATAACAATGACTTTCTGATCTGAAGACAGAAGTATTTTAAAGATTGAAGCTAAATTCTAGTTAGACAATATTGATACACTTACCTTGAAACAATATAGTCACATAAATTCATTTATGATTTTTTTCCCATTCTTTAGAAAAATGTGAACAAATCACAATCATCAACTCAGTGAAGTAGATCACTCTCAGCCATACGATGTGGTATTCGTAAGCCCTGATTTGTGGTCTTGCATTTCTCGGAAGATAATGCTTTACCTCTGGAGCATCTGATTTGCAGGCTGATATTACTTGCAGGAACAACAGAATTTATTAAAAATACAAGTAGCTGTTACTTAAAAGTTTTGTTGTAGAAGATCTTTCTTCTTTCTCCATCAAGCTCATCTGTTCTTAAAGACAGCATTTAAAATGCTTGGACTACCTTTGCCAGTGAGGTCTATTTAATATGATATTGTAAAGCCATGACTTGTCACAAACCTCAGGATACATAAGCTCAGGTAGGGAGGAGGCTATTTCTGAGTCCCAACTCAAATTTGGTTTGCTTATTTTTAAAGATATTTATTGCCTATAAGGCTGTAGGAAAGTCTGAACATTAAAGACTAAAACCACTGTCTTAGAAAACCAAATTTCAAAGCCAATTTCAGGAACCAGGTAAGTTCTGAATGTTTGGCACTGGTGACTATGTTGATATAACAGCAACTAAGATCCACAGAAACTCTCTCAAATTTAGGATATTTATCATCAGCCAAGCTAGTTTTTCACACGCGATCACAGTGAGGCATGCATAGCTACAACTGAGAGTTAACAGCACCCCTGGGGGTTTAAAGGTAATCTTAAAGTGAAATGTTAGACACAAAGTAGTTGGCAACAGCAGGTGAGCATTTGGAGCAAACTGTGAACTATCTTCTTGGCTAAGGTATTCCCAGCTCTCTGTAGGGCCACTTCAGTATTCTGTACAACTGTGTATAGAAAAGCAGGATTTGCATGGTGGCTAAGGCAATTTCCTCTCAGAGAAGCAGAGGTTTGCCAAATCACACAAACAACTTAATAATTTTACTTATTTTTATCTGTATTTGCTCTTAGCACATAATTAATTCTATTTTCAAAATGCATTTTAATTTTGAATAATATTCCACATGCAGATTGTTAGGGTGGTATTCAAAGCATAATCAGGCTCTTCCACACTGAGAAAGAAGTCAGCTGCAGGATGAGAATTCATACTGGAACCATTGAAAGCTCACGTCTCAGCCCCAGCTGTGCCAGGAGCTACAGATGCCAACCAAGGACTAAAGAGAATTTTGTTTTGGAGAATAAGAGAAGGAGACCTGTAGAAGGCAGGGAAGAAGAAAAGCCCAAAGAACCCTTCCAGTTGTATGCAAAAGCCATGTTTACCTCCTTTGCTACTTAGTTTCTGAAAAAAATTTTTTCCTTGCCTTTGTCCTTCTCCTAGAGATGTACTCTGGGACATGAGGTGATGTCATTGTTGCTCTATGCAAAGTCCCCTTCTGTTTGGAATGGCTTATTCTAAGCTACAGCAACATATTCTGGGAGAACATAACAGTTCACTTACCTGGGTAAGAATTGACTTGACATTGCCTCACTTCAGCTGTTAACCTTCTCTTATGCAGTAGTTGAATAAAAATAAAAAACTGAAAAGTATCAGAGAGTTTTGATTAATTTCTATTTTTGAGTTGATTTCACCTTCAGATTCTAGATTAGACTAACATTAAAGTCAGGTTACAACTACAGTAAAGAAATGCATAAGATTGATTTTGCTGTATTATTAGAAAAATGAAATAACTCAGTTGGGTTTAAACTGATAACGTATTTATAAGACCAAAATCAGCCTACACTACTTAGAAATCCCTTTTTCATTTTGTTGATGTTTCATTTCATCAGACACTTTTTTTAAACTTTTCAATTTTTTTTTTTTTTTTTTTTGCTATGATGCCTGCACTGCGTTGCATCCTTTGTTTTCACACATCAAGAAATGTAGAAGAAAGTAATGCAATTTCATGTTGTGGGTTTGTTTGTTTTTAACATGTTTTTGTGGTAAAAACACAATAATCCAGGTATTTCACTACACAGGTATTTCACTGGGGCTCTTGGAACATGTTCTGTAGAAAAGAGGTGATGAAACTGCCTAACCTAGTAGATTTTAGGGCACTGATTAGTGAGTTGTGAGTAGATACTGAAAGGGATATTAAAAAATGTAAACTGAAAATCCTAAATAAGATCCTTCATTTTTAATATTGAAACCAGGACAAGTAGTTTATTAGCAAACTGAATGGAGTTTTGCTTTGATGTTACAGAGGACTGCAAAAGTAACTGAATTCCAAAGATCTGCGTACTTAAATTTATGCCATTGAACATCACACCTACAAAAGGTCGAGATGAAAATGTAAGTTATGTTGGTTAGATAGGTGATAACAAGCCAGTCAACAGTGCTAATCCCATATGTAGTTGGTTTATTATCAACTTAAATAGCAATCAAATGAGCTTAGACCAAGATAATAAACATAGAAGTAGTACTCATTTCAGAGGCTGACATTTGCAATGGCTTACAGTTGCTTGAGAGCACATGGATACTGGCAATTTGAACTGCCTGCTGTTCAAAAGTAAGAAAAAAACAACCTATTACCCTGCAGCATACAGCAAACCTTTGAAGAATCTTTCCCTTCCAAGTCTTTCAGCTTTTACCATTAACAGGTCATTTAGATGAAGAAATGAGATTACCTGCAGCTGGAATTGACAGTAATTAGATGCATTTTCAAAAGGCAGTGGATGTTTCACCTGTGATACAAAGCTGACATGTTGCATTTCACTCATCTGTGAAGAACCCCAGTAAGCGACACCCAAGTCAGGCAGTGCCTTTGCAGAGCAGTACTGATGAACCCTTCCCTACGTGGGAAACGTGCATGTATCAGTTGCACATTGGCAATGCACAACTGAAACAAAGGCAAAATGTCATCCAGCTTTTTGATGAAGAAAGAAGAATTACAAGTTTACAGTGCAACTCTGGAATTAAGGCAACCTTCATTTTGCATTCCTCCCCTTCCCACGCAGGAGTCTGTCCTGCAGAAACCTCCACGCCAGAACACAACACAACAAGAGCAGGTTGTGCACCAGCCTAATATTCCCTCTGATGCTGAGCAGGCAGCTAACTGTCCGTGTCAGAGCACTCGCTGAAGAGCAGATGGATACTGCTCACCAGAAAATTCGAGACGAGTTGTTCATTTACTGCCCTTAGCCACAGCACTTGGGCACTGTCCATTATGCTGTCTCCAAGGATAACAGAAACTATTTACAGCACACTAGGATTCCTTAATGCTTTTGGAATGCTGTGACTTTTTTTAAAAAAGCATTGTATCAAAAGGAAAGTAAATTTATTTCTGTGAAAGCTGAACACTTTCAGAAAAAAATACACTTTTTCTAACAGTTTAACTCAGGCAAACACACTACAAGTCTGTAAATCCTGTTCTTATCTTTTCCCCATATTTAGAAAGAGAGGGAAATTGTCTTTACTGGCCATGTACCATAGCTTTAGGAGGCACAGATATAAAATACAGTGAAGTCAGAGAAAGACAAAGGGAAGGAGGGAGGGAGGATAAGCACACATTGTCCAGCTGATGGAACAGTTGTCTGGGAGTCAGGAATTCTGGATTTGGTTCTACTCCCAGCCCCCAGCACATTATAGTGTTTAATGCAAGTCACTACATCCTGAAGCCTTGCTATTATTCATTTAGTAAAAGATGACCAAACAAAACAAAACAAAAAACATGTACTGCTATTTCACAGTGCAAGTGCATCAAACTTAACAGGCTTGATTTAAATCATGAAACACACACTAAACCTTACGTCATTATCAATTCAAATTCTAAGGCATCCAGAATCACAAAGAACTTACTTGCCTGATATCTGAAGTAGGAAAATGTGACATTTATAGCTGGTTTGAATATAGAACATTATGAAAATTTGTCATCCAAGAAGATATACATTTTTATGGAAACTGTGAAACAATTCTGTTTTCATTTAAAAATTGTTTATCTAGAAAACTCAGAGGGAACGAAACAATTTTCATCATAAAATTAAATTAGAACTTAGTAATTATTATTTTATCTTTAATAGATAAACTCGTCACTATGAAAATAATGTAAGCCACATCAGTCTTACATGGGTAATTACACTTTTATTGATCCATTAAACCCAGAAAATTTTAATAACATATTTAAAAGGTTATTATTTACTCAGTAATCATTACCTTAGCATAGCACAGCAAAAGTAAAAAGAAATATCATTTCACTGCTTAGGAAGAGATGAAGAAAATAACATGCAAAGTAAATTAATCTGTTACATGTGAATGCAAAAGTCACTGTAGCTTGTTGAAACTCATTACTGTTGGGGAGTGGTGGTCACAGGGAGACAAAAGACTCCTGCCAAACAATTAAAGCATGCAAAGGAAAGACATCCATGTGAGCCCCACTGAAAGAGAATGTGCACACTAGCACCCACATAAATACACTATCTTCAGTAAAGTAACCCCCTCCCCTTAGAGAAGTCCTATCTACTACTTAGCTACATAAATTAAGCCATATGTGGCACTTAAACCTTGCATTATGTCTGAGTTTGAAAGAATTACTTTCTATGTGGGTACTTCAGACTCACCACTAATTAGCAGAGATTAACATACAGATGTAACGTGCTGCCTCCTGAATGGATGGCAGTTCAGTACATAAAAATTGGGAAGGGGAAGTCTACAAAACCGTGACTATAATTGTTATTTATCTTGGAAAACACCCATCACTGAAACATTAGCCTCATTTTAGCAATAAAAAATTAAAAGTAATATACTAATTTGTATGACACCCCTTTAATGTGCTTTATTACAGGTAGAAGAAAGCCAAACCATGTAATTCCCTCAGAGTGAATGAGAGCAGATAATGTGAGAAACAGCACTACTTATCACTGACAGTACATGATAGAAGTATTCAAAAGCACTTGCGATGGACAATAGAGGGGCCAGCTTCCTCATATTCATCTTTACTGATCCACATTTGCTGAAAAGTGGACAGCGATGCCAATATTGAACCCCCAATCCAGACAGAGTATTTACGTTCTGGTGGTGCGATCATCTAGAAAAGAAGTGCAATCTGTTGTAAATAAACTGACAGGCAGGTAACACAGTAACATCTCTGGATGAAATAACTAGGTAAAAGTCTTATCATCATACCAGTGCATCTGCATTGAAATAAAGCACCAAAGAAGTAGAAAGCTTGCCATGTTCTCTGCCTTCCACCTCAAGTCAATAGAGATGCTGTTACGATGAGCAAATAAATAATTTCAGCCCATAAAATATGAGATGTCCTACAAAACATCTTCCAAAATTTACAAGCTTAAGAAAGAATTTAAAACTTTAAAAGATTAACCTAATTTGATCACTAGTAAATATTGCAGAGTATGATCTAAGGATTTTATTTTTAAGGATAAAGTAGTCCTTTAAATGAAAGAAACAACCCTCCATATAGACTGGCCCTGTATACCCAGCTAAGTACTAGACATAGGGCTGGAAGACCTGCCACCTCTTCCCTCCTTAGCCACTGACTTGTTAAAATACATAAAGCATGCCACTGCTTCTGCATGTTCCTGTTTCCATCCCTGCCACTTGGAGTCATGCCCACTCAGCATGCAGCCCGTTGCAAGATAAAAACTGGCTCTACATTTCACACAGATTTCACTTTGGGCACTAACATAGCATAAAGCCATAATACTGCTCATAGTCTCAGGTGGCTATTTCAGCAGCATCCACAGAGAAGTCCTCCCTCCAAGTCAGTCAGAACAGACCTGACTTGGTCTTGTGCTCAGACCTGGCAGGTCCAAAGTGTCACCAGCTGTGGAGCTGTTAACACCAGTTAACTATTTAACACAAGTACATGTGCAGCTTGGTAAAGGATGACATATATAATGTTGGAAACCCAATCATGTTAACAACTTTCAATATCCTCTCTATTTTGCCCATTTTGAAATAAATTCATCAATGAAAATGCACTACAAATCTAGCTATAATTAGAAATTTTGAGGCCACCAGTTGAATCACATTTTTCTGTGCTCCACTCTCCCATATCTGCAATGGCCTCCATTGCACAGAGAGGTGACAATAAAGGACCACTGAACTTTCATTTTCTCAATTTGCCATATCCTCTGCTTATTAACGAAGCAAAGCAGTTGTGCAGTTGAGAAACAGCAGTATACACAGAGACTGCTTATAATATACAAGAGCACTGTACACTATACATTGTCTTGAGTCAAAGCTGAGAGAGTCCTTTCAAATAGCTAACAAGCTGTATACTTTGGACACTGCTTAGATTTTGAATTTATTAGTGAAGAACCCGTAAATGAAATTTCTTCCACTCTTTTCACTGTTAGCCAAGCACTGAAGTCTATAATATTCCCAGTAGCTTCTCAAGTTGTTAATTTCCCCATTGGTATTTACACCTCCTTTTTCTCTAGGCTCATCCCTACCTCTCCAAGCCCTCTTTCAGCCCTTCTTTGGCTGGTAGAAGGAAAGGAGGTTTAAGGCCACCTGTCCAAGACACAGTTCTCTTAATGGGACTCCTGATGCAGGAATTGGATATTCTCTTAAGGACATTTCAGATTTATTTTTTCAACAAAAGAAGGGTAGGAGCAAGTGTTAAAAATTACCTTAATCTTCATGGTACTTGGAGCCAAAGCTGTGATCTCTTTCTGCATACGATCACCAATACCAGGATACATTGTGGTTCCTCCAGAGAGTACATTGTTGGCATACAGATCCTTACGGATGTCAATATCACATTTCATAATACTGTTGTATGTAGTTTCATGGATACCTGCCGACTCCATCCCTGGGTGGAAAGAAGTTTTCACCATGTTATTTCTCTTTGCCCCCTTCTTTTATATAGTTAACATGAAAAGAAGGCTCACTAGTCCAAGTTCATATCCCTCACCTGTCTCTCTTAGGAAAACTCCACAAAAATAAAAAAGCTATGTGGTGCTTAGGAGAGGAAGGAGAAAGACAGTGCACACTCCTCACATTCTTTGTCATCTCAGCATAGGGCCAGACTAATATACTAACAAAATAGGCACATGAGGAAGAAAGATCCCTACTACAGTTTCAAATTTAAAAAAATATTTAATTCCTGAAGGGAAATATTTAATAATAATAATATAGAAGTATTTCAGAAAAAGAGAGTTATTACTGCAATAATTTTCCATATTGATAACCTTTTATGATGCTGTTAGTAAGAAATAGAAGCCCACTTAGCATTTCACTGGACTACTTTGATTTTGAGGTGTCAGTTAAACTAGAATGCCACTACAGTAAAGTTAAATTATGGTAGCATTTTTTTGCTGAAGAAGAGAAACAGGCATGATAAAGTTCCACAAGTAGAGCCCGATCTTTAACTACTATACTTTTCTAACTAATAAACACATTTTGACGGAGATTGGTGATCTGGGAAATCATAAATTCCATAGCTACATTTCCAATCCTAACCTTGTTTAGCACCAACCTTGATCCCTGGGAATTTTAACACTACAGATAAAACGACTGGAAAATTATATTTCATTTGATTTTTAATAAGATTAAATTACATATTTTTTAATAAGATTAAATTACAGATTAATATAATGAAACAATAAACAGAAGCAGAATCTAGATTAAATAGAACACATGAGCAGCACTGTGCAGCTATACATCAGTCAAGATAAAAAGCAGTGATCTTCTCACAGTTCTCTAAACAGCATCTTAAAGTCTCTATTGCATTTATAAAAGGTTGAAACTGTCTTAAAATTCTATTATATCCAAACTGACAAGTACCTTTTTGAAGCAGCTTCTAAAGAATTGATTAAGCAAATAGAAGCTGCATTTTTTTTTTACGGGCATTTGAGAATAAATACCTAAGTTCCAACAACTGCGGGTTTCCTATACTTTCTAAGAAATACTTCTTTTCACAGACTGTTAAATCCCTAGAAAGAAAAGCCATGTCTCACCTATGAAGGATGGCTGGAAGAGAGTTTCTGGGCATCGAAATCGTTCATTTCCAATGGTGATGACTTGCCCATCAGGAAGTTCATAGCTCTTTTCAAGAGAGGAGGAGGAAGCAGCAGTTGCCATTTCATTTTCAAAATCCAGAGCCACATAACAAAGTTTCTCCTTTACATCTCTCACAATCTCCCGTTCCGCTGCAGACAGCCAACAAGTTTTTAATCAACATACAGTATGACAGCTAGGACACAGGTATTCTTGGGCACATTTCTCTGGGTTCATGGTGATCATACAGTCCATTGAATTCTGATCTCCCTGCTATCTCAGCTATGTTACTTTCCATTTCCATTACCAAAATTCTCTCATCCACAGATAAAAGACATGTAATACTACAGAATACCATAAAGTCTAAAGTTAAAAGTTTTATGTCTCAAAATGTTGATCAAACCTTTAGACGTTCATCCATTACCAGCTAATAACTTTGTTCTTTTGTCTGTGGAACAGGTAATATCAAATCCAGCAACCAGTTAAATTTGTCAGTGAAATAGCATGTGCTGAAAGGCAAAGCCAGGAGTATCCCATTAGCTATCCATTAGTTAACTTTGAGATAAGGATTTTGATGCATCTTGCCAGGTACAGGATTCCAGCATAATAAGACAACTACCACAGCAAATGCATGCAAAGTGCACACAAAACACAGCTTATTACCAGTGGTGACAAAAGAGTAGCCTCTTTCTGTAAGGATCTTCATGAGATAGTCAGTCAGGTCCCTGCCTGCAAGATCCAGTCTCATAATGGCATGAGGTAAGGCGTAGCCCTCATAGATAGGCACATTGTGTGTGACACCATCCCCAGAATCCAAAACTATCCCTGAAAAGAGAAAGAAAAAGAAAAGCTGGTTATTTTTCACTGAAACAGTCTCTACATTCTCCATATTCTAAGTTGAAACGTGCAACAACAAGATGCTCACATGATGATTGTTCTGTTATTCTTATAAATCAAATGCTGTTCATGTGAGATGAAGTTGTCAGCACAAACTAAGTAACTGTGTCTGGGAAAAGACATGTAACATTCAGCAGTTTGACTGTATTGTTCTTACGGAACAGATGCTACCAGTAACAATCATATACAGAGTCTTCCATTTCGGAAGACCCCTAGCACTTCACAGACATTAAATAATGTGTAAACTGTACACAAAAATCTGTCTGCCATTAAAATAAATCACTCCATGAGGAAAAAATATAACAACTGTTTATCTGTGCACAGACATCACTTACATTCTTGAATAAAAAAAGAAGTATATATTTCCCGCTTAAAATAAGTACAGCATTTCTGATATCAAAGACACACATAAACAGTTGAGTTTTAAACCTAAAGCAAGTATTTGTGACATGTCATAATTCATGTAGGCTGGTGATCTTTTTATACAGAATTATACTGTGGCATCAGGCTACAAAGACAGATGGTATTTTAATTCTTTTTTTCAAAGTATATCAACACTGAAGGGTTGCTAAGAAGTAATTTATCATCTTAATGCCTGATCAGATTCTAAATGGCAATAAGAATAGATCTCCATGCTAATTCTAATGATCGCTTAACAACGGATATCAAGTTAGGTTATTGAAATTCAACACTTAAATGAAATATTTTCATTTAACTACTGAACAGTATTTTTCTTCTACTGGGAATGGAGCTTAACAATAGAGAGGCTTGAAGTGAATAAGAAGGATCTGCAGATTTGGAACAATCCAGTTAAGATACAGCCTCTATGCTGTGTAATTAACGGCAGTATCAAGCTGTATCATTGTTCACCTGCTCATGTAGTTGAATTGACTTGATCTTTTGAAGCAGAAAGACTTAAGATCCATACCCCTATATTCAGTTTCCATACAGCTATCAACCTTTCTTAATACACATCTGATGTCTGTGATACACAATCAAGATATCCGTGTACGTGCACACATGTACTCAAGGGAAGGACAGGTGGACAACACGACTCCCAGAGAGACTCACCAGTAGTTCGTCCAGATGCATACAGAGACAGCACTGCCTGAATTGCTACGTACATGGCTGGCACATTGAACGTCTCAAACATAATCTGTAATTAAGGATTTGCAAACCTTTAGGATCTGCACTAAGAGTATCTGAAAAGACAATCTTTTTATTCTTAAATAAATACTGCCAGTTACTACTCCCAAGTCGCCTCCTGACCCATGGCTCTTCTGTGAACAGCACACTAAATTTTCTTTAGGGTTTCATAAAAATCACTGAAGTCAGTGGATATATTTCCATTAACCTCAAACTAGGTCCTTTTGTTACTGGTAATATTCACTGAAAGTGATGTTTTTTCACCTTGATGGCAGGAATGCAACAATACTGCTGTCTGACATATATTTATATATATGTTTATATACATATTTATATATATACATGTGTGTGTGTGTATACATATATATATATGTAAGACTTGTAGGAGACACAGCTGGAAGAAACTACAAGGAATAATCTCTATACCCAAATCAAGGAAGAGTCAACCATTCCTGACATAGCTTTTGTTCTGTCTCAGAAATTCCACTGCTGGGGCATTCAGATTCCTCTGGCAAACAAATCCAGTGACACACTGTCCCTAATATTGTAAGGCCTTTCTTGGTGTCTAGCTAAAACCTCACTTGGTCTGGTTTAAACCCATGACATCTCACTTTGCCCCCTGCAATCACAACAGTTTGTTTTCTCCTTATGGTGACCTTAACCATGATCTCTCATCTTGTCCCCCATCTCTACTCTAGAAAGCTTCAGTGCTTTCCACATTCCATGTCAGATACACTGACATTTTATCTGACCAGAAGGAATATTATTCGTTCCCAGCTGGCCTTCCACTGGAACTCTGCTAAGAAAAGACATTAAGGGAGGACAGGGAGTGGCTTTATTCTTTCTAAAACCAATGCCATGTAGCCTAGGCAGTGTCACCCCATTGCCAGAAGCACTGCTATGACCACATCTCACCATTCTGTCTGTCAAAAGTGCGGAGCCACTGGAATCAGGGGATTACATTTAGACTTTGCATTTCATAAACTAATACCTTTGCCAGTAAATGTATTTTAATGAAAAGTATGCTGTCAATTAAATAATGCATTAATTACAATATTTCAGTTAATTACTGTAATGAATTTAATGCAATAAGCAATAAACAGTAAGCCTTTAAACAATCTTGAAAACAGGATTTATCATCACAGCATAATGACAAAGAAACAGTCCTAGACATGTCTACTGTAAAAAACACACTTCCTGGTTGCTATAAACCAGGTTTTTCTTATGTCTTGTTGTTATTTATTATCTCCCAGTTGTATTATCTTCCAGTAACGTGTGCTGTCATGCTCACTACTTAATTAGTTTATTTACACTGTTACTAAATTAATGCATAATCTTCCTATTCAATATACACCAGAAATGTGCACAAAAGGAAGCTCAAGGCCATACTTGATTTTCCCAAATGACTTTACACCTATATCTGTATTTAAATAACATTTACCTCTGGTTACACTACTGGTTAAATCTACAACATGGACTTTAGGTCAGAAGGCTGCTCTAAAATACACAGGCTTCAGAGGTCTACATTTGGTTCTGAGATGAGTTTGCTAAATCAGACTGGGCATGTCTGACTACAGAAATGTTTAGCAAAGCATCCTTTCAGATTGAATGCTTCTACATAATCCATTTTCCCAAGCCAGAACAAAGACTACTTTTTGAACACTTCTTCCCCAGTCCCTGAAGATGTGCTTGTTAGGAGATCCACAATTCTATGTGCACGTGGCCTTTAAAACATCTTCAAATAAATAAATAAATAAATAAATAAATCTGCAATTCTGATATTGCGATAATGAGCGCTATGAGGTAAAAGTGTTGAGAAAGTGACATTCTTCAGAGTAGAAAAGCAATAGTTTCTACAGCTTAAGCTAAGGTTTTGGGCTATTACAAACTCAGTCTCTGTAGCCAGAGGTAGACATATAATAGGTGTCACTGATCCAAAGCGTAGGTGACGAGCGTACAGCACTCACAAACCACTGCACTGAAAGTCACTTAATGGAAGAGGAACTGCTTTGGCCTCCTGTCCACACCTTCCCCACATACCGAGCCACACACACACAGCCTTGTAAACAAAGAAAATCACTTACAGCTACTAAGAGGCTAGTTGTACACAGAATGCTTCTACATGCAAGAACAAATCATTTTAGGGACATTCAGAGAACTAATATGTAGCAGAAACTTTTGCTCTCATCATGGTTCAAACAGCATGCTCAGTTACTAACCCTAAGGTCTGTATCTCCCAAATTAAGAAAGCTGAACATCCAGGACTATGTATACCATGGCTGTTTCTCTGCAGAAATGATCCACAGTGCAGCATTCCCACTTGATATAGGACCATTACCTGAGTCATTTTTTCACGGTTCGCCTTCGGGTTCAAGGGGGCCTCAGTGAGCAGCACAGGGTGTTCTTCTGGTGCAACGCGGAGCTCATTATAGAAAGAATGATGCCAAATCTGAAATGAAAATTGCTCAGAAAAATGGTCTGAAAAGTATTCCTTCTGTGCATATAACAGAACTACATAAAAAGTTTTTCAGATACAGTCCAAGTGAATTTTCTACAGACGTATTAAAACAGAGAAAAAGCATGCGAAATTGAATGTGCTAAATTCCATTCTATTTTATTTCAGAACCAAAACCACTGGGATTTTACCATATGTAACAGCAGAGCATACACAAGGGAGTCCTGCCAGGTAGGATTCCCCATGCAGATGATGGATCATCCCCAGTAAAGAGGAGCACTGCTGAATTCCCAGCCCCAGTGCTCTGGCACTGGAGCACAGCCAAGCACTGAACTGCCAGATCTGGAGAGACTTCTCCACTTCAAGCTGCTTGGAGGAGGAGATCCAGTTGCAAGTCATTGCCAATATGGTCTTTATAACTCTAATTATTTCCACAAAAATCAAAAGCCTTTTTTGCCACGGATATTCCATCCAGTAAACCCTGAATCAAACTTTCATTTATTATAGAGTAACCACATTTCTTATTTTCTGTAAAGCACCATAGTATTTTTCATGTTGGAAGGCATTACCTGATCAAACAATAATGGCTTTGATTGTTCTTCTGATACATCAAGGCCCTTATTGTCTGAAGACTGGGGTTATGAGAAACTCAAGGGATTTTTTTTCTTGATGCCAGCTCAAAGAGAGATCATTCAGTAACATGATGAAATATTTTCATTTTCTCATTTAATTCTTTCCTGTACTTATTTTTTCCTCTTTTTAATCATAATCCAGCTTTGTTTGACCCAAGGAACTTATTTCTGAGCACAATACATCAGATTTATAGGTAAGTTTACTTGATTAATATCCTAGAAACAAGTATTATCAGGCTCCAAAATGAATTTAAATAGAAAAAAAGATCTTATCTAAATTGGAAACATCTACAAAGTCAGCAGCTGTCCAGAGCTGGAATTACTCATTAAGAAAATTATGAGCCCTGAGAAAAAATTCCATTCCTTCTCAGTTCCCTTAAAAAACTACCACAAAACAAAATAAAAAGATGTTTCCACAACTGGGGCTTGGGGTGGGGATGTAGGCCATCCTCCACTTGCAGGTTCAGAAAACAAAGACGGGGAAGTTGAATAAAACAAAGTAATCATGTAAAAGTTTAAAAAAAGGACAATGTGTGTCAGATATAAGGAGAATAAAAAGCCTGCAATTCCAGACAGGAGAGACTTAACTGAGGACAGAGAAGGAAACCTCAATCCATACATAATTAACAAAGTACTGAAGATTTCAACAGTGAAGAAGAAACCTGTATGAATAAACTAGGACCCTGCTGAAATCTCTGGCATGTTGCAAGTTTTCCCTTAAAACCAGGCAGGATTAGGCACTGTACAAATCATTAGATTTGATCTAATGATAGTCATAACTGTAATGGATAATGATATTCCACGAGAAACAAGAATAGCCCAGTGTTGATTTTAATAGGTCAAAAGAATTAAATTTAAGCAGCAGGCACAATAGCAAAGAGAAATTACTGAGGAAGGATTATTCTAACACTTAAACATTTATGTAGTCATCAGAGCCAGAAATCGCTCCATTCTAATGCTTCTCCTCCCATACATTGTCAGCTCAGTAGCTGTGAACAAATTAACAGTGATGTACAATGCCCTGTATTATTATCCCGTGGAAAACGGAGCACTCCCAATTTGAATATTGTGAACTGAAGCACATGAGAAGAAGAATGCTCCATTTCATTGCCTACACGTTCTGCCCTTGATTCACACGAGTGTCTGTGCATCCTGCAGCATGCTTGCTCTCTCTTCCTCTCACATACATGCACACACGCTCATGCTTACTCACTCACTCAGTGACCCCCCTCTTTTTGTCACGTGTGGATGGCTAGGCACTGCACTGTTATGCCTCTGTCCCATTTTTTTTGGCATGTCCCCCAGTAATTTTCTTGTTTATTCTACAGCATGATGTTTTTCAGTACTTTTATTGCCAAGTATGCAAAAGAAATTCAAAATTTGGATCAAAACCCTGCAACTGCTTTAAAAAACATGGGGATAAAATATATCCATAGCATCAAAACTTTGGGAATTGCATTTAAGAACTTCTCTCAGACAGAAAAGCATGCACACGTGTTTTACTGAGCTTCAGTGGAAACAGATTTCAATGGGATCATACAGCTGACTGAATCAAGAGGGACTGTAAGAAAAAATATATATATGCAATAAATATATTATATAAAATGTTATATATATTTTACATATATATATTTCTTTATTTGCAACAATCACAAAAGTTAGCAACACTGTTCTCATCTCTCACTGCCTTTATCTCATGCTTCCTTCTTTTTCTGTTTGTTGCTCATTTATTTGAAAACTGCCTTTGCTTTCTGTCCCACTCCTAGTCTGAGAACAACTCAGATTGGGGGCATCTTTCCCAGCTACTGCATTTTGCAAGCTGTATGTCTGAAGAAAGTTTGAGCTAGGAATTCACTTTCACAATTAATTCCTTCACCTATTTATATGATAAAGAAAGAGAGGAAGAAAAAAAAAATGTTCAAACCACAAGAACCCATCCAGTATCCTGTCATTATTCAAATTCCAGCACTGTCTGAAGCCTCTACCACAGAACACCCCTGTAGGCCATTCCCCTAAGAAGGGGGAGGTCTGGGCAATAGGCTACACTGCAGCACTGCACTACACTACAGTAAATAAAGCACATGCTGCATTTTCACCTCCTTTGATACCCTTTCCTGACTACATTTTATATAGCCTACTCCAGTATCCAGCAATACCCAGAAAGGGAACGAATACCAGTATATGTAACACACAGGAGAAATTTTAGATGCAGAGACCAAACATTGAGAGAAGAACATAAAAGAGTGACCTCCAATTTATTTATTTATTTTTTTTTTAAGGTAAATAAACTTTCCTACTTGATGTAGGAAGCAGGAAGCAAATATTAGGAAGAACAATGTAATGGGAATTACATTCTCATTCCTATATATCCTACTCTGCAGAAACAAGCAAGGTGCCCTCCCTCCCAAGAAGGAGTGCAATAATGAAATGCAAATACTATGCTTCCATCTAGAGGAGTAGGTGGGCAATTTATCTCCAAATATGAACTCAGAAACTGCCATTGCTTCTGTATCAACTTCAGTCTGTTCATCTGGAACACTGCACTTAGCAATTTGGGTTTATGACCACAACACAATGGCTGAATTATCTGATGTTAGGTATACAGCTATACCTCATCTCAGCAAATGCAAGCACAGGGTACTACAGGCCCTGTGTCTTCCTTTCAGTGGTGTTTTCCACAGGAAGACATGACTAAGAGCATTGGCTTGTGTTGTTTTCTTCTCAGAGCACTCCACCTGGAGATGGCACAGGACTGAGTTGCAATCCTGCCCCTACAGCAGATGTACAGCATTTCCAGAAACAGACAGACGCTTACTGCAAAGACCAGGACACCTGTGACATGAGAGAGACTTTGCACAGTAAGAGTGCCCTCTCCAGTGCTTGTCATGAGCACACCTCATTGCCCACACCAGGTCTGAGGCATCCTTAGATAGGCATTTCACAAAAAGACATTATGCAGGCTGAATGCCAAAAAAGCTGTGCCTGACAGGGAATACAGCAGCCTTATCACCACACAGATGTTAAAATCTAACTGGAATCAGCTACAGTAAAACATGCTTCATGAACAAAAGCCCTCTACTCAGATAATTAGTATAGGGATAGGAAGCCCAAATCTGTCCTCTCCTCTTTAACTGGCAGCGAGAACATCCTACACAGCACAACACATGGGCATCACCCATGATCTTGTTCATGTAGGAAAGAACTGAGAAGGAAAAATCATCCCTCTGCCTCAGTTTTGATCCCAACTGAAGGAATATATCTTTAATGTTTCTCTGATTCACATCTGATGAATGGCAACCTGTATGGTTGTTACTTAAGCTACTTCCTATTATCATCACACCAAGTTCTGCATCAGTATGAACTTCAGGACTGAAAATAGTAATTATAAAGCAAAAAATACTTCTATAACCTACTGCCAAACCTAATAAGTGTTGACTTTTTAAAACAGTAACAATTCTAGAAGTGCCAAGACCTGATTAACAACTGGATTCCTGGACTAACATATTGCACTAGACTGAGATTATAAATTCTTCATGGACTTTTCCTCTCATTTGCAAGAAGGATTATGGCATTTATTTATTATTATTTTTGTCTTAACATGATAACATGATGCTTCATTGAAATTATATTAAAAATTAACACCCACCTTTTCCATGTCATCCCAGTTAGTGATGATTCCATGCTCAATGGGATATTTCAGTGTCAGGATCCCTCTTTTACTTTGTGCTTCATCCCCTACATAGCTATCCTTTTGACCCATTCCAACCATAACACCCTGTAAAGTATGTTGTTCTAATATTAGTGCAGTTTATCATGCACAGTAGAGAGAACATAATTTTTAAGTTAAAACTCCATGTGAAATACTTTACTTGCTACTGCTACCGATGCTCTAGCATGTACCTCCACAAAGCCAAAAATGGGCAGGAAACTAATTCACTAAAAATGTGAATTTATTGGTAACCACTTATATTAACCCCTTTGACAAACCCACCAGAAAGCACAAGGCAGCTTCAGAAATGAAGTCCGGTATCTCACACTGGGCACAATTAGTAGCTGTGCAGGAGCCTACTCTAGACAGGTATCAGTAAATTCATAGTTTCTCCAGAAGAGGTGGATCCTTTGCAATTTCACAAAGAAATACGTGAAAGGAATTATAGGTGAAAAAGGAAGATTTTTTTTTTTTTTTTTGGCTCCCCAGATTGGCTTTACATATTTGCTTGCACTTCGTGTCTAGGCAATTCCACTGCTGCCTTTAAGCAGTGAGACTCTTCCTTGCTGGAGGACTGGTTTAGAACACAAGTAAAATGAAAAACACTTGGTTTTGAAAATTTTTGAAGATTAATGTTCTTTTGTAAAATGTTTAACAAAGGCATTTTCTGAAAGAAAACTTATTAAACAATAGTTTTAGCAAGTTCATCATGTTTGCATTAGGAATTCTACCATACTTGCCCCAAATAACATACTATGTACAATGTTATTCAGCAACTAGCACAAAAAATATTTAATTTTCTCCTGGATATGTTTTAATTCCAAGGATTTAATAATGCAGTCACTGAACTGCTTCACTGTGCAAAATTACCTGCCAGCTCTAATCACTAATAAAAGTCAGTGAGCAATTCTAGAAGTTAAAGAATGGACATGTTTTCAACAACTGACATTTAAACTTTAATAACTCATAGAGTTGATCAAAATGCATTCCTTAAAATGCTAAATATTTTACACCCGTCAAATCAAGCTTATTTAACTCAGCAAAAGAACAATGAGAACTTCAAGGGAAGGGTTTTTACACCTCAGAAATTTAACATCTGACTCAGTTAAGAATAAAACCAATGAAAACCTGCATCTTCTTTTTCTAAAGGAACTGTTAGAAAACTAATTAAACAGCAAGACCTTTTTCAAGTTCATGAAAAGCTACATTTATCCATACTAGTCCTGTTTGAGTTGATTAAGTGATGTGCTAGAAATGTTTTTGGAAGGTTAATGGGCCCTGCCGTTGTTTAACAGAACAATAAAAGGAATTTCCTCCTATTATTCATTTGGTTCCTCATGTTAGCAGCATTCTGCTTTTTTTCTTTGTATTGATACAGCAAGTATTAATTAATCCAGCAAGCCTTGCGTTCATTTTTTCCCCTGAAAGACACCTCCAGGTCATTAAAACACTTATGTTCTCCTATAGTCAACGTTTTACAGTTGAAGACTACCTTTTCCAATGGATTGAAAAATTCACCTAACAGTATTGAAGACATGCAGCTCAATCCACCGGTTCTTAAGCTAAATTCCCACAGATGTGGATGGGAGGTTTGTCTGAATAATACTGATCTTTTGTCACTGCCACAAGTCTCAAAAACAAGAGCAGACAGAGCTTCCATTTTGGTACCAACAGACCTGATGTCGAGGACGTCCAACGATGGATGGAAATACAGCTCTTGGGGCATCGTCTCCTGCAAACCCAGCTTTGCAAAGCCCAGAACCATTGTCACAGACAAGGGCAGTGGTTTCATCATCATCACACATGGTGCCTCACAGCTGTGGCTGCAAAACAATAATTTGAGAGAGGAGAGGGGAGGGAGTAGATGGAATGGAATTGGACAGAAGCAACTCTCCACCTTTTAGGCAGCAAATTGCTGAAAAAAAAGAAGAAGAAAAAAAAAAAAGAGGAAAAAGACTGAACCTAAATAGCTAAGTCTATACAGACTCAATATTAGAAAGCATGTTAAGCATCCACACAAGTTTCTACTTGAATAGATTTATTGAACCAAATGAATGAAGATGTTCAATCTTGATTTCCAGAAGAGAAATCTCCTCCAATATAGCCTCAGAGTCCTGTTCTGTTCTTTGACTCGGTGATCATGGGGTAAGTTCAGCAAAAGGATGCACATT
The DNA here is from genome assembly GCF_965140915.1 of Aythya marila. Lineage (NCBI taxonomy): Eukaryota > Metazoa > Chordata > Aves > Anseriformes > Anatidae > Aythya > Aythya marila. Next base: position 48,068,620 of record NC_139046.1, read on the forward strand.
CAGCTCTTACATGGACCTCAGCAGGTATAACTCCCTGTCTTCTGGGGCCGAATTACCTTCTGGAAATTCTATTTGTTAAAAACAAATTAATCGCATGTGCCTACCAGTTACAATGTCAGTACTCAAACAGTAAACGAGCTCCTGAACATTCATTCCTTCATATGCTACATTTATTCCCTAGTGGCATTTTTAAATTTGCCTTTTTCTTAGAGGGCCATCATCAATCTGAAACAAGCAACTAAAAATAACCCCTACAAGAAGTTTCATGAAAGTGTTTGCCGTGTTTTTAAATGACAGCTACTCTGTAATGTTAAGTGCTCACTAAAGGATCCATTCCATATTTGTAAATGGTAAATACCTTATCAAAGTGGCTATTCTGGGAAACAGAACGAGACGTGGCTGGCACAACTGACCCAAACCAATGAAACTTTAGGGTTGGCCAACATATCAGGTGAAGTCCTGAACTCATTGAAATCCATGGCAAAACTCCCACTGAGGGAGGGCCAGAATTTCACCAAGACTTCTGTTTCAGATTCCTTGTTTATTTTTAGGGCTGTAGGATTGCCTCTTTAGGCAGTCAAGAAGAGGGAAGTACTTTATTTTTCCTTCTCCAGCTACTTCACTCAGTAAGGAAGAGGTACGTTAGGAATGAGAAAGGAATGAACAGAAAAACAGAACTTACCCAGCAAAGTCCTCTCCCTAACAATGCAAACAAGTATGTGACTTCTGATAGCATTTCAGTTCCACCTAAGCAAGTGCCATGCACAGGGGCAGGCCATTAGCAGTGGCAGAGCAGCCAGTAAAATTCAGGTTTTTCCCTCAGACCAAGTCATTCTGCCCTACCTGTGGGGTTTAAAATAGTCTCATTCTCTTCAGAGGATCCCTGCAATAATACTGAAGTCCCTGGACATTCAAAACCCAGCTTTTGTCACAACAGACGACTGCGCAGTGACAGTAGGCTGCACCCCTTCTGTATCAAAAGAAGCTTGAGCTGCAGGAAGTTCCTGGTGTTCAATCCTTTCCCATAGGTTTCATGGAGTAAGGTTATGACATATAATTGATCAAAACATCGTTAGATGAAATAGAAGCATAATTAAAAAAAGATGACATTATTTTAAAATAGCAGTAATTGCTTTAACTGTTGTTGATCTGCCTATGAGTAGAAGATTCCTTCCCTTAAAAAAAAAATTTATCACATAAATTTGCTAACAGATTTGATTTAGGAACATCAGTTCCAGTAGTTGGTATTTCTGACCATTCATTCCTGTTGCCATGAACCTGCTTTCTTCCAAAACCCTAAGGAGAAGGCTTTTAGAATGCAATAAACTAACCATTTACCAGCTTTATACAGCTTTACAGAACTGTATCCAGACTCTGATTCCATTGGTGTGAGCCTGAAGTGAAGGAAATTTGGTTCTTAAATGCAGGAATTGCATCAGATGAGACACTACAATTTCAAAGTAGAGATACTGGAAGTAGAGAAATTCTCCATGGCTCTGAGAGTTCAGCATTGTTCCATGGTTTTAAAGACTGGATATGACAAAGATATTTAGTCCTCCATGGTGAGAAATAATAATCACTTTCATTCATGAAAACAGCATTTTATATGTAACCGTGCATACAGAACTAATGTCAGTACAGCCATACTCAAGGAAACAAAATTCAGGGGTAAACCCCAGTTCATCCTTACAAGCTACACTTTGGGGTGCTAACAGTAATGCACTTTACATCCTTTATTCAGTATTGATTCAATTCCAGAGAAGTCACTGAAACTTATTAAGAAAATCAACAGCTGAATCTGTTCATTTCTTGCTTAAAAAAATAGCAACAACATTGCTTTGCTTATTATTACTTGGTCATAAGGTAAATGATAAAGAGCACTACTGAAATATAAAACCTTTCATTGTCATTATTGCTTTGCAGCTGCTCAATTTATAGGTTTAATAATCACTTCCACAAAGCAGTCATTTGGAAATCTTTTCACTAGATGAAGTTCCAAAACACAAAGACTTTCCTAAATTTCCTTGATTTTTAATTTCAATTTCTTCTAATTCCGAGTCCAAAATTGAATAAAATTAACAGAAAGCTTCCCCTTGGTTTCTACTGGTTTCTGCGTAATATCCAGAGAGAACTATTAAAACTTTTAAATTGCTTAGCTCATTCTGCATTTTGTATGCATATTTAGTGCTCACTAAATAAAACTCCTTATTGTCTGTGCTGAAGACAGATACCTTAATTATCTATTCAATCAAAACCTCAAGCCTCCGTGCCTCACATAAGCCTGCCCCACAACACTTGCCCATCCCTCCTTGCTCCCCAACAAGTTCGGACAAGTGTAGGTAGAACTGAAATTAATACAGAATTAATTAATTCTCAAGACAGCACACATTTTATGTATGTAGTCTTCCAGTACAAAATACTCCGAGAAAACTAAATGTGACAGAACACATTCACCTTGTGCTTCAACACGGTTTCTATCGTTGCTGCTCATAGTTAGTTGTTCTGTTTGCACTTAAGTTTTTTTTCAAGCCTTCAGATAGACTAAGAAGGTTCTACTGTACACCACTAATCTTTCCAGTGATGAGAGACATCTACATTTCCCTGCAATCATACAGTAAAATCTGAATTACCTTACACTAGGAGACCCTCTGGAATTCCTTCAATGGCTGAAGCAAGCTGTATCCAAGTCCACAGTTTGGAAAGATGAAAGTGTACATATCCCCAAAAGATGTCAGACAAGTAAAGAGAAGCATTAAAATCATGAACTGTAATACCAAAAACTCTCAGGGCAGTACTTACCCAGGAAATGGTGATGATTTGTAAAAGCGTCTTTGTAAATGAAGTGATCTCACCTTCCATTACATTTATATCAGCTTCAGGAATGGTGTTCACAGAATATCTACATGTGTCAAGCCATTTTTGGAAGCTTTTTTTTTCAGTTTGTGCTTATCACAGGAACAGCATAAAGGTCTGGATAAATTAGGGCAGAATTTCCACTATCTCTGGATCCTTTCCCACATGTTAACTTGCAGTGCCTCATGACATAGGGGTTTTTTGTCATTGTTTGTTTGTTTATTTATTTATTTATTTATTTATATCTCCCTTGAAGACAAAAATAAGATGAGCAAGACTGGAAAGATTTGTGGTCCACTGTTGTCGCTGGAAAGGATTCTACTTCACTATTAACACAAATAGCTAAGAATAGTTCATTATCATCCTGTTAGCAGCCATCTTCAAGCTGGAAAAGGAAAAGTCTTACCACGTACAATACTCATATTTCAACTGTACTTGCTGTTTGTTTGTGTGGTGCAAAGCCTGAAAATAGCTGACTTATCTCAGTACTTGGGTGACACTATGGCTGAAAACAGGGACTGAATCAGCAATAAGTCATTCAAAAGAGATGACCAGTAACTATTCCACAAAAAATATATATATATCTATTACATAGGAATATATTTGACATATATAGGAATACAGACCACTAACAGGCTAAGAAATATTAAAAGATCATCAAGAGAAGTTTCCAGGCGTTAACTAGAATGGTAATTATGGCCAGCAATATTTCCCATTCCATGTGACGAAAACAAATGATGCAGAATATTAGACACAATATGGCAGATGTTAACTCTGCAATCATCTAGTGCCAACCAATGCTTTCTCACTTGTAACGTGACTGCACAGGAGACCTCATATACAAGAATCTTTGCACCATAAGAAGATATTTCACCTCATTAACATCTATGTCAATCTTGTATCAGCCCATCAGTAAAACTGATGCAATCCTTCCATTTTCATACTCACTAAATTTTTCTTTTCCCACAAGACTTCAGTCTAGCAAATAGGAAATCTTTTTATGACTTAATGCCTGCTTCTTTAGCCTTGGCTTGTTTTGAATGCATCTCCATTTTATACAGACACGAACAAAACACAGAACAAACAGCAAACAATACCAGGAGAAAAAACAACTTTCTAGCTTCAAGTGACCACAGTCTTCATAATAAACTGTCCTGGGAATAGGAGAGATAGTTGTGCAGAGATTATAACAAAATACAGATGTATAAATATACCAGCCATATTGCTCCATTAGGCATCTACAGAAACCGAATGCAAATCCTCTGCTTTATAGCCTCTAAGTTGAAAATGTAACCTCTCTTCACTTGTATTATAGAATATATAAAATACATCAGGTTGTAGATTTATAAACCTGAAGTTAATGTGTTGAGCAGCTGAATAACATTTTGCCTCAAAGACACAGTAACTAAACCCACAAAGAATAGAAGAAGTGAATTAAAAAAAAAAAAAAAAGTTACAGGAATTGCACCTTTTAACAAAAATAAAGGAGTATAAGAAGTTTAAGACATTTCTTCATACCACTTCTGAATCCTGACTGATGCTTACACTTTGGCTTATCATATTACCACATACATATCTGTGCTCCTTGACAACAGCCAATACAAACTATAAGGACTTGATATAAAAGAAAGCTGACTTAAGCCTTTTATTTTCAGTCAAAAAAAAAACCAACACATCGAAAATCCAGTTCTTCTTCCTTTATTGCACTCTATAAAACTTCTTGTTATAATCAAGAAGCCAATAAACAGTAATAGCTGAATATTCCTTTAAAATGTATAGTTTAACTCTTAAAATAAAATTTATTTAGAAAAGATATCATTTACAACCCATTCAGTAGTAATCAATCATTATGTACTCACAAACAATATTAAATAACTTGTATGCAGCAGTTTCTTTATAGGGCAAATGAGGGGAATATTTTCTCCTTAGCAAATATAATATCCCACTGTTAAAGAGCAATTCAAATCAACTTTGGAGCAACTGTGATATACACAAATTTCTTACAAGAAGCTCAAGATTCATGTAGTGTAACAAGAATATATACAACTGTGTCCAGTGCATAGCTTAACAGCAGCATGTGAAAAGTCTATTATCTTCAATTGGCACACCATTACCTATAGGAAAATAATTTACCCAGAAAATGCAGTGCATTCAGAGAACACCAGTGAGGCACAGTAAAACAACAAGATGTAGTGTAACTAAATATGTAAGGAATAAATAGCGGGATTTTGCTCTGGACGTCAGCAGCTTAGAACAGTAAAGACTTCGTCCTCGAAGCCATCTTCTAAAGGAAAGGGCTCCTCCTTTCACCTGGTTAGGAAACAAAAACTTCAAGTAAGTGTTCATGCATACAGAAGAGAAGAATCTCTACTGTAACCTAGTTTTCCAAGGCACTCTATGCCCTCAAACTCTGATATGCAGCAATGGATGCCACAGCAAAGGCCATAACTATAGGTTATTTAAAGATAAAATTGAAACAGTAATAAACGGAGGAAAAATGGATATAAGGTATTTGTGCATTATGTAATTACATATGCATTCTAAAGATGAGGATGTATAATTATACACATACACATTTTATTTAATGGCCACATGTGTAACAAAATTACACTCTTAGACTATTTATATTTTAATTTGAACATATGTAATGGGTTATGTGGCATAGTTTATGCAGCTGCCTATGTTTGACCCATCATCCACAACCCTGACAGAACGAAGTATTTTCATTATCTACTTTGCTATGTTGAATGGACCTCTCCATAGCCAACACATCCCCAAGATATGTAAAAAAGAGTACTTCACAGAGAGCTTTTCAGAGTCAAGGCAGATTAGACAAGTAGCTGCTTGACACTAGTGTTTACATACAAAGAAGACAACCCAAATCAGTGATTCCCAGTGACTCAGAAAGGAGATCTGCACTTCAAAAATGAGTAAGTTGAAAGAGACAGAGGCATAGCAGAAGGAAGACAAGAGAAAGGAAATAGTACTGTGGGAGAAAATAATGAACTGTGCTGCCTTCTGTCCTATCTGCAATTAGCAGTACACAATTAGCACACTACATATGTAGATTAGAATTTGGGGTTTTTAAAAGCTTTTCATTCACTTACCTTTCGTACAATAACATGTTCACTAGGATTGATGATTAAGGCTTCCCTTTCCTCCTCAGTTTCCATCTGAACGGTGTATTCTCTAGGTACAGACCTGTAACTACTTACTTCAAATCTAGGGGAAAAGTAAAGGGAGACAATGAAATACTGAATTATCTTTCCTAATTCCAAATTAACATAAGAAACATTATTTTATACACTTACATTACAGGGAGAAGCTCCCCACAAAAAGCAGTAAAACTCAGTTTATGTTGCCAAGTCATCTTCAGTCTCCATTTGCAATCTACTCTCAAGGTGTTTCATTTATTCAGAATAACCCTCACCATTGCTAGCTGACTAGTGATTTTCTTATGATGATAATGATGGAGATTTTATGCAGGCAGATGGATAATATTTTAAATCTAAAATGTGACCGTACTAAAGCTGTTGTCAGTACATTTCTTCTGACTCAAAAAAAAGACCTTCAAAAGCAAAAGGCTAAATAAAGGGAAAAAAAAATCAGAGGCCATTAACACTTTCTTGATCCATTGAGTTAGAACCAGCTTTTTAACACAGTCACACATGAATTTTCTTTGCTTCAGGTATCATAGACTTGTAGACTTACAAACTGATTCTGTTCTATTATCAGAAATCTAACACGCACAGGTAAACTTATCACTAATCTCACTAAAAATAAAGGGCAAACTAAGGAATCTGACACAGTTTTCCAGTTCTGTAGTACACTCTGCATTTATTCCAGACCTACTGTAAATGAAGACCTCTATATCGATTCATCCAAAGGGAATTGGAACCAGAAGAGGAACCAGAGGGGGAAAATGGCTTAAGTTTTCTGAACACGCAGGTTATTTCATACTCAAGTAAGCATAAACACTTATGTGATACAGCAATCTGTTGTATATCCTTAAAATCAAAAAATCATGTTTTACAGGATTACCTGTTACTTAGCTCTTCAGAGAGTCCAAGAGCTTCTTCTGCAGCTTCTCTCCTTCTCTTCTCTTCTGACAATGTTTCTGTCAGCTGTGAGAGAGCCTGCTGCACTGAATCATATTGTTGCTCAGTCTCCGCAAGCCTATAACAAAATGAAATATGAACTCATATTTTATCTACCGAAAGAGTTTGTTTATTTTTTTTTAATTAATGAATATTCTGTTTGTGGTAAAGACTTACCTAATCTGAAGTGTCTCATTCTAATTACTTAAATAAAGTCACCAGTAAGTACGTATCTTTACAAAACTAAACCACAAATACTACCAAATAATAATTCAAGAATGAGACTGATTCCTCTAATCCACTGTAAATGCACACTTTTATCTTTCCCCTAAAAATACTTCAGAGAGATAAAAGCGTTACTTTTGCACTTACAACGCAGCTTTCAGGAAACCAATATTGCTAATACACACTCTCAGTCCTCACCTTTTTCTGAGTTCATTTAGCTCCATATTGTCTATTTCAACAATAACTGCAGATCTTTCCTGTGGTGCTCCAGGGGGAACTTCGGCTCTAGTTTCATCCTAGAAAATATTAAAGGGCAAAAAAAGCTAGTCACCATTTTTCTACTTGTAAAAATCTTTATATCAATTAAAGAAGCTATAACCACCACAAAGCAGTGGAACAAAACACTGTTGTGTCATTTGAACATTTAATTTCCGCAGCTGCAATTTTCCAAACCTGTCTTCTAACAGAAAGTTGAAGACTATGACTGTGTGTATTGCCAGTCTTGGAAGATACATGTACGCTGCATAACACAGCAATTCAAGCTATGTCTGCAGTGCAATAAATACATCTCCAAATCCACATAGTAACATAGTACTGACCATAGTTTCATAAAAAATGCAGCTATTACACTAACAGAATCTGAAACAAAATATGTGTGGTATCTCATCATGCCATGTAGACAAGCCAGTTCATGCTGAAGTAGCAGAAATATTCTGCAGAGTATTGAATCCTTTTTCTCACATCTGTGAACTCCACTCCAGGAACAAAAATCCCCCATTAATATAGTCACAGAATCATAGAATACCCTGAGTTGGAATGGACCCACAAGGATCACTGAGTTCAAATCCTGGCTCCACACAAAAATCAGACCATATGTCTGAGAGCACTGTTCAAACACTTCTTGTACTTGGTAGGCTCAGTGCCGTGAACACATCCCTGGGGAGCCTGTCCCAGTGCCCGAGCACCCTCTGGGTGCAGACCCTTTCCCTAACCCCCAGCCTGACCCTCCCCTGTCCCAGCTCTATGCCGTTCCCTTGGGTCCTGTCACTGTCCCCAGAGAGCAGAGCTCAGCGCCTGCCCCTCCGCTCCCCTCGTGAGGGAGCTGCAGGCTGCCATGAGGCCTCCCCTTTGTGTGCTCTGCTCTGGGCTGAACAAACCAAGTGACCTCACCTGCTCCTCATACATCTTGCCCTCTAAACCCTTCACCATCTTCACAGTCTTCCTTTAGATGCTCTCTAATATTTTATCTTTCTTATATTATAGCACCCAAAACTCCACATAGTACTCCTGATCATCTCCTCTGACTATCCTGACTAGTTACTGCAGCACTACCTGCCCAGTTTGCTGCTATATGGTATAAAACAAACAGCACAACAGAAATACTAGGACATGCAGTAGGACTAGGACAAGTCATGAGCAAGCTAGGATTACCAGTTGGAGTGGCACTGATTAACTGCCCGGGAGTAGATGGCTATATCTATGTGAAGAACAGGTGGTACTATGAGTCTGAATAAGGTAAGTCTCCCTTTTGTTCTCTCTCAGATAATCTATGCCTAACATAAAGCTTACAGCATCCTTATATGTAATGTTTAAATTCAGAGCTAGTGAGCTTTATGCAGTGTGGAAGCACTGAGAACTGTGTTGAAACAGCCTATTGCTTTGCAATCAACCAGGAGATAACAAGGGGGGATTCATTTATTTTACAGTTGACAATTCTCTCTAGATAATTTCCATTTCTGGAAGAATATGGATTGTTTTATATATAGGTCATCATAATATTGTAAGGTCTTTCGTTAATCACTCATTATTGAGCAAGCAAGGCAGTACAGGAAAACATTTCAAATTGAAGGGATCATAAAGGAATAAGCTTACATATGTATATGATGGGTTGCACATGGTACTGAAATGCTGAACTGTTTACATAGATCTCACTTCTCAAAATATTACCCAAAGACCTTGCAAAATGATTCATGTCTGCTGTGAAAGTATCACCAAACCTTACTAATCCAATGATTAGTGATCATTCAATTACATCTACCAGCTGTAGACTACTTCAAAAATACCTCAAAATGAAAAAAGTGTCAGTACAGATCTTCCTTAAATTAAAAGTTAAATAAAAATATCTTTATAGCTATAAAGACAGTTATCTTCAGTGCATCATAGACTAGCAGAAGTATTGAATCAGTAGAACAGGAAGCATTTACTGTATATTAATTTTTTTATTTATTAATAAACACTTTGTTTGTTTGTTTGTTTGTTTAGCACAAAAAAACAGCAAAAGCATGAGCACAGAAGAAAGAACCCTAAAAACTTTTCCATATGTTCATTTACCTGAACAATGCCTTGGAAAGACGTCACTTGCATTGTCTGATATTCTCTCTCCAGCCTTAAATAACGATTCTGCAAATCAGTATAACGAAGCTGATTATCCCTCAGAGTCTGAGACAGAGTCTTCAACTGGGCAGACAAGATAGCATTCTCTTCTGCTGACTGCACAACCTGAAAGAAAATAATATTTTAATTAAGAAAGAAAAAAAGGAATTATGTCCTCCAGGAAATCACTACAGATTTGAGACCTGTTGTTGAATATAATTGTGTACTGTTTTCAAAATTGCATCAATTTTTTGGCAAGGTCATTTTGGTTAGATTTAACTATCTATTTTACGAGCAGCAGAAATAATAAAACCTGCATATTGGTTTTCTCTGTAATCTATATGACAAAAGGGTAACTGCAGCTTTTCCCCAATGCTTTCCTCCCCATGTTTGCTATGACATCCCTGTGTGGCCAAGTACAGTATACCTAGCTCTGACTTCCGGACAATGAATATAGCTAAGTAAATTGAATAGTATAAACATGTTCATCAGACAATCAAGGAATGTACAGCTGTTGAGTTTTCATCTTTTCAAAAACAGAACAGTACTTTGGGTCTCCACCCTTTACCCACATACTCATCTTGTGGGAGCTTGAGATTACTATGCCCGTTTTAAAATTTTGTTGAAATTGTTCTTAGATTCATAAAACGTTTGGGTGAAGCAGTGAAAACAGACACAATCACAGATGAAAGGTAACATAAACCTAATTTTCTCTGCATACCAAACTACATGAAGCAAGATAACTGTTTAGGGAATTTCCAAGAACGTTTACAAACTTCTGCTAACAAAACTGAACACACATGCACACACACGCACCCCCCACATCTTAACAGCCACATAAGGGTTCATAAAGACACTGTTAAGAAACATTTTTGAGGTTTTTAACATTTGGTATGAGATAGCTAAAATCTTGTTCCAGCTAAGACAGACATCTGTTTCTGTCTAATGAAAAATACTTTGAGTTCAAGTTCAGCAATGTCTCTTTAGAATGCAGATTCAAATAAACTTATCTCACTCGAATAAGTAGCCAGGAAGGCCGCAGCATCACATTGAGCTTAAGTTTGCAATTTGTAGTCTGAGCCAACTGGGATGTTATGAAGAACCTAAGTTTTAAAGCACTCAGTTTCAATTATGTGAGATACCACCAGTTCAGCAGTACTTCTATGTTGACAACTCTCAAATTCAAATTAACTCTTTAGGACGATGGTTGTTGTTTTAAGTTACCTTTGAATTAATCTGATGTAAATGCAGATCTTTCTGGTGCATCTCCTGAAGACAGCGCTGTAACTCATTTTGAAGTTGATTCTTCTCAGCCAAGACATGTTTGATTTCCTCAGGGTTGTCTGCACTTCCAGCAAGGGAGGCAGTTTCTAAAACCTTAAAGTATCACCATATTCAATGGTAAATAACATGGGAATTTTTATAAATAGTATACAATTTCAACACTAAATACATATGGACTACACAACGATATCCTTTTCACAAGATTATTTCATTCTCACAAGTTAATCTTGCATTTGCAAGAGGCTTTACTAAATATGTACTACTAAATATTTTCAACTTAAAACTTCAATACAAAAAAAAATACCATGAAGAAACATGCCAACTAAATTGTACATTCGCAAATAGCATGAAGCACAGAAGTGGAAAAACAGTAAAGCCAGATGAACAAAATACACCTTTTAAAATCAATTTTCTAATTAATAATGTAGGATATTCATAACAAGGTAAAAAAATAGCTATTTTCTAAATATGAATTTAAAGCTGAAAGTCCATTTTTCAAAAATAATTAAACTCTATCACTAATTGAAAAGGACAAAGTTGTAAGTATCTAGTAGGCCAACATTATGATGTTGATCTGATATAATGAAGGAAAGCAGTCTGCCTCCAATGGTTTCTGGAATCTATCTTCTCATAAAATCATGAAATAAAGACTTGTACCACATAAAATATTCCATAACCCAACGGACATTATGGTTCAACAGCTTTGATATATTGTTTTAACCATGAAAAACGAACAACATATGATAGGCATAATTTGACCAGCTAAAATGTTATTTTTAATAAAATACAAGGAAGATAGCCCATCTCTACTTCCTTTGGCACAGAAAAGGCAAACAAAAATATTATTTCCTCAAATCTTTAATGATAATCTGCAAAAACAGACAGGAGACAGCTGATTAACTCTAATAACATGCAAAGATTCAGTGGCCAATAAATACATTGTTGGCACCCTACAAATAATAGTACAACATCCTACTCTCTTTCAAACATGTGCCACAGGAACAACTAGTGACACTGGTTTTACAATACTGCAACTGCAAATGACACCAAATTGGCAAAAGAAACCAGAATTATAGACCCAGAATTTCCAGAGTTATATTCTCACTCGTGGGCATAGCACGTTTCATCTCAGCTACTACTTAAGTATTCTTCTGTGAGCTGTCTGAAGTTCCATGCTCTCTTCTTGATTTTACAGAATTAACCGAGAAAGCTGTAAACTGTATTAGTTATTTTTCTTTCCATTATCTATCTCTGTATTTATCAATACCAGGTCTACTGCTGAACCAAATTCTTCCTCATTCATCTAGTTTGAACTTCTTCATATCGTATTCTGGATTTAACTAACCTAAAATAGTCACTTGGAAGATAACTTAAGTAATCCACTAACAGTAGCAACTCAGTCAGGTGCAAATACCATTACAATTCAACTATAGTAAATTGTTACTCCTTTCTGGCTAAGACTCAGTAAGTATTACTGGTTTGTAGCAGTCCTTCACCTTTTCCTTTACAACTACATTATTTCTTTATGAAAGTTCTTTCAATGTTTTTTGACCATTGCAACATATCGCATCAGCAAGTTTTTTATTTTATAATTGCAAAAGAAACTTTTTTATTGTTTAAAAGAAGTTGATCAACATCAGACTCCATTAAAAACTGTTTTAAATTATTGCAACTCCTTTGCTTGGAATCAAGACCTCTAAGATCATCAAGTCCAACCACTAACCAAGCACTGCCAAACCTACCACTAAATCATGTCCCTAAGCACCACATCTACTACACATCTTTTAAATACCTCCTGGGATGCTAACTCAACTACTTCCCTGGGCAGCCTGTTCCATTCACAACCCTTTCAGTGAAGAAATTTTTCTGAATATCCAACCTAAACCTCTTGTCCTATCACTTGTTGATTGGGAGAAAGATCAACCCCCGACGTTGCTACAATTTTCTTTGAGGTAGTTGTAGAGAGCAATAAGGTCTCCTCTGAGCCTCCTTTTCTCTAGGCTAAACAATCCCAGCTCCCTCAGCTGCTCCTCACAGGACTAGTTCTCTAGACTCTTCACCAGGTTCATTGCCCTTCTTTGGACGTGCTCCACCTCCTCAATGTCCTTCCTGTAGTGAGATAGTTGTAGTTCACTGATTTGACTGACCCCAGAAGCACTGACATAAAGTTAATGCACCCATTAACATCCCACCCTTCACTATCATATACAATATAGTTTTCATTTAGGAAGTGTGCTGTACAATAAATCAATTGAAGCAGGTTAGTGCTACCTGCCACGTTTTATTTGTTTACCTTGACTGGGTAATTGCCGCTGGTGGAGACTGATTTCTTAACAATCAAGTCTTCTTGCAGCTTCTGTAGTTCTGCAATCTGTCGGTCTTTCTCAGCAACTGTCATTTGACATTGATTTCGCAGTGCCTCGGACTCTGAGAGGAGGAGGCTTTTTTCCGTTCTGAACATAAAATAACAAACCAGCCATTAAATAACAACATACTAGATACAAGTCAATGAGAATGATAAAGTTGTTCTAATTGTTATTTCTAAAATAAATAATAGCAGTTTTTAAGCAAATATATGTAAATATGGTCCATTTTATGAACATTCTCAATGCATATTTCAGTTTGAAGAGGTCTGCTTTAAAAAAAAAAAGAAAGCTTTGAAAGTGATATCATCATGTTTACTTCATTGGATTGGAGACAAGAGTCTACTGTCTTTAAAGATAATATTTCTTAATGCAATACATACTTGAGCTATCTAAAGAATAATGTTGGGCAGCAGAGCAACCCTAGGTTATAGTAGTGTTGAGTGCTGCTCAAGATATACAGTCTATTCCATTTCAAACAATGTAAATTTGAAGAGGAGTGCCTAGACTCAAAATACTATTAAATAAGCAAACATACCACATCTCCAGAAAGTGCTGTCATAATACAAATGAAATTACAAAGGGCATAACATCAATTTAAAATACGCTTTTGAAGTTTAGAAAAATACTTGGAAAAAACTGTCAACCTGTCAAGTCTACTAATTAGTATGTGGTTTGAATTATCTCATGCTAACTTGCTCACATTTGCAAAGAAAAATGTGGGGCTGGCCTTCTGATCTACATCCCCCCTCCACACACACACCCTTCTCTAGTATAAAACAGGTATTATCTGACAGAGGCTTTAATGGCATAAATTGTACTACAGACAGTAAAATACAGTAAGGCACTAGGGATAGTGCCTACTAGCCTGAAATTCAAACAAAATTATTTTCACTGAACTGATGATAACATGTTTTCACACTTCGAATCACCTCCAACTAGTTTAAAACTTGAACAGTCTAGGACAACCAAATATTGATCTGTCTCTACTGAGTGCCACTTAAAAATGCCTACTACCTTCTTTGAACGCAGACCTCATATGGTATTCACAGAAAGGCGTCACATTATTCATTTCACACAGATAGTGCAAGATGTGAATAATGTTGAAGTGAACCCTTCAATCTACAAAAATATTGCTCAAATGTGAAATGAAGTTAATTTTCAATATGTAGTTGGCTCACACTTGCAATATTTCAGATGTCTATTAAAAAAAATGGAGAAAACGTTCAGCCATCCCAATGGTTACTCTTACTGAGAAGAGAATATGATACCATGCATAGAAATATGATTCTTAAGCTGTGATTTCATATACCCAAGTCACCAGCTGGAGAGAAAACATTCATTCAAGATTGATTGAAATTTTGCATAAACAAAGAGATCACTACAGAAGGTTACAAAGATAAATGGGAAGAAAGAGAACTGTGTAAAGTTGACTGCGAATATTATGGAAATATTCTTCTGGTAGACAATACATAATATTCTGTCAGTTTACTGTCAGGTTGTGAAGACATTGAGGAATTCTAAACAAAATCCACCTGTATTATTTGTTACCTCAATCCAGCAAGCTCACTCTGGTATGATGCAATCTCTCTCTCGGTTTCTGCTTGGAAGGCTTTTGTCTGATGCAATGCCTTCTCCAACTCATCAACCTTGGTCTTCAGTTTTGATATTTCAACAGCTGCAAGGCTGGCTCCTTCTTTAGCCTACATTTAATAAACATGATTAGTGAGCTGGAATGAAAAATATGTGCTTGAAGCTCTATTAGTGTTAGAATTCTAGAACAGAATTATGTTTTTTTGTTTGTTTGTTTGTTTTCCCATTTGCTCTTCTTTAACAGGATAACTACCTTAACTATCAAAATTGTGAGCATGTCTTCTCTAATCATACTATGTTTTCTTGGCACTTGCATAAATCTTGATGTTAAACTTCAGAATCCATAATGTCTCTAAGTATTAAAAAAACACACATTGATGTAGCTATTTAAAACTTACCAATCTTTCCCAATTGATCTGAGGCCTATCCAAATTACTTTTAAAAAAATTTATCTCACCGATGCTGTTGCAAGCAATGGGAAACGAAGCTGTTCCCTGTTTAGTTTCAGAAACTACCTTCTGTTTGCTGAGTTCCTGCAGCAATTTGTCTCGGTCATCCTGAAGACTGGCCATAGCCTTGGAAAACGCTTCAATCTGGTGAACATAATTCCCACACTCAGATGACAGTCTGCTAATCTCCAACTCATGGGTGACTAATGTCCTACAGAGATTTTCAATTTCATCACCAATCTGATGAAGTGTAACCTTAGTTGCAGCATCAAAATGCACCTTATTCAGAAGATCATTTTCTTTGAGCATATTGACAAGATGTGATTTAAAGGAATCCAATTCAGCTTCAAGTTCGTCTCCTTTCTTTTTTTCGGACTTGAGTTCTGATGTGTATTTGCTCTGAAGTATCTTTAAGTCCTCTATTATCCTATCTCTGTCATTTTGTAGAGCAGTCATTGCTTTCCCAAAGGCCTCATTTTGGGATCTCAGCTCTCTATTCTGAGATTGAATTTCTAGTATCACCTCCTTTAAAGCATCAGGTTCATCTCCATGCTCAGGTGTCAAAAGAGTGTTACTGTATTCCCCATCTGCATTTCTGCCCACTGATTTCTGGACTTCCTGAATCCTCTTCTGAAGTTTTGCTCCATACAGTCCATCAGATACACATTCTTTTTTCTGAATACTACCACTAGTTAACAATTTCTCTCCAGATTCAGAAACAAGTTTCTCCTTGTTTAATGATGCAATTAAAGATTCTAAATCATTTACTTTAGACACTAATTTTTTATTTTCATGTTCCAGAGATATAGCAGTGTCTATTTGCAGTTGATTGGATAGTTGCATGTCTTTTATTTGCTTTTGAAGATCGTATTTTTCTTTTTCAAGGCCTTTAATAAAATCCAATTTCTGTTTAAGTAAGTCTTTCAGTTGATGATCTTTCAGAGATAAAACTTGGTTAAGATCTTCCCTATACTTAATTAGCTGTGCACTTAACATTGCATTTTCAGAATGAAGATCGTCTATCTGATTGAGAAGTATCCTTAATTCTTGTTTCAAAGCATTATTTTCACTTGCATTGCCAACTATAAGACTGTCCCGCTCATGTAAGACAGTTTGGTGAAGATGTTCCAACTCTTTGTATTTAGAAAAAAGATCATCCCGATCATTCTGAAGAGATGACATTGATTTTTTAAAAGCATCTATTTCACTGGCAATTGCAGCCTTATCTTGATCTGCTTTATCTGCTTTCATCTGGAGATTTCTTAGTTCATTTTCCATCCTCTGACAGGACTCCTCAGATTGTTCTCTCTCCCTCTGCAGAGACCTTAACTGAAGTTCATATTCTTTGATCTGTTGTCTATGTTGAGTCTGTACCTGAACCAGATAGTCAGAAATTTCATCACCTTTTGAAGAAATAAGTAAAGAAATTTCTTTATCTTTATTATTTAGCATGATTTTCATTTGCTCAGAAATGGTAATCTGCTTTTCCAATTCAGCATTAATTTTTTCCTTTTCAGCTAGAAGCTGTTGCAATTCTTGTTCTTGTCTTGTAAAATTACTTTCCAGTGCTTTTATCTCTCTTCCTGCACTTTTACTATTCTCTATGAGATGATTAAGAGAATTATTTTCTTTAAGGAGTGCTTGCAAAGCTTCTTCTTTTGACTGAAGAGCACTTTCCAATTCTTGCTGCCTGTTAAAAAAAGAGGTATTCTCTTCTTTTATTTTGCAGAGCTCTTCATGCCGTTGTGTATCAGCAGATTTTTGCCTCAAGTACAGTTCATCCTTTGTTTCCTCTACCACAGAATATTTGATATTCAGTTCTTGAATCTGAGTCATTTTGTCTTTCAGTTCATCTTGTAAAGACATTATCCTTTTATTACTGTCTTCTATCTGTTTCTCTTTACTTTGGATGGCCTCTTTGAACTGCATTTCCCAGGTCTTCATTTCCGTGATTACCCTATCCCGGTCATTTTGAAGAGAGGACATACACTTTGCAAAAGCAGCTAATCGTGCCAAAGCTGCATTCAAATCTGCCTGAAGTTTCTTGTTTTGAGAATCCTTAAAGTTAACTTCCTCTTGCAATGCACGAATCTCACTAACTGCCCTGTCTTTTTCTCTCTGAAGGGCACTATGTCTTTCCTCCAGGTTCAAAAACTCTCTTTTGTGAACCGATTTTGATTGTTGAAGATTAAGTTCCAGTTCTGTCACATGTTCTCTCTTTTGGATTTGTAGTTCATCTTCTTTCTTCTTAAGTTCTTTTCTCCAATTTAGATTCTCGGCTGTAAGCCTGTCCACTTCATTCTTTGACTGATCCAACAAGCTCACCTGTGAAGAAAGCTTTTCATTGAGATGGTTTATTTCTTCATTTGATTTGGCAAGTTTTTCCGACATATTAGTTAAGTCCTTTTCAAATTTCTCACTTTTTGACTGTGACAGTTTCACAGATCTTTCCAAATCCAGGATCAACTCCTGGAGTTTTATAGAATCCTTTTGCAAATGGTTGATCTCTTGCTGTTTCTCCTTTAAGAGTTCTTGTAATTCTTTTGTTTTGTTTTTACTTCCACTATTATCTCTCTGGGCACATTTCACCTTCTCCTCAAACACTTTTACAAGGTGTAACTGCTGTTCTTCTTTTTCTCTAATCACGTTACATTTTTCTGCCTTTAAGTCTTCCAGTTGCTGTAACAGCAAGTTATTCTGCATCTGTACTGATTTCACTCTATCAGTAAGATGATCAATTTTTTTAATGTGATTAAGCAATTCTGTTTCAAGAAATTCTCTCTCATTCTTTACTTTGTAAGAACTTTCTTGTACATTTTCTAATTCCTCTTGTAACAGACATTTATCATCCTCTAAAATCTTAACTTTTTCATTTAGACTAACAATTTCTTGGTTAAGACTTTTACATTCCATGTCCAGCTTTGTGATACAATGATTTTTATAATCCAAAGATTTTTCAGTTTCTTTCACTTTTTCTGAAATTAATTTTCTTTCTTGTTCTAGGACAAGCACATCTTGTTCTTTTTCAGAGAGCTTATCCTTTAACATGTTAATGTCCTTTAACAACGATTCATTCTCATACAATGCATCAGTCATTTTAGATTGCATATCATTTTGGTATGTTTCCATTTGACCTTGAAGGTCTTCCAGAGCTGCTTTAGTTACACTGATGTTATTATGGAGAATGTCATTTTCATTCTGAATATTCTCTAAAGTCTGCTTTAAACTTTCAGAAGTTTGCTTCAGCTGCTCGTTTTCCTCTGTCAGCTGATGATTCTGCTGAGTGAGCTCCTGAAGACGATCCTTGTGTTCTTCTATCCTCGCCTCTTGCTCACGTATCTGCCTTTTTGCTTTACTTTGTAATTCATCAACTTCCAATTTCTTGGATTCACTGAGTTGTTTCAGTTGGTCCTTAATAACATTATTTTCATCAATGAGGTTTTGAAAACGCTTCTCAAGAGCCTCCTTCTCAGATTCTCCTTCTTTGAGTCTTTGAATAGCCTCTTGCTTCTCTTTTCTAGTGGCATCAATAACTTGCCTCATATCTGCTATTTTACTACTGATATTCTCGTAAGCCTGAAGGAGCGATTCATACTCTTGCTTTAATTCACTATGTTTAGCCTTCCATCCTGTTAATTCAACTGTCTGAGAATCTTTTAAGGTATTTAGCTGGAAAGAGAAGGCCTCTTTTTCCTGAACTATAGTCTCCATGGTAGATTTAAGACTTTCACATGCAGCAGTGAGGTTTTCATTTTCAGTCAACAGTCTAGCATTTTCAGAAACAAGGCTCTCCTCTTCAGATACTGGAGAAACAGTATTCAAACTTTGCTTTTCTCTACCAACCTCTAACAACAATTGTTCAAGTGTACCTGTCTTGTTCACCAGTTCCTCCCTTTCTAATATCAGCTTATCAATCTGGTCTTTTAGACATCTATTTTCTCTCAGGGCCTCTTTCCGTGATATTAAAGCTGCTTGTAATTTTCTCTGAAGGCGGTCTTCTCTAGGCCTCTCCTCTGCTGTAGTTCTTTGCTCTTGTGGTTTAGAATTATTTACATTTACAGTTTTTACCAGTGGCTCTTGACCTATTTGCATTTCTTTCTGGATTTGATGTTCTGTTGTTTCTTTCAGTTTAGTTTTCCCAGAGTAATCAGTCTCTGATAGTTGAAAACAAGTGCTTTTACTTTGCAATTTTCCTTGAAGCGAATTGCTTTCTAAACAGAACTCTTTCTGTTCCTTTTCAGTATCATTTTCTTCCTTAAACTCTTTGCATGACACCACAGGACTACTTATCTCAGCCTTCTCATGTAGTATACATAGCTCTCTCAGAAGCTTTTCATTTTCTTCACTGAAATGGTTTACCTCACTTTTCATATTAATTAGCTCCAAATTGGACTTCTCTATACAACTAAGAAGCTCTTCTTTTTCGCTCTTCATTTCTTCCAATGCCACTTTATAACGGTGGGCTTCTTCTTGGCCCTCCTTTATAGCTTCCTTTAATAATTCCTTTTCCAGATCAAGTTTCTCTCTGAAATCCTTAAGTGAAGAATGCAATGCTTCTATTTCCTCATTCTTTTCTGCAACCTCCTTCTTAGCTTTCATTCTCAATCTGTGCATTTTCTCCTGACTCATCTTGTAATCCTCTTCATTTTTTTTAATAAGTGTTTCTTTCTCATTATTGACATGTTCAAGCATTGCCTTGATGTCTACAACTTCAGCCGCGTATGCTTTCAGCTTTTTCTTTAGCTGCTTTAAGTCCTCCAACAAACTGTCCCTATATTGCTCCTGGTACTGTTCCTGCTGTCTCACAGAGTTTAAGTCAACTTTAAGAGTTTCTTCTCTTTCCCCAACGAATTCAACTAATATTTTTCTCAACTCTTCCTTTAACATGTCTGTTTCTTCCTGAATCTTTGCATAATTACTTCTTAGTTCTTCTAATTCAGTCTCTTTCCTTGTTACTGAAGTTACTACGTTTTCTGACTCTTTCAAGGATGCAATCTGAACCTTGCTTCTTGATTTTTCTGATTCCAAACTCTTCACATCAGTTTCTTCACATTTTCCCAAAAGCTCCCCCTGTAAGCTTTCTTTTTCCCTTTTTAATTGATTCATAATATTAATTTCACTGTTGGAGTCCAAACATTTCTTATGGTCCCCAGCACTTAAATTGGTCTCTTCAGAATTGTAATTTTTCAATAATTCTTCCCTCTGAACTTCAGACTTCACCTTTTCAAGAGCTATAAAGAGCTGAGAACGTTCCTCTTCATATGCACTTACTTTTTCATCAAGCACAGATTGTAGGTGAGCAAGCATGCAGTCCTTTTCTTCTAAAGATTTTAGGTTCTGTTCACATATATTTTGTTTTTCAGCAATAACATCAGTTAGTCCTGCAATACTGGTCTCAAGTTGCTCTAAATGAGAGGCCTTTGCAGACAACATTTCATTTAAATCACTTATTTTGGCATCTTTTTCTAAAAGTTCTTGCTTCAAAGTTCCAAGATTAGACTCAAAATCATTATTTTGTACTTCAACTAGTTTCAGCTTGTCTGTTAACTCAGTAACTTTCTTCAACAACTCCTCTGATTTTTTTTGCTCTTTTTCTATTTCTTCCTGTCCACTCTTTTCTAGTTTTCCAACTTTTTGCATTAGATCCCTTCTTACTATCAGTGCTGCTTGAAGTTTCTTTTTCAGATTCTCTTTTTCCTTGCCAAGTTTCTCAAGATTAAACTGCATCTCCCCTTTTTCTTTCATTAAATCTTTAACAACAGCTTCTCTATCGCTTAACATAACTTGACTACATTCCAGTTCTCTCTTACAATCCCCAAGTTCCTGCAGTACTCTATTTAGTTCTTCTACAGAACTATTATGAACAGCTTCCAGATCCTGCAGCTTGCGATTTAATGTATTCCTCTCTTCTGAAAAATTCAGCATTTCATTTGACAATGATTCCATGACCTGGGCAACAGAGCAGTCCTTTTCTTTCAGCTGCTGGCTTAGACCAGAAATTAAATCCTTTTGCTGATTTACCTGTGAAGTTAAGTTTTCTATGAGTTGATCTTTTTTTCCCATTTCTTCAAGAAAACTTGCTACTTTTTTACCTTCAACATTCAATTTTTCTTGACTGGTTCTTACTATTTCTTCTGATTTATTTATTTTGTCCTGAAGAAATTCAACCTGCTTGTTCATTTCTGCAAATGATTCCTCTCTTTCTTTCAAAAGAGACTGTTGCTTACATAATGTTTCCTTGACAGTGACCATTTCTTGTGATAGGCATTCAATTTCAGATTCATAGGTACCCTTCATTTTTTCAATATCACTCTGCAGCAACTCCTTCTCTTTCTCAAGTAATCGCATGCTTTTTAATTCATCTTTTATGATATCTATTTCCTTCTGTTTTTCTAAAAGAATCAGTTGCAATTGTTCTCCTTCTGCTTCTTTGCTCAAAATAGTAGTTATCAGAGTGGAGAATTTTTCCAACTGAATTTTACTATCAGTTAGCTGCAGTTGGGAATCTGAAGTCTGTGCATTCTCTTCTTTATACAAAAGCTTACTATTAAGTAATGGAGATAGGGTTTGAGTTAATTCCTCTTTGGAAAGATCCAGCTCTTGCTGTAAAGACTGGATTTTGTTATCCTTTGATTTCATTTCACTTTCTAAACTGCTCAAATGCTCAGTAAGATTTTTATTTTGTAAAGTTGCCCTATCGAGTTCTGTCACCCATTTGTTTTCTGACTCAAGTAGATTTTGTTCTAGAGTTTTAAATTTAAGTTCTAACTTAGAAAGTTCTTCACCCTTCGCACTAACCTGCATCTGTAACTTCTCTTTTTCAGTCTTCATCTGCAGTTTGACAGCATCTATCTGCATTCTTGAATAATTCTCACTGGTTTCTAGTTTTTCATTAATTTCTTGGAGCTCTTCCAATTTCTTTTGCAAATGATTTTGAGATGCAGTAAGCTGTGTGTTTTCAGCCATCAGTTTATCAGCATCTTCTTGTAACATATTTTTTTCTTTCTGTAAAGATTCTACCTGGCTTTGCAGATTACCTATTAAAAGCGCATTGTCGTGGCTGTCTTGAGATGATTTGGAATTTACATTCGTCAGCTCTAACTTTAAACATGCTATGTTATCTGCCTGTTCACTGCACGTCACACGCAGGGACTCCACAGCCAATTCTTTTTGCTGTAAATCTTGTTCCCATGTACTTATTTGGTCTAGTGCTTTTTGGTATTCATTTTTTACAGTCTCAAGCTCAACTGTCAAAGAATCGATTTTTTTCTGATTAATATTAAAGTCTTCATTCTTTTCCTGAAATTCCTTAGTAAGATTTTTCATGGCTGCATCACTTTTCTCTAATTCTTCTCTGAGAACCGCAATCTCACTAGAAAGAATATTAATGTTGCTATCTGCCAACTGTATACTTGTATCTTTCTCCTTCACAGAATTAAGCAGTCCAGCAATAACTTCTTCTTTTTTATTAAGAGCTGCATCGAACTCAGTTTTTAGTTCATACTGTGCTTCAATTTTTTCCTGAAGAGAAACCAAAGCATTCTCTTTTTCATGGACTAGTTCTTTAGATTTTTGTAGTTCTTTTGTTAGGTCGTGTACCTGACTTGTGAGTTGGGAAATTAAATTTATATTCTCTTCATCTTTCTTTGCTTTCTCCTTCAGAGTTTTGAGGAGACTTTTATTTTCTACAAGAGACGATTCCTTTTCTGACAATGAACGATCCATCTCAATTATTACATTCTTCTGATGTTGTAACTCTTTTTGTAAATTCAATTTCACATCCTCCAGCTCCACCACCTGTTTCTTTAATACCTCACATTCATTCTCTTTTTCTTGAATTTGCAGCTTTAAACTCTCACTAAACAATGACATACTATTGACAGTTGAATCTTTTTCTGAAACAAGTGCTTTTAATTGTTCTGCTTCTGAAGTTAAAAGCTCTAACTGCTTCTGCTGCAAAACAGATGATTCCTGTACATCAGAAAGATGTGCTTTTAAACTGACATACTCATCTGACTTTTGTTTTAAAGATTCATCCTTCTGTGTAATTGAATCATTTAACTGTGCTGTTTTTTCTGTCACATTTCTAAGCTGATATTGAAGGTCAGAAATAACCTCCATATTCTCAGACAGTTGAACCCTAAGTACATCAGACTCTTCAGATTTATCTTTTAATAACTTTAATTCTTGGGCTTGTCTCTTACATTCATTTTCTTTTTCCTGCATTGCTTGCCTAAGCTGACTGATTTCAAAACCTAGGGTTTGTATTTGGTTTTGCAGATCTGAAACAATTTGCAAATATTGCCCTTCTCCTGCCATTTTACTATCTTTCATTTGCTGTATCAAAACATCTTTTTCAGAAATTAGAGTTTCTTTTTCTTCTAAGACAGTTCTTAAGTCTTCTTTCTCAATCACTAGGCCATCAATTTGGTCCTTCAGAGCCAAAATATTATGACTTTGTTGGGACAAGTGTGAAGTTAAAGCAGCTACTTCATCTGACTTTTTCATTGCCATAGCATTTACTGTTTCAATGTCTACTTTCAATTTTTCATTTTCTAGAGCTGCTGTGTGTGCTTGTTGCCTTGCTAAAGTAACTTCAGACTGCTGCTGCACCAACTGTGACTGAAGAACTTGAAATTCACGTGACTTCTCGCTCAGTAAGTTTGAAAGGTCTTCCTTTTCATTCTTAAGCACAGCCACTTCTTTGCTTAATAGTTGTAGCTGATTATTTAACACTCTGCTTTCTTCAATTTTGTCTGAAACTTGCTTATGAAGTTTCTCGAGTTCTGAACCCTGACTTTTTGCAGTCAGGTTTCTTTCCTCTACCCACTGAGATAACTTTGTTTTTTCTTCCTTAAGATTTTTAATCTCATCCTGCAACTCCACAACATAATTTTTACTGTCTTCCATTTCCTTATGTAATGAATCATTTTGAAGGATTTTTTCTTCTAGACACCTGCTCTTAGCTTCAATATCCAAAGTTAAGCTTTGAACTTGTTCCTGCAGTAGTAAATTCTTTTCCTTACTATGGCTGAGCTCTTGGATTAGGGTACCGCATTCAGATAACTTACTATTTATCATTTCTTCTTTCTTTATCTCATTGTCTTTGGCATCCTTCAGTTGAATGAGAAGTGATTGCATTTGTTCATGCAACTGTTGTGCCTGTTCCTTGCTTTCAAACAATTGATCAGCTAACACATTACATTCCTTTGTTTTCTTCTGCAGCTGTTCTGCAACTGAATTTTCTTTTTGCTCTGCAAGTACTGAAAGTTGTTCAATCTCTTTTGCCAGAGTGTTTTTATCACAATTTAGTACTGAAACAGTTTTTTGGTACTCGGCAGTGCTAACAGATAATTTGTTCTCTATTTCTGCCACAGCCTGGATTTTCTTTAACAATTCACACTCTTTTACATCCAGGAGTTTGGACAAATTCTCATTTTCACTGATCAACTGTTGCTTCTCTTTTTCCATTACATCTATACTTTTTTTCAGTTGTTCATTTGTTTTTATTTGCTCTGCCAGTTCTTCTTCTTTCCCCTCAAGATCTGCCTGCAATTGCTTATTAGCTGAAGCTTTCTCTTGTGTCTCTATTTCCATCTTTTTAATTTGTTTATGTATTTCACTTAATTGGTTATTAAGCTCTTTGCAACATGTCTCTTTGGCTTTCAGATCTCCAGTTAATTTAAGTTTAGTCTCTTCATTTTGTTGCTCCAAAAACCCAAGCTTCTTATCTAATGAAATAATGATCTCTTGTTTCTCTTGTAATTCTTTTTTAATTGTTTCCTGATGTTCAGTATGTTCTGTAAGCTTCTGACACAACTGAGCTAACTCTTCATCTTTTTTAGCATCTTCCAAAACTAGTTTGTTGTATAAATCTTTAATTGATTTTAACTCGTTTTCAAGTGTCTGTTCTTTACTCTCTTTCTCTTTAAGCAAACTGTTCCATTTTTCTTTTAGTGTGTTGCTTTCCTCAATCTGAGATTTCAAATATTCAGTTTCTTTTCTTTGTTTATTCTCAGTTTCTTGTAGCTTTTCAGATGATTTGCTAATTTGTTCTTTCAGTAAAGTAATTTGTGACTCACACTCCATAAGATTGTTATGGTATGTAACATTGCTGGCCTTGATCTCGGAACGAAGATCCTTAATTGTAATGCTGTTCTCACTGATTTGTCTTATTAATTCCTCATTTTCTTTGGTTTTAGCTTCATTCTCAACTCTAACTCTTTCTAGCTCTAGTCTCATTGTATTACTCTGCTCAGAAAGGACAGATATCTTCACACTTGCATCTCTGACATCAGCTGTTTGTACTTCTTTCAGTAAATGAGCTTCCCTTTCAGCCTTTGATAAAGCTTCTTCCATCCCTCTTATTTCTTCCTCTTTGCATTGCACTTGCTGCTTCAGGATAACAACCTGTTCAGAATATTCTGTCATATTCAAAGATAAGGCAGATATTTCCCTCTCTTTTTCTGCCACTGATTCTTTAAGATTATCAATTTCTCTTTCGCGTTTCTGGAGATCTTGAATTAGTTGAGATCTTTCCTCTAAATGGCTTGTATTCAGTTTGTCAAGCTCTTCATTTGTCTGCTCCAGATCTAGCTGCATCGATTCCACCATGCCGTCTTGTTTCAAAGTCTAAATATTAAGAAAAGAGCGTTACAATAATACTTCAAACATATGTTTGAAGGCAAATGGAAGACACACTCCATATGCAGACCTACTGCTTAAACTAATCCATCTCTCACGCTTGACCCTTAATCTAATTACCTGCCCAACCGTACAGTCACAAGATCATGATGTTGTATTTTAGACTGTTTAAGCATACAGGAAGGTCAGTGTATGAAATTTGAAGCAACTAATGCTTTTTTTTTTTTGCTGACATCTAAATGGACAACATCGAATAAACAGAAAAGTTCTTTTCATCATTTTAATGAGTTACCTTTTCCTTCAGTGTAGCAACTTTTTCTGTTAGGTCACTGATGATTGTTTTCTGCTCAGTGTTCTCCACTTCATACACGTTGCATTTCTTTAAGACTTCATTCAGCTTAGTATTAAAAATAGAAATCAACATCAAGAAGCATATAGAATTGTACTAATAACATGACACTAGAGTTACACTACTAAGCCTAAGTGGACTGTATACATTGAAACTAACACAGACAACATATGACCCCAATAAAACAGCAACACTTTCATGTAAAGCTCTGGGCTGGGTCTAAGAAGCCCTTACACCCAGCTTTACACAAAGTAATTACATGATGTGAACAAAACTGAAACAAGACAACCAAAGTCTTTGGGTAGGAAAACAGCAATATTGTTTCTGGGATGCAAATTAAAAGTTATGACGAATGCTCACCAGTTCTACTAAAGTAAATAGTATTTAATAACTTTAACTTACCTTTTGTTCAGTATGCACAAACTTTTCACCAAGCTCTTTGTTCAGCAGATCCTTTTCTTGAAGCAGTTTTGTCAAAGCTTCAATTTGTTCTAGTTTTTCTGTCATGTTTAGCAGCTTTTGTTCTTTTTCTCCAAGTGAAGTTTCAAGGAAGCTATTTCTGTCACTTAATCTAAGAAAATACATACATAGACCTTTGATAATCAAATTCCATTTTGAAAAGAAAGTTTTCTTTAAGCTTTCTAAAGGTTTATTAACCCCCCAAAACTAGGTTCCTAAAATAATAATCATTTCTACACTTTCCATGTAAACTACCAAGTCCAAAAACATCATGACTGTAAAGAGAAGCAAGAATTAAATACCTCAATTTCACATGTTTTACAGAATATAATTCTTGCCCGTTAGAAGCTTAATCTTACAGCAAAGAATACTAATCCTGTATGGAGCTATAAAGAATTTTTATTTTACCCTTTTAGCTGCTCATTCAAGCCAGAGATCAGCATTTGATGCTTTTCAGCATCTCGAATTTGTTGGTTGCGTAATTGGGTGAGTTGAGTTTGCAAACGTTCATTTTCATTCTGCAACAAAACAATAAACAAGAGGATTATTGTGCACAAATGTCCAGAATAGTGTAAGAGAAATAGATTCCTGAAAATCTGACTCAATAGGAGATTTACATCCTACACAGTAATAGAAACTGTTAGCATATATGAGAGACTGAGATGGTATATCAGTGCAAAATACAACACTAATGACACAAGTTCAAGTAGATGCAACCCACCTTCCAGAAATACCTCCTTCGGTGATGCATGAACTCAAGGATCATTGCTTCATATGCAAAGCAGAACACACACACACACACACTGTGTTAAGGCAGCTTACTTATCTTAACAGGGGAAGCTACTGCTCTGAAAAAAATACTTCTCTCATTGGTTTGAGAACAATACTAAATTTCCAATTTTTTGGCGTATTTTTTCAGGCTGAAGGAATGCAAAAAATCTGTAAGATACAGATTAGTATACGAGGAATTGTGAAGAAAAAGAAAGCAAGCTTCATTCACACAGTTGACCTCCTATTCTAGACAGATACACTGCACCAATTCAAGAACAAATCCACAAAAATATCTAAAAGCAACCAAAAAACAAAAGTAGAACACATATCCAGAACCAACAGCAAATAGGACAAACATGGCAAACTTGTCACCTCTAATGAAAATAAGCTAGCATTCTGGAGGAGGCAGAACACACCTGT
Source organism: Aythya marila (assembly GCF_965140915.1). Classification (NCBI taxonomy): domain Eukaryota; kingdom Metazoa; phylum Chordata; class Aves; order Anseriformes; family Anatidae; genus Aythya; species Aythya marila. Next base: position 48,096,500 of record NC_139046.1, read on the forward strand.
ACCGCCCTCAATAGCTGCCCTTCTTCCTCTACACCAAACGTTACCTGTATTGAAAGTTTTTGTTACAAGATTCCCATGTATGAATTAATATAAGGCTGTCTTGCATCTTAAAATATTAAACTCTTTTACATATATAGATGCAACTTAAAGAAGTATAAGGAATGCTCCAAGCCTGAGTTTTAGTAAGAGACCATTTGTCTCATTTTGTGATAACTAGGGTTAGAAAGTATCAAGAATAGTAACTTACCAGGCCATATAAAAAAAAAAAAAAAAAAGATAAAAGTATTTGTTACTGTTCCTTTGTGGGCCTTCATTCATTTTTTTTTTAATATAAATAGTTAAAAATATTTTATATTTATTATAAATACTATATATGTAAAATTATATAGGTGAGATATAATCTGTGAATTATATGAAGCTTGAGGGATTTAAGAAGAGATTTATGACATCAGTAACAAAATTTAATTCTTGACCTTCTGACACAGGCTCCCTACAGAGAACAATGAAAATAATAACGCCTTTTACTATGTTTCTACAACAAATAACAAAGCTTTCTTCCAAACAAGTTTCTTTTTGTGGTGACTTCTACTTTTGCTGAATAGAAGTAACAGGCTTAAACTTCAGAGTTTAATATAGCATGCAGAGACACTCTGTCAACATAAATATAAACTAAAAAATAGGCTTTGGATATTTTTGCTAGCTGCAAACGGACATTTTTGTCTTATTGTAGGCTATGATTATAATATAAACAGAACTAAACGATTCCCCTGAGAACAACATTTTTTACGCGAATACAAAAGCTTACCTGAAGAGCCTCCATTCTACCTTGAAGCTGCAATCTATCTTCCAAATCCTGACAACGCTCTTCTAGAAACAGAATTTGTTCCTGTAGTTGATTTCTTTCCAGTTCCAACTCTTCGACTACACTCCGTAAACCTACTTAAGTCAAAGAGGAAAAATTATTTCAAGAAAGGTCAACAAAAAATTCCTGAAGTCTAGAAATGTTGTTCACCTTCATATTCACAATTCTCACCACTGTGGTGCACAATCAGATCTCAACCATTTCCAGTGGAAATGCTTGAGGCCTTGCACATCTAAAAACTAAATAACAAAAGTACTCTTAATTATTCAAAAAATAAAATCAAGTTGCATAGCTCAAGAACTCATAGAGAACCTGGCAGAAATATTCTCATCAGTACTGTGGCTCAATTAATACTGTGACTGATTTTACTTTAATCATCAGTTAATGTACTTGCAGGATTGGAGCTTAAGCAATCTTAATAAACAAGTAAATTGGTCTGTATCAAAATTTGCAAGTAAACCTATTCCATTTCATCAATAACATGTACTTGCAGCTTTTACCACAGTTTTAAGAACACCTACACTAAAAAATAGCCATTTGATTTTTAAAGCAAAAGCACGCAGCAGTGGAATACAATTCTGCTTTGCAAACATAACAGCTGTATAGATTGGAAACACATTCACAGGAACAAGACTCTTAACTTAAAAATACACCATCTTGCCACATAGAATATTTCATGGGCACCACAGCTCAACAAATTCCAGCGTTTAATCATATTCATATTCTACTTCTGAACCAAAACTAGGCAGTTCATCCAGCACGCACATGCTTTAAAATGACACAGAAGAAAATGCAAGCCAAAAAAATTCAACAAAGATTAGAATACACCACAAATGGGTTGTTAGTTGAATTTGAAAACAAAAATAGACACAAAATACAGATGCTGTGCATGCTTTAATAAACTGTCTAGTCTCTATCACACCTGCATTAGGTGAAGTGTACTCTGGCCACCAACCTCCCATATTTTCTCCTTCAGCTGAATCAGTGCTATCCAAGGTGACATTCAACGCTTCTTGAAAACACTGTTTTCCATCAAAGCTGTACTCTTCCTATGCACAAAACATAAAGGTGAAGTTTAATTAAAAGAAGTAAAGTAGCAAGGGTAATACATGTATATGCACTGTTATAAGAAGTGAAGTTTCAGTTAAAAGTCCTAAAACCCTGCAAGTGATTCAGGTGCATAAATCAAAGTGTATGTGATCACCACGGACACCTGTCCAGCTTCTAATTACTATTTCCAGAGAAGCAGAGTCTCCCACAGGTTTTGTACGGTATCTGCCAGGCCTCTGAAGACACCCTCAGGCATCTGAAAGGCCAACATAATTATGCTTGGATACCTTAATTGGTCCCCTGATTTGTACAGCTAATAGGGTCCTCTGAAACTCATGGTAAATTATTGGAATTAACTAAACATAAAATTATGCTTCCAATGGCATGTTATTGCAACAATGGCATCCTAATTCTTCTTAGAAAAGGTAAAGATTTTCTTCTTGCAAGCTACAGCACCAACTACCTAAAAGTATGCCTGAATGAACAGACAGACAAACCATTTAATAAAGCTCCACTGACAAAGAAATTTGTAAAGATCGTATCTAACACAAAGATGGCCTCAACATATTAAGCATATACCTAGGTTCAGGCACATGAATTACTCCAGAGAGATGCTCCTTATTTTTCAATGTAAAACTAAGTAGACTCAAGGAACAGAGAGGTGTGATGCCATTAGAATTGCTCCTCATCTTCTGGCTACATACACAATCATTTAATTTACCACCAGATCTGTCTAGTCTTCAGTTACATAACTATTCTAAGTTCATAAGTCCTTAACATATACAAGAGTAAAGCATCATATAAGTGATAGTACTTTCCATGCTTTTAGTAATATACAGGTAAAAATAGACACGTAGATTTTAACCCACCTGAACCTTCCTGCTGGTCTGATTGCTTTTTCTTCTTGCCTGCTCCAGCCTGCCCATTCCTTGAGCTGTGGTCAGTTCCTCCTCCAGCTCCTGTTGCCCTGAGACTATGGCTGGATCAGAGCAGCCAGGAAAGAACCAGTCATCCTCAATCAGTTTTGTGCCACAGGAAAGCAATTACATTTATATCAGACACTACTACATGAAAAGAGACCAGGGACAAGCTGAAGTCTCTATGAATGACTGACAGGAATAAGATTAAAGAAGCAATCCATAGCATTCACCTTGTGATTTCCCTCCAACATAACTATGTAGAACACAAGAATAAAGTCTGCATATCTCACTAAGAAGAAGCAAACTGAAGCCTAACTTTACTTCTTCAGAAAGTCTTTATACAGGAGACTGGAAAGGGTGACGTTATGCTGACACCAAAAAAAAAAAAAAAAAAAAAAAAAAGCCAACCAATTAAAATGCCAAATTAGATGGCCTTTCAAATTACCAGGTTAAAGACACTTAATTTGTATGATAACGGCATCAGCTGAGACAGCTGTAGTTTGTGTAATGTGAACAATGACATTCATTTTTATGGAAATGACACATGTCCATTTCAACTTCAATTTTAGTATGAGCTACAAAGCCAGATAATTTAAGGAAGTCACAAGCATGTGTTACACTGCAACTGGCATCAAACCATTTTATCATACATTAATATCAATCTTTTAAAGACAAATACAGAATCATTTGTAAATAAACACACTGAGTGAGCTCAGAATATGAAAGCTTAGGTATGCATCCTGTTCGTTGTTAGAAATGCTTTTTCATTTTAAGTACATTCCCATCTGTTTTGTGATATGACAAAACATATTTGTGGAGACAGATTAGGAAACAGGTGTTTCATGCAAAGCACACAAAGCAGAACAGCCAGTGAAAAGAAATGAAAGTAAAGGTGGCTCCATATTTTAACTGAAAATTAGAAAATCACAAATTTGGCTTTTGATTTAGCCATATCAATCCAGTTGTCCTCACAACATGCAAAATTCAAACAACTTTTATCTATGGATCAGCGAAGTAAAACCCAGAAACTATTAGTAGATTCAGCCCTACTGGGAATGCTCAGCTTTCATCTGAGTTGTACAAGGACAACTTATACCACAAATTTCATTAAAGCAAACCCCTGTAACACCTATTAGATGGGAGCAAAGTTCTTCCTGAAATATTTCAAAATGACATACTTAACTGTCAGAAAAGATTAAAGCAAAAAAGTTGAAAACTTTAAGGACCCTTTTAAGTTGGACTGCTGAATTGGATTTCACTACTGGTTTTAATCACATTTTGGTTTCTTTCGCTGTCACTTTATCAGCACTCACTTTGCAAACCTTTGTTTAACTTCAAGGATGGATTCTATTTGTTTGTTTGTTTGTTTTTAATCATTGTACATGTTTCTTCAAAACCATAAAAATAAATGCCAAATTCTGATCACCTTAAACCTTTGTTTACGAAAAATATCATTGTAGTCAGTGAAACAATTCAAAGAGCAAATATTATTCCAGATAAGAATGACCCCTTCTTTGAGAAAACAGATTTAAATTTCTTGAAGTTGAAATTGAGGTAGCTTGTTTCTAAGCATAATCAGAACGAATAATACACTGTTCTTTAGGAACCCAACTATTTTGGGTTTTGATAAGGAAGGAAAGAATGAAATTACCATTGTCACATGAAAAATGACAGTATAGAAATCAGAGCTTTAGAATGATTTAGAACCCTCAGGCAAGTGTTAAATCATTTTCAGTTAAATTCAGCATTGCTTTAACAACATCAGTGAATAAATACATTTTATAACTTTTTCAGTGGTTTAGGGAGCGTTTCATTTCATTTTACATTATATCTAATGTAAAAACATTGTATATAATGTAAAAACATTATACCTAATGTAAAAACTGAAAAACTTTCCAGGACACACTTTTTCTGATACACAGAGCATTCAAATTAACTAATGATGTGCCTACGTTTTCTTGTGTTACTATTCACATATCAAATGTCCCAATAATTAGTGGTTTGCAGAGGAAATAAGACAGAATTTCTATGCACCAGTCAACACTGTCATCCCCTAGGATTGTGTAGCTCTCCACACATTCATTTCAAAACAGACAATTGCTTTATTTGGCAAATTGCCATAGATTATGATGGAATGAGTAGTGGTTTCTAGGTTGCTTAAAATATCCATAACTAGTATTAATGCAAATAAAGTTTTACAACTTACGGGAGGGAATATAATTGTTTTTTAAAAAACACTATTGAATTTTGAGTACTATTAAGAGTGTCTAAATTAATTTGATTCTTACTTAGTAACAATCAATTGCAACAAGCCAAGAATTTTTTTTCTAGAAAAGGTTACAGAGTAAATATGGAGTCAGCTATTACTACAAAGGAAAATAGAGAGATTTGGTTAATATAAATGAATAAATAGGCTTTGCAAGAGGGGAAAAAAATCAAGTTAAAAGACAGCATTTGTTACATGTACTGCTAAAAACCACATACCATCAATGGCAAATCTTATAAGGTACTGTTGGCAATTTCCTCAAAAGAAGCATCAACAGAAGAAATCAGCAACAGTATATTACAAGTTGCCATTGCTGCAGGAACCTGCATGCACAAAACTGATGGGAAACTATGTTCTCACTGGCTGACCAAATCGCAGTGTAGGGTGGTAGGAGTGGAGGGGGAAGGGACGCTGAGGGCTCATCAGGTGTAACGGCAGGAGAAAAAAAAAAGAAACAGAAAGGTCATGCTTATCCCAAGGGGAAAAATGCAAAATTAAACACGGACTGACGCAGATGAAATTTTACAACTGTTATTAATATTGCACATGGATCTGTAGTAACCACAGATGAGGTAACAGGTAGTTTTAATGAAGGGAATATTATTCTCTTTCAGTTCAAAGCATTACATGGTAAACCCCTCAAAAAGATGAGACGTGATCCTTAAAACATTTCTATGCTTATGTACTGAACCTTCAAATTAATCTTGGAGATGGAAAATAATTCAATGGCAGATTAAAAAGAGAAGATTCAAATTACCTAACTGGATTAATTATGACAGTAGGTTGTGCACATTAAAATGTGCCATTAATCCCCACACTGTTAACTAACGGGACAAAAATTATAATGAAATACTAAATGACTTGGAAAACAAGCAGCAAAAACTATCTGAAATTTACCCAGACTTTTAAAAGAAGCTGCTTCACTTTATCATCAACTGTTTTATTACTAATTTAGAAAATTACAAAACCTAAGATGACTTGAAATGTTATTTTTTGGAGATAATTTAACATTTTTAACTAGCCCTAAACCATTACCAGTTACTGTTATTCAACTGGTTATATTCAAATGATATTTAAAGAGAAAATTTGTCTTAGGTACATTTTACTAGAGCACCACCCTACATCACAAAATTCAAACCAACGTTACAGTTCCCCACACCTTCACTACCTGTTCACAGCAAGCAGCTTTAATATTTCAATGGTGAACTTATTTTAATCACTGGTCATTCATGTGTGGACGGTAACCTTTTGAAGCAAGTTCAAGCAGTCTTACAGAGCAGCAACTCAGATGGCAAACACAAAAAGTACATCTACTCATAAAAATAATAAAAAAATGAATTTATGAAAGAAGAATCAAGGAAATAAGAAAAAGCAAAAATTGCAAATTTAAGCAATTTTACTAGCTAAATCGTAATTATATAATCGTAATCGATTTATATCTTATTACTACAGAAATTTGTCATGGTAGAACACTATCAATTCAGTCTGAAGTGCAGCAGACATACATGAGGGGTGTGTGTGCATCATATATATATATAATAATTTAATCGTGAGTAGAACAGCTTACCTTCTCTCTCCTCCTCAATCTGAGCCATTCTCAAGGCCATAGCAGACTTCTCTTCTCTGACTTGATCACGGGACTCCTCTGATTCTGGTACATTTTCTTGCCATTCCAAGAGGTGACTCTGCAGTTCATCCACACTACCTGATTCACTGGCCTAACAAGAGAAACTGGGCATGAAAATGTATTTACCAAATCCTACTGCAAATGTAAATGACTTTTTAATTTGGCAAATCATTCACAGAGAAAGCAATCCACTGTAATTTAACACTTAACATACATAAAAAATATGAAAACAAAGATAATTATCATGGACTGTGTAAAAAGATAGCCTTACCACCTAGCAAAGTATTAAAACTGCTACTGCTGGTTGCACTTACAAGCTAAAATATTTTTAAACAAAAAATGGCTTTTTAAACAAATCATTTTTCTTGCAGATTTTCATCTTAGAAATGTTTTATAGTACAACAATTTTAATTTTCTTTCTTTAGGATAACAAATCTCTATTACTTTTATCCATGAGTAGAATAAGTAAGAATGTTTTTGCCTTCCCATCAAAATAAAAACTATTTTATAAATTTACCAAAAAAAAAATCTCCACAAAAGTTCAAAAATACTTTTAGCAACACATAGTAACCCCTTTCAAACTGTCTCTACTGCTAGGTCTGCATAAAATTATTTAACATGTACTAAGATTAACGCATACTGTTAATTCACCTAGAAGTCTTTTAGTATAGCTTTTTGGTTCTTCTCACTTTGTCATCTCAACCTGTATGTTTGTTAAGATTTCAGCTCTTATTTCCTTCTAAAAGCTATTCAGACCTTACACAAAATAATAAAAAGTCACTTTGATAACCCATGTTAAATATAACTAAGTAGACAGTAAACAGTTTGGAAATATATAAATTAGAGTATGTGAAAAAATAAGGAGGAAACAATCTTTAATTAATTCAAACCTTTCAGTTTGTTACCCATTTTAACAGCTACTGACATCTCAATTTCACAAATCACGAAATTAATTTTCATCAAGAAGACCCAGCTAACACACTTTCTAAAGCACTGTTTGAGCTAATCAGCAGCTCATACAAATCAATTTTAAAGTTAACCTGTGAAGCTGCCCTCTTTGTAACTTGGTCAAGATCAGCTTGCAACTTCCTTTGCTGCTCTTCATAGACTTCCAGCTTAGTCAGCAATTCTTCTACAAAAGTATAATGAATTGGGTTCATTAGGACACAAAACTGATAGAAGATCAACAAAAATTTACAAGATTCAAAATGAAAATTCAGATAATTCATTTCAGTTAGAAGACCTGTACTTGTCTGTGTTCTCCACCTACCCACAAAACTGACTTCTTGGTTGTTAAATAGAGATGAGTGATTTAAACCTAACATGCTAACAATTTAGACTAGTGAAGTGAAAATTCTACCATTTTCCATTTACAAAAAGGATGTCAGAAAAACTACAAGGTGAAACAGAAAAATCTCTCATAGAACTCTATTTTAAATATAATTGCCTATCTGAGGTTTTACGCAAAAAAAAATCCCTCAAATTCTCACACAAGAAAAAATATTTGAGATTATTCTTATAATTCTCACTGCTCTCAGAAGTTCATTGTATATATACTCTATTAGATTTTTCCAAGTATCTTGTTCTCGTTTCTCATCTTAAGAAGATACCTTTTCCACTCGCTGGAAAAGTTTAGATATATTCTACCAAACCTGAACAGAGCAAGGGCTGAACTGTTATGCACAAGTAGATTTAGAGAAGGAAAAGATGACTTGTACCTCTGACTTAAGAACTGTATGCTATTGCTAAAAGTTGCATGAAGGTATTTCCAAGTATGGTGTTTTTTGGTTTTTTTTTTGAAAAAAAAATTAAAACAATAAAGACTATTCATCTTTGTCTCTTTAATTTGGAACCATCTGCAATAGAAAAATAAATGGGTTTTTGGTTCTTTTTTTGCAAGCAGGGTAGGTTTTTGTTTGTTTTTACCATTTTGAGTTCTGATTTCATGTAATGATTGAAGTTTTGACTGCAGTTCTTCCTTTTCAGCTTCTAATTCTGACACACGATTGTTCAAGGCAGATACATCATTATTCTTCGATGAAAACTAAAAGAAAAAGTAGCTGTAAGTTTTTCAAATGCACCAAAACACTAACAACATAGTAAAGTAAAGGCCACTTATTTCTAATTTTTAGTAAGATTTGGAGTAGCTGTTTTTCTACTATTTGGAAGTGTAATGCACCAGCTATTTAGGAGCAACTGTACTCCTGAATGCTAGTAACACTAATTTGTACTTTTTTTTTTGTTGGAACTTCCTCCTGTTTATATTGAATAAACTTTTAATGTTTATTCAATTTTTATATACAAAGGCACTTTGAATAAACTCTTTTAATATTTTATTTAGCCCACACTTTACTTTTTTCAGTCAGATCTCCGAGCACAGTAGCTTTAAAAACAGGTTTTTAACGTCAAACAATGTTATACGCACATTTTTCAGTTCATCCTCCAGCTGTTTGATTCTTGATTTGGACCAAGCCTTCATTTTCAGAAACTTAGCTTCAGATTTGGTGGCCTCTTCTGTTTTCAATTTCAGTTGTACTAAGGAACAAGACATAAATATTTTAAACCCCGGAAGGATTATCATTACAAGATCTATATTTAATCCCTTTAGCAACTGACAGTAACGCTTATAGAAGACAACTGCATGCAAAGAAGAAAAACACTAACAGTAAGAAATGTGGTGAGAAAGTTACAGCATACATCATCATCTTGATATTCCCATAACCCTCATTATTATAGTATTTGAGCACAGATACTTTTTAATTACTGTGCTGATAACTCTTCCATTGAATTTTATGAAGTTCTACTTGCAACAGGTATGAAATTATATAAAGGTATGGCCTAAAATAACCTTTATTATATAATATATATAAAATATATAAAGGTATGGCCTAAAGTAACCTTTCATATGTAACAACTGTTTATATAGGATACCTTTCAATTCTTCCATCTTTTCTTTAGTTGTAGACTCCAGATCTCTAACATCTTTTGTCTGCCCACTAACAGTTAATTCTTCCACTTGTTTCTTAAGCTGAACCAGGGCCTGATCTTTTTCTTGCAACTCAGTTTCATGTTTCTCTTGAATTTCATGCAGTTCAGCATCGTACTTCTCCCTCACTTTTGTCATTTCAAGCACGTGTTTCTCCATCATGTCTTTTATCTGGGCTCTCAAGACATGTCTCTCTGCATCCAGTTTAGACTGAAGGTTTTCTTTTTCAGACTGAAGACGTTTCAGGTTTTCATTTATCTCCTATTAAAAAAGAATGACCTTTTTTTATTTTAATAAAATGTATTTTTAGTATGACTGTCAAATACTGCATTTGTATTCTTACATACTTTTCCACACATTATAACCAGAAATCAGAGCTACTGTTGGTCACCTGGCTCTAGTACAAAAAACTCAGCTCTGATTTTCTAAGGCTTACATAGGAACTTGAGCAAAATCGCATTGCTATTTGAGTGAAAACTACATGTTACTTCTCTCATAGCTGAGAATGGAATAAAAATCCAGGCTTGCTTCTACAGAATATTAAATACATATTTGTAAGATCTCTCTAACAGTGGTATCAAGGACTGAGAATGCTCACTGCAATGCCATCCAGATGTTGTTACCTACACCCATTAAAACTGGCAAACTGTGACCTAGCTGTTCTTTTTGCTAACTAGCCTTCTCTTAGTGCTTATTCTACTGCCAGTGCTCTCACTTTAGTTATACTACAAGAGCAAGATTACAGATCACTGTAATGGAGCAGTTCACTCATATTAGCCCTGTTGTACAAAAGCCTTCGTTAATGATACATAAACCAAGGAATATAAACTGTCTATGTAAAGAAGCTGTGCAAGACAGCAGAGGCAACATTTTCAAAATGCAATTAAACAGCTTATGTAAAGGAAGTCTTCCTGCTATTTTAATACTTTGGCTGAGGTTCCGTTACAATTTAAACTGCTCTAAGTTCATGTTGTTACAATCCACCTTTTGCCCTACCCTCAAGCTGCGCATTTCTGTCCCCTCAGTGCACTAGCACTAGGTACTGACTGTTCTTGCAGCATATCTTCCTCCAAGATGCATCTAACCCAGGGAAAAACAAAAACAAAACAAAACAAAAACAAACAAACAAAAAACCTGCATAAGGCTCAGTGTATGACAAATGGGAAGGACAAATGAAGCACCAATTTAGCTAGGACAATAGCTTTTGGATCACACATTTTTTGCTAAGGATCTTAACTACCTTAGCAGGATAGTGTGTCTACCTGTTACATAGTTGAAACTATTTCCAATAGATTTGAATTCAGGAAACCTTCTTGGGTAAGTGGATTTATTTATTATTTTTTTTTTTTGTAAATAGGATGACTGAAATGTTGTACCTGACGCTTCCCAAGCAGGTTGTTTCAGCAGAGTCCCAAAAGCCTATCTGAGAGACTGCAATGTTCTTTACCTACATTTTTGAACTGAAGTAGCAGCACTCAAAGGCTATAATCACAATTCACACTAGATGCTTAAACACAATGAACCTGGATTAGCTATGCGTTTTGCAATCAGTAAAAATACTTCAAAAGAAAGGGCACAGTGCTAGCAAAACATTCTCGTTGGAAAAAAAAAAAAAAGGGCCTCAGTTTTGGAGCTCACTCCATTCTCTTAACTAGAGAAACAGAAGTCTTTTGATAGCAGAATTTTTTTTGATAGCAGAAAGTCTTCCCTACATAACAAGTTCTCAAAACAAACCAAGACAAACTATGGAGGAGAATTGACAGTTTTATATTTCACGGGCTTTACTTCTTTATTTCCTGAATTGAAATGGAATTAGTATCTGTTCACACAATTACAGTTGCATTACCAGCACACATCAAAACCTCCCAGAGTGCTACCAAAGTATTTTATGCAGAATTATCTTTTGGACACAAACTGCTTTTGAAACTTGTAATTGACCTGATGAGTTGAGCAGTGTATATATGCTATTTCTTACTTTCAGTTGCTGGTCCTTGGCATCCAGTTCTTTTTGCAGCACATCTATCACCTGAGTCCTTCCTAGCATGACTTCTTCCTTTTCATGGAGCTTCTGCTTCAAGGCCTTCAGTAGCTAGGAAAAAAAACCTCAAGCTATCAATAAAGGGATTAAAAGTTTTAGAGGAAAAAAAATAAGTATTATGTTTAGTTTCCCACCCAGACTTCTGAACTGCATCACAGAGGTTATTCACTACATGTTTCTAATCTACCACGACTCTCTAAGTCAAAGCAAGCAACCGAGTTTCCAAAGCAACATACCTGTTCTAGGTCAGCACTTGCATCAGATTTAGCAACTAATTTAAAGAGCTCCTGTTCATGTTTTTTTCTCTGTGCTTCCAATTCCTTTTCCTTTTCCTGGATTATATTTTGAAATACACGTACCTGAAAACACAAAGAAAGTAAATATGAAACCAGTCCACAAAGGTACATTAAAAGTACACTGGCTTGTCTAAATAAAGGTACAGCAAGATAGTGTATTCTTGCTTCCACTTACCAGTAAACACAGTAATCACTGACTGATTACTGAAGTTAATGGCGCATAAACCTCCAACTTGCATGAAATTTGCCTCAATTCTACAGTAACAAACTTTAAATGAAAAGGCCTGTAATGCTGATTTTTGTTTAACACCACAGATCTACACCTTTTTAGATGCTATCATTCTGATACTTCTTTCTTCTAAAAGATTACACTGTTCATAATAATTTCTAGCAGGTTTAAATCAATTAAGCCCAAATAGCTTTGAAACCTAGCCACCTCTTCCTACTCAAGAACTTGCATTCTTCTTCCAGCATCTTTGTTAGCTATCTTACTTTTATAAGAACTGTAACTTTTGGAATCTTGTGCCAATGATATTTTAAATTAAAATTCAAGATTTATTTTTTTTTTAAAGATAAGCAGTTTTTTTCACATAAAGTGAAAAGGTTTGTATTTCAATGACCACATTGTGCTCACCACAATGGCTTTTAGTCTCAGCTGTTTGTCTTTTTCTTTATTTCTTCTATCAAAACATGCAATGTTGTGCTACTGAACATGTATGCTAATATTCAGGATCGAAAGTATCAGATAAAGTAAACTCAGGTATCAAATAATATAGGAAATCCGGAGATCAATAGTTTCATACATGGTAGAACAAATTCTGAGGGATCAACCACATCACATTAAAATCTAAATTCCTTACAGTTGTGCTGAAACTCCTTTGGAAGTTAAATCTCAGATTTAATGTGATGTACTATCAACATCAAAAAAAGGATAACATGCTCCCTAGATTCTTTTTCCTTTTAAAGTGGTGTTTATTTTTATTTTTTTCATTTTTAATTGTTATTTAAAAAAAAAAAAAAGTTTGTCTTGGCCTGTTAATCAGCCTCAAACTTCTAGAATAGTTCCCCATTATGTATACTAATCTTCACCAGCTATTTTTCAAAGTTAGGAGGAAAACAATGTATTTCAATGCTCTCTTGCTAAGAAGTGCATCAGTTAGCTCACAGCACAAATTAAAGTGATCTGTCAAATAGCCACATTACACTGAGAATGGTTAAATAACCCCAAAACACTACTAGCCACTGCACGCGTGCACTTTTGCACCTTCAGGTGTAGCGCCAAAGGGAAGACAGGCTTGGAGGTTCTTCAACCACAATGCTGCACAACTCACTTTACTCATACTATCACTCATAGTATGTCATTCACTCATAGTATGTCATACTACATACTATCTCCTCTGTGCACAAACATCAGCCTCATCCTTAAAATCCTTCTTAGCACAGTAATTTTAATTTTCAATAATTATCTGTACAAACCATCTACTTACTGACTACTTCATTATTCTTACTTCATCTGATCGCCATATAAACCTTAACTCAAGAATCACTGAAAATTAAGAATGGCATTTCTCATTTATTGAAATAGCAATTCTACAGTCAAGATACCATATCTTCCACCAACAGATGTAAATATTTCTAGAGTGTTTACTTACATTTTCTATATATGCAGCTTCCATTTCTTGGAAACGTTCTCTTTCATTGCTCTGAACAGTTTTAAGACTCTCAATCTGTTCCTGGAACAAGCTACATTTTTCTTCACTGTCTCCAACCTTCTTGGTAAGGTTCTGAACAAGAATCTGCATGCTTTGCAGTGAAGACTCTTTAATGGACAGCTCATTCTTTAGAATGCAAACCGTTAGAAAATTAGAAGAATGGGCCCAGAAAAAACACCCACCATCCAGCCCTCCCTCAGGCAAGCAACATTAAACTAGAAGCTCAGGTTTGGTTTTAATTTGAGTGAAATTTCTCATCAGATTTAAAAGTCAGTAAAAGTATTATTTAGTCAATATTATTACCGACTAAAGTAAATAATTATATACATATTAAAATAAATGAAAATAATCAATGAAGAAATTGTAGTCACATGAGTAACTGCTGGTAATTTGTGCTTCAGAAAAGGATCAACCATACAACATCAGAATTGTTTCTGATTCTTTGAAACCTCTGTGGAGGTTTTATATCTGAGATATATACCTTCAATTCTTCATTGGGCAAGAGTATTTCATTGGCAGCACCACCTGATCCACAGGCTATCTGTAAATCAATGATATAGGCATCTCTTTCAGCTAACTTCTTTTCTTTCTCCGCCAGCATGGCATCCATTTCAGTCCCCCGACAGCGCTGGGCCTCCAGTTCAGCATTCTGAAAATGAAAAGACAACACTGCATGTAATCTGTATTTCTAGCACAGTTTGCATCACCACCATAGTACCTATTTTAGGGTACAGAAAAAATTACAATCACATTTATAACCTGGTTCAATTTTAACTCTAACATTTAATGACTGAGCCTGTTTCTCTCTGAAATTCTGCAGTACTCACATTCCTGCCACCTTCCAGTCAACAATAATGTCCACAAAATACATCACTGTTACAAACTGTAACACAAAATCATTATTTGTATTTCTTTCTGTCATTAGCTATTTTTGCAACAAGCAAAACTGAAGCAAAACATTTTAATTCAAAATAGAAGACTTAAAGATAACATTAACCCACACAGTTCATACAGTGTTTCCTTTTCTATTTATTTTCAAACTACTATTATAAGCATGCTTGAGGATTCAATGTTAACTGAAAACACAATGAAAGAATCTCACTGTATTTGTTCAGGCAGGTTGTAGCACATAACCTCTGTTTTCTCAACCCAAAACTTTCTCAAAATATCTCTTTAGTCTTTAAATATAATCCTACACCACACATGTGAAAAAACATACACTCAGCATCATATAAAACACCACCTTTTTTTGTAGCTCTTCATTTTTTTGTGTGATCTGGGATTCTAGTTCTTCAATTCTCCTTCTCAGCACCAATATTTTCCCACGATTTGCTGCAGCATTTTCCTGGTCACCATCTCTTGATGCCTGCAAAAACAGGGAGTTTCACATTCCATAAGTAAGTAGAGACTGACTTCATTACTTCTACCTGTTCAGACAATACTGGTGAAATAAAGTGGCCTTGTAGTTTGTATTCCTATTCTCTTATATATTAAGTATTCCAAGTAGAAGCTAAACAAAGCAGGCACAGTATTTTGATCAAACTAGTAAAAATGTTAATATTTAAATTATTAATGGTAATTATTAATTACGCAAGGTGGACTGAAACATACAAAAAGGGTATTCATTTCCTCTGGCCACTGTAACCCACATAATCTGGCATGCATAACCAATATAACTCAGGAAAAAGAAAAAAAATATTGGGGGGCAAAGTTAATTGAATTCCTCCTAAACACAGTGTTTCCAATCAGAATTCAGGAGATACAACTACTGGATTATAGAAACTGTCTGCCATTACAAAAGAAATCAAACCCAATTGCTAAAACTATGTCTTCCTAGAAAAATTGGGAAGATGTAAATAATTAGCCACTGCATGTTTTTGAGGACACACAGGAAGTTCAACAGACTGATCTGCTTTTATTCCACTTTATCATGTCTTTAAAAAGTACTGAAGTCTCACTAAAGTTGTGTTAGAAGTTGTATGTCATTAAAATATACTATTTTATAGAAAATCTCTACTAACATAACTGCATTACTAAAAACAAATTTAAAAATCTTTGTTAATGGTAAAACAATTGTAACTTAAATGAGAGATTACTATACTTGCTCTAAATTTTGCTACCAAGGCCATTCTTATATTTCCATTATTGTCTTTGATATTTAAATAACAAGCTAGCCTTGTTTCTATTTCTTCTCGAAAAGCTTATCTTCATGTGTTAAGAGTCTGAGCCAGTAATAAGATGAAAACCAGTAAGATTTTTTTTTTAATAAAACAATTTGAAAGGAATGTACAATTTTCTAAATTTCTAGAGAAAGATAAACAGAATGAGATAGAAATACACAGATGGACAGACAACAGCTACAAAGTCTACCTTGATCCTAACCTGACTCAGATCAACATTTGGACTTCAGTTCCATATGCAAGTCCAGCACAATAACATGTCTACTTTCAAATGTAAAGACACTTACCTTTTTTTGTTCTGCTTTTTCCTCTAACCCTCCTGCTGTTGATAACTGTTTCTTAAGTTCTTCCAGTTGCGAGGTTAATGATGCAACCTTGGCTTTGTTTTGCAGCTTCACTTTGGAAAGTTTGGCATCAGCAGATTCCCTCTCCTCCTACAAACATTACAGTCATGAAGGGCTTAAATTAGCTACCTGAACAACTGCATCCTTCAAGTCTCCCATTTAAAAAAGAAAAAAGAAAAAAAAAGAGAAACAAAAACAGAAATCTAAAGTAATTACAAAAAAAAATAATCTTTCCCGTGAAGAGACTGCTGCCTGTGCAATATCCAAATTCAGTTACAATTTTGGAACACTGTCCCTGGAGGTATTTAAAAGATGTGTAGATGTGGTGCTTAGGGATACGGTTTAGTGCCAGACTTGGCAGTGCTAGGTTAACGGTTGGACCTGATGATCTAAGTGATTCTATGAAGATGCATTGGCAAAAAGCTGTAATGCCCAGGAAACATAACAGCTAATTGTAACCAGTGCTTCCCCGGGTTCCTGAAGTTGTTATAACTGATTATTAAACTTGTCTACAAGAACAGCATACGATAAACAGGACTGATGTGTTTTTTTTTAAACTGTGTCTTTGACAAAAATATACACACAGTACCTTTAACTGATTATCTTTATTTCGAAGCTCAGCATCCTTCTCTCGGACAAGCTCCTTTAGCTGAGTTACCAGCTGTTCAGTACTTGTCAGCTGTTCAGTCAAATCTGTCACCGACATGTTTCCTGCATCTTGTGACCCTGCAGCCTGCAGACATAAAGCATATTTTGAACAAGCAAGATAGCGCAGACAATAATTCTTGTGCCATCAGCTTTTTTTTTTTTTAAACATATTCAGCAAATCTTATTAGAATGCAATATTAAAACATACATATACTGTATGGACATGTACCAGACTGTTTTGAACTGGTCTGTCAGATACAGTAGCAGAAGGGTTTATATAAAACCATGTAAAATAGAACGCACAACATAATTGTAATAATATGATTTCATCTGTGTAGAAACACTCTTCATTGTACTATGATTCAGTCAGACCACTACAATTACTTGATCATTTGTGCACAAACAAGTAATCCCTGTATTTTGCCATCTCAGAAATTCCTTGCAGTTTCTTTCTTTTCTTAATCCTTATATAGCTATTTCCATATTATAAATTCTTTTGAACAGCAACTTTCCCCTCTGTCTCTGAAAGTCATCTAACATCTGTATGGAATAATAATGAAAAAAAAAAAAAAAGTTTTAACAATTTCAAGCAGATCTACCTAACTCTACTTGAGACTTTAAAACACAGCTTTATTTTTTTAAGGAATCAGGGGAAAAAAAAGCAGCATCCCTCAATATCCCTCACCTTTCCATCAATAACACATTTCTTAAAATAAACTTGAACATAACTACAGCAATAGTTCACTTAAAGGAAAAAAAAAGGCAGGAGGGGATGACATCACTTTTCAATGAACAAGAAAAGGCCATAAAAATAATTAAGCTATACTGTATGTTGACATATTTAATGTACAAGGACCTGATTTCCTTATTATAATGAAAATCCAGTAGATATCTAGCAGTAGTGTCACTGAACCTAGTGGCAACAAAATATTTTATTAACATGCTACGCACAAAAAACACACTTGGGATAAAGTCTATGTAATTCTTATAGATGCTCTCTTAAAGCAAGTTAAGCATAATGAAGATGAATAGAGCAGTCGTGTTACGCAAGGATTAAATATCGAGCAAGAACCCAACTTGACTTTTAGAGTCCTAAAAGTGAATCACAGTGAAACCAGTTAAGCAACTTCTTTATGACAGAGCAAACATATATGATTAGTAGATCATCAGTTAAGGGTTCTGTACGTCGGAAGTTCTTAAGAAATTATTATCTTAAAAGAAATGCAGTACTTACAGCTTTGGAAGGAGAATCATCTCCACTACCCCATTTCCACATAGTTTCAAGATAGCTATGAAAAAACAAATGAAACAATACATTAGTAAATGTCAGTGACTCAGGTAACTTTAACTAACTGGTCCTTCTCTCTGGGTATTTCAAAGTAAAATACTCAATTCTAACTTTAAGTGTTTGTTAACAGCTCCATCACGTTACTAGCTGCTGAGAAATAATGTAATTATGTATAAAATATGCATGTTATGCCTTTTCTAAAAACTTGTTTTTAGTAAAATGTCAATACTATCAAAAAAAATCCAAGAAAGTATTTAAAATTTAAATGCCATAAGTATTACTCAGCATAGTTGCTATTTCCATATATAAATAAAAGATATGAGCCACTTGAAGTTCACTAATATTTAACCTGACTTTAAACATTCTGCCTGCCACTGCAATGTGACAGGGATTATATCAATGCATATTTCTATAAAACCCTACACAACGACTGAAAGCGTTAAAGAACAGCATACTGCATTAATTGCCATGACTGCTTTCATCAGAAAAATGACATGAGTGTTGTAACCCGAGGTCACTGATCAGCATATTAAATGCTAGCATCTAAACCTCCAGGCAAACAAGCATTCCTTGCTTCTTCTGCTCTGAACCAAGCACCACGTATTTCTAAATGGTACCAATGTACCAGACATACCTGTAATTACAGCCTCAGACCACGGAAAGCTGCAGTCTCACAATAAACACAAGTACGGGCTCTAACACAGCTATAAGAAGCAAAATACCAAGCAGGTAGAAGGCAGTTCTAAGGATAAGAACAATACTGAACAACAGCGACAAGCTTGGCTGAGAAAAAAATGGACAAAGTCTTTAAAATAGCCAATGCAGTAAATACCAAACTGTGTCAAGGAGATGCACATTAAGAGCAGACTAATGTATATTGCTCTGCCTCTGTATAGTAATTCCGACGAGCAGCATGAAGTAAGAAGCAAAGCTGCACTTCAGTAATTTTCACTCTCAACTAGCAACATCCAGAGGAAAATAATCCATCCTTTCTAATCTGTATTACATACTTTTGAAATATGCATGCACAGATCAGTCAGCGGTACTGAATTTGGAAAAGAGTTTATTATAAACGTTAGCACATAGCTTTCCTTAAAAGGTATGCAGAATGATAGCAGAGACTGCTTTAAAGATGGTTATATTTTCAATGCTAAAAGCAGGAATCACAGAGTGCACTCTATGGCCTATGTTATCTACAAAGGTCAAAATGGATTACGCTAGGAATCTTTTCTAACATTAAAATCAACAAGCAAGCTGCGGGCTTGGGGACAGAAATTATACAACTTAGAAGTAAAAACCCCACCCATAACTCCTCCAGAGCTGTAACATCAAATCTGCTCTCTGCAAAAAGCTCATTTCCAGACACATTAAAGGGTTACCCATGTACAAAGTGGAGTAAAATGACTCACTAGATGTAATCACGGCGCATTTCCATTTTACTAATGGCTATTTTCGCTCATTTACAGCTTTGACTGCTGCAATCACTTTTGGTCACTTCACGTGCCAGCATTCCTACCTGAATACCTCAACTGCTACCTTCTGATGTGTTTTTGTTTATACAAGGGATAGTAAATATTGACAAGCTTTCCAAATCAAGCTGGGAAACAAAACTGAACAGACTTCCCTTAGCCAGCATAAAGTCAACCAATGATGATTTTTTTTTTTTGTTTTTTTATACAGACAGCCAATTAGAGCACCGAAGATGGCAAAGCTGCAAGTGGAACGCTCAACACAGTCCCTTCTGCTTGCAGGATCGCCTAAACAGAATTTAACCAAGTTGCCTATCATCATTTTCCTTCCTTTGGCAGCCTACTTCCAGAACATAGCACTACCAGTTATCTTTGGCAGCCTACTTCCTGAACATAGCACTACCGGTTCTCAAGTATGAGAAGCAGGGAATCCAAATCCTCTGTGACTATATTGTCTGGGAAGTTTTTGCTGTGACAGATCATTTGTCTTTCCCCAGTAAGTTCAGACTGCTTGTCCTCAATTTCAATGTCCCACACTGTTTCATCGCTGCCAGTGTATCTCATCCCACTCTTCACCTTGCATATCCCGCTGTGTTGATAATCATTCTTTGCCATGCACTATACGTTCATTTCCCTTGATCTCTTCTTCACTGAAGAACAGCCAGGATACTTGAACCCTACACAAATTCCAGGAGATATAACAAAGGACTGCTGAATTTTACAAAACCAGCTACTCCTGATGCTTAAAGTTCAGCTGAGGTTTCAGCTCTTAGCACAACAGGATGCAACCAAAGAGGAGAGTCCCATTGGCAGCTTTGGCTTCATATTCTTCCATTCTCTTTGTCCAGCTTTAGCTGCAGCCAAATCCAGCTATAAAAAAAATACTAACCATGTATTCACCTGGATAGCTTCCAAGCCTGCTTGCTTCCCTGAGTCAGGCAAACACAGGGCCTACCACAAGGGGCAATCAGGGGTGCACAACAGCAGACGGGGACACATTTCAGCAGCAGGTCATACTTAGGTGGTCAAAGAACCCCCACAGCTTGAGACTTACCAATCTACAGGGAATCTACAGGGTAGACTACTGAAACATGATGTTACAAACGCCTCCTCAGATGATTAGGAATGCTGACAAACAGTCCCCTGACTTCCACAGAACTACACACATTTGCCTAACCTTCCCCACGTCTGTTCAAAGTCATTCTGGTATAATAGCTTCAAACAGCACTCATCTGAGGTCTCACTACAAAGGTGCTACAGAAGGTCTTTTACCTCTTCTCTTGCAGAATGACTATATTAGAAAACAGGCAGCATCCTCTCTGCAAGGGACGTAATGGTAGCCCCCATGCTCTTCTCTTAACAGGGCAGCAGTAGAAAGGCTCCCAACAGCAGTATGTGAAAATTTAGGCAAGTGCTTTATTAATTTAAATGTATTTCCTAGAATGACTTTGTGCTTTAAACATGGACACTGAAAGCAAAGCATTTTCAGATATGTTTCCTCACTGCAACTGCACATTTCGCATTTACCCATGGATCTGCCTATGCGATGGCCTGCCAGGACACCAACCCTCCTGCTGAACCAAGAAAATTTAACAGTGCATTTATATAGCTGTTGTGCAAATAACGCAGCTATTTCTCAACGACATTACACTTTCCCCTAGAAGCCAATCCCCCTGCTGGGCCCAACACCCTCGCCTCCTGCAGGAATTGGCCTCCATCAGCAGAGACAGAAAGCAGGAGCACAGGGCCTGCGGCAAAGGGCAGGTGCAATGGGGCAGGTGCAGGGCCCCTTTTTAGTGGGGTCCCCGCTTTGCCATGGGACCTCCGGGGACGCGGTGCCGGGAGCAGGCAGCCGGGGCCCCCTCCCCGCCCCAGCCACCCCCGGAGGCTGCAGCCTGGGCTGCGGGGCCGGCTGCGGGCCCACCACCACCCCGTAGAGCCGGGCGGGCCCCGCGTCCCCCCGCAGCCAGCGAGGAGGCGGCGCCGTGCGGCCCCACTCACCTGCCGGGGGGCGGCCGGGCCGGGCCGGGCTCTGCCACCGCCGCCTCCTCCTCCTCCTCCTCCTCCTTCGCCGCCGCCTCGGCAGCTCCCCCGGGCTCGGCAGCACGGCCCGGCCCAGCCCAGCGCCAGGCGGCTCCGGCAGCGCCACCGGGCGGAGCGGAGGAGCCCCGGGGCTGAGGGGAAGGGAGAGCAAAGGGGACGGGAACGGCGCTCCCCGGGGGAAAATGGCTCCCGGGTCAGGCGGGCGCTGAGGATGGATTTAAAGTCCTTTTTCTAAGTGGAAAACCACCACAATACAGTGCAAAAGGAAGCTGTACCTTGTGTGCCTGACCAGCAGCTGTCGTGTTTTTCCTTCTCCGGTGCATTTTTCTGCATGCAAACTGTTGCTTCCTAGCCGCATCATGCACTCTATGGCTTCTGGTGTGGCCCAGCTACAGACATGGCATTTTTAAAATAAGCACCTGTTCATACATACCAGTACATTGAGCAATAAGCTTTATTTACAGCAGACTACAAAATCAAAATGACTAGAGACAAGAAGAAGAAAAAAAAAAAAAAAAAAAAAAAAAAAAAAACTGCTCGTGTTTAAATGGGATTAAACTTCAAGATCTGATTGTCAATTCAATCGCTTTAATCTCTTTCTGGTACAACATTGCACACTGTCTTCATTCATTTCTGATTACAAGCTAAATGAATGTGCCTGTATTCTCATTTATGCCTTAACTTCCCAGTAATGTGACAGCTGATGATTAGGGTCTGAAGTCCTCTGGAAAACATTAGTATCTCTGGGAACGTTAGCATGAGCATGAAGTGGACTACAGCTCTGCTGTAACCTGAGCTGCTCTGTCTGAATTTGCTTGGAGATGAGGCAAAACAGCTTTGCCAGCATGACCAGCGTCTATGTCCATTTTTCCAATTCACAGCTAGCTTCTTATGATTCAACACTGTTTATTACAGGAGTGCCTGGTCATTTCTCCTGGAGATGGCTGCAGACAAAAAGACAAAGCGAGAGCACTGTCACTGCAACTACTGGGCCAGTACAATGCGAAGCTGGGAGCTCCCACAGACACTTCCCACTGAAATTCTCCGTAACGTCATGACCACAGGCTTCCCAGCACTGCATGAGTGAATGCTCTCAAGAATAAAGGGTTCTTTGGCAATCGTACACATGGGAACAATAACATTGTGTTACACTCTCAAAACAGAGTTGGGCTAGCTGGCATTCCAAAAATGCTGTGCTGAAACTCATTTCACTGAAACACAAACAAAAACTGGATCCTTAAACAGCAACAGAAACGTTTAAGCCAGTATCATCATTACTACACTCACAAATTAGTCCTTCTGATGCATCTGCTAGCACAGAAGTTAAACAGTCATGTTTGCATTATGTCCTGCTTCAGTTAGTTTAGGTTTGCAGCCCTCTCTCTAACAAATAAGGGTGCATCTGACCACAACCTCCACCCACTGAACGTGCAACTTTTTAGTCCCATTCTGCAGTGTCTCCATAGCCTCATTGGTCTCAAAACCTGCCAAAAATTAACATTTCTGAGTAGCTGTCAGAAAGGAAAAACAGGAGTGAACATGCTTTATTATCATCCTTAGCCACCAAAATGGTACAAATGACTTTTGTATCAAACATCAAAACAAACACATCCCATGAGTAAGGGTGGAGTTACCCCTCTTCCTGAACAGCAGCAGTGTGCCATGAGCAACTTCGCTAGACTCAGAGTGGTGCTGGGAATTGAATCCGGAGAGTATTTGAGTCAACACAAGATTTATAACCTCTTAAATAAAACCTATAATTGATCATAGTTTGTTTTTGTTTTTGTTTTTGTTTTTGTTTTTGTTTTGTGTGTGTGTGTGTGTGCAGGAGGGGAGCTTCAGGCATAACAGTCCAAAATGTAAGTCCATCGATATTCAGGTAACTTTTCCCCCTCCTTCATTTCTGAACAGAGATTTTTCTACATTGTATATCAATACTGTAGCCCTGCTAACAACTGTTATGTCACACTACTGACCTTACAAATAAACATGTAGGGTTTTGAGGAAAAATAAAGAAGATCAGTAGAAGAACAACACATACGGAAGAAGGTGTAGATATAACAACAGGTTTACATATAAAGTAAGATAGGCTCCTGTGTACAGCCAGCCCTGTAGTCTCTGCAGTAGGCCAGAATCACAGAATTTTCCACTCTCATATATTGGGATGTGCATATTAGTGTTGCCTGGGGAACAGTCTGTCTTTAGGAACCTGCTGCTTCACATTAACCCTTTTTATACCCATCATTTATTAATTGACTCTTCAAAATTAGTTCCTAACTTCAGTAAACGTCCTTATCTGCAACTTTGCTCCAAACATTTTTTATTCATTCCACTTAAGAAACCAAAAGCATTCTTAAATTTTCACTTTTCTAGGCTCCAGAACAGCTTTTCCTATGCTATATGAGCTGTCCTTACTGTAGTAATCAACACAGCATATAAACTCATAGTCTCATCTGCACGTCTTCCTTATCTTTTAACCCAATAAAAGATAAACTGTTCTTGGAAAGATGGGAGTAGAAATGACCACCTGCTTCCTCCTGGGATCCCACAGCCGAATTAGCTGCTCTGTTCTTCTCTAAAATGCAGGGTGCCGCATCAAGGTCCCATTAGTGCAATCTTGAAACTGAGTTATCAAGTCAGAAAGTACAATGTACTTTTTTCTGAGGGAACAAACATGGACATTTTACAAATAACTGGTTTTAATGTTTACGTGCGTCTTGTAGCCAAACTTCCTTGTTATGACTCCAGGCCTAAGGCTGAATGTATTTACCAGCAAGATATGAGTCCCTCAGAGACACGTGGAGATTCGGACACATTAAGCTCTCTCCCAGATGGAGAAATACTGCTGTTACCCGGTGCCTTTAACATTTATATAACAACAATATCCAGATGCCCCAGTTAGCGCAATACCAACTTACTTCATGTGCATGCTCTGCTGGAACTAATTTATTGCCTTAGGAATTCCCCCACATTTTGCAAAATAAAAGCTCATTACTTCTTAGCCTCCTTATTTCTCTCATCCCAACATGGGGTGGGAGGAAATTGCTTGCTCTAACTCTCTTCTTTTTCCGTATATCATCTTCTTTTCAGAATTTCCTGCATCCTGGAATAGCACGGAGACCTCCCTCCCACCTTATCATTTATGAGTGGGAAAACCAGAGAATGACTTGAGACAAGATACAGCAAAATTCCTACCAACCAGGTGTTTCGGCTCCACCTTCCCATCATCACCACAGGGCTTCCAAACTCTCCATGCCCAACCTCCCTTCAAAGGAAAACACCAAGTATAAGATGGAAAACAGAATGAGGGAGGAATTCAGGCAAAGACAGATCACAAGAATGAATTTCTCCATGCCCTGATTGCTGCTACTGCAGCTTCCATAACTTATCTCCTTGTTCACATGCTTATAGGGAAAAATAACTCCTTTGTAAACCCTTGCTCAAGAAAAAAGGAGTAATGGCTACAAGAGCAATGAACATTGAGGAGATGCAGAGAATACTCTTTGATGATTAGATGTCTATTAGTGTATAAATTATGGATATAAATAAAAATAAATAAAAGTATTTTAAGAAACAGGTTTTAATTGTGCCAGTAATTTAGAACAGAGTAAACAACTTAGATAATCAAAAACCCCACCAGGCAACAGTGTCAAGTTATCCTGTACTCCAGACACCACTAGGCGTAACAGCTCTGTAAAGCAAATAATCGCTCTGCCAAAACTAACTTACCACAGGCAGCAGCAATCTCCAGGTGAAAGTGGGAGAAGTCTGGCTTGCACTTATCAAGAGCCACTGGATGTGAAGCATGGATGTATCCCACACAGAAACAACTAGAACTATATTCAGCTGTAAGTAGCATGCTGTTAAATAACAACACTCTCCACATTTTCTTTTCTGGAATTTTTATTAATCAAAGACAGCATAGCTTTCATATTTTGAGTGATCAGAGAAATCCCAGTATGCTTTCATAGCTAAGATAAGCTTAACCAAAAGATGCACTGCAGAATACACGATGGTTTGGAGTAATACAGTGCTGTCCCCTGCTTTGTTATGACTGAGTGAACTGGTGTCACTGGTGCCCTGGACAGCACTAGCTAGGGTCCTCAGAAAGAGAATATGTCATTGACAACGGACCGTGACTCTTGCAGGAATATGCTAAGAGTTCCAAACGAGACAAAGGAAAATTTCACATTGTACTCGACTGATAGGCTCCCTAAATCCAGGGGAAGCATCAAAGGTCTGTCTCCACCACTGAGTCAGAACAATGTGCAGAGTGCTCGAGCTCTGGAAGTTGTACACATAAAACTGAGTGTTTTTTTCTGCATGCTGTATAAATATACATATATTTTGATTGGCATTTAGAGTTGCATAAAAGTCAAAATATAAAGTTCTCTAAATTTTTGTTTAATACTCTTATGTGGAAGCTTTAAGGATTAAGTTTACCTGCCCATGTTTTCAAAAAAGCAAAAGCTAATTATACGGGAAAGTAAACAAGTTGTGTCATTTTAATTCCTTAGCATTTTATAAACAACTTTCAGTATAAGGAGAAATATTCAGTGCAAAGCACATGCTTAGCTTAAATCCTAGACTTTTAAAAAAATATAAGCAAAACTGAAATAAAAATAAAAGCCTAGAAAGGAAGCTAGTATATGTTGTCTGCATGCTCACAGAAATATAAAAAGAGGAAGTGCATTCCCCACTTATAGCATTAATTTTGTTTTGGTTTTAAGAAATTTAGATGCTTTCTTCCAAAGTAGTCATACTGACCATTGTTACTGGCTTGAAAAAAGGAAGATAAAATGTTACAATGACAGGAACAAAGAGTCTACATCACTTGAAATCAAATACTTCAGCATTTGTCATGAACACCACAGCAAGTTTATACTTATGATCCAACACTTTCTGTGTTGAGGGTAAACACACTGCTCGGTGTATGAAAAAGGTAACATCCAAAAAAAAAAATAGAAATCCCAATGAAAAATAATTAAAATTCATGGGACAATGGGACAGTTTTCTGGCCCAAGACCTACCGCAATCCTTCCTCTCCACTTAACCCACTGAAGTTTGCTCAGGTTCTCCACAAGATGACACTATTTCAGAACAAGGTATTTTCCCCATGCAGATGGCATGGCAAAACTCCTGAATTCCCTAAAACATTAACAATACAAGTCCTCCTTCACGTGAATGGAGACAGTGGTTTAACAGATGTAGCCTTAAAAAAAAACGTAGAAATCAAAATTAAAGGGTCAAGCTTCAGTCCGGTTAGGAACTGAAAATGCAAGAAGTGCAATTCAGGAAAGAGTTAATGATTTTGTATAATTTCAGCTTGGAAGTACAGCATAGATAACGGTTATTACAGAAGCATCCATAACATGGTCATTACAGAGACAATACTGAAAGCTGCTTTGTTAACTGCAGTAATTGTGCTCTCATTGCACAAGTCTTGTTGGCAGCAAAAGTATTCAAAATTATCCAACTGGTAGAATACAGCAATATCATTCACATTGCACTGGGATATCTTCCAGCAGGAGGACGTTCTCAGTTTACCTGCAAAATAATTAAACAGATTAAGAGTAATTCAATTTTTGGTATGGAGAGAGAATCACTGACTAGACAATGTACTCGCTTTTTTTTTTTTTTTTTTAAGCTTTTTTTTTCCCCTCTCCGGTTGTTTTTAAGTTTCCGAATGTGATTTCACTAGGACTTTGGTAGTGTAAATATTGATAGAAAGTTGTAGTCCTGTATCCACAGCACGCTCTTGTATATGTACATATGGCTAAAAGATGTATGTTATATATATTTAAATATGTAAATACAAATTACTTATTTTTATTAAACTATATATATATATATAGCGCTCAGCTAACCAGTGCTCCTCATTCAGACTAAACAACACTCTGGGAGATATGCGGTTAGAGCTTAAACAATTCTTCCTCTGGGCCTCCTGCCAGACAAAGATAACACATAACCTAACTCGTCTGCTAATTCACCGCACAGCTCTTGCATTGTCCTGCAGTCCAAGTGTTTGCCTCCACCAAGCTCAGAGCAAGTCCAGTAACTCAAGCTCATTTTTGTGCTGAAGGCAAGTCCCATCACATGTGACTGGCTTCATTTCTACATGCAACACGTGGAAGACACAGCCTGAAGAGCAGGAGAGCCTTCCCCTCTTCTCACCTATTCTCCGGAACACCAGAACTGAACCTTTAGCAAGGACTGTCCCAGGAAGATGGCAGTCCCATTCCATATTTGCTCCTGCTGTCCAAAGACAGCACGACAGTCTTTCAAGGGCAGAAGGAATCAACTGGGAAAATGAGAGATTATTTCACTTTACTCAGTATTTCACTTTCAAGGGACCTGCACTAGGAAAACAGCTGCCGGAGATGACCTAGTGCAGTGCTCTAGGCTGGCAGGTCCATTTCTGTATACCTTGCACATATGCATCCGGCTCTCTGGCAGGAAAATACGATTGCAAACATCTTCATTTACAAGGTGCACAATGCCAAGCTGTCATTTTGCCTGGACACTGGGGGACCTCCAACTAGATGGTTATTAGCTTCAGAATCTCTTTGTTAAAAAAAAAAAAACAATTACAAGGCTGTGCTGAGTAAATCACAATCCAAAGGAAGTCTGGGAGGATTGCCACATTTTCATTTCTGCCATTTAAACAGAATGCGAACTCCAGGACTCCAGAGAGACGAATAAATACTTTGTTACAGAGCTAAAATGGCCTTCAGCTGAGGTATTTATCTAGCATCATATTAACCCTATATTTACATTAAAAATTATAAACCTTAGAATGACCACAATTAACTTCAAATTCAGTAAACAGTTTTCTCTATGCTTTCATGAGCTTACCCACTTTAACTCCTTAGAGGTAACAAGTCTAAAGTAAAATGTGTGCCAGCTACAAATTCAATAAACAGTGAGTTCCTTTTATGATATTCTAGTTTTCCAATGAATACACTGTCACTCAGAGCAACAGTCAAACATTATTCAACAACTAGGAAAGTAACTCCATGCCCCTGAATATCCTTGACCATGTTCCTTAGATGCAGATAAATTCACACCCAGGAAAATATAATTTTTTAAATAATTTTTAAAAAGACCAAGTCTTTAGCTGCAAGTTTATTGTACAAGTTACACATGCTTTATCTGTTTTTAAAGTGTGACAAATTCAAGACAAACATTTTGTATTTTATAGTCAATGCTGTCTGCTTTTTCTTCTAGCCACTACTGTGTTGTTTTTTTCCTTTATCTGTATATACTGATATCTATGCACGTGCTAGTACACATATAAATCAACTGTCTAAATCATCGTCATCTTTATCAGTTGCTTTCAAGTCAAAATATGTCAATTCACTACAAGCACGACCTTCATGTTTGCATTCAAAGCTGTCTTCTGCATGAGGCTAAAAATGCTTGTTATGGCCAGATTAGAAGTGCACAGACAGTGAAAATTGAAACAACCATGTTTACTTTAAGTCTGTAGGACAGCATACATACCAAATCTCATCTGCAAGCAAGCATCTTCAGTTGATAAGCAAGTATTATTGGTCTTGCACAAGGAAGGGCTGTTCTCACAGTGGTAACACCTTAGGGCATAACCTAAGAAGACAAGGTTTTACCTTTACTGAATAATAAAGCGCTGAAACATTATCAGCATTAATAAGAAAAATGGAAGAACACCAGCTGCATCTAACTGTCACAAAACATATCCATGGTTGTTAAACTAAAGACTCCAGACGAAATGTACAAGCATTATTGTTAGGTTAGAGGTTGGACTTGGTGATCTTGGAGGTCTCTTCCAACCTAGATGATTCTGTGATTCTGTGATATTGATACTGGCAATTTTGAAAGTAAGATTCTGAAGCATGTACTTGTATCATTTTGAAATATACTCATCTTCATGTCACCTGCAGAATAATGTATTAAAATTTTGCTTCTTTTACCTTAAAAATTACATTTTCCAAACTGACAGACAAAAGATACTTTTATCAGAATTTTATTCTATTCTTTTTTTTTTTTTGTCATTTCTCCCTCATGCTATACACCTAGTTTCCAGTTTATACCACAGGAATCCAATATTCCATCAGCAAAATCAAACATTTTGTTGCTACATTATGCATCTCTATTCTGACCAAAGACAATCAGCAACAGAAACTCTGCCCTGTTTATAAGGTTACTCTCATTCCCAAAAGTGGTATTAAATAATACAGATCTTTCTTGTTTTTTTTTTTCCTTCCCAGACATAGTTTCCATGATTTCTTCACACACTGTCATAACACTGTATCAGCAAAAAGCCTCCTTTGTACTCACCTGAACTACAAAAAGCAACCAGAATGATGCAGACGGTTAACAGGATACAATTCATCTTGATCATGGTTCTTCCCTAGTTTGGAGGCATAAACAGATTTGAAATGTTTATTATATTAAAAGTCGACACAGAACTGGCAAAACATATGGTGAGGAATCAAGGTCTCAAAACTCGACTCCTTTTTAATGAAGTCACTGTTGAGAGAAGCCACAGAAGAAGAGCGAGGAGTGACTCTGCACCTTCTCAGAACAGGGATTTTATTCAGAGCACAGCCACCGGAGGCCCCTGGCAGGCCGCTGCTCAGCCCGCTCTCTTCCTGCTTATCACACCACCCAACGGGCCTCACTAATTCCAACAGCAACCTTCTGCAAGTGCACCTAACACAGAGGTTGCTTAGGTCTGAATGCCTTTGCTTTTACATTAATTCAGCGATAACCCTGGAGCCAGACCGCATTCCCTTCCTCTCTCAGGGAGATCTCAGCACAGATCCGGCTGCCCTAAGGAGGCATTTGCTCCTCCTCTCCCCATACTCCTGCCAGCCCTGCCCAAATGCACACTGAGGTGCTGGCACAAGCAGTTACACACCATGGGACCTCAGGCATGGCTCAAGTCTTCCACAACGGCTGCCATCTGCAAGCAGCAGCAAGATGGGAAAGTCAGGCTTCAGTAACTCCGATGGCAGCAGGAACTGCCAGACAGACTTCTGCATGCAGAGAATGAGCTACAGACAGCAGCGTCTAGCGCTAAAACATCCCTGCTATTGCAGAGAACAGGCTCTTCAGACTAAGTAACAAGCAGGCACAGGCACGAGAAGGACCAGCACGTGAGGTAGAAGGATGTGGGACATACTTATCTTCAAAGACAAAGTCGGATTTGGAAGTCCCATGAATTCCAGGAATTCAGATAACAGATCTCACTTAAGATAAGATCACAACGAAGCACTCGCATCGCTGCTCTTAACTGTGTTCATATTGCTTGAAACTATTTCTATATGCAGTTAAGAGCCTGGTGTGGCAGGCCATAATCACATCGGGATGGAATTTTTCCTTCCAAAACATTGCCTGTGAACTTCAAAGGATGGTTTTGTTGTAAAGCGTTATTTAAATCCTACTGCATCTTATGTCTAGTTATTTTTTCTACTGACAAAAAGCAAGAAACTCTTTTCCTCTGTTTATTGCTGACGTTAAAAATAAAACCCTTCAGATGCGGGATGTGATTTTTTCCAGGGTAAACAACTTTGTGAGGAGCCTTCCAAGACCCTGTATCCAGAGGCTCTTCCCACAAGCGGCATCAATCTGCAGGAGTGCCGTTAGCCCGGCTGTTACAGCAAGGCTGGCGGCTGAAGCGAGAGCCGACCGCAACAAGAACATCCCTGGGCACCGCGCCATCCCAGCGGAGCCCTCAGCCACACTGTGCTGTCAGCAGAGCACGGCAGTTTTGCCTTTTGGCCTTCGCCAGACTCAGAGCAGTGCCAGGAATTGAATCCGGGGAGCACCTGAGCCAACGCAAGTCTGCTAACCACTTAAATAAAACCAGTACTTCACCATGGGTAGAGATTTTTGTGTGCAGGAGTGGAGCCTCAGGCATAATGGCCCAAAACATAAGCCCGTCTATATTCAGGTAACTTTTCCCCTCGTTCATTTCTGAACAGAGATTTTTCTGCATTGCATTTACAGTACAGTAGCCTGCTAAGAGCCATTATTATAGCACACGACTGACGTGACAAATAAACACATAGAGTTTTGAGGGAAAAAACAAGAGCAGCAGAAGCAGAAAATACAGAAGTCCTTGTAGTAGCCACCAAGCCATGACCAGAACAACGTAAGGAAGGTTAATAAAAGCCATCACAGCCAGCAGAATAGCTTTGTCACCAGTAACCCTACTGACGTATCTAATTTTGGGGGGAAAAGGAGTCGTATTTCCTCTGCTCCTGTACTGCAGAGAGACGACCCACCGGTAAAACCGCAGCTTTTCTTTTTTTTATAAATAGAAATGCTGCAGCCTGCAATGCACAGCACGGCTCAGGGGCAAGGCAGGACTCCCCCCAGCAAGCCCCCTCTCTCGAGCTGGGCGCTGTGGCTGTGGCTGCAGCAGCAGCAGCATTTCTCCGCAGTCCCCGCGGGCAGAGCCGCTCCCGGGGGGCTGCTGCGGCTCGACTCGGCGCCCGGGACCACCGCGGGGAGAAGCAGCCCCCAAAAAGGGGATGAGGGGGGGCTGGATTTCGGCTCCCCGCGTCCCGCTATAGCGCAGTGCGGTGCCGTGACTCAGCCCGGGGGCTGCCAGGCTTTGTGCCGCCCCAACAACGCTGCCCCCCGCCCTACTCCTCCCTCCCTCCCGGGCCCCTCCGCACCCCCAGCCCCAAACCCCAAAGCCCTAAGCCCCCGGCCCCGCGGCCCTCACCAGCTCCGCCGCCTGCCAGCCCCGCACCGTCTGCCGATGGGGCTGGGGGGCGGCGGTGCCACAGAGCCCGGCCCGCCCTCGGGGCGGAGCGGCGGGGCTGGCACGGCTCGGCACGGCCCTGGCAACAGCATGGCCAACGGCTGCGGCAGCCCCAGGCCCAGGCAAAGGCAGGGGTTTAGGGGATTAAAGAGCTTGGCTCTAATGGGGCCCTAATGAACTGCGAAGGTGCGTAAGGCGCTTAGGGTATTCCTGTGCGCCACTGAGGAAGCAGCAGGACATGCGAAATTGAGACTTGGTAAGTTTATGTTGTAAATATAAAGCTCGTTTCCTAATTCACTTGTAAAATTTTGCTCAGAGGAACTGGACCTTCAGCCATGGGTGGGTGGTTGCCTGTTTTCCTTTCCAGTAACCCATATCGTCACGTAAATGGCATTTCCACCTGCATCTGTATCCATTTTACAGTCTCTGCATAGACAATTAGTTACAGGAATTAACCCAACCCTAGAGTAACATTAGCAACTTTTTTTTTTTTTTTTTGCTAGTGGCTGGCTCCTGCTTATTCTCCTCCCCTATGCTGCAGTCTCAGCAGTGGCTGAAGGCTCTCCTCGTTAACCACCGACAGTAAAACCCCTGCAAAATGCAAAAGTAATGCTAGAGCTATGGTAAGCCTTTCCCACGTACAAAACAAGCAAAAAAAAAAAAAAAGGTGCTTTGGTACATATTCACATTTGAACATACTAAGTTCTATATGTACATGCTATATGTGTACATAGATGTTCAACGAGGCTTTACTGGGCCTTCTCCTGCCCAATAGAGTAAGCATCAGATCCTCAGCATCTGAGTCAGCAGAAGCTGGAAGAACTTCAGGCTTGGTCAAAGGGATGGTCACCAAAGGGACAGGCAGTGCAGCATATGTGTTGTACAGCTTATAGCAAACAGCAAGCATTGAGCAGTTGGAAGTATCATAACACCATTTACAAATGCACCTACTCAACACTTGCTTGTGGACTAAGTCTGAGCACTGGTGAAATGCTGTCCTCTAAAGTGCAATCTTGACAACCAGTTTTCACTTCCCCAGCGATGACTTCTACAGTCCAACAGTGCTGGCCTGGCAGACATAGCTAATGCCTTGTTTTCTTCCATTGTCTTGGCCACTTCACTTTTCATGCTGATTTGGCATACACACTGCTTTTGGGTGGGGTGAGGAAAGTACTGGCATGCACTTTGTTTGATCTGCAAGTAAAGGTGAGGTACAGTGCTTGCAGTAACATCTGGTAACTTCAGGCAGTACACCACTGTGCTAAAATAACTGCCTGAAGCCATTTTATATAACTTTTCTCAAGTTACAAGTTGGTACAGTAGCCGCAACAAGCTGTTCTCCTGCCTGGGTAGGTTTTTACCTCATACATGTGTCGTTAGCAGGCTGAGTCCTGTGACTACCAGCTGTGCTTAGATCACAGCTCACAAAATCTCAAGATGACTGCTTACAAGTTAGCAGAATAGTATGGTCCTGTATCTTGTCTTACTCAACAGTAGGCAGTAATTACGTTCTCCTCTTTAATGACTGAAGGGAAATACCACTCCTTGAGTAATATTGTTAAGAGTTGGAAGTGTTTCTACAGGTTATAATGACCTTTGGCTGATACCACTTCTAGAACATACAGATCCCTGTTGCATACCACAGCAAGGCATGACAGTTAATAGTCCTTAAAACACACAAAACAAACCTATTGCACTGGAATAAGTTCTAGTTCTGCTAAATAGGGGTTTCTAAACCCTTTTTCATTGATCCTTTTAACCAATGATAAGTTTTCAGTTGAAACCATCACATTTTCCCCTCATAATTAGTATTCAGGAGTCTTCAAAATCATTTTAAAACTAATCTAGTATTTCACACTGTTCTGTGGGTGGTAACACAATTCTGTTTTACTTCTCTAGATGCTTTACCTGAACAACTGCAGGAGTCACATTCAATTTTTGTTTTTCTACCTTATACTGCTGCAGAAGATCCAGATGTTGTGTGACACAAGAGAAAGATGTGCACATTGAGAATCCAATACTAGGGCTTGTAAAAATCTAGAGTTCATGTAACAGTTAGCTAATCAGTAATGGAAAAAAAAAATCACTTGGAACAATATGCTGGTATCCCATCATTGGAGCTACTGATTCTGGATGTCAGAAAGAAGAACTGACTACAGGAAAACTAGTCATAATTTTTGCTCAAGTCTCAGCAGAATCAGTCCCATGTTGTACTTTAGAGCAAAGGAGGCAGTTAAGTTGTTTATTAATGACAGTGGAAACAAAATAAAAGTGATAAAGCAAACAGATACTTCTTTAAATATAAAGTTTCTAGTCATCTAGTGTTCTGTCAGGCTCTTTTTTTCTTTTGGATTCATGCATAGTTGCAAAAACCCATAGAGGATTTAGGGAGACATGATACTTCAACATAAGCTGTCACCTATGACAAAGTCTGAACAGCAAACATCATATAAAGAAAAACTCAAAACATATTTACAAATTCATATTTTGTAGTCATTGAGAAATTTCTTTGTTATTGAGTGACAGATTATGCATGTACACTACATTCCAAAAAGGCATTATTCAATCAGAGTCATTTAGCATAAAATTAAGCTGAAAGACAGATTGTCCAAAAATAAGGCCAGTTTCATTCCAAATGTATGTATCTGATAACCAGAATTTTCTGGTACTTGTATGTTAATAAAAAGAGCATAAGAGCACCTGATCTAACCCAAGTGGGATACATTGGCCAACCTGCAAATTTCATTCTTAGCAGAAATTATCAACAGTAGAAACTCATGAGAAAGGACAATAGTACACACCTTTTTTGCCATCTTGTCTATTGCTAATTTTAAATGTTTGTATAAAAACAATTCCCCACACCGCATTTGTAATATGATCATAAATACGCAATAGTTTAAAACTGTAAGATATGATTACCTCAGACTATCAAGCTGTTCTGCACTTTGGAAAAAAGTCAACAAAACCTAAACATCTTTCTCTTCCTCTCCCTTCCTCCTTTCCCCCCCCTACTTCCAAGCCAGGGAAAAAAAAAAAAAAAAATTATATTCTGATGAATATTAGAGCTGGCACCAACATTCATGCTAGTTGCCCTGATGTGCAACAGAAAGTTCATTTACAATAGT
Organism: Aythya marila; assembly: GCF_965140915.1. Taxonomy (NCBI): domain Eukaryota; kingdom Metazoa; phylum Chordata; class Aves; order Anseriformes; family Anatidae; genus Aythya; species Aythya marila. Next base: position 48,132,107 of record NC_139046.1, read on the forward strand.
CAGACATATTCTTATGCACTAGTCCCAAGAGTTCAAAGAGCTTCTGAAAACAGTTTTGAAGCAAACAAAATCCCATCAAGTATGATGTGGGCAGCGTCCAGAAGGTGCAGGAATGTCCAACACTCTACGTCGATCTTCATATTCATCAGTGTCTGTGGAATCTTCATCTTCATCCACTGCATATTCATTATGATTTGTTTCCTAATACAAAACATACACATATTTAATCAAAATTTTGTATTCCAGCTATTTATAAAGAAGCACTAACAATTCCCTAGAAAAATTGAAAGCCTATATTACTGCATCAGTTACCGGAGGTAGATACCATACCCCATGTCTTAACACCAGTTCCCTAAGCTTACGGTAATAATTAGCAATAAAGATAAATTTTGCCTAAGTACTTAACCATTAACTCAATAAATAGCCACTAGTTTTATGCATGGAATAATTAAGGCTATGTATACAATGCCACAAGGTACCACAATTCAGCACCCTAGTTGTACCAATTTCCTTGGCAGCTTATCTAGTCTTTTAGTACAGGTAGTTTTTTTTTTGTTTGTTTGTTTTTTAAAAAGAGGGTCATTACTACCTTTTAGAACTAGAGGTACAGCAAAAGATATAAAAGCAAATGATTCTCACAGTCAGCTGACTGGAAGAGGTTACAACTCACAAATGTAAGCTTAAGTTAGATATGACATTTTCCATTATAAGCACGACCTCTGCTGGCATTTACTGTTACAGCTACTACCAAGTTTCTCAAATCCCTTGGAAAAACAGGAAAAAGTGTAAAGATAGATGCTTACTCCTAAGAAAGACTCAGTACTTGCACAAAGTCTTTTAAGTTCTATCTGAATTAGACACTAAATAAGGGCTATGCTAGTGATAAAATAAAGCAATCTTCTCTAAATGTGCCAAAACAAACAGAAAAGTTAAAGATCACCTACAATTACATTACAGTAACAGTAAGCTAAGTATCTTATTGAGTTCATTAAGTGACTTAATGAAATGCACTTCAGTGTGAACTAGTGAGCATAAGAGGACCAACACCTTTTTAGAATTGTTATTAACTTAAACATTTGTTGTTGAAGAAAGTGAATCAACAATTATGGCTAAAACATACTGTAGTGTGGTGATACCAAGAAGGAATATTTAAAAGAACTAAGAAATCCGAACAGCTAACTCAATGCCATGCTTCAAGGTACAAATTAAGAAATAAAGTAGCTCCTTAAAACAAAATAAACAAACAAACCTCAACATTGCTGCAGTCTGCATAATCAGATATACCTCTGAAATACACCCTGAACAGACATAACCATACATACATATTTCTGTGCATTCTGGGGAGCGCTGGAGCTCAGACACAGGACAACAGAATGGTCAAGTTCTACCCGTTAAAAGCCTACAGGGCAACAGATCTCACCTGATAAGACACAGTTTGACCTTGATACCAGACAGAGGTGAGGACCCAAGAAGGAACACCCACAGCCAGTCAGGACTTCTTGTGAAAGCTAGGACCTAGGGTCTTGAATTAAATTGGTACTATTACATGCCAAAGCAACAAGGATATATGGCTTTAGTGACATAGAAACTGCCTCAAAATACTGCTATGGTTTCCAGACTGATGTAGGCTTAACTGTGGTATGTTTTATATGGAATTACCAATCCAAATACTGTTCAGTACTGTGAGTTTTGCAATACAAGTGTTAGTGTGTTTTTTTGTTTGTTTGTTTTTTAAATCAATAAATATTCCAGAAGCTGAAAAGAATTTATATAGTGGGAAGTTGCTGAAGTCTCAGATGTAGTGATTCTTTTAGTTTTTGTTGAAGCAAACCTGAAAGAGTACATTTTCAAGAAAAGAACTGAAACTCATTTCAACACACAGCTGCACTCCCCTATTAAAATCAATCCAAGTGATCAATGAAAACAGAAGGTGAGACACAAAATCCAGGATAAGCACAAATGCATATCTACTTACCATTCGTGCTGTAGACACCTTGAATGTTGGGCACACCATATGAAATCTGGGAATTGTAACATTAAAGAATTTGTCCTTGTAGTAGAGGCAGTGGAAGGTGTAATACCCCTCCATATATCCAGATGTCGTGGAAAAAGTGGTACAGCTGGTATATTCATAGACTCTCCCTGGACTGATTATTGGAAACTCCCCTGTTGGTAAACCAGATCACAATAAGTAAGGACTAAAGTATAACCATAATTTAGCACTGCAGTTAACCACAATTTAGCAGTTTGTTGAGCTCTATAACATTCAGGCAGATGATTTTAGATTCCTGTGGACATAAATTATTCTCAGTAACTAGTACTAAAAAGAACTATTCGAAGAAAATTTAACTATCAGGCTTTTCAAACACCCCTTGTAAAACAACTTCAAGACAAAACAGATGCATACATATTACTTCATTTCAAGCAATGAAATTATGTTTATACAAACCACACAACTGCCACCTTCTCATCATAAGAAATAACTAATAGTGGAACTTTCATAACATGTATGCTAAACAGATTCATAAAAGCAACCTTTTACTTACCAACTACTCCAGGACCCTGAACCTCTTCTACATCACCTTTGGCATTTGTTATTCTCCAGTATCGACTGTCCAGCTGACAAGCCTTCTCAGGAAGAGCATCTTTGGACATTTCAATTCTAGAAGCCAAATAGCATACTTAATGGTTACATAACTACTTTCATACATTTCAAGAAAAGCTTGGTAGTCTTGGGCTCTGTCTCAAAATAGACTGGGGGAAAAAAAAACACAACATACTGCAGTGAAGTATACTGAATCAATCGCCAAGATATACCTGTCTATTCACTGTAGTTATTTAGCCCTTTCTAAAGGGCAGGAATTACTTAGAAATTCTTCCCCTCACCCATTACTGTACTTTGCCAATTACCAACTTGACAGATGCTTTATGTACCTGGCCAGGTAATATTTTAGTGATCTTTTCTATTAGAAAGTACTGCATGCTGTGCACATTCAGATACTTCCCGTTCATTTTAGTAACTTTATGAATTCTGTGCATAAATTTGCAACAGTTGATGATCTTAACACTACACAAGTCTCCCCTGTGTTTTAAGGGTCATGCAGTTATTCTCACCTGATTCTGTATGTGAAGAAATAGTGCGGTGGATGTACAGAACTGAGTTCAGGTAGAAAAGACGTGGACACAGAAACAGTAATATCTCCTGTGGTAGCAACACATTCTTTATCATGGACATACCTACAAAAAGAAAAACAAATCTAAAAATAGCTCTGAACATTTAGTACAGAAAACTGAAGATGTAAAGTGATTAGTTAATCACTAATAAGAGCACTGTGGGGCTAGACTTAGAAGTAATTCATAATTTGGCAGTTAAACAAAGGATGCATGCAGAATCTTTAGTATATATTCTTCCCAAACTCATACAGCTACAGCTCTCTGTAACTGCATTAATGCTTGTATTAAGCTAGCTGTATAATTGGATCTGAAGTCAGTGAAAACCCACTTGTTTAACAAGGATGCATCCTTATGCTATTTAAAAACCAAAAACCTAACAACTCCTACAGCAAAGAAATTTTCAGATGAGGAGCTTGTGTTCTGGAACACCCCAGTTCCACAGAAATAAGGTTCTTATATTTAGAAGAAATTATACATGGGTGAATATTCAAACACCAGAACAAATCCTGTTTATGTACTGATTCTGCACTGTGTTACTTTAGAGACCAGTTCACTGGAACAACTGATTTTTTAATAGCTAAGAACAGCTCTGCAGCTGCAGTGCATGCATAGCAGACAGAATAAATGATATGGTACTAGCTATGCTTCAGATCAACTGTATCACAAGATTCCAGTTCTGATAACACAAAGTTATAATCTCTGAAGCTTGTGATGTTCAAAAAAAGCTTTTAAGCATTCTGTTTTAAAGTTCTATCTGAAACATCTCATGCACTTCCTCTTCTCCACCATTAGCTTTTGGTATCACAAACGCAGAACTACTGCAAAAGAAGTCCACATTCTAAACAAGCCATCAACACACTGCAGTGAAGTTATAAATCCCGGTCACAATACCTGAAAATCTGATCTCTGATGATAGGATAACCACCAGTTACAACCTTGTTTACGTAGGATGTAAACCATTCCAAGTAAGATGTACCTAGGTGTCAAAGAAGAGAAGTGTTCATAAGGACAGACAAGTTTACCACTGAGTACATTACGATAAATATTCAAAGCAAACACTTTAAAAAACTTGGAATACTTCTACGATATATTCTCAGACTTTTAGATGACAGTTAATATCCCAGCTCATTCAACCAACAAAGATCATTTGTAGAAAGCAACCTACAATGAAGATTACATATTCCAGAAATGCCAAAGCAATCAAAGCAGCTCTTCGCTAAGTATATCACATTATAATCACAGCCTTCAAATGCTGGTGCCTGTCATCATGTTTTCCTTATCAAGACTGTTCTGCTATGATTTGGAAAGATGACTAGTACAGCAGCCTATTCTATTTGTGTAGCTATTTCCAGCTAGTCTACCTACAAGGAGCACACAAGCCTGCTGATGGACTTACTTAATTTTGATAGATATATATATACACCAAGTTTCCATATGAATACTTTAAGAAACTTGCTAACAAATTGCAGAGTTTTCCTCTCCTTAAGAACAGGGATGAGGCATAGACAGAGAGATGCTCTGCACTCCTCCTACAAACCCAGAAGAAATAAGGCTGTACGTCATTCAAAAGAAGCTAGAATTTTCTTAAACATAAAGCCATTGTCTGAAAAAGCTTTTCGTACACCTACAGCCATTATTTAGGAACAGCTTGATTTCTAAGCAGACAGTCAAGCTGTCACATTTAACTCTTAAAGAGCGGAGTTTCATACAAGCAATACTGCCTTCCTGGAAAACAATTTCTCAGCTACAGATTTTCTAAGCATTGTGACAGAGTTCAACAGAGAAATACACAGAGTTCTTCAAATATTTGTCAATATCACTCAAAAAAAAATCTTGAAGCTAACTGAAATACTGTGAAACCATTATCCTAGCCTCCACTGACATGTTATCAAGTATTATCACTCCTGTTAGATTACATGTACTTACCACTTCTTCCTTTGTGCAAGAGCTACGTGTACTGTCCTTTAACCTTTTGGAAGTCTAAGCAATTCCAAGCTTATTATCCTCCTTTCTACCACTAATCCACAAATGCAAACCTTGTATAAAGCAACTCTGAATGGAGAAAATGGACCAATCTACTCTGCAATGTTCAAAAAAAATCTAGATAAATGCTGTATATGAAGCTTCCCCTCCACCCTGCAATATGCCAAGATAAACCCTTTCAGCCAAGTGCCATACATTTAGGTACGATGTCGGATCACCTCACCATTGAGGCAATGCCATAAAAGCGGCAAGCTCGAGGTAACAATACGAATACACCAGAGTAGCTTTAAAGCATTACATCATCCTCAGCTGAAAAGACACAAGTAACCAGCTATTAGTCTTGAGCTTTTGCTGTAACTTCCCTCTGACTATCCTAAAGAACATAGTGCACTCCAAAATATGACCTTCATAAAACAGATGACAAACTTTTTACTGCACATTGAAACCAGTTCACAAAATCTATGAGTACATAGAAAGGTTTCCTAAAATTAGAGTGGCTAAGAGTTTACCTACCTCCAACCTAAACCAGCAATAGTATAGCATTGTCTAATGTAGTTTCCCACTGTTACTATTAGTACATATATCTGAAGAAATATACAATGCTAACATGAATTTTGGCACCAGTTAGAACACATCTGTCTAAATTAATTCTTTTGACTCAGTGGGAGAGCACAGTCACGGTTACCAGATTTCAGGGAATGAAAACAAAGAATCATTTCAGCTAATGTACATACCAGACAGATGATCTCAGTGGACTACTACATAACCAAATTACACAAAATTAGCCAAATCAAAATTCAGAAAGGCTTTCTTCCGTAGCTATGGTTATAATTAATAAGATTTCATTAAGAGACACAAAATATTTTGAACTTCCAACCTGGTAGCAAAAACTACTGGAAAAAAGCCTGCCTATTTGGATGCATATTTACTTACATCATTCCAATGATGGCTAATTTAAAGCTTTTGCTCATCTTGTTAGACAGGTTAATACACTGAGTAATCCGTATACAAGGCACGAGGAAGGACAAGCTTCATTAAAGAAAACTTCCATCTCATTTCAAATAATCACTGATGTTTTAAATCAGGTTAGTGTCTTGTAAGTAGCACAGAAAATTTAGAGCACTTGCTCTGTACAAGTCAACTGCACTGTACAGTTTGATTTGATCTGTCAAACACTGATGTATATTTTCTACACACAATTAAAACATTCTGCAGAACTCTTTATTCTGAAGTGTTACCTGTAATGAACATATCAATAGCAGACGGATTGCGAGCCATTTGGTCCTAAAAGGGAAAGTTATGGATTTATTAGAAATAAAGCATTAGACTTCAAAGGTTAAAATTCAACATCTGAAACGTAACACATGGAATGCTTTCCCTACATTCACTAAACCAATAATCTGGCTTCTTAATACACCATTATATTCCCAGCCAGATATTCAAATGTATAATGTAAAACACAAATTCCTGTCCCTGTGAGTACTCAGCTGATAATTAAATGTACAGCTTGAACATTCCATTAAGGTTAATTAGATTTAATGCATTGCTTAAGAAACACAACAAATCAAAATATATTGACTTAGAACAGAAACAGTAAAGTTGAGCTTGGAGAGGACCTTTGGAGATGATCAGTCCAAACCCCCCACTCAAGACAGGATCAGCTAGGGCAGGTTACCCAGGACCATGGGCTCTGTCTCCAAGAGAGAGACCATGCAACCTCTGTAAGTAACCTGTTCCAGTATTCAGCCACACTCAGAGTAAAAAGCTCTTTCCCTATGTTCAGATCAGGTTTCTTCTGTTTCAATTTGTGCTTACTGTCTCTTCTTCTGTAATTGGGCAGGCATCACAGAGAAAAGTCTAGCTCTGACTTCCTTATGCCCTGCTATCCAGTATTCATACTCATTGATAAGATTCTCCTGAGCCTTCTCTTCTCCAGACTCAACAATTCCATATCCTTTACTAACACATACCCCCTTGAAACAAGCAAGACTGTTCAGAGATAACCCAAAATTTACATAGCATTTCAAGTTTCAGAGCATTATCCAAAACGTTTAATTAATAATACATAATACAAAATACATAATACAAACGAAGAGCTTAACAATCCTCCACGTGATCCCTTATCACGACATTTCCTGGAAATCCAAGTGCTACATGCTTTGAAAATAAACAGCTAGAAAGCACATAGCAGGAAGAAGATATCCTCCCAGCCCAACAACTTCTTTTTATTATATATAAATAGAAGAAACACTCTTCACTTCCCCTGCTTTTTTTTGAGGATACCCTTCAGTAAATTCACATTTATCATATCTGGGTAAAGAAATTCATACAGATGAGTATCTCCCAAAGAAAAGCTTTTATTCCTTAAAGGAACAAGATTATATACCTGCCATAGCTATAAACAAATTTAAGTAATATCTTCCAATAAAGACGAAAAGATGAATGCCATCCACTATCATAAACCTATGGAAACTGCTATAGCATTAACTACTTCTTGTAAATTTCTTTCATCTAATAAGCACTCCACTTGTATACTTTGGTGAAACCTGATGGCAACTCAAGGACAAACAACGGAAACCAGCATGCTGTCTTAATATTGACCTTATACTATGTAAAGTATTTTGGGTATCAGATAACATGCAATGGGGTACCATCAACTATTTGAAAAGTACATTCAGAAGTATAAACATATCCTCCTTACTGGACATTGATAGAAGATCTCGTATTTGTTTCGTCCTTCCACACTCTCCAGGGCCATGTACTGGCTCAGGCCAGTGTGAATGCAAAACGTAAGCGGAAGGCATTGTTTCAGACCTAGCCTCTGTTGAAAACCTCCGGCAGCTGTGTCGATATCCAACAAGTCTTCAGAGCGGTAGTGGTTCGACAGCGCCATACTTCCCATCAAACTTGAAACAAGAAAAAAAAGATAAACAGATGATACTACTCAGAATGCAGCGACAGCTTCAGAAATCTTTTCTAAGTATTAATTCTATCAATGCTCTGGATGCATGTTAGAGCTAGATGAAGTCCAACTATAAAACTCAAGAGCAAAGCCACGTTTTAGTTCACAGCACCAGCCTTCATAGAGGAAGGCTTGGTAGCTCTCAAATAAATACTTCCTGGTACATTCTGTGCATCCCAAGGCACCCTTTTAAACTGTTGGAGATTCTCTTTGTGTCTACAATTACTTCAAAAAAGGTGAAGGCTTTCTGTTAACAGCTGACACAGTTTTCTACAGTAGCATAATGGAACACCACCCTATGCAGCCTGTATCTCAAGTTTTGATAGCATTGAAATTAACTTCCACAAAACATCCATGATTTTTTCAATTAGAATAACAACCTGCTATAGTAAATCATTCATCAAAACCACAAGTGACCTAGGTGCTTTATACTTTGGAGAAAATGTTGAGAAGCAAAGAAGGAAAACAGCTACTGTATCAGAGAAATTAACATCTCAGTATGAAAACTTAGGCAGACAGATACAAGCAAAGCTGTACAAGGAAGGAATGAGACAATATTCATCAGCATGACATGACAAGACTATCAAGTGTCCTTCTAATTTTTCCCTCTTTCTTTTTGTAAACATCACTATAAAAGATTAGATTTTTGGTTGTTGTTTTTGACAATAAGAAAGCAACTCTGAAGACCATAGGAGCCTCCCTGCTTATGAATAGAATATACACAATTGGAAAAAAAGTTGTACTAATCTGAAAAGTGTATCACATCAGGAATGAAGGTGAGTATCAGAAACTGAAGTTAACGCTAGTATGAGTGACAGGTGAGATAAATGCCAGGGCAAAAATAAAAAAAAGCAACCTACATTCAATCTAATGGGCGGAGAACAGAAGAATGAGGTAACATGATTTAAGTATTCACTTACAAGGGCACACACTGCAGCAGCATTCTTAGCAAGAGGAAGAGAAGACTACATTTGTCAAAGCCAAAGAAAAACACGCTGCAAAGAAGTTTTTGTGGATGACAAGAAAGACTCAGACTTCAGATATAGCCTGGGTTTTGACAAGGTCTCAGCCTTCAGCGAAAACTTTGCAGAGTACAAAATCAAAGTGAACAATGTAAAATAAAACTTGAAATAAGTAGACAGGAGTTCTGTAAAAATCCTTTAATTTCAGTCCATCTTACTAACTTTTTGACTTCTGTATTTAAGAAGTCACATTTTATTGTTTTTATTTTATTAAAACCAGACTTTTTGTTTGAAAAGACATTTTATCTTTTTTGGAGGCCTTTCTAGAAGAGATGTCTAACCAGGTCAACATAAAAATTTCTGAAGACTCTATGTCCCATCATATACATATGCTAAGTATCAACTAACTATGAGATGAGCATCTGACGATACTTCACTAAGAATTGCACTTTAATACCTCCTTAATTCAGGTTACTTTACAGATCGATCTTAAAAGCAACAATTTAATACATTTCAAACAGGCTAATGGCATGAGATTAATGAAAGCAGTAGTTAGAACAACAAATATATTACTCATAAACATGTTTTATATAACCAACATGGGACTTTGAAACATTTGGAAGGACATCAAAAGAAGCCCATGAAATATTCTTCTTATGAACCAACAGGACACATGAAAAAGTTTACACACTAATGTGCTATATATACAATATGTATCTGGAAAAAGGCCTGAAGTAATAGAGTTCAAGTTTTTTGTAATTGTAGGAATACAACAGATTTTGCAACAGCTTTCTCATCCTTTTTTTGGCAGATTGGACCGACATTCTCTCAAAGCTCTGAAAGATAAAATATTTTGCCTGTGGTGCATTGATGCAAGATATTTGTCAAAATCATGAGGAAGTTTGAATTCTAATGCAAAGTCAATGACAGTACAGGAATTGCATTGGAATTAGCACATGAAAGCTCCTAGAACCAGAACAAACAAAACAGCCAGCATCCATCCCAAACTCCAGAGACTTCAGCTTCTCCTTATGGTTGCTGCTAGATCCAAGTAACTAGAACTCAAAAAGATCTAACTGATTGCACAATTCAAACTAGACTGGGCCACTTCAGAGCAGAGTATTCTTGACAGATCAATTAAGGAAATACTCCTAGGGAGAGAGTAAGACTGATCAGTCCTCCAATAAATTGTCTTTCAGTAACGTCACCCAATAGCATAGTGTGGACTAAAAAGTAATCCATAAACGTACATGCAAGAGTAGCTGAGCTTCCTTGTCTTTATAAACAATATATGAATTTTTCTCCCTTCCCCCAGAGAGGCTGAGAGCCACAACTTTCTCTTCCCCAACCAAACACACAAACCTGTAGTTTACACCTCCCCACCCATACTCCCTTCTAAGTTGCCTTTAACTTTGCAGATGCAAACGCTTGCAGACGCTATACTTTTACTGGCGTTATGAAAGCAGTGACTCAAAGCACAAGCTGACACACGTCAGCATGATCTAAGTCGCTCCTACCTTGGGCAACAGGTTCCATTCCTCTCATTTTTCCTTATGTATTCTTGCTAAAAGCTAAGCACAGATACACGAAGTACCTAACAGTGACAACATGCAAGATGCAGCCACATCTAGTCCCAGCGTTCTCCATTTTTGGCCTAACACGCCCATCCCATCAACTCTCTGCAGACTTCAACTACCTAGAGCTGAACTTTGCAGTATTTACCTGCCACAACAAAGCACAGAACTACAGGGCTGACTACACCAGGCCTTCCACTTGTAGTGTGGCAGCCTTTCTTGCTCTGGGTCTCATGTATCAGAACCAACTGGCTCCACCAGAGAGGTGTGTCAACCTGGGTGTAGGCTTGTGCTCTCCATTTGAGGGCACAGCAATAGATCACAGCCCACTGGCAGTTATTCAGGCCAAAAGGCATGCCCAAAGGTGTGCGTCCCCTGCTACAGCCCTTCCACAGGCATATTACTCATTGCAGTAGGGGCTTAGTGGAAGTGAAAAAGCAGTAGGAAGAGGTGCAAAGCTATACACAAGCTGCAGAGCTGCATGTTGATCACTTCCAAGCTGATTAAGTGCAAGAACCGTATTTTGCATAAACCGACACTGTAAGCTTTATGAATCCTATTAAGGTTGATAAAAATTATTAGGAAGTCATCTACTGATCAATGATATGATTGCTGTTAGTAACTACCACTTTTTACTCTACCAGGCAACAGAAGGAAGCACTTCCAAAATGGAAAGAGCTATCTCATTTAAAGCCTACAGAACTAGAGCACCTACCTCTCCTCTAAAAAAAAAAAAAGTCTCTCCTAGAACAGAAAGAACTATAAGTCATCCTTATGGTTGCATAAAGCCATTTCCCATATTCCTTCCACGCTTACAATACTAGAATTAGAGAAAGCTGTGTCTGCTCTACCTGTGAAGGTTTTGGTATAGCAACATGAAAGCACTGCTCACTACAGACTCTGCAATGATTTGCCCTAGTTTTCCATCTTTTGCTAACACTTGTGGCACTTTGTCAAATGCTGAGCTGCTAAATCTTTTTCTAGTTGGAAGATGCAAATCCACATCTGGTCATTTGCCTTCTAAACTTGATGTAAAATGAGTTTTTAATTGCTGATACCACTTGAAATTATAAAATCTTCTGCTTAGAAAACTTAATATGCAAAACTGACATTGTGATTCTACTGATGACCAACTGATTTGAAAGTTATTCCCTAAGCATTTGAAAGAAAAAAGTTATTAAATCATGAAGCCTGCAGTGTCAAGAGGCTAATTTACGTAGATAACATGAAGCAAAACTTAGTGGTATGTTAACTAAAATTTCTAACTGTTAGACTGAAGATATATATAATATATCTATATAATATATTTATATATAAATTATATATCTATATAATTAGATCAATTAGTAATCTACACCACATTTTCAGTTACTGCTGAGAGTAGAAGATAACCAATTCGACACGTGTCACTCAGATACGATACAATTAATGTTTCATCTGTCCTGATCAGCAGATTTTTAATAAACAGACTATCCAATAAATACAACAGGAATTAATGACTTGATATGTAGTTTATGTTCCTTACCCGGGAACAACTAGCTTCTGTCCATTGTGAATACGAAATGAACATCGGTAGTCGTCAGGGAGTTTGCAGCCTATCTGCGCTTCCACAGCATCCAGATCTTCCTCCCGCACACTCTCTGCGTACAAAAAGAAACAGAGCGTTATGAGCAGTTTTGGAGAGGGAAATAAAGAAGGGCTGTTCCTAAGAAACACTCAAATTTAATGCTGCTTCACTACTCTGCCCACAGTGTCTATATGCTGTTGCTTACAAAGATGAACACTAGTTAAGACCTTTTTCTTTAAAATTTTATTTCATGACATTTTATTAGAGCTGCATAGCTAGCAATAAGGAGAAACTACCTACTCTCCAAACATAACAGCATGTTCAAATTCTCTTTGGCAAATGAGAAGTAGCCCCAGCATTACTGATTTTTTATGTTATTACGAAGGCAAATACAGGAATATATATTTCAAAGTATTTTGCCACTTGTAATTCAGAGAAAGCAAGTTGACAGAAATACAAAAGCAAGGAAAATTCAGTTTAACTTAGGGACGCAGCTGTCTATGAGCATGGTCTCAAGAATCTTCCACTGATTGAAGTCATGCAAATGGAAAACATTACTGAAAATCAAGTTATTTCAAATACAAAGTATGGAATTTATAAATGCCGTGATCAAATGAACATAGACACCAATATTTGGTAACTACTGTATGCCAGGTGTTATACAATGAATACTACACACATTTGAAAGGAGGCTGATTACTTTAACTAATTACTTAATACAGCACACCAATCTCTATCCAGTGAAATCTCAACAGGCCTGACTTAATCATGAAGTATTTATGAAGTGAAATGAACCTTCCCCCACAGTGTTGTAATTAGCTGACAGAGTCCCAGTTACAACTTTTAGGCAATACTGATGTGACTCTTCCACCATTCTAAGGGTTGCTTCTTTCAGTTTCCAATCAAACCATCAACAAAAAAAATTGGCTACAGCCACAATTCATCTAGAATTTGAAGCTATAAATATGTTGAGTGAATTGAGGGGATTTTCATATCCATTATCAACAGAAAGGGGTGGGGAGTAACTATTCTTATACCTCCACACACAATTCAGAGGGATTTCTACATCGTCGTTTCTACCAAACATCAAGTGGATGCCCTGTGCAGTCTGCTCTAATCAAGGTTTTCTGGGTGATTTTTTTAAAAAACATTTTTCGTATTCATTATCAGTTTAATTTATAAGACATGAGTTAACTATCCAGTGAAACAAGGTGCTGTACTAATGGTATTTTGAAGGTTTGAGTCTTAGAAGAGCTCCTGCTAAAACCTTCCATCACAATACAAGGTTTCACTTTTTTTTTTTTGTCTTTTGGTAGACAAAGAGAAGCTTCACTGCACCAAATACCTTGGGAGGATTTTAAAAGTAAAACCATAGAAAGATCTGTTCATTTCAACACCTCCACCACAGATAATTTCCATCTTATTAATAAAACATTTGACTGACAATTTGCTGATTCCATATACCTGAGTGCTGTTTTCAATGGAGCAGAATGCAAGTTACAGAAATCAAGGCGTGGACATCTTCATCAAATACTATGGCCAGTGTAACACAAGACTTCAGGCTACCTACAACTCTTATGGCTTTTTCCTAAAATGGTATTACTTCAGTGATACTCAGAAGTAATCCCAAAAAATCAGAACAAAACCCAGCATGTATTAAATTCTAATCACACTTATTCATAAATAATTAGAAAAAAGTAACAATCCAGCAAGCCAAGAAATGTGCAAGACTTAAATAGGAAATAAAACAGTCTAGTTTTTTAATTTCACAGACCACACTATTAGACCAAGACATTTGATTTAATTGCACGCAGATGATTGAAGATGAAAATGCAAGACCTATTTATCCTTATACCAGAAAAGCCCAAACTTCCTTTATGTCTTAATGTATACAATTTATGAATCAGAACACCAGAAGTACTTCAAGAATTAAGACAAACTTAATCTGGATATGTAATTTTAGAACTAAAACTCCTTGTTCAGCTGCTAATTTACCTTTGTTAGAGGAATACAGGAAGACCTAAGTAAGAGGAAATACTCTCCCTTTTTGTTTGGCTTTAGTTTAAAACTGCCCGTTTTCAATGTGAATGTGCTTTCATTATGTCTTCAGAAAAATCTCATGAATAAAGATCACACCAACAAGCCCCAGATCCTTGAAATAATGGGACTAGTAAAAATTAAAAATAAAAAACAGTCCCAGCAACTACAGACAAAAGCAGTGGGAGTATTTTCATTTGTTCACTAGAAAAAAAATATTTGTTTTCTTCTCTTAAAATCTTTGGAGACTCTATGAATCACTAGTAACTGAGGAAGTACTATCCATGTGTCCCCCTCTATTTATTTACTGTAGGGGAAGGGAGAGCATGTCTCCTTGACTTCCAGGGCTCCAGTAATCAATGCACATGCCTAAGATAAAAACAGTATAAAACCTAAATGTCAAACAATGCAGCACTAGCCAATCTACTAAAGGAAGTAGATCTTATACCATACCTTTCAAAGAACCAATCATCCGAGGACACCGCTGTCCCAAGTACTTCTCTAGGTCATCCCAGGCTTTTTTCAATGTAGCATAATACTGGATATATCTTCCTAGATCAGAGTAGGTGCTGATGAAGATAGCTTTCCAGCTCTGATTTCGCTGACTTTTTTCTGCACTAAGTAGACATGAAATAAGAAAGGTTAAACACCAGTCTAAAAATCTTGACTTCTGAAACCGGCACGTTAAAATTTGTTATTTGACAGAAAAGGTGTGCATAATACTATGCCAAGAACATTTCTCAGTCACAGGTAGCTCCACCAACTCAATTATTCTGGCACCTTGGAGTAGAATTAGGAAAGAATCTGGGTACGTAGTATCTGGGGAAAATTTAGACACAGTATTTCCGTAAAGGAAGAGTGCTGTCTGTCATTAAGTCTTAGAGAACTGGTAAAATAGCTAAATCAGATCACATTTCACACATTTACAGGGAAGGCCTTTGAAAATCTAATTTTTTAATGACTGCGTTAGTCATTAACTCCTTTATTTTCCCAATAAGAAGGAAAAAGGAGCAAAACAGTTAAATGAGAACTCGGTAAACTGATCTGGAAAGTCAGTTTCTTAAAGAATCACTGCATATTGAATTCTCCTCACAGGCACAACAGCAGGATGCTGGAAGATAAGCTGCCAATAAAGTGTTGGTATCTGACAAAGGATGCTTGCCTCCAAAAGCATAGCAGCTTTTGCACTGTTGTGTAAGGACATATTCCAACTCTTCAGACTCCACTAAGCATGTTCAATCTAGGAGATTTAATACAGCTCAATACACCTGAACAATAATTTCACATTTGAGAAGTCTTCACACCAGCTTTAGCATTTCTTTAGCTCTAATAAAGAAAGACAAAACCTGTTTCTTGAGGATGAGTTGAGGAGAAAAAAGACATTAAATATAATCTAGAAAGTTATATAAACTAATGACAATACCAAAGAGTTAAAAGAGGAAAAACCCAAAGTGAATCACGTCCCAGCAGATGAGAGAAGTTTCAGTATATATATACACTCTCAGGTATTTGTAGAAGTTTCCTTCAGCCTTGATTACTCACTTTTCTTGGTTGAAGGGAGGCCAGCATCTCAGAAACCAACACAAGAGTCTGTTCTGCTTAGTGGAATCCTAGCCCCCTCAACTCCCCCACATGCACAAACCATGTTCCTCTTCTCTAGTATCAGGTACTCACTTTGAACTTTCCACTTCCTTATCTTCATTCCCCAACCCCCCTTACCAGATTTTCCTTTCTAGTTTGGATTCTAATAAAAATATCACTTAGGATTTTTATGCAGAGAATTTCAAGACAAAACTTTTACATCTTTTTGCATTACATCTTCACAAGCTGTATGTAATTAGAACATTCACTGTATGTTTACATACACCGATGTCCTGCATCTGGGGAGAAATAACCCCGTATACCCAGTACACAATGGGTGCCAACAGACTTAGAGGCAGTTTTGTCAAGAAGGACCTGGGGGTCTTGGTGGACAACAAGCTAACGATGAGCCAGCAATGCACCCTTGCAGCAAAAAAAGCCAACAGATCCTTAACTGCAATAGGAAAACATTGCCAGCAGGTCAAGGGAGGTGATCCTTCCTTTCTGGATGGCACTGGTGAGGCTGTGTCTGGAGTACCATGTCCAGTTCTGAGCTCCGTAGCACAGGAGAGACATGGACATACAGCACAAAGCCTCAAAGACAATTATGAGATTGGATCAATCTTTCACATTAGGAGAGCTTAAGAGAGCTGGAATTCTACTGCCTGGAGAAGAGAAGGCTCAGGGGCACCTCACCAATGCATACAAATACCTGATAGGAGGGAGCAAAGATGGAGCCAGGTTCTTCTCGGTAGCGTGCACTGACAGGAGGATAAGCAATCAGCACAAATTAAAACCCAGGAAATTCCAACTGAACGCAAAGAAACACTCTTTCACTATGACAGTAGTGTGAGACAGTGACCACAGTCTCCATCTGTGGAGATCTTCAAGACCATACTAGACACAACCCTGAGCAGCCTGCCATAGGCGACCCTTCTTGAGCAGGGGAGTTGGACTAGATGACCCCAAAAGGTACCTTCCAACTCAACTATTCTGTGGTTCCAGTCACAGCAGCCATTGCCACAGACATCCAGCTGTACCCCATAATTACAGTACTCAGAATATTACCTTCCTCCGTGGAATATTTGGTGTCTGATAGTCAGACTGTAACTTCTCCTTCAGCCTAGTAATTAACAGAGCACCTCTTTGCTAACAATCCATAACCTTCCATGACACTCCTATATTCATGAAACTTTTATAGTAAATTAACATTTCTGATACCTCAAACCTTTCGTCATTTTGAAGCTGGTAAATGGCAAATAACATTACTTCCAGTAACTCTTAGATTGAAATGTGGACATAGCACAATAACGTAAGTCTTATTTTTATAGAGAGAAAGAGAGAGAAAAGGCTTAATACAATCACACTTACTCTGAAATAAGCCAGTATTTTTTGCAGTGTCTTTTCCACAATGGATCATGGCTTGAGAGCTGATTTAATCTCCGACTCAAATAGCAGCAACTATAAATATAAAATCATTAAGTTTGATTGCAAAAGAGCAGTGAAATAAACAGAGATAAATAGTAATACATTGTAACTTGTGTTCTCATTAAATTAATGTCAAAGTTAGTCAACTGTCCTCTTTAGAGTTATTCTTATAAAGGTTAAGAGTCTCCATTACAGCTGTCGTGAACTACTTTTCTAATTAACTACATACTTTGAGAACTTCAAGAATTGTCAGCAATTAAGTCATTTTGTAAAGCGGGTCACCCTGCACATCTCTTCAATCACAAACATTATCTGAAAGACTTGGGTGTGACTCTATGCCACCAGAGGTACATATTCCAGTAGGCTAGTTATTATGATTTAAATTGCTTCCTTACCTAAGTCTCTAGTCTCTACGTGATCTTTTTCAAAAATGTTGCCATACTACTGAAAGCTGAATCAATAAGCCTAAGAATTATACAGTTTAAGTATTACAAAGTTATTTTCCACTTTAAGTTATTTAAATAAACTTTATGATGGAAAACAAAAAGCTGCAAGTTGACTCTTATGAAGAGCAAATATAAGCTCCTGCCACTGTTGCACTGCAGGTAACTCTGCTCCTCCAGGAATTTCAAAGAATCATATCCTGCACTATCCAGCATTATTGCAGAAGCAGTATCAAGAGAAACTGTAGGATGTGAGTTGGGCATTGCCTTCAGAATCATTTAAGCTGATCCTTGCTTGATGCAAGGAGATAGCAATAGCTAACCCATATTCCCAATGCCTGGTAACTTGCTTTTTAAAAGCAGTAACAGAGGTACCATCAAACATGCAAGTCCATTCCCATTTTTACTTTTTACAATTTAAAAGTCTTTCTGGAACATAGAACTGCTATTAACAGCAAGGCATTCCAGTATATTAGTGTGACAAAACATCAGCCACATGCAGAACAGTAATACCGGGAATTATTACATTATTCAAAGATCCATACAATTCAAAAGAAATAAGTGTCTCACTCAGTCTAACCTCAACACCAGACAATAAACCTTTTCCTCCTTCTTCTCTATTTGAGCTGAATTGTCAGTTACACTTCAAAGAATCTTGCAGAAAGATACCACAAATACAGATGCAGTACCACCACTTCCTCTGGTAGCTTGTTCTAACAATTAGTATATGTGTTTTAATGACTGTGATTAACATCTAAATACCCCAAACGAGGTTACCAAACTTCAGCTTTCAGTTACTGCCTTTTTTTTTTTTTTTTTTTTACCTCCAGTGTAGCTCAGATATTGCTAAATTAGGAAGATCAACAGCGTAAATGGACATAGTTACATACTGAAATAAAGGTACCTCCAAATCTTGTCTCTGATAAGCTAAGTAAGCCAGAGTCCAGGCCTGGAGAAAACATCTTGTGCTGAGACTACAGAATTTTTCATGTTTATCTGTCTGGTTCAGTCTTTTTCCCCCCCTAATAGTTTAAACAGCTTATAATGGGTATAACTACATTAGTATTTCAAAACCAACCTGAACAATGTGAAGTGATTATTCCTTCTTCTATGCCCTGCCATTACCCTTCCACTCTCAATGACACAAAGACACCAGTGTATTCATTTCTACCATCATAATAGTTTTATGATGGAGACACGCTGAATAGATTGTTAATGCCCTTGGATCTTTTTATTCATTACCTTTCATCAGCACGGTCTTGCACTTTTTTTCCCCTCAGAATTACACCTCGCTTACTTGACTGG
The DNA here is from genome assembly GCF_965140915.1 of Aythya marila. Lineage (NCBI taxonomy): Eukaryota > Metazoa > Chordata > Aves > Anseriformes > Anatidae > Aythya > Aythya marila. The sequence goes on from NC_139046.1 coordinate 48,151,123, forward strand.
TCAGCTTGACCAGAACACAGATCTCTTGAAAGGTTACTGTTACCTCACCTCTCCTTGCAGCATTTGTAAATTTTAATGGCTTTGCCTTCAAATAACACCTGCTAATGGTTTGCACTTCAAATTTAATAGCAACTCCAGTAGAACCACCATGTTGCTTCATGGCTGCTCGTTAACAGCAAAATCTTGACACTTGGCCATGTAAGAATTTCATTCACGACATAACAAATGTTTATTTGTAAGTGAGAGTATCCTGAAGTTAACACCCTATCTGAAATTTACCATGTTGGTAAATATCAACCAAGCCTCTAATTGCTTAGAGGAAAGAAGTTACTGTGGCATCAGAGGAACATGTGGTTTCAAACTGGCTTTAATTGCATGTTTGATCAATTCTCCTTAATTAAATAGATATTTTGTCTCACGTCAGCTTTTCTGTTATTTAAGGACCACCACCAGGCTAACCAACCTGTGGAATACCAGAGAAACTACTGTAATGTTTGTGATAAAGCACGTACATGTCACTAAAGCAAACAGTAACCAACTAAAGATTTCCTCAATTGACTCTCTGAGTACCACAAACAGCCAGTTATGCAGAAATGCCAGTGTTGCCTTTAGAGCTAAGAAACCTAACCAGTATTTAATTGTCCTTGCACAATGAAATCCACCTCATTTCAACTACATAACAAAAATAGGTACTGAGCCTTGCTACCTTTATCAACTACTACTGAATCATCTATGCTGACCATACATCATTACTCAGTTGCTAACATTTTTATTTTTGCTATGCTTAACCTTTTTTACTGACATCCTAATAGAAGTCTGTGATGCCTTCAGCCTTCTTATTAAGATCTAGGAAAAGAGAAACAACTTTGACAACATTCTGTGTGATTCATACACACTCCTCCCCCAAACAAACACCGTGATTCCAATCACTGCCACTGCTCGTACGCTATTGGTAAGGTTTTAGCTAACAACACATTGTTATCTTCACTGTTTGACTCACAACCCTTTAGCCGCCTAGCAGACCATCCAAGAGCAGCCTGCAACTTCCATTCACGTTTCTTGCTGCCTGAAAAGCCCTCCTGTTTAATTTTGCCCGCTTTGCCTCAGATTCCAACAAGAGCTCTTTCAGCTCTCCGAAAACACTGACTGGCAACAAGACCGCCCTTTGTCCGCCCGCAGATAGGCAGAGGAGCACTAATTCCGTCAACTCAGTTACCGGTTCTAATGGGTAACTTAGGGACAAATAAAAGCGGCATGACATGCGGGTGGGAAAAGCGAACATCCCCTTTTTCCTTAAAAAGGACGTAAAAAGGGCCCAGCACCGCTCCTCTCCGCCCGCAGCTCGTCAGGACGCCTCGCACCGCGCGGTGTCCCCGGAGCACACCGGCTGCCATGGGGGCAGCGCCGAGCGCTTGGGGAGCGCCCTGCCCCAGCCCTGCCCCATCCTCACCCCGTTTGCGAGCGGAGCCCAGCACGGACCCAAAAGTTGGGCAACCGCCGGCAGCCGCCTCCGCCCGCCCTCCCCGGGCCGTTTCCCCCGGTCCCCCCCCGGCCCCGCCGCCGCCGGCCCGGCCTCGGCTCTGCTCGCCCCGCGGCCCGGGCAACGCCTCCCCCAGCCCCCCTTCCTCCCCCCCTTGTACCCGCACCTCATCAGGTCGCGGTAGTCGAGGAAGCTGAGGATGAGCAGCAGCGGGTCGGTGGGCAGCAGCTCCAGGCTGAGGGCCGCCGGCTCCATGTCCAGGGGCGCCGCCATCTTGCGAGACGTCCCAGCGGCGCCGCCGGGGCCGCCCCCGCCCGTCGCGCCGCGCCGTTGTCAGGCGGGGGCGGCCCCCAGCGCCCCCTGCCGGCCGCTCCGCCGGGCTCCCCCGCTCCGGGCCGCGGAGAGGAGCTGTGAGGGTGCTCTGCGCGGCAGGGCCGAGGGTTGGTGTTATAACACAGCTGACGAGACACATACACCCTGCTTTGATATACTTCGGTCCTTATACGCTGGTTCCACACAATCCTCTGGGACCGAAGTTAGAAACATAACACCGTTACACGAGACTTACAAAGTAAACTTCCCGACATGAGTCTCTTTCAACTAAAAAAAACACATATTGCAGCTTAGAGGTGTACCCGCTACAAGGTTTACTCTTAATATTCAACGATGTTTGCAGGTGCACCCCAAACAGGATGGTTGAAGTGACCCTTCCCAAACCACTTTTAACATGGACCACCTCAGATAGCCAATTTACAGCAAGGCCTCGCAAATTTTTATTTAACAACTGCAGTAACCTGACCTTAACCTATATACGTTTGGCCAAGTTTGATAAACTTTGCTTCTTACCTCTGTATCCAAACCCTGTATCTTAATCTTGTATCCATATCGCACTATTTTTTTTTTTAATGTTTCCTCCACATTTTATTAAAAAGAAAAATATTTTCAGAGAAAGTGTATTTTCATTTCATTCTACTCCCTTTGAGACTAACATATTTTCTGGAATGTGCTGTCTGTTCGTGCTGGGACCCAAACCACTGGCTATGTCCTCATGGGCCTGTCCCCAGAGCCACAGACCACAGAGCCACGGCCTTCAACCATGCTTCAAAAGAGCATTTGTCAAATGTCTCGTGTCAAAACCAAGATGTTGCAGGTGATACATTTTGAGCTCAACAAGCAAAGTCTGTTTGCTCATCAAACATAACTACTAGGTAGTAGAGCCACAAACATAATAAATTTATGATGATACGGTCCTGTAAAACTAAGAATACCACAGAATTTCACAAGTGATCAATTAAGCTTCACAAGCATCCTCTGAGGTAGATAAATATTAAATAGACCACAACTGATATGGAAAAAATCAAACAATATGTGATAGCCACAAAAAAAAGTAGAAACTAGTCTCACTACTCTCACTTTCCCTCACATTTAATAAGTTAAATATGCTTATTGTAAAGAAGGTACATGTATTGTTTCTACTGGATGTTTTAAAACTAATAATCCTTTTTTTCCCCCCTCTTTTTCTTCAGATACCAGTATTGTGTTATTGAGACAGAGTGGACTGTCCTTGCAACATCACTCAAATAAGAACTTAAAAGGAAAAAGCTAGTGGTTATATGACTGCATTTTTGCTAGCTGTTTGGGAGATTTTTGTCCTTTATAGTTTGCATACTTGCAAATTTCCCCATGGAGAAGGAAACAAAATAGTAGAACTACACTTGAAAAGTTACTGAAATTCTATTACTTGTATTTATGTTTGTTGGTCTTGGTTTTGTGGTCCAGCATGAAAATCTAACAATGCAGAGCTAAGAGAGGCCACATAATCCTTTATTTCTGTCGGGTTTTGCCAAAACATAGATACAAACCTAGGTTAGTAGTGCTTCTAGTGCTCCAACACTTTTATAGTTTTAAGGCTTGCATTGTTTGTCAATTGATACTTTTTTTTTTTTTTTCAAATAATGAAAATCTGCTGTTTAATTTTCTAACGTTGCCCTGAGGGGAAAGACCGCTTTTCCTCTGCAACACTTTCTAATTTAATTCTGAAAATCTACTTGAACTCTTTCATGTTCTTTTTTATTTTATTTTTTCTTTTTCCACAGCTGAATCCATCTTCCTCTGTTCTTATTGTGCTTTATTTGATTTGATGTAATTCTATATAAGTTGACGTGAGTCGATTTCAATGTAACATATGCATTTTGGGGAGGATATAGTCCCTCAAACAGCCATGTTAGATGTTCCATAAAACTGTAGAAGTACATTCTGTATTTCTTTTGTTCTCAGATTGTTTCTTGAACTTTCTCATTTGCTGTAAATCCCTCTGTTATTAGTATAATGCTATGTCATGGTCTGAATTTTCCTTAACATTTTGAATGTCAACCCAGAATATTAAATAACATTTTCCTGTCAGAGCAGTGTAAAACATCATACAGTATGAAAGAATCAGAAAGCTAAGAGGAAAGTGAGCCAGACCTAAAAGTAACTATATGCCATATGCTTACTGTATGTGTTATCCCTTATTCCTAACATAAAAAATGTTATCTTGAACAATTAAAACACCTCTGGAATTGCTGAAATACAAATAAAAATGAATCAATGGGAAAAAAAGGAAGCCAAGTTATCAAGAACTGCTAAGAAAGTAGAAGCTACAACAGAAGGAAATTAATAATAATAATAATAATAACAATAATAATAATAATAATAAAGAAATGTGTCTTCATGATTTTACCAAGGAAGCAGAAATGCATGACAATTTACCAAGTTATCAGATTTGATAATTACATATTAGAGTGATTATTCAAAAAGAGAAAAATTCTGATGTCACCATTCAACAATTCATAATTTTTCTTCAATTTTCATTTATACCTGCACAAGATGGCCATTGAGCATGAAAATCTCCAAATTTTAGCAGCACCACACAGTTGTTCAGAGTGGGAGAAATTATTGAGGAAATTAAGAGATTACAGAACAGGACAATCATCAAACAAAGTATGTGCCAAGCTTAGAAGTTAGGGTCACAAAATCATCTGAGTGATTTCTCAAGATGTGCAGCAGCAGTACATGCAAAGATAGAAAATAGGAAAAGTACTTTGCTATGAAACTGCTGGTTTGGCAGAGAATATCTGTTTCTGAAGCTGAGCACAGAAATATTCACCCCAAAATTAGCACTTAAAATTTTAGCATTGAAATGTTTTACCCACAGCAAGATTTGCTTTCTCCATCAAATAGCTGACAGGTAAGTTATCAAGACATTTTTGCAGCTCATCCCAGAGAGAAAGGTTCTTTTTCACGTTATTAATGCAGCCTAGTTTTTCTTCCATTATTACCAGCCTAAATGTCTAAATGTATCAGAAGTAATCCTCAGGCTGAAAATTTCTCAGATTCCTTTGCACATCTCATATTTAATCTTTGGAAGATGATGAGGATTTTAGCATACTTCATTTATTTTTACTTATTGAAAATCTAATGAAATGACCCACTAGGGATCTTTACCGCCAGGTGCTGAGCATCCCTTGAAATTTACCTAATACACTGAGATTTCCATCTGGGGATGGTCTACATTTCACGAGCTCAGTTTCTTAGTGGTCTAAATGGACAAATGGGAAAAATGTTAAAGGGCAAAACTGACACTTTGGGGTAGCAAGCAGCTCAGGGAATCAGCAGTAAGAATCTGAGGTTTGATGATGCAGGATTGCTGGGGTTAATACAGAACACTTTGGGGGGAGGAGGTTGTGGATTATTTTTTATTTTTATTTTTTGGATTTCATGATACAGTTTTAGATCTGATTTTATGAGATTCTGACCAAGAATGAAGGCACAGTCTGTCACCTACTTGTTTTTTTCTGGGATACCTATTTGTGAGGCCGTGCTGTAAGCTGGATTTCTAAGGTGGTCCATATTAAAAGTGGATTGGAAAGGGTCACTTCAATAATCCTATGTGAGGTGCATCCCCAAACACTTTTGAATATGACACGAGAGGGAGCAGTGAATTGCAACGCAGGAGTTGTGTGCTCAGTTGTACCTATTATAGTGAAATTAATAAACTCTGTTTTTAACTAAGACCACTTTATACACGCTACAACACAAAATATCTTTTAATTGTTGAAACTATAAATCTTTATTTAGCAACTACAGTAACCTGACCTTAACCCATATACATTTGGCCAAGTTTGATAAATTTTGCTTCTTACCTCTGTATCCAAATGAAAGGAATGTCAGAAGACGATAAGAAACCACAGGATGCAGGTGGGTGTATTATGCCATTAACACAGCACCCAGCTTCTGTATTGTTTATGACCTGATGTAGCACTGAGTATGCCAAATCAGGGGCCTTGCAGCTAGGCTTACCCTGAGTACATTCAATGCAATTAGGAATCTGAAGTTATACTCATTTACTACACTGCCTCTTACAACTTGCCACTGAGAATAAAAAGACCCATAGAAATCGGTGCAGTTGTTTTACTGTTATCATTGTTTTTGTTCTTTACTGTACAAAAGAGAGAATAAGGTCAGGGCTTCATAGCAACAATTAGGGAGTGACCTTTGCTTGGAAATCTGATAATCTAAAATTAGCCATGACCCAATGAGTGGCTGTAACAAGCAGTATGGAAGGAATAAGGTAAGGGAAATTAAAAATGGGAGCTGTGTGATCATGCAGTGACTCCAGTGAGTCATGCAAACATAAAGATAGATCAGTAGTCCTTTGAAAGGTGGGGGATTTACATAAGAACTGATAAGCAAATCACTTTTTCAGGCTTTACAGGAGTCAATTTCAAATGAGATTTGAGAGAAGACAGGGTGGTAGCTAAAGGGATCAGAGCCAGAACTTCAGTGAAATGTGTACATGAATAAACTAAATATTACATATGAGCATGTTGGGCATTTTAATAACAAATGGGGTTTCTGTCAGAATACAGCTTCAGGCTTCCTTCTGACAGAATAAAATAACAGTTTTAAAACAAATCCCTTCTTGTTAATGCCACGTATACGCAAACAACAATGACACTCTTCTTGACTGTCTCTCATACAATGGCAAATTACCCTTGACAGCTGCAAGGTCGACTGAAGTCAGAGGTAGGCTACAGACCAGCTCCAGTATCACCAAGAATTTAACCAATGGATTTCATCTTGTGGGTGCAGTGCAAGACTAGGAGCAGCCATAGCTATAGTTGATAAATTTTGCCATAGCACAGCTTTGGTTCTTCAGAACCAAATGAGGTACTAAGTTTGCAAGAATCCAGGCAAATTCCTTAGTGCAGAAGGTTGCCAGATGAATTAGACCTTCATGTCCTCGTGCCTCCGAACCCTGCAGGTCCTGAGGCAGAGACGAGCTAGGGAAGGTGCACTGTGCTAGTAAAACTGCAGTCCATAGATCTGGAAACTTCAGGTGGCTCTATCTGGCTTCTCTTGTCTGCAGTGGTTGCCTAAGATTGTCACCAGGCCACCTCTGTTCCTTCCCTACCTTATACTGCACAGCTCTGCATGACTTGAGGCTTGTCTTTATTTATTAGCAAAAAAAAAAAATAATAATAAAATAAAATAAAATAAAATAAAATAAAATAAAATAAAATAAAATAAAATAAAATAAAATAAAATAAAATAAAATAAAATTGTCTCAGACTCTTAACTCTGAAATGGCTCTAAAATATTTATGTATGTTTGCAAAACTATGAATCCTAATTAGAGATTAATTTTAATAGACTGGGCCTTCTTCTGGAGAGGAAGGACCCCGTGTTAACTCAAACTGACATAACCAAGTTTTGTTCTTTCCCGTGGTTTCTTAGCTCAGAGTTGGTTTTCCTTTCATGTGATGCCCTTTCACATAAATCAAATCTAAGATACTGGTAAAAATGTAAACATTGACCTGTGTAAGTATCAAAAAAAAAATACTTTAGAGAGAGTGAATAGCATAGAAAGACCTGATCGTTCCTTCAAAAGCTAACTCATTAAATTAAGAAGATGGTATAGAACAGAAATTCAGTGCAGCGGATAATTACTGGGTGCCTTTGTCAGAAGCCAACAAGGCCTCATACACACTCTCTGGTTTTGTATGTATACAGTACACACTGGACTAATACTAACAGAGAATAAGACTGAGATGGTCACAGGAGACCATAAGTGCATGCTCCCAATATAGCTAATTTTGAACTTAACTTTGTTAAAAAGGCAGTAATACACCCTTGGGAGTGTCTGTTATTTCATGTGCTTACAGCATTTTCACTGTGTGCGATTCATGATGCAAGATGACATGGCCTAAGCGATGTGTGAAAGACACCACTGAAAATAAGGATTGGAGGAATATTTCATGATCCTGTGCAAAGTGTTGGGACCCTGGTTGTTTAGACACAGTTTTTGCATTTTTCTGGAAGATCTGAAGGTCTTTATTTACCTGAAGACTGTGGAAAACAAGAAGACACACCTAAAGAAAAGTCTGCTGCTACTGATTCTTTCACACCTAAAAACCCCTGTCTGTATGGACCAGATAAAAGCTCACTTTTCAGCTCCCCATGTTCTTTCATTGCATTGTTAGCTGAGATTCGTAACAAGGAGACCAGTTAGCTGCGGTTCCAGCAGTGTGGGTTTTTGGCTATAAACACCTGTGTGGTAGGAGCAAGGCTGAGCCCACTGAGCATTCATCAGATGATGGCAACAATAAATTACTGAAGTGTTGAGCTGGATTTGAAGAGGTAGCACAAAGATAAAAGACTCCAGAAACCCTTTGCAATTCCCTTAGTCATCCATTCCCACTGAAGGCTTCTCTTTTGAAATTTCCAGGAAGCCTCGCGTGACCTTTGGTCGTCCTTTTGGTAGGAGCTCTTATCTGCCTAGTGCAGACCCGGCCACTTTTTGCTGTACTACTCAAAACCAGTTATTACGGGATAAACAAACTGTGTTTGCTGATGCATGTTCTCAGTTTCCTTATCAGCCGAACAACACGCTTCTCATGCACGTTGGGTCAAACTCGCTGCTGGTCCAGCTCCAAGAATTCCAGGGGAATTCAGCACTCACAACTACTGGCTGTAAGAGAAACACAACTATGTTGTGACAGAGCGTTGTTTTACAAGTGGACCTGGCATTTCCCAGTGTTGCAAAGTATCCTCAGGTTGATGATTCCAGGTCTTATGTATTTTAGTAAGCTACCAACATGACATCTAAGCACATTTCTTATATAGCTGTCAAGATGCTGCGAGATACTGTCAGACTGAAGACTGTCATATTGCAGAAGAATATCAGTTTTATTGTGAATGTCTCTTTAAAATAAATATAAATAAGTAAATTGTATCTCAAAGTCAATTTGCAGGTGTAGTGAAAGTTATTTGATATCAGATGCAAGACACGTCTGAGACACATGCCCTCAATCCCAGCCCTGATTCAGGGGTCTCAAGCAGTAAGAAAACTGGAGGCTGAAGCTGGGGGTTCAACTTTCCTTCGCCCAGGGGGTTCCTGCTCCAGCAGGTTGTTGGGGGCCAGATAACATGGTCAAAAAGCTACTCCCTGTACTAACAAGCATCCAGACCTAGTGCCATAGGGAAAATACATCTTGTGGCTGACTTGTCGTGGAAGCTACATACAGAAAGCAGGAGTCATTACACAGTAATTCACTAACAGGTGTATCATCTGTCAGTAATTCATAAGCTCTTCTAAGCTTTCAGGTGTTATATTTAGGGGTTTTTGCTTTGTTGCTTGTATCTCAGATGCTGGTTTGCTGGTGTGCTGTTTCACCATTTCCAGGCCTTGTCATGATTACTATCCTGGCAAACATTCGTGGTAGCTTCCACACAAGAGACATGGTTTTGCTTTTTTAATTCTTTAGACAGATGGCTGCAATGATTAACCAAAACAAGAAAACAAACCAAATCAAGAGGAAACATCTCTGCAATCATGTGAAAGGTAGCAGGCACAGCACTACTGGACTACAGAAGGAAATCTCTGGGTCACAACTTTAAAGGGTTATTCCCTGGTATTATCTGTCAACACTGTAGAGTAATGGCTGGTTTTCACTACTCCAGCCACTACTGTCACAGCATCCCCCCTTGTCCACTCATTCTGTCAGATCCATAGAAATAAAACTTCTTGCCTTCCATTCACCCTTGGTTCTGGGCCTCACTGACTTACACCAACATATATATGTAACCAGAATATGTCAGAGAGAGAGCAGGAAGCATTCAGCAAATTGTGTATTCAACCTTTTTGTTAGAAAAGAAAAATATCTCTTCCCTGAAAATCTTAAACAGGATTTTCAAGCATGATGTGTTTTCCACCCTGAAAAATTAAATATTTGAAAACCAGATTTGTAAGAGAGAAACAATGTAACAGGGACTTTTTGACCATCCCTTTTCTGTTGGCAAAAAACACAGATAAGGGGACTTACGGGAGCCTGATGTACTACCTGAATATTCCTGAAAACAATGAAATGACGTCTTACTGTCTGTGAAGACTAAGCCATAGATGTCATCAAATGCATTTATTTTATCAGAAGATGGTGGGTTTTTACCACCCATGCCCAAATGTCTCCAAAGTTTGCCAACTCCTGACTCTGCAACATAGCTGAGCTTTATGTAACTGACTGTTCATACAGGGAGAGGAGGATTCATCATCAATGCACCAATCACTTCCAGACAATTCATGGCAACTATCCATACAAAATACTATTTGAAACTGTTCAGACTGTACTCGAGAACATTACAGGGTTGGATCCACACTGCTGGATAGGTCAGGCCATGCCATACTGACACCCCTGTTGTCAGTGCTTGCAGAATGGTCCGTGCTTGAATGGTTGCAGTCAAGTCAAGAGATCTAAGATGATGCTCTTGTCTAAGTCTGGTAGAGCTACTGTGCAATTTTTAAACAGGTTAGGTCAATTTTAGGCCTCAGTTTCCCTCCTGTGTAGTTTGTAGCTTAAAAAGGGAAGGGACAATGCATTCATGCATTAAAATTTGCAAGGCACTTAAAAAGCATTGAACAGAATATGGTATACTCCTGCAAAATATGTTTATTAACTAACTGGCAGAGATCTGCTGGTGTATTAGGAACCTTTCAGAGATGTGCCATCTCATTAGACTGGTACAAAATAACTCACAGGAGGAGGGAACAAGTTGCTTCAAACAAGGTTCAACTTTCTGCCAGTTTAATCTTCATCTCATGGAAAGACTTCTGAATCTTAATTTAATTACAATTCCTTAAATGTTTTCTGATAACGTATCTCAATCTCTCTGTTTTATATCTTTTTATGGTTTCTTTTTTTGTTGTGGGACAGAGAACTAGATCATTTTTCTCCAGTGTCCATTAAAATTTCCATTGCCTGCAGTGCAGTATGCTCTATAAAAGAGATGAACCTGCTGCAAGTGAAATAAGCTGATGCTGCACTGTCTTTTTAGAGCAACTGAAATCTTTATAGATTATTTTTCCAAGTGTCATGAATCGCCTTCAAAGTCACAAGTCACTGTTATCAATTAATAGACTTAATAGTCTCATTTTCAATTCACATTCAGGCCATATAGAGTCTGTGCTCATCCTGGCAGATGGTTGAAAGCTTTGCCTTTCAGAGATAAAATGTTACCTTGTCTGGGGGGTACTGAGGAGGGGGGGGTGATTCAGGAGCAGAAAGACATGTTAAAGTGCAGCACCTGAGGCCTTCTTGTTTCCTGAATTTACAGTCTCAGGCTGGCAGTCGTATAAATGAGTGATGCTCTGTGATGTTCTCTTCCAAGCAGGCTACGAAATTGGCAGGGAGTCTTCAGTTTTGTGCTGATGTGTCCAGAATTCAAATAATTCGATTCTTGGGTATAATGACAATTGGAGGCACAGTATTACCTTGAGAACAGAGAAGGGAGAGACAGCTTCTGAATCCTGTATTGAATTAACAACCGATTCCCATTTACTCTCTCTGCTGAAAACTCTATTATGCAGGGTTCTTATTGCCCTTATTCAAGGACATGGAATTAAAAAAGTGATATCGATGGTAATGCTCTCATCTTCCTACCATGCATGACATTGAATAATGGGGACAAAGAAGGGAAATCTTGAAGGATGATATGCCTTTTAAAATACTGCTGATATTGAAAACATATAAAGGACAAAGCATTTGAATATCAGCTGATGAAGTCATATGCAGATTATCATGTTTTTTCTATGATGTTAAATAATTTTGGTGTTCATTTTTATCATTGTTTTTGAAGCATTTTATTTTCTTGTTGTTCCAGGAGGACTCTTTACTGTAAGGATCACACTTGGGGTGAGCATGGAGGTGAAGTATTGGTTACACTAATTCCAAGAAAAATCTCTTCTCCCTCCTCCTGAATCCAGAGAACAAGAGTTACAAATGACTTATGAGTGTTATGAGTAATGCAGCAGGCTTGAAAAAGTGGTAACTCACAGCAGTATGATAAACGCATCTCCACATGGGAATCTAGCAGCAAAAGAAGTGTTAGGAATGACTACAGCATTTTGCCTTATGTTTTTACACTTGATAGTTTTATTTATTTATTTATTTATTATTTTTTTAACCTCTTTTCTGGCATGCGTATATCTTGTTCTGTGATGTCTCAAGGTGTTCTGGCCGGGATTATCAACAGACTGTTATAATTATACAAGTAGAGTGATACTACTGCTTAAGCAGAGACTCTTCTGGCACAAGCTGTTGTTTTCTGATTTAGCTTAAGCCCCTTCTGAAGTTACAAGGACTAGATAAAAGAGTTGGCCTTATAACAAAACAAGAATATCCACCCTGCAGCATCTTTCCATTACAAATATATTCATTTAGGTTTTAAACTTATTTCCCTGTGTAAGTTATACCTTACACAAAATAATGAGTGTATTTCCATTAGGATGTTTTCAAATTTTTAAAGAATAAGTGATAACATTTCCATTTCACAAGTGGGCGGAGAAGCAGAATATTTAACTGAATTGCCCAAAGTCACACAGGAAATACTTTCTGGGGTGGGAACAAAACAGAGATCTTGCTTTCATTAGCGCAGAGCCTTCATGAACTATTGACACTGTCACCTAATTTCAACTCAGGTGTTAACAAGGCCCCTCATACTCCATTTTCAGTCAGACCTCTTTATAAGACACGGTATGACTGAGAAAGGTCAAAAATTGCACTGTAAAAGGAATAAATGTCAGAAGTATTATCTGTAATGATCGCAGTTGCTTCTGATCACGTCAATGCTGTCTTTATACAGGTGTAATTCTGTGGTTTCAGATATTCCAGAGTCACTTGTACCATCTAGCTGTGTGAGATCAGAATGTGGCTCAAAACCTCTTAGTGGCACTTCTGAACAGTCAAAATCGCTGCCTACTTTGTCAAAGACAGGCTCATTTTGACCCCCAGTTGCCCAGGCAGTGTCACAACCACCAACAGAACGCTGCCCACTGTCTGAAATCCATGCTGCTCATCGGGAGGTCCTGCAGCCAGCACCTCTGTGTGTTGGAGCAGACTTCACGCTCCCTGGTGCATCGCACTCCCTTTGATACCTGTCTGTCTCAGTATGCCATTGGCAGGGGGCTGCAGACAGAGCAGCTTTATAACCAGTTACTGTCATCTGTAAAATTTTCTTGCCATGAACTAGTCAATGAAGTTGTAAGCACCCTTCTCTCCTGCTCATACTGTAGTATCATTAAGGTGTATTTTTTTCAGGGAAAGGAGAGGAGTGAGAGAAGAGGGTTCTGAGAGAGACACTGCAGTGGCATGACATGGCATGATGATTTGGAAAGTTTTAAAGCTTCATGGCATTTGCCATGAAGCTGTTGTTACTTCATTATCTGTCGATGTGGTGCTCACTGTGTGCATGTGCTCCCATGCACAGACCCAAAAATGATTGTGCACATGCACCCTGCATTAGCATCACAAATACATCCAGCAAGAGGGGTAAGCTAACAGGGATATTGAGACAGTATTGGCAAGGAGCCACTGAGGGTGAAGAAGATGATACTTGGATTTTCCTTGCTCTGGGTACATAACTTTCTTGTCTGTGCTGACAGGGATGTATTTTAGGCTGAGTTGTAATTATAACGGCTGCCTATGGCCTCCAGAGGTCAGCATATCACTTGAGAAGAGCTAAATCACAGAGCATTCAAACTGCGCTTTCTCTTTTCAAGCATGATCTCATTACATCCCCTGTATAGTCTCCCACTTCAGTGGTAATAAAACTGAAAGCTTTTTGTCCCCAGTGCTGGCTGTGACAACAAAACCAAGAAGAAAAAAAGAGCTCTCAGAATATACATAATAAAATGTAAAATGCAAAATGTTGTCAGTAGTTAGTACTACCAGTTGGATGACAGATCCCTTAGGTGACAATTCTATTGGAAAGAACCAGACAAATAGATATCCATATGCTTAGGTGCTATTACTCGTACATTACTACGGATGGGGCGAGTGAATGTAACTGTCTTCTGAGCAGATTATCAGATTTGTTCCACTGTGCTCTATTTTTAAAACGTTTGAGCAGAATACCCAGTTCTTTCAACACTCTCAGAAGAACAGAGTAGACCCAGAAAATATACAGAGATGAGGAACAGAGATGTGAAGAGGACCAGAGGTGTGAAATAGCTTTCATGCAAGGAGGAGCTTGGACTATTCATCTCAGAAAGCGACAAGTTGGAGGGGATAAGTTATGGGCCTTTAAAGTCAGGAATAGTGCAAAAACCCTGACAGGAAATGACCATTCGTTCTCTCTCCCAATATAGTGGATGCCCAATGAAGAGGTCAGGGAACAGGTTTTGAAATAAACACAGCATAGAATCAAACTGTGAAAATCATTGCTTTTGGACTTCATGGAGGCCGAAAGTGTAAAAGTCGAAAAAGGGGCAGGGCAAACTCATGGAGGATGGGTCTGAGTGTTGAGCAGAGGGGACTGAGGGGAAGATCAAAGGTCTTTGTGGCTCTTTCTGCAAGCTGGGAAGGCTTAATGAGGAGGTCAGTCCATGCTTGCTTTGCTCTAGGCTTCCCTAACTCCTACTACTGGGCAGTGTTGGAGTAAGATACTTAATGTCCACTTTTGCCTGACTAGGCATATGTCTCATGTGCTTTATTACTACAATGCTAAGAAACTTCCTTCTACTTAAGACGCAAGTGGCAACAGTCTTTGAAGGAGAGGCTTTGAACTTCACTCTTTCTAAACACGAGCAAGTATTGATTGTCTCTAAGTTATATTATACTGGATTCAATAACCCAGAGCAAAATCAGGACCAGCTGCCTTTCCAGCAGACCCTAATCCTCCACGGTCTCCTCTGAGATCAGATAGCCTCTGTTTTTGAAGCAAAGTAACACCCAAATGTATTTCATTGTGGGCACCCAGCCTCAAAACCTTCTCAGAAGCACCAAAGAGCCTCAGTGTCACACAACACTACCTGGTTTCCCCTCAGTGTGAAGAACTCTACAAAGCTGGTGTTCTCATATTACTGCTTTGAAACACAGCCTTAAGTGGATACAGCAGGAATCAGCTGTAGACCAAGTGTACAAACCCCTCCACCAAAAACAAATAAAATATTTAATGCAAACAAAATATCCAGTCTGGTTCCCAAGAAAGAAATAGCAACACTCAAATCTTCTGTTATTTTTATTAAAGCTGCAGAGTCTTACTACACACAACAAACATTTTATTGATATAATCTAAGTTATTAAAATAGTTGAACAACTCTTTAGATTTATATTTGTATAGAAATGATCTGTGGAACATCTCATCTTGAAACAGCAGTGCCCCCAAACAGCTATTCAGCAGGATTTTGTTTATTTATTTATTTATTTGAAGAACAGTTTGGGACTAGAGGATGCACTCTTCATTCTCACAGGAAAAAAAAAAAAAAAATCCATGCAAAAATAACCCCCACCCTCTTCCCACTTTCTGTCCTACCCGAAATGTAAGGCCTTATTGAATGACCACATAAGTGACTGGCCATTTTCTTCCAGTATTCTTCTTCATGTCTACATTAGGAGCTGTTGTCTAAACTGAGTAACTAAAACAAGATGAAAAGAAAAATCAATTGCACAATCCTAGTCTGCAGGTGACAAAGTCATAACATCTCTTTACATAAGTCACTACTGTTTTTCCAGTTATGAGCATTCATTACCACATTATGGTTGTTCCCCAACTCTTGCCTATCTGGCTGATGTCAGTTATTGTCAATACGCCTTTGTTAACAGAAGTCAGTCTATCTACTATTGCTTCGGTCTCCCTTCTTCACTTATATGTAGTTTAGATTCTACGTAGCACTGCCTGAAAAGGGCCTACTCTGTGGTATTTTCCCCCCATTTTAGACAAAGCACATAGCTCAGGTGGTTATCTCCTCACTGCAGCTATGCGTCTGTGTCACCCGTGAGATGTCTTTTATAGACCATGAGCCATATCTTTGCTATATCATTCCATTTAACTTAGTCCACTCGTAGATGTCCTGTTCACATACTATGTCCGAGTTGATGAGGAGGTATCTGTCCCCAACACAGAAGTGTTTCTGGCAGGCAGCACATTTGAAGCATTCCAGGTGATACACTTTGTCCTTCACCCGCATGGTCATCTCATAAGCCCGGATTCGTTTGTCACAGGAGGCACAGAGGCCATCTTGGCCAAAAAGCCTAAAACAACAACAGCAGAGAAGCAAGCAGAGTTACATTGCTGGAGAGATAGGGAAGAACACAAATCAAAACAGAAACACACCAAAACATCAGTGCCTTGCCCCATTAGTCATACTATTGTCAAAGATACATAGAGGTCACGTGGAAAGCTGCTGAACAAAACTCTAAACTTTGCCATACCAAAAATTGAAGTAGAAAGTCCAAGGTCCTCACCTATTTTCAATGTAATTGATTTCTGTGATCAGTGACATTATCCTGAAATGCTGAGCAGCTTCAGGGGGAGTAAAGGACTGCTGGATCATAGCATGAAGTTGTGTGATGCAGATACTTGCACATATATGATCAATATAAATTAGTTACAGCTGCTAAATTTTGCCTATCTTCAGCTGTTGCAATTGAAGTTTATCGGAAGGAAGCTTGACACAAGCTATGATTTAGCATACTACTGTCTCTTTTTGTTGCCTCCACATTTGCAGTTCTTTCAAACTCAATCTCAAACCTGTATCCATGAAATCACTCCTGCTGGGTTTCAGATGGACACATGGTAAGACCTTCCAGGTACTATGCTAGCCCAAACAATTTTACAATCTGGACTGATCTTTTATCCACATTTAGACTCCCTGCTGAGATTATTATGGTATTGTTTATTAAAAAGAAGACTCTAATGAATGCACCACATATGTATCCCCATCACAGCATGCACCACCACTCTCTGCTGGAGCAGCGCAACATACTCAGCCATGTGTGATGACAAAACAAATGCGAGCACTTCACACAGACTGCTGGTTACAGAGTTTGCAAGTCAAATCATAAATAAATAAGCAGGAAGATATATATATATATTACCTATAGAAGATATATACATATTCTTAGAAGGGGAATTTATACATATATAAATTCTTAGAAGACTTTCTATTACTTGTTTAAGGTTTACAACTATTGAATTTGACTTCTACGTTTTGATACTAATTCCAGAAATACTTTGCCCACCCCCTACACTTCACTTTCATATACTTTGCGTGCTTCATATAACCTGAACTGGAAATGGAATACCCACTAAAGAGAACTCTTTAAAGGGAAAAGATATCATTTCTTTCATCTACCAGGAGATGTCAGTGTCTACTTCTGCCCAACAAAAGTAATAACAAGGTTATACAAAGGTTGCAAAATTTCTTGATAGTAATGGAAGATATTATAAGTTACATTATTAAATAAATAAACACATTTGAATTCACTGCAAGAAAACAGATTAATTGCATTGCCATATTTTCTATTGCTTCTATTTTAAGATGAAAAGTATTTAGAAAGTGTAGCAAACACTGGTAGATTGCTGGAATATGGCATATGCCAAGTTGTTTATAAGAGGTCTCATTTGCATAACTTGGTTCTTAATTTGTGCTAAGCAAAATTCCCATCAGCAACCTCCAGGATACAATAAGTAGGAGCTCCTCTGAGATTTTATTTTATTTTTTGTAGACTTTTGTAAGGTAACTGAAAAAGTATAAAGTATCTTTATACAGATACTTCTTTAGTTCTGTTCCACAGACTTCCTGCACATTAAGGATCCATTAGAAGAAATGTTATACAACCAGCACAGCAAAGATCAAAATACTTTTCTTGTAATTGAGAATACAGAGATCTTTTATTATCAATTTTCTTGAAATATATTAATCTCAGTTTAATCCTTCTACTTACAAATTATGGCAAATCAGATAGACAGAGAGATATTAATAAAAACACCCTTAACAAGTGTGTTTGTGGGATCTGATTCAGCCAAATGTTTTAAGTTCATGTCTGCTCAGGACCAGGCTTAAGAAAGTAAAAAATCCACTGGGTACAAATTAGCAGGATTAAACTTTCCTGTACTGGCTGCAGCTTTGCAATAAGCATACAACACATTGTCTCTTTCTGCTTGAAGTGTTCCAGATAAGTTCACCAGTGATGCAGAAAAAGACATGAATCAATCCATGTATAAAAGGCAGTCGCTGCAGAAACCACACGAGTACAGCGGCCCTGCTGGTTGGTGGAGTCAAGCATCTCTTACACAGCCAATATTGCTGCATCAGGAAAATGAATTAAATTCAGTTACCTTGGATACCGTGTTCTTAAATGAGGGAACTAAATGATCTTTCATCAGTAGCTGATCTTGGCACCTGTTTTTATATAACTTCCAGCTCCACGGCTATGCTTGGAGAAGTGCAGAACTACTTAAAGCCATTCCAGGGAACTGGCTCATGGTCAACTCAGGTGCAGGAAGCCCTTCTTGCTGAAATTCATCAGCAATCCCCAGTTTCTACTTGAGAGCATCCCATGCTGACACAGCTCAGTCAGTCTTGAGCTACTGGGGGGAACAGCACACTTAGCAAACCATGTTAAACTCTACAGTTAAGATGAACCAAAATGAATTAATTATGGATCTTTGTTCACTGCTATACCTTAAATTAATAAGCAAAGCTGAAATGGTAGTAAGAAGGTGAGATAGGGTAGAAGATGTGGGCTGGGGAGACTGTATACCTGAGATAGTCCCTTCTGCAGAGCTTCCTGCCCAGTTTGTAATACAACCGTCTCCCCACTTCTCCGAGCCTGCACCCGCACAGGTCGCAGCTGAGGCAGTCTTCGTGCCAGTACTGATCGATGGCCTTCAGGAAATACCGGTCCCCGATGTTCTGCTGGCAGCCACCACATGTCAGCAGTGAGGGGGGGATCTGGAGCACTTCATCCACCGGCTCCCTGAGTGAATGAAAGCAGTGTTGGAGAAGGAGAATGTACCCTGCAACCCTCCACATGAGAAGATGCAGAAGATAAAACAAAACTGAACAAAATGAAAGATTGGTTAAGTTAGAACAGAGTACATCCTCATTTTTTCTCCCAGCAGAGTAAAGGATGTATCACCTTCTGGCATGAGAGGGAGAAGGACTTCACTCTTTTGCTTTAAAAAGAAAAGGACAGCTTAAGATATAAGGAGTTAGCAAGAGTATCCAAACATCTGCTAACTAGTTTTATACTTTTCTTCAAAGGGTAATGTACAAACACAAAAGTCTCTTTATCACCCATGTGTGTTCATTACTGTAAATATATCTACTATGTTTAGAGGACCAAAAAAATCAAATAATGTAATTTTCACATGATTTAAGATTGAAGATCTTTTCAAAAAGATGCTTGGATTCACTACTTCATAGAAATACTGGTTATGTCTGTGTAGACTGACAAATGCCAACAACCACAAAGTCCTAGAAGTTCTTACCATTTTCTTCCTATTTTCAAGTAATTCTGTTCTGCCCACAACACATAGCAAGGCTTTCTTTGCCATAAAAATGTGCCTGTTTTCAACAAGATTTTTGTAAACATTTGTAAGTAACCTAATCAACACAAATAACCTCTGGATTTACCTATAACTTATGGAAGAACCCTAGCATTACCATAAAGCACCTGTGCATGTACCCCAGAATACATGAGCCTATCTTGTAGACCTGATCCTTCAAGCTTTGACAGTAGTGCTGCTGGAAGCAAGGGAATTCTGCCTCAGCAAGGGCTACAGGACTAGAAAAGATACCTGGGGGATTTTACATGCAGTCAATTGTCCTTTGGGAATTGCAAATTTGAGGACTAAGGGATGATATTTCACTGAACAGTATTAAATAAATACAACAGATGTGGCCATTGCCCAGCTGGTTTATGTTTTGCTGCTGTTTTTAATAAAGCCAGCATGTTAGCTGATGTTACTGCTGTTTTTTCCTTCAGCTAAGGACATGAATCCCCTGAGATGTGTCTACAACAGCATAGCTCAAATGATGTCAAACAATTATTGCAGATTTACACATCCCTGATAGAAAAGAAGCACAAATCTTTAGTGTGATACTAGCACTGACTATCCATGCAAGATAATTTTTTTTTCATTTTTAAAATGCTCTGAAGTCTGGGTTGGTTCTGGCAACACGTGGGGATAAAGCAGTAATGTTCTTCAAAACTCCTTTCTTAAGGAATACTCTTATTTGCCTTTTTGTGTAGATCTGCTAAAAAAAAAAAAAAAAAAAAAAAGATCAGCAAAAATTAAAAGGAAGGTGCATGAGCTCATTTCTGCAAGTCTTGCAGTGACCTGGCACTGCCACTGAGGGCCTCATCCAGAACCCAGGGAAGTTAATCAAAAGACTAGGGGATCAAACCTTTAAGCACTTGCTGAGTTTTAAACCTGTGGCTGGCAGCAAGGAAGTCATATGTTTGCACATTTATGCTTTTCTGCTTTGCTGGGTCATGACCAAGGTGCTCAACATGATTCAGAGCAGAGCCCCTAATCGTTCAGCACACTGCCCTAATAGAGTCCGCCAATGCTTTGCCTCCGTCGCTGGTCTGTCCTCCGTCAGGATGGCGTGGGCAGAGGAGAACCACACTGAGAGAGGAGAGCCAGGCTGCTCCGAGTTTCCAACAGGAAAAATTATGTTGCTTCTGCCTCAGGTAGCTTTCTGTAAAGCATATTTCCTGGGTCAGCAGTTTTCTAGGAAAAAATTACTTTCTTCAGTGTGGAGAAATGATGGGTGGCCAAGAACTTCTGTGCAGTGAAACTGATCCTGCAGCTCTTATTTAGACAAGCTGAGCCCTCAGATATGATCTGATTATACACTAGTCTGCTTTTCGCTCCTCTGTGTTTAAGCTGCAGTGCCCTGAAAGTGCTGCCGTGACACCCCACTCCTTCCAGCTCTTCGCTCTGCAAATTCCATTAAAATCAGGCCCCACTTTTTCCAAGTTTTTTTCTTTTGAGCCCCATCCTTCCTTTCTTAAGGCATGGGCTCCTCTCCGACAAGTTCCGTGAGCCTCTCAGCAGAGCGTGCAAGTATAAGGAAATGCACGCTATTACCCTTTATTGTCCATTATTTGAAACTTCGGACATTGGCCCCCAAATATTTTGTCTTATGGGTGCTTGGGAATCATGAGCCAGTTCTCTGAAAGCCCTAAACTCCGGAACAGCCTGGCGGATGTTTACGCAGAGCAGAATTTCTGTTTTCTGCATTAGCTGTTTGATGTCCATAGACTTCTAAGCCAGCGCCTAATTCACTAGAACACACAGTAGGTAAATAAATAAATGCTACTAAAACGGTACAGTTCAAACCCAGGCATCTTATACCTAGGAGCTTAGATTATCATTCTGAAAAGATTGCATAAAATAGGAAAAAATGTAGCATATAAAAAGTGAAAAGCAACATGGCATGAATTGATTTAATACACCAAACAGTTCCCATGTGTTCACTTGGGGCTTCGAGAGATGGCATTTTTAATATCTCACAGGAAACAAACCACGAATGGCTAAACTTTCCTAAGAGCAATGTTTTAAGCGTTATCTGAAAACGGAGATTTTATTTTTCTCTCTCTCTCTTATCGTGATTGCCGACGAGCTTAGCTGCGGCTATGGGGAGGCGCGGTGCCGAGCCCGGGGCTGGGGGCTGCAGGTGCGGAGGGGCTGGCACCCATCCTGGCACCCATCCTGGCACCCATCCTGGCATCTTCCTGGCACCTGCCTGCACAGCACCGCCTGGGGACCCTGCACAGCGCCAGGGTCCGGCCCTGGGTGGAAAACGTGGAGGGCAATTCTCGTCCCCCGCACCCCGTCCATCACATCTCTCCGCATGCCCTTCGCAGCACAGCCACCCCCAGCGGTTTCTCCGAGCCCTTGAAAGTTGCAAAGTGCCTCGCATGCTGAAAATGTGGAAGTGGGGCACCCGCACAGCACAGCCCTGACCTTTCGCTCTGATCGGCGGCGGAGAGCCCCCTCCGAGGGGCCGCCGGCTCCAGCCCGGGCGAGCACCGCTCCCGCCGCCTCTCGGAGCGGCTCCGGGCTCCTCCGCACCCGCGGATGCCCCTCACGGCCGCCCGCTCCCCCGCCGCGGCTTCCCCGGGCTCCGCCGCCCGCTGCGCGCATCCGAGCCCGGCGGGGACCGGCCGAGGGGCGCCCGCGGAGGGGGTCCCCGGTGGGGGGGGGTCCCCGCGGCATCCCGACGGCACGGCGAGGGGAGGTGCGGGAGGGAGGAGGCCACTTACTCGGAAGGATCGAGGCTCTTCCTCTCGATGGCCGATGACATTGGCAGGGATTGCTCCTTTGTAGTGTGCCGGTGGTGGGCTCTGCCCCCGCAGAGGCTGTCTGCTCTCGACGCCTTCTCGCCAGCCGAGTTCCCCCTCCGCCCCCCAATGACATTCACAGGATTTCCTCCTGCAACACCAAAGAGAGAGAGAGAGAGAGAGAGAGAGAGAGGAGGAACGGGGGCTGGGGCCGCCGCCCGGGGCCGGGTGTCCGCAGGCCGGCCCGCAGGCTCTCACCTCCCATCCTCGCCGCGCTCCTCCTGCGCGCCGGGCGGCGGGGCCGGGGGGGGGCTGCGGCCGCGGCCACCGCTGCCTGCCCCGCACCGCTCCGCTCCGCTCCGCACCGCTCCGCACCGCCCCGCACCGCGCAGCCCCCGGCAGCTCTCAGCACGCCCCCGGCAGAGGCGCGTGTGCCGCCGAGGTGCGGCTCGGCATCATTATTACGGCTCCTCTGGCTCGGCCCCGGGGCTCCGGTTTCATTTCCTTTTTCCTGATCACGATTCAAATACAATAGAAGGAAATCACACTTAAAGAGACAGCTGCCCGTTTCTTAACTGGACTCCCGGGGGTTTGGCAAGGCGAGCAGCAGCAGCGCCGCTCGCTCGGCTGCTTAAAGGGACACCCGGGGCGCTGCGGTTCCCTATCGCGACATGATTTCGCAACGCTCCGCCGGCTGCCAGCCGCGGCTCACCCGAAGGGCTGCGAAGAAGCAGCCCCCGCTTCACGTTTTCGGCTGCTGCCCCCCCTCAGCCTGTCCATCCCTTGCACACGCACATGCCGCACGCACGGGGCTGTGAGATCTGCAGGGGAAAACGCTAGGGGAGAACCTAGGTGCCGTCCTTCTTCTACCTTGGATGCAAACCGGCCAACTAAATTGGGTCTCGCTTCTATCCCATAGCGAGCACCCGCGGCTGCCCGCTCCTAGGCGTCCCCGAGTTCTCGGGCAGCGATATAACGCCTTTAGGTCTCGACGCCGCCTGATGTCAGTGAGCTAAAAAAGCTCCAGAGTACCAGGTATTGATCTGTAGGGAGTCACAGAGGAGCTAAAGATGGGAAACTCTCGCCTCGGTGTCTCTATTTCCCCTCCCATCCTTCCTCCCCCTCCTCTCCATCAGCGCAGCACATCCCGGAAAGGACCGGGTGAGAACTGTTACCGCAACTGGAGCATTTTCCAGCCTCTGTGGCATTAGATACTGGCGACTGCTGGGGGGCAGAAGCCTGGCTGAGACGAGCTGCTTGCCCTGCTAACTCCTTTAAAAACAGTCAGAAAAGATCTGCAATAACGCTCCGGCAAAAATACTTACTTAGCTTCTGTATTAATTCCCAGAGCAGAAATATGTTTGATGTCTATTTTTATGACTGCTTTCTATTTTTTTTTTCCGGCTTTTTGGCAGCTAGGGTTATAATATCTGAAATACGTTAATGAGCCCGATTCGAAGATTAGTAATGTCAGCAGAAGGACTGTTATTCATTTCAAGGGGCTTTGAACCAAGCTCTCGCAACACTTTAGAGCCATCACTGGTCATTAGAACACATCTTTCTTATTCTAAAAAAAAAAAATTATCTCTAACGTATTTCAAGTTATTACAGGATGACAGCCACTCTCATAACCGAACATTTCTGTTAAAGGAACAGCCTCCTTTGTTAGGTTCCAGACAGGATGATGAATATTTCATTTCTTACATATTTACACTGCCATCAGAAAAGTCAGATATAAACCTTTCAGGAAGACAGAAGAATTAAACTATTGCAAGGCACACACACACACACAAAAAATTAACTGATAGGAAAATTATTAGGTTGGTTTAAAAAAATCAGAAATTGGACTTAAAGGTGGATCAAAACCAGGCATAAGAACTTCAAACATGTTTGAAGAAAGAAAAAGAAAAAAAGTAATTTCTATCAGCTTGATTTCTCCTGGCTCCATGTTTCAAGGTTTAATAAAGTATAAATCTGAGTCAAAAATTCCCTGATGATTGGGGTATTCATACTCTGAATAGCTCCTGATGGAATAATGTGAACAATTCTATAATGCCAGGTAAATTCTCTGGTTTCTGATGATGCAGTTGTGCATACTTTACAGTCATATTGGCATGCCACCTCTCTCCTATTCACTTTTCCAAAATTTACACAAAATTAACAACTTATGACACCTGTCCTACTATATATTTAAAAGAGTTAGGCTAGTTCAACTGCTTTGGTGAGGGACAGAAACATAGACATTGGCACATTTCAGATCCAGAACAAACTTCCTAGAAAAGCCAATTGTTTAAGCGTAGTACTTGTGATGGTGCTGGTACCACTGCATGTTCCTCCAGACACCACCTGCCTCCTAGTATAAAAAGAATTGTAATAATCACTGCCAGGTTATTTCTTGTTTTCTCTACGAAAGAGAGATGCTAGGCAAAGTAGTGTGGGTAGATTTAAGAAAATTGAATAAAAGCAGTCAATCTGCTGGTTCATAGCAAAACGAATGGGTTGCTCCACTATGTTTAGTGGGACAGTGCTCGAGGTCAATCTGCTTTAAAAAAAAGAGCAATCAGGAAATGCTGCGTGAGGATTAAAGTTGTCGTGGTGTCTTGAACAAACTGCACAGCAAAGACACCAGGCATCACTTGGCTCCATACATCAGGAGGGGTAAAAGCCAAAGCGTTGTTTTGCAAGCACCAGTGTGGCAAAAGATAAACAGAAGCTGCCAGGGGCAGTGTCCTGCCCTATGGGTGAGTACCAAACTGCTGTTGGCTTTTGCCCAGAAGTAATTTCTGCAAGCATTTTTTCTTCAGCTTTCTGGGTTGGTCTTTACTGAAAGTTCCCACTGGATTCACAGTAAAAGCCCAGCAAGAAGGTCTTTGGCCTTCTAAGCAGGAGCCGTGTCTTCTAATGCCTTTGGGGATCAAAACTGTATGCTTTCTGGGGAGACAATCCAATTTTCCTGTATTGGGTTTATACATAACAGATTCTCACTCTGGACAGTGAAACTTGGTATGCCCACCTGAGGAGCCCTGGGTCCCACCAGAACAGCTGGCCAATCATGAAGAGTGGCTTCTTTTTTCCATCTCTGGCAGGTCCCTTAATACCTCTGTGCCTCAGTTTTCCCATCTGTAAATATTTACTTCCCTCAGCAGAATTGCTTGTTGATTTACTTTTGCCTCCTGCTGAATAATGTTCACAAAGACAAAGCGTTATTCAGTGCTAGAATTTGTGGTGCCTACATTTCCTGCACAGGGACAAAAAGACTAGTACTATTTTTAGTGAAGGCTTTTCTTTCCATTGTCCCTTTCTCTGTGAGGCCGTATTTTCCAGTGGTGTATTTTTATTTTTTTTTAGTGCAGCTTTTTGTGTTCACTGATGGATTAAAGATCATGAGGGATGACTCTTGGTTTCAATTAACTTTTATTCATATAGATGCTACTATAGACTAATTCTTGGAGCACAGCTGAGATCAAAACAAGTGTTATTATTCACGTTTGACATTCAGTGCTTGGCATAAATTGGCTGGACTTTTCTCTATATTTCTCTGTAAGAACATTTAATGTAAAACTGCATGGTTTCTATGAGTGATGTCATCTAAAGAAATAGCTGAATGTGTCTGTTTCTGAAGAAACATCCCCTCTTGGACTGAATATTTTCATCTTTATTTTGGAACTCTGCTCATTTGGGAGAGCATCAGGACCACTCGGTCTCAGGTTGCTCCTACTTTTATTTCTTCAGTATATCCTAGCGTTATTCCCCCTAGAGCTTATGGATAATATTGAACAATTTCAGGTCTCCTTCATTTAGAGAAGCCTGTGTATAGAGAGATTAACTTTGCTGCCCTCAATAGTCTGTAACAGTGGTTGCCTAAAACGTACTTTATGAAAATTTAAGTCTCTGCATGGATACAAAAATTAGATCTCAGTGACTGTGGCCTAGATTTTCTGCTAGCAGTTTCTATGGGATGGGAAAGTCAAGCCCATGGCTGAAGTTGAAGGATTAATATGAAAGGTAGCAGAGAAAAGGAATATGGATTTGGAATACGATCTGCCACTGACCCACACTGTATGGTGTTAGGAAAATCACTGCTCTATTTGAGGGGTCACCTATTTGCCAAATAACAGAATCCTCCTTCCCACCACATGGTGAACTGAATCTTCGACGTGCCAGGTCTTTGGGTGACACTCCACTCTAAAGAACCAGATTGTTGTTGCTTTTTTTTTTTTTTTTTTTTTTTGACATGCCTTTGACACTGCAGAACAAGGTAGGAGGCTTGGGAGCAATTCCATTTGTCTGTTTCTGGTCTCTCTGAAGAATATAAAATGCTTCAGTAGAAATTAGTTTCTGCTGACAACATTTGACTACATCATTGTAGAATCAGTGCCATATAAATAGTGTAACATCACCACTGTGTACTATCTATCACAGGCATGAAAGACATCACATAATTCAAAGATTTTTTTTTTCCTTTTCACAGGCCAGGATTCTCTTTTTCAGACAATAATTTCCTTTATATATGATGTCACAACAAATGCTAGGTTTTTTGTTTGTTTGTTTGGTTGGTTGGTCGGTTTTTGTTTTCCATGTCGAAGACTGCACAGCAGTCTTCCAGCTAGTGTATTTTCTCACTTTCTTGGGAATGGAAGTGGTGATAGCAGGGATAAGTTCTCCTTGAGTGATGACCACAGTCACAAACGTTAGTCTTTGGAAGCTCTTGGTAAAGTGTGATTCAGAGGATCTAAAGACTCCTGGCTAAGGGCACACTTCTCTTTCCGGGGGTTAACCTTCCCTTTGAACTGGAAGAAAACAAACCAGAACAATAAAAACCACACTGAGGGTGAGGTTTTCCCTAGGATTGTGGGGTCCAGACTTCCCAGATAAGAAGTCTAGTGCGTAAAGAAGTTTGAGCCATAATAAGTTTTTGTTTTGCTGTGCCTTATTTTCTTCTACAAGCAACAAAGATGAAGAAAACAACCTGTGTTTATAGCTGAGAGAAATCTTTGACTGCGGGTCACACCACAGGTGATGAAAGGTAACTTAGAGGCAGTCAGATGAAGGAATGTTTCACTGCTGAAATGTGAAAGGTTCCCCCTCCCCATTTCCTTGCTCTTCTTTTATTGATTTCTCTTGCTCCCATCAAGCCCTTGCTGCCTGGCACACCAGCCAGATCCAATTACCGTGTCATTTTTATTTTTTTTTTTTCCATAAGGCTACTGCTCTACAGTACAGTTCTTTCAAGTAATTTGCACCTTTTCAGTCTTTTCTGTGGTTAAGTACTCTCCCCTGTGCTTATGCATGTGAGTCATCCCAGTAGGGCATTACGGATAGCTTTTATTTCAGTATTAAACATCTCATCCAAAGCCCATCTGTGTCAGAGAAAAGACACATATTAACCTGCACGGGCTTTGAGTCTGACCCACAAATACTTTTCCTTCAGAAAATAACCGGTGACTGGCAAAGAAACACCCTCAGAGAAAATTTCAGAGGGAGTCACAGACCAACCAGAAACTGGAGCTCAGGCTCCCCTGTTTACATATATATATATATATATGCACATATATGTATATACATATTTATATGTTTATGCATCTTTATATATATTTGTATATGTATATGTGCAATGTGTATATAATTATATATTTGTGTATGCATGCATGTAGTTGTAAACACACAGACACATACAGACTTGTAAGTTACACAGTTTCGTATTTTGCAGCTTTCCAAGCTGTTTCCCAAACAAAAGGTAGCTTTCCAAGATTACCACTGGTCTAGCTGACGCATTAATTCCTATTATCCGAGTGTCACCAGGTAGATGCAGTAACCCGGCATCAGCTGGCAATACACCAGGAAGTCTCACATCAGTGCAGGAATACACCAGTCTTGCTGTTCCCCTACGTAACGCTGTTATTTCTGCATTCTGTCATTTCTGGGGCTTCAAGGTGCGACAGAACAATCTTCCCAAACTAAATGCTATAGCAGGTAGTTCTAATGAGCAAGCCTGCCGTCCCCTAGTTCACATGGCCATCCTGGTGTCACCAAGGAGGCAGTGTGGTCTTCTGGGCAGCAGGCAGCAGAGATGAGAAATGAATCTTGCTGCCTGCTCTGCCATGGAGTACAGACGTTGTGCCTCAGCTTCTCTGTCTGTAACATGGGAACAGAGTAGCTCAGGAGCAGGGGGATGCCTGGCTTCCGCTGTTCCGGGTTCACAGCTTTCACCTCTTTTTTTTTCCTGGATGTGTCCTTTTCCAGTCTCAGAACTTCAGCCAGGCAAGTTGCTGTGTTTGTCTGGCATTTCTGGATGTCTCATTGATGGTGAGTCCTACTGCTGCATTGCTCAGCCATGAACACGTGTAGCACATGGCTAGCCCCAAAATACATGGCCCAGGAACTGCATCACGTTCTTACACTTTGTGTGCAAGTACCATGGACCTTTGGAAAGAAAAGAAAAGAAAAAAAGTCCAGAAGAAAACTGCTCAATTCATTCTCGTTACACCAGCTCAGATAAAAATTGCACCATAGAGGTTCATCTCATTTCAGAAGCTGGATATCAGCTTCACATCTCATCATGCACTTTTTCATGTTCCGTATAGAAATTCGTCTTGCATGCTTGATACTGTGAGCCTGGCCAAGCTTTACCCATGGACCAGTGTGCTGGAACACTTTATATTCACGAACTCACCCTACTTCACTGGGCCATCTTCTGAAGATCTTCCAACACTCAGCAGACATCCCTCACTTGGGAACGTCTGATGCATCCTTTAAGTTGTTTCTTTTTCTCTCCATAACAAGGCTCTGTTGCAGGCATACCAGCCACCTAATTACTAACCTTGACCTTGGGAAAAAGAAGCAGAGTTCTTTTAATAATAGCCCCAGTGAGCTGAGGCGGCCTTGCAATTATGTTGCATAATGTAGGCATGAGAAGAGGGTTACCAGGGAGATAATGGTAAACATCAGCCTTAATTCTGTCTGAAAAATAATTGGAGTGATCTCCCTTTGTGGCTGGGGTAGAGGAGAAAATTGGATGGGTAAATTTCCAGTTACCACAGATGCTAGTCAGACATGCTGCACTCCAGCGATGACCAAATTATTCGCTGCCTCTAAGTGCTCTGGGTATGAATTGTCTGGCTTCCTCTCCATGCACACATGTCTGCGGGTGAGTATCATTTAAATGAGAAAAGTGTTGGTTGCAGCACAACTGGCCACTGATCTCCTGCTTACAGAGGCTCCATCAAACTGTTTGGCAGAGGATTCATCAATCTTGACACATTTTTTAAAAAACATAGCCCTTTCAGCCCTGGTGACCTTGTCCACAGAGGTTGAAATTATCCTTGTGCAACCTTTCAGTCTCACAGCGTGCAGCCGGGGGGGATGTGCTGCGGGCAGGCCCCTGCTGCCTGCACTGACCTGGCCCTGGACCACCTGGACCATCTCTAGGCTACCTCCACAGCTGCCAGCAGTGCCACCTCCCTGCTCTGGCAGGGTGTGGAGAAGTCAGGTGCATGCCGAAGGAGGAGAGCTGGGATGCTGAGAGGCTTGCTGGCAGAGTACCCCGTTTTTTCCCAGCCATCCTGGCCACCACCATCAGGAGCTGATACCTGCCTCGTTATGCCACCAGCAGCAGCTCCACGTGGACCTCCTGCTGGCCGGCTGGGAGATGCAGGAAGCACGGTGAAGGTCGCTCTCAGTTTGGAAATAAGCCCAGAAGAAGAACAATAAACATTTTGCTCTTGAGTGCACTCTTCCCCAGAGCTTTCCCTTCTACTTTCTTAACCCCATTTGGGACCTTTGTACTACTTTGCTGATGTCACCTACCCAAATTATCCCCATGAAGCTTCTCTTCCTGGTCTGCAGGAAAAATGGCAGAGCCTGGGCATGATTGTCTGCATTTTGTCCTCTGTCCAGACACTCCAGCTGGGACAGGCTGCCCACCTCACCCTGCCCATGCTACACTTCTGCCTCTAGGTATTTTGGGCAGTGAGTTCTTCAGCCTTTATTTATATTTAGATCAGGCATTTAATTCCACAACCATAGGGTCTGTACATTTTCAGATTAAACTGTGGTTTCAATTCCCCATTCCCATTTACTCAGTTCTAGAGCTAGCTGAGCAGAGTTACACATATGTGTTGTTACGGTGTGTGCATCGCATGCGTGTCAGCCAGCCTCAGCTGACTTGTTAGCTCAGACAAGTTTCATCGAGGTTTCAAAGCGGAATTATTTGGCATCTCCTGTCAATATTTAAGTGAAAGCAGTGTTAGAAAGCTGCCTGTGTTTTCCGGTGCGAAGTTTCTGACAGTTCTGCCTCAGCTTCACAGTGCCTTTGGAGAAGCAGCAGCCAAAGCGTGCGGTCCTGGTGGCTGTAGGCTTCTGGTTGCTGTGAGAGAACTGGACCACCAGTGCGCAAAGCCGTGGTGTGTATATGCTTTCCAGTCTTTGCAGCTCCTGTGTCTCCCATCTTCTAGCCAATTTGTGAGCACGAGTCCTGCTGCCAGGATGCAGAGACCCCTTTATTGCAGAGCAGCCGGGCCATCCAGCTCTGATTGCTTCTGACTCCTGCCAAACTTCTTCTTCTCTGCCGTGGCTCTCCACCAGCTGCTGGTAACCTCAGCGCTATCAAACTGCTGGCTGCGAAGCACGAGCCCTGCTAGGCTAGGACAGCATCCAGCACTGCAGTACCACCGCACTCTCCCCCTCCATTCCTCCGCAGATCTCTCTTTATGTCAGCCACACTTGTTGGCACAAACACATCCTTTATAGCTGCTTTCCCCCGGCCCCCTCTGCTACCCAATTAGAAGGCTGTCAGCGACAGGGCCATCACTCCTCCTGCAGCTTCTGACAAGCCTGGACACAGCTATACTGCCGCAGAAGATTAAAGGAGTCTTTCCTTTGTATCACCCAGTGGCTGTGTGCTAGCCAGAAACTAATTCCCCTTCCCAATGAATGTGTATGTGGAACAACTAATAGGCTCTGTAAGCCTGTCTCCATTCCTTATTAAAACGAACACACTCACTATGGACAGAACTGTCTAATACACATTTCTCCCCTGTTTCCCTTTTTACTAAGCCTCAAGAGAGTTGCAGTTCCTGAGAATTAGAGACGTCAGGGCGTGGAGGTGCTTTCTAGTAGTTATGACAGGACTGGGCATCAGGAATCATAGATGCTTTTTAATGATTCATTTGGAAGTGAGAGTGATTGCATTTGCTCTTCAGCAATTGCTTTCCACACTGCAGCTTCTCTGAAGCCGAGAAACAAATGGGTGTGTAATTCTTGTACCTCCAGATCGCTGGCTCAGATCTGCTCTAGGCTGGTAGTAACAGGACATCATTGTGCTCTGAAGGCTCTTTGGCAGCCTCTGTGAAATGAGTTGAATGACAATCCCGTACATTAACTTTACCACCAGGCATAAAGATTACTGGGTAGTACAAAAGAAATGTTGCTTTAATCTCCAGCAGCACTACAGAGGTGCTCGGATTTGTCAGGCGCTGCAGAAGGAGTGATGGTCTGGGGGACCCAGATCTCAACAGCATCCCAGGGTGCATCTGGGACTGCATTTGGCCCATTAACTTCTGAATTCTGGCTGCATTACACGGTAATCCTGGCTGATGGAGTATGTAGAGCTAAAACACAACTGAAATCATTTATCACCTATAAATCCTGTCCTACTCCCAAAGACGTCGAACTAGCATGTATAGACTACTTAAAGCTTGTTTATTCATTTAGCATCCAATAAAGTGTACCTACTTACACTGGTGTAAATCTGGAGTAATTCCACTGAAGTATATGAAATGTAAGGTCAGTAGAGTTGGCTAGATTTAAACTAGCATCATTGAGAATCACTTTTTAGCTATAAAGCATGAAAGATAAACGTCTTTTGAATTCCTGACCCCACTATGAAAATGAAATACAATATAGGAACTCTTTGAAACTGACAGAGACGTCTCTGCCTTAGATCTCGCTCCCCTCTCTCTGTTAATCAAAACAAGGCACTGTAATCAGCTCCGATTCTAGGTCTATCTGTAAGGAACAAAGTGAACTTAGAAAATTAAATCATTTAGCATTTAGCGTTTCCTTCCTCATTTCGGCGCCGATTGAGCTTATTTCACAATTTCTCCCCCTTCTGCAGCTTGGTTATCCTGCAGCCTGCATGGGCTGTCAGTGCTGTCGCAGGGCAGCAGCTTGGCAGGAAGGCACCGACTGTTTCTGTTTGCTGGGGAGATCGCTGCTTCTGAAGATTCCCCTTTAGACTCAGAGGTTTCTTTACTGCCTTCCTGATGTCTGGTTTCCTGTTTTCTTTACTACCTGCTGAGTAGGAAACTTGGGACAGGCCTAAATGGGGAATAGTTTGCCTATGCTATTATACCATAGCAGCAAAATGCGTGATTTTGTAGCTGTAGTTTAAACCTTAAGCTTCTGCTGGAAGAGTTTATTCCAGCCTTACTCAGATGAAACACACTATGTTGGCAAAAATGCAGTTTTGCTGGTATAAATTATTCTGTGCTAGGAGCTTTTTGCCAGTGCTGCTGTGTTGATCAGGAAGCACGTCTCCTTACACCTCTGCCTGACGTGGCTGAGCCAGCCAAAGTGTGTAATGTCAACACAGGGAATATTCTAAAGGTCTTATGGTAATTTTACTTCATAGAAAATATAATGCTTGCATACCCAGTGGCCTGAGCAGAGGAAGAATATTTCCCAAATGGGATAAATCCCCTAGTATTTCAATGACAATTATGAACAGTATGATAGTTTGCAATCTCAACATAATTATCTGCATTTTCTTCCACTGTCCCATGGTTCTTGTAGAATTAGCAGACATCATTCATTATTTAGCCATTTTAAAAGTGCATAATCTTAATTTGGGAGGAGGAGTTGGCTTTGCTTTCTTAGGAGGCTCTTTACCGAGATTCTACAGGTGCACTCTGCAGCATTGATTTTTCATGACTTATTTAAAGTTTTTAGCAGACTTTGTCCACTAACCATTTTTTTACCTATTCTCTTCATCCTTCCTCTTAACCCTCTTGTGTTTTGAGAGTGCACCAGAACACCAAGCACAAATTTCTGGGCAGGCAAAAGTGACTCTTCTCAAGAAAGGGGCACACTGTGTTTTTCTAATTATTTCTATTTCAAATAGATTTCCTGTTAACTACGCCTACAGGAAATAAATGCAAATCTGTTATGCATCAGTTTCTGAACTAAAGCATTCCACGACTAATAATAGGTGACGATTTTCAATTGACAACTCGCTTCCTTCCTGGTGTCATTTATGGAGAGCGTCAAGGAGAAAGCTGTCAGGGAGAGAAACAAATGTTTGCAGAGGCAGCTGGCCTGGCCTGACTTCCTGCGGAGCTGCCTTCCTGCAGCCCCCTGCGGCGTGGGGTGCCTCTGTCGGCTGCCCGGTACAGATGGCTTCCTGCGATAGCTCTTCCTGGGCACCATGGCTTGCTGGGTACCAGCATTGCACTACTTCATGTGCTGTGGTAGCCAGCAGCTCGGGCTGCTTATTTCCACTCTGCTTTCCTTTTATGCTCTGGTAACCCCCTGCCTCTTAGCTTCACCATTTTAAGTGAAGGACAGCAGAGCATGTTGCTGTTGCTGCAAGTCCTGTCTTTTCTCCCAAGGGTTTCTTCCTTCCTCAGCCCAGAAGGACGTAGAGGGGCCACAGTCTGATCCTGAAGTGGAATGACTACAGTAAAGATGACCTCCCCCAGATGAAAAGGGGAGTAGATAAGTGCAGCAAAAGCTCTGCACTGATGAAACTGAATCACAATTCTTTCCACTTGTATTCAAAACATCAGGCCCTGCCAATAGTTGGGGCAAAATAGGATTATCTTTGCAAATAAATACCACTGAATACAGTGTCTTGACTGCCTCGTCAGGACTAATTCCTCTCCAGTTGAAAGTTATCCAGAAATTCTTAAATATTCTTTTGAGACATGAATATGCAGCCAGGTTCCAAAGCCAGCCTTATTACTCAGCTCTCTGCAGAAGTAGTAATTACCTTTATTTTCTATTTTCCTGTGGGAAGCTTTGGAGCTGAGCATAGATGTGTAGCTTGAGGGTTTCATTTCCAGTGCATGCACGAGGCAAGTCCAAGTCTACAGGTCCCCTCAGTGGCTTTTAGCACAGAGGAACAAGATCTTCACCCCAACAGCAAGCTAAAGCTGTGGAGGTGTGCTGTAATTGCTGCCAAGTGGGTGGGCTCATCCACTACCAAAAACTGCCTGAATTCTTCGATGGCTCTGAGCTAGGTCTGTATCTTGCAAGTCCTTCTTTTTTAAAGGAATCATTGGCTCATATATTTACTTTTTACTGCAAAATTGGAGAAAAGGGAGAGCGTCTGACAATTTCCTACCAAAATCAACACTGGCAGTCAGTTTATCTTGAGGAGATTGTGCTAGTACACATGTCACAGAGCCACCATTTACCAAGACTATTTCAGCTTTAATAAGCTTTGGGGGTTATCAAATTACTTCCTAGTCAGCTTGGGCAAAATTCACTCTATCTTCATACAGTCCTGGCTTATACTCATAAGCTTAGGAGTAGCTGCTGTCGTGCCTCTTGGGTAAGTAATAAAACCCCTCAATCCACAGAAACACATTGTACATTCTCTGCCCTACCAGTGTGTTTTTGCTTTGGCTTAGAGAGAAATCCTGGTTTAGAAAGATTTCCCAAACAGCTCTTCTGCTAGTGGTCCCTGCTTAACTGGTCTGTGGACATGAGTGACAGTGTTTTGCTGTCTATGCAAAGACTGATTTCACATTTTCTGAGTTTAAAGTGAGTTTAATTGCGCTCTCAGTTGCATCCTGGGTAACTCAAATATGTAATTCATCCTGGCATTCCTTACGCGAGTGCATATGTTTCATTAATATAAGGGCAATTGTTGTCTTGTGCAACAAGGTTATTAGAAAGTTTGAATTGTTTTCTCAGCTTGAGTTGGAACAAAAGTGTAGATCTCAAAAAGCTTTTAAAGAAAATTGTTGGGATATATTGAAACAATTTAAATAGTTTTGAGACATATAGTTTTAATCACAGCTTTTAATTTTTTTTTTGCTATAAATTAATTTTTGTTGAGGAAATATTAAAATTAGGTACTTGGGTAATTTTAGTATTGGTTTTGAATAATAAATTCCTATAAACTGGCCCTGTATGACTCTATATTTTAATTTTGATGACTTGTCATATATTTGGAAAGATTTCTTCAGGTAAGCACTTTTTCCTCTCTGCAAATGGAAACATTCATTGCAGCACAGTTATTCTCATATCATTACAGTGAAATAAGAGGTTTACAAAAGCTACTGGCTCACCATTTATTCTTGCAGCAGAACTGTGACCTGCCTCGCAGTGAATGAACAGAATCCTGGCCATACTTATTTGCATATACCAGGCATAATTGCCCCAGTTTTGAATTACCTAATTTCTATATTCATATATGAATAGACAGAGAATTTGAGCACTCATTATGCCTTTCATATTCTTATGCACTTGAGTACTTATGAAGGCCTGACTATAAATTAGAAAAGCCACCAGTATGGACTAGAAATCTGTTTTCTACCTATTGACTTCATTTTCATCTTTCCATCTCAGTACTCCATATTTCAGGAACTTAGGTAACACAACAGGCAGTGTTCCATTAAACCTGCATACAGCTTAAAAACTGTGTTTCCCAGGGGTCTGATTGGGTAAAAAATGAAAACCAACCAACCAACCAAAAATATGGTATTTTCTCGATATACCTGGATATAAAAGGTGATTTGAAAAAAAGAAAGCTTTCTACTTCTGGTCATCTTAGCACTGTCATCATTTAATTATAGAGGCCTCTGGATTTGTTGTTGTAGACAGTGTAGATACTGTCCAGCTTTGCTATTTTTCTTTCTAGTTTCTGCTTCCCAAAGATCATTGGTGAAAACTAGAGCCTGTAGCCAATATTGCAGTGGTGGTTTTCTGTCTCTTTAATGATGTTTTGGATTCCCTGTTTCTGAGCCTGGAGCCATGTTTATAGTGCCTCAGACACCTGCCATTAACTCAAGGAAGATCATGAGTCTGAGACTATGAAATCCCACTGGCATAGCTGTTCCTAGTTGCCCCCAAAGGAGAGAGTAGTATCAGTAGATACTGTTAACATTTTTGACATGAACTTGCTAATGCTTGAAGATGGTCCACACCATAGTCCCATGATCTAGAATCCTCTTAAATCTCAAATACCTAATCCAAAACTCAGAGACAAATGGATCCATGAGTTTTGTAAGAGCTTCTTGCTACTCCTCTGCAAAGTGATTTGCATTCATACTTTAAGAACAAGCCCCAGAAACCCTGAGCTAATTAATCACTAAGGAGAAGTCTCTTCTTCTCATCATTTTCTGAAGATCTTTTCTAGTTCAATCTTCTATCTTAGACTTCTGTCTACCCAGTTTCTGTTTGCTTTCATAACTAACTTGATGCTGAGTTGAGCAAAACCCATAATGCTATAGCTATCTGACAAGTTCACATGTGTATTTTGCTTTACTTGCCTGGATTTCTTATGCAATAAATATGTTTCATTGACAAATAAAATCCAGTTTAAAAACTCACTGTCTTCGTTCTCTGTGTCTTTTTCCCCTTTGTATACTTCAAGGAAAAAAAAAACACACTTCAGTCCTGCTGGGTATGGCTCCAGCAAAGTAGATTTCATTCTTTATGAAAACCTCATTTTCTTTATTCTAAAGCTTTAAGTTTCTTTGAGCTTGAATGACTGAGAGATGGGTAGACATACACATAGCCAGAGCAGTGCTATTAGGGACAACCTCTTCTAAGTTTATCCCCCTCTTGGCCGACATTTAACTGAAGCCTATCAGTTTCTGCTTGCATTGGCTTAGTGATGATATGTCTCACATACAACTCAGCTTGCCCAGTATTGGGAAGAACTTGAATTTCTGGCAGAAATCATTAAGCTTGTTAAGAAATATTATCAATGTGTGCATACAATTTCCTTTTCATCTTCTTTCTCTGAAATTGTAGGTTTCTAACAAGCTGTACATTTTATTTTAATTACACAGAAAACAAAACAAAACAAAACAAAACAAAACAAACAACAACATCAAAAAACAACACCTTCTTTCAATATTCGTGCTGGACTCTTTTATCACCATAATATTTATTGCTAACTGACCCACGGAACCTATTCAGTACATAACCTTTCTCTCTCTCTCTCTCTCTTTTTTTTTTTTTTTCTTTTCCCTGTGACCACAATCCATTTCCCCTGTGTGCATGTGTTTCTCTCACTCCCTGTATCTCATCCCATCCTATTAGCTCTCTGTGCTGAATAGCCTGTTCCAGGACATCAAACTTTAATTTAAACAGAAGATGATCAATACGCTTAGCAAATTGCCTATGGCAACATCAGCAGTTTGAATCAAAGGGCTTTATAGGTAATTTAAAGGGCATCCTCACTCACCCCTCCAATGTGGCATATACCTATTGCTTGCCTTGCCAACTACAGCTCAGCTGGCTGAACAAAAGGAATAAGAGCTTTTTCTCCAAACCTAAACTGGAAAATGGTACATAGCAGCTACTATAGGTGGTTATGATAGTGTGTTTTGAAACCACAAAAGGTAGGGCACTTCAGGGAAGAAAACAATCTAACAAAGACTTGTTAAAAACAAAACAAAACAAACAAACAAAACAACAACAACAACAACAACAACAACAAAAAAACAACACAAAAACACATCAGAGCTTAAAATCAATATCAGGACTAAAGAAACATAGATGTAAAAAAAAAATAATATGTACAGTCCTCAGCTCAAACCCAGTTCTGCTGATTCTGTAGTTTGGGACCATCATATTTTCATATAATAGAAGAAAGATTGTATTTTCTTGTTTCTGGAGCCTTGCCAGTGTGATTTTCAGACATCTTAGGTATATCCGCAATGTTTATGTCAGAGAGTTTGCAGAAGAAAAAATGCATCTGTAAACACAATTTTGA
This sequence comes from Aythya marila, assembly GCF_965140915.1. Classification (NCBI taxonomy): domain Eukaryota; kingdom Metazoa; phylum Chordata; class Aves; order Anseriformes; family Anatidae; genus Aythya; species Aythya marila. Next base: position 48,189,166 of record NC_139046.1, read on the forward strand.
AGACACTTTGTCAGGTGTACATGTCCACTGGCCTGGATGATCATCTTCTCCTTCAAGCTGTGAACACTTTTTTTATTAAACTTCCCTTGAGAACATGAAGAGCTGATTTGAATACAACTATGAAGACAATGAACTAGTTTGATAATTGAAGAGAACCAATGGCTGTCTGACACATGGCTCAACGTTCTTGGCTCCCTCCATGTTTAGCTTCTGCACTAGCAGTAGATGAAGTTTTATGTGGGGTATACACCTACTGCTTTTACAAATTTGAGCTATCAGCTGTCTTTTTTGTAAGAAGAAACCTGATATTGCATATGGGAGAGAGGAAAAGAGGTGCCATGAATACAGCAGTCAGTCAGAGGCAGCTACCAGACAGCCTGTGAGGGAAAGCAAAAAGGCTCTCAAGATGTCCTGCAGAGCTCATGAAATGTTGTGTTACAGAGGTTGGTAGTTTCAGTAACCTACGTGAAAATATAGAAAAGGGGTCTTCAGAAAATTGTGGGCTTGGTATATAAATCTAGGGAGTTGCCACACTATGTGAGCAAGGTTTGCATCAGCCGCTTCATTGCCAGGGGCCTGCATCTGCATTGCTGAGGCCTAGTTCTCCCTCACCAGAGGCCTGCTCCAGAGGAGTGGCTGCACTTCTGTTCCAGGAAAAAATTACATTGCTTCCCTGTCCAACTTGGGGATAAATTTGAGCTTGTTTCCCTGCCTCCACCACCATTTTGCCTCAGTGAGGCCAACTGGGTGTCATAGCTGACTGACAGCTGGATGGCTGATGGGTTTTTTTGAGGGGAGGACAAAGCTGGGGAGATATGGTTGCTGCTGCAGGTGCACTCAGCTACAAAAGGGGTTCTTTAGGCAGGGGGCAGCAGCTTGTCTGCAGAAGCTTGTGACAAGGAGCAGGACTTGGATAAACCAGACAGACTGAGGGCCCTGTAGAGGCCATGGCAGCAGAAGGAGCCAGGCAAGACCTTCAAAACAGAAGAAATTATAAGACATAACGCTGTGGTGGCCTCTTAGGGTAGGTTTTTGGACTGTGTTTCAGAAGCAAAAATATCATGCCCTACTATTTAGTAGCACATGAGGCCAATAAGGCCCTTGTAAGAGAGGATATAGATTTCTAAAGGCACTTAGTTCCTAGCTGGCTCTAGATCGGAAATTACACAATGGATGTTGAAATGTCGGCTTGTTGAAAAGTTGTCATTTGAGTAATGGATGCTTTATTTCCTGTTTTTGCTGAAAGCTAAAGCGAAACATAATTAGCAAGCGAGAAAGCAACCTTGGCAGCCAAACAAAAAAAGCACATTTTGGGCTCCTGAGCCAATTAAAATTGTTTATGTAACCCACGAACAATATTTTTCTCCAAATCATTATAACTGAGAGAATTTATCAAAACGCAGCCAGACTTGCTTGTCAACAACCTGATCCCATGCCATGCTGTGGGCCATCAACTCCCAGGGATGAACTGAGGGCACACTGCAGCGTCCAGCACGCTTGCAGGGAGCAAAGAGAAAAGATACGGGACTGGGGGGAGGCCAGACTCATGACTTTTGGTTCTGAGTGTGTCCCCAGCACACAAGAAAAACCTCTTTTCTAAGCCTACTGCTTCTTTTTTTAGGGAAAGCTGGGGAAAATTCAGAAAGCAACAGATGGTGAAAGATTCCTGATGCTTGAGGTATCATTCTCAGCATTTCAACTGTTTAATCTTTATCCAACTTTAATTTGCTTTCATGATTGAAATATACATTTATTTTAGATTACAGATATCTTTGTTTCAGCCTCTCTTACATATACAGAAACTGAGATCTTTTCCTTTTTATTTTGGAAAATCTTCAATAAACCTGCACTATCTTCCTTTTTGAATCCATATCCTGCCTGATTCTCATATGGGTGCTCAGAGACTGAGTTTCTGATTATGTAAGGTTTGGTGTCAACTTTCTTGCCATGTGAGAAAAGAATTTTTCAAAAAAATGCCAACAGGTGGATAAATATTACTGCTATTTAGTACGATGCTCATCTGTTGCTCTCGTAACAAGTTATTATTATGCTTTTTGCTTGTCTCTGAATTCTCAAGTTCCATTCCTGGGTGTACGTATGGTCATTTTGCGTGAAATGTCTTATTTTTTTGTTGCTGTTGTTTTGTTTTGATTTGTTTTTGGTGTGTGTGTGAATTGGCCTGTTTTAATGTTTTGGTGATTTCTAAAGCAAAAGTAAATCAGACCGTGAAAATTATCACCTCCTTTTGGTGAAAGTTGTATGTGTCCTGAAATAAGCAAAAGTGAACGGATCAATATGGAGAATAAAGAATTTTTCTATTACGTAGCCCATTGCCAAGCAATAAACATTAAGTGTATAGACATGCAAAACAAATGCAGCCTGTGTCTAGACTTGCCCAAAGTTGTATTTTTCTATAAATGTGTTTTGCTTGCTGCCTATTTCAGGTCATGTTCAGTGCTGTGTCTATGTGTGTGTGTTTATGTTATCAAGCATAGCCTGTTTTGTTTAGAGACTTTCAGAAAGAAAAATGATTTGGGTGTGACTTGCCCTGGGAATGTTCTCAAAACAAAAGTTTGGGTGGGTGTTCAGTCTGTTTTGACTTGCCCTTGATATGCAGTCTAGAGCACAAATGGGGAAAACGGACTCAGATCATAGCTGAGGGAAGTAGAAATCCTGGACATGGGCTCCAGTCCCCACAGAACTGACGTGCCGGGAAAAAAATTAGCAGAAAGAAAACGGAGTTGTCTGAACATCTCCTAGGGAATGTCCCTGCTGCGTTTGAGTTTTAAGGCCCTAATGGATGTGCGTGATTTTCACTGACATCAAAATCCCTATGCTGCCAAAGGAGGGGCTGGGTAGGACAGTGGCAGCTGCAGCATGGAAGGCACAAAGGGCAGATATGGAAAATGACACCTTGCTGGTTACAGTGCCAATGAGATACTGGAAGAGGCTTCTGTTGGAATGGTTATTGTTCTCTTCTTCTGGAGTTAAAGTGCAGGTTTTGGCATTTATTTAGCATTAGCAGCTTATGTGTTGGTCTGGAGCCATGCTCTGCTGGCACAACAGGCCTTGCACCTGGGACACAGAAACTGAAAGCACCATGGTTGATTCTGCACAGGTCTGTACCTGTTCTCAGGCAAGGGGAAGTTTCTATCCTCATCCAGATTGAGTTATAATCAAAAAGAGAGGGACAGAAATGCAGATAAGAGATTCGCATCTCCTTCATGAAGCAATTCCCAGGCTTCTGCCATGAATAACAAATATAAATATATAAATAAACAAAGCTGGGTGAAGGGAGGAATTAAACATTATCTTACAAGATGGGCCAATGTAAGCATTCATTGACCAGAAATAATAATTTAAAAAAAAAAAAAAAAAAAAAAAGCTCATCACAGTGAAAGTAACTGTAGAGGAGAACAGACAGAAGTGGAGCTGTTGTGATGTTTACAGATACCAGTGCAGGACAGGTAGAATGAAACGGACATAGCAGGCAGTCATAGTGCAATAGGGATATCTGCCAGTGTTTGGGATGTGCTGGGACAATCACAGAGTGTCTCTAGGGAAATACGGACCTTGATGGCACTGCTGTCGTTCATATGGTTGTCATCACCTCTGCTGCTGGGTGAGGGTCTCAGCTCAGCCCGTGCTGAGAGCACCTGGTCCCACCTCAGTCAGAAAGCAGGGAGCAGTCAGTCAGAGCAGTCAGACCTGAAGTGCTTGCTGACAGGAGCAATGGCACAGCCTGTGCGTGACATGGTGTTCTGTGTTAAGCATGGATGAAGTCTCCTGGGCACGCTCCTCCAGTTCTCTTCTTTTCACAGAAGTATGCTCCTGGGTCCTGAAAACAGTACTTCTTTACTTTTTTGGAGCACTACATAGCAAAAAAATGTGACATAAACTAAAGTACTTCTGCTAACCAGTCATATATATAGCAAGAAATGTTTGGATCCAGACAATAAGTAGTATTATTTACTAACTGTGTCGTTAGTATAAAATTGGTAATGAAGCATGATATACAAGTGCTTACCTGATCAAACAAGATATTTTTTTTCTACAAAATGTGTTAGCCCAGAGGGGGTCTAACAGTTTTCTTTGATAAATCTATGCCGCTGAAACAGTCTGTGATGGGGCAGAGAAATGGGCAGCCTGGAAAGACCACGATAGCCTACAAAACATCTTGAATGAAACAATTGCTTGTCTAAAAGCTAATGATTTGGTCAAATCATTGCTATTGTGAGGTTGTGGGTTTCCTATTACTGTCATTGTGGCATTAATACACTGCGAATTTCAGATAGTTTATCAGCATCCATTAAGGAATGGAAGGAAATAAGGACAAAAGCCTGTTGTTTATTCAAGGTTGTGTTTTATTTATCCTCTGGCTTTTAAAAGCCTCTTGTTTTATATGCCTTCTGGGCACAGAGGCTTCAATTTAAAAACATCACCACTAAACCAAACAACCAAACTGACAAAAGTCATCTCAGGGAGAGCAGTTGAGATGTAAAAGCAACTCAATATTCACAGTGCCCCTTGAGGTAAAAGTCTTCCACTAAGGTTTGAAGGACAGTGACCCCCAAATCAGACCAAATGGGGAGATCATGACTCCTTGGTAATGAGGTGTCCTTAATTTGGCTCTTCAGAGTTTATATCTGTGAATTCTTAGCTATCTAGGCTCCTGAGATGGAGAGTAAGAGAAGTAGAGGGATGCAAGATGGTGGAATGTGATTGCATCCCTTTGCATACTGCCACCATGCTAGTGTTAAGCATGGGACACTTCCGTGTAAAACAGAGGGAAAAAAATAGACAGGAAAAGTAGAGATAGACAAATATTTCTATTTCTGTGGCCTGATGATAAGCATAAAATCTGTTTGCTTTCTTCCCAGTGCTATCTGATTTTCCAGCTTCTTCTTCCACAGTTCAAGGCTCTCATATTTTTCTTTTCCTAGTGGAACTCATCAAACAGCAAAATACTGGAACTTTCCAAAACAGCCCCCTCATTTAAAAAAAAAAAAAAAAAAGTATTATTATTTTGCTTTTATTACTTCCTTTTCTGATCCATCACTGTCAGAAAGTCTATGCTCAGGATAGGCTCAACTGAGTAGAAACAGCTAGTAAACCACTCCTCCAGGAGACTCTCCTGCATTTATTTTCACAAGAAGCTTCTCCTTCACCACCAGCCCCATGTCCCCTGGACCCACCTGATCAGGTTGGGACCTAGAAGTCCCCACCTCTGTCCTGGGAAGAGGGGAAGCCTGTTCTGAACTGCCTGCCCTTGACCTGATCCTATGCTCCCTGGCCATGTCTTCAGAAGTAACTGGTGTCTGTGGACCAGCATAGTTGTGATGGACAGCAGCAAAATTCTGCATGCAGAGCTGAGAATTTGGGGAATCCTGCCAGTAGGATTTTGAAGGTCCAAGAGGTTGAGTACTCCAGTGCTGTGGACCTAATCTGCCAGGAGAACAAACAATTTGAAGTGTACTCACTGATTTTTTTTTTCCATGGTTGGCTCTGAGGACTGTTTTGTTATTATTATCATTTATTTATTTATTTTTACAATTCTTTAATGCTTTCTGTTCCGGACAGTTGTAAGGCTGATGCTTCAGTGCAGTGTCATGAAGAACTCCCTTCATAAGTGGCCTCAGTGCCACTGTGATACTGTGATGAGTGACTGTCCCTCTTCACCTGAGTCATGGTGGGAACACATGCTGCAACTGCCATCAAAACAAACTTCTACAGAGTCAGCAGCTTTTCAGGACTCCTGATATCTTTTATTCTCACTGCTAGATTAGTGCATATTATTATTATTTTTAAATCAAATTTTCTGAAGACACAGAGCAACTTGAACAGATAAACAGGAGACCTCATCTCTACAAATCATTACAAATGCCAAAATACCCGGCCAGCAAAAGCAGAAGAAATAAGCGCTTTGGTAGAATTTAGCTTAAAAGATGAATTTTCCAGTCAGATTCTGGAATTATTAACTAAATCAGTGTTTCTGTTTCTTTTTGTAGAACATGTTGAGAACAGGCTGGCTCTCGCTACATACTGCAGGTGTAAGTACTTGGTTTTCATTGGTGTCTGTATATACGTGGGGGTGGGTGGGTGTATTTATGTGTGGGTGAATGGGTATGGAGGTCCTGGTGAATCTAACTGTCAAATAATACTGAAGTACCTCAAGATAGAGAGTAGATGAAATTAAGCTATCTTTGCTCTTGGACAGCGTTAAGAGGCCATTATGACAAATAGGTTCCAGTTTTATAAGAGAACCAACTCTATACCCACCACTGTTCCTGTGCCATATTGACACAAGCCATGGTATACGTATCTTTTATAAATAGGTTCCCAGGGAAGTAACCTGAAAAGGAGGAAAGTATAGGAACTGTGTCGCCATGAATATTCATGATCTCACTATGCTAGGGAAGTTCACCTTGTTGACTACCATTGCAGTATGAGGGTGGCTTTACTAATGTGAACTGGTGGAGCCCACAGGGAAATAACGGCACCAGTTCACAAAATATTCCTTGTGTGGAAGGGTCCTGCATGCATGTTGAGGGTTTTTTTATGTTCTGTTGAAGAAATACTGAAATATTTGGAAAAAAAAACAAAAAACAAAAAACAAAAAGGGAGGCTAAGAGGAGCCTGGGCTCTTCAAAAATCCTTTTGCCACAGGCAAAAGTCCTAAAGCATTTTTCTGCACTCTGTCCTGTCCGTGCAAAGGGACCAGCATCCAATTGGATTATAGCACTGCTGATTACTTATGATTCCCTTCCTGTGAGGACAGGCCCTGATGTGTTGTTTTTTGATAACACTGGCTCCTTTAGAGCAATAATGCTGGTACAGTTTCCTGTCTAATCGTAGTGCAATTACTGCAGCTCAAATGGGAAAACATTTAGAAGAACCCAGTTTTAGCTCAGAAGTGATAACAGGAACATTTTCTTGCAAATCTGTAGTTAGACTTGAGCTCATGCAAGCATCTCCCATGGCTACACGTGACAAAAATCAAAAAGAGAGGAGAGGCTGAGGGTTGTTCTTATCTACCATGTTCCTTTCCATGATCAGGATCCCCTGCTGCTTGCATGGTTTGGGATCTGGAATCTTGTTCATGCCCATTGTTGTAAGAGAATGTGGAATCTTTTCCTTCCGCTTCCCTAATCTGAATTTGGTCTAGTTTAGTGGTGAACAGCACTTGCTATTACTGATTGCTTTTCAACAATCGATGCTAACTGAGCTAGTGAGCTTGGCAAGTTCCTCACTGATGGAAGGTGACTGCGTCTGAAAGGAGTAGGCTATACTTCAGTGGCTTGCAGAGACGTTATTAGAGCTGCCTTTGCCCTGCTGGTAAACTCATTCTTATTTTCAAATGAATTAGCCAAACCAGTTTCAGAACAAAATCAAAGGTTAAAGGGCTAGGAATGCATGGCCTTTTCAGACCAGGCTGCCTTACTAAGGTGAGGCTGTGGTAGCTTCCTAATAAAGCGGAATGAGATTACACTGCTTTAGTCTGTTATGTGCTCCTGCTTGTGAGGTAGTAAGTTCACTTCTGAGTCCAGCACATCACACTAACTCTTTAGAAATGATCAGAAACAATTGAATATGAATTCTCTTAGTCTGTGCAAAGCTCTTGTGAACTCTAGATTATGAAGAGTTGTATTTTGCTGTACACAACAGTGGCCTTGAAACAATGGGTGAGACAATGTGCCAGTGTTTGAAATTAATGTACTGGTGGGGGGGCTGTTCTGCAGTTTGAGCTTATTTTTTTTATACTGGTCTTATTATATTGAATGTCATTCCATCTGGCCCAACATTTTCTCAATGACAGACCTGATTTACTCAATAATTTTATGTCTGTTTTTAAGAGGCACATTCTTTGCATCTTACCCACTTGAAAGATTATTCCAACAGAGTGATATAACCAAAGACAGTACTAATCGGTAGTTTTGAAAGCAGACTGACAGAACATCTGAGGAAAAATAGTCTCACTGTACATCTCCATTTACACAGGACGCACTGAGGTCAGTTGACTTCATTGTAGTCAAGATTTCCTCCCTAGTTCTATTTCTATCTCTGCTACTGATCCACAGTGTGACTATAAGAAATATGATATAAACCCCTCATTGACTTGTTTTGGTGTTTAAGTGAAGTCAGAAGTGTGCCACAGTTTGCTTGGACTCCTGGATTTTTTTTCTAGTGATTCAGGGTTTTCTGCAGAACTCATGCACCCAGGCATTTCCATCTGAGGCTGAGGCGTGTGCTTCCGACCTCCTTGCTGGAGAACTCTCTGGATACAAAGGGTGTGTGTCTGTGCTGAGAGAAGCCCTATCTCACTGAAGTAGAGCAGAGAGAGGAAATGACTCAATCATCAAAAGGCCCTCCTTCCTCAGGGAACTATCCTTAATCAGTATTATCCCACTACAATAATACTATTTCAGAAGGACTGTGAACCAGAGCACTGCGTAGCCATGTAAACTGCTTCCTGTATTTGCCAAACAAAACAGCAGTCAGCAATTAATAGAATTTAGCTATTAGTCCTGCTATGATAAAACAACAAACATGGCTGTTAATCCTGCCGCCCATCTTGGTGCAATCCTTCTCCCAGCAAGAGTCCTTTTCAGTTTGGAGATGCCTTACGTGCTCTTCCATAGTTGTTTTTTTTTTTTTTTTTTTTTTTTTAACCAAGAAAGAACAAACAAGATTGCTTGCATTTTGCTTGGCTTAAAATGTCATAGCTATGAAAACTGTCCTCATTACCCTTGCAAGAGCTATAGCAAAGCTTCCTCCTGGGATACCCTGATTAGTCATTGCTTTAGAATTAAGCTGGGATACTTTGTGTTGCTTGCCAGGGATCCTGTACAATCTCTACCTTTTGGTGCTTGATAATAGGCAGCTACAGAAATTGGCAGTGGAAGCTACAGAATAAAGCAACGGGTCCTTCAGAGCTTGGGGACCAGGAGTATTACAGAGACTCAGCTCTTCATAATTAACTCTGATTAGACACAGCCACAGATGTGCAGCATCTCAGCAACAAATGGACCATTTGTTCTTCTTTGATTTGATAGAAGAGAACCTCATGATGTGACAAGAAAATGCCATTTGTAACTTGCTCTCCCCTCACCATTTCCCTTCTATGGCTGTCAATCACCCATCTCCAAGGCTGAGCACGGGGGGTTTTGCAGGCTGACTTCTCTATGTGTCTGGCAGTAAAAATCATACCGTGGACGGGACAGAAATTTCTCTTCCTATGGTCAAGACTATTGCTGCTGCGAGTGTAACTGGGGAAGAATGTCTCATGTAGGAACCTCAACTCCAACGTAGCTGGCCTAGTTTAACCATGCAGTGAGCAGACAGACTTGGATTGGGAGAGCTTTCATAACAGTATCAAATAGCATGAAACACGTGAATATAGAAATGAGACTGGGTAAATGCTAAATAAAAGTGGAGAGCTAGATTAAAATAACAAGCATACCAAATACACAGTAGACAAAAATCATTATTACATATGTTAATTTTGATGTGGAAATTTGCAAATATGCAAAGGAATCTCAAAAAAGATGTAAAAAGCTTACCTAGTAAAAATTGCCAGATTTTTTTTATTTTTTTATTTTTTTCTCCACATAGTAAAAATGGATTTTGGATATATCAAAAAAGAACTTTAAATATTTCAGTCAGATAATTATGTGTCCAAAGAGATGTTCAGGATCCCCAGCTACTCAGGATGACTTCACCAGTCTGGGGTTTGCTCCTGAGAATAAATTAGCTGATAACCAAACAGACTTAGTATGGGCATTTCAATATGCTTTGTAAACATTTGCTTTGAAGTCTTTCTGTGCAGGCTGCATAGGCTTACGGAAGTCTGACTCCCAGGGCAGAGCTTTGACTGGGAGGCTTCAGAACAAAAACACGGAACCGACCTTGGGGTTTGGGTTTGGGTCTAGTTATTTTCTTTTTTAACCCAAATGTAGGAGTTAGATGTTTCAAATGCACAAGGATTAGATCAGGAACAGAACAGTGAAAGAGAACATGTGCCTTTAATTTTCTTGGAAATACAGATTGCAAACTTCAGTGTCTACCTCAGCTCATTTCTGGCTACTGCCTCAGTGGGAATGATAAAAATGCAAAATCAGTACATTAGGGTCTTCTCATCACAAGAGATGAAACAAATGGCCTAAATTTATGGCTGATGTAATTTCACTCAAGTCAGTAGAGTTACATTGCAGATTCTCACCATATGCTTAGGCTTTTTTATATATGATGAAGCTGAATGGCATTGATGGTACTATGACAGCTGTGATGTCTTTTTTCAACTCTAAAGAAAATGCCTAAAAACTTTCCACTGTATAATAATCCAGAAGGGATAAGTGTAGTAACAGTGAAGTTGTATATCTGATGCTCAAGTCTTTAAATTGCAAGAATAGTGTCAAGGAACTTTTTAAAAGAGACTCTCCTTTAAGTACTCTGTATACAAACAAGATGTCACCTGAACAACAAAACTGCATCTGACCTCAAATGGCAAAGCTCAAAAAGAGCCAGTGATGGCACCCATGAAATGAATATGAGGCATGGCTAATAATGAAAAGTGACAAAAATAAATCTTTTCCAGAGTACATTGACTGCCATCAAGGGTACAGAGTTCCTGCTGACCTGTTTAACTGAACTTCTAGTTGTAACTTGGAAAAAAAAAAAAAAAGTGGTTAAAATACTTTTCTGCATTGGATAATCTTATTTTTACTTTGCTTGAGAAAACAATGAAATATATATTTTATTTGGGACTCTATTTGAAAACCACTAAAATTGAAGAGTTCTTTCCACAAGATTTGTATTAGAAAATAAACTGATGGGGTGAGGAAGGATGGTCTTTGAAGGACTCAGGAGATGTTAATTCAGCTCTTGGCTGTGCCACAGGTTCCCAGGGTGATCTTGGGAAGACTGCCTCATCTGCCTGTGGAAGCTTTCCATTTGAGTAGTCAAATGATCCTGTTTCCTTTCTACTGCCATTGTCTGGCTTGTCCTGGGGAATTGTTTGGGTGGGATCCATCGCATACTGGAGTTTGTACAGCAGAATCCCAGCTGAGGTAAAATTATGTAGAAGGACATGGGTGTTAATGGAAAAAGCAGTTTGGTGGGAACAACATTAATTACTAAACATTATTTAAAAAAATAAGCAGTTGAACTAGCAAAACATTAAAAAAAAAAAAATCCTTGAGGCAGCTTGTTCTCATATTTTGTGCTGAAATTGAAAAACAAGAGACATACACAGAAGAAAATTTAATGTACTCTTTCTTAAAATTTAATTGTTAGAGATGTCTACCAGAGGGTTAGCAATTTCAAACTTTTAGATTCTGAAGATACAAGACTAGATTATTCTGAATACACTGCTGTAAATATGGAACAACACTTCCAAGACTTTAAAAAAAGAAAAAAAAAGTTTGTGGTTGCAGCTCAAAGAAAAAACAGGACTAAGGTTTAATCAAAGAGAAAATTCATTAGATGCTCAATGAAACAACAAAGAAACGAGTGTATCAAGAATATCAGCAGGGCTTTCCAGAATTTGTTGTGGTATTTATATGGAAATTGTGCAAACAAAACTGCACAGAAGATGTTAGATATGTCCCATTCTTTTGCCATACTCCAATCATGTATCTTAAAGCCATTCAAAAAAAAAAAAAAAAAAGGTAGATATAAAATGATAAATCCACCAGCTATCCAGCTAGAGCTCTCTCTGGCCTAGACTGTAGTCACCATCTCTTGGAATGAGCTCAAGGTTTTAGGAAGGTGAAAGGGGGGGGTGAGGGTGATTTTGAGCCTCACTAGACTCAAATATCCCACATATTGTCCCTGTATGAAATGTCTCCAAGTTGGAAAAAACAAAGTAAAGCTCCATTGAGCTACTTCATACCAACACTGGAGTGGTGGTAAGCAGCCCAGACCACAGCACAAAACAAGTCCTCCTTGTTTAGAATAAAAAGGCAGTGGCTGTGACTTCTTTCCACTGAGGTATCCAAAGGATGACTGTCTGGTACCTCCCTCCATCCTTCACATTTGGTAGGAGCAACGCTCCTTCTAGTCAGCAGCATTATATTTGGCATTTGCAGGGCTTGATTCAATAACAGGATCCAGTAATATTTCCCATTTGTTATTGCTGCCACATGTTACCCAAACAATCAAAATCCTTAACCTTCTTCAAACAATTTTCTGTGAGATGAGTCAGTGTTTAAGAATAGCTGCACTGGCAAGACAGGGAGGCTGTTTCTAACAAGTAGGCACATTTTAAACGAACAGTGAAACTTCTGGGGAGCTATTTGAAGAGATTCTCCATCTTCATTAGAATATCAGAAATAACATTTGCATTTCTATATCTGTCACTATTCCATTCTATTTAGCTTAACCAATCCAATTTGGATAGAAGATCTGTTTTCCTCTAAATTTGCGAGCTGTGCATCCCATAGATACATTCTTGTTCAGAATAAATCATGAGTAATGGAGACCTGAATGTGTTTAATGTCTATAATAACCCAAGGCATATTTGCAAATTAAACCTTTGTTTATTATGGCAACTGATCAGGAAAATCTTCTTTCAGGATAAAAACATTAATTCAGAAAAAGCAGAGGCACAATAAATCAAAGTCTTTGGCAATAAAAAGAGGAAAAAAAAAAGTTGGCATACCTGGATAAAAGATACAAGCCCAGGTGGGTAACCATTCAACCCAACATGATACAAAGTCAGCCTTTCCTGGGAGTACCAGTATGCTGGGCAAGATAACAACAGAGTAAAAAGATGACATTTTTCTAACTTTAATGGCAAAGAATCCAAAGGGTCAGATCCATCATGCCTTTGTTAAACCAAGTCCGTAGAGACTTTTCTTGACACAACCAGATCTATCAAAAGAGGAAGAAAACACAGTTAGTACCCAGTAGCAACAGATTCTTGTCAAGTTCTCCAAAATTACTTTGTAAATATCTTTTCTTCAATGCTAGACTTGCCCCTGGCTATTAAACATCTATGCAATTGTAGAAATACTTGAAAGACTCCTCAGTGCTAAAACTCAGAATAAAATAAAAGGTTTTCTTGTGCAGTCTGATACGTATATAGACATACGGTAAAACAGATCCCCTTCTGATGGTCATACATGACTGCAGGAAACACACTCACATGAATTTGTCTACACCTAAATTATGCAGTCACTGTTAATCTAAGAGAGATTCCTCAAGAGTACAGCAATGTCTATTGTAAGCAGAAGGGGCGAGCTTTCCTTGTGTGAGGAAACATTCATGTCCCTCTGGCCACATTTCTGTTTCTCCCTTGTTTCCTGAGCTTCTTATATATTGTCATGTGCCCCTATTACTCTAGGCATGCCATGAAAAGCACTTTCTGGCCTGGAATATTTGCAGATGAAAGCCTAGTGTCACGGAGATCCTCATAACACACAAATATTCTGGCAGAACTCGGTAGGGCTGCACAAAATCTCACGGTTAGTTATGTACCTGAGTGGTTCCAGAGCAGGAGCAGACATGGTATTGATACCAACATGCAGAACATCAGTTTTCTCCCTGATATGCTTTAATCAAAACTACTACTTAACAGAGTGGAATGCATACAGAATTGTGTAAGAAATGTAGGATATTTACAACTGAAATAAAATCGCCTACACAATAAAAGTGCATGGTGCGAGAAATACTTGGAATGGAGGATTACAAATGTGTCACCCTGCTAGCAGAACAAAAACATTATGGGAAGAGAAGGAGCTTCTTGCAATTTCTGACCAGGCACAGAGGGAGCAGGAGCCAGGTCACTGGGAATATCAGAGCAGCCACAACTCACCTGCCTGCCTATTGGCCCTTCAGATGGCTCTCCTAAAAGGCTGTGGATACCTGTGAGGGTGAGCTCCCCGGAGGGAGCTGGCTGCTATTCCCACCAGATCCTAGCTGTGGAGAGCTCAGAAGTTGGCTCTAAGAATGTTATTCCCTTGAGATACTTCCTTAAAGGTAAAAGCTTTTGAAGAGGGAAGGTGAGAGGATTAAAAGAATAGGTATTTCTGGTTCATTCATGGCTGATGAAGAAAACTGCTAGGAGGCAACCTGGTCTCCTGAAAATGCAGTCACTAGAAATACCCTGTACTGTTGGCCAAAACTTACCATCCGTCCTCATTTGAGGTAACCTTTTTCTTAAATTCTGCAGGCATAGGGCTGTTGGTCTGAGCTCCCCAAACACACCGCAAAATTGTTCTCTGAGTGGACAGGCCGTGTCTTGCTGAAATGCAGCTGAAGGCGCTGATAATGTTGCTTAACAATAGAGCAAGAAACACAAGGTATAAACATGGCCAGCGAAGCTCAGGCACATGTTGCCGAGTGCTTTCTCTGCAACATGATGATAATGAGGAGACAGCTATCCCTCCCCCCGTATGTCCTGGTGTCTCAGAAAGAGCAAGCCAAGACGGAGGAAAGGGAAAGGCTGTGTGGTCAGCGGGTGGGGCGAGACCACCACCTCGCACGCATCCTTATCGGCTGTCACAGAGAGGCAAACACTCCTTTCACAAGGGTGTGTAAAATAGTCTTCAAAGTGATAGCAACGGAACCAACTGAGAAATGTCCTGTAAAAAGAATAAAAAACAAACCCTTTTTTTTTCTACTTTCTTTCTCTCTCTCTCTCTCTCTTTTTTTTTTTCTTTCCCAAACCCTTCCTTAAGACTGAATCTGCAGCCCATAGTCCTGCGTAATGAAACAACCGTGTTAAGCAAGGCACCTCCGAGGATCACTCTCTCTAACTTTTGGTAAATGCTGCCGATGAACCCTTTGTCAAATGTCACAGTGTGTGCCAGGGCACAGTGCAAAAAGGAAATGTACAAAACGTACTGAGCACTGGGAAACTTGTGTGGGAGGGTGGGTCAGTGGGTTGCAGGGTGAGTAACTCGTCAGTGCAAAGGCACTTAATCATGTGTTTGTTGGGTTTTAATCTTCAAGCTAGTTCTTATTTGTGGAAAGTTGTATGTAAGCGTACTTTTTACACATCCTGAAAGACACAGTGGGCCAAATTCATCACTGGGCTGACACCACTGGCTGCAGAGGACTCAGTGATCCAAAATGATCCAAATACTTGTTCTGCAAGTGGCTGAACTTCTTCACCTCTGCTGCAGTGGGGGATATGGAGGGGCTCAGCAACTTCACTGAAGGCATAAGTGATTATAATAAAGTAGGCCCAAATGAGGGGTTCGCAGAAGGGAATTGATTCTTGGAGAAACATGTTCTGGGCAGGGGAAAAGAGGGAGAGAAAGGAGGGGAAAACAAAAATGAAAAGAGGTGAAGGAAGCTAGCAAAGAGTATAGAGAGGAAAGTCAGGGAATGGGATGCTGTACGTGATTAAGGCCAAAAATGTAGCTGGAACACGGTGACAAGAAAACACATGGTTTACTGTTGTGGAAGCATTCGAGTGCATCCATTTATATAACGACCCATCTTTATAGAAACAATGCACAGAAGGACTTTAAAGCTCAAATCATAAACACTTAATGCTAGTTTTTTTGCCCCTAACAGAGATGTGAATAACAATGAATAACAGAAAAAGTCACAGTAAAGTCGAAGTCACAGTCCAGTTTGCTTTCTCCATAGTACACAAACAAGGAGACATTTCATGGCATTGAAAGGCAGTATTTTTTTTAATGGACAATGATTTTATCTTTTATCCAATGAACAGTTATTCTACACAACTCATCGCCATGATGTTTAAAGCCAAATATATAGCAAGACTCCAGGTGGGACATGACAACAATTTTACAAATAATGAAAGCATTCCCAAATGCAACAGGTAAAGAGGAGAAAAAAAAAAGAAAAAAAAAAAAAAAAGGCAACAACATAAAATCAGAACAAACAAAAAACTCCAGCATTTTTAACCATTTCACTACTAACCAACAGACACTAGAAGGAAATCTTGTGTTTTCTTTTCATCATAATTCCACATTAAATTTCATCTATAACTGCTGCCGAAGTCCTGTAATGGAAGAAGAAGGGTTGCTGATCCAGCCTAAGAATTCCATCATCATCTGCAGCAGGACAGCTTGTTAAGTACTCTTTCCACCCAGACTCTCATCATTCATTGACTTCAGGGAACGGGGACATGGGCATGAGATCTGAAGGGCTAACATTTTAAAAAAGTGGCTGTAATAGCCATAACTTAAAGAATTAAACCAAACTTCCTTGTACAGTGATCTTGAAATATCTGATATATTAAAGAAGATCAGTACCTCCAAGGCCTTCAATTACTTTCAAATGACATGTTAATGGCATTTGTTACTTTTAGTTAGTAGAAATCAGTCATATATTAAGCTTTAATGATAAAACACAGCATTGGCATCATGAACATCTTTGTATATGAATGATTTAAAGACGCTTTGCAAGAACAGGCATGTTAACTTGCAAGGCAGTGCTGAATCAGTACTTAGCCAGGATCAGAAGAACAAACAGAGCAGTGAATCAGTTAAAAATGAGAAAGGTAGTGGAGCATGTGCAAAAATACAAACAGCTGTGGGAGTGAGAGAGACTACCAGGTGACTAGCTGAAGGCAATAGCTCTAGAAGGAGATCCTGGCAAAAGAAGATCCTGCTGATCAAAATAATTATGGAAGTGTAAGCTTATTGTCAGTACTGAGAAAAATTCTGTTGAAAGCAATAGTCAACAGATCAAAGCTAGTTTTAGAAGGAGTAGTGAGACAAAAAGTGTGGCTGCAGACCAGGATGAAGTTGCATTAATCAGATATTCAGATTTTTACAGTTGATGAAAAAAAAAAAAAAAGAAAAAAGAAAGAATGAGGTTTTAAAGTGTTTGTTATTTTCCTTGATGCTATGAAGGCATTTGATTTGGTTTGGAAGGAGTCATTTTAGAACACTGAAGAAATAATAAAATATTCAGATAAGGATGTTGGTAGTATAAACGTTGGGAACTCCTGCAGTGCTATGGAATTGGCAGAAAATTAAGCAACTGGTTCAAACCTAGCCTGGTATGAAACAAAGGACTATGAATTCATCATATACTTCAAATGGACATTAGGTTAGTAAATGAGTTGAAGCATGTGACAATGGAAGATCTAAATTTCACATTATGCAAATGATATTGCATAATTGTCAGATAAATGAAGTAAAGATGATTCTCTTAGCTAATTGACAAAGTCACTGCAGTCAACTTGTGTTTAAAAATCTATCAGTAAGAAGAAGTATTTCTCTCTTGGAAAGAAGGACAAAATAAATAGTCTTTTAAAATATGCATAGGAGGGTTTAAATGGTACTACGGAAAAGTAGGAAAAAATAAAAACATATTCTTAGCTGAAAGCTTAAAGTATGAAAGCATGTATGAACGAGAACATTAATATTCTCTACGCCAGACATAGTGGCATTAAGTAACAGATATCTGAATATTGTTGACGTAGGACTTCCAAAGGTAACGGGCATTATACAAACTAAGAATGACAGAAATTGGGAGCAGGCAAAGATGTCAAGCCAAGGTTTGAGACCAGCTACAATGGAAAAATGTGGAGGGATCCTGGAAAAGGGGCTCAGATGAGAGAACACCAAAGATGTTCATGCACACACACAACACCAACAGCTGTGCTGTGGAGAAACTGGCCTCCAAGTACGTGGCTGGACATTTCTTACAGGAATGTGACTGAACTGGATTTGGCAGATGCATAAGCACTGGACGAGGATGTTATACTACTCCTGAGTTTGCACAAATAAGCCAGGAAAGAAGACATATTGAAATTTCTGCCTTGGCCAAATTCCAACTCAATTAATTACAAACTGCTTGTTAAAATTCCCCCTGAAGTTTCAGCTAGATGGTATTTATTCCTTGCATGTCCTATGAGGCTGAGAAGTGTTGCAGCCCACTGCAGAGCTACCCTTCACACCAAGCATGATTTCTGTGTGCAATTCTTATGTCAGGTCAAGTTTGTGAAGGCCTTGGGAACCTTGAAAATGGGAAGTGTTGGCAGACCAAATATGATGGAGCCACAGAAAAACAGCAGTAGTCACTATGCTATAAATCTTCCTGCTGTGCAATGTGTGTTGGTGAAGGTACTCATAAAACCTCACATCTGCCTTCTAGTGGATAAAATACAGGAGAGAATTGCAACAGAAAAGGAAGAGAGAAACAACTGACAAGAGAAGTGGTTTTGGATTCCACAGCATAACTATTAACAAGCCCTGAAAATCAAATGCAAGCAAAAATCTGGAATTTTTTTACTCATAGCAATGACTGTTGCATTCACTTCTCACCTTTATTCCATTTGGCACTGAAGCTAATTAGGATATTTACATTGATTACCAAATTCTCCTGTTTTAAAATGGAGCCAACACTATGTGGAAGCTCTGCAATACTGAAATGTTCAGTACAGAACTGATTTTGATTACTACAGACAGGTCTTTCTACATAAACTCCTGGCCATATTATTAATAACTTTGCCACTAATACAAAGAACAGAAAGAAATGTCTTTCCCAACAGGAGGCCTTTCAAGAAGGTGGTTTTCAAACTAACATAAGAAGTAGTGCATAGGAAATACAGATTGCCACACAATTTTTCTTTAAGTAAGCAATCAGTGCTCAGTTTGGCTTCCAAACAAGTTCAGTATCTGCAGCTTATGATGTTCTGTAAACCTGCAAATTAGACTAATGATAGATTAGCCTCAAAATCAATGAGTGCAAATGTAAAGACTCCTCTAAGCTTGATGAACGTGTCCCCAAATCTATATATTTCTGCATTCTAGAAATTACAAATGAGTCCAATGGTTTCCGGATGAGAGGAGCAGGAGAAAAGCAAGTTAAAATTTGATGGAATTATTTTCAAGCAGAAGACTTTCGTTAAGCTTCTTCTGATACAGATATTGTCTGTACATGTACATGTAGGAGAATAAAAAATTGGTGAAACCACCTTCCAAGTAGATGTTTCTTCTGCTTTTGGGAAGGAAGAGCCCCTGACAACCATGCAAGCTCGGACCAGCTGGCTGGGGAGTAGCTCCGCTGAAAAGGACCTGAGTGACGTGGTGGACAATAAGCTGAATATGGGCCTGACAGCAAAGAATACAGGTCATGGGCTATGTTCAGAGGAGCACTGCTTGCCTGGAGAGGTTGTGCAGTGTACAGCCTTAGAGGTTTGAGAGATTGGACTATAGATCTTCTGAGATCCCTTCCAACCTGAACTATTCTCTTATTCTCTGGTTTCAGGGTTCCCAGTGTATAAAAATTATCTACAGTCAAAGGGTTTTGAGATATTCTGCTAGATGAGAACAACTTCTGAGCCTCACCTGTTGACTCCTTAACTGTGTATTTATCTAGCAATTGGCAGACTCAGCAGCAGAAAAGGAATACCAGGGAACATCTGGTCTGGGCAGAAAGGACTTCATTTTGTTGTTGTAACCTAGGAAGTGAGTAGGGTAGGGTACAGACAATGAAGAGCTGTCCAATACAGTATATTCAAGATTTCTTTTTCTTTTCACTCAATTAAATGTGTCCACTGCGTCTAAAGGAGGGCAACAAAGATGGTGAAGGGTGTGAATGGCAAGATGTTATGAGGTGGTTGAGTTCCCTTGGTTTGCTCAGCCCCGAGCAGGGCAGGCTGAGGGGAGGCCTCATGGCGGCCTGCAGCTCCCTCACGAGGGGAGTGGAGGGGCAGGCGCTGAGCTCTGCTCTCTGGGGACAGCGACAGGACCCGAGGGAACGGCATGGAGCTGGGACAGGGGAGGGTCAGGCTGGGGGTTAGGGAAAGGATCTGCACCCAGAGGGTGGTCAGGCACTGGGACAGGCTCCCCAGGGCAATGGTCACAGCACTGAGCCTGATGGAGTTCAAGATGGGTTTGGACAATGCTCTCAGACGCATGGTCTGAGTTTGGGGTGGTCCTGTGTAGAGTTGTGAGTTGGACTCGATGATCCTTGTGGGTCCCTTCCAACTCAGGAAGTTCTATGACTGTACAACTCTATGTCAGGTAGTCAAGGGGATGAGTTTTCAAAGGCCTCAGGAGGAAGCATGTCTCCCTTGCAATCGCTGACATTTTGACATTACTTTAAATGGTGCCAAAGTTTGGCCCTTTGGCTCAAATCCTTACTCTGCCATTTCAGTTTGCCTATAGGAGACTGTGATGGAAGCCTGCCTTGTCTTGGGGTCAGCCATTCCAGGTCTGTGCCCAAATCTCACCTCTTACCCCTTCTTAAATCCGTTAAAGCTCCAGTGACAGTCCAAGCTTAATTTTCTGCCTTTTTTCCTTCTGCAAAAGAATCATTTACAAATCATTCTAGTAGCCCATAAAAACTGAGAGAGGTCAGATATATAACAACATTTTAAAAGTGCAGAACCATAAAAAGAGAGTCTACGGCAACTGCTGTGGAGCACAAATTTGGTGTAAAAATACATAATCTGTGGCACCAGTGAGAAGCAGACTGGCACAGCTGTTTTCCAAGATGTTTGTCCCATTCCCTTCCATCTTGCTTCTCTTAGCTTTCCCTTTTTCTTCAAGGAGCTCACTTGCTGGCTTCAGCCACATCCCCATTTATTCCCCAGACACACCAGTGGGTGTGCAGGTTTTATGGCATATCAGCTGCTGAAAATGAAAGGACATTGAAAAGTCGAGAATTGCCTCCATTCCCTCTTTATGTCCTATGCTGCCTGTGTTGGCAGAAGAAAGTCGTTTCATGCTTTACGTATGGAATGGGTGACTCTTCCCAGACCCGTCCCCCTCTGAGACTTCTCCCTCTTGGCCCTCCAGGCGAGGAGCCCAGGCAGCGCAGAGCAGTCCTCAGAGTTTTCAAAAACAGATTTTTAAAACAGCTTTTCAGCGCTCTCTAGTGGTTAAAATAACAAATGCTTTAAATGTCACCTATCACCTTTTCAACCTTATTTTAATCAATAAATTTCTTATAATGATTCATGTATCTCCAAGCTAAAAGAATGGTTTAAAATTATGGTTATAATTATTTTATAATTATAATATTAATTATAATTTACTAATGGGCACTAGAACAGTGTTTTTCACTACACAAAGCCCCAAAAGTGAATTGATGTTGGATTAGATGATCTTTAAAGGTCTCTTCCAACCCAAACCATTCTTTGATCCTATGATTTTATGAACCTAATATCATGATTGTGTGTCAAGTATGGTTTTTCTTTTTCTTTGGCCAACTAACTAACTGCAGTTTTCATCCTCGACTCTGCTTGCAAATATCTGTGGTCACTAAAAATTCACATTACCCACAGATATGAACTCATTCCTTACTGCATATTTTACCACATATTTTAGGTTTCCATACTAAACCACTTACTATAATAGCCATTCAAACTTCTTGTAGAAGCCCTGAATGTATGTCACAGAAAATGCTAATTCTCATTTCACATCAGAAAGCAAAGTTGAGAAAGAACTGGGTGACCCAGTTATGGAAATCTGGCAGCTCCAAGTCCAAAGGACAGATTAAAGTAAGAAACATGCAGCAGACAGTAATGACAAAATGCTTGTGTGGTTTTTGAATAATTAATAGATCACAAGCCTGTGTCCAAGTGAATATTTGCATGAAACTTTATTTACAAACCTTTTCAAATGTTAATTGTAACCTGCCTTGCAAAAACAAACATACTGGTTCACAGACATGCTATTTGAATTTATTTATTTTTTTCCTACACTCTGTTTATTTTAAAATTGTGTCTTCTTATTTGTCTGGCTTCCTTGTCAGTTACTACCTTAAGCATCATCATGTTCATCACTTTAACCATCAGACTGCTTTTCAAGTAGTCTGAAGGAACCTGGAATGTTGCTCCAATAACAACCCTACACAAAAACACTGGGTCATGTAAAGCCCTGTGTGAGTATCGTATCCCCAGTGCTTCATTCCAAACCACACGTTTTGCAGATGTATATTTTGATGCAGTATTCATTCACTGCAATTTATATTTATGTAAATATGTATCTTCCTTAATATAAGAACTCTAAGTAATAATCTGACAAATAATGGCATTTCTGCATGCTCTGAGTTTCGGACCTGCTGAGCTTCTGACATGGTACTAACCACGTCCAGCATTTCTCCAAATTACAACAGCTTTTTCTGACTTCCTGGCAGCAAGTTGTTGTCCTTAAATTATTCAGTGCTCCCCTTTCTCCTGTCTCATCTTCCATTCCATCTTCTTCAAAGACGTTGTGCTTCCCTGGTAGTAAATCCTTCTGCAGAAGGGATATTGCCCTGGCAGCCACACTGCTCCATAGCAGGAGACAAGGTCTGATCTGGCTCCTTTGAGCTGCAGTGCTGCATGTTGCTACGATTTTTGACATTCAGCGCATTTGCAAAGGGAAAAGGCAAACTGAATTGTTTCACCACTGAAACACTTCCTCTAGCTTGCTGTTGTCAGGCTTTATCCCTCTCTAGCAGATGTGTTTTTTACTGCTGCCAAATGTAGGTCTTGGCTCTTGTCATGAACTCTTCAGGTCTTTCAAGGCCTCCCATTCCCACATGGTGTCTGTTACAGAAGTGGTGATGGGCCATGAAACTTGGTGGGCCTCTGAGGAGTTGTTACAAGCACGCCTCCAAATTTCTTGTTGGTAAGGAATATTTTCTGCTTACCAGCCAAATTGTACTCCCTGATGAGTTTTCATAGCATTTCTCGGCCTTCATCCTGATGACAATTTCTCTGTTATTAAGCAATTAAAACATGATGTAATTAATTTTCTAATTAGATAATTGTTCTGTCATTGCAATTCTTAGAGTATAACATGTCATTATTGCAATATGTTAGCTACTAAGGTCAATGAATCATTTTCTCTTATTAAACTTGAAACATTGTGTTGGTTCTCAGACATTCTAGGAGTGTGCTACGGCCTCCTTAGGAAAGCTCTTCCCAAATTTCTTATTTCTTCAGCTTCACTAGGGTCCTACCCTATGTGTTTATGATGCTGCCTGAAGAATAGCTCCACTGTTTATCAAAGTTGTTTATAACCTGTACTTCACTGGGTTCAGTAGAATTGCCCAGTGGACTTGAAGGGTTTGGAGTTTCAGAGTTTGGACTTTACTTCATGACTGCAAAGGACATCACTCCAAAAGTGACTGACTGTAGTCATGTACGGGCTGTCAAGGACTGCTTCACGAAGGAAGGAGAACCAGGAGCCAAGGGCAGGCACAGCATGGGGCAGCGATCCCACTGACCAGAGTGCAACCCTGCAGTACCCGCATGGGGCCAGGCTGGTCACAGTGACAGGTTTCATCGAGAAGCCATGAGATGCAGTGAGGTGACAAAGTCAGGGTCTATCCAAGCAAGCTGGTCATGGTCAGGAGGAGATGGCTGAGCATAGGCTTTCTTCAACACAGTTTAATCTCAATGCCCCCAAAATAAACAAATATTGAAGGGCAGGCAATAATTAGCAATAAATCTGAATTTATGTCGGTGATCTCTTCACCTGCTTCAGCTTGATTTTTACGGCTTGGGTTTTTTGTTTGGTTGTTTGGTTGTTTGTTTGTTTTGAGCAGAAGCATGTGGAAAATTCTTTAGTGGAGGAACTATTCAGCTTACCTGGGACATATATGGCTTTGAGGAACGTATTTGTGTATGACTCCTAGAGTACTGAGCAGTCAAGAAGAAAAGGGCCTACAATGCCAGTGGGTACTGCTAAAGACAGCCTGCTTTTGAAAGCTAGCTGTAATACTGGTGTACTTGGAAAGACTTGTTTAATGTAATCATTAGTTTTTCTTCAGAGTACCTGTACTTTAGTGTAGGGTCTGTGATTAGTCTTCCCCAAAACAGCTCAACTGAGCCTCAGGGACTGACAGTGGTGTGCGAATTATCAGCCCATCCTTTCTCTCATCTGGACTGGAGACATTTTATATCTACATGGAGAAAGGTGTTCTGCAGCCTTTTCTTGCAAGTATTCATTGTGACATCCAATTCTATCCACTCTGAGGAAATGTTTTCTGTATTACCACTTTATCTTCTAAACAAATAGATAGGTAGACACTACAACAGCAGATAGATCCATACATAGATAGATAGACAGAAAACATTTAAACATGGCCAATATTCTGAGCACTTTAAAATATACCTGACTTTTGTGAGAACTGCAGTTCCTCATAGTCTTTGAAAGTTAGGACATTTGTGCTTAAATATGATCTAAAAAGAATAAGAAAACTTCCAGTGGTTTTATCTTATTTTATAGTTACATTGCTATGATTTAAAGATAGTACAGTGGAATTGTAATGTACAACCGTTATCTGTACTTTGTTAACTGTAGAAGCTTCATATATTCTTGTTTGTAACACCTTGTAGGTCTTTCAGCCATGCTTACTAAGCATAGTTTAATTTTCCACATAATAATATTTTGTATAAGAGGTTGTAGGCATTTCCTGTTCCTTCCTTACTATGTTGTAGTGGAAAACAGACATTAGGATGATAACTGTAAACGATAAAACCTTAGATAAGCAGATCTGTATAACCAAGTACACAAAACTTCAGAGGGGTATGTTCTCATGTCAGTGCACAGGGATTTACAGGTCAGCATTAGTTATTTTCTGTTTTGACAATGGCAGAACTTTGCCCTTTGAAAGCTTTTAATATTATTTATTCTTTTTTTTTTTTCAGATGAGAATCAAAATAAAAGCAACGACTTGAATTAGCCACTTGCACACAGAGTTATACACTAGATCTTTCTAAATTAAGTTAGAGATGCTCTACCTTTATTCATGAAACATTTGAAGTGAGTGGGAATGGAGGAGATGAGTAACAGCCAACATAAATTTGTCAAAAGCAAACTGTGTCAAGATTTTTAATTTATTTCCATGAAGAATATCATGTGGAAAGAGGAGAAACAGATGACATACTTTGACTTCAATAAGGCTTCCAATACTTTATTACACAACTCACAAGCAAGCTAAGAAAATATGACCTAAATGAAGCTACTACAAAGGGGTTGCAAAGCTGGTTTACTTAAAGAATAATCATCAATAATTCTCTGTCAAAACGAGAGGGGGTATCAAGCAAGGTATCACTGGAATTTGTTTGTTTTTCCATGGTAGTAAATATTTTCATTATGACCCAGATGAGGGTATGAAAGCTGGAAAAAAATGTCAAATAATTTGGAAACAAAATGTGAAGTGGTCAAAAAAAGATTTAACTCAACATGGATAAATCCACTTAAGTCAACAGGCTAATCAGTATTTCTGCAGATGTGGAGGTGATAATGTATTACAAGCTCAAATTCAGTGTACAGTGTGATTTATTTTTTTTTTTTCAGAAAAAAACAAATATCATATATAGGTGTGTGAACAATAACGTATTCTGTAAGATACATAATGTAACTGTACCATGCTTTCATCAGTAATAATGACTCAGCTGAACTACTGGATCCATTTTTAAGCACTACATTTCAAAGTATCTATAGACCAACTTGATAGAGCATTGAGGAAAAGGTCAAGAAGTCTCAGGTGAAATGAACACCAACTGTATGAAAAAGTTGAAAGAACTGGTGTTGCTTCACTTTGCAGAGAACACTGTAAAGAATTGTACTGTCATATTGTAGAAAGATGGCTTCAGATAGAAAGAGAAAAATGAATTCTAATGAATGTACGTGACCAAATCAGATGAAAAGCTTAGGCACCAGTTAACTGATGGCTAAGTTGGAAGGCAATAGCTGGATCTGCCCCTTTGAGTGTGAAGAAATATTTGGACTTCTCCCTTCATAGATATGTAGAAATTAAAACAAAAAGAAGTTGTTAGACCCAGCCCAAGCCCCACATTGCCACTCCATCTACACTACAATCATTTCTGCTTGCTAAAATTTAAGGTTTAGAAAGGTACTCAGTCCTAACCTGGAGACATCAGAAGACGGAGAACATATTACATGATTATTTGCAGCAGCTGTTAATCTTTCTCACTGCTAAAATGCGTTTCTCTCTCACTTACAACCTGCACAGCTGTGAAGGCCCGGAGTGCACTCATAAGCCTTAATTGCCTCAAGCAGCCCCACTTGGGATCTCCACGCCCAGCCACTGCCCATGGGCCCAAGAACTCCTTTTAAGCTCAGGCCTGGGCCTAGGCCTAGGCCTGTGCCTGTTTATGGGCCTTGGCAGTGGAGGCTTATGTCTTGGTTGACTTGGAAATAATATTTTTTTATTTTTTTTTAAGAGGGTTTCTTTAATGTCCAGGACTCTATTCTGCTTTTCCAAGTTTTGGATATTGAAGATTCTAAGTGCTTAGAAGTAGAGGTTTATACTTGGATATAATAAATCTGAGTTTGACTTCAGCTGTATGATACTCTCGCTTTAACTAGCACTATAACTTATGTGGGAAGTGGCTGGCAGGTGCATTTAAAAATGTGAAGAGAAAATTGCTGTTTAGGGAGGTGTTTTGGTTGAAGTAATGCATAAATACAAAAAAAAAAAAAAAAAAAAAGTAAATTACAGGGAGGACAGACATAAAATAATCTAGACCATGTGGTAAACTTGGTCTGTTCAAATGAGTTAAGTAAATATAAAGCCCTAAGCAATTCTGAGTTGCTGTTCAGTATAGAGATGTTTTCTTTGCTATGTATAACCAACCTGCTCCATTTCTGTGGGGGGGCTCTATGTTAAAATTAACTGTGGAATTATTCTGCATGTAGTTTATGCAGCAAAGTACTATCCCATTCTGGTTATTTACTTCTGAAAATTAAAGGCTTAAGAAAATTGTTTTACAGAAAAGGAGAGGAAAACAAAAAAGGCCAAGGAATTGTGTGATATCAGTACAAACAGAAACATGTTTTATAATTACCCGTTGATAGCTTTATAGGGAATTCTATCATCTAGCTGTATTTAATCATTTTTTGAAATACGGGATTGGAGTTACACTTGTTTTGACTACATCATAAAATGGCTCCAGTTGTGTGCTATTAAATGTCATTTAATCTCCTTTGAACCCAAATATCTTCTGAATTTTCATTGATATGGCTGCTAAAGTCAGTATTTGACAACTGTTATACACTATTTGTAATTTAATCTTATTCAGATAAACAACTATTGAGCTTTTAATTCTTATTCAAAGAGTTTTATTTTGTCTGAGTTGAGTTTTATTATGAGAGTTAGTCACCCTATAGGGTTAGATAGAATGGGAATTTCTCTTGCCTGAGCAAATTCCTTAGGAAAAAGAAACCTAAATAAGGACAAAGTGATAATTTTCTAAACCTGCCTGATAAGTAGCATGGCCTACAGCTTTTGAAATATGCAGATTGGGCCTGTCCTAAGACAGAAAAAAAAAAAAAAAGTGATTCAGGTTCTCATAAGATTTCATTTCTAACTAAGATTTATTCTTTGGGTTAGTGTTGCTGTAGATACAGCTCTAACCTCAAAAGTAATTCTGAAACCTCAAAGGCAACTAAACTTTGTTAACTCCATGTTCATTACTCTAGCTTAAATGTTGTTATTTCACAAGTTGAAGTACTGTTTCTTTGGCTAACCACAAGCCCTGTATACTGAATCTTGGAACTGGAAATAAAGGTTGGTATTTCTTGTTTTCTGTGCATCACTAGTGGAATAGGATCTGCTTTTCAAATTAAGCCATGGTTATCTCTTCCTCTGTTCTTATGGTCGTGTTCTCAGTAGCATTCCTGAAGGGACATAACATTCAATAGGTCCATTCAGGAACTAATTGACAAATGCATCTGTGATAATGTGCAAGAAGATTTTCATTTTAGCCTCATGCACCCTACTGGGGTGAAATAGCAGAATAAACAGAAGTTGTTCATCTTATTTCATTATTCAGAATAATTCTGAGTGTGAGTAGGAAGCAGGCCTGCAAATTAAGAAGCAGATAACAGAATGCGCTGAATTAGGGCTCCTGGTTTGAGGAGGCAGAGTAGAAAAGCTTGGAAAGATTGATTGCTGTCCTGGAGAGGTGGGTAACAAGATGGAAGGACACAGGTCTGGGGTACCAGATTTGGCAAGTCAGGAGCATGTCCCCACTTGAGTGCTTTGGTCATCTGTGGTCAGAAGGAAACAGAACTGTGAGGAGACACAGCTCATCCCTGGAGTTTGCAAGGAACTGATATGAGACCTGACTCCTACTTGGATATAGACTGTACAATGCTGAAGAAGGAGGTCTCTCTTATTTATTTATTTTTTTTACCTGGAGAAAAAAATAAAAACAACAGGCCAAGCAACTGGTAGTTACTCCCTGCAGGATTTTCCCAGAGGGAAGGCCAAGACTTGTCTTGCTGGAAAGTCACCAGGCAACTGGCCACATGAGGGTAAGTTGAAATGGGAAGGGCTGAGAAGGTGTGTCAGGAGTAACAGAAGAGATGTACAGCCAGATCAGAGAACCTTTGCCTGAGACATCACTTCAATGAGAAGGCTTTAGGTTCCCACAGAATATTTACACAACACTTGAACCTTGATTACAGGTACACCAGCAAGCTTACAGGCTTTCTTTACTGTTTTTTTTTTTTGTATGTGTGTAACTGGTTGGTTAAGTTTTTTAAATACACCTGTGTCTGTTTTTTTTGCCCATTTCTGTTTCCTGAGAGCTGGAAACTGAGAAATGGAGAAGTTATACTCAAATTCCGTAATAGCAGGTGACATAAAATAATAATAACTGAAAACCTAGAGAGATCCAGCATGGGAGAAGCCTCCCTGGAATGTGGAGAGCAAAGCTCTCCACTGTCTCCTCAGTCTGGATCTCTACGCTCAAGGCCTTCCCTCATCTTGAGCAATGTTGTGGTCTAAAGGTTCATGTTTATGCAAGTGCTGCATATGCTTTTGCTTGCTAAAGGGACTTACTTTCCTTTCTGTTTCTGGAGCAACTCAACAAATGTGACTTCAAAATCAGCAGCTCCAGATTTGACTTTTATTTACACCATTCATGAACATGGAATGTAAAGCCAACATCCTTCAAATAAATTTGATCTTTACCTTAATTATGCAAAAGAGTGATTTTAGCCAGCTATCTGACAACAGTTCAAGGGCAAAGAGAGCAGAATCCTATTCTAGAGGGAGATCGTACCACGTGGTAAGCAAGGGGCTACTTATCACTAAGAAATGTAAAGGCTGAGACGTGTTCAAATGACAAGTTTGTCATGCTAGAAGTTAGCAGGAAAACTTTTTTCTGCAGGATTGACTCTATACAAGTTGTTCAACATTTCCCTAAAGTAAAAAGAAACTTGTATTGTAAGGTGACAAATTCTTACATAGGCTTTTCTATCAGGTGTTGCTTCTCAATATTGTTGGCACAGAAGTGTGGATGTATTTGTAGTCACTGTTTAGAGGAATGGTATGGAAGAGGTAGATGAATATTTGACAGCATGACCTGCCTAGAATTATTAAGCACATTAATGTGCAATTACTAAGCACATTAACTATTGGAGATTTTAAAAGATGAGATTGACTATGCAGTACAGTTTGTGTGAAAGTTACTTTAAAATGTCCATGCTTCCAAAATTGACTCTAAAGTTGGCATGGACTAGGTAACCACGCGCTCTTGAGGTGTTCCCAGGCTGCTCCAAGAAACTGCTGAAGGTTCTGGAGATCTGTTATTGAGTCTGCACAGAGCAATTATAGCACAGTACTGACAGTGAATCATGCTGTAATACAGCAATGACAAATGTCTTCAGTATAAAATTATGTTGTGGTAAGAATTTCCTAAATGAAGTTAGGAAGACTTGACCCATGCTAAATTTACAAGTGTAATTTTTTTTAGTATCATATTAAAGTCCTCCTTTCTGAGGACTTATGAAATTTCTATGTAAGATACATACTTAATGCTTTGTTTATATTTTTGGTTTAGTATGTAAGCTTAGCAGCAGTCTCAGTTCCATCTTTGGCTAACAAAAAGGCATCCAGTGAAATTATGAAGAGCTTTGACACAGTAATTGTCATGTAATTATTGTTTGTGTAATCTCATGTAATAACTGCTCTCAGGAACAGTATTTTTAGCCTTTTTTTTTTTTTTTTGAGACTGAATACTTGCTATTTTGTTACCCCCTCCCCCAAGAATAAATATCTTATAAGAAACATCAAGACTTTTTTCAGGTCCAGTATGTACTTTTGATTTATTGTCACCAGTTCTTCCATCAGCTTTTTTTTTTTTTTCTTGCAGATTTTTGTGTTAAGAAAGACAGGCTTTGAGTACAAACTACATTAGGCTTCTGTGACTTGGCTGCAAAATTTTCCTAAGCTATCATGTTCCCAGTGCTTATACGGAATTGCAATGGCAATGTAATAGAAAGGAGAAATTAATACCAGTGGATGAAAGAATTTCATATTTTCAGGTATTATATTTCATGGTCGTAAAGCCTCAGTGTGCTTCAAATGTTCATGAAGAAACTGCCTTTGACTTGGGGAAAACAAAGGTGATTTCAACCCCTGTGTAATGGGATTGCAGAAATAAATTACTACATAAAAATTAAATCTTACTGTGGTATGAGCTAAAACTTCCTGGTGAATAGTGAAAATAAAATGATTTTCGATATCTGCAGACATTTCTTTTATACTTTATTCAACTGAAATACATGGGGTTGACTGATTCGTTACTCTTGTGCTATAGCATGTTATACGAAAAGAAGTAAATTGGAAAGCAAATAATCTAATATAAAATGACAAAGCACTGAGCTGCTATGCAAGCATACATGAAAAGCATACAAAGCAGTATTTACAGGTGCCACGAAGAAAAATCTGTCCATTCAAGCATTAGCTACTAAAGCATGAGGTCAAATAAAAGTTTCCTGCTAGATTACCAGCTTGGATGAACTCAGGAAGCAGAAATCAGGATGGAACGGGGCAAGGCCTGTGTGGTTGTGCCCAGGGATCGGGTGAGGGCAGGAAGGGTGAGATATCGCCCTTCTAGTGGCGGGGCTGGCCGAGCTGCTCCAGGAACAGCTCACGTTTGTGTTGATGTCCTCAGCTGTGGATCCAGGATTAAATGGATCAACCAGCACTGGCTTAAAGTAGAAATGAGGTCCTAAACTGGAGTTACGAGTGAAAACTTCATTAATTGTTTTGGGGGAGAGGATTTTAGGGCTGTAAGTTCCTCACACCGTGTGCCCATTAGTTCCAAGGTGACAACGGGACGTGTACTAAACTTGGCTCAACGTTGGTTAGCCCCTGGCCTGCTGCAGGCAGCGATGTTTCATTTTCCAATTGCCTCAGTAAGGAGCTATCTTTCCAAGTTTTCTTTCACTTCTCAAAAAAAAAACAGGAAAAATAAGGAAAAGAGGAAAAACCACTTCAGCGTGGCTTCCCCAGCCGCTGAGGCGATTATCGGCTGCTGGCCAACAGGTCAAGGTTCACACAGCTTTGGGTCAAGGGAGTGTAACGTGTAGGGATATTTCAGTTTGTTGCGCTCGGGGGCTGTGCTTGGGGAACGCAGCGCCGTGTAGCGCTAATCCCGGCCCAACGACCGACCCGCGGCCGTTAACGCCCGGTTGACTCCAGCGGCCCGGCCCGTGCCCTAAGGGCGGGAGCTGTGTGTGTGTGTGAGGGGGTGATGGCGCCCGGGGTCCTCGCCGCGCCCCGCCCCGCTATTGTGTCCGGCGCTCAGGCGCCCCAGCGCGCGCCTGCAAGCCCCGCGCCAGGCGAGCCGCAGGGCAGGCGGCGCGGCGCCGGCGGGCTCAGGCGTTCTGGGCGGGCAGCCGCGGGCGGCGAGGACCCGGCGCCGCTCGCTCCCGGGGCCGCCTGCCTGACGCGCTCGCGTGCGCGCTCCCGCCCCTCTCTCTCTCTCTCTCTGTCTCTGCCTCTCTTCCCCCGGCGGCGGCGGCGGCGGCGGCAGGAGCAGCGCGGGCGGCGGGGCCGGAGTCGGCTGAAGCGGCCATCCCCTGACAGACAGCGCGGCGCACCCACACCCCTGGCGCGGGCCGGTCACGCACACGGTGAGGGGACTGAGGGGGTTGGGGGGAGGTGAGGCGAGGCCGGGCGGTGACCGTTGGCTGGGCGAGAGGCCGCCCGTCACGTGACCGCGCCCGCGCGCGCCCGAGGCCGTTCAGCGGCGGGGGGGGGGGGGGGGGGAGCGCGCGCGCGGCAGGTGCGGCTCCGGCTCCGGGCTCGTGCGCGCGCACTGGGCGTGGGGAAGCGGCGGCGAGAGCGCGCCCGCCCTCCCGCGTGTCCCCTCCGGCGGCCCGTTCGCCCGTAACGCGCGCCCGCTTCTCTGCCTCGTTCCCTCCCGCACAGAGATGCCCTCGGCTACCAACAGCACCGCGGCGAGCAGCAGCAGCGGCAAGGCCGGCACGGCCACCGAGCCCGCCCCGGCGGCGGCGGCGGCGGCAGCGGCCCCTCAGGCGTCGGGCGGCAGCATCACCTCGGTGCAGACCGAGGCCATGAAGCAGATCCTGGGCGTGATCGACAAGAAGCTGCGCAACCTGGAGAAGAAAAAGGTGCCCGCACGGCGGCCCCCCCCGCGCTCACCGCCCCCCTCCCGGCCCTCACGGCGGGGTTCGGCCCCCGGGGCTCTCCCCCCCCCCCCCCAGGCCGAGGGCACGCGGGGCCCCTTCCCCAGCCGTGTCCTCCCGCTGCCGGCTCCGGGTTGTTCCCGGCCTCGCCCCCAGGGGCCGCCCGCTGGAAGGTTCCAGAAGGGCGAGCTGCTCTCTCTCGGCCTTCCCCCTTCCTCTTTCGGGGGTCCCCGGGCCCCTTTTCCTGGGGCTCCCCCCGCCTGGGCCCTGCTGCCCCCCGGGTTAACCCCCCGGCCGCTCCCCCTCCTCCTTTCACCGCAGCGGCCGGGGGGCGATGGGGGGCGGCGGGGGGGCCCCGCAGGCTGCCGGCGAGACCCCCGTGCGGCGCGGTCCCTCCCCCCCCTTCCGCCTTTTGTTCGCCGCGGCGGGGCCTTGCCCGGCGGCTCCCCCCTTCCCCCCCCTCCTTCCCCGGGCCCTGCTCTCGCTGCCGCCTTCCCCCGGCTCCGCTCCCCCTTCCCCATCCCCATCCTCGTCCCCTCCCGGCCTCGGGGCGAGCGGGCGGCGCTGCCGGCCCCGGGGCCGCGCACATGGAAGCGGCAGCTAACATGGCGGCGGCGGCCCCAGCCTCAGCCTCCCCGGCGGAGCCGCATTGTGCCAGCTGCCTGCACAAAGCCGGGGGCCGCCCGCGGCTCTCAGCTCGCCCCTGCGGGAGGCTGAGGTCAGCTGGAAGCGGCCTCCGAGCGGTTATTTATAGAAAGAGCCGCTGCTAAAGCGGCCGGCCTCGGAGGGTTCGAGGTTGTGGTAGAGGAGAAGAGAATAGAGGGTGCTGGAGCTGCTCGCGATTTATATGGCACCCGCTCCGTGTTGTCAGGTGAAACGAACCTCGGAGGGGTTTCCAACCTACAGAGCATGAGGTGTCCGGCAGTAAAATACTACCAGACGCATAGCCTACAGACTTGTTTAAAAGCACTGTGTTACTAGACTAAAAATTGGGAGCACTAAAATAAAATTTTAGGCCTGCGCTGAGGCCCTATATCTCTTTCTTCTATTAACAGTGAATAGGAGCAGTTACTCTATTAATTTTTTTTACCTAGCCCTTCAGGTTCTAGTAGTCTAGACTGGTATTCTGTATTTATAGAAAGCAAAACCATTAGCCTGTACAGGTGAGTCAAAAATGAAGAAATCCATGCTTTACTTTGTAGCTGTAAATCTGCATGGTGTGTGGTTTCTCACTTAAAAAAAAAAAAAAAAAAGTTGGATTTCCCTTTTCTTCAGCAAACAAAGCAACAAAAAGAAGCAAGCCAGGAGCTTTTAGATAAGCTTTAGAATTGGAAGATCTCTTCTTGAGCCTTGTCTGAACACTGTTGTGTATATAGAGGACAAAATATTTTTCTTAGTGCATGCAAATGTGTGCACACAGAATAATTCTGGTCCTCAACTTGAAAAAGAATGCAAATCCTTCAGTCCCAAATGGTTTAGAACAATCGACTTCCACATCCAAAAAACAACAACAAAAAAAACCTCAGGAAATAGTCTTCTGTGATGTTGAAAATCTGTATTTTTAAAATAAAGGTCTTCTGATCTATTTTGTGGCTTGGAAGAAATAAAGAGGATAAGCACACTTACTGGTGTGCAAGTCAGCTTTCCTTTCTAGTAGTGTTTTTATTCACCTTTTAAAATAAATAATTTATACCTAATTTATATTTGGTGTAGCCATTCCCTTTTATTTGAATGGACCTTTTGGATGGCTTCTATAGTACCTTAAGTTAGAAGGATGTGTGGAAGGCCATTACTCCAGAGAGAATGCAGTGAAAATTACTGGTCTCATTAAAGCCCTAGGTTTTTGTTATTTTTTGTGTATCTGTGGCTGCTGTCACTATGTTTTTGTAACTATGGTGTCATTGCAGGTATATGCAGGGAAAATGCCTTTTTTTCTGGAAATGGCTTGAAGGAAGATCTTCTATTAAAATTACTTAGAGCCTCTCTGTAGGGAGATTTGGTGTTAAACAGTGTGACACTAAAAACAGACAAACAAAAAGCTAGGTCTTTCTTTAAAAAAAAAAAAAAAAAAGGAAAAAAAAAGTGGTAGGTATTCTCTTAGAGAGATGAATGAAAATTCAAAGATTTCTGTAAGTCATTTTGGCTGAAAGCATTCTGAAACTTACTGGAGTAAGATTCTAATGTAAACTCTGTCATAATCATGGGATAATTTTGCTTAAATACATCAAGATGAATTTAGTAATTTGTGGACTTGAGCTTGCCCTTTAGTGGGGGAAACAACAGTTCTTTACTAAATCATCATTCCTTATTAAAGAGAACATCAAATGCTTAAAACAAAACTTGCTGTACACATGGACTTCATTAATTTTATTGTTACTTGATAAATTTACGCAAGTACACAAATTCGTTCTCCTTTATTTTCAATCTTTTGATGAGAATGTCTTTTTTGGGGGAGATAAAAAAAAAAAAATCAGGAAGAAATCTTTCTTCATGAAAGACTAGCTTGCAGAAAGCTCCTGCTTAGCTGAACGTTTAGTTCTTTGTGAGCAGCTGATAACAAAGGCCTGTAGAGATGATTTTGAGGGCTTTATTTTTGAGAACAAATATAAAAATATATTTGACACTACAACGTGCTTCTAGTGCACAAAAAATACTATGTAAAAAGTACCATCTTAGCTCGTAAATGATATGTGCAGCTTTTGGTTAAATACAGGTCATTCTTTATGAAAAAATAGAAAGATGGAAGTAAATTGTTGTAATGTTCCCTTTTAAGCTCTGAGGATAAAATGATGTGAAGGGAAAAATACAGAATTCAAAATCATAATACTCCTGAGTTCTGTGCTGTTTTTGAGTATTCATAAATTAAGAATACTAAATTCTTAGTTATGCTTTTTTCTTTTTGTAAAAGAGACCTTATTATTTTAAATAATTAGTCTGGTTTGTATTAAAAAGGATTAGGATAAGTTGAATTACTGTTCCTAAACGTATATAGGAACATGGCCTGAAAATGTCTGTGCTCTCTTTATATTTGGAACTGATAGGAGTGGTACTCTTGTTTTTTTCCTCTGTTCTTAGATGAGTAGATCCTTTCCAAATGAAGCTGACTGAATGTAGATCAAACTCTCACGTCTTTGTACAATGGGGAATGAAAAAACAAAGAGCTGTTTGATTTCAGCTCAAATAATATAGCATGAGTTATATGAGAACGGTTTTTAAAACCAAATGTTCTGTAAGATGGACAAAATGCCTCATTTGCTAACATGTTTTAAGGTATGGGCCAGTGATCACAAAGGTTATTCTTGAGCGACTGCACATATGAAGTATGTTAGCTTGAGCTACCTAACATGAGTTGGGCTTGGTGTATTCAGGTTACAGTTGTGAAGATGGGGCGCTTTAGCTGTAGATGGTAACTTAAGATGCAGTTGCTTTATCAGCTTGTCTCTGAATTCCTGAATAAGTAAAATTGAGACCGGGTTAAAAAACTAGCACTTAAAATTGCCTCTGATGTTATTACACATGAACTTGCTTTGGAGCAGTAGTTGGGTATTTCAGGTTGATCTGACTTAAGAGGCAGCTGTCTCCCCATTCAGTGAAGTGTTGGATTAACAGCTAGCAACCTGTAGCGAAAGCTGAGATCAGTTTTCTATTCCTGTAGGTGCAGCTAGTGATAGCAGGAAGGTGCTGTGTTCCAAGTTACTTGTCAGCGCTCCCAAGTGCTTTTGCACCGTTCCGTGGGCCTCTCGCATGTTCAGGGCTTGTGAGTGTCTCTCCAGAACCTCTCCTTGGAAACCTGGTTCTGTCAGTAGTTTGTCCTCTGAGTGAGCCGTTGGGTTTTATGGCATCAGATCAGCCCTAGGGGTAGCCTACATTTGCAGTGTGTGTAGGTCCTGTCCTGTTAGGATGGAAGCAGTCACCTCCCTGTTACTGGCATGGCACCACAGTCTTCTCTCTGCAATCTAAATAACGCTTGAGGGATGCAAGGTGTATTGCTGTTCCCAGCAGTTACTGTGGTCTATCACTGTTACACGCTGTTTTTTAAAGAACGAATTCTTTTATCACCTCCTCTTCTCCCCCCTTCTACCCCCACACATGTAAGTTGGTTCTTCTGGAATGCTGATCTAGAATTTCCTTTAGAACAAGTACTGCTTCAGAAGGGTCTGGTTACAGTCTATGCTGGGTTCAAATCTCTCTTCAGAGAGGAAACAATTTTGAAAGCAAGGAACCATAAAACTCTTTGAAACTGTATTGAAAGTCTGAAACTTTCTCTGAAACCTCTTTTCATACCAGTTTTGGATAACCAAGCTTCATCTTCTAAAAACCGAGCAGATTTATCAGTGAAATTATTTGGTGTTTGGTAGATTTTGGTTTCAACTTACTCCATTTTTTTTTTTTGAACCATTTCATATAGCATAGGGATTATTTCTGTTAGCAAGTTCTGTTAACTAGGTTTATGTTGACCCTTAGAAGCTGTCTAAGGTCTTCCAGTTGTTCAAGTCCTGCTGCTGCTGACTTGATGCTTTGCTTTTCCTGTTCTTTCAGAAGGAAAAGATAAACAGAATGTACCGGGAGAAGGTTGTACCGGTGGTGTTGTTTCTACACTGCAGTAGGGGTAAAGAAATAAAGTACTGTAAAGCAAATATGCAAATAGAGTGTATTGATAATGTAGAAGATGAGACAAAAGTAGGAACTTTTATAGCTTTATTCACAAATAAAAGCCTGTGTTGTGGAGTTTCCTTGGTGTTGTAAAAGCAGCTCATGTGGAACAAAATCCAGGTCTCCTGCAATATAGACAGCTTATTTATTAATTCATAGTGTTTACATAGGAAACGGGTAATTTGGAAGGAGAATATACATCCATATGCAGTTGACAGAGCTTTTAGGAGTTTCACTGATTTGTGACTTAACTTATTCCAGGTAACTAAGAAGCAGGTTTTCTCTTTGTCAACTCATTTGCATTTGAAAGTTTTCAAAGAATGCACAGTTCTGCATTGCTTTGGGATGGAGTGGGTCCCGCTCCTCACTGTTCTTACATCTCTTATCACTATACATGTTTGGCTGGATCAGGTTCCTGACCCAGCTGTCAGTCTGGCCATGTTGGTGTGTAGGCAGGGCTAACAGTGTGGCACCCAGAGAAGGAGAACACCCCTTTTGTGATCAGTCTCGGCTGGAGTAAGCTGATCATGAGGCTCCTGTCCTGGAATGGGCACATATCGTTCACTTCAAGCTTGTCTAATGTGTCATGGAGATGCTTTTTTCTAAACTGTCAGACTTAGTTTTGGGCAAAAAGAATCATAAAAATGCTTAAAACTGTTACTTCAAAAATTATTTGTTTTAAAATGAAGAGCTCTAAGCATGCCTGTTTTGGAATACTGGAGTACTTCATTACCTCTCTTTGGTTATAAATCAAGACTGAGACAGCTTCTTGGGACTTCTGTTAGGTGTGTATATATAATTTAAAGTATGTATATTATATATAAAATATGTAATAAAGTGAATGTGAGAATTGTGGGATGTTTTTTGAGAGATTTTGAACTTCTGTTTTTCATTCATTATACCATTCAATTATTTCACATTTTTCCTTTTTTTTTTCTCTCTATTTTTCTGAGGAGGTAGGAAGACTGATTTTTTTGATCATTTCTGAACAGGCTTTGCTTGGAAGCTAAGCTGTTATGTGACTAGAGAATGATGGTGGGGGAAAATAAAGTATAATGTGCAAATGTAAAAGGTTAACAAAACTGAATTTCATAGCTTGGCTTTTTTTGGTCGAGTGGGAGAGGTCTAAGAGCTGTGTGAAGTTTTGAATTTTCTTAATTGCTTAATGATGATTTAAAAAAAAATACATGCAATTTTTGAGGTATCTTTGAAAACAGACTTGAAGTAGTCATACCACCCCATCTTTTCTTGGCTTGTAGGGAAGTGTGCATTGCAGTGCTTGCCTCACTGGGTTGAAGAGTTTACCCTCTTCCCTTCCACACTGCAGCTTGTCACGTACAGTTGTGCTGATGGAACTGGTATAAACCATATCATTGAAATTATCTGGTTAAATATAGTGCCTCCTCCTGCTCCCTGCACCCCCCCCCCCCCCTTTTTTTTTGAGGGTTATTTTTAATCAGATCATTCCAGTGA
This sequence comes from Aythya marila, assembly GCF_965140915.1. Taxonomy (NCBI): domain Eukaryota; kingdom Metazoa; phylum Chordata; class Aves; order Anseriformes; family Anatidae; genus Aythya; species Aythya marila. The sequence continues at coordinate 48,227,634 of NC_139046.1, forward strand.
TCCGGTTTATAGCATAGCACTGAAAATGACTGTAACAGCACAGCTGAGTGGTCAGGCATTTTGAAACTAGTGTCATGTAACTGCACTTCTTTCACTTCAGGCTGACATTTTGGAGGCAGTTCAGGTAATGAGAACCTGAATCTGAGGGGAAGGTAACTGTTACCATAGAGAAGTAACTCAATTTTGGATTCCTATTAAAATAAGATACAGGGTTTATAGTTAAACAGCTAACACCATCATCTCCCTGCCTTCCCCCAGCCCAAGCATGTAGCCTGTATGTAGTGCTTTTCTCCTAGGGACCTCCAAAATAGTTCAAGAATCTCAGTGGAAAAAGAGCTGTAGCATGTTGGTTTTGTCTGCAGAACTGGGGTCTGATGACTTGTGAGCTGTTTAATAGACAATTTATAAATTCACTTTGCCACCTGATTTTTTTTTTTGTGCTGGTTTAGCTTTTATGCTTCATCATGAGTAAGGGTGAAGTTGTGGAAGGGGTAAAATTAAGAAAATCTTGCAAACGCTGCAGTAGGTTGCTAAGTGGGAATTTTACTGCAGTTATTTCACAGCACTAATGCTGCTGTTATATTGGTGTTAGTTGACAGTGCAGATTAAAAAGAAAGCTTTGTGCTTCCTTAATGCTTCTGTGTAGTGCAACATTTTGATCTTACTGTGTCTTTGGGATGATAGAAAAATGCTTACCTTGGCACTTGAGATCTTTCTGATAACGTGTAATGAACTGCACATTGACTTTGTCCTCTGCATTGCAGCTGAAAGGGATTTCCTTCTTTTGCTTTTCCTTTTCTGATAGGGACGTTCTCAGGGAAGAAAAGGTGAAGAGAATTAGCTGCTCTGCAGTTCCTAAAGGCTAGAAATAGGCATGTTATCCTTTGCCTTTTAGCTGATAGAACCGCAGAATGAAAAACAGATGAATAAAGAATGTACGTTAGACTTTAAGATATTCAACCATTTAAGAAAAGCTTGTATCCTATTTGAATAGGTTATTGCAATGTGCTTAATCTGAAGATACAAGCCATGCTGAAGTAAGGCTGTGTGGAAAAACTATGCTGAAACAATTGTAGTAGTCAGGGGTATTTTCATCTCATTCCTCCCCTGTGTCCCTAGCCAGCAAAATAGATTATGTGAGTGTTATGCAGCATTATTTTGCAATATGTTTTCTTCAACAATGCTGATCTAAGTAGTGTTCTTCTATATTTTGGTGTTCCATCCTATTGGTTTTACTGTTTCGATATTTTATGGGCTTGTGTTGGAAATTAGATCACTGAAATTGTGTTTTTTAAGGCTTTTTAGTAGACACTTTTTGAACAGGCTGATATTAGCAGTCAAATTTACTGTGCAGCCTCACAAACAATTGCATCAGTGTGACTGAGGGAATGGTAAAACTGCAGCATGGGGGTAAGTGGCTTAAGCAAATAAAAACTTACTGAAATATGTTTGTGATGCCAGTTTAGCGTAGGGCTTAAGCCACCTTAAGCAGAGAGCTTCAGTTAACCTGGCTGGCATTGCAATGTGGCATTGGCTTGTGTGAGCTCTTTATCCTGCCTTTTCGACTCTTCACAGCTCAGCTAGGATCTCTGAAATCATGAAAACTACTACTTTTGGTATGCAGCAACATCATAATCTATTTTAAAAGAAGACAGTATGTGGAAGAGTCAAATGCCCTTATTTCGTGCTGTGGTAGATTTCCAATATGCCGAATGCTTTTCAGAGTCATTTTTAATGTATTTCCAACCGTGGCTGCTGCATTTCACAACTGTTGCAGTGCTAGTGTCTGTCTCCAGCATGAACTTCCAAGTAATGTATTTCTGGAGTTCAGGAAGTTGTTCTTTGATTTTGCTTAGGCCTTTATTAACTCTAATGCAGTGAAAGACAAAGTAGTAAAAATGTTAAATGTGTAAGATTTTCAAAGAAATAAATTGCTTTGTCTGTGGGTAATGATCAGAGGACCAAGTTGGGTAATGTGGTTCTGTGTTTGACTAAGTGATGCTGGGCATCGAGTAAGATGAGCTTTGTTGTTAAACTGTTTCACAGACTTAAGCCATTCCCAAAGGTTGATCGTGAGCACAGAAGGTGAATTAGCTAGAAAAATATCAATGAAATATTTTAACTGAAATGTCATGAAGCAAAAGAAGTTAGAAGAAAAAAAAAAAAAGGAAAACAATCAACTAACTAACCATCCAAAACTAAGCCACTGCCACCACCAAAAAAAAATAAAATCTGTCATTCGGTGACAAGTATAAACTCGAAAACAGTGGTTGCACTAGGGTTTTAATTCTTTTACATTCAGAAGGAAGTGTTTCTTTTTGTTACATTGTTGTTATACTAGATTGGAAAGATAATTATTAAGGACTCATGGTAATGCTTTCAATAAGATCAGGGCAAGCTTCATAAAATTAAAACCAGTTTTGATGTAGATATAGTGAAAACTTAGAGATTAGTGGGAAATGTTATCCTTAAAGACTTTGCTTCCATTCTAAGACCCTTAAAACCTACCCCTGTAGATCCTTTGTCACTTAGGGCATCCATAAGTTTTACCTGCTTTTGGTAAACTTGTCAGTGTTTTGCATGGTTTTGTATTTAAGCAGATCAGAGAACTGTTCCTGTTGAAAATTAACCTAATGATTCCCTTTCTTTTTTTTTTTTTTTATACTGAAAAAGAAAGTCTTTTTCTCCTGAAAAAGAAAGTCTTGATGTTTTTAAGCTAAAATATTCCAGAGCTATTAATATGAGTTGTGTTGGTGGGCATTCTTGCAGAAAGGATTGGAAACTATTTTAAATTCTTTGTGACTATCTTAACTGATGCCAGCACAAAGAATTAGAGCTCTGAATTTTATTAGCAGTGGCTTTTTATTTTTATTTTTTTTTTTGCAGTCATGTTTTTGGTATTGTAGTGATAGAGTGATGATAAGCTCAGGCTTAGAACTCTGTTCAGCTCTCTATCATTAGGACTAAAAGAAATGTACATTGAGAGCATTCTCTCCGTAAGGAGAAATGTCTTTCCTTAGAAATTAAGACTGTTCAGGAAGATGTATAGCGATAGTCCAAGCAAACAAGATTAAAATATTTGTCTCTTGGGAAAGTATTTACATTTTTAACCAAGTAGGCAAGTTTTCTCAGGTACGATTTGTACATGACAGTTGCATGTTTTGTGTAATAAGTTACAGTCAGTGTTTACTGTAATTTCTTAACAAAAGTAGAAGAAGCAGTAACCTGATTTTGCCTCTTTGTAATATCATTCTTCTTCCTTTTCAGAGTAAACTTGATGATTACCAGGAACGAATGAACAAGGGAGAACGTCTAAATCAAGATCAACTGGTAAAAGAAAAAAATATACTAACCAGATCTCTTGTAAAGTGTTTAGCGATGGTGGTGGGGAGGGAAAGGATGAATGAATTTCACTTTGTTTCCCTTGTTAAAATCTGGATTTTTATGAGTTCTAACTTGGATTCAGTTTCTTAGTGCTTACAACACCTCAGTTTTTCTGTTAATACGAAACTGAAAGAATCAGTAGAGGAATGTGTTGTAATGCTTTGTTATGCTTGTTGAGGTTAGGTTGTAAGTAAACTGTGGTGAAAATTGGCCTATGTTATAACCTAGTACTGTTGAAAGAGCTAAATGATACCTTTGAGGTTCTCTGGACATCATTCTTTTCTTCCCAGAAAATGTTCCTAGGGAGAACTTCAGGAGCTTAGTCACTTGGTGGTAACTGACAAATATCATGCAGTCTAGTTACAAGGGTAGCATGGACTGAGTTCTGTAGAGCTCTCATAAATAAGCTATGTCAGTGTGTATCACAGTTATCAGTGCAGCAGATATAACACTAGGTAAGCTGGGCTTATTGTACATATGTGTTTTTTCTCCTTGTTGAGGCTGTTTCTTAAAGTAGGTTATTGCAGAGCTCAACTCAGCAGCTATTTTCCAGTTGTAATAAATATGAAGCAAGTATCAAATTAAATTTGGTTGTATTATGCAAACATGCATGTTGATACTAAAGAGATTACCAGATGCTTGGTAATCAACAATATTTTGTTGATGATTTTCAGCGCTGAAAAGGACTAAGAAAAAAAATGTACTCTTCAGCAATTGCAGCTGCTCACACTGCAAGAATTAGCTGCTTCCCTTGGTCCATGTGATCTTTTTATCTGTCTGGGCTTCACGAATGATTTTTTGTCTGTGCCAACTGACAACTGAAATATCACCAATTTATATATTTTTATTTTTTAATGGTGTTAATGAAGTTATAAACCATGAGAAGTTTTCTGTTTGATGAGCAGGAGAGATAACTGAAATTGCTCTTCTCCCATCATGATCTTCTCCCATAACAGGCCTGTCTGTTAGTTTTTCTCAGAAACTGTATAAAGTCAAATCTTAAATTATATATGTCATGCTTGTGAGCATATAAGATGCATACATTTCAGTTTACTTACCTAACAAGTGCTGAAGATGTACAGAAGTCTCTTCCATATTTTGGATGGTGAAAGTCAATACTTAAGTTTGATGCAGTTCCATTCAGAGATAGTTACCTTTTTAAAGCTGGCTCACTTAGAAATTAAAAAGCAGGAAATAGTTTGTTGGAAGTGTATACTTTGTTCTATTTCTGATGGGTTACTTTTTTTTTTTTCTTCAAGGATGCAGTGTCAAAATACCAGGAAGTGACAAATAATCTGGAATTTGCTAAAGAACTGCAGAGGAGTTTTATGGCTCTGAGCCAAGACGTAAGTAAAGTCGTCCGATGTGGGCTATAAGATGCAGTGTGAAATGTGCTTTAAATTGTCTTTTGCTAATACTAGATGCATTAAAAACCTCTGTTAACGGAAGACAAAATGCTCGGTATCTGTATGTTTGGCTGTTTTCTCTTACTGTGTACTAGCTTGTATCGGGTTTCCTGAAGACTATTCCTAAAATATTTCTTCTGAAGGACTGCATAAAGATACGACAACAAAAATAACATGGCAATTTTCTGATAAAAGCTAACTGTTGAAAACAATGTGATCACAGAAGAGGCCTGCGGTACAACATTGTAGACTGCTTACTGCCAGTAGTAACAGTTTCTTTTAAAAGAGTGACTTCAGAGGTCTGCTTTTTTCTTTGGCAAGTGGCTGAGAGTTCTGCTTTTTTATATTACTATATATGATATCAAGTCTTATCAAATGAAAGGCATTGCAGTTGCATTGCAGTTCTTTTTTTTCAAGATTCATGCAGTCTTATTAATGGGAAATACAATCTTGAAACTTAGCCTATGCTATAGTTTAAGACTAAAATTATTTTCATAAAAGATAAGTTAATTGAATACTAGTAAAACAGGTAGACTGCAGCTGGTGTGTCATTAAGTGATGGTGTGATTAGGTTATAAAATTCAATAGACAATTCAGTTACATGAACAGCTGTGTTATTTTCCTTGTGACATGCTTCAAACAAAAACTTTAGACCTTTGCAATATTGTTGCAAGGAAGAATTCTGAGCAAGCTGAAAGCTTAATCCATCCTACAAGCTTGGAAGATTCTAAATGTAGTTAGAGTTGATGAGTTACAGAAAGAGCAGCAACACTGGTCTAACAAGTCTATTTAATTCATGAACCAAGCTATATGATAATTTTAAGGGCATTAGCATCCTTGCATTATTGGCTGCTTTCTGCGTTAGATTTGGTTGTAAATTTGTAGGCATCTAAGGCAAGCCATTTCTTTGCTTTTCTTGTGTCAGGTTTCCATGTATGTTTATGGAATGTTAGTAAAGAAGAACTTTCTTTCTCTGACAAGTCTGTCCTGAAATATTTTCTTGGTCAGCTGACTGCTAAAAGAAATGAGTGAATCCAGGAGTAACAAACTGATATTTTGCTTTAAAGTTTGCTTGCGTTTTTTTTCAGATCGGAGTTAGCTCTTACGCAGTTGAATATCAGATTAAGTTTTTGGCTTAAAAAAATAAATTTAGATGCTTCAAAATGCAAAAGTTACTATCCCAGATTACATTTCTTTGGAAAAGACTGTTAAAATATTGTGTACTTGCAGAGACCAAACTGAGTTTTGGATGCTAGAATTAGGAATAGAAGAAATACCCTGTGGGTTCAGAACAGTAATGCATTTTAACCAGTACTGTGACAGTGGTTGCAGAAGGTATTATGTAAAGTAGTACTTGGCTGACTGTTATCTGTCATCTGTTCCCTTCCAGCATCCATCATCATCAAACTGAGTAGAAAATATATCCCTTCCTGTTCCCTTTAGTATCTCTGGACCACTTGTCCAAGGTTTTGTTCAAATCCTTTTTCTAAATTTGCCGATAACTGCCTCTCCCCAGCATTTCATGGAAAAACACTCCATGAGTTACACGCTCCCGTGGGGTGTACAAAACAAGAGTACTCTTGTTTATCTGTTTTAAGCTGATCTCCTAGTAGTTTCAATAAATGCCTCCTACTATGATGCGATATGGTAAATAACTACTTTGTTCCTGTTATCTGCTGGCCTTTTTGACCTTTATAAAAGAAAACAAAATAATCTGGATTGCCCATACTTCTCCAAACAGTAGAGCCTGAAACTTGGTCTCTGCTCATAAAGCAGCTGCTCTATTGCATTAATTGAGTTGCCCTTTTCTTGTACCTTTTCTACTTGTATTTCCTCCCTGAGTTATGGAAGCCAGAAGCTGTAAATAGCCATAATGTTCCTTTAAAAGGTACATTTGTACATTCTTGCCACTTTAATCTGTGTCAAAATCATTTTCTGTTTATAGAATAATTCATAAAGGAAGCAAATAACAATTAGCTGGGCTTGTTTCATGTAACACAATGTCTGAAGCTTTAGACACTGTAACTGCAGTTGCTTGACTAAACTAGTTATAAGTCACACAGAAATACAGGCTTCAAGTAAGAATATGATAAAGACCCAATACAATCCAAGGTTTGTGGCATTGTTTGTAAAATTTGCCTTAACTTTGGGGCTTTTGATTTTGCTTAAGAGGTATTTCTTATACTTCACAGATTATTCTGCTGTAATGTTGAATTGATAAGTGGCAGTTCGATACCAACATCCATCTTTATGTATCAATAAAAGACATTTCAAGTCTACATTTTCCCTTGAATTCACTGCATTGAAGTTGAAACATGCTGAATTCATTTTTCTTCTTGAACAGATCCAGAAAACAATAAAAAAGACAGCTCGTAGGGAACAACTGATGCGAGAAGAAGCTGAGCAGAAGCGTTTAAAGACTGTACTAGAACTGCAGTTTATTTTGGACAAATTGGGTGACGATGAAGTGCGTAATGACTTGAAGCAAGGATCAAATGGAGTACCAGTGCTGACAGAGGAGGAACTGACAATGTTGGATGAATTTTACAAGTTAGTTTACCCTGAACGAGACATGAGCGTGAGGTAAACTTACAATAAAGTACTTTCCTTTGTAATTGTCAGTCAGCTGACGATATATTTATACTATGATAATATAAAGGCTCAGTAAGAAATTCTGTTACTGTTTTTCAAGGTTGAATGAGCAGTATGAGCAAGCATCTGTTCACCTGTGGGACTTACTGGAAGGGAAGGAGAAACCTGTTTGTGGAACAACCTGTAAGTATGTTCTCTTTATTAAAGGGGCAGTGCACCAAATTTATGTTTGAACTAAAATAGCCTGATATAAAAGAACTTAAGCAGTTAAATATCTTTCCAGCTTTTTAGAGTAGCTACTTTTTCCCGAACATTGTCTGTACTGTAACAATAATTGGAGAGTGAACTTACGATGTAGTGTATCTGTATTTTTGTCCACTGATACAGCATTATTCAGTATTTAGTTTAGTCTGTTCTTGCTGTTTTAGCAGTATTCTACTGCCATTGAGGCTTGGTAGCAATTCTTTGTTTTCTGGAAACGTGTGTGTGTGGACCAGGAGCTTAGTCAATAATACGACCTAATATATAAACTGTCCTGGCCTTATTTAGTGTGCTGTTCAGCTCTCTGCTGTCCCCTCCTACAGATGCATTTTATTTCTGTCCTAGTTTCATTAACTCTGCAAATTGGGGCATGATCATTCACATTGCATTTCCGCAAGAAAACAGTCAAATTTCCACAGATACTTAGCTTCTAACATTAGACCTTAAGAAAATGGCTCTGATAGACAGTTGTTTCTTGTATTGTAGGGAATTTCTGAGGTTTTTAGCTGGAAATAAATAAATAGCAAAATTTTAGGGAAGATTATCCTTCTTTGTAGGTAAAATGGCTAGCAACTTTTCTTACTTGCTTTTTAAATTTCCAGTATTCCTTATTATGTTACAATAATACAGAGCTGTTGAAAGAGTTTTTGTTCTCTTTGTAGAAAATGAAATAATGGCATTGCAGTTGTTATCTAGCCCACTTTACTGAGGAATGATACACAGAAGATTGTAAAATACTGTGTCTTTAATTAGTATAAGACTCTGCTTGTTAGTGGCAGAATACAAAACCTCAAACCATTTATATTGTTAAAATGAAATTTTGTGAAGAGATACCAGGCTATTGGGTTTTTGATTAATATAACCATTTCAGACTTAGAGTTCTTGCAGAACAAGTGATGTTGGATTTTTATGAGTGCCAGTAGATGTGTAGTGTATACGTTTTTAGAGAGAGACAAAAGAGGAAGGAGAAGGTATGGGGAGTAGTTTTGGGAGAGAGACTAGGTATGTTCCTTGGAGGCCTTGTCATTTTCTTACTGGATGAAGTTGGGCTTGGCATTACATCTGGACCTCAGGATGAGCTTTTAGTCCTGTCATTGGCAATATTACTACATTCTGTGCTCTCCTGTGTGTATGTATTGATTCATAAAGTGACCAACATCACTTGTGAAACACGCATTGTAAATCTTCTGTTTTGAGTCTATTTTTTGTTGGACTAAACAGACAGTATTGCTAACTTTCCAGTGTGGTTATACTGATTTGTTCTGGATTGAGATGGCCTTTGTATGAAGCACTGAGTGTAAGTTTGTGCTTGTTTCTCTTAAAAAGCCTGTTCTGAGCTGCTTACCTCATGGGAAAAATTTTTGTGATGGTGGTGCCAAATAATTAATTTGTACTGTTACTTGTTTCTATAAGACATTGACTTACAGTAAGGTTTCTTAGTTGGGAAATTGCAAAGAAATCAAGTTGAAACTTTTCAAAGTCAAAAGTGACCACCGATACAGAAGTAATACAAGTGTAATCAAAAATATAAACTCTACACTCACTTCAAAGCGTTTCACAAATCTTCTGAAGAGTATTGTATACTTCTAAGGTTCTTCCTGCCCTTCAGATTTTTCTGAAGTAAGGTAGAATACTTATTAAGGTAGATTACTTATTCATTTTAATATGATCTAGTAATGCAGGCAGTAGTTCTGTAGCAGTAGCGTCTGTGGACTAGATAGACACAGCAGCGTCTTCATAGCAAAAGGTCAATAAAATGTCCATGGTATCTTTGGGAAGAAAGGAAAAGGGTTAGTAAAAAGACGAGAATTAGAATTGAGTGCCTGTTCATTTTTAACTTTAAAATTTTTCCTTTTCCCAGATAAAGCCCTGAAGGAGATTGTTGAACGTATTCTTCAAACTAGTTACTTTGATAGCACCCATAACCATCAGAATGGGTTATGTGAGGAAGAAGAGGCAACACCCACACCTGCAGTAGAAGACGCTGTAGCAGAAGCTGGTAAGAGTATGAAGATCCATTGTGACTAGCATGTTTCTGTTGTAGTTTCTTGTTGCTTTGGATTCATCAGAATGATAAAATTGAAAATGTAATTTTAAGTGCAAATGGCACTTCATTTTTTTGAAATTCTTCATGCATACTAGTGTCTTGAATAGAAATGTAGTTATGTGATGATCAGATACACAAACAGCTGGGCAGTGTATATCGGAACAGTTAGCCATTCATTTGGCCCTGCTTTCAGCACTGACGAAAGAAGAGCAGAGCTGTGTTTCAGAAGATTTCTGTAAGAGTGTCTTATGTCAGCTACTTTTTTGGAAAGACCTTAGATCACTAAAGTCCTTTCTGATGATCACATTGTAAAATTTCCTTAGTCATCCACAGGGAAAGGCTTAAAATTCTAACTGTGGAGCATCACGTGAGTGAAGGAACAAAGTCACTTGATGGGACTTGCTTCTGAACACATCCTTCAGCATTTGCTGAAGAACCCCAACTAGAATGAAATGATTTGGAAGCAGTGTTAAGCAAACGAAAATTATTTCCAACATCTTTCCTATTCTTTTTTTCCTATAGAAATTCATGTTATGAACACTTACAAATAAAATTTTGTTTGTGGCATTAAAATAATCAAAGATTTAAGTTCTGGTTGCCAGAGGCTTTTCTGCTTTGTGGTGGTTCTTCCGCCAGTTAGTCCTTTTTTAGAACGCAAGAGCTTTTGAAGCCAAGAGTATGTTTACATGCTTAAAATTCGAATATGTTCTGGAGAAAATTTGAAATTTGGGGTAACTGAATGTAATTCTTTGTAGTAAGAATGCATTTTTTAGTTCATTTTCAAAACTTTGAGGATCTTTTTTATTGCTTAACTCTGTTAATATTCTGATACTTTTTATTTTCTTCATTTTGAGACAGAAGTTTATTTATAGCATCAGGTTTGTTTCAGAGCCCAGCAGATACTTAATGGAACAAGGCAGTGATATTGAGGTTCTGATTTTAGACCCAGTAGAATCCCATACCCTTTGTTATAGTAGGTTTCTAATGTTAGGTATTAATATGAATCAGGTGTAAATGTGTGTCTTCACTCTTACACCTAGCTGTAATTCCTGTGAACTAGTCATTTGTAGCACTTCTTTAAAGTAAATTTTTTTTTTTTTTTTGGTAAAGAAAATCTAATCTGTAATGTTTTGCTTCTGTCACATAAGTGGTGGGTGGCTTTTTTTTTTTTTTTTTTCAGAACCTGATCCAGCAGAGGAATTTACTGAACCGACTGAAGTTGAATCGACTGAGGTATTACTCATTGGAAAGACTGTCATTTTATATAGCTGTAATGCCACTTACTTTTACTTTCATACCCTTTCTTATTTTTATTTTAGTATGTAAACAGACAATTCATGGCAGAGACTCAGTTCAGCAGTAGTGAGAAGGAACAGGTAGATGAGTGGACAGTTGAAACGGTTGAGGTAAGATCTTGTGTACTGCAGGTAAAATTGCAATCCCTGTTTCCACTGAATCACAATTCATGACAGGTTTTAGTACTTCACCCTATCTCCCCCAACATGTATAAAAAATATATATATTTAAATAGGCTTGGGATGGCTATTCATTCTTCAATGGTATATTTAGTTCAGGAGTACTTAAAATAAAAACTATGCAGCCTGGCTAAGCTTGTGGAGATCTTGCTTTATTCAGTAGTAGCTTGTATGGGAAAATGGGACTTAAGTCTTAGACTTAAGAAGACTTGAGATTTGAAGACTTTTTTTTTCTAAGAGACTTTTGTTGCAAATGTAGAACTTAGGTTTACCTGCATAGCTGCTGACAGCATGGCATAGTTGTGTGTTTCCTTGCGCAGTTTCATGGAGAGCAAGCTGAATTTTAATACCTGTTCCAGATTGCGTATACACATAATACAGCATTAAAATATGCTTCTATATATACATCTCTGCTTTCAAGAAATACAGTACTTGACATTGTTTAACTCGTTGCTACCTTGCAGTTGAGTGATTGTTACTCGTGATGTTTGTGGTACATTGCTACTGGGATCTATTCCCAGCTAAGTAATTCAGACTCAGCTGTGTGTTCAAGTCGATCATTGTTATAGTAGAATTTGTGTCCTTTGTGCACTGGAAAGGAAAAGTCTCATGGAGTCATTCAAATCACTGGTATATTGGACTTTGGTTTGTGTCTGTTAGAGCCAGTTGTAAGCAACATCTTCCAAAAGCTGGAGGTTTAGATTTTGGTTCACCTTAACTTTTTGCAGCAGGAAATTCCAGATGATCACTTTTTTAGATTTCCTCCCCTTGCTTTCTTCAGCCTTTTAAAGTGTTGCACTGGAATGAGAATTCATCATCTCTTTAAGGGGTGTAAAAAAAAGGGACCATTTTGAAATGGTGATCTGTTCTGCCTGGTTTTAGTTTGTTTGGCCAAAATTCATATATTAGGGTGTTGGAGACCACTAAGAGATTTAATAATGCTTAGGATGGGTGTGAGGCTTTTATTGTTAACTAGACACTAACTAACATTGCTACATGTGAAAGATTTTAGTAGTATTTTCTCATAGTATTCCATTCCCTCACATAAACATGCTGTAAGGCATCACTGCTATTGAATATGTTTCAAGAAACCTCTTGTAAAGTAAAGAAACACTCCAAATAGCACACAAAAGAGGAATGCATATTTGAGGTATTTGTACTAGACACAATAGTTTAATGTTGAGGCTTGCTTGGCTTCAGTCTCTCTACCCAATTTAAGTCTGTGTTTGTACCAAGTGTCCAGAGTAGCTCAGAGGTTCAGTTCTCTGTAGTTCCTAAGGTAAGTAGTACGGATAAAGACATGATAGTATAGAAAGTGTTGTTATGATTGGAGCCTGGTGTGCTTCCCTCTGCTCTTCAGGTGTAAGACTATATATTGCACAGGTGAAAAATCTACCTCATGGGAATGATAATACGCAGTAATCGTATTAGTATGGTAAAATCATTGTAGTTTTGTATGAGACTGCTTTCAGAAACTCAATTTTCATAGCCCTTTTAGTCAGCTAAATCTGTGTTATATCAGTTTTGTTGCTGTAGAACAATACAAAGCAGTAAGAATTAGATATTTATCTCTCCTTTTTGTCTGAATTTCTTGTACTTTGTTTAAGTGAGAAATTTAGAAAAATCTGAAGTTGAAGACTACTTCATAATTAAGAACTTTATTTTCCCACATTTAACTCAAAAAGGGGTAATTGAGAACAACTGTCTTTGGAATGACTCTTGCTGTACTTGCTGGTGTCAAAATCTCACTCCTTCTGGAGAGAAAGAGAACTGTCCTTAGGAAAGATGATTGTATATACTGTATAGTTTTTCTGCGCCTCAGCTTACAGTAGCTGTGGTGGTATGAATGATAGCTCTTCGTTTTGGAAGCTGATAGCATTCTGAAAGAGAGAACTTATATTGATTTCCATAATTGTTTATGAAGAGGAAGAAGGCTATCACGAACTCATTTTTTCAGTAACTTTCAAATAGACACGATATATTCAAGTTCTCAGTGGTATGTTTATAGTTTGAGAACTGACAATATCTGGCATGACACGAGCCTTCCATAAGTTTTTAACTAAAGAACTTGCTTGTGAATTCTCGAAGTGTGCTTCTTTTTGAATTATGTGGTGTTCTAATTTTGGTGAAGGTGTCCTTTAATGGTAATAGTGTTTTTTCTTTTTTCCTTTCTCCCTTTGTACCAAGTACCTGAATCTGTGTCTGCTTATATACAAAGTTCTTTGAGGTTTAGGTTACAGAACATTGGATGAATGTGTGTGTATTTTGTGTAAAACTGGAAACTGTCCTATGATTGTCAAGAGCAGGTATTCATTCTGGCTGACTTTGTGGTCCCAAAAATGTTTGTTCTTTCATCCCCTTCTGTTGTTGGTTGCCCACTGGCCTTCTTGGTTAGCTCTGCCTAGTGAGCAGCTGGGCATACAGTTTGAGTCAAATACTGCACTGCAGAGGGAGGTTCAGCTCTCCTAAAAGAAAAGTTTCTTCTTGATGCTGCCCCACTAGGAATGAAGGGAGATATGTGATTGTGTAATAAGTTTCTGGGTGCTTTTTAAATAATGATTTTTATTTTTAAATAGTCTCTCATAGTTTCTCATGCAGCAGACTGTTAGAAAGCAGTTAACTTCAGACCTACCAGAGCTGTTGTGCTTGTTAACAGCCTTAGGGCATACTTCCATGGGAATTCTCAAGAGCTTCACTTTGTAGGGCTAGTAGTAGACATTTGGATATGAAGGGAGTCTTGAAGATGAATGTAGGTTGTGGTTGGCTTTTACTGTTGTTCAGAGATTTATCTTTATTATTTTTTATCACAGATGGCTAGGGATTTGGTAAGGGGAAGATCTACAGGAGTTTGTCAGGCACTTAGCCATGTAAATGTCACATGAGCAATGTGTGTATGATCAAGGAGTCAGCATGTTGAAAGATGCTTAAGGTTTCTTTTGAGAAGTTGAAAAGTAAATACAGACTTGAGAGAGTTTAAGTTTAAAGTCTAGATCTGTGATTATAGAACTGGACTAAAGTAAAGGTTTCATCATTTATCATGACTGCTGTACAAAATTAGTCTATTGCCGTTATATTAAACCAGATGTTTTACATAAATTTAATTTTTTCAGACTTAGATGCATGTATGCTAATTTATATCCTGTTCCACCGTAAGTTTAAGCCTTGCTTGCTTATCTGGAGGATGATTATTAATTAAACTCTTAGGATCATGGGATTAGAAAAACAATGGTCAATTTTTGTGACAGTTATCTTCTTAAAGGACAGTTGTTGATGTAAATGCAAATTGGAAATGGCATTTCTGTATTAGGGGAGTTACCTGAAAAGCAAAATTGGTTCAAATTGCAGAAATGCTACTTCTTGTGCACCTCAGCCATCCTTGTAACTCTTGGCTTTTGAGCTATTTGATGATGGCTGTGCTTAGATTTAGATGTTCACGTTCAGCTTCCCTGATTGCTTTGTTATCTTCAGCAAGGTGGTATGTGAAAGCATCTGTTGTCTTCTTGTTTGCACATGACATGCTGGAATATGTCTAGTAAATCCTGTCTGCTGTGCTATGTCTGATGAAGCTCTTACCATCTTTCAGTCTCAGCTTTCTTGCCTGCTATGAGTTGTACTACTTCTGGGCTTGTCTTGCAGTCTTTCCACCAGACAATGCTACTTGCTGTTCTCAGACCATAAATCAGTTTAGCTAGAATAACGGTTGTGAAAGACATGGCCATGAAAACTTAAAATTCTGTAGTCTTAAGAATGATCCGCAAGTTCAAACTCTGTTTATATTCACCAGAAAAAAAGGTAGAAGAAAACAATTGTTTTCCATGTGTAAATATTTCCAAAACTTGACTTTTCCCTTTATTTGAATTGCTAAATGTTGATAAATACGAGATAAATTGTCGCAAATTCCGTGCTTAAAAAAAAAACAACAACAAAAAATTAACATAGAACAAATTTTTGTTAGCACTTTAAAAAATGGAAAATAAGAGCAGATGGAAAGCAAATAGAATGCAGTCTAAGCTTTCTAATCCTGTGAATTGCTTAGATCATGTCTGTAGGAGGATATAGGATTTTTCCTTCAAGAACACTAGTAATTACGTCCATAATGAATACAGTGGTTCTTGTAATTTATGGCTATTGTCTCTTTTTTTTTTTCTGTGCATTGTTATCTTAAGCTGAAATTTCAGTTAGATGCTTGTTTCTTACTAGGTTGTAAATTCACTGCAGCAACAGACACAAGCTACATCTCCTCCAGTTCCTGAACCTCACACGCTCACTACTGTGGCTCAAGCAGATCCTCTTGTTAGAAGGCAGAGAGTACAGGACCTCATGGCGCAGATGCAGGGCCCATACAACTTCATGCAGGTATGACGAACCCACTGCAGTACTGTGAAACTGGAGCCAAAAAACGAAACACACAAAAAAAAGCACTTGCAGGCTTTTAATCATTTAAAGAGCCGCTGATGTTTGTTTGAAGAGTATGATGGTCTTGCAAACCTTATGGTGCTGTATGACAATATTTCATCCAAAGCCAGCAAACTTATTGTATTGCTATGGAAGTACAATTAGAATGCTATTGAGCTTTTCAGTTGTGTTTGTAGTAAATCTGCAGAGGACGTGGAAAGTCGTGGACCACTTAATTAAGTAATGTATGGTGCCTAAGTGAGACTTGCTATAAAATACCTCAAGTTCGTTTTAAATTGTGTTATGAAAAAAATCTGCAACACCCAAAGGGAATACTTTTTGGGTGGCTTCTTGAAAGTTTTTGAAACAAAAAGGTTTCCTGAAGTTTCTAGTGTCTTTTAACCTCTAAAATTCAACAACTAGAAATGCATTGGGAAGTACGTGAATGCATTTCTTCTTACTCCCTAAATAAAAACTAAACTTCACTAATAAATGAAGCATATACTTAAACTTGTGGTTTTGGTGTGTTTTCTGTTTGTTTGGTTTTTCCTTGTGTGTTTTTTTTTCTCTACAAAGAAAAATGCTAATTTAGGGTAAAGAATAAAGAACCACATCACCTCCTATTCTACCTGGCTATTAAAATCTGCCTCTATTTATATCAGATAAACTCTAGTTTTTGTATTTGGACTGAATTTTCATTGTGTTAAATACCTTTTGGAATTCTTAGTATTGATACAAGTTTTAAATGGTAAAATTAGCTGTTGGTTTGTGGACTAGGTTTCTTTTCTTGTGACCTGCTCATTTGTGCATTTGAACACTTTATCTTTTAAAAATCCAATAACCTAAATTTGGTTTTTCTGTTATTATTTTTTTTTTCCCAGGACTCCATGCTGGAGTTTGAGAACCAAACACTTGACCCTGCCATTGTATCTGCACAGCCCATGAATCCAGCACAGAACTTGGACATGCCACAAATGGTTTGCCCTCCAGGTTTGTAATGGTAAATCCTAAACATAAATACTGGGGAAGCCTGCAAGTCGTCTGTTAGAAATGCTTCAATTACGGCTACATAGTGAAGGGATCATTGCAGCTAATATTACAGTACTGTTCAGGTGTGTTTTTCTACAAATTTGGATTGTACTTCTGAGGCATACTATTTATACACTTCCAATCCTCCTTTTTGTTTTGAGTTGGAACATTTTAAATGTTTTTAAATAGGCAAATTAGATTTTTGCCTAGTCTTTTGGAAATACCTGGAGTGTTTTAGATTACTGAAAAAAGTATTTGTGTGGAAAATAAATGGGTATTTTGAATATAGTTTTTCCATGCTAGAGGGATAATCATCTCTGATGATGATGTATCAAATAACTGAATTTAGATAAGATTGCAATGATGTTCTGTAAAAAGCTTTGATTGTACTATATAATAAGTGAAATTATTTCATTTCAGTTCATACTGAATCAAGACTTGCCCAGCCTAACCAGGTCCCTGTGCAACCAGAAGCTACGCAGGTAAATTTGTAGTAAATTTACAATTGATTTTAGTCTTAATTAGTGCTGTAACAGGATATAATTCCAAACTACAGCAGAAACTCAAAGGTGAAATGCAAAGGTTTTTTTTAAGATCTAGTGGAAGAACTGTTTGGAAAGCTGCTTTGTGTAGTCCCACTCTTAAATACATGTAGTTGAAGGTTTCTCTGCATTCTGTTTGAGACAGATTAATAATTTGACACGCCAGTCTTTGCCTAGTAGCTTTCTCTTCTACGTCAGATATGTGGTATGCAGTATTTTTTAATATAGATAGAAGCAAGTTACTATTTATTCATTTATTTGCAGCAGAAATGCAAAGATCAGAATCACTTGGTTAAAGGGCAGTCTGTATCTGTTTAAGTGATCAAAACCAGATTTTACAGATTAATTGCATAGTTCCTGTTATTTTTGTCTTGCTCTGTTAAGAATTAGTCCCAGTTGCTTGCTTGGAGTATTTTATACTGGAGTTGTAGAGCTGCCAGAATGAGTTTGAATGCTGTTTTCAGTTGAGCTTTCCTGCAATTCTTTTTAAAGTAGGATTAATTAAACTTGGTTCAGTAATGTATATGTGATTTATTCTGCCTCTCATTAAGATGTGCAGTTTCTTACTGAGTTGCCTAGTGATTACAGAAATTCCTGACTTGGTATTAAGCACGTATGGCATCTCTGAGTATTCTGCTGATCTCAAGTAATGAATCTGATCCCTGTAGGTGTGTGGAAGCTAAAAGAAACAGATGTGTATCTTAAGAGTAATGACAGTATAAATGGCTGGCTTCATCTTTTAGAGATTAGCTCTGAAGCTTTTAAGTCACTTGTTTGTGTAAAAGCAGGAATATGTTTTCTTCTTTTTTCTTGAGAGTTTCCTCTGTATGAAAATGCTGAAATGCTAGTACTTGTGCAGTTTCCTTTGTTTGTAGATGTAGAATATCTTTTTTCATCAGTTCTCTCTGCCCTAGCTTTTTTTGTTGTTGTTGTTAAGTGTTCTGTAACTTACCCCTGTGGATTTTTTTTCTGATTTTCCTTGCTTCAACTAGTGCTGCCAATGATTCTCTCAGCAGTCTTGCAAGTGGTAGCTAAACTCAGTTCTTTTTAATATTCAACAAGACGTTCTGAACACGCCAGTAACTCAGTATCAATCAGTTGCCTCCTGAAGTCCTCAGTAGCCTTAAATGTAAAGTTTGCTGCTTTGTTAGTTTTCACTTACCCTGTGTAGGAGACCATAGGCTGTAAAAAGAGCAAATTCAGTCCACTGAATAACCAGTGCCTTTTCCATTTCTGTATGAGTTTGCCGTTCTCCCATATAAACTTACTTATTTTCCTCTCACTCCCTCATTTCCCAGGTTTATTGTAATGGTAGTTGTGGTTGTGTAAGGAAATTCTTCAATTAAAGCAAATGTCCAGCTGATAAAGAAATATTCACAGAATCAAATTTGGCAGGCGATTGGTGGCATGGCATGTCACAGTATGTTAAGCTGAGGTAGCTAAACCTCTGCTCATTACAAAGTACTTCATTTTTAATGGTTGTAAAGTTGTGCTGGAATAATTATTTTTACTAGAGAAAACTATTCATTCCAGAGTTCTGTGATATTTTTTATAAAACTCTGTGTGAGAATCAGCTGACTTGGGGGCATTTGGGGTTTATTTTGTCAGGTTCCCTTGGTTTCTTCTACAAGTGAGGGATATACAGCTTCCCAACCCATGTATCAGCCTTCTCATACAACAGAGCAACGGCCACAGAAAGAATCAATTGACCAGATTCAGGCAAGTCAGATTTCACAGAGGTGGGAAGGACTATGTTTGCAGGTGTGATCAAATGTTCTTCTGTGGTTTTTTGAAACTGAAGCTTGGTGATTTTCAGTTATCTACTGATAGGGCTGTTACAGTTCCATATAAGTTCAAAATTTTGAGCCTGTCTGTGACCAGAAAGTCAGTCCTTTATAGGGTTGTTAAGTTACTAGATTGTCTGTTTAGTTAGAAGTAACATGACAACATTAGCATATGAGCATCCATGTTATTAGTTTAGTTTACACACTGGCTACTAGTTAGTCCAGAAACCTGTTCATTTTGCCCCCTTTGTTTTTTTTTATAATTGTGTTTCAAGTTAATGAGGAAGAAGTCTGTTACATTTTCCCTCTCCCATTATGCCGTTGTGAAAGAAGCTGTTCAGCTGATGTAGAAAATGTTCGTTTGCTGGAGTGAATCCAGTGCCTTTCCATTTTTTTTTTTTTTTTAGTGAAGTTTTCACTACTATTCAAAAACTGCTAAAATGTCGTTTGTCTATTTATTAGGCTTCAATGTCACTGAACGCAGACCAGACCCCGTCGTCATCATCACTTCCCCCTGCATCCCAGCCCCAGGTTTTCCAGGCTGGATCTAGCAAACCTTTGCATAGCAGCGGAATCAATGTTAACGCAGCTCCATTCCAATCCATGCAAACAGTAAGTAGCAAATAGTTTTTGAATGACTTTATTTTGGTAGTCATTCCTTTTGTTGTTGTTACAACATCGGAATTGGTTATGTAATTGCAAAAATGGTCTTTGGTTACTCACATTTCTTAGTCTTGCATATTTCTTTACATGATCCAATGAGGGGTTATAAAAAAAATGCATTGGACCAGAAAGCTATCTTCCTATATTATAGGTATTCAACATGAATGCACCTGTTCCTCCTGTTAATGAGCCAGAAACCCTTAAGCAACAAAATCAGTACCAGGCCAGTTACAACCAGAGTTTCTCCAATCAGCCACACCAAGTAGAACAATCAGATCTTCAGCAAGAACAACTCCAGACAGGTAAACTTATTTTAGAGAAAATAAAAATGCTGAGAGTTTTACTAGATCAGATAATCAAGGCTGTGAAGTCCTAAGAGATACAGCAAAGCATGTCACATGTTCTCACATATACCTGGTCTTGCAAAGCTGCCCTTCACTGGGCAATGTCTGACTTCTGTTACTTCATTTTGCACCCCAATATTCTGTCTTGGTTTGAATATTGAGCAGGGGTTGAAATTCAATATTTCTCCAACTGTCAAAGTAATTTTGCCACTTGGTTCAGTTATAAATAGAATTATAAATCACAAACAGGATTAATGATTATTTGAAAGGTGAAAGCAGTATAGTGGAGTCCTTGCTCTGCTGATATTAAAGTTAAATGTGCCAAAGAAAAAGTTCATTGTACTAATTCAGATGACAAATTTTAAAAAATAAATGGTAAGATAAAATTGTGAGCAAATATGGACTGGTTCTCAGAGATGGTGGAATGTTCACAAAGGTCTAGAACCTTCTGCAAAAAAGGTTAGACAGTTGGAATATAGCAGGCAAAGTGGTTTCCAAGTTAGTAACTTAAGAAAAACAACTATAATACAAAGTCTATGTACAAAACTATTCTCCCAGCCTTCCTATTACTGCTTTCCACTCATAAAATGTGTAGATGCAGAGAGGGATTACAAGTGAAGGACATTGGAAAGAGATGGCAATGGTGAAGTGCTAACAGCTACTGGAGGTGTGGAGTAAAGGAAAAATGTGATCCTTATTCTCTGCAACTGATTATCATCATGAATTTTGTCTTCCTTGCAACCTGGGATAGGGAGGTGGGTAGATGAGAAGAGGGGGAACCAGATTTCCATTGTTGCCTTGCACTTTGTATGGCTCAAAAAACAACAACAACAAAACACCAAAAACGGAGTCTGGGGAACAGTACTGAAAGTGGGCCATGCGGTATTAAGTGCTTGTCATTCTGTAACATTTAAGTAAGTGTAACTGTTGACGCAAAAGAAATACAGTGCCCTTAGAATAAAACCCTGCCCATTGTAAAACCTCTAAAAAGGATGACCGCTTCATGCATTCCTCAAGAACAGAAAGGAAGTTGGAAGATCAGAGAAGTTCATAGCACCCTGTGGCTGAGTGAGCTTGAACTACAGTCATGCTCCCTGTTGAATGATGAAGTCTTCTTTTCGTGTATAGGAAATAGGAGGGGGACTTATCGCTTAAAATTGAGATCTTGCTTAAATATTTGTTGTCAAGCTGAAGTTTTGCAGCTGCTTCACTCTTATATACAGAATTCCACTTTGTGTTGTATTCCTAATCCATTTCTGATGATTGCTGTGATACAAAGATGTGACAAACATTGTTCCCAAGAATCAGACAGTTTTAAGCTATCTATGCTGCTTTTGCCTTGTGATTTATGTATCATATAGAAGGAAAGGATCCCCCCATCCTATACAGCCAAAGCGGCCTCTGTGTTAGAACGTTCCCACAACCTCACCTGTAGGCAGGACAGCTATGCCTAAGAGAATTTATTTAGTGATTGCAAGTATTTGTTAGTGGCCCTCCGCTCAGTTCAGAGGGGAGGAAGTTAGAGACATGGGCTAACTTATTCACATTGGTTTTTAGAGTGTGTGTGCGTGGCTGATTTTTTTTTTAAAGGGTTTGAAATAGCACAGGAAAACTTTACCTGCATTATGAATACTTATTTCTGAGCTTACAGTAGAGACTATTTGACATTGACTTAACCCAGAAATGGCAGACAGCTGATTTATCTTAATATTGTGGGATGGCTGACTAGTAAGCTCAACACTTAATTGTGCAGATTATTTTTTTTCAAATGGGTAAGCATTTATTGATGTGTACAATGGTACTTCAAAGCTTTGAACGTTGAGTTAGAAGGGGGTATGTGTGGGAGCATAAATACTCAGCCTTTATGCTCTGCTTTTTCCCCACTTGAAATATATAGTGGTTGGCACTTACCATGGCTCTCCGGACCAGACCCATCAAGTGGCAGGTAACCACCAGCAACCTCCCCAGCAGAATACTGGATTTCCACGGAACAGCCAGCCTTACTATAACAGTCGGGGAGTGTCTCGTGGTGGATCACGTGGGACTCGCGGCTTGATGAATGGTTACAGGGGACCGGCAAATGGATTTAGAGGTAAACAGCTTAATTAAACTCTCTCATCTGACTTTTATCTGGTCCTTTCTGGAAACACTGCGTCAAGAAACCATGTGTTATAAAAATGATGGTAGGTCATCTGTGCAAGCTGTTTATACTTGTAGTAAATATTCAGTTTGTTTTGGCTTACTTAAGCAGCTCAAATTTTAGATGCTTTGTTAGGCTTCCTACTAAGATGTAAATAAAGAAGCCTTTTCCCTGTTCTGTGCTTGAAGGCTTAATGTGTTTGACGAGGTATCTTAAGTTGTATTGCAAGCATAAACAAACATGGAAATATCCAACAGGATGTTTCACAACTATCAAGTGATGAATTCAGACATCAGTTGGTATTTCAAAAATGTTTTTTTTTTCTAGTCATGGTAGAAGTGGTATACTTTAGAGTTTCATCTTGCATCTTATTGAAAATGGGCTTTATAATTCAGAAATACAAGAACAAAAGATCCCAAAGTCATTATTCTGAAGGAATTAATAGGAGTGGAGGAATGATACTGGATTTTTGGATAAATAAGAACAATTTAATCAGATATTGTGGCACTTTCAGTGTTGCAGAGATGGCCGGGATGTGTGTTAGAATGAGGAAGACGTTGTTTCCTTGTTTGGTTTTCTGGGATTAGACTTGTAAATATAGCACTGAAGGCTGTTTTTTCTTGCTCTGGTCTTGTCCTCTCATGTGGTTGGAGAGTAGAGAAGAAACCTGTGTAACAGAAATGCAATTGATTGTAG
Organism: Aythya marila; assembly: GCF_965140915.1. NCBI lineage: Eukaryota > Metazoa > Chordata > Aves > Anseriformes > Anatidae > Aythya > Aythya marila. Next base: position 48,250,392 of record NC_139046.1, read on the forward strand.
TTGAGAGGAAGCGTTCACCATTTGTTTGCTTGGAATTGATCTGGAATTCTGAGTTTTGGACTTGGGACTGAAGCCATCCTTGGCCATACTTCCTGGCTTTCAGAGTATTCGCTCTGGAGGAGCTTGAGTTGGCTGTTGTGGCCTTGCAGGTCACAGCTGTTACGTTTAGATCACAGTGTTTAGCTGTGGGTTGAATGTTATCTAAATGAAACCTCAAATTACTAGAGAAACACATTGAATGGTTATCTCCTCCTCATTCTTACTAGATAGCTGTTCTTGTTACTTGTAATAGTACTAGCACTGATGCTGCATAGAGTTGCTTAAATTGCAGGTTAAACAGTGCTTTTTTTTTCTCTGAGAATTAGGTAGAAAGCTCTTAAGTTTTTCTTTGTGGTAGCATAATATAATAGGTTATTGTTTCTAAGTGAAGGATGTGCATTCTTTTCCATAGGAGGATACGATGGCTACCGTCCTTCATTTTCCAACACTCCAAACAGCGGTTACACGCAGCCCCAATTCAATGCTCCTCGAGATTATTCAAACTACCAGCGGGTAAGCTACCAGTATGTCACGTCAGTCTAGAAGTAGAAGAAAAATACATGCATCAACAAAAGCACTGATGCAAGTCAATAAGTGAAAACATTTCCCTGTGACTTTTTTATTTCTAATGAAGACAAAAGTTTTAGATACTGAACAGATATTTGGAAATTGCTGAATTGGAGATGGCTAGTTATAATTGGGAAGCCGAGTGATTTTTGAAGTAGCTATAGCAAAGTTGAATGAATTATAAAGAATTCTCTTAAATACAATTATCATCACAACTTTGTGAGAAAGAATGATACTTAAAGAACATAAATCCACTGAAATCATCTTTTCAAACTTGTAAGGGACTGTCTATCTTCTGCAATACTGATTTGTTACTCTGAAATGGATATAAAATTTCAGTGTTCTGTAGGAAGTATGCTCTGTCTGCTCAAAGCTTAGTCTGACAGGAAAATATCTGTCTCTGCATTATCCCCATGCAAATATTCACCAACAAAGGAGAAGACTAGTTTTGATCCTACCATTAGAATGTCAATTCATTTTTTGACTGGTCCTTTATGGAAACCCATCTGTTTGATCTGTGTGGAGTTGGAAGAAATCAAACACTAAACAGTTCTGTTCGCCTTTATTACTTATATTGAAAAAATATTCTGTAACTGGAGAGAGGATTTGTCATTGTACATTTTTATTACAGTTGCTAAATGCTAGGAGGACTAAGACTTCATTTTCCTCACATGAATTAAAGCTAGTAAAATGCTGTATGTTGAAGTTACAGGTGTTGCATCAGTGCAGATTGTTGTAAAAGCTCTTTATTTCACTGATGACTATTAACATCCTGAAACATTATACAATATTTGTTTTATGTCATAATGTTTTTCCATTTTTATACTTCAGGATGGATATCAACAGAATTTCAAACGTGGCTCTGGACAGAGTGGACCTCGGGGAGCTCCTCGAGGTAATTCCTGAGTAGTGTATACTTGATTTGGGCTAAATGGAAGCTTTTGATCCAAATTCTGAACTTTTGTATTTAAAAAGCAGCCTCAGTCCTTATTCAGCAGATCACAATTGAAGGATAAGCTTGCTTTCCTCTGACCTCATAGTTGACCCTGCTTTGGAACATGGTCTTGTACTTGTAGAAAACATCCTGAGGTCCTTTCTCACTTTAATTTTACTATGTAAGGGTATGGAAATATGTTGTCCTGTAGCTTGTTAGTGTCTGCTATGTGTACATCTGAGAAAACAGCAAAATATTTATCGTAAGGCTGTAATTGAGCTTACATGTTTTATTTTTCAACGCTGTTTTCCACATTTTTTTTTCAGTAGATACTGGGTGATAAGATTGTCTTCTGCCTCCTGCAGACATTTTTATGATAATTCAGGTTGAATTTTGAAGAGTTCTGTCCTTGACCCTCTTGGTACTGAGGGCCCCATAGTGTGGAACTGTGGCCTGGAGTTAAACGTTGCATCAGGCTGTGGTGAAGCTGAGAACATACTACAGAAACCATAGCTATAAATGAATAAAAGTCTTGAGGTTCATTGTCAGAGATGTGCAGGCAAGCATGAGAGGACTTCACCAAGTGACAGACAGTTCTCGTATATTGAGAGTGCAAGCTACAAACAAATCCTTTCTTAATGAGGGACGGAATGAATGGAAGTAAAAATGTGATTTAGTTAGCTTGCAGTATCTATATTCAAACACTTAAAACAAATAAACAAAAAAAACTATTGCCTTGCATTACTGCAGAGTTTCTTGTTTTAGTTTTCATACCTTCATGACATATTTTTTTAAATTTTTCTTGAAGTTAGTGCGGCATAGTGGTTCTGGGAAAAAAAGTTACTGGGCTGAAGTTGCAAACTACAGACAGGTTACATAATGCTGAAATTTGATTTAAAGGCGCTTTTAGAACCATATATAGCCTAGATACACACCAGGGACTTCTTACCCAGTTTATACTCAAGCTTTTAGGATTTTTTTTAACAACCTGACTTCATGCATAATTCAAGTGCTTTTTTATATTTTTTCTAGGTCGTGGAGGGCCCCCAAGACCAAACAGAGGGATGCCTCAAATGAATGCTCAGCAAGTGAATTAAACGAATTCACAGGATTACATGAAACGCCAAAACCACACTGGCCAGTGTACTATACATGTTACCAGAAGAGTTATTATCTATTTGTTCTCCCTTACAGGAAGTTTGTTGTAAAGGGACTATTTTCATTACCCATAATGACAGGACTACAGTTGCCAGCTTTATATTACCTGGATATGGAAAGAAATGAAACAACGTTTACTCTGCATGTTCTGTCCTAAGCATCATCTTGAGCCTTGCACATGAGATTCAGATTCCTCACCCTTGCTAAGAGTAAAGCAAAAAAGGCAATTTTCAGGGTGATCCAGTCTCCATGGTTAACTGAAGTGGCAGGAAAAAGCAAAGACTCACTTCTGACATTAAAGTGATGCAACAAATTTTGGATATAATCTGCAAATTCGTAAAGATTTTCTGTGGTGGCAGTTAACAAAATCTAATGTTCCCATGAAAGGATTGAAAAAGTGAAGTGTGGCTTGATAGAGCAACTGCATTTCAGCTTTTTCGTATTAAATTGAAGCACTGAACAGTTCAAGATGTGTAGTGATGCATATTTCCCCAAGTAGGCTTATAGCCAGTTTTTGACAAAGAAGAAGCACCCTTAGCTACAGCACTCCTCATCACCAGGGCCCTGTTTACTGTGGCTAAGGATTTAAGATCGCTTGCATAACTGCTAATGTAACTGTGTAATTTTTTAAAAAAAGAAAAAAGCTTTGATTTGGCACTTCAACAAAATTTTGCAACAAATGTGAGATTTAACCTGGATGGCCACTGTATATTTGATGTGAAGTATTTAGATATCTCTTTGAAACACATTTAAGTTTCTTTGATAGCAATGACTTTTGTAAGGATTGGTACTCTCTATCATTCCTTATAACTTGCACATTGTCTGTCACTAATACTTGACCTTGCTGTATTATCACCTAAATAACTGATGCCGGTACTGATGGAAATCTCTAATGGATAATCATAACACTTTTGGTCACATGTCCTTTTTGTCTTTCCTGCAGCCTTGAAGGTTTTAAGAAATCTCAAATGCCCGCTGCTGCTGCCCTTTTAATTGCTATCTTTTGAAAAGCACCAGTATGTGTTTGAATTGATTTCCCCTTTTAAGGGAAATGACAGCCAGCAGTTACAGTTCTAATGGTATAAGCAAGACAAATAAAACATGTTTATAAAAATTGTATCCTGGAACACTGGTTTTCAGCGACTGAAACAAATTTAAAGTAATGGGTTGACATTTCATAAGGTTTTTTCACTGAAAAGATTTTCTTTTTCCTGAATAGATGTAAACCTTCCTCCTGTTTTTCTGATTTTATTTGAATATCTCTTGTGACTTCTTCTGGCAAACTTTTCTTTTTATGGAGACTTTCCTTTTCATCAAGGCAGCAATGTATAGAAGAAATGGCATAAGACTAGGAGCTGGAAATAACCAAGTCTTATTCAAGTTTTACTGCATACTCGTAGTATAATCTTTGGAAAATCACTTGTGCCTAACTTTTGTGCACATGCACTCTCTCTGCAGTGGGGAGAATATATTGATAGCTGCCTCCATAGAGGTGTTGGTAGTTCTGTTGCATTTATAGCACATGCAAGAAGAAAAGTGCTATAGTGCTCATCAAATAATTTGTGTGTGTGGAAAGGTGAAATTAAAGAACAGCTACCTGTTGTATAACTGTTATATACAAAACTGAAGGTTGTTTTCACTCAGAGGTTCACTCAGAGGGCCATTTCTACTTTGTATCACAACCGAACTTTCTGAATTTGTAGTCAGATTTTTGACTTCATTGTGAAATAATCTGAAACTCCATATAAATAGGTGGTAACATCACTTTTCCTTGTTGCGTGTGAAGAGCACAAATGAGAAATGTTTTTACTGAGAGAAGTGAAAAGCTTTTGAAGACAATACTACACAGCAAACATCTTGAAACAATGCTGATGGTTAGAAGCGCAGCAGTTTTAGTCAAGGCCTAGAAACATTCCATACCAGTATAACGATATAACCTGCAGTCCGGTAAGAAATTGCTGTTCTGTGTCTTTTTTAGGAAGCTATTACTGAAATAATAGTCCCAACTGTTTTTTTAACTGGAAAAAAATAAAAGATGAACCTTTTAATGCTGAACTGACATAGGAAAATAGTGAATTCTTTTTTGTTTTGTGCATCAGCTTACTTTTAAATGGTTGGTAGAACACAAGCTATTCAGCCTTTTCTATTGCACACCAAATGCGAATTCAAAAGCTAATTGTAGTTTGATAGTAAACTTGCAGCGTACTGAATTAAAGACCACTGAATGGATCAGAACATTCCAGTTAAGTTTTTTTTTTTTAAAGCATAATTTAAATTTATTAATAAAATGTGGGTATCTGAGAGGCCTCTTATTTCAGGTACGCAACCTTGTGAGCTTTTCAATGTATGATAACGGTCTTTAGAATAGCTGCTCTGCTGTATGCTGATAGAGGGAGATGTGTTTTAGTAATAACTACAAAACAAGTACTTAATACATGTTTGATCTGGGAATTTGCACTGATTCCTTTAATCTCAATTCATGCAGCTAATAAACAGTATACTGAAAAATTGCTTTGAGTCACAGTGTGGCGCACAGATCCACAAACTGGTTTTCTGGCCTGCTCAGGGGGTTCTGTTTGTCAGCCTAATGGTTAATTGTAAGGGTCCAGATTGTTTTCTTCTCTGCTTGATCCACTGCAGTGCGAGTGTGGAGCTATGCATTTTAAAGAACTATATTTAGAGAACTAAAAGAGCTTTTAGATATCTTCACTCCCTAACTTTAGTTCAAGATCTGAGTCACATTCAGATCACAAGCACTCCTAGATAACTTTAATTTGAAAAAGATCGTCTTTAGAACAATGACTGTTATAAAAAGTGATGATACTGGGGTAAAAAGGGGGGCAGTTCTGGCTTAGTTGTGTTGCAGAGTCCTTTCTGGATGCCGGGGGGGGGAAAGGAATTTATTTCAGTGAGCGGCTGCTTTAGGCTTAGCTGGCTTTAATGCCTGTGGTTGTAAAGAGTTGAGTGAGTGTAGTACACTCCTTCTGAGCAAGTATATAAGCACATTGATTGTCCTCTTCTGGTGGTTTTACTTGATTCTTCTGTGAATTAGTCTCCTGAGAGCATAACACGCTTGTAATGACTGCCTTTCATAGAGTCAGCTAAGAGAGATACAGATTTTTATTTTTGGCTGGGGCTTCGTTAATATTGGTAGGCTGTGATGATATGCAATGGTATGCATTTGGGAGCTGACTTTTAGCATCAGTGTCTGTAATATAAGGATTCTTGAGTAAATCATTTACAGATGGCTCCAGAGTTTCCAGATGTTTCCACCTAATGTTACTCTGGCAATCTTGGATCCTTTCTAGACATCCTATAAGTTTTAACTCAGAAGTCATGAGTTGCTTCTCATACCCGAGGACACTTTTTTCCTACTTTTTACTTAGTTCTCCGTGTGTATGGGCTCTCTTCTTAAGAAGAGTTCACTAGTACAAATTTTGTATTTTGCTGTGGAGTTAGTTGAAGACTTAATCACTATTTTCTTTCCAAGATACTGTTTCATGTGTAGCAATATCTGAAGCACTGAATTCTGGTGGCTCTAAACATCATCCAGAGTAGCTGCAAGAGTAATGTTGATGACTTTTAATAGCTAGTAATGTATTCTTCTGGGACTTTCTAACTTTCAGAGAATTCACGACCTTGAAAGTATGTTGTATCAAACTGTTCTGCATATCTTATTAGGTAGATTTTTTTGATTGAATTACAGGTTACCTTCATACATGTTGTCTTTGTAGAATGAATCGAGCTTCCTTCTCTCACCAAATGGTACTCAGTAATTTTTCTGGAGAGGGAAAAGTGTTCAAATGGCTTTAACCCTAGACAGACGTTGAAAATAGGATTACTGCTTTCACGGTATTTACTTCCTGTGATTAACTGCAAATGGGACAAAAACTCTGTAATCCAGTAGAATAAGGTACATAAGTAATTAGAGGAGTTTTGATCTTCCTTTCCTTTATTTGAAAGATCCTGGTACTAGCTAAGCTGAGTAGTTGACTTTCACTTCTTTGCAAGAGCTATTCATTATAAATGCTCATCTGAGACATGTGTTTAGTGTCAGTGGACAAAATTGTGCTGTTCAGATTCTAACATCCCAAGTCTGCTGTGGACAGAAAGGGACATGAGGAAGCTGCTTATTAACCAGCCCTGTTAATGAGGCTGCCAGAGTTGCATCTTGAAAAACGAAGATTCTTCCTGTCATGCATGCAAAACTGTTCTTAAATGAACTGAACGCAAACTCAGGTACATGAAGTTACAGACTTACAGATGGAGTGGAGGAGGAGGTTTGCAACTATATGAATATGTCTGCTTGAGTCTTTCAGGTCCTTGTACCTGTTTATACAGTACTCTGCATCTGCATTGGACATGGATGGAATTTTAAAGGTTTTCAAGCATTTGAGCTAGCACCATTGAAGTTCTACAGATGGGGCAGATATTCACCACTGATTGACCTAAAAATCAGTGCGTCATCTGAAAAGCAAGCAGGAAACGATCCTAAACAATAAAATATTCATTTTGAACTTGGAAAGATGATTTTTTCTTTTTAAAACCTGGGCTTAAATACAGTTATGATTGTCCTCTGGAACATTGCTGGAAACTCGAGCACTGCAAAATTGTGTGGTTTCCTTGTGATTCTTTCTGTAGGTGACAATATCTTCGTTAAAGCTTCTTTGACTATGCCATCACCATATCAGCATCTGAGTGATCAGTCTCATACTAGTCTTGGGTCTCATATTCAGTGGCAAAACTACATACAAGGATCTTTAACATTAATTTTGAAAAATTAACATTGTTAATGTTTATTTAACATCAGGTTGACATATCCTGTACTCGTGAAGGGTAAACACTTTTTTGTTTTCAGAAGGAAAGGGGGATGGTTTTTCAAAATCTCCAGTTCGCAATTCCTGCTTTCTCTTGCATTCAGATGGGTTTTCTTCCAAATCAGTACCGTTTCGAGGAATAAAGCTTTCATGCATTTTTATAAGCACTACACTTGTCTGCTTAGGGACTGATACTGAATTTAAATCATCTAACATTTAAGAAGAAATCTAAGCTGATGAGAAGGCTCCAGTGGACTTTTAAACTTTATGTCCTTTCTTGTGTGAAAGAAATCCCTACCATCACTTGCTTCTATGAAAACTTAAAAAGTAGCATCTTGGGTTTCTACTGTATTTCTACAGAGTTTCAGAAACTGGACATCCTTGAATTTCTACTGTGATTTGACAGAGCCTCTGATAAATAGGAATTTCTGATGATAAACTAATTTTCTAAATGGTTTATTTAAGGGAAGAGGTGCTATTCTATTCATTTTCTTAAGCTTTTTGAATATGATGCAGTTGAAGTTATTTGTGGCTCTGTAGATGTAGCCTTAATGGAGGGAAGGTAAACTCCCAAAATTCGCATCCTGAAGCCAGTTTGAGTGGTGTTAAAGAGAACTGTGTTAGCAAAACTAAAGTCTAACTTAACAATTGTAAGTAGTTTGTTCTGAGTGAAGTTTATCAGTTAGCTTTTGCTGCAATTATCATCCCTTTAACTTTAGAAGTTAGGTTACTTTCCTCCCTTTTAATGTTCATAAAATAATCAGATGGATGTAACTAGTTCAGTTCCAACTATGGTGTCCTATTTCTCCTTTGTATGAAATGTGCTCGAATACCTGATAATGGATCAAGATTACACCTGATTTTTTTGGGGATCGAGATAAAATTTTACTAATAATCCATTACATGTGTATTAAATAAAAAATATATTTTTAAAGCTATTCAATTTTAGAATAAATTTTAGTAATGCATCTACCATAAAGTAAGTTTTCACAATTACATTTTAGTTAATTGTTAGGTTCAAATTTTCTGATGGCCTTAAACATACTTGTATGTGTCTGCAGTTCTTTAACTCTCCAAGACAAATTGGTCCATGGCTTATGTAAACACTTGAAAAATAAATTATTTAAACGTTTTATGTCCTTTTAAGCAAATATTTCATACCTATACCTTAAGGACTTGGTTTGCTCCACTTACATTGCATGGGTGGTTTTGTCTCAGTAACTGGGGTCACCTCACCAGGAATTGTTTCACAGCCTGTATTATTTTTAATTCAATAGTTTTGTCATACTTTTGCTATACTTTAAAACTTAAAATATCCCAAAATACATCCCCTGGTATTAAACACATTTTTCTATCATGTTATCTGATTATTAAACTTCATTAATTATTTTTTTGGCAGTCTTAAAAGCTAAGAACAAATATGTCTATGCCCAGAGCCTGGTTCAGCTTTGGTAGGGGAGGGTTAAGCGTCCAGCTGTTAGGGTAGGGATAGTCGTGCTGTCATTTTGAGAAGGAACACAGAGTTTCTGCGATCCTGCAGGGATTGGAACCAGCTCAGAGCCACGAATTTTCGCTTTGCAACTTGTGATATTGTATGGAAAACTGCACCAGCTCTGGCTTTACTGCACAGCACAGCTTCAGGGCTACGAGCTGCTTCAGACTTATTGGGATTTCACACTTCGGCAGCACAAAGCACCCCACCGTGCCCCCGGGCTTTGCCCTTTTCACGTGCGTTGCGTTTTTATTTCGGACAAAAGCGGGGCGAGGGCTGCAGGCCTGAGGCGCTGAGGGCGGCTCGAGGCCGAGGCGCGCGCGCAGGCGCTCGGCGGGGGCAGCCCCGGCGCCCGGGGTCCTTTGCCGCGCTGCGGCGCGCGCGCGACCCAAGCCGCGCGGCTCCCACGTGGTGCGGCGCGTGCGGTGGCCGTTGGCGCCGGGAGAGCGGCCGTTGGCCGACCGTTAGGGACCGTTGGCGGCCGCCTGAGGGGCGGCGGCGGGGGAGAGGGGGGGGCCGCCGCCATGCAGCGCCGCAAGGTGGACAACCGCCTGCGGGTGCTGATCGAGAACGGCGTGGCCGAGCGGCAGCGGGCCCTCTTCGTGGTGGTCGGCGACCACGGCAAAGACCAGGTGAGCCCCCCAGGGGATAGCGCGGGCCGGGGGTGCGGTGAGCGTGAGGCTCCCGACGGCTGCGGAAAGGCGAAAGCGCTGGAAATGATTTCGGAGAATTGGTTGTTAACCGTCTGCCTGAGGAGCCTGCGAACGTTACATAAAAGCAATTAGAGGCAAATTGGGTTTATTTTTATTTTTTAATGAGGTAGAAAGACGTCTCGTTGCCTGCCTGGCAGGAGCTTGCTCTGTCCACCCGTACAGTTTTTCTCAAGCCGTGCCTTACCCAGTGAGTCATCTTGCAGATGTCACCGCAGCGCAGCTTGGACCGGAGGTACCCGGTAGCAGTCTGCCACTAAACCCCATTCTCTTTGTGTTTCTGTGCTTTGGCAGGTCGTTATACTTCACCACATGTTGTCTAAAGCGACTGTAAAGGCCAGACCCTCTGTCCTGTGGTGTTACAAGAAGGAGCTGGGCTTTAGCAGGTAAGATGCTCCTCATGTCTCGTGCTGCAGTAAGTGCCATTAGTGCTCTGTGTGAAGCAAAAGCTCTGCGGCTGGTCTGCGCAGTAGGGGTTGAGCAATTCGGTTGTCAGGAGAAACAAGATCTATTCTTGAAGGAGTTACAGGAAGTTCAGTTTTCCAGAATTGAAATTTGGCTTCAGTAATACAGTTGACATCAGCATGAGGTACTGTGTAGGAGTCAGTACAGATTAGGCATTGGAATTACTTTAATTTGAAAAAGGGTTTAAAATTTTAATTCTTAGATTTGCATGCATCCTTACAGTCTGGGCAGAAAGTCAGAAGGGAAGTGTTACATCAAACTACATGATTACTACCAAGTGGTTTCTTGCAAAAACAGCTGTTGTTCTTGTGTGACTTCCACCGCTTTGGGCTGAAGGCACATGGGAACATACCACGAATGCAGCATGTATGATACAAGATCCTTGGAGGCTGAGCTCTGAATTCCAATTAGACTTTGAAGTAGGATTTTGAGCAGTCTTCACAAACCTTTTCCCAAGAAAATTTCTGTATAATTTTGTTTTCTAGCCACCGTAAGAAGAGAATGAGACAACTACAGAAGAAGATTAAAAGTGGAACCTTGAACATAAAACATGATGATCCTTTTGAGTTATTTATAGCAGCCACAAACATTCGCTACTGCTATTACAATGAAACTCATAAGATCCTTGGTAACACTTTTGGCATGTGTGTACTTCAGGTAAGGAATTAAACTTTTGACATAACACCATTATCAGTTACTTTCAGTTTAAAGGCTGCAGGAAGGTTTAAAGTTTCAGTTTAAAGGCTGTTTGTTGCTCCTGTTATTTAAATTATGATGTTCTTTTGTATCTTTTATGAGTTTTGCAAGGATGAGATAGCCTTGTTGGCAGAATTTTAATGGGAAATGGGTTAATGCAAATATTAAGTTTGAATCAAACTTTGAGAAACTATGCATTTAGATTTTCTGTTCCTTTCAGTAGATGCTAATTGCACTAGTGAATTCTAGGCAACTTTGAAGTGTTTTTTTTTTTTTTTTGTATTTCCTAGGATTTTGAAGCCTTGACTCCAAACCTGCTAGCTAGAACTGTTGAAACAGTAGAAGGGGGCGGAATTGTGGTAATTCTCCTCAGATCTATGAACTCGCTGAAGCAGCTCTATACAATGACCATGGTATGTTCAGCGTAACACATCTGTTCTACATAGGCAGGTTCGGCTGGTGACTTAAGGGGTTATTTTTTTCTTTCTTTATGGGCTGTGGTCTTTCTGTCATTTTTCCAGCTTTCATTTGTTTATCATTGAAGGAGTCTTGTGGTCAGGCAGTTCTGCCAACAAGTGTAACTATGTTCTTTTGTTTCATAGTACTTTGAAAAAGTATTTATACTGTTGATCCATGCAAAAAAGTTAAGTGACAAACATGTTTTGCTGTTTTGTGACCCAACGCTATGCAAGATCTGCTTCACAGTTCCTATATATTTCTAAATATGATCTGTTCACCCTGAGCATACTTACCCCTAAAGCAGGAACAATTTCTATTAGTAACGATGCTAGTAGGGGAATTAAAGCAACGGACTTTTGTCTTAGTATGCCTTGGTTGTTTGAAGCATTCTGTATCTGGCAGAACTGACTTTTAAGTCTGGAAGAATACGTAAGACCACTGTGAAGAGTATTGGTGGGAAAGGTACACTTTAAACCAGTATTTGGAAAAAGTGGATGTCTCACAGCAAATAAAACTGGGGAGAGAGGGTGTGGTCCACAGGAGTGGAAAAGGTGTTGGATTATTCCATCAGTAATAACCTTGTACATGTCACGGTTACCACCTTTCCTTCTCCAGACTGACTTTTTCGTTTTGTTTCAGGATGTGCATTCCCGATACAGAACAGAGGCACACCAGGACGTGGTAGGACGGTTTAATGAAAGGTATGTTATTGTGAGTGTAAAGCATCTCGGCTGTGTGCTCAGTATAAGTTGTTGTTGGAGAAATGTTATACAAAATTTTGGCATGATGTTACAAGGGATGTGCAAAGGGGCCCTAATTTTTAAAGTATTCTGAGTCCTGTTCTTGGAATGCTCTGTAGCAATGTATGCTCCACATGACTAGTAAGTCAGATACCTTTGACGTTAGCTTGAAAGAGAAAACTGCTCACCGCGGGGTCTTTTCTGTAGTCTAGAACTTTCTTGTAAAGGTGTTTTCTTTCCTTTTGATGTACTGAATAGGCAGCTCTTCTTAACTGAGCCGTATCTATCCCTAGCCATTGAAGAAATGCAAAATTTGTTCTTTAGCATACAGGTGGTGGTTATGTGGTGTTAGAAGCTAGAAGGATGAAGAAGCAGCCGTAATTGACCACAATCTTTGGCGGTCTGCATGTGTCACAATTGCTGTAGATTCAAGTCTTAAGCTTTTATACAGCTGCCTCCCATTTAAATGCTGGGAGTCACTTTCTAGCTGTTTTAGGAGATTGTCTGAAATAAGCTGTCTTCATTAGAGGCGTCCTGGTAGGTGGATGTCTGTTCTGCATGGACCATCCTGATTCTATGGTAAGAGACGCACAGCTAGTTGTGTGAACTTAGCTCAGCTGTAAGCAGCTCTTGCTGTAAATACCATGTTTGGGGTTAGAAAAGAGAGTTAATTAACTACGAAAATGAAACAATGTTGGTACTGCTTTTACTGATTTGCCTTTGCTTGACTGCTCAGGTTCATTCTGTCTCTGGCCTCATGCAAGAACTGCATCGTGATTGATGATCAGCTGAACATCTTGCCCATCTCCAGTCATGTTGCAAATATCACGCCTGTTCCACCACGGTCACAGGTCAGTAGACTACATCAGCTAATTTTCTTTGAGAGAAACTGATCTGAGTAGAACAGTGTTAAAGAGAGGAAACTTTTCACCCTGATTGATATCAAATAATGGTCTTGCAAAGCAGATGAAGAATGATTTGCAAAAAATATACCTCACATGGGTGAAGTACGGGAAGCTGTCTTTTCTTTCCTCCTCTTTTTTTTTCCCTCAGCCTTTTTTTGTACTTGCCTGCGTTTATTTATTTTGCTGCATTGCCGTTTAGCCTCGTGAGGTGGAGCTTAACTGCTGTGGTTGCTGTTTCAGAAGAGCTTAAAGAGATTTTAGGCTGATGGACAGCTGGGAGGAGACAAATAAAAACACATTTCAGGGCCTGGAGAGTGAGAAAACACTCGGGGGAAAAAGCCCCTTACAAGTTCAGGAGACACCTGGTACCTCAGAACTGTGGTACTTACTTCAGTTTCGGACTGAGTTATGCATGTCAGATATAAGAAGGCATTCACTGAATACAAGCCAGACATAGAGCTTGCACTGTTAAAATGCATCCCTTCATGACTTTCAATTGTAGCTGAAAGTAAAGTGGTGTGCAATTTAAACAGAAATATTTGAGCTTTTGAACTGATTTGTGTGTCCAAGGAAATAACATCATTGATTCTGTCAGAGACGCTAAAAACATCTGAACAGAACACTGATGTAAAAAAACAAATAACAACCACTTAACATTCTAACTATGTTGGCAGTGGCACAAATGCTCATCTGTTGGATGGGTAAGCAGATGCTTTTGGTAATCAGTGACAATTGGCAATTCTTTTGTGTCCAAGTTCATTTATTGGCTTTGAAAATCCTGACATTAGCTTGAAAACTGATCTGTTGCTACAGTAGTTTTGCCCCCTAGTAGTTTTCCAGTATGCACCCCATATGACAGGTATAACAAAGATCATAACATTCTGGCATACCCTGAAGACTGAAAAATGAATTAAATTCTTTAGAAAACTTGTTCAAGGTCTCTTCTTCCTAGCACTACCATTATCCAGTTACCATCTACTGAAAAATACTTGACTTTTTTCTTCCAAACTTGGGGAAGCCAGGATACCTCTTGTGTATTTCTCTTGAAAATGCATTAAAGTCAGTATTAAATGCCTGTCTGTCCATTTAAACTTTTCTGTCTCTAGGGAGCATATTCAACTTGTTGTAAGTCTTTCTTTGAAATATCTCCCTGCCTGATAAAAGATATCACAAGACATCACAAAGGTATAATTGTGCTAAGGTGTCCTTTATTAATCTTTTAAATACTGTATTTATAGGAAGATAGCCTCCGGCCACAAGACTTGGAGTTGAAAGAGCTGAAGGAGAGCTTGCAGGATACACAACCTGTAGGAGTTTTGGTGGATGGCTGTAAAACCCTGGATCAGGTTGGTGTGGTGCTTAAACTGAAGAAACTGTGCATTTGACAAGTCAGTGTAGGTGCAGATGTTTGTCTCATTTTGCAAGTAATCATATCTGAGAGTATGAACATTGATGGGGGTTGTTTTAGGGAGAAAGCTGCCTTGAAATTAGTTGGACAGGGTAGCTCAAAGACAGTATCAGTGATTTTCTTTATGAAGTTGAGAACAGTGGAAGGACTAGAATGGAGACAGGAAGCTGATCTGGAGAAGTCCACATTTCGTCTATAATCCTCATAATCTATATCAGGTTGTGTTGTGCCCTCATTCCTGTCTCTGACACTTTTCCTGCTGTCATTTGAGAATCACTGACTAGTGCAAATCAAGGCCCTACAGCAATTTCTTTCAGAGTATTCACTGAGAAATTGCAGGTTGGTGTGGAGGCTCCCAGACCTGTGCACTGCTTTAAAACCCTTTCATAGTAGGCCTTCTCACTGCCCAGGTATGTTCATCCTCCTCCTCTGGTATCTCCCTAGGCATGTACATCATCCTGTTGTACTGAATATATTATGGGATCAGTGTCATGAAAGTAGTAATTGAGCTGTATTAGTTGTTATCTTTGTTTTTACCTTGCTAATTTCAAGAACTCACTGGGTCAAGATAACTGCTTCTTTCATTATTCATCTGGGATTTAATGTTCAGCTTGCCCATGTTGTCTTTTTCTCCTTCCTGTTCTAAGGAAAGGCTGCCTGGCATTAGTGGTAGGTCTAAGTAAATAAAGTTCTGAAAGCAGTTTAACAACAGCTGCTTTTTGTTTTCTACATTTTTCTGATCATCAGGCAAAAGCAGTTCTTAAATTCATTGAAGCCATTTCAGAGAAGACTCTGAGGAGCACTGTGGCATTAACAGCAGCCAGGGGACGTGGTAAATCTGCTGCTTTGGGACTGGCTATTGCTGGAGCAGTAGCTTTTGGGTGAGTAATGTGCCCCATCTCCAAGTTTCATTTGCATCCATGAGTTTTAAAAAAATGATGACCAGATTTGAATATATTTATAATTTCCAGACCTACGTCCTTCCCTTTTGTTGTTCTTACATCTTTCATTTGCTACTTAAACAAATGCTCAAGTTTTTCTGTTTTATAGTAATCAGAACTCCTCAGTCTTTAAAAATCAATTAATTACTCATACAAAAGTGAAATAAGTATCTAAGGGAACCTGCTGTGTTTTGGTAATTAAGTAAAATCAACCCCGCATATTAAACATATATATACTTATCCTTTCTGTGTATATGAAAAATCTCTTAGAAAAAAGAGTTAAACTCGTGTTGTTTTTTTTTTTTTGTGTGCAGTTACTCCAACATCTTTGTCACATCTCCAAGTCCTGATAACCTTCACACTCTCTTTGAGTTCATATTTAAAGGCTTTGATGCACTGCAGTATCAGGTAAGGAGAGCAAAACATTTTACAATATTTACTGTGAGCCTGAAAGTGGCTCACAGTACACTTGTATATACTTATTATAAGTCAGGAAAATCAGTTTCTTTATATGTGAAAATAGTTTTTAACAGGAGTAAATAATTCCTCAGTTCTCCTGCTTCTGAAGATTTTGTTACAAGAATTTTTATGTGTAATTTGAAAGGTCAGGACACATGTAGCAAACTTATTTTGATGATAATGGTAAACAATGTTTTTCTTACATCTTGGCCTGTTAATACTGTTTAACAATGTTTTCTTTCAGGAACATCTGGACTATGAGATCGTTCAGTCTTTAAATCCTGAGTTTAACAAGGCTGTTATCAGAGTGAATGTGTTCAAGGAGCACAGACAAACCATTCAGGTAACCAGCTTTGTTTGCACACTTGCCTTTTTGCTTTTTGTTTGTAATTGTTGACATTATTGGTTGCTGTAGTTGTTTGCATTTAAAACATGTTAATTTTATGTAATATGTAACTATACTGATTAATTTTGCTTTAAGGCAGACCCTCTTTTTGACATGTGAGTTTCACAAAATGTTTTAGTTCTTTCTGTGAATAACTTGTAGGTTACAAAGCCTCCATGGTTATCGTGTGTTCCTTCTTGAAACTAAAGGAAGGTGAAACAAACAGTGAAGGAAGAGCATATGTTTCCAGTGATTAGGTTTCCTATATTTTTGTGGTCTATCCAAAAAAGTGTCTGTGGAAATGTTTAAAACAATATGTGTTACCTAGCCCTTGGTAGAGAACATGCACCCTCTGCCATGGGTTCTCTTATCTGTTCATGATGAACAGGGAAAACAAACAGCTTTTCGGTGCTCCATCTCTGCCAGTTTTGGCCTTTCCCTACATCCCAGAGCTGTTGTTGACAGTGATGATATCCTCTCATTCCTTACAGTACATACACCCTGCTGATTCTGTGAAACTGGGTCAGGCTGAACTTGTTGTGATTGATGAAGCTGCTGCCATTCCTCTCCCCCTGGTGAAAAATCTGCTAGGCCCTTACCTGGTTTTTATGGCTTCTACAATCAATGGGTAAGGCTTGAGCACCAGCTGTCTACCTGTGAAAGCAGTTGTGCGAGTGCTAATGGACTGTTTCGTATCTACAGTGCTTCTCTTTTTACTGCGCACTATCATAATCAGGTCATGCTGATACCTGATCGCATGGAACTGCTCTTCAGAATAACCAGGAGTAGGAGTCGGTCGGTGCTTTACTTTTGGTTCCACTGCAGGTTCATTGAGCATACACACCTCTTCTGTTCTGCTGCAGGGAGCATGCAGATAAACATTCTGTAGTCTGTTAGGAGACAGGGAAGAGTGCCGCCTTACTTCCAGTATGCTGAGCGTAAGAAAGTGACAGAGGAAGCTGCTCTGTCCTGCATGTGCAAGAACATCAAGAGGCAACAATTCTCAGAAATGTCTGGGGCCATTACAGGCTTCAGAATGTCACACAGCTCTGGATAGCAGCATAGTTCTCTGTTGGAGCTTCCCCATGGCTCAGGATTGCTTTTTAGTTATTTGCTTCAGGCTTTTGTCTTCTGCTTTTCAGATACGAGGGTACTGGTCGATCACTGTCTCTGAAGCTTATTCAGCAGCTCCGGCAGCAGAGTGCACAAGCCCAAGTCTCCATGACAGCAGAGAACAAATCTACAGCTACAGCTAAACTCACCTCAGGTACTCAATTGTATTCTGGGCTGCAGCGTGCAACCCTGATCCGTGGTGCTGCTGCCTGACAAGCCCTATGTGTGTCCCGTGTGTCCATGTACTTTGCAGCTGTAGGAAGGTAGTGGTTTGGGAAAATGAAGGAACTCTTTAAGTTTTTTCCTCATGATTTTCAGATGTAAAGTCATTTAGAGGATAACAGCTATGCAAGTAATGATTGCTGTACCTTCTTCCCGATGTTATATGAAGAAACAGGCTGTGAAGGCTCCAGTTAGAGCAGTTTCTTCTCAAGTGTCTTCTCTTCTGTTCAGATTTGGTGTGTTTCTAATCCCTCGGGAACTGTACATAGGACAGTGATCCTATTGGATTCTTTGCTAGCTGTAACTTCCCGTACTAGAGGTTCTTCTCTGAAATCTGTTTGCAGCTCGTACATTGCACGAAGTCTCCCTCCATGAGTCAATCAGATACGCCCCTGGTGACCCTGTTGAAAAGTGGCTGAATGATCTGCTATGTTTGGACTGTCTCAACATCACCAGAATTATCTCTGGCTGCCCGCTGCCTGAGACTTGTGACCTGTATCCTTACTCAAATAGTGTATTCTGATAAAATACATTGCTTTCAGGTGAAGGATGCTTTTCCAAACTGATTAGTAGTGGCTTCTCAGGCTATGACATGATTACCTCAGTGCACGATCTTTTGGCGAGAGACCACACTTCTGGAGCTGAACTGTTACCACTGCCTTGTAAGACTGGTGGCTTGTGTTACCAGGACATTACCAATGCATTTTATTGCAGAGACAATCCTAAGAATGTATTGAATGCAAGGAAATCTTGGTTTACGGATGAGGAGTGTGAAAGATAGGAGCACTATGCAGTCATTCTTACTTGTAGATAGAGCTGTAGGCTATAAGAACTTTAGCCAGCATATAGCCTAAGGCTGCATGGAAAATAACACCCCTAAACCAACAAAGAGCTCTTTTTCTTTTTTTTTTTTTTTTTTTTCCCCTCAGGAAAGTTGTTTCCTTAACCCTGTGTTTAGATATTATGTAAATAGAGACACACTTTTTTGTTACCACAAAGCATCAGAAGTTTTTCTACAGAGACTGATGGCCCTCTATGTGGCTTCACACTACAAGGTAAAGCTCATGCTACTTCTATCAAAAGTCCAGCTTGGAATTTTGTGGAGGGAGCACTGCTTGTTGAGGGCAGTCTAATTTCATTGGCCTAATTGAGATTTTCTGGACAGCTTCAGTTGTATTTTGTTACATACAGATCTGTATTCTCCTGAGAAGATTTCTGCCTTAGCCTTAGCTGAGTACACTGGATTTACAGATATCTAGAATATTTTAGTCTTGGGAAATCCTGGAGACTAAGTTCTAGATGATCCTGCAAGTTTGTTGGGGTTCATCAGTGATGAACCCTCTACTGTTCACTTCACAATATTTCAGTAGCCTCAAATTAACCAAAAGAGTAGTATCATTGTACTTTTGATAAAAGTAATAATTCATCTCAGTTTCAAGACCATGGGTGACTATTAAATTTGGCTGGTGAAGGCATTAAATGGTGAAGTAATGAGTACTAAAAGTCTGACACTTCAAAAAATATTTTAGATCTGGTAGTAGAGGTAAGTAGCTATGTGAAAGTAGAAATGTCAGTGTCAGTTCTACACATAGAAGAGCAAGAGATTTCACTTGAACAAAACAGATGTTGTCTGGTAGTACAACAGCCATGAGCTGTCCTGTGAGGAGCTTCATCCATCAGTACAGTACTAGTTCTAAGTCCCTTAATAGCCATAAATTGAGAAAAATGGAGGAATGTGTAGAAGTCAGCTACTAACACTATACAGGACTTTGAAGCTCTTCTCATGGAATAATACTTGAGCTTTCTGATGTGTATTTGCCCTCCAGAACTCTCCCAATGACCTCCAGATGCTATCTGACGCACCTGCCCATCATCTTTTTTGCCTTTTGCCTCCTGTTCCACCTACCCAGAACTCATTACCAGAAGTACTTGCTGTTGTCCAGGTGAGAAAGCGTCATATAACTGTGAACTGTTCAGTAATGAAGCAGTGATACACTGTGAGACATCAGTGTACTGTCTAGGAGTAGATGATATCTTCAGGCTGTGTTTTTATGTGCCACAGCAGTGCATTAAGGCTGTTGTTTTTTTTTCCACTTTTCTTTTGTTAAAACTAATTGCTCTATAAGTATATTGTGAAGCTAATCCCTTCATATAGACCTTCCAATCTCTAAAATAGTCTGTGCTGAGAAGCCTTCTGAGGAGATGAATTAATGGTTCAATAAATGACTTTCTCCTCTCATTTCAACTTCATGCTAAGGAGGGTTGATTCACTGGTTCATTCTACTTATTCTGTGTCTCCAGAATTCCTTTTATTTGCAACAGAACTGCAAAAATACAAATTCCTCAGATACAGATGTTCAGAGATGTAGAAATATTTCAGTCCTTGACTGTTAGATATCTGACTATATGCTTCCTTCCTTAAGAACATAGATTCTTAATTATCTGTGTTCAGTGCAACTAGTTAAGTCAACTATTTCTTAAAGGAAAAAAAAAAAAAAAAGCTGTATTTGACTCTTAAAACATTATCCCTCCCAGTATTTCTCTTTATGTTTGCTGCTGACAGACTGCAGAAAACACTTACAGCACATTGTATGCTTTAGTCTCTTCAGGCCTCTGTTGCACCGTGCTGTAGTGCCTGCTGTGCCAGATATACCTGGCTGGCTCACTGGTGTGCCTTTTGAGACTGCTTGTAGGGGTAGAGCCTGTTGTTTGGCTCATACACGTTTGTTTATCATGTTGCAGAGTAGGGGTCAGGTGACATGTCAATACTGCATAGTGGTCTCAGCAACTGAGGATAAATTTTGTTTACGCTGTATTGGAGTGACTCTGGGATAAAGCACTTTGTCTCCATTCACAGTCTTCTGCCTTTTCTGTCAGGTGTGCATGGAAGGGGAGATTTCTCGCCAGTCTATCATGAACAGCCTTTCTAGGGGAAAGAAGGCGTCTGGTGATCTTATTCCCTGGACCATTTCAGAACAGGTGAATAATGTGGCTGTGTACTCACACCCACACCCAAGACGTCTTTCAGCACTACTGCTTATTTCCAGGGCACCCTTCCGTGTACTTTAAATTGACTCTTGTCTCTTATGCAGTTCCAAGACCCGGACTTTGGCGGCCTCTCTGGTGGGCGTGTTGTTCGTATTGCAGTTCATCCAGATTATCAGGGGGTAAATATTTTGAAACCTATTGTAAGTAGTCAGCAGTGGTACCACGAGAGAATGGCTGTACAGGCAGAGCTAAGTTCTACTTGGCCCCGTGTACAATCAAGATCCAGTGACACTTTCTATGAGATTACCAGATGTTCACACTGGTGTTTGGTATTTTCAGAGTGCCAGAGATAATCAATGAGAATTATTATACTGTCTTGAGCTACCGACTGAGCTCTTATTGTGCTTTTGGTCACCCATCAGGGTCTATAGTTTTCTTCCCCATGGAGTTCCTGTGTAGTAAACAAAATGCATTTTTGCAGTGGCTGAGTAATTTCTAAACGGGTGATTGTTAATGGAATTTTAAGGGGAAAAGGTTGTCCTGCTTTAAAAAATAGATTTATCTCTTTGCTTATGTAGCATTGTTCATAATTCACAGATGGGCTATGGCAGCAGAGCTTTGAATTTACTGCAGATGTACTATGAAGGCCAATTCCCTTGTTTGGAAGAAAAAACAATTCAGAAGCCAAAAGAAATTGCAACTGTAAGCAGTGAGGTATGGAACTCAGTACATTTCTTGTATTTTCTGTTGTACTAAAGCTGTCTGCTTCTCACTAAATCTCAATATTGATTTCTCTGTGTAAGGATGAAATATTTGTATTTATTCTCTGTACAAAATATGAGATTTAATTTGCAAATTGCCATGAGGAATGCTACTAACCCACTTCCACTTTCTCTTTCAGACTGTTAGTTTATTGGAAGAGGTTGTGACGCCCCGGAAAGACTTGCCGCCTTTACTTCTCAAACTAAGTGAGAGACAAGCTGAGAGTCTAGACTATCTAGGGGTATCATATGGCCTAACACCAAGATTACTCAAGTAAGACCTTGTTCTGTTTAAACCCAGTGCAAAAATATAACTATATAAATAATAGAGTATCTGTAATTTGTAAATGATATGTAGATATAGATGTGGGTATTTTACATATCCATATCTTCCTCCTCTCTGCATGTTTCACTTGGTTTCCAAATCTGGGCAGCTCCAAGCCCTCTTCTCCTGCAAGGTCTTGTTTTGTGCAGTAGGGCTGAACCTAAGCACTTAATGCATTCTTCAGAGTAAATTTTCCTCAAACTGCTCCTGAGGGAAAACCCATTCCCTTCTTGATTTTCTCTGTGACCCTTCTGAAGAGTTAATTAGCTTTAATTGATCAGTTTTCCTAGGCTAGAGAAGAACATCTCTAGTAAGTAGGAAGTTAAATACTCCTTCTTGTGACCTGTAGAAACTTGAGCTGCTGCTAACTTCAAAGTTAGTTGTTTGTTTCCTGCCTTCTGTAAACACTTGCCAGTAGCAACTGCATCTACTTCTCTCTTTTTTTTTTTTTTTTTTCTCACCAAGGAGGAAGTGAATTACTGCAGCAAAAAAATCATTTATTAAAATTTTTAATTTTTCTCGACATTTCAAATTATAGTTCTGTATTAGAACTTAAAATTTTATAATAAATGTTAACTGTTTTTAAATATTATGAGAATCTGTAAAATATCTAGGTTTTTCAGACTTTCTCAGTGTGGTAAGTGTGGGAGAAAGTTTCAAAATAATGCAGAATTGTTTCTGTTACTAGCCTAACAGCAAAGCAGTCATTTATCACCTGAAACTTTGCTCCCTTGCTGGCTTATCCTTGTTTGCAGGGGACCATCTTACAAAAGATGAGATTGAGTCCAACAGAAGACCCAAGGAAGCCAGTTTGTGACTGACCCAATCAGAGCTGTTAGACAGCTGTGTGCAATTTGGCATTTCAGACACAGACTGTAGGCTGTTTTGTTCCATGGCAAGCATGCAGCAAAATTCATGCCAAAATGTGATGGTGAATTGTGGAAAAAGTCTTAATCTCTGCAAATTGTGAAGCAAATGGTTCAGATTTCTTTACTGAACAATGTCTCTCAGGGCAGAGGATGAGAATAAAGTGTTTGACTACTATGTTTTTAAAATTATTTGTCTGTTAGATTTGGTGGGATAGATAAGGAAGAATAGTGGGGTAAGGAGAGGCTGGGATGCATGTATAGGGCTTCCTGCTAAAATCTGCCTCATCCTGCACAGCTGATGGGTAGTCATCCTGTGGCCTGCGGAGGTGGGTTGCCAGTGACAGTTGCTGTGGGGCTTGGCTTCTTTCTTTTGTCTAGGATGCCATATATTTTGTCTCACCAGTTCTTTTTATTACTAGTCCTCCTTTTCCTGGGCAAAATGAATTGTAGTATCAGTTCACAATGAAGATGCAAGAAGGAAAAGGAGGATGGAGAGGGATGTTAGTAGGATTTTGCAGGTCAGATTGCGATTCTCTCTGGTCCACCAGTGATTGTGTGAAACCTGGAATTTGCCAGGGAAAGTCAGCATTCATTGTAGTCTGAAGTAAACTGTAAATCCTTCAGACCTTCCCCGGGGTATACTTTAGGAGTCTAGTATTTGTGATCAAAATCAGTTTGCATTTTTTTAAAGGAGGTCCTGGAAACATGCTGAATTCAAGAGTTCTTGTGTCTTATCTGTTAGTCTTTGAAAGCTCATTCATTTTCTGTTTTCACAGTCATCATTGTTTCACTCCTCAAATTTAGAATCTCAGTCAGTTTGATTGCTCTCGGAACTTCCTGTCAGTGGTAAATTTTATTAGCTGCTGGGGTAGTGCCTACCTTTCAACAGTTGTTATTGTGCAGTAGATAGATTTTATGTAACCACAAGTATTACTACAAAATCAACAGCTCCATAATTCTCAGTGTACTTTCTCTTATCCTTTTCCCTAGGTTTTGGAAACGTGCTGGATTTGTGCCAGTTTATCTAAGGCAAACACCAGTAAGTAGCATACTGTTTCTGAATGAAATCCAGCCCTATTGAAATCACTGGGCATCTTTTCATTAACTTCTGTGAGATGTGATTTGGGTAAAAAAATTTCTGAGACTACATTTGGGGTTTGTTTTGTGTTAATTTTTGTTCTTTGGTGTTTCAAATTTTAGGGTTTTGAATGTGGTCCTCTGAGTAGTTTGCACTTAAAAAATTATAACAAAGGTGCATCTGTTCAGTGTTGTTATTGGTAAAATATGCAATTGGCCCTTGAACTGAATGCTGTTGCTTTCCCTAGGTGTTTACCAAAAAAAGCACTAGCTGTTACAGTACTGTTGGAGAGAATAATTTGTCCCTTGTCATCCCACTTTCCTTTTGTTTTTTTGGCTCTTGAGCTATAACTGCGATTTGCAACACTGGTGAGTGGTGGTTATCTCAAGAAGCCAAAATCTCTCAGCACTGGGATTTACCAAATTATAGAAGTTCATCAGCTTATATTTGGTGGTGGTGATCAGTAGCAGTTGATATATGAGTTGTTGGTTTAGAAGACCCTTGCCTTCTTCAGTTTAGCATAGAGTATACACAGTTCATGGAGATGATGGGAAATGTATCTTCATTATTAGAATGACCTGACTGGTGAGCATTCATGCATCATGCTGAAGATGCTGAATGAAGAGGAGTCTGAACAGGAGCCTTGGCTTACAGCTTTCTGGAAAGGTAACTGAGCTAATGCTAGAAAAATATTCTGGAATATTTATTCTAGAGGTCCACAGGAGTCATTTGTTTCTTCATCTTGTCCTGTAGATTTTAGGAGGCGCTTCCTTTCTCTGCTTTCCTACCAGTTCAGCACGTTCTCTCCTTCGTTGGCATTGAATATTCTACAGAACAAAAATATCAAACAGCAGTCACAACCCCGTGAGTACCCTGGCTCATATATTCATTTAGAATGCAATTTAAAGTCTTTGTGTAGGTTTATCAGAGTTCTCAAGCACATGCATGGTATGATGCTTCTTGTGAGGTGCCACGAATTGTTCTTGGTGTTTTGTTTCCATCAAAAAAAAAAAAAAAAGCTTGTATTTTTGAGTAAAAACTAACAGGACATTTTCTGCCAATTAAAAACAGGTAGTGGTTTGGGGTGGTGGTGATTTTTTTTTTCTGTGCTTTTTTTATTTCAGTCAGAGATTTAAGTACTCCAAAATTAGAGGGCTCCTAACTCTGGCAGCTAAAGGCACGACAAAACAAAATCCAGTGAATGAATAAAGAAGTCTACTAAATCCAGTATGGAGTTAGAAGAGAAGCTTTGAGAATCAAAGGTCAATAGGCAAAGAAGCTAATTTAGGATCTTAGGGAGAATGTTGTCATCAGAAATTTGGAAATTCGAATTATATGTCTTTCTAAGAGAAAGGCTTTAGTTAACTGTGTGTTCTTTGGTCTTAGTGCAACACTTGCTAGGGTGAACACACAGGTAGTAACAAAAAGGGCCAGATAAGGCAAATACAACAGTCCCTCGTGGCTTAGAAGTCCTCTTTAAAAGCAAACTGATGTCTTCTCAGTAAGCCTAACAGAGGGTAGTCCTCTTGAGAGAACTTGGTAATCTGCGTTTTGTGGGTTTTAGTATCTGTCTTGGTGAAAGAGGTTTGGTTGCTGCTACAAAGAAAGTTTTTATCAGCAAAACCAGTGTAATCCATTGAAAGTCTGAGCAAACTGATTCCCAGTTTTCACTGTTTTTAGTTTCTCTGGCATGTTTGAGTTGATAAGCTGGTCTGTTTTGACAGTTGCAATGTTCTTCATATGGTTATATTTCTGTCTGAAAAGACTTGGAATAACCAAGCCAGTCCTAGTAGCAGTGTTATACCTAGTGAGTTGAATTCTGAAGTGTGTTGGAAAGTGAACTTCAGGGATAGCAGTTGGCCTTCAGTCAATGATGTGAAAAAGGAGTTAGTTAAATAATGAGATCCTAGAGAGCTGTGAAGAACAGTCTTGACAGTGATGTCTCTTTATCATTCAGCCATCAGCCGTGCTGAATTAGAATCTGTTTTCATCCCATATGACTTGAAGAGATTAGAGATGTATTCTCGCAACATGGTGGACTATCATCTCATCATGGATATGGTACCTACCATTGCCAGGATGTTTTTTCTCAACCAGCTGGGTGATATCTCTCTCTCAGCTGCACAGTCGGTATGTATCACTGTGAGAGCAAGCCATGCTTCATCTCTTTGTACTTTTCTGCTGTCTCCTAATTTTGGATTAGATTCCCATTTCATGTCATTTTTAAAAAGAAGCCTTTGCTTCAGTTGATTTATACTTTTGTGGTCCTCTTTATGATTTCTCCTGCTTGTGTTCTAACTTTAGTGCTTGCCTTGAATAAAATCTGCAGAGATCATACTGTTGCATGTTCAGTGAAGTACTTCATGTGTTTATAATATTGTGTGAACTACGGCTTAAAAGCACCTCAACATCTTTTGGTTCTTGAGCTGTACCTCAGGAGAGAGGTATTCATTTGCACTAAGTATGGAATGCTGCCAGCTGACATAGGGGTGTTCAGTGCATCTGAGTAAAGCTTGAGCTTGTACCAGAGGAGCCTTGTATTAGCTGAGTAGAGCAAGGACTTGGTAAAATGTCAGGGACATAGAAGATACTATGTATGTAAGTGTTTGCTCTAAAAGCCTCTCTAACTGAAATGTCATTTCCTCAGGCCCTTCTTTTAGGGATTGGCCTACAGCATAAATCTCTGGACCAACTGGAAAAGG
The DNA here is from genome assembly GCF_965140915.1 of Aythya marila. Lineage (NCBI taxonomy): Eukaryota > Metazoa > Chordata > Aves > Anseriformes > Anatidae > Aythya > Aythya marila. The sequence continues at coordinate 48,276,625 of NC_139046.1, forward strand.
AGGTAGAACTGCCCAGCAGTCAGTTGATGGGCCTCTTCAACAGAATCATCCGCAAAGTAGTCCAGGTAATTGCATCATGATGAGCTTTGCCTTGGGTGTATCAGACCAAAGTATAATTCCAGTACTGAGCCTGATGCTAGTAGAAAGCTGAATTGGAATTATGTATCTTTAACATGTCCACAAAAATTGACTGTAAACTTTGTTTGTAAGAGGGGAAAATCCTAGTGGAAAAAGCAGGTATTTATGGCTTTGATTTATATTGTGTTTTCCCAAATAAGAGTGCTAATGTTACGTTTTTAAGTGTTGAAATGATCCAAACCAAAATGCTGAACATACAGCTAGTGATGCCAGCTGAACTTGAGACATTTGTTTATGATGGTTCACTGCATTGACAGCATCTCTGCCTTTGTTTGCTTGTTGTTTTTTTTTATATCAACCAAACAAAAAAACTTTCTCTACTGTCATTTAGAGGTGGACCTAAGTCTAGTGAAATTACTGGGAAGTTTTGGGTCTATTTTTTCCCATGGTATCTGCAGTAAAGCGAGTAGCGTGATGAGTTACTAAGGAAAAAGACAGACATAAAAGTTGCTAGCTGCTTGCAATCACTTGTGCAGCCTATTGCCTCTAGTTCTCAAGGAACAGAATATGTTAGCGAAGGTTCTGTGGTGTGGCATAAGATGTTCATTGGAGAGATGCTATGCTCTGCATAACACTTAACTACAAATGTTCATCAAATCAGCGTATTGATATAGAATGTTGCTAACTGTGAGTTCTCTCCATTTATGCAAGTGACATTGTGTGCTGTTTTTATTTTTATACCTTTAATGAATGCTATGTGTAATTCTGCCTTCAGGAAGAAGCTTTGAGCTTTTTATTTTAGTATGATGGAATGTATGCATCAGAAGTAAACTGTGAAAATATTCGCAGGGTTACAAGAGTTTCATGGGGACAACCAGCATTCATTACTTATTTTTAAGCACAATTGTAGAAGAAACACTGAGTCTTACATGTGTTGGTTTATTTCATTTTCAGTTGTTCAACACTGTCCAGGAAAAGGCTGTGGAGGAACAGATGGTAGCAACAAAGGATATTGTAATGGAACCAACAATTAAATCTTTAAATGATGATTTGGTAATTATGAACTTTCTTCTTAATACATATATAAGCACTCTTCATGGAACTCCTTTGAGCATAGAAGCCTTGTAATCTAAATTTTCTTGGATTAGAGTTGTGTGTCACCTCTGTCACTATGTGGTAGTTATAAAACCAGCTTTTGCCGTTACATTCTTAGTCATGCTTTGTTAATCTGCCATATGGATTTTCACAGAACCCACAAAGATTTTGGAGTTATGCATTACAACTATATATATATCGATTACATAAAAATGCAGTTACAGAAAAAAGCTTTGTAGGATCATCTAGTATTTGTTTTTTCTCTTTAGTGGGGAAACAAGTTTTGCTTGTATTATATGATTACTGTTGCAGTCAGAACTTAATGCATCTGTTCTGCTATCCTTTTTGTAGGAAGAAGCCGCAAAGGAATTCCAAGAAAAACACAAGCAAGAAGTGGTGAAGCTAAAAGAAATGGACCTTACACAGTAAGAACTCATCTGTATGAGTGTCAAATCCACTTTTCCTCTGGTATCTATTTGAATGCTGGGTCACCAGCACTAGTACATCTTGCTGAGTCATGTGCAGAAGGCTGTAGTCACAAAATGATGATCTCACACCATCGATAAGTGAGAAATAGCAGTGTTTCTTCAATGGTAGCCACGTGGGATAAGCATATGCTGCTACTCTAATGGAAGTGTTAGATATTATGTGCCTGATAGCCAATAATTGTCTTGATCAGCTCTGCTAGCAGTTCCTTTGTTTCATACTCGCAACATTCTTTCCAGTATGAGTTAAATTCAGTAACAGAACTTATCTGTTCAGTGTCATTCACCCGCTTAACTCAATACATGAACTATTTTCCTGAAAAGTGTGTCATAGTCATGAATTTTACTTTTTGCCAAGCATGAGGTTACTGATGCCCCTTTTTGAACAAAAAGCAAAAGACCACACCCAATCATCAGTGAGATCTGTCTTTGGAACCATAGAACTGAATTATTAAAGTTGGGGCTGGTTCATCATTGCAGCACTGCACACAGCAGATGTGGAAATGCCAGTTCAATTCTCAGTACCTTGGACATGGTCTTGAGCACTTTATTTTACTTGTGTTCTCCTTTGTCTTTTATTTAAATTACTCTTATTGTGGCAAGAACTCTTACTATGTATCTATAGGGCAGTCTTGATCCTGACTGTGTATGGTATGTATGTTGCACATGTAACTTCTATAGTTCTGTAATTTGGAGTAATGAAAAAACTGCCTGGCTTTGGATTGTTTATAATTTGACAGTTATTGTGCTTCTAGGAATGGTCATTAGTTTCCTCAAACCAGGATACACAGGTCCTGTTGTCTGCTGTCCAGCTTTTCTGTATTCAGCTGTCTTAAACTCAAGTAAAAATTAGTACCTGGCTAATGTTAGTATTCTCTTCTTTAATAAGAAAAAGAAACCCCACACATAAAATACCCCAAAACCAACATAAAAGAACAAGAGAGAGCTTCCTTTACTAACTGCAGCGTGAAGATGCTTTTAGCTGTTGTAGAGCTGGACAGTTTGTAGAATACAGAATTGCCAAACCAGCAACTTCCTTGAAATGTCAGCAGATGTCTCTCTTTCTGGGCCAATGGGAGTTGCACATGCCACTGTGATCCTCTCCCTTTTCTCTCTAGTTTGTTAGATCTGAGAAAAGGAATCTTTGGTCATCTCATTTGAGGGTCAGACAAAAATGGATGTGATTTGAAGTTACTTGTAAGTCAATCACACTAGGAAAACAAGATAACCAGAACTCCAGAACTTATAAAGAATTAAAATTCTAATTACTAGATTTGATAGTATGATATACCTGTTTGTGATTTTGGACTATGCTCCTTTTTTTATTTTATCCAGAAACAGATTCATGTTCTTCTTTATAAGGAAAGAGGGACAAAAATCTATTTTGAACACTTTTTAATACAGGTTATAGAAAGCTAATAGAACAGACAGAGCTGTTTGATGTCCAGTGTTGTTTCACCTTGTATAACCAAAGATTAATCTAATCTGAATCTCTAAGAACTTGAGATACAGAGCAACCACTTAGCCTTGCTATGTGACTGCTTTGCCTAGTTAAATTTGTGTTATTTTGAGGGTACTTGAACATAATGACAAGAACCACAACACATGAGTTTAGCTGAATAGCAGTTGCTGTTTTAGTTTCTTTCCAAAAGAAACCTGCAGGTCTTCAGTTTTTCCTGGATGGATGCAGAAAAACTACCATTCAAGCTTACTGCTGGCTAAGAGCAGCTGCTAATTTACCTTTCTGTTATAAGCCGTTGCTTTTTGCAGCCTCTTCCTTTACTACCACAGACATCCATCTCCTTTGTGGGGGAGGAAAAAAAGAAAAAGCAATCAACCTTTTAGAAACAAAATCTATATAGTGAATATAGTTCTGATTGTGTTTGTCAGTCTTAGAGCTGTAATGTTTGAAAGTGTGTGTTTTAGGAAATCTAGTGGGCAGAGAAGTATACGCCACTGCTATGGAAACTAACACCTTTGTGGCCTTATTTTTTACATTCATAAAAGATATACTCTGTTAAGCATTCTGCTTTTCTGATGAGAAGCTTTCATAGAACAGTTTCGTGATGTTTACAATAGCAGATCCTGAGAGAGCTTCATCTGCTATTGACCAGCTTTGGATGAAGACAATTGTTGGTTGCTATCGACCTAGTTCAGATTGAGTCTGCTGACAAAGTTGTGACGAGCTGTCGTATCTCTTTGCCAGTCTAGTTTTGTATGCATTTCTACATACTGGTTTTGTTGGGTGCTAATGCAGTAGCTTTGTTTGAAGTATACTGTGTATCTGACAATATAATCACTTTTTTTCCTGCTTTGAGCTGGCAATTTTACTTGAATTTTCCTTTACCCTTTTCACTTAGATATATTATCCGGGGGGATGATGAAGAATGGAATGAGGTGCTGAGTAAAGCAGGACAGAACGCTTCCATCGTCAGTGTGAAAAGGTTAGGGAAGTTGAAATACTCTACAGTCTCTCTTGTCCTGCTAGCTTTACTGCATTTTTTTTCCCAAAAGGGTGAAGCTGAAGAGCTAATTCAGATAACAATGAATGTAATGTCCTTAATATTTTCCCAGTTTTCCAGAGAAATCAGGGTATGAGCATTCCTCTAATGGAGAGTGCTTCTGTGGCTTGTGTGTTTGTTGCTCTAGATTATAGTCTTGTCTGCATATAACTCAATTGCTTATAGCAACTCTTTCTATTGACGTGGTTAAGTCTTGATCTTGGCCACACAAATTGGTGCTATTTCTCCCTGGGGACACTTCTAAAGAACAAACTCATTTCACATTACTGTCCTGTTGCCTTGGGGGCTAGCACCGGGTGGAAGCCTTTGATAATCCCATTGGAGAAAATAGGAATTCAGTTACAGAGAGTTCTTTCAAATTTGAGTTTAAGTCTGTAAAATGCTGAGTGTGCCTTTCTGCAGTTCCTTCCTTTTCATCCATCTTATTTCTTTTACCTGGCCCAGCATGGAGTGTTTCCTCACCTTTTCCTTGGGAATTTATAATTGGGACTTGGCCTGCTTGCTTGTTGCCCCTTCCCTTGGTGTCTGAAGGTTGAAGTAATTATGTGATGTTTTTTGCATCTCTTTTCTACCTTGTGTGTATTCATGTTCTTTTCATGAATGCTGGAAGCTGAGAGTTTCTAAAAGCCTTACAGAAATGAGAGAATCTCATCAATGCTTATAAAGATTGGAGCCCTGTCATGTTTGCTGTACTCAGAATCTAATGCAGGAAAAAAATTGTATACTTAAATTTACAACTGTCAGTGATAATATTTTTTCTAGTTACTCCAACTTCCAGATGCCTTAAATGAATTGCCTTTAGGAGACTTAGTCTTGAAAAGCAACAACAAAATGCAGCTAAAAATCAAGATCTCATGGGATTCAAATTGGGTTAAAGAATCTCAAGACAGTGGGAAGCTAGGCCATACTCTTATTCATGCTTTCTGTAGCATTCTAAATGACCCAAGAAATTGGAAATATTTTCTCTCAGTCACTTTCTCTGGGAGGCCTTGAAGCAACCATTTCTACATAGATCCTTTCTGCTTTTTACAACAAGATTTTTGCAGCTGGATGGGCTTCCCAGTGTATTTTAAACAAATATTTTGTTCCTGTTTCCCAGTGAGAAGAAAAGAAAACTAGAAGCAGCAAGAGGACCCAAGCAACAGAAGAAATTTAAGAAGACTAAAGATATAAAGCAGAAGTGGAAGAAATGACTTAAAGACAATCAGTGAACTTGAATTAACAAGTGACTGGTCTGTACTCAAGAAGTACTATTCTCCTTTCAAATCAAAAGGCTTCCTTTTTTTTTGGGGGGGTGGGGAATGGGACAGGGGGGTGAGAGCTAGGGAAAAAGAAAAGCCTTAGAGGCACTTTAAAAATGTTTGTATTAAGGGAAGTGCAGTGATACTGCCAGGAGACAGTCTGTGGAGATTTTTTATGAAGTGTGATTGCAGAGCTTGAGTGAGGCACTGTGCAACACACTGGGATCTTATGAGGGTGCCTTAGCAACTACAAAGTTTTCATTCAGACAGGAGAGATCAGTCTGTAAACTTCATTGCTTCATAGTTGTTGGTGTCTTTATTAAAAAAAAAGAGTGGGCAAACGATAGAAATGCATTAGCCTGTGGTATGTGACTACATTTTAGCATTGCAGTACATCTTGATATATTCAGCTACTGATTCAGTAGTACTACCATTCCTTTGTAGCTCAAGGGGATTTTCAGTGTGGGCAACAGCTCACTTTTTTTAATTTGGAGCTGATTATTCAGTGAGCTCTAACCGTGTTGTCAATGATGTAGTCTTTGCTCACAAGAATTCAGGGTATACAATGAACACTTCTATTTTGGAAGGTGGTGTATAGTTCCTACTTACTGTGCTGCTCAAGCAGCTGTAATAAAAGGCTCTTTTGCATTCACACTTGCTTACAAGGTTTCAGCATTTCCATAGCTCAATAATTTACATTTCCTAGTTCTCAAGCAGGATAGGATGATTAACGGGTGCTGTAAGAGTGGCTCTGGCTGTTGTGTCTCCCTTGCAATCTGCTCACCTAGGCCTACTACTTGACTTTGTTGGAAAGCTTTGTGTAAAGGTTGCCAGGAAATCAGCACTATCATACTGACACCTGGTCCTAGTGATCTGCTTTTCCAGTTCAGGGGCCAGTCAAGCAGGTAAGTTTCAGCTCTGCTCTTTGGTGGTTCCTACTTGGCAGTGAAAATGTATGAGTCTAGAGTTAGGACTTTCTGGGACTGCAGTGCTCTAGTTCTGGTAGCTCTCAGAATCCAGGGGCATCAAAACCATGGCAAACTCTGACACAGAACCATTCCTGCCCCAAACCTTGCTGCCCTGGTGCATTAGCTTGATGCTCCAGCATAAAGATTTGGAAAAGAAAGGCTTACCTGCAGGTGATATGTAGCCATTTTCTATTTGTTTGTAGATCTCAGAGCTCCTATTTCCAGTAAATCTCTGAAGCACCAATTTTTTCTCAGTTAAAACACACTACGTGTTCTCTAGGAAGCTGTTTTATGAAGCATCTAAGTAAACATGAGCCTTGCGCAGCACAGCCTTTATATATACCTTTGGTTAACAGCCCACTTTGTGAGTCAGCAGCAGCAATACAGCCCCCATGCTGGGGGCAGTTAAGCCCTGAGATCTACAGCTGCAGCTTCTAAAGGCTTAATGAGGAGCCCCGTTATCTCCCAGCTGTGCTGAAAGAGTGGCGCTGGCACCCTGCAGCAATGATGTGGTGGCTAGCTGCACTGAACAGGCTCTAAAGAAGTTGTGAAAAGAGCAGACAGGGAAGACACAAAGTATGAGGTTCTTCACAGCTGCCTGGGAAGTTGTCAAGAAGAAAAGGTGAGTGTAAATTCTCTCTTTTTGCTGTTATTGTTAACAGTGGGACAACTGGTAAGGGGTGAAGAGCCTCCTTGCTTTAGGGAGTCTGCTGGATGTTATTGTCTAGTTGTCTGCCTGCCTTGGTCCTGGAAGAGACAAACAAGCAAGCTGTTATGTGGGACTGGGGTTAGTGCTGGAGCCCTTTTGGGGGACACTCCACAGCCAGCTGAGAAAGAAGCAGTTCTGTCGAGCATTGGTAGCCCAGAGGGGTGCTGGCTGGAAGGCTCTTCTCTAGTGGGGATCTGCTGTTTCAGTTGGGCTGGGGAAGCCACATGTAAGAAAAATATTTCGTATGGTTACCTGTAGGACTGTGGTTTTCCAGTGGCTTGTTTAGTTCAGTAAAGAAACCTCTGGAGTTGCTCACATTTGTCTGACGTATTATTGTAATAAAAGATAATTAATTTTTTTTAAGATTGTCCCAAGTTGGTCGCATCCTTTAGCTCTTTCAGGGAGGGTTTATAAAGATGCGCTTGACATGGTGGTCAAGTAAGAAACCGGTATCAAATATTTAGTGTGTGGTGTCTGGATAACATTGGCTTGCCTACTTTATTATGCTCAACACTGAGGGATTCAGCTGTGGTCTAACAGGCTGCAAGTCGAAGCTTTCAACGCTTGTAGAGTCTCTTCAAAGTGTGTTGAAACTTAGCACTGATACAGTACCAGCAGTTATTTCAGGTTCTGTGTGAGTTGTTGGTTTGTTCGCCTGCATGGTAGTGTTTTACTTGCTCTGGGTATTACTATCTAGTAGCTGACAGTATCTGAAGGCTTTTTTTTAATTGCAAGTTAGTTGTGATAATAAAACATTAATTCCTTAAGATGCAAACTACAATGCATGTCTGAGAGTGCTGCTAAACTCTAGTTCTAATAATGGGCTCAAAAGTAAGGTTTAAGAGAACTTGTGTTATAGAACAGCCATGTGTTAAGGCGCAGAAATTGGTTTGTGTTTCTAACGGCTAAATGGGGGATCAAGTGATTAGGAAGTTCAAAAATGTTTTGTGTTGCTTTTTTTTTAACTGAAAAATACTTCAAAGTGTCTATTTATTTAAAAGGCTATGCTAAATAGCTATTAATCAGCGTACAAATTGACTGTCCTCTGTTTCTGCTGTGACCTGTGTGGTCCTGGGGACTCCCCTTTACTTGGGGTTGTGATGTGAAGCTGTTCCATGCACCTCAAGCCAGATGAGGTGGTTGGCTGTTTCAGGAAATACGGCGTCACGCTAGTAGGCAGCAGTCTTGAAAACCTTGATGCCTGTCCTACTGGCACTGTCCTGGGGAAAGTACATTTACTTACACAGGAGCCAAACTGGCAGCGTGTCAAAATGAGCAACGTTCGGTGTGTTGTTAGAGCTTGGCAGTCTGTGGGTGCTCAGATGGTGGGGAGAAAGGCATGGGATACCTTCAGAAATAAAGGCAGATTAAGAATGGTGGTGTCATCACGGCTGTTTGTGTGCTTTTTCTGCAAAAAAAATCTGCAAACCATTGCTACTAAGTAGTGTGAAGTAAAATAGGAAGCTGGCATCTTCCCCACTCAATTTGGAAGCATTTGTGTTACGTAGGAGGTGATCAATGAACATAACTATGTAGTCTGGCAAAAATTCTTGTAAATTATCTGTAAATCAGTGTGGAAGGTAGTGGGCAAAACTAAACTGGGTTCTTCAAGCAAATCAGGATTTTGATATTTGGCTGACATCTTCATTGAGCTGCCTCTGCTGCTTTCTGTCTGTAATAGACTGTAGCAATTTCTGCTTTGTTATCTGTGAACTCAGTGTCCTTTAGTTGTAGTAAAAGACTTGAAGGATTTGAGCTTCGTGTTTATACTTGTACTTCTTAGGCATTATTAATGACTGTGCCCCTCCATTCCAGAGTGGGAGTTTGTTTAAACAGAATTTTGCTACTTCTACAGAAAATGTATGTATTCAGAGTTGAACCATTCTTTGTCAAGTTTTCCGTGTATGTTTTATGATTTCTGGCAGCTTTTTGGATTCCTCTGTCTGTTGATTGCCCTTTGAAGAGCAAAATGGAAAAAAGCCCACAAATACTAAAATAAGTGAGGGAGGTGGATATATATATATATATTTATTTTTAATATGTCTGTGCTTTAGATCAGTCAGGTTGTGTTAAAATTCCATCTAGAGTAAGGGCTAGTTGAATGCAGTCCAACCACAAGGCAGGAACACGTGTCTGTCCATAGCCAGCAGCACACTAAGAGCGTCGCAAAACGTGAGCTGAGAAGAGAGTGGGTTCTGCATCTTTAGATTTTAGGGTCTTTTGTGTGTTATTTGATATAAGTTTCCCTATGGTGAGCTGGTTCCTGTTTATTGTGTATGCAGGATCCCCTACAGAGGGGGCTGTGTATACTTGGTCTGGTGTACTGCTGATCGCAGTGCGTGCATTCATCCAAAGGCAAAGCCAGCTCGGCTTCCTATTCAGTGGGACAGCTCTTTGCCCAACCCAGTAACCAGATGCAGTAGTGTTTCAGGCCTGTTTCTAACCCACAAAGTCAGCTTACAGCCTTTTTCAGTGCTCCTGGGTTGCTGATCTAGTGCCTGTCACGTTGCTGCGCGTTCACTCTCCTCTCCTGTGCCCAGTGAGCTTGTCTGCCTGCAGTGACCGAGTGCTGCGGCTAATTGGAGGCAAATCGGGAAGCCGTGTATAGCTGAGCAGCTCCCTGCAGGTGGTGGGTAGATGTGACCTAGTTGTCAGTGGAATCATCCTGCTTGCTCGGAGACCCGTGAGCTATTTTGACAGCTGGAGGGGGCTGACCTCCGAGAGGTACCTGGGAGGAAGAGAACCAGTGGTGCTGAGGATCCGTACTGCTGCAGCAGGCTCTGTGTGCAGGGGGAGGTTTGCCTGCCACAGCTGTGGTGAGGTGCGGGGGGGCTGTCCGGAGAGGGTGAAAAAACAACCTCTAGTTGGTGTGCTGGGTATGCAAAGGCTGAGGAGGGAGAGAGGCGGTGAAAGGCACCGGCAGCTTTCTCATGGCTGAGCTGAAAGTGGAGTGCTGTGTGAAGTCCTGGCTAGTGAGCTGCCCGTCCAGTGGGCTTTTGGGAAGCAAAGAGCTTTGACTATGCACTCCCGCTGAACAGTTTTGAAGTGGCTTGCTTGTTTTCAAGTTATGACCAGTAGGAAAACAGACAGCACTGGCACTGACTCTAGCTCTGGGACTGGGCCAATCTGAGTTGCTGTGGTTAAGGCCTTTTTCCCTGCCATGCTGCAATTTTCATCATGCAACAGAAGCTTTTTTTGTGACCCCCTCTTTTGCTTGGGCAAATAGTGCTGTGAGGGCAATTTCTATTTTCTTTGCTGTACACTAATGGATCCCTTATACTCAAAACCTCCTGGGGAGCTGAGTCTAGCTTCTGAGTCCTCTTTCTCTGCTACAAGCAGCGGTGACAGCAGCTTGCTGCCCCGCTTCCTCAAGGGAGTCGCCTCTCTCCTTTTTCCTCTGGTGTCTCCCTGGTGGTCCCTGTTATGGCAGGTGCAGGAAGCACCGTCTGGCTGCTTGGGCAGCATTTGGTGAGGGCAAAGGGCCAGTTGGTAGCAGCACTACTTTAGCTGGTGCTTGCCTGCTGTGCAAAGGCTTATTGTAAAGCAATAAGGTTTTACTTTAGTCTGAAAGTCATTGCGCATGATCAGGCAGATGTGTAAACTCTGCTTCCTCAACTCCATGAAGTTATTGTAATAATGAGCAGCAGTTTTGTGCTTCCCAAAGCAAACTCTGCTACGTTACTTTCTAGGACTGCGAGGGAGGGGCAGTCCTGCATAAAATGGAGGTGGTGTGCAACTAGTTTCATGACAAATTTCTATTTAATCTACTTTTTAGACGGAAAGTGCTCCAAAGGGAATCCTAGGTCTTTGTTTGTATTCCATGATTCTTGAGAACAAGTCAATGTTTGTACTGGTTGGTTTCCAAGCATGCTGGTGTAATGGTACAACACAAGAGGAAAGCACCCCTCATGTATCAGTCCCAGCAGACTTCTTTCAGGTCATGTAAATCAAATGCTAAGAAGGGCTCATGAAGCTAATTTATTGTAGAGCTGGATTTCAAGTTTCGCTGCACCGGGGAGGTATGCCGCACAGTTCCCTTTGTTCCCATGTACAAAGGTGGGAAAGTGAAGGAACGAAACAACCACGAGTAGACTCTGGGCAGCCAGGTACAGGTTCTGGCTGTATTAATGGCTTCCTCTGAAATGGTCAGAATTAGCATCCTAAGAAACCAAGTATTTGAGTCTTCCTGTAGAGATGCACTAAATCCAGAGTTACAGTTCAGGCATTATTCCCAAACTCTGTAGGGGTCTGAAAGATTTATGGGGTAAACTTAAGAGGGGAAAAAAAAATAGTTATTTCTGGGTCAAATTCTTGCCCTGTCAGCAAAAAGAAACATCTATTTGTCTGACCTCATAGATAAGTAAATGCCCTTGCTCTTTACAGCCTGATTTGAGTGGACCGCTTTCTGATAAGCATGATAACAAGGAAGAGATGAGACCATAAATGGGTCTAGCAGCTTTCTGTTCAGGTTTCCCATGTCCTGGCATTACTGAAGTCACTGGCTTTATTAACCAAGGATAGGGGGTGAAACACATGCAGCTGTGGCTGCCTCCGTACCCTCCTCTTGGGGAGAGCTGTGCGCCTCTGGTGTGCGATGGTCACCGTGAGTTCTGAAGGGCTTCCTATGACATTGCACGCCTGACTGCGTGTGGTTGCTAGCATGCTCCTTTGCGAAGCAGCAGGCAGGGTGCTCCAGCCACTGCCACTTCAGCCCTCTGGGGTCTGTGGTGGCTGAAAAGGAAGCCCCAGAGAGGGCGTCTGCATGCGTGAGGGACTGAGTCAGGTGTTTGTTCTGAGGACTGTGTGGATACCTCCATGCTAACTAACAGTCATCTTAGCCTTATTGTGTGTCTGTGCTGAACAGGGGAAGAATCCTAGAATTGGGATTTTTCTCTGCTGCTTTTTGGTGAAAGGCAGGCAAACTTGTGTTCTCCGTAGCTGAAGTGTAGTAAGTTAAGCTGATTAGTTCAAAAAATGCTTGAGCCCAGGAAAGGGAAATAAATGCCTCTTTATCCCTTGCTTTAAAGCATAATATGAGGTACATATACCAGAGCAATATAGGATGGTAAAACTGCAAGCATCTTTTCCACAGAAGTTTTTAAATGTGGTTTTCTCATTGTTAGAGAAGCGGAATAAATAACAGCAGCTGTGTTTTTTAAAATTACGTTGTTAATAAAATCCTGGTACATTTACATAAATGACAACATTAATGTACAATTAACAAAGCATTGTAATATTACAGCAACAAAGGAGGACCTACATTTTTGTACAGATAGCTGGAGCAGCTACTTGAAAATACCTTCCAAGATAATAGAGCCTTTTGTGGTATTTTTCAGGCAGACCAGTGATAATCTTGAAACATCTCTATGGCTTTCTGATAATAAATAGGGTTATTGAAGCTGGTGATCTTCAAAAGTGGATACGTACCTAAAACACACATTGGAGTGTGCTCTGACCAAGGTGTCTGTCAGATTACTGATCCTAGAGGAGTCATTCTTTGCTTTGCATGCAGTTTGCCTCTGATGCAAAGCAGCGATGTCACATTCTGGTGAATTTGTTGGGGATTCTGTAGTTCATTTTCCTTCACTTCATCCAGTTAAACTACCTCTATGCCTTGCATTGGAGATTGTGCCCAGCTGAGCCTATTTCTTCCAGTGTGTTTAGTTACAATACTAACGGTTGAATTCCTAAGAAGCAGTAGTTTCCCAAATGAAAACTTTTCTTCCTCTTCCCTTTTACCCATCTGTAACCAATGAAGGCATCTCAGCACATGCTTTTGGGGGGTGCTTACAAAGATTGATGGGAATGGCTGATGGTCTTTAAAGCTATTGGTGAGAACAAGGTGTGTGGTAAATGTATAAAATAACTAACTAGCTTCCTAAGGTTGGGCTTTTTTAAGAAAAGGAAAAAAAATAAGTTGCCTCAGACAAAACTGTATCTTGAACTATCTATCTGCTTTTAGTTCTCTAAGTCAGCTAGGAGAAGGTCTTTAAAGAGTCCTTCTTTAACAGAAACATGGCTGCTGCAAGCAAAGGAACAATGTGAATCTTGAGTGTTCAAGTTGAGACATCTTGTTTTGGTGCCGCAGCCTGGGTCTCGGACTGCAGCCTACCTCTAGGCAGCAGGCGGCCGTACGCGGTCTCCCCTGAGGTAGCCTATCTGTGGAAACATCACTGCATGGAGAGAGACTAGAGGTCAGGGCTTGTGCTCCCAACTAACTCCAGAGCGAACAAAGTAGCAAGCTGTATGTTTCTCATGGTCTTAGGGAGACTTTTATTGCTATTTATGCAATTGGACAGTTTTTCAGCATAGTGATAGCTCCTACTACACCTGAGTCTTTTAGCAAGCATCTCTTAAGATGTCAGGTCTCACAGATAATGTTCACAATCTTTTTTTCTTTTTTTTTAAGGTAAAAGTGACTTGGACTATCAAACCTTTATAGTGAAAGGGTAGGCAGTATTTTTCTTTCCTCAGACTGGATCCAGATTAAACAACTAGCACAGTGAAACCATATTAAAAAAAAATAAAGTTTTCTCCCCACCGTGCCCCAGCTCAGTTCTTCTTACTAGGCATAAAGAGTGAGTAATTCCAGAGTTAGTATTAGTTTCTACACAGCCTCATACATCTACAAAATCTCTCTCTCAAGGTGCAAACAGTTGAGGGGAAAATTTATGCTGGAGTCTCTTGCCATGAGCGGAAACTGGTGTTTATTACTGCAGTGAAGTAGTCTGTGTACACCAGCTTCTGTGTTCAGACAGATGACTTGTTGAATGGGCAGTGGTCCATAGGATCAGCACACTCCTTCTATGCAGCCTTTTTACAAGTAAAACATGAATGCGTATGAACTAGGTGGCCGTTACGGTGTGCAGACAGACACTTAAGACTACATATTAGGTGTTAGCTCTAGGTAAATTGCCTCACTTCTCTACAGCCCCACGATGTGCTTTGTGTGAATGGCAGTGTTGATCTCTTCGGTTCGGGTCTTCGCTTGCATCCTCCGTTCTTGTTTGTGCTGCCTGTGACAGTGTTATTCTCCGACAGTAGTAGCACAGAGAAGCCAGCTCCCCGCCGTCAGTGGGACAAGGCGCAGTACCCTTGCTGGCGGGGTATCTGTTGTAGGGGACTTCCAGCAAGAACTGATGACTCCAGAAGGCAAACAGGAAAGCCACGGCTTTGCCCGGTGGTGCACCCCAGTGTGGTTTGAACCAGTGCTTCTGCCGCTGCCTTGTTCTTGCCTCACACCCTCGAGGTGACGTACACCGAGTGCAGGCGGCCAGCCAGGGCTGTCTGCAAGTCCCGCAGAGGGTCCAAGCCTTGCACTTTGCTGTTCCTGCTGTAGATCAGCTGTTTGAATGAGTCCTGTTCTAGAAGAGAGCTCATGTGTTTGAGGAAGAAGCCTTCACAGAAAGAGGCTAGCTCAGGTGCATTGTGAATCTGCAGAAGAGAGTAAGATCAATTAGCTTTTTCTGTATGGCATCGACCTAAAGGACATGCCTGGGCCTCAGACAGAAAAAGGACAGTGATAACTGTGGAAAAGCACGAGGGTAGCACTGGTGGTGGCTGGTAATTTCTTTTGATGCTTTTTGCAGGCACAGGTGTGAGCAGAGAGGCATTCAAGCTTTTTTAATTTCTTCCCCTGATGGCCTGCTGTTGGCAGAGCCGCTCGCCTGCAGTCCAGTCTCTTCCTCTTAAAGGAAGAGAGCAGCTGGCTGATGAAGTGGCCAAGATACCTGTTTTGCTGTGCAGGCAGGGAGCTCGTGCTGCAACATAAAATTATGTGCTGCCAGATGGCGCACACAACTCATGGCAACAGGAATACGGCTCCTAGGATGCGAGTCTGACTGCTACAAAAAGGAGCTGAATGCAGGAGAGTGGGGGTAAACGTGCTGGGGGGGATTCGGCAGTGATCCGGTTCCCTTTGCTTCAGAACCTCTGGGGGAAGCTCAGTAATAGGAGAAAGATGAAACTTAGCTTCAGTATTTAGGAGCGCTGTGCACACACAGGTTCTGGGAGCTTTGTGCAAATGGTGATTTAATAAATAGTACTGAAGACCAGGTGATGAGAATGCTCCTTTCTATCTATTGCATATGGTTACATTTTAGGTCCTCGAACAGACCAGCCTGAGTTCCACAGAAAACATGGCCTGGCATGAGAGTCAGGAATCAAAAAAGATCAGTGTACCACTATGTGCAGAGTAAATATGCACATCGCTATTAGGTCATCTTTCTGCTCACCTTTTAAGGGGTCTGACCCTACATCTATCAAACTCCCAGGAATGGCAGACTATTTCCTTTAAGATTTTATTAATAATTTGGGTTAGGTTATTTGATATAGAGGTGAATATCTGTGTCACAACACAGCTGCTATTAGTTCTGGAGCTGTAAAATATGCGCTTTAGCGGTAGGAGTGCTGGGAAAGGGTTTGCTACTTAATTGCTGTACTGTGATCAAGTGCCCCTACTGCTCTGATAATTTGAATCTCTTGGGATTTGCTGGATGATGATGATGCTGTGTCAGCCAGCTAAGACCTCTCTACCTGCTCTGTAGGGTTCTCTCATCAATTTCATGCGTGACTGCTTTAGACAGAAGAACATACTGGTGCTGTGTAGGACTGCAGAGGCTGGAACCTTTCTATCTGAAAGTAGATCATCTCACTCGTGGCTGTGGTTGGGGCAGAGTTACCAGCATAGCAGGGATGCGCTCTACGCCCATTGTGTTTGGTTACCAAAATGAGGCTGCAGAAACACGCATGCTGCTTCATTGTGATGCTTAAATGAGACAGTTTGGCACATACCTTTGCATATTTATAGATGTTAACAGAGTTCTCCATGCTGATCGTCTGGGCACAGAGGATTTCACAGTGTCTCTGGAGGCCATCCAGTTGAAACAGGCTGGCAGCCGACAGCAGCTATTAGGACAAGAGAGGAGCTATTTGAGATCATGAGCCTTGAAAGGTTTACGGAGGGGAGACAGAACTGATGATTTCCTTTCTGAGTGGTCTGTGACTCCCTGGTTCAGCAGCTAATCCTTGTGAAGGAGCAGAAAGGCCGCTAGATGCCCAGCAATGGGCAGAACTCCACACTGAGCAAAGGCGTGCTTCTCCTGAAGGAGTGCATCTGTACTACTTTTTGTCCCTATGACAAAGGAGAACTAGACTGCTAAAAGCGTGCTTTCCTCAAAAGAAAACAAAGCAAACAAACAACAAAAAAAACTAATAACCAGTTAAGCGTACTCTTTAGCAGCAAGCTTTAATCCCACCAGACTGCTCATGACTGAACAGCATTACTGTAAGGGGATCTGTCTGTAATGCGAACTTGCTCCTAGCCTAGTCTTTGCTGTACCATTGTCAGCTGTGCAGAAGTGCAGCTTGAAATCAGCAGTCTGTCCATGATCTCTAGCCTCCTCGTGTTTGGCCTGCTGTGAGCACTGGGACTATCAGATCAGCTGCACTTTCTCTGTGCCACACCCTCCCCCCAACCCCCTCACCCCCCCCCCCAAAAAAAAAAATAATAGTGTACGACCTTATGGCTTCCTTCTCCCAGAAAAGAGAGGACAGACAAAGGAAGCTTCCACCCATCTCTGAGTACCAAAAGCACTTTAAGTGATGTGTTGTGTGTTCTTTTTTTTTTTTTTTTCCCCAGCGTATCATGGACATAATTTAATCAGTAGTTTTTAGTTCCAAGCAACTGTTTTGAAACTTTGAACTCTTTTTAAAGTGTTAAGTATACTCCTGGATTGAAAGTGTGTTGTTAGCTCCCAGATTTTTCCTTTCAAACCATTGACACCCCAGTGCACTTAGCAAGACTGAGAAGAAAACACTCACCTCTAAGATATCAGTGGTGGGAATTTCCATAGATTCTGTTCCTCCATAGTACAAATACTGCATCAGCATCTGAAATGGGAAGAAGGCCAGGCATGAGGCAGTTATCGCTGAAGTCACAAGGGGCTGTGAATGACTGCGCTCCCCTTCCTGCGCAGACAGGAATCGCATGGCTTGCTGGCTGTTGCCTCCACTTCTGGCTCTTTTCTAGTGTTGCAAATCTGCTGCTTTCTAATACCCCTTTCTTCCTTGGTCTTTGAAAAAGGCCCTGGTGAGGATTTTAGGCTGAGAGGGTGACAGTGTGTCTCTGAGCAACATGAATGTACTTGCAAAAACGTTCTTTGGATCCTGGTTTGTAAAGCCTTGCAGGCTGGTCACACACAGAGCTGCCAGCTAGCTGGAGCACTCTGACTGCCATGCCATGAGCATGTGTGTCAGGGACCTCCCAGCCACTTGCCTCCCCTGCTGTGCTTGTAATCAGCTTCCAGGCCTCCCCCTCTCCCCACCAGGGCCAGAGGAAAAAGACTAATTGTTTGCAGGGAGAGAGTCAGTTTTGGCTCTTTGATCTACATGTGCGCACCCCCAGCTAAACAATTACTCTTATCTGGGGAATGGCGTGATTTGGTATTGGAAAGTGAAGTCACTCCAGTGTCCTGGGTGTAGTGGAGAAGAGGTATGGAGACTATGCACTGTGCGCTTGTACCAGCAGTGGTAGCAAAATTAAGATTGTACTTCTAAATTTTTTTACTTGAGTAACGGAAGTACAGGGAAGGAAAGCTGCTTTCCAGCAGAGCCCTGAGCAGAACCTAGGTCTCCAGTGGCTCAGTTCACTTCCTCCTCCTCTGCGTGCTGTAACTGAAGTTGCTGTAGAATGCCATAACCTCCTTAACTTGCCTGCTTTTAATTACCATCAAATTGTCTAATTCCATGAAGTATTTCACTGGTTTACTTTTTAAATTTGTTGCACTGTCCAGTGAAGCAAAAGTTTATCTTCAAAAACTTTTTGATATAAAAAAATGTAAGGAGGCTTGTTTAGTTATACTTACTTACATTTTCTTTCTTTTGTCATGGCCTGAGCTGCAGAGTTTGTGTGTCTCTCACCCAGCACAAAACTTGTATAGCCCCTTCGAAGTAGGACAAAGATATTTTACCAGACCACTTCCATTTCCTCTATCCAAGATGCCACTACTGCTGACCAAGAGCTTTGTATGCATCACAGAGAAAAAGGAAAATTCTCAACCCTACAGTGAAACAGTTACACAACCTGTTCTGCACTTTGGATTTCCCTGTTCTGTACCTTTCTTCTGAATTTGAAATGCAGACCTGGAAAGCCGGAATAACTTAACTGACATGTTTC